>NC_140584.1:701484787-703884787 GCF_964204655.1 Triturus cristatus | reverse complement strand
GGGAGTGTACATTTGATTTGGAGTGGCAAATCCTAGTCCGTGTCTGTGGCGAACTGATAAGCAGGGCAGCGAGTGCACTGTGCGTCAGGTAGTGGAGGAATAAAAAGTGCGTATGCAAATACAGATGTATGCTCAAACCCTGATGCTTAAACCGACCTGTGTGTATAAGAGGCAGTGTAAATGCATGTGTGACTTTTTTAACGACTCACACGGAGGATTCGTGGAGGAATTTCACTGCGGACTCGCACACAAATCTCACAAAGGAGAAATAACTCCGCGGAAGGCTAGCGTAAACTAAGCACACGCTGACTCCGAATTGTCACACTAGACACAAGACTTACTTAAAATGGCACGGATGGTAGGGTGCCCTGCTGAATGCAGGCATGCCTTTACCACGTGTCGATGTCCGGCACACAAATCATGTGACCAGGGTGAGAAAAATAAGCGCCCAAAGAAACCAGAAAGCGGACAACAAAATTGTAACATAAGGGTGCTCTGCCTACTCGGAGGTGCCTAACATCCGAATGGGAATTTGGGGTCGCTGCCTTTCATATTTTTCACCTCAGTACTGGAATGCCTTTCCTCTCTCTATAAACATCTTTGTAACCATTTTATGATCATGTGCCTTCTTTTCAATCGGCTTCCATTAAGCAGGACCGAGAAACCCATTGCGGACACAGGCAAACTCTTACAAAAGCGTACCTAACGTGAGGTGAATGTAGGGAGAATGCCTTATGCTGGTTCTGAAAAACTTGCCTGTGCTCATTAGTCACTGCTTTAAAGTGGCTAGGAATGAAAATGACAATAGATTTGTGCTAAATTGTATTATATAGGATTTCCCCCACACCAATGCCACTCCTGCAAACTAGCATGGTTGTCAGATTGACAGGCCGGAGCACAGAGGTGGGCGTTTCCGCTCTGCGGGCTGCATGAGCTCCGTTCACAGCACACAACGACAAGAGGCGCCGTGCAGAAATGATCGAGTGAATACCAACCCGATTTGGAACAACATTAGCGGCTTCCATTTTTGCCAAGAGGTCGGTGGGCGAGAATCTGTGCTCGTTCTGAAGGTAAACTTTCAGTAAGGCATTGTAATGGCTCACATCATACACAGCTCCTGAAGTGGAAACAGAAACACACGACTACATAACATTTACAAACAAAGGTTTCCAACCAATTTAATATCCACCCGTGTGTTCTCAAGCAGGGAGGGCCCAGACTTAGAAGCCACCTATCTGCATACTGAAAAATATTTCTAGTGAGCCTAAAAGCTACGCATTAGCGCATTACCATGACCAGCTTTTCATGCAAAGCAAACGAAATATTACACATGGACAATTTAAACAAGCTGTCTCCGTGGAGCAAGTCAGCAACAGGTGAGTGCACGTGCGTTAGGCAGCCGCGGATGCGGTGAGGGGTGTTGGCAGCGGCGGGGTGTGTGCGTGTGTCTGTGCGTGTGCGTCTGCGCGTCTCAGAAGCGCGTTCACAGACCCCGATGGCTGCGCGTGCCCTGGTCTGTATCCCTTGGGAGCAAACACGGCAACAATAAGTCTCGTTGGCGGCAGCGCTTCGCGCTGCAACGCCAGCGAGACCTAAAAAGGACATAGCCTCACACATTGAATCAATCTCCAATAACAGCAAAAAAACTCTTCAATATCATCAAAGAATTCTGCAACCTAATTTGCCATCAATTTCTTCAAGCAACAACCTCGCTACCACCACAGACTTCCGGCTAACCAAACGGAGCAAGCTTGCCCCACAGGACACCACTCCATCATGAACTCGGTCCACTGGGGCCCCAACTGACCCATGCCCTCAACACAACTTCAACTTAGCCAGAATCAGTCTCACACTCACCACCTTGTTCAACACATCAATTGCCATGATCATCTTTCCCGAGGGATGGAAACATGCAGAGGTCAACACCTTTCCAAGGAAACCATTCGCAGACTCCAGCGAATTGAACAACTACCGACAGATCTCCCTGCTCCTGTTTCCGGCCAAAGTATTAGAAAAGGCCATTAACCAACAACTCTCCTCACATCTGGAACATAACTTCCTACTTGACACCACAACAACCACAGCACCCAGGAGAAACTGTGGCTCTGATCCTCCTAGAACTTTTGTCAGCCTTCGATATGCACTCCTACTACACATTCATCACACAGCTGCACAACATAGGCATCCAAGGAGTCGCTCCTAGATGGATCGCCTCTTTCCTCACTGGAAGAGTGCAAAACAATCCATCTTCCCCCTTTTACTCCGAACCCAAGGAAATCATATGTGGAGTACCCCAAAAGATTTTCTACTGCCTCCTCAGTCCCATCCTCTTCAACACTTAAATTACATCTCTTGCCAGGATTGCCAAAACCTACGGACTCAACATCATATCCTATGCAAACAACACACAACTCATCCTTTCCCTCTCTGAAGACAGCACCAACACCAAATAAAAGAAAAGTCAATGCTAGATCATTTAAGGAGTCAATGAGTTAATTAAATGATTTGGGTCTTTACTAAACTGGGTGCGTAGATGATCCCTTACTTGGGAAAAAAACTGGGCTCTTCTATTACCAAGGAGGTAATACTCAACTATTCTCATCTAGTGAACGCAATTAAAGACAGATCTTTTCAAATGGAACTTGCAACATTTTTCCTGGCTCTACAGAATAGCCTAAATCAAAATGAACATTCTACTCAGGATTTTGCATCTATTTCAAACTCCCTATAACACTTCCTAAAGTAACTCTTAACCAACTGCATCTTTAATCAATAACTACATTTGGTGTTACAAAACAAAGAGGATATTAGCAAATTACAAGTGTAGATCAGTCTGTTTGGGTGGTGGGGTAGCAACATGCAGTGCCCTTGTGATACTAGGTAGATCAGGGCAAACTCGAAGTGGACAGACAGTGGTATGGAATAGAGTGCTTGATAGCAGCCACACCAGTATGGAAGGTACCATGGCTAGCCCACAAAGGAGCTGAGTGTTATACTCCTCCCCAATTACACAGGCTATACCAACCTGGGATGATGTAGGGACATAGAGAGGTTTCAAACATTTCTCTGTCCATTTCCATATGCTTGAATCCTAACTTTCAGCCAGGTATGGATAAAACTACCTTCTAAAAATGGACGAAAAACAAGTTTCTGATGATGGGCTCCCTTTGTGAAAATGGGCGTATTGAATAGTTTGAGGCTCCTAAGAGCCAATTTAATCTTCCATAAATTGAACAATTTGCTTACATGCATGTCAGCAATTGGATTCTCCAGCCTGAAACGAAAGGGGGTGCATCAAGGAAGCTGATAATGAAGATAAGCACATTATCTCAGCATTATGCAAACATCTATTAGACACCCAGCCCACACACGAGACAGCAGCACAAAAAAGGTGGAGGAGAGAGTTGGGGACAACAATGTCGGAAAAAGAGTTGAGGAATTTTTTTGATAGGGCAAACGAGTAGTTATGAAGTGAAAAAAACATTATATAAATTACTTTCCTACTGGTATAGAAACCCAGAGAAACCATTGGATTGGGACAAAATGAAATAATGAGTCTGCTGGAAGAGGTGTGGACCAAAAGGCTACTTGGGACATCTGTTATAGCACTGTCTGAAACTGTAAATGGAAAGATGTATTAAAATATATTGTGTTAACCTTTGATGTAACCATAGAAAGGGACCCTGGTGTGATGCATCTGGGCTGCCTTCCAAAAGTAGGAGATCATACAAATCCATGAGGGGGTAAGCAGCATATGATAGCCTTGATCGTAGTGGTCCAATCTACACTGGTAGCCTGGGAAAACAAGACCCCACATTTTGTTTGTGATCTTGTTTGTGATTGGATATTCCGGTGAATGATAAAACTATGTAATATATAGAAAAGCAAAATAAATTCTACAAGATGGATTGGGCTCAACGCATATCCATACTGTTGCAGGACTACAGAGACCTATGTCAGCCACACTATTTAAGAGCCCACTAAATTATATTAAACAACTGTACTACGCTGCTTCCAAAGATGGCAGGGGTCTAACAGACATGGGGGGTTGCGCCTGATCCTGAGGTGCCCAATGGGCATTTCCTCTGCCAATAATCAATTAGGGGTATTATGGACCATTGATGGGTTGGCCTTAGCACTCTGTGTGGTTTACCACTGCTAACCAATGCTAATGTGTGTCAGCTCACTTCCTAAAGTATTGTAACAATGGCTTACACCCAATTAGTAAAATTACCAGGCCTTGAATCGGGTGAATCATTTTTATGACTGGTTGAATTCAAGGCACAATGATATCAAATTTTCCATCGAGTCTAGCAAAACAAGGATGACTTTCCTTGATGTTGCAGTATGTCCCCATAATCAAAAATTGACAACTAGCCTTTATAAAAAAGAGACAGACAGGAATACTATACTTCACTACACAAGTTCGCATCCACAGTGCCTAAAGGAGTACCTCCTTTATGGGCAGCTGTTGCGGATTAGGAGAAATTGTACAGATCTGGCAGAGTTTGAGGACCACGCAATGTCATTCTGTAAGGAAATGGAAAAGAGGGGTTACCCTAAGAAACTCCTTAAGCATTCCAAAAAAAGAGCAAGGTTCACTCCTAGGGAAAATTTGTTACAGAAAAAGGAAAAGACAGAAATGGACAAACTCGTATGTGTTACAACATATGGGGCCCATACCAATAAATTCAGACAAATCATCTTAAGGAATTGGCATTTGCTTGAAAGTTTGGAGCATCCCTTAGCTAAACCCATTTTCGCCATGCGCAAGAATCCCAGCATTGGCCAGCAGATAGTAAGAGCAGACAGTTACATCCCTAAACCAAAGAGTGATTTGATCACCAAGTGGAATTTAAAACCCATTTGTGGGCACCGCAAGTGTGGGAATTGTGTGGCCTGCCCAGCTACTATAGAAGGAAGTCTATTTGAACACAATGGAGTAAAATGGAGACATGAAAGTTTTACAAATTGTAAGACTAAGAACGTCATTTATGCAGTGGTATGCTCTTGCAATAAAATATATATCGGAAAGACAAGCCAACAGGTTAATGTGAGAATTATACAGCACAAATCTCGAATTAGGAGAAAAGTCCTGACAGCGCCTATGGTAGAACACTTTCTAGCTGTTGAACACAGCGAAAATGAACTGCGTTGGACAGTTCTTGCATGGATTGACTCAAAATCTACATGTATTGAGACCGCTCTACTGCGGAAAGAGGCATATTTAATTATGAAATTCGATAGCATCAATCAGGGCCTCAACTGCATGAGCGAGCTAAACAGAGCTTAGATGGCTCATGAGCTGTAATCAAGTATATGGCGCTGCTGTCAGCTTCAGGACCTGTATCTCTCTAATAAAGTAAAAATGGGATCAATATCGAGATGTTGGAAAACACAACCGACCTGTGATATTGAAAAGTTTTACTTTGGGCAAATGAATTGAGACACATGACTTCAATAAACTACATCTCCCAGAAGTCATTGCAAATGCAATTAGATCATCCCCTCCTGTGATTGGACAGAAACGCATCATGTGACACTGATGCACCATCACATGATGTGTCAATCAGCTCGGCGAGCTGCTAGCAATAATGGAGACAAATCCCCACTTGAAACCTCGAGCCTGAAGCTTTATTAGGTGAGCAAAACATAGTTTGCACTTGAATCCAAGTGCTTTCAGCCAAAAACGATTTTTACAAACCCTTACATTTTTTTGCCCCTGCAGCCACGAACTATTTTTAAAGAGAGTGAAGGACCGTCATTTGTTACAACACTTCCTCTGTGGGGCCACGCCTTTGGGCCCCTCTCCCTGAGTGAGCAAATAATTTGTGCTCAGTTGTCACGTTTTAAACTCATTTAAACAGACACCGCGAAACTGCATGTATTATTTCTCTTGCAGAAGTAAAGATCTGCAATTGCTGTCTACTGTTTATAAATCGTCTTGGCCACGCAATATTGAAAACCAGGTCACCTTTTTTTCCCTCCTTGTCCCCAGACATAGCTATCAGACAAAAGAATTACACCCCATGAGCTAAATTATTCATAATGTATTTTATTGCAGATTGGCAACCACTGCTTATTACATATTGCTGATGGTTACATTTAATCGGCATAATAAAGGTATGTGACCACCAACTTGTGCAGATAGAGAAAGAATTAGGGCTTTGGGATGCGCCTTTTTTAATAAAAACTTAAACTCTGTTTTTCCCCCCCCCCCTTTTTGTCACAATCAGTCTGTTCGTGAGAAAGACTAATCCAGCCCTGATGAGAGTGCGGCAATTGATTTAACCGGCACACGAAACGCGTCGGCAGACAAAGGAACTCAACACCTTGGTTAAATATTGCAAATACACCCCCTTGTGTCCCTGATATTTCAGAGGATTTGATTTATTCCAAATATAAGGGTGTTAGTTGTCTAATTCATCAATTTGTATGACAACTTTGTATTTCGGATTGTGTATATAATGATTGTTCTTTGTGACATTTCATTTGGTTGGTTCAATGTTTGATTATTATGAGTTTATTTGTATTGTCAAAACACATTTTCCACGTTGTTCATTTTCATTGTGTAAGTACTAATGTGGTATTTCGTGTAGTTCATTATGTGTTCTTTTTGTGATCAAAGATATTAATTAAAAAAATAAAAAATAAATAAAAGGCAGAAATTACTGCTTAGGTAAACGTATTAATTTTCGTTTATCTTACTTCATATGAATAAGTGTTGAAGTCACTAGAGGTATAGGTAATTTTTTTCTTATGTAGTATAAGTCAGTCCTGAAGCAGGTGTAAGGAAAGTAGCGATAACCGGGGTTATCGCTACTTTTCCTGACGCTATGCCTCATAGCGTTAGGCTTGCTGATAGGAGAAATGTTGCTTAGCGACATTTCTCCTGTCATGCCAGGTCAGGAACGCCCACTTTGCATCTCATTAGAGATGCAAAGCTGGGCGTTAGGAATCCTGACGCTAACGCATGGTTTCACGCGTTAGCGTGACCTTGCTGATTAGGCGATAAAATTATCGCCGCTTTTCAGCCAAAAACGGCCGCAAAAGCGGCGATAATTTTATATCGCCTGCTTGTTGATATGCCCCTTAGTTCGGCTCGGGACCCACACAGCGCTGACAGCGGAGCCCACCACTGTGCATTGAGGATTAGCGCCGCTGAAGGGGTTGCGGATTTACGGTCCCTGAGGGGATGCACCAGATTCACGGGGGAAAGCTGCCCAGTGCAGAGAGAGGACACACCGCCCAGCGGGAGCACTGAGTACCTGTTCCTGCTTGTGTGGGCCGCCGGCATACTGCCAAAGCGAGCGCCGCTGCTTCTCGGGGCCTGGGCCGTGCCAGTGATAGAATTCATCAACGTGCCGAGCTGTGAGAGGAGTGACGGCGCTTGGTGCTACGGAGAGTACCTCTTGGGCTCCGGCGGATCAATCGGGAGGCAAGTTCCGTGGCTGATAGAACAACAGCGTGTCTTCGCCTAAATAAGGAGCTCTTGAAAGTTCAGCGGAGAGTCCTGTGCCCGGTAGACTCGGGGTGATCCCACGGAGTGCTGGAAATTGTGCACGGCCCTAGGGCGCGAGAGTGGCCTTTCTGGCATGCCTCACGAGACACCATGATGCATATAACACAAAATTGCCAGATAGAATGGTAGTGGTGGTGCCCTAGGGTATAAAGCATAGTTGCGGAGCTGGCACTCTGAAGAAACAGTCAGTACCGGCGGTCCTGGACTGGTTGTCTAACGGATCCTGACGCTTCCTGAAACCCACACTGCCCATAGGAGAGACGTTATACATCATATAACTTGGGTTATCTGACACTGTTGTAGATGTGCAGGACTGAATGCCCCATGCCGCCATTCTTTTCCGTTCCATATGACTTATGTCTCCATGCTGTGATACACTCAGTGACAGCCTGAGTGCTGCGTCAAAGTCTGTTCGCAGTATCCATTTGTCAGCCAAGGAAGATGGGCAAAAGGTAACCCACCAAAATCGCAAGCAAATAAAATCCTGAACTATGCCCAGCTGGTTACACACGGCCTGGACGATCGTGGCGATGGCAACGCATCGGAGAAAGGGGCAGCTGAACCGGCGGGGGCAGATACTGTGACCCTCATGGATGTGATCCGAGCTCTGCAAGCGACTAGGGACGACAAGATCCGGAAAATAGACGCCGTGGCTATTGATGTCAATCTGTTGAGATGCGACCTACGTAAGGGCTCGGATCTGGTGATGATCACTGAAAAGGATCCAGAGGCCCTGAAGAGTAGGGGTGGGCGACAATTTCCGTTCCGCTCCCGGAAATTGCGACAATTCGACATTTCCGCGTTCCGACCGGAACGCGGAAATGCCGAATTGTCGCAATTTCCGGGAGGGAACGGAAATTGTTGCCTGCCAACCACAACAGGAAGCACTTACAGATATAAATAAAGCAGGGGCCCGAGTGGAAGCTCAAATTCAGTAACGTGGCGACTCCTTACCTGATGTGCAGCCATGACTTTCTCGAGCGCAATCCCCGTGTAGTTCCTGACACCAGGAGGTTCTGTCTCCTCGTCTGCTGCTCTGATCGGTCTCTGGCCCGCGGCATGTGAACTGCATGGAAGCCCCGCCCCACACACCAGCGGTGGGCAACGTCTTCCGCCCTTTCCCCCACTACGATGGACAGCTGACTCGAGGGACCCCAGGGACGTCGGCGCCGTGGCAAGTACGCACACAAACTGTAGCGGGCGGCAGCGGCAGGCCAGAAGCACCAATTTCCGGGATCACGGAAATATCGCGTGATCGCGGAAATTGCGTGCATTCTCGCGAGAATTGGCGGAAGTGCCTTCCGCCAATTCCGCCCACCCCTACTGAAGAGTGAGGTTAAGAGTCTTAGTGCCACGGTGGTGGACCTGAAGCGAAAGGTAGTTATGCTCGAGGACCGGGCTGAAGATTCTGAAGGGCAGTCGAGAAGAGGGAACCTACGATTTGTAGGTTTTCCGGAACGGGCTGAGGGGGAGGCCGCTGATCTCTTCTTGGAGAACTGAATTACCACTGAAATGGCACCCAAAGAGTTGTCAAAATTCTGCAGTGTGGAACGGGCGCATAGAGCGTTGGTGCCCCCCCCAGACCTGGGGCCCCTCCTTGGGCCATACTCGCTAAATTGTTCAATTCTAGGGATAGGGACCTCTTGCTCCAGCTTTCTCGTATTGGACGACGTATCTTCTTTGAGGGACATTCCATTGCGATATATCCGGACTATACACAGAGAGTCCAGGAACAGAGGAAGACCTTTGTATCCGTCAAGCGTTGACTCCGAGACCTAAATCTAAAATACAGTCTCATGTTCCCGGCGAAGCTCAGGGTGGTGAGTGAGAGCTGGATCTTGTTCTTTTTTTCTGTGGAGGAGGCAAGAGACTGGCTGAACACTAACGCTCCGGAAGGTAGAAGACTGGTGTCTGTGTCAGGTACGGCAGACTCCCGTGCCACCAGATCACCTGTAGGGAATAGACGGCAAACTCCGGAACACAAGTCTGAGCGGCGCACTATGAGTTTGTGTCGCGATCCTACACGCAAAGAAGGCAAGGCAGGGACACATACACCACAGGCTCCTTCCCTGTATGCATGGGCAGCGGTATGAAAGGTATGGTAGCCCGCTGCACTACATTACCCAGAAACCAGCGGGGCATCACAGTGCAAAACGGAACCTTCCTCATAGGCACGTCTTCTATATAAGCGCTTCCGGTGCAAGGGGAAGGCGCTTGACAATCTTGTTCCAAGCTTAGAGAAGAGCGGATGCTTTCCTTCCCACTGGACGGATTTTGTAGCCAATATTTCCTTTGTTTATCCGTCGAGGATTGCTCGCAGAGGACTTCACAAGACCTGGGAGACATTTGCGCGCTGCGGAGTATTTCAACGTGCCTGTCGACAATCACCCGCTGAGCCGTTATTGGAGACAAGCCAAAGACTACCAGGAACCAGTAATACACTCAAGTGTGTATTTCCCCCCTCCCCCCGACGGCGTTTTCACGTCTCCCAGCAGGGCGGCGTGCAGGTACCGTGTCTATTTCAAAAGAGAGAGAAGTGGCGGAGTACTCCTCTCAAGTACTTATCCTGCTTATTATTTCTAGGCTTCAATATGTGTTTGCGCGCGCTACTCGCATACTGCGCATTCACGAAGCAGAACCCCGGTGGCTTCCTGAACTGCCTGGGGCTGCATTTATTACACACGCTGCTGGCAAGGTCAGAGAAAGAAACCTTTTGTGTGTCCACTCTTGCCTGCTGTGAGGTAACAGCGGTCGGAGTGACAATTTACTGCCTTGACTCTGGTCTTTCTGGAATAAGTGACTATTAGTTAGTCCAACAGTGATTTATGAGGATTTCCTTTCCTGGTCTAATTCGTGCAAGCTATTTCCATATCTTCTGGTAATTTGTGAATGACTGCTACTGCATGTGGTGTGGCCATTAACTTGTACAATTCATTTTTGTCTCTTGTCTTCTTTTGTTTTCCATGCAGTACATCTGCATACACACCTAGACCAGAGCTAGGAAGCAAGGATTCCCGGCAGGATTTTGTTATTTTGTCCCCTTCCCTTTTCCCCGGGGTGCTATCTTCCATAGCTGTGTTTGAACATACTGTGGGGAGCAGTGCCCTGGTGAGGAGGGAGGCTTCTCTGCACGACATCCTCCACGCTGGCTGCTAGGCAGAGGTTAGTGGCGAATTTACTGCTTCTTGCGCTGCTGACAACCTCACAGTTTGGGCCGGATCATGGTGCAGCGCAATGGCACCTTACAAGTTTCAGACCCGGAGATAGTTTCGGAGTCTGCGGAGATTTCACCAGAACTCATGCCTGACACGGGAGGCTCCGGCAGTGGAAAGGACTGAGACCGAGTAGCTGCAATGTACCTCTTGTATTGTTAAGCTGAAAGTGTGGGAACCGGCACTAGTGGTGGGAGCTATCAATGTGGATAAAAGTGAGATGTTTGGGGGGTTCTGGGTGTAGAGTACCATTGTGGATTTCCATACCCCCTCCAAGGCCTGGGTCCCGAGTATCGGGTTGTGTCACTGTTATACCTGAAGTTATGATTATTTGGGGGAAAAATGGTCCGCTCTGGGCTGCTGGCGGTGCAGCAGCGCCCCCTACAGAGACTCGGTTTACCGGGGAGGCTTGAGAGTGATCTTGCGCCCCGAGGTAGCCAACTCTCTTGTACAGCAATTTCTAGTAGTTATGGATAAGGGGGAGGGGAGGCGGTGTTGGGCAGTTTGTGGGACAGCTTGTATAGTAATATATATCTTCATTCACATGACTGCCCGGGGGGTGGGGGGACGGGGCATGCAAGTTTTGTTTTGTATACATTTGATTTGTTGTTGGGGATTTTTCAGGGTCACCAAGGGATGCACCATACTACACCAGTGTTGGTTGAGCAGGACCGGGGGCCTGGGACAGGAGGGGTTCAGAGTTGCACTTTTCATATCGCTCTATTATGACAGTTCAAACACTGAAGTTCCTTAGTTGAAACGTCCGCCGGTTGGGTAACATTGCTAAACGCCGCAGAATACAAGCCTTTTTAAAACGGTATGGTGTTGCAGTGGCCGGCCTCCAGGAGACACATATATGGGGGGACTCCATCAAAGCCTACGTAAGCGTTGGAGGGGGCAAATATATGCCACATCCTACTAGGGCTTTGCCCGAGGGGTGCTGATATGGGTGGCACCTGGAGTGCCGTTTCAGCATCTCCATCATGTACTGAATCAGGATGGGTGATGTGTCATTCTGTTTGGGAGATGGGAAAGCACAGAATTATGTATTATTAATGTGTACGCACCCAACTGTGATTGTCCTGACTTTTTCCGAGCGGTGCTGAAGGCGGCAACTCCATTTCTGGGTGCTGAGATACTTCTTATGGGGGATTTCAACTGTTTATTAGACAGGTTCCTAGATAGGGAGCCCCCAGAGATAACACCAAGCCACGAATGATGGCGGCTCTTTGTGATGTTCTGCAGGGCTTGCGACTGCAGGATGTATGGCGGCTCCGTAACCCGGTACGGCGGGCGTTTTCCTGTTTTATTCCGGCGGCCAACACCTCCTCGAGGATTGATACCTGTTATCTCTCCGACCTTCTTTTGGCCACAACAGAGGCAGTTGCTTATTTGCCACAATATCTCTCCGATCATTCCCCACTATGAGTGACTGTGCAATCCGGTCCGGGCAGACCCCCTATCCCCTTGTGGCGTCTTCGTGCCAAAGCCTTACAGGATCCTGCCTTTGTGCAGGCGGGTGAACATGAGCTGTGACACTATTTTGTGGAGAACTGGGGATCCACTAATGCTAGATCTATGGAATGGGAGGCTATAAAAGTCGTTTTTAGAGGGGTTTGTATGAAAACGACGTATGATGTATATCGGCAACTATTAGCGGATAAAGAGTCTTTGGAGAGGCGATTGAAGACCCTGGAAGGGACATTACATCAAGTGCCTGAGAGTCGGATGGAATGGGGGAGAGTGTAGGGAGAATTACTTGAAGCATGGTCCCGTCTTGAGAAGTATAAATACACCACGTATAGACAGAGATTGTGTGCGGAGGGAGATAGGTCTGGGGCACTCTTAGCTTGGCTAATCAAATCAGAGACTTCTCATGATCCAGTTTTGCAGCTCAGGGATAGTAACGGGATTCTGCTGCACACCCGGAGGTGATTGTGCGGATGTTTGCGGCACACCTGGAACAAACGTGTTCTGCGGAGGACCGTCCTGGGCCTCTCGCATTTCAGGACTTCTTTTAAGATACTGAGCTTTCCTCATTGGGTGTATCAGAGGGGGAGATTTTGGGGGCGCCCCCCACATGGGAAGAACTGTTGCTGCAAATCCAGCAGTTGAAAAATGGGAGGTGTCCCTGGAGCGACAGCCTCCCAGCCGAGTTCTATAAGATCTTTGCCCGTGACTTGGTTGACTATCTTCTAGCAGTATATATGAAGGCCTTCGAGACGGGGACACTACCTAACACTTTGATGGAGGCCCTGATCTTTATGATTATTAAACCAGACAGGGACCCCCGCTTCCCGGACTCCTATCGCCCTAGCTCTCTCCTCAATATTGATATGAAGGTTTTTAGCGGAGTGCTGGCGACCCGCCTCTTGCATCATATGACCCAGCTGGTGCATCCTGACCAGTCTGGGTTCATCCCAACCCGCAATACAACACATAATTTGCGCCGTCTGGCGCATTTATGGCATGCACCGTTACTTTAGGGCTCGGCTTGGGCGCTATGGCTTCTTGATATTCGTCAGGCCTTCGACACGGTTGAGTGGGATTATGTGTGATGATTCTGGCTCTAATGAAACTTGGGGACTCGTATATGCGGTGGGTAAAGTTGCTTTATTCTGGCCCGACCACCCGGGTTCGACTCAACAACCAGGTGTCCGATAGGCTAGTGCTGCAGTGTGGTACGGGGCAAGGTTGTCCCCTGTCGCCACTCCTGTTTGCGTTAGTGTTGGAGCCACTGGTGGCCGTCCTTCGCAGACGAATGGAGTGCTGGGGGGTTCAGGTGGGTGATACAACTCATGTCGTGTCAATGTATGCAGACGACACGATGGTTTACCTCACTCAACCTGATGTGGCGATCCCAGAGCTTCTACGGGAACTTATCCGATTTGGTCTTCTTTCTGGACTGTCTTAACCAGGGGAAATCCAAACTCTTCCCCATGGGTAACCTGAGAGAGGTGAGCTTGGACAATCTGCCGGATGTAGGAATGGGTTGGGTTACTGACTCAGTCCGATACCTTGGGGTCCAGCTGGTGCATACCCATGATGTGTATCACAACCTAAATGTGGGGCGATGTATAGAGGGGATTACAAATTCCATCATGTTCTGGAGGGATCTCCCGTTGTCACTGATGGGGCGGATTTCATTGATAAAAATGGTTGTTCTTCCACACTGTCTTCATGTTTTGCAGAGCTCACTATATCGTGTCCCATGGGTGCACTTCAAACACTTAGATCAACTAGTGGTGGACTTGTTGTGGGGATGTAAACGTAAACAAGTGAAACTCACTACCTTACAGAGAACGTGGGAGCAGGGAGGGTTTGAGGTCCCCAAATTCATTTATTATTATATTGTGACACAGCATGCGATACACTGGCTGGATGACGGCGACAATTGGGAGAAACGGCTGTTAAGTGGGACCCATGCTGGGCTCGAGGGTCCGAGTGCACCTTCCGTACATTATTAGACAGGTGGCCATTATCTGGGAAAACGCGGTCCGCAATGTGGTGAAAAGAGCCCCGTATGCTCCGAAGGCCCCGCTGTGGGCGGTAGCACCGTTCAAGAATATCGGCCAGCATATGTCCACTACTCAATGGACGGCAGGAGGCTGTGATAAGATGGGAGATGTGTACCTAAACCAGAGGTTTCTCACTAGAGAGGAGGCTGTGTCGGCGTTCAACTTAGGTCGTGGACAATACCTCCAATACGCCAAGATTTCGGCGATAGCGCGAGAGGTGTGGCCGACATTCCCCCGAGGAGCCGCCTATATCTACTACCCTTCGGACTTTGGTCACGACGGTCGGAGGCCGCCGATTAGTAACTCATATTTACAAGGCACTGAGGGACGACATTGCAGTAGCTCCGTTGCCAATACAGAGCAAATGGGACGAACTCTTTGAGACGCCTCTGACAGAGGCTGAGTGGGAAAAGGTGCACATAGAGGTCACACAAATTAGCTCCAATGTACGTTTTAAACTACTTCAATATAACATTGTACACCAAACATACCTGACCCCATATACACTACACAAAATCTACCCTGACAGGTCCTCTGAGTGCCCCAGATGTGGATATGTTTATGCCCGATTCTTGCACATGGTGTGGGACTGCTCTAGGGTGACCCCCTTTTGGGAGGCGGTATTGGAGCATTTGAGACACATAACGGGGTGGTCAATTCAAAACTCGAGTAGGCAGGTACTACTAGGACTTATCTCAAGACCCAAGGGCAAGAAACTTTCTAGATGATTTTTGCAGCTGGGTTTAGTGTTAGCAAAGAGGTGGGTGGCGATTCTTTGGATGAGTGCGCGGCCACCTACACTACAGAATTGGGCCAGGGACCTGGTAGAATGGGCAACAGCAGAGGTAGTTCATGTGAGACGAGTCCGAAATGATGACAAACTAGAAGATGATGTGAGTGCATGGCAGGGAATGCTTGTGGAGGCTCCGCTTTGGGAGAAGGTCACAGCCTCTCCCTCACAGAATACTGCGGGGACGCTGGGGATGCAATCTGAGCACGATGACGGAGTATGTACATCGCCCATGATGGCCTAAAGGGCACACGGTGTAACTGAGTTATTGCACAGGTTTCGTACTGATTATCATGGTATATATCCGGTGAGAGGGGTGTATCTAGCTGACCCTGGGGGGGAGAGAGGGAGTTCTGTGTTTCTTTGTATAGGATTTGGATATTGTTCTTTTGGATTCTCCTATTTAAGGAGGCGTACAGTATATGGCATCGGGTATTCCTACAAATGACACTCTATTGCATTGTCCTTGATTTATGTAATGAGAATATTTGTTTTATGATTGTGGGAATTCTGATTGTAACATATTGAGTTGCTCTGTGGAAGAACAAGTTAAAATAAAAAATTATTTTTAAAAAAAAACAGGGGTCCTACACACTTTCTTATAATTTTCTATCAGTTGTGCAGAAGCTGCCAATTGAATAACTGGCCGTCACTCACCCCACCCAAAGTGATTCCTGTTATGTTCAAGGAAGAAAATGCCTCTTCATTAAGTGTCATTTAAGTTACTTACTGGATTTCAGACCCAACGTGATTTTAGTATCTAATTTCAGATACTGCCTTTCTCCACTGCATGCAGAGGCTCCCACATGCGCAGTAGACCAGGGCGAAACCCCAGTTATCAGTCCAGCTTTGTGGACTAGGACATGGCTCTGGTCACCGCTGCACATCAAGGACATCTGCTAATGGCATAGATTACCTTTCTTTGGGTATGCTTGCACCTCTGGTCAAAATAGAATTCCCTTGACTCCTTTGCCAACACCGCATGCACCGTGCAAAAGTGGAATCCCCATTTGTACCACACATGCATGTGGTGTTGCAAAGGAAATGGATGGGATTTCCCTTTTCGTTAGGGGATGTCCTTTATCCCGGGGCTCATAACCATTGGGATGGCCAGTGTTCATGAGATACCTGGGGAATTCCTTGCTCATACCACAAATGTATACTCTTCTGGAAAGTTTATCTTACTTCATATGAATAAGTGTTGAAGTCACTAGAGGTATAGGTAATTTTTTTCTTATGTAGTATAAGTCAGTCCTGAAGCAGGTGTAAGGAAAGTAGCGATAACCGGGGTTATCGCTACTTTTCCTGACGCTATGCCTCATAGCGTTAGGCTTGCTGATAGGAGAAATGTTGCTTAGCAACATTTCTCCTGTCATGCCAGGTCAGGAACGCCCACTTTGCATCTCATTAGGGATGCAAAGCTGGGCGTTAGGAATCCTGACGCTAACGCAAGGTTTCACGCATTAGCGTGGCCTTGCTGATTAGGCGATAAAATTATCGCCGCTTTTCGGCCAAAAACGGCCGCAAAAGCGGTGATAATTTTATATCGCCTGCTTGTTGATATGCCCCTTAGTTCGGCTCGGGACCCACACAGCGCTGACAGCGGAGCCCACCGCTGTGCATTGGGGATTAGCGCCGCTGAAGGGGTTGCGGATTTACGGTCCCTGAGGGGATGCACCAGATTCACGGGGGAAAGCTGCCCAGTGCAGAGAGAGGACACACCGCCCAGCGGGAGCACTGAGTACCTGTTCCTGCTTGTGTGGGCCGCCGGCATACTGCCAAAGCGAGCGCCGCAGCTTCTCGGGGCCTGGGCCGTGCCAGTGATAGAATTCATCAAGGTGCCGAGCTGTGAGAGGAGTGATGGCGCTTGGTGCTACGGAGAGTACCTCTTGGGCTCCGGCGGATCAATCGGGAGGCAAGTTCCGTGGCTGATAGAACAACAGCGTGTCTTCGCCTAAATAAGGAGCTCTTGAAAGTTCAGCGGAGAGTCCTGTGCCCGGTAGACTCGGGGTTATCCCACGGAGTGCTGGAAATTGTGCACGGCCCTGGGGCGCGAGAGTGGCCTTTCTGGCATGCTCCACGAGACACCATGATGCATATAACACAAAATTGCCAGATAGAATGGTAGGGGTGGTGCCCTAGGGTATAAAGCATAGTTGCGGAGCTGGCACTCTGAAGAAACAGTCAGTACCGGCGGTCCTGGACTGGTTGTCTAACGGATCCTGTGAGCTTCCTGAAACCCACACTGCCCATAGGAGAGACGTTATACATCATATAACTTGGGTTATCTGACACTGTTGTAGATGTGCAGGACTGAATGCCCCATGCCGCCATTCTTTTCCGTTCCATATGACTTATGTCTCCATGCTGTGATACACTCAGTGACAGCCTGAGTGCTGCGTAAAAGTCTGTTCGCAGTATCCATTTGTCAGCCAAGGAAGATGGGCAAAAGGTAACCCGCCAAAATCGCAAGCAAATAAAATCCTGAACTATGCCCAGCTGGTTACACACGGCCTGGACGATCGTGGCGATGGCAACGCATCGGAGAAAGGGGCAGCTGAACCGGCAGGGGCAGATACTGTGACCCTCATGGATGTGATCCGAGCTCTGCAAGCGACTAGGGACGACAAGATCCGGAAAATAGACGCCGTGGCTATTGATGTCAATCTGTTGAGATGCGACCTACGTAAGGGCTCGGATCTGGTGATGATCACTGAAAAGGATCCAGAGGCCCTGAAGAGTGAGGTTAAGAGTCTTAGTGCCACGGTGGTGGACCTGAAGCGAAAGGTAGTTGTGCTCGAGGACCGGGCTGAAGATTCTGAAGGGCAGTCGAGAAGAGGGAACCTACGATTTGTAGGTTTTCCGGAACGGGCTGAGGGGGAGGCCGCTGATCTCTTCTTGGAGAACTGAATTACCACTGAAATGGCACCCAAAGAGTTGTCAAAATTCTGCAGTGTGGAACGGGCGCATAGAGCGTTGGTGCCCCCCCCAGACCTGGGGCCCCTCCTTGGGCCATACTCGCTAAATTGTTCAATTCTAGGGATAGGGACTTCTTGCTCCAGCTTTCTCGTAGTGGACGACGTTTCTTCTTTGAGGGACATTTCATTGCGATATATCCGGACTATACACAGAGAGTCCAGGAACAGAGGAAGACCTTTGTATCCGTCAAGCGTTGACTCCGAGACCTAAATCTAAAATACAGTCTCATGTTCCCGGCGAAGCTCAGGCTGGTGAGTGAGAGCTGGATCTTGTTCTTTTTTTCTGTGGAGGAGGCAAGAGACTGGCTGAACACTAACGCTCCGGAAGGTAGAAGACTGGTGTCTGTGTCAGGTACGGCAGACTCCCGTGCCACCAGATCACCTGTAGGGAATAGAAGGCAAACTCCGGAACACAAGTCTGAGCGGCGCACTATGAGTTTGTGTCGCGATCCTACACGCAAAGAAGGCAAGGCAGGGACACATACACCACAGGCTCCTTCCCTGTATGCATGGGCAGCGGTATGAAAGGTATGGTAGCCCGCTGCACTACATTACCCAGAAACCAGCGGGGCATCACAGTGCAAAACGGAACCTTCCTCATAGGCACGTCTTCTATATAAGCGCTTCCGGTGCAAGGGGAAGGCGCTTGACAATCTTGTTCCAAGCTTAGAGAAGAGCGGATGCTTTCCTTCCCACTGGACGGATTTTGTAGCCAATATTTCCTTTGTTTATCCGTCGAGGATTGCTCGCAAAGGACTTCACAAGACCTGAGAGACATTTGCGCGCTGCGGAGTATTTCAACGTGCCTGTCGACAATCACCCGCTGAGCCGTTATTGGAGACAAGCCAAAGACTACCAGGAACCAGTAATACACTCAAGTGTGTATTTCCCCCCTCCCCCCGACGGCGTTTTCACGTCTCCCAGCAGGGCGGCGTGCAGGTACCGTGTCTATTTCAAAAGAGAGAGAAGTGGCGGAGTACTCCTCTCAAGTACTTATCCTGCCTATTATTTCTAGGCTTCAATTTGTGTTTGCGCGCGCTGCTCGCATACTGCGCATTCACGAAGCAGAACCCCGGTGGCTTCCTGAACTGGCTGGGGCTGCATTTATTACACACGCTGCTGGCAAGGTCAGCGAAAGAAACCTTTTGTGTGTCCACTCTTGCCTGCTGTGAGGTAACAGCGGTTGGAGTGACAATTTACTGCCTTGACTCTGGTCTTTCTGCAATAAGTGACTATTAGTTAGTCCAACAGTGATTTATGAGGATTTCCTTTCCTGGTCTAATTCGTGCAAGCTATTTCCATATCTTCTGGTAATTTGTGAATGACTGCTACTGCATGTGGTGTGGCCATTAACTTGTACAATTCATGTTTGTCTCTTGTCTTCTTTTGTTTTCCATGCAGTACATCTGCATACACACCTAGACCAGAGCTAGGAAGCAAGGATTCCCGGCAGGATTTTGTTATTTTGTCCCCTTCCCTTTTCCCCGGGGTGCTATCTTCCATAGCTGTGTTTGAACATACTGTGGGGAGCAGTGCCCTGGTGAGGAGGGAGGCTTCTCTGCACGACATCGTCCACGCTGGCTGCTAGGCAGAGGTTAGTGGCGAATTTACTGCTTCTTGCGCTGCTGACAACCTGACAGTTTGGGCCGGATCATGGTGCAGCGCAATGGCACCTTACAAGTTTCAGACCCGGAGATAGTTTCGGAGTCTGCGGAGATTTCACCAGAACTCATGCCTGACACGGGAGGCTCCGGCAGTGGAAAGGACTGAGACCGAGTAGCTGCAATGTACCTCTTGTATTGTTAAGCTGAAAGTGTGGGAACCGGCACTAGTGGTGGGAGCTATCAATGTGGATAAAAGTGAGATGTTTGGGGGGTTCTGGGTGTAGAGTACCATTGTGGATTTCCATACCCCCTCCAAGGCCTGGGTCCCGAGTATCGGGTTGTGTCACTGTTATACCTGAAGTTATGATTATTTGGGGGAAACATGGTCCGCTCTGGGCTGCTGGCGGTGCAGCAGCGCCCCCTACAGAGACTCGGTTTACCGGGGAGGCTTGAGAGTGATCTTGCGCCCCGAGGTAGCCAACTCTCTTGTACAGCAATTTCTAGTAGTTATGGATAAGGGGGAGGGGAGGCGGTGTTGGGCAGTTTGTGGGACAGCTTGTATAGTAATATATATCTTCATTCACATGACTGCCCGGGGGGTGGGGGGACGGGGCATGCAAGTTTTGTTTTGTATACATTTGATTTGTTGTTGGGGATTTTTCAGGGTCACCAAGGGATGCACCATACTACACCAGTGTTGGTTGAGCAGGACCGGGGGCCTGGGACAGGAGGGGTTCAAAGTTGCACTTTTCATATCGCTCTATTATGACAGTTCAAACACTGAAGTTCCTTAGTTGAAACGTCCGCCGGTTGGGTAACATTGCTAAACGCCGCAGAATACAAGCCTTTTTAAAACGGTATGGTGTTGCAGTGGCCGGCCTCCAGGAGACACATATATGGGGGGACTCCATCAAAGCCTACGTAAGCGTTGGAGGGGGCAAATATATGCCACATCCTACTAGGGCTTTGCCCGAGGGGTGCTGATATGGGTGGCACCTGGAGTGCCGTTTCACCATCTCCATCATGTACTGAATCAGGATGGGTGATGTGTCATTCTGTTTGGGAGATGGGAAAGCACAGAATTATGTATTATTAATGTGTACGCACTCAACTGTGATTGTCCTGACTTTTTCCGAGCGGTGCTGAAGGCGGCAACTCCATTTCTGGGTGCTGAGATACTTCTTATGGGGGATTTCAACTGTTTATTAGACAGGTTCCTAGATAGGGAGCCCCCAGAGATAACACCAAGCCACGAATGATGGCGGCTCTTTGTGATGTTCTGCAGGGCTTGCGACTGCAGGATGTATGGCGGCTCCGTAACCCGGTACGGCGGGGGTTTTCCTGTTTTATTCCGGCGGCCGACACCTTCTCGAGGATTGATACCTGTTATCTCTCCGACCTTCTTTTGGCCACAACAGAGGCAGTTGCTTATTTGCCACAATATCTCTCCGATCATTCCCCACTATGAGTGACTGTGCAATCCGGTCCGGGCAGACCCCCTATCCCCTTGTGGCGTCTTCGTGCCAAAGCCTTACAGGATCCTGCCTTTGTGCAGGCGGGTGAACATGAGCTGTGACACTATTTTGTGGAGAACTGGGGATCCACTAATGCTAGATCTATGGAATGGGAGGCTATGAAAGTCGTTTTTAGAGGGGTTTGTATGAAAACGACGTATGATGTTTATCGGCAACTATTAGCGGATAAAGAGTCTTTGGAGAGGCGATTGAAGACCCTGGAAGGGACATTACATCAAGTGCCTGAGAGTCGGATGGAATGGGGGAGAGTGCAGGGAGAATTACTTGAAGCATGGTCCCGTCTTGAGAAGTATAAATACATCACGTATAGACAGAGATTGTGTGCGGAGGGAGATAGGTCTGGGGCACTCTTAGCTTGGCTAATCAAATCAGAGACTTCTCATGATCCAGTTTTGCAGCTCAGGGATAGTAACGGGATTCTGCTGCACACCCGGGAGGTGATTGTGCGGATGTTTGCGGCACACCTGGAACAAACGTGTTCTGCGGAGGACCGTCCTGGGCCTCTCGCATTTCAGGACTTCTTTTAAGATACTGAGCTTTCCTCATTGGGTGTATCAGAGGGGGAGATTTTGGGGGCGCCCCCCACATGGGAAGAACTGTTGCTGCAAATCCAGCAGTTGAAAAATGGGAGGTGTCCCTGGAGCGACAGCCTCCCAGCCGAGTTCTATAAGATCTTTGCCCGTGACTTGGTTGACTATCTTCTAGCAGTATATATGAAGGCCTTCGAGACGGGGACACTACCTAACACTTTGATGGAGGCCCTGATCTTTATGATTATTAAACCAGACAGGGACCCCCGCTTCCCGGACTCCTATCGCCCTAGCTCTCTCCTCAATATTGATATGAAGGTTTTTAGCGGAGTGCTGGCGACCCGCCTCTTGCATCACATGACCCAGCTGGTGCATCCTGACCGGTCTGGGTTCATCCCAACCCGCAATACAACACATAATTTGCGCCGTCTGGTGCATTTATGGCATGCACCGTTACTTTAGGGCTCGGCTTGGGCGCTATGGCTTCTTGATATTCGTCAGGCCTTCGACACGGTTGAGTGGGATTATGTGTGATGATTCTGGCTCTAATGAAACTTGGGGACTCGTATATGCGGTGGGTAAAGTTGCTTTATTCTGGCCCGACCACTCGGGTTCGACTCAACAACCAGGTGTCCGATAGGCTAGTGCTGCAGTGTGGTATGCGGCAAGGTTGTCCCCTGTTGCCACTCCTGTTTGCGTTAGTGTTGGAGCCACTGGTGGCCGTCCTTCGCAGATGAATGGAGTGCTGGGGGGTTCAGGTGGGTGATACAACTCATGTCGTGTCAATGTATGCAGACGACACGATGGTTTACCTCACTCAACCTGATGTGGCGATCCCAGAGCTTCTACGGGAACTTATCCGATTTGGTCTTCTTTCTGGACTGTCTTAACCAGGGGAAATCCAAACTCTTCCCCATGGGTAACCTGAGAGAGGTGAGCTTGGACAATCTGCCGGATGTAGGAATGGGTTGGGTTACTGACTCAGTCCGATACCTTGGGGTCCAGCTGGTGCATACCCATGATGTGTATCACAACCTAAATGTGGGGCGATGTATAGAGGGGATTACAAATTCCATCATGTTCTGGAGGGATCTCCCGTTGTCACTGATGGGGCGGATTTCATTGATAAAAATGGTTGTTCTTCCACACTGTCTTCATGTTTTGCAGAGCTCACTATATCGTGTCCCATGGGTGCACTTCAAACACTTAGATCAACTAGTGGTGGACTTGTTGTGGGGATGTAAACGTAAACAAGTGAAACTCACTACCTTACAGAGAACGTGGGAGCAGGGAGGGTTTGAGGTCCCCAAATTCATTTATTATTATATTGTGACACAGCATGCGATACACTGGCTGGATGACGGCGACAATTGGGAGAAACGGCTGTTAAGTGGGACCCATGCTGGGCTCGAGGGTCCGAGTGCACCTTCCGTACATTATTAGACAGGTGGCCATTATCTGGGAAAACGCGGTCCGCAATGTGGTGAAAAGAGCCCCGTATGCTCCGAAGGCCCCGCTGTGGGCGGTAGCACCGTTCAAGAATGTCGGCCAGCATATGTCCACTACTCAATGGACGGCAGGAGGCTGTGATAAGATGGGAGATGTGTACCTAAACCAGAGGTTTCTCACTAGAGAGGAGGCTGTGTCGGCGTTCAACTTAGGTCGTGGACAATACCTCCAATACGCCAAGATTTCGGCGATAGCGCGAGAGGTGTGGCCGACATTCCCCCGAGGAGCCGCCTATATCTACTACCCTTCGGACTTTGGTCACGATGGTCGGGGGCCGCCGATTAGTAACTCATATTTAAAAGGCACTGAGGGACGACATTGCAGTAGCTCCGTTGCCAATACAGAGCAAATGGGACGAACTCTTTGAGACGCCTCTGACAGAGGCTGAGTGGGAAAAGGTGCACATAGAGGTCACACAAATTAGCTCCAATGTACGTTTTAAACTACTTCAATATAACATTGTACACCAAACATACCTGACCCCATATACACTACACAAAATCTACCCTGACAGGTCCTCTGAGTGTCCCAGATGTGGATATGTTTATGCCCGATTCTTGCACATGGTGTGGGACTGCTCTAGGGTGACCCCCTTTTGGGAGGCGGTATTGGAGCATTTGAGACACATAACGGGGTGGTCAATTCAAAACTCGAGTAGGCAGGTACTACTGGGACTTATCTCAAGACCCAAGGGCAAGAAACTTTCTAGATGATTTTTGCAGCTGGGTTTAGTGTTAGCAAAGAGGTGGGTGGCGATTCTTTGGATGAGTGCGCGGCCACCTACACTACAGAATTGGGCCAGGGACCTGGTAGAATGGGCAACAGCAGAGGTAGTTCATGTGAGACGAGTCCGAAATGATGACAAACTAGAGGATGATGTGAGTGCATGGCAGGGAATGCTTGTGGAGGCTCCGCTTTGGGAGAAGGTCACAGCCTCTCCCTCACAGAATACTGCGGGGACGCTGGGGATGCAATCTGAGCACGATGACGGAGTATGTACATCGCCCATGATGGCCTAAAGGGCACACGGTGTAACTGAGTTATTGCACAGGTTTCGTACTGATTATCATGGTATATATCCGGTGAGAGGGGTGTATCTAGCTGACCCTGGGGGTGAGGGAGGGAGTTCTGTGTTTCTTTGTATAGGATTTGGATATTGTTCTTTTGGATCCTCCTATTTAAGGAGGCGTACAGTATATGGCATCGGGTAGATGCTCTTCCTACAAATGACACTCTATGGCATTGTCCTTGATTTATGTAATGAGAATATTTGTTTTATGATTGTGGGAATTCTGATTGTAACATATTGAGTTGCTCTGTGGAAGAACAAGTTAAAATAAAAAAATATTTTTTTTAAAAAACGGGGGTCCTACACACTTTCTTATAATTTTCTATCAGTTGTGCAGAAGCTGCCAATTGAATAACTGGCCGTCACTCACCCCACCCAAAGTGATTCCTGTTATGTTCAAGGAAGAAAATGCCTCTTCATTAAGTGTCATTTAAGTTACTTACTGGATTTCAGACCCAACGTGATTTTAGTATCTGATTTCAGATACTGCCTTTCTCCACTGCATGCAGAGGCTCCCACATGCGCAGTAGACCAGGGCGAAACCCCAGTTATCAGTCCAGCTTTGTGGACTAGGACATGGCTCTGGTCACCGCTGCACATCAAGGACATCTGCTAATGGCATAAATTACCTTTCTTTGGGTATGCTTGCACCTCTGGTCAAAATAAAATTCCCTTGACTCCTTTGCCAACACCGCATGCACCGTGCAAAAGTGGAATCCCCATTTGTACCACACATGCATGTGGTGTTGCAAAGGAAATGGATGGGATTTCCCTTTTCGTTAGGGGATGTCCTTTATCCCGGGGCTCATAACCATTGGGATGGCCAGTGTTCATGAGATACCTGGGGAATTCCTTGCTCATACCACAAATGTATACTCTTCTGGAAAGTGGCTTCCCAGATGCCTCTGTAAGATGCCAATGTCATCACATGGCCCTTGAGTTCAACCTAGGGAAGGCAACACTGGTGTGACCCTGACGGTGGATGCCCTTTTGATCATCATTTTTCTTCAGATTCAAACCCATGGAGAAATCCCAAAGGTATGATTGACAATAACACATGCCTGGACAGTTATGTAAAGATAATGCATTGCACATGTGCCTTTGTGAAAGGCCATTCCTGACAGGCATCCCTTCATATAGCTCCAGGGAAGGCAGCACTGTGCACGACTTTGGGGCATGAGGACCCCAGAGAAGATAATTTTTGGGATTATCAATTTCCATTTTCTGCAAAGGGACATCCATGGAGACGAGACAGGATGCAGGTGCCTCCATAAATCACCATTCCCCAAGGAATCCTTGCAGTGCCTTCCTTCGATCCCCTTTTGGCCAAGCAGAGCCACTAGGGGAAACAAGTTCATGAGAGTGGCCATGTGCGAGCAGGCCATTCCTGCATACTAAATGCAACCGTCCAGGCCCTTCATCACCTCTACAGCGGTAGATCTCTGTCACAAATTGTGAGATATAAATACACTATACACTATTTGCACTAAACGTTGTTGGGCATTAAAACCCTTGTTGTAAATTGTCCTGGGCTACCAGGGTGGAGATTGTGCAGGAAATGACTCAACATGTGAGAGCCATGTAAGGGACAGTAATAAAATAATGGTGAACACTCTATTGCCCACAAGCCATGCAATAAGCCTTTCCAAAAGCATTCCGATCCTCCAACAACTTAGACCACTTAATATCCTGCTGCCTCTCAACCTCTTTTCATTGTGGCAGGTCCCATCATTGTGAGAAGGTGGTTTTTCAGAAATATTTATTGTACGGTTAGTTAAAACCTTTACAAAAACAACCATCTCTTATAAAACTATAAAACTTCAATTTAAAAGGCTAGTAGCCACAATTAAGAGCACAGTAAAAATTGCAAAGAGATCAAGTCCCTCAGCCTCGGTGGGCCACAGTCCAGATTCTTCATTGTTTCCTTTTTTTTTTTTTGAGTGGAGATTTAGCAGCAGTTCAGAAAGTAGGATAATCTGCCTGGTCAGAGTCTTAACAGCAAAGTGAGGGAGACGATTGAGGGCAGGTTAAAGTGCATAGTGCGGCAACATCTTTTATGACTCAGTACAAAGTGAATAAGAATAGCCTGGTAATGTTTTTCTTCAAGGCTTGGATGTGCAGGAGTGCTTAGTACTCAGTGTGATAGGGGCACTGTCTGAGACTTTTGCTTAGAGAGTCAACAGGCCAGATCCAACCCAGCTCCAATGCCACTTCTCAGGTAACTTGGTTGTATCTTTTTTAGTCTGAGATCAGCAGCATTTACGAATTTTACCAGGCAACAGCTTAGTTGAATATCTTCATCGGAGAAACTTGCTAGCACCGCTTGCCTACAGGACCGTATTCGTTTCTTATTGAAGAATGGTCTAAGTAATGACCGGCACTCCTGCATTAATTCCCTGCATATGGTTATGATGTGCAGTATGTCCTCCTCTCCTTCCCCACAGAGACAACAAATTACTGGCTTCGGAGGGTGTAACCACAGGGGCAAGTGATATGCAGATGGCAATTTGCCCAACCGGTATCTCAGGAACTTTTCTTTTGTGGTTTTAGAGAAGTTAAATTGGAGGTATGTTTGGAAGGTTGCTTTATCGTAGGACTGTACAGTGAGCCAGGCGTTATTTGCGTTCTGACAAGCCAGCTTTGTCTTGTATGATAGTTTCATATTTGACAGTGTTATTAACTTTTTTATTTAAGCTTGCCAGGGATCCTGATGATCCCCAAAGTTACCGTAACCCCAGCTGGTCCAAAGCAGTGTCTAAAAAAAGTCTAGCTGGGCAGGTCTCTGAGGTTTCTAGTTCCTTCCACAAGTAGGAGTTTAACGTTTCAAGCTGCCCTTTTTAGGTCTCGCTGAGCCAGCGCATGTGCTGCTCTGCGAGAAATTTAGTGTGTGGTTCTCAAAGTGCTGCCGCCTGTGGTCTAGCGCTTGTGTTCACGCGAATGTGCAAGCGCGCAGCCCCATCTATCTTTGATCGCAATCACTTTCACTTTCATGGGCCGCGCGGCCGTGACAGCCAGTATCTGTCTTTGATCGCGATCACGATCACTTTCACTTTCGCGGGCCGCGCGGCCGTGAAAGCCAATGCTTGTTTTCTCTGCCGCAGGCTTTCTAAATGTTTTACTTAGGACTGAAAGCACAAGACCGATCTATTGATTTTTCCAATGCTTGGTCCTTCTTCTACTTCAAAACCAAGAATGTACAGCACAGCGAAGAATTACGGCCAACGCACTTAACCGAGATTAAAAGGACCCCCCATTATATGTTTCTCTAGGTGGTGCTTTGTCGTCACGGAGCCTTCACTTTCACTTACAAATGCACATACTTATACATATACACGCCTTCACACATACACACTCACACTGCTTACACATGCACACAGTCACACACGCTCTCTTACATAAACACACTCAAAATTACAAACACTCACCCAACATACATACAATTAAAAGCATTTGTTTTTACTTACCTCAGGTGCCAGGGAGACATATTCCAGCTATTTGTACTCCGTTTTTTATTAAACTAATAGCGAATAATGTAATAGTATTCACTATTAGTATAATAAAAAACTGACAAAACACAAGGAGAGTGAAGCCTCTGCCGACGTCCATAAGGACGAGCTGCTTGTTGCTGGCATTGCTGACCCTGAGTGTCGCAAAGGCAGTGCCAGGGTCACAAGGGGCTTGCCAGGGGGCGCAGCAGCGACCCCTAAATGACGTCCATGATCTTGTGATGTTGAATGGCAACACCCAGTGGATAATAGAGGCTAGTGCCACACTGCGGTTAGCAATGGCTGGAACACATGGCAGAGTATTGCTTGAATAATGGTTCTTCTTTGATGTGCTTTCTTATTCCACATTGATGTGATGAAACCAGGTTTAGGGAGGCGGGAGAGGCTCGTGTTCTCTTAACAGCGCCAATTGTGCTCAGTGTGGGGCCATCTATGGGTCTTGTAACACAAAGGACTGCTCTGCCCCCAGGCCATGCAGTTAGAAGACTGTCATTCTGTTTCACAATCTTCTTAAATTCACCTTCACGCCAGGGCCCATTAATTCACTTCAAGTGCTAGCATGTGTAGACTCAAAAGGGACCATTTTATCTAAAGTCATGCCTGCATATTTGTACAGACCAGCACACAAATCTATAAGAAAGCATTGTTTTGTTATAGTTCGAAATTGTTACCTTGTGTTTTTTCCAGTATAAGTGTACAGCCTGTGCATCTAGTCTCCTTATTTGAGCCAGCAGCATGTCCTCTTTTATTTTAATTTGTATATGCTGTCCTCCAGGGGAACACACGTCTAATAAACAAGCACAGATGGATTTACTAACATCCCAGCACCTTGGAAATGATCACACAAGCACATGGGGTTTCAGTGGTTATAGGAATCTTAGCGAGTTTTCACAGTTCAGCCCGCCCTTAAGCTTCCCCAAGATGTTCTTCAATTAACCCTTTAGTTGATTTCTTTGTTGATCGGGCAGACTCAGGGGGCTGTATTGCTTTTTGGCTGACTTGACTTCTGCTATTGACACTCTTGATTAGCGCTGAACTTGAATTACTGCAGCAAACTACTGTTTTTTCCATTAAATGTTTTCTTGAGATCTACTGGGCCCTTCTTATTGCCTACTTGAGGCCCTTAGCCAGCGATTATCTCAGTCCATCACAACATGAAAATTATAAGAATAAATTGATGTCGTGCCCTAATTCTCTGGAACCGGGCAGTTCTGTCACAGATGATCAGCACATTCTCCATTAGTAAGTACTAAGCTCTGATGTACAGGGTTCTGCTTTAATTTTGATTTCCTTTTTTTCTCCAACAAGTTGTTGCCGTCCTGGCCAAAATGCAAACTCTCCACTGTGCACTGCACTCTACAGCATCAACATCCTTTACGCACGCTTGTTTCCTTTATTAGTTTTTTCAGACTCGCAATTTACTCTGGTGACATCTAGATTCTGGTCAGGAGGGACAGAAATTCAAACATCTTTCACAACATTTTGCACCACAGTAACGAAACTGAATGTACACCAATTACCGGAAACTTACTGAAGATGAAACGGAGGGTATTACACAAACGCAAATCTACAGCACTGACCAGCAATCATTAATGAAAACTCCACACCCTCCACCTTAGTTTGAGACTTTGCCATCTACCTGAATGCAAACCTCTATTTGGTTTCCTTGATTACCTCTTGTTATGTTATTTGTCCCTGTTGTTAATGGGTCCGAGGTCTCCCATTGCTGCCTTACTTCTGATGTCTGAGCTACAGTTTGCTCGGCCTGTGCTTGGGTTCTTGGGTTTTTACTCTTTTTTTTTGTCAATTGCTCACCGTTGATTGTGTGAGCCAATCCATTGGCTTGTTTGTCTGTCACAGCCTTTCTTATGTCAACGAGAAGATTATCCATTGCGGATGTTAGTGTCGCCAGCTTGTCCACTATTGTTATACAGGTGCAGCTTGTCTGGATAAGTTGTGTCTCTGTCTGAGCCCTCTTGATCAGGTTGTTAAGTTCTGCCAGCTTATTGTCTATGTTAGCGAGGAAAATGGAGAGTGAATTAAGGACTGACAATTGAAGGTCCATCTTGTCTGATTGGTATTGGATTACGTTCACGGACATTTGCATTGTGTGCAGCAGTGTGGACCAGATGTCGTCTTTGTCTTGTGGTTTGTCCTTTTCGATGTTAGGTTTTGGAGAACTGTTATTTCTTCCTTGTGGTTCACCTCCAGGGGCGATGGAGTATGAATCCACCGATTCCTCCCATTCTTCCGGTGTCTGGAGATGTTGGTATTCGTGTTGGTGTCCATTGCGTATTGCCGTTAGATTGGACTAGGGTAGTGTTGTAGGGGTAGTTGTGCTTGAAGTTGTCCCAAGGTTGGTTGAGCGAACCAATCTTGCACTGATGAATGGAGTGTGGATAGTGCTATTCCGGCTTAATTTTTTGATGTCATGTTGTGGGAGTCTTTACTGCCCACTTTGCCCGCGTTAGCCACGATCGCCTCCCTGTCCTCCGGTAACTCATGATTGAGAGTGCCCGAGGGGATAAAGTTATTTTTGGGATTGTCTTCTGCTTTGGCCTCTGGCAGAGTTTCGGGTCAAAGGGAGAATCTGGGCAGAGCTATACCTCCGTTTGGGACGGTGTTGGTGTTGGTCTTAGTATTGGTCTTGGTATTGGGTCGGTGCTTGTGTACTTCCAATTCTTTCTCCTCATCTCCCAAATGATGTGGTGGCGTTTTGTCCAAGGATCCTTCCTTAGCACGCCTAGGATGGATATGGTTGTCGGTACTTTTCTTTCCATCTTTTCCTTCTATTCCTTCCTCTTTAATTGTCACTGCATGGCTCATAGCCTGCCGAAGAGCATCATGCTTGCTCTCCTTTGATACGACATTGTTTTTAGACAGATATGACTCTGCTTGGCTCCGGGGATCATGTCTTAGGTGCTCGCTTGCCTCGATTCCTTTAGCCTTTGCCTCTTTGCTTACATCTATTATATCTGGTTCATCTGTTGGGCTTGCATCGCGTCTTCCCCTGCTTTTGCCAGTGACTGATGATTATCCGCAGTCCCCACAATTTGGCTGCTGTTGTACCATCTGATGTTCCGTCTGGTGTGCCTTGATTGGTTGAAGTGGTTCGGGAAGATTAGACACTTTATTGCTATTTATGCACAATACCGTCCCGGCGTCCTTAATAAATGAACATTTTGTGTATATTTTTGGTTGATAACTTGGTTTGGTCAAGATAGGCTCACTGCTTGCGCTGCAAGCCATGCTGTTTGGCAAGGACTGTGGGCTGGTGATAAGCGGAGAAATCAGATGGAAGTCTTCCTCCTTTATCCTCGATTGTGTTTTGTCACTTCCCTTGTGGAGTGTCTTCTTAGTTGTCCTCCTCGTTCTTTTGGCAGTGTTAACTGCCGCCTGCTACCTTGATTCCCCTGACCGTATTGTTGGATCCTGATTGCTGTGAGCTGGCTTAGCTGTACTGGCAGTCATTGTGCGTTTCCTAAAGTTGTGCATTTTCTCTTTTTGTCTCTTTTTGTCTCCTTTTGTCACTCCTGTCACTTTTGTTCACTTTTGTTCACTTTTATTCCTTTTATTCCTTTTATTCCGTAGCCGGGCCTTTACCAGTTTTCCGTGAAGGATTCCGTGATGGCTTTTCGGTGGCAATTTCCGTACCTTATTTTTCCCTTTGGCTTGGTTTGTATGGTGCCAGGCTGGAATAGAATGGAGTAGGGTAGGGCCTGTTCAGTGCTACTCAGTGCTGGTAGGGAGCTGGTTGAGAGTTACTGGGACTATTGAGGGCTTTTCCTACGCCTCTGCCTCTGTAAGCCTCTGCGAGCCTCTTCTCTCCTCAGCCTTCCCTTAGCCTCCTGCCCTCCAACCCCCCCGGCTGCCTGCTGTCTGCTGTCTGTAGTGCGCCTCGCTCACCTCACTCCTCACTCCTCGTTTCAAGGGATAAGCCTTCCACCCATCTCCTCCGCAAGCCCGCCTGCAGCTGGGTGGGGGACCTACCGGGTTGGTGTCACGAGTGTCAGCTGCTCCTCAATAGTATGACACCTGTACTGAGCTCCTCTGCTGCGTGTGTCTCTGGGTAGACCTGCTCAGTCATTAGTCCTCGGACCTGATAAAGCTGGATTCTTATCTGTCTTACCATCACCAAGAATCCTCTCAGGTCACCTGGATCTTTTTATCTGCTAAATAGTGTAGAGGGGAGGAAATCCAATTTTTATCACAAAATCAAATAACTCGAATTTGAACTCTAAAGGACCACTGTCTCCGAATCTCAAATTTTAGGGGTTTATTACAAAGCCAAAAATAATTGCACATACAAACACCTCAGCACGAGGTTAAGAAAATAAATGGGCACTAGTACAAAATCCTTTACCAACCGTTTCCCAAACACCCTCTTCAGTCAAATCCTCTATCTCATGATGGATCGCAGTAATGTTGCTTATATAATTCTCCAGATCTTTGCTGTTGTTTGGAATATACGTGCAACATTCCTGGACCTTGAGTAATTTACAGACTCCGCCCTCTTTTGCTAATAAAACATCTAAAGCAAGGCGGATCTGCAAAACCATCGTCCTTATCGACAACATCTCTCTATCCACAAGTAACAGGGATTTTGCTGTATTCGTCGTCATCTCATCAACTACAGTCGCCAATCGTCTGATCTTCACATCATTCAAAACTACACTCAAACTTGGTATCATCGCTCCAAAGACATCTGCAATCACTGCTCCTACACTCTCAGCTCTCTTCACTCCGACCATCCTCCAAAAACTTCAAATCCTCTGCATGGTAAATCTTCAGAAAAATAATCCCCAAATAGCACATACCATACCAACTCGCAGGCAACCTCACATAGGCATTCTTTCCACACACATAATAAACAGTTGGAATCACTTGTACAGAGCCTTGCAAAAAGTTCTTAGCACCCTCCATAGTGAAAATATGATCACACGTACTCTGACCCACCGGAACCTTTTCATAGTAGGTCTGGTAACGTCTCACACACAGCTTTCCTCTCTGCTCCTTGTCCAATGCTATATGACCATAACTTCCTCTAGCTCTGTGAGATCTTTCTTCTTCAGTCCAATCTACTGGACTGTCTCCTGTATCTCGGGTCTGTGTTAGTTTTCTATATCTATCTTCTACCTGATCTGCACACTTCTTTTCTACGTCTGATAATGAGCACGTCGAATTATGACGGTGTGTGTATGCTGTATCTAGTTCCAAAGACAGTATGAAGTACTTCTTAAGCCTGTCCTCTGACTTGTAATAGTCATCCTTGTTCAAAGGCTTGTAAGCTGGAACCTCAGGAAGCACTGCATTGTAATTGGAAAAGAAATACTCAAACTGACCTCTTTCATTAAATATACTAAGCAATAAACTACATGAAATCCAATACGTCAGTGGAAGATGGTGATATCTAATACCCTCGTCCACTGAAGCTGGTAACTGCATACACACATAGCAGTCCTTCGCATCCATCACATCCACGTACTCATATAGCAGCCTTGCATACGCATTAAGCTTAAAATCACCTTTAGACAAATCTATGTGAAATCTACGACTCTCTTCGATTAGTAAAGCTCTTTCGCCTCCTATGGTGACCTCCTTTTGGCTAGGAGTGGTAGGTGTAGGTGTTCCCTGTACCTCCGCTCCCTGTTCATGTGGAACAATATACGAAAGTACTATGATTATAGAGACTATCACTCCACCTACAACTGTACCTACTACTAATTTGGACCTACTGTTGGTATCTCCAGCATCCATGAACTTGTAAAGTTCTCAAAGTTTTTGGTTTCAGCAGCAAACAATTAAGAGTCTCTTTTCTCCTCCATCGTCGCTTGCTAACCATTTCGACCAATACTCCGAGAAGCTGGAAATCCCCTTTTCAATTTCAGTTCCTTATTTACACAGTCCACAAAAAGACTTCCCTAGCCCTCTTTCGTCTTCTCTGCGGAAAGTCCCTAAGTTTATTCTTTTTCCTCTTGGGCCTAGGTTATCTTCTTCATAGACTTTTATTTACAACAAGTTCACTTTCAGTCCAAAATAAGATCAGATCCCAGAATCTCTAAAACATGTTGCAAAAGTTCAAGACGAAGAATAATCACTTCATGGGTCAGTGCCTCAAACCCAAACGTCAGAAAGATCAATCTTTGCAGTATCAGTTCACGGACTTTACTCAGATGTGGGGGATTCGGAACCGTTAAAGTCAGCACTCCTTCGATTTCGAGACCTGGGACCACCAATCCCATGTCGATTTTCACATTCGGGATCTTGCTGACCACAGTCACGAACCTCAGCCTCCCCGAACTCACCACTTATGGCATCATTTACAACGTACGTCCACTCTGGTGTGGCGTACCTCTGACATGGCACTCTTGCTCTCCTGGACCTCCTCAGGCCTCCTCGAGCTTGTTCTTTGTCACTCTGTTCGGATTCGGATGTTTCAGAAATTGGAGCAAGATCTCTTTTAGGTGCCAACCTCAGGTTCAGGCGCCTCTGACTCACGGGCCAAACCTCTTCCGCTCTCGTCACACTTCTGCTCTCTCCCTGGGTACTCTGTGCACTACTTCCTTCTGTGGCTGAATTTGACTCTACTCCACCCACAGCAGTATTTTCTCCGTCTGAGTCAAATTCGGGGTTCTGATTGACGCAACCCCCTTCAGCTTGATCCAGTGCACAACCAGCTGCGTCAGCAACCCTCACAGCTTGACTTGCCCTCTCAGATGGCCCTGCCACCTCAGCTGTATTTTCATTCACGAGAGGGGCTGTTTCTTCCAAGGGTGCTGGAACTCTGCGGGTATTGGAGGCATGCACCCAGTTCGACAACCTTCCACACTTCACTGCAGTGTTTGTGACCATTATCACCTGGTACGGGCCGCGCCACGGAACATCTAGGCAACTCTTCCTCACGTGCCTACAAACAAGCACCCAGTCCCCTGGACACAGGTCGTGGCACAGGTCACTCCTGGCTGGAACAGTTGCTGCTTGCACCTGCTGAGACACAGAACAGATTACATCAGCCTGTCCTTTGCAATAATCGAGAATCAAGTCATCAGTGATGTTAATTAGAGCAGTAGCTAGTATTGCTGGCTCTGGGAACAGTTGTACAGTTTTTGTGTTCAGTGTATGATGTGTCCGCTGCTGTGAGGTTCACATTTTCTACTCCATTATTTTCTGTTTATCATATCTACATTTATACCTGTCTTAGCGCGCTGTAACGCTCCATCACCAATACCTCGTTTTGTAATTTGGTGACGATTTCAATTGCACCACTCGTTTGTAATTTCAACATCCTTCTTTTGTGGTGGTCTCACGTGTTTTTTCAGTTTTACCGAAAAGACACTACGTTAGGATTATTCTGATAGATGAGCACGCATCTTTTTCAGATTTCTGACGTAGTTCCTTTAAACGCATGAGCATAGTACATTTGTCGGCAGTATTCGAGGGCGCACCAAACACGGCGCATGTGCGCATTGTAGGATCTTCAGTCTCGCGCATGCCTACTAATAGTTAAGATCACTGAGCGTGCGCGAGTCTCACATCACCGGACACCGTTTAACGTTCTATCAAGAGGGTATTTAAGAGCGTGTCCCTCGGCGATACACTCACCTCCAGCAGCAGGCTCTCTGGGGCCAGTAGTACCGACGGATAGGTGAGTGTGATGATACTTTTTGGTCTACTTGCAGTACCTACTTTAGATCCCTCGAAAGAACGCCTTGATGTGGGGAACTGTCGGGAGATACACGTTGTTTCACCTCTGTAACGTTGTTTCACCTCTGTGATTAGTTCTATTTTTCGCAGTGAGGGGGTAGCGTTGGGGGTTACGATAGTCCATTTCTCAAGTTAAGCATGAAATCATGGGAATATGGGTTCCTCCAACACGAAGATCTTTGTTCCTATGGAGGACGTGTACCCTTTACGTATGGTCCTTTCATACGATTGGGAGTAGTGGCTACATGATTAGTGGTCTTTGGCTGCTTGTCCTGGCCCACGATAATAGCTTTTTGACTATCAGTATTCTGGCAATCAAAAGCTCTATACACGAAGCATAGCTCTAATTGATTGGCATAGGTGGATATCTTTACCACTTAATGACCAGGCTTTGTGTTCTCTTTGAGTGTTTTACTCATTAGTATTTGTACTCTACAAACTGTTAATATATTTTTTGTAGAGCGGTGCTGCCCTCCTGAGCGGTTGCCAGGTAGAGGTGAGGTCCTGTACCCAACATTGGCGGGTAAGGGGGATATTCTTCTTTTTTCTTAAGATTGGTTGAGCAGTCTGTTTTCAGTGTGTATTCATATGACTGATATCTTTGGGCATATATCTCATACATGTCTTTTACCTTTAATTACAGGTATCAGCAGTTGTTATGAGAAGCCAATGACATTGCGTTGGCCACATATCCTTTTCAGTTTTTTCACGTTGTTTAGCAGTAGCTTGTATGTAGGGTCCTCATGAAAGCCTGATTCAGTTTGGGTCTTCTTGGGCTGAATCATGTTGACCATCTAATAGCGGTTTAAATCCATACCGCAGGTGCACTCACTGCTTTTTTAATCTTGACAGTGGGCATCTTCTGATTAAAGCCTAGTTTTGATGCCTCCTAGCCATTTTTAATTCACCACTTGTTATCACATACTCATTTTTTCATTTTTTGCACTGCATCCTCACTCATACATGTTAGCTCATCATATGTGGATTTAGTCGATCCTTTGAAATTAGAAACTAAAACATCCCTGAGCTCCTCCCTCTCAGTGAGGGGGTTGTAGCCCTCAAAGGAACTAGGATTTTCCTTTGGGAGGAGAGTCCCTATGATGAAGCATGTCACCACTGGTGAGTGAGGGATTACGTCCTAAAAGGGATTTGCCCTTAGACATACTGTGTTTGCCAACTTCTACCAAATAGGTTGATCATCATCACACACGTCTAGTTTATGACCTGGAGGTGATGTTTTTCTCTATTTTTCTTGTGTTGCTTATTTCTGCGCTTTTGCTCCTTTGCTCACTGGCACTACCAGTAACTGCATAGACCCTAGGATTTTCATTGTTTAATGATAATTGCGTCGCCCTCCCCATCAAAATCTCATGTGGTGACAACCGGGTCCTCCTGTCTGGGACGCTCCGAAGACTCATAAGGACCAAAGGCAATGTATCAGGCCATTTCGGGATGTCGATGTACACACTTTTGCCATCTGTGCTTTCAAAGTTCCATTAACCTGCTCCACAATCCCCGAAGCCTCTGGTCGATAGCTGCAATGTAACCTCTGATCCACATTTAATGCAGCACAAAGCAATTTCATGATTTCGCTATGGAATTGTGTCCCTCTATCTGATTCCAAAGAGGTCGGAAAACCGAACCTCGGGATAAGCTCCCTCAGCAACAGCTTTTCTATGTCTGAAAATGAGCACGTCAAATTATGACGGTGTGCGTATGCTGTATCTAGTTCCAAAGACGGTATGAAGTACTTCCTAAGCCTGTCCTCTGACTTGTAATAGTTATCCTTGTTCAAATTCTTGTAAACTGGAACCTCAGGAAGCACTGCATCTTAATTGGAAAAGAAATACTCAAACTGACCTCTTTCATAAAATATACTAAGCAATAAACTACATGAAATCCCATACGTCAGTGGAAGATGGTGATATCTAATACCCTCGTCCACTGAAGCTGGTAACTGCATACACACATAGCAGTCCTTCGCATCCATTGCATCCACGTACTCATACAGCAGCCTTGCATAAGCATTAAGCTTAAAATCACCTTTAGACAAATCTATGTGAAATCTATGACTCTCTTTGATTAGTAAAGCTCTTTCGGCTCCTATGGTGACCTCCTTTTGGCTAGGAGTGGTAAGTGTAGGTGTTCCTTGTACCTCTGCTCCCTGCTCATGTGCAACAATATACAAAACTACAACTACTATGATTATAGAGAAAAACACTCCACCTACAAGTGTACCTACTACTAATTTGTACCTACGATGGGTATCTCCAGCATCCATGATCTCGTAAAGTTCTCAAAGTTTTTGGTTTCAGCAGCAAACAATTAAGAGTCTCTTTTCTTCTCCAAATGTCGCTTGCTAACCAGTTCGACCAATACTCTGAGAAGCTGGAAATCCCCTTTTCAATTTCAGTTCCTTATTTACACAGTCCACAAAAAGACTTCCCAAGCCCTCTTTCGTCTTCTCTGCGGAACGTCCCTAAGTTTATTCTTCTTCCACTCGGGCCTAGGTTATCTTCTTCATAGACTTTTATTTACAACAAGTTCACTTTCAGTCCAAAATAAGATCAGCTCCCAGAATCTCTAAAACATGTGGCAAAAGCTCAAGACAAAGAATATTCACTTCATGGGTTGGTGCCTCAAACCCAAACATCGGAAAGATCAATCTTTGCAGTATCAGTTCACGGACCTTACTCAGAAGTGGGGCATTCGGAACCGTTAAAGTTAGCACTCCTTCGATTTCGAAACCTGGGACCACCAATCCCACGTCGATTTTCACATTTGGGATCTTGCTGACCACAGTCACGAACCTCAACCTCCCCGAACTCACCACTCCTGGCATCATTTACAACGTACGTCCACTCTGGTGTGGCGTACCTCTGACATGGCAATCTTGCTCTCCTGGACCTCCTCAGGCCTCCTCGAGCTTGTTCTTCGTCACTCTGTTCGGATTCGGAGGTTTCAGAAACTGGAGCAAGATCTCTTTCAGGTGCCAACCTCAGGTTCAGCCGCCTCTGACTCACGGGCCAAACCTCTTCTGCTCTCGTCACACTTCTGCTCTCTCACTGGGTACCCTGTGCATTACTTCCTTCTGAAGGACTGGGCTATTCTAAGGCCCAGCGGTGCCAGGGGACAACACCTGAAACCTTCGTGGGTTACCTGTTCCGGGGTACAAAACACAGAGACACGGGACACTTCCTGCGGCGTCAAAGATCAGCGTTTATTTACTGCAGGGATACAGAAGTCGCAAGAAGTACACAACGTGTAGGTTCTGAGAGACTGCTTCGAATTGCAAAAGTGGATCGCTCCTTTTATACACATTTTGGTCATAGCACAACATGGCAAACAAAGGTTACGACTCAGTTCCCACAATAAACTTCAAAAAGGGTCGCATTCATGTTTCAGAAGCCCGGAACATAATTACAACAACACCCAGTATTTGCCCGGCATGCAGAGCAAGCGATGAAACCGAGCTGCATCTTATATTCTTCTGTACGGGCTATACTAAGGCGCGCAGAAAGTGGATCATTCCCGTTTGCAGGAATCTGGGTTTTACCAGATGCCACGAAGCCTTTAGAATTCTTAAGAGCGAAATGGCTGTACACATTGTGTTTGCTGTGGCAAAATTTCTGGGGGCTTTATGGCACAAACGGAAGCGGTACTTAAAAATGTCACCATGATTCGTTTTGTACTGTGTTAAAAGGCACATGATTTTATGTAACTACCAGGTATCTAGCCGTGCGGCTGCACCAACTTTTAAGCATTTTTATCTATTGTTCTTAAATGTTTTTTATATTCATTTTATGTACTTTTATGGAGATTCTCCGAAATAAAGTTTTCTTGACTTGACTTGACTTGAATTACAACAACATTGCCGGTTCCCAACTGTAAAAGCACGTTATCCCCACATTAAGCACATTCCATTCTGACTGTAAACACATTAAGAGAAGGGACAGAAACAGATGCAAAGGAAGAACAAGGATGCACAACAGATTGAAAAAGAGTGTAGAGAGTAATAACAGAAACTTGATTGCAGGATCAAAGACCTCGTGCCTAATGCATGCATGACTGAAACAATAGACTGGCACGGCAAGATGAGCCTTGAGCGGGGCCATCTGCCTTTGCCGTGTCATTTCCCTTATCATAAAAGACACCCTCAAAGAAACACGTGTCCTTCGTGAAAGCTTGGGAATCCCAGGGTCACAGAGCGGACAAGGTCCGTTCGCTGGCTACTTGAGGGCAAGAAACAAAATGGATGCTGCATCTAAAATGGAACCCGAGGGTTCGGATGGACATACCTAGAAATGAGACGATCCGTACATAGTAGCGTAGCGAAAACGCGTACACTCACTAAACTCGTCATTTGCAGTTCGTAGATACCAAACTCGTCCATATTCGAACACACCCAAAAAGTGTCGTTCCGATTCACACGGAACCTCAGACGCTCCTTTTGCCCTCATGTAGGCAAGCACTAGTCGAGATCAGAATCGATTTCGATATTCATCAGATCGTTCAGCTGTTGCTGGAACATCATTCTATTCATCAATGTCTCCTTGGTAACAGATGGCCGTCTTATACACGTTGTAGCACAGAGACTACATAAGGCAGGACCACACTGCACACAAAGACAACACATGAACAGAAACGTCACAACAACCCCTACAATCATCAGAATCTTCCAGCCCCAAGTGGATATCAGGCCCCAAAACCATCCTAGAAGTGTCCAATTACCTTCGTCCACGTGTATGGACTCGGAAATCTTATGCAACTTCGAGATGGCTTGGTAAACAGTTGGAGCGTTGTCAGGAATGAAAATGCAACAGCTCGAATGGATAACTTTGCACACACCACCTCTATCTGCAAGAACAACGTCTAGAACCATACGGTTCTGCAACGTCATAAGTCTATCCGTATGAAGTTCCGCTGTTAAATTACCAAGAGCACTCGCAGTTATGTTAGCAGTCAACTCTACCACACGGGTCAACTGTCTTAGGTTCCTACTATTAACCATAGGTCCCCAAAACGGCAAGAAACCCTTAAAGAAGTCTCCTGCTTCTTGACCGGCAGTATCCTCTTCGCTAATAACGCCTCTCACAATTCTAGTCTTGTGATAGTCTGAGGCAACTGTAAAAGTCGGTGGCAAAAGATTCGCAATATAACAGGTTCCCGAAAAGTCACGGGGCAACCATGTATATGCACGTTCATAACATACAAAATAGGTACCCTTGGCAGTCAGAAAAACAGGGGAAGAGAGCATCGGTAGAACATACGTATCAGTACAAGCACTGTTCCCAAGTTGTGCTCTCGGATTTCGACCCAAACCTTTCAAGCAGAAATTACCGAGGTGGGGTACGATCCATATTGGAGACGAGCTCTTAAGCTGTCTATCACCCACTGACGTACTATACTCAGCCTTACTCAGGTCCTTATAGGCTTGCACCTCTTCATCTGGAATAAGCGATGCATCAAAAACATCTCTATCTTAATCCGCAATCGCTATCGCCAAAGGCTTGTGGTACGGACCAGGACCAAAGTTGGCAGAGCGTGGCTCTCGACTGGGGTAGGAATCTAGTGCACTACGGAACATAGTTTGGAATGCTCGAGCTGACCCTTGGGAGCTATAAGGAAGAACCAGATACGGAATAACCCTATCCATGGTATGTGGCATTAACCCACACACCCAACAGTTGGTAGTATTCATCACCAACTGATGCTGATGTAGGAGTTGAACGAAGGAGTTATTCATGAATTCCGCACGTCTAACCTGTTCATGTTGGGGCAGAGGATGAAAGGAATGTGGAGAAACAGTAGTAATAGAGCTTAGTTTAGGAGAAAGAGTAGGTGAAATGGAAGGCAATAGCGACTGTATTCCGAAATACACTCCACCCACCAATAGCATAGACACAGTCAGAAACAGTAGGAATACCTGAAACAGAAAACATTTTGTTCGTACAATCTTATGCAATTTTGATCTTTGCGCCGACATCCTTTCTACTTCCAACAGCTTAGAGAATGCCATCCTCTAAAAACCGTCCGTGACGTACTTGACGCACTTCGTTCTGAGTAGCGATTATCAATTCCCAGGAGTTCCCAGGAGTCGATAAAAGTAACCAACCTAGTGTCAGAATCCTGCTAAACAGAAGGGAGTACCCGCACGGCCCTACGGTTAACCCGGATGATAGGTTTTCCTAAACACTCGGCTTAATACAAATCTCTTTAGCTGTGAAAAGCGCACATAAAAAGAAACTCAAAAAAGGATGTAATTATTTGTAGTGTTCGTGGCAACAGAAAAGGGAAATATAAGAAAAATTTTATTAGTCTCTGTTATGTGGACGAAGAAAGTATCGATTTCTTCCAGGTCGAGTCTGTTCTTCAAATAATTGTTCAGCTGGTGAAACAGTGTTCAGTCGATTGGATGACGACTCAGACCTCGAGTTCTCTACAACTGACGACTCAACAGGTGTGTCTGGCTGCAATGAATTGTCTCCTACAGGTTGAGCATCGCTAAACGGCACAAAGCATAGAGGGGTCTCAGTTTCCGTTGCCGCAATACCAGTTCTCACCCAACTATCTGTTGGTGAAGGGATCGGCACCTTCTTGGTATGGCCGGCGTGCACCCAGTTCTTTCTGCCTTCCAACTGAACTGCAGTCCTTGTGGCCAATAGCACTTGGAAGGGTCCCACAAATCTTGGCTCCAAGTTGCGTTTTCGGCCAAAATTTTGGGTCACGACCCAGTCACCCGGTTGGAGCCGATGTCCAGGACCCTCTGTCTGTGCCGGAAAGCTTCAAAGACCTGTTGATGAATTAACCTCAGTTTAGTAGTCAGATCATGAAGATAATCAATTAGCATTGGATACTCAAGACTACCAAAGGCCTTAGGTCTCGGAACTCCCCAAATGTTCGCAGGGCGGCCGAACACAATCTCATATGGGCTGAGCCCTACTCGAGAGTGTACAGTCGCTCTGGTTGATAGGAGAGCCAGAGGCAAGGCATCAGGCCATGACAACCCAGTCGTAGCTTGTATCTTTGCAAGTTTCAGCTTCAGAGTACCATTGTACCCTTCAACCAAACCCGCTGCCTGGGGATGATTGGCGCTATGGAATTTCTGCCGAATTCCAAGGCCCTTACACACACACTGCATCACGCTTCCCACAAACTCGCTTCCATTATCTGACCACACAATCCGTGGCATTCCATACCGAGGAAAGTATTCCTTCAGTAAGACTTTCGCTGTGGACAGGGCAGTATTATCCTTAAGAGGATAGGCCTCGATCCATCTGGAGAACGCACAAACCACAACTAAAACATACTTCAGATTATTGCATCTCTCCATATGGATGAAGTCCAGTTGGATAACCTCAAAGGGACAGGCAGGAGGAGCAAAATGACCAGGTGGAGTGGGATGCCCTTGCCAGGATTATGCATCAAACACACCATACAATTTTTAACCACTCTCTCAGCACATTTAGCAATACCATCATTCTTCCATACAGGAGACAATAACTTGCATATACCTTTCGCACTAATGTGTGACAACCCATGAGCCATAGTCACGACAGCCAACACATAAGCATCCGGTAACATCCACCTCTGACGTTCCGACAAGTCAACCCAACATCCATGCATGTCCAACTTTCCCGTACTTTCTTTCCACTTGGTTCTTTCAGTTTCAGTGGCCTCATTCTGAATTGTTTTCACGCTCTCAACGGTGTCTTCACACATACCAGTCTCCGTCGGCCACCTCACTGAACCCGTAACATACATTCGGGTTAGCCGTTTCCTTGGCAATCTCGTCCGCAAATGCATTACCACGACCAACATCATCCATAACCTTGCCGGTTCCCAACTGTAAAAGCACGTTATCCCCACATTAAGCACATTCCATTCTGACTGTAAACACATTAAGAGAAGGGACAGAAACAGATGCAAAGGAAGAACAAGGATGCACAACAGATTGAAAAAGAGTGTAGAGAGTAATAACAGAAACTTGATTGCAGGATCAAAGACCTCGTGCCTAATGCATGCATGACTGAAACAATAGACTGGCACGGCAAGATGAGCCTTGAGCGGGGCCATCTGCCTTTGCCGTGTCATTTCCCTTATCATAAAAGACACCCTCAAAGAAACACGTGTCCTTCGTGAAAGCTTGGGAATCCCAGGGTCACAGAGCGGACAAGGTCCGTTCGCTGGCTACTTGAGGGCAAGAAACAAAATGGATGCCGCATCTAAAATGGAACCCGAGGGTTCGGATGGACATACCTAGAAATGAGACGATCCGTACATAGTAGCGTAGCGAAAACGCGTACACCCACTAAACTCGTCATTTGCGGTTCGTAGATACCAAACTCGTCCATATTCGAACACACCCAAAAAGTGTCGTTCCGATTCACACGGAACCTCACTTCTTCGGCTGAATTTGACTCTACTCCACCCACAGCAGAATTTTCTCTGTCTGAGTCAAATTCGGGGTTCTGATTGACGCAACCCCCTTCCGCTCGATCCAGTGCACAACCAGCTGCGTCAGCAACCCTCACAGCTTGACTTGCCCTCTCAGATGGCCCTGCCACCTCAGCTGGATTTTCATTCACGAGAGGGGCTGTTTCTTCCAAGGGTGCTGGAACTCTGCGGGTATGGGAGGCATGCACCCTGTTCGGCAACCCTCCACACTTCACTGCTGTGTTCATGACCAGTATCACCTGGTACGGGCTGCGCCATCGAACATACAGGCAACTCTTCCTCGCGTGCTTACGAACAAGCACCCAGTCCCCAGTTCTCCGGACACAGATCGTGGCACAGGTCACTCACGGCTGGAACAGTTGCTGCTTGCACCTGCTGAGACACACAACGGACCACATCAGCCAGTCCTTTGCAGTAATCGAGAATCAAGTCATCAGTGATGTTAATTAGAGCAGTAGCTGGAATTGCTGGCAATCGCATCGCCCTCCCCATCAAAATCTCATGTGGTGACAACCTGGTCCTCCTGTCTGGGATGCTCTGAAGACTCACAAGGACCAAAGACAATGCATCAGGCCATTTCCGGGAGGTCGATGTACACACTTTTGCCATCCGTGCTTTCAAAGTTCCATTAACCTGCTCCACAATCCCCGAAGCCTCTGGTCGATAGCTGCTATGTAACCTCTGCTCCACATTTAATGCAGCACAAAGCAATTTCATGATTTCGCTATGGAATTGTGTCTCTCTATCTGATTCCAAACAGGTCGGAAGACCGAACCTCGGGATAAGCTCCCTCAACAACAGCTTAGCTACAGTGAGAGTGTCACACCTACGTGTTGGGTAAGCCTCCACCCATCTTGAGAAAACACACACCACAACTAAAATGTACCTCAACCCATTACATTTTGGCATCTCAATGAAATCCAACTGCATCCTATTGAAAGGTCCTCCTGACCTCCCAATATGACTCAAAGTAACCACAGTCTTCTTTCCTGCATTCATCTGTTGGCACGTGACACACCTCTGACATACAGCTTCAGCAACCGCACGAAACTTCAGATTGTACCATGTCTTCCTAAACACTTGCACCATTGCATCTCTGCAAAGATGTACTGCACCATGTATCAATCTTGCCATTGGGCTCAACAAACTTTCGTCTAACACAGCTCGACCATCACTTGAGACCCCCACATCCACATCTCCTTTCTGACATTCCGACCTTATCCAGCCATCTCGTTCCTGTTCTGTAAATATACATCCCTGTTCTGCACAGAAACAGGCAACTTCATCCGCATAGTTATCACCCAAAGAAACAAAATCAGTCCCCCTCCCATGAGCTGAACATTTGACAACTGCAATTTCCTTGGGACACTGTAATGCCTCTAACAACTGTCTCACATATTCCCCGTTTCTGATGGGCGAACCTGAAGATGTAATGAAATCCCTCTGTGACCATAACTGCCCGAAGTCATGAACCACACCAAACCCATACTGACTGTCAGTGTAGATCGTTATCCGAATCTAATCAGCAGCCAAACAGGCACAGGTCAAAGCAATGATTTCAGCTACCTGTGCGGAGTATACTCCTTCTAGACAAGCAGCTTCAACAACTCCGGTGATGGTACATAAAGCAAACGCTGCTCTTAATCGACCAACATTGTCTCTTAAGCATGAACCATCCACAAAGAAAACTTCATCAGGTTCAGGAAGTGGTTCGTCGACAATGTCCAGTCTCGGTTTGGTGTATAGTTCAGTCACATCGAGACAATCATGGTCCTCACAATCTTCATCATCTGCATTTGGAATAGGCATCAATGTCGCGTGATTAAAAACAGAACACCTTCTCAGAGTCACATTCTCTGTGACAAGTATAACTTGCTCATAACGTGTTAATCTGTTGTTCGTGAGGTGTTGTGTTTTGGTCCACGTAATTAACAACTCAACAGAATGTGGTACATAGACTGTCAGTGGGTGCCCCATTACAATACTCTCACACCTTTCAATGCTGACACCTGTTGCAGCAATGGATTTGAGACATCCAGGCAACGCAGAAGCTACTGGGTCTAAAGTATCTGAAAAGTAGGCAACTGGTCTACAGACACTACCATGATTCTGAGTCAGAACTGACAATGCACAACCTTCTCTCTCGCAACAGAACAACGAGAAAGCCTTGTTTTAATCAGGCATTCCCAAAGCAGGAGCATGACACATAGCTTTAAGAACGACATCAAACAGTTGTTGTCCCATGGTACCGGATCACTCACATCCTTGTGTGTCAGCCGCTGTAAAGGCTTCGCCTCAAAAGAGAAATTGTGAATCCATTGGCGACAATAGCCAATCATCCCCAGGAACATTCTGACCTCTCTCTGTGTGGTAGGCACAGGCATGTTCATAATTGCCTCAGTGCAATCTTGTGAAACCTTCCTCTTGCCCGTCTCAATTCTGTGACCCAAATACTGTACTTCGCTCAAACAGTACTGCAATTAGTTCGGGGACACCTTGTGTCCATTCTCTGCCAAATGATTCAGTATAGCGATAGTATCAATCCTGCAAGCATCTTCCGTTTTTCTGACGCAATAAGCAAATCGTTGATCTATTGCACGAGAACTGAGTTTTAGGGCAACACAAGACTCTCAAGATTCTTCTTCAAGATCTGATTAAAGATCGATGGACTCTCTGTATACCCTTGAGGGATACGACGCCACGTTAACACACAATTTTCCAGCCGGAAAGCAAAAAGAAATTGGCTTTCCTCATGGAGTGGTATCGAGAAGAATGCTTGACACAGATCAATCACCGTAAACCACTCAGCTTCACATGAAATCTGAAATAGTATCACAGATGGATTCGGTACCACTGGGCAACATAGAACAACTATCGTGTTAACCTTTCACAGGTCTTGCACGATCCTGAATTTCCTGCTCGCTTTCTGTAGTCCCATGATAGGTGAATTACATGGGCTACCCATAATCTCTTTCAGAATTCCCTGCTTGATCATGGATTCGATTACAGGTTTGATCCCTGCAATAGTCGTGGGTGACATATTGTACTGAGGCGTCCTAGGGAATTCTGCATTCTGCTTGACCTGAATCTTCACTGGTTCTACACCTTTGATCAACCCAATCTCTTCTCCGGTAAAGTCCCACATCTCGTGTGACAAAGAATCTCTCAAACCAAGTGCAAGCTCTTCCACCGTCAGTGCTGGGTATATTTCTATACACAAGTGCTGATTGGCAACCTTAAAGGTCACGTCATCATCCTTTGTCTGTACTTCAAGTCCCTTCGGTGTGCAATAGATGGTACAATTTAACTTGCACAGTAGATCTCTTCCTAACAGGCAAACTGGACTCGAGTCACACACCACAAACTGGTGTCGATCTCGGAAAGTTCCTATTCTCACAGGAATCGGGTCTGTTAACGGACTTGTCATTTTCTTGTTCGCTACTCCAACAACTTGGATCGATTGTCCCAACAGGGGGAGGTTAGGGACTACTGCTGATCTTACAGTAGAACAGGTAGCACCAGTGTCAAAAAAAAAGGTGGTAGGGTGACCATCAACATCTGCTTCCACAAACGGGACAATCTGGTCTACCTCTAAGACTGCTCCAAGTGTGCAATCTTCCTCCCCCCTCAGGCACCGTCATGCTAATGGGTCTGGGCTGTACTCATCATACCCTTCAAACAGAGGCATCTGTTGGTAAGTCTGAGTTCCCTGCTGAACCCTAAGTGGCTGGGGAACTTGTACCTGCGGACTGAACGTCCCCTTTTCATCGACCTTGGTCTAGTCACCGTAGGGACCGCTTCAGGTACAGGTGCCTGTACTACCTCTACCTCCTGCTGCACTTGATTAATTGGGTTCAAAGGACACTCGCGCTTCCAATGTCCAATCTGGTGACAAAGATGACACACAGTGGCCTTCTTCAATGTCGCCACATTCATTCCTGTCTTGGGATCAACAGACTTTACTCTCCCCTGACCTTGCACATTCTTAGTTCCTCCTTGGTTATTTCCCTGCCTCCTTCCTAACGTCCCTCCATTAGGCTGAGCTTGGGCCGTTTGCATCTGGACAAGCATCAGTTTATCTTTCATCGTTCTGTGTTTCAAATCTACCTCAGCACTGCAGTACCTGGCATATCGCAAGATTTCATCCACTGGTTTGTTCTGCCAACAGATCAATGTTGCTGTATCATGAAACTAACCTCTGGCCTCATTCCCAACACGAACTTCGAAACAAACTGTCCCATGTCCTTGGAATCTAAGGCATCTAATCCACTGTACTGTTTGATGGCTTGCAAAAGGCGTTCATAATACCCATTTACCGTCTCTTTTGGTTCTTGAACAGTCCTATCTATCTTAACCCAATCAATATCTTGAGGCGAGATCTTCAATTTTAACCATGTAATCACTTGCTCAAACTTTTTCATATCTATGGGTGACGGACCATTCGTGACAGGATCCCTTTCTGGCTCCGAAGTCGGCCATTCAACGGCAACCTTGCATGCAGACCATAAATCCCCTCGAACCACAATGTCAAAGAACGTGTTCAAGTCAATCCACAATACTTTTGAGATCTTGACAAAGCGATCAACCTGCTTATACCATTCTACAGGCTTCTCTCTCAGCTGAGGAAAATCATTCGTAAATGCAGCCAAATCACCCCTACTCCAAGGCGCATGCACGTACCCTCCATTTTGTACCTCTCGTAAAGGGTCATTCCCTACGCCTAGCGTCCCTCCACCTGGAGGCAGCATCTCTCCTACAGTCCTTTTGGAACTCTTTTTCTTAGACCACCTTTCTTCCCATTTATCAAGCATAATCCATGCGCGCATCCCTACAATCTGATCTCTGATGTGTGTCCTCAGTCCTATGACCCTCTTTTCTTCCAGTTCTTGGTCGCTATACTGCAACCTATGGCTCCCTTGCAATGACATCATCGTAGACAGATCTACCTTGTACTTCTTGGCCAAATCAGTCAGTTTCTCATGTGCAGTCCTTGCCTTACGAGTCACATCCTTGGCTACAAAAAGCAACTCATCTTGTTCATAAATCTCTATCCTGTCCAGAGGCAAATTTCCATTTATTATTTCATCCACTTCTGCTTTCAATCTCACTACATCTAACATCCGTGCCCTCACGGCACCTCTCAATGATTCTCGACAACCTGTTCCATTGCGTTCATTCCCCTCGCAGCTCTGATCTCTAGACCTACTCTCTTCTGACATGTTCCCAGAACCTGGTATGTTCCCTGACTCATTTGGTTTACCATTCCCTGCTATTCTACCATTCTGGTTCCTCGCAGGTGGTACCCATATTCTCAGATCTGATCTTGACTCAGCTAAAGACTTTGGTCTTACTGGTCTCACATCCACCTGTCCTCTAGAGGAGTCTGCGGTGGCTGGCAATGGCGTACTCCATTCTATAGGTCTCGGAGCCTGTTCCATCTCGCTCACTGTACCATTTCCTTCCGCAGCATTTCTTGGTCCAGCAGTTAACTGTGCTAGACTACCAACTTTCTCCTGGTCTGGGTCATAGACTGAAACTATGGGTCCAATAGTAACCGGTACATTTAAAGCATCCGGTAACCTCACCCCTCTTGCAGCTTCTGTACTTGCTAAAGACTGGATTCTCATGTCCTCCGTTCCTGTCGAGATTATATCCGTATCTCTATCATCCTCTTCTACGCTCTTTGCCTTCGCACTTTCTGTTTTCTCTAGTAGTGGGTACAATCTATCCCCCTCAATCGTTTCCACTCTCCACCTTTTCTCTAGTGCATCCCACCTCGCATCTTGGAATGCCCTGATTGACTTCTTTACCCTTTCTTGACTTTGGTCTATTTTCCTGTCATACGCTGCTCTTATCCATGCATGTAGTGCCTCAAACTGGGTCGGTCTAGGCAGATGTCGCAAGGAAGACATCACAGACTTCAACTGATACAACACATCCAATCTGAAAGTACCACATCGTGGGAAAGTCAGTTCTCCCTCTCCGTGAGTCATCTTATGCCAATTTTCGAGCCAAATAATAGTATGCAATCCCACATTTGTTGCCATATAATGTGCTGGAGTATCCTCGGGAGGGGCTTCTTCTCCTCCCCGAGTAACCACATGTCTGTCACCTCTACACAATTCTCGGAAAACCATAAAACATTTCATGATGAACACATTATTTTTTGATCGCGCACAATGTTTTCGTTCACTTCCTGATGTCAATCCACCAATAGCAGCTCGGCTCACACCAACCGACCTATCGCAGCACGACACCTTCTGATGTCACACTTCCTCCGCTCGCAGCAGTTCCCCTCCTTCACAATTCGCTTCTCACTCTTGCATTTGTCCCACATTCACACTCTGAAATAATTATCTGTCCACGAAACGACCAGACAATCACTTCTCTGACTGCCTATGACAGTCTCTCGAAATTGTTGACCTCAACTGGCAACTGTCTGTCCAAGAAACGACCAGACAATCGCCTCAACTGATAGGTTTCAAACGCTCAGAGTTCCACATACAGCAACCCACGACCAGCTTTGGTTACTCACACACTCACAAATTCACTCCCCCTATCATTGTCTGGGTAATCGATGACATCTCACGATTCCCCTCTCTATGGTCAACAAAGTCTCCCTTGGGTGTCTTCTACACCACAACTTCTCAGACTACTCGTCAAGCCTAAGAATCCCCGGGCTGCGCGTGCTCACAGCCTGATTTCACAATCACTCAACTCTTATTCCAACTCCGCAAGACATCACACAATCAAATCAACACCGCAATCTACAAAACACATCACCCTATTCATACTCACTCTACCACGAACTGCTGCTTTCCGCCGGACCGCTACTCTCCGTCAGTCTCCATCAGCTGCCGTCGTCGGCCACTCACCATCCAATGAGTCACCATCACTCGAAATCTATGGGCCTCTGTAATCTCTTATCTTGATCTAGATCTCCCCTCAATATCCGAGATAACCATCCTCTGCTACCAACTGATAAAGCCGGATTCTTATCTGTCATACCATCACCAAGAATCCTCTCAGGTTGCCAGGATCTTTAAATAGTGTAGAGGGGAGGAAATCCAATTTTTAGCACATAATCAAATAATTTGAATTTGAACTCCAAAGGACCACTGACTCCAAATCTCACATTTTAGGGGTTTATTACAAAACCAACAATAATTGCACATACAAACACCTCAGCACAAGGTTAAAAAAATAAATGTGCACAAGTACAAAGAAAATCCTACGCAGGAGTCTCATCCGACTCAGAATAAGAAGAATAGTCAGTTCCAGAAGCATTTGACAGGCAATGACGGCTCCAACCTCTATATTAGAAGTCATTAACCTAAAAGGGAAATCAGTTACTCTATCCCCACTCTATCTCTAAAGTGGCATCCCTACTTAGCATTTTTTCCCCAGGCAAGAGGATAAAAGGTGTCAGAAGTGAAGACTTCCTTAGAAGTACACTCACTTTGTCGAGAGCTCGTTCTAAGATGCTCCTTCTAGCTTCCCAGCTAAACCTCAACTGCTCAACCCACAGGGCACTGTACCTAATTCATAATCCCAAAAACGTAGAACATGCCCTCCGACACACCTCTCCAAACAGGTCTTCTTTCAGTACTTTTCCACTGAAACTTGTATTCCATCCAACGACGGTTAGCTTGTCGTTGGGTCCCAGGAACCTTCTCTGCCGAAAGTATCATCCCTACATTCCAGTATACTCCTGTGTTGGCTTCTCATGCCATCCTAACTCCTGAAACAAAGGGTTAGTCTTACTAACGAGCTAGATGTCCTTGCACCTTCAACAGAAACATGGGAACGAGAAACTTTCCACTTCTATGAGACTTTCTAACATCTCTGAAACCCAAAGCCTTACAAAGGGAAACCATTTCGGCCTGCAATATTTAGTTAACATAAGAAACAAACAGGCCTTTCTCTTTAACGTATATGCGATCAGGCTTTTACACATTTAACACACATATCTAAAATCAATCTATAAACATTGGTATTCATTAAATAGCATATATGAATAAGCAAATCTACACGTGCAGACTTTAATATGGTGCACGTTTAAACCTAATGCATCACATTATACGGGAACCAATTCATTATGCGTTGTCTAAAATACATCTTTGATTAAACACTACATTGAGCTTCATTAATGACTTGATTACATTTCTATTCGCACTATTATATGCTGATTTTAGTATTACATTTCTATGCCACATGTTAATACATTCCCACTAAATATATGGGTGCAGACTAACTAGGATGTGCCCCTACAAGTTTCAGAATAACATGGCGCTCTATCAGACCTCCGTAGGATAACAGCAGGATAACAGCCAGAAAATCAGCCTGCTTATAGGCGGGGGTGGGGGCTCAAGGGAGTACCTCCTAATCTAAAGAGTTCCACTCCGCTTCTCTCATGCTGCACTCCCCTCCCCTCGCCTCACCAAGCTGCCCAGCTCTATTTCCAACTCCGGCCCCTGCAAGCCAGCTTCGCTCCTCCAGTCTCCTCCTCCACTACGGAGCCATCAGGAGCCCTCAGGGACCGGCACTCAGCTATGCAGCTCTGCAGTCCACAGGCCGCCGCTCGAAGTATGAGAAGGCACAATACACAGTGCGGTAGCGCTCAAAACGTGGTTCTTTCGCGGCCTCGCAGCGCTATTATGGCGCCACACCGCTCCACAGCGCCGCTCTGCTGCTGCTTCTCTCACGCTCGTCTCCGGGGAACAGCAAAACAAGCATTGGCATTGCCAATAGGTTTCGCTTTTGGGACCTTATAAGTGTTTAGCCATGCAACATTTGCATAACTAAATACTTATAAGGTCCCAAAAGCGAGACCTATTGGCTATGCCAATGCTTGTTTCTGTTTATTACTGCTCTGTAGTAATGGCGGCTCACGGGTGACACCATTACTACATAGAAGTAATAAACTGGAGAAAAAAAACCTGGCTCATGGAGAACATCAAAGCGGCCGCGAAAGTGAGGCGTGCTCACCCGCGCACATGCACTGTAGCTCTAGGCACCAGTGGTAGCACTTTTTTGAGCCCTCACAAGAAGTCTCGCCAGACCAGCGCATGCGCTGGGTCAGGCGAGACCTAAAAAGAAGGTCTGGGTCATCACACCACTGCTATATTTGTTTCCTCCAGGATGTGGTTTCATGTTTGCCAGCGAACATTCTTCACTTACCAGAGTAATTTATTAGAGATCTTGGCCCCCAGTATGCCAATAGCCTTCGCTTAACTCATGCCACCCTCAGAATGTCTTCCGTACACCACATCCACCTTTCCACTTTGGATTTTCAGACAGGCACTGCCTGTGGAACGATTTTTATATTACACAATGCCAGGTTAGCCCCTTGCTCATTGCCCTCCATTCACATGTGTGCCCTGGCCTATTCCCACTTTTTTTCTACTGGAGGAAATGGGTGCTTGCAAACGAATTTGAAGCTGGGAACTTTCTTTTTAGTTTTCCTAATTATTCCTTATACCCTTTCAACTTCCAATGTTTCAATCAAACCTATTCTATGGGCCTCTGCATGCCCTCTCCTTGAAAGACTTACCAAGAAGGTGGCTGGTGGGGGCTTTCATACAGCAGTGAGTCGAATGCTATGACTGAAACCCTTAGACATCTTGTAGTGGTTCATTTGTTTTAGGTACACTTTAAAGAAACACTTGTTTGGCTGGCATCCATGTGCAAACGGTAGAGCCTTATTTAACCCTTGGTGAGCGATGTCCCTCACTCCCCTGGTGTAGAACTGCCTGACAAATCCAGAGATCTTCAGCTGCCTGTCTGGGATCTTTTTGCCACAAAGGGATCTATGGAACACATTGGTTCCATTCACAGCAGTGAAGAATGCTGAGCGAGCCCCATGTTTAAGTCCCTGCTTATCAAACTTTATGTTCTGAAAAATAAACTCCCAAAGCACCTTCTTTGAACAAAAAGTAAATCGGGCGAATTTTGCAGGCAGCTTGTGGAACATGGCTGGGAAAATATTAATGGCAGTCTCACCATCAAACGGGTGGGGGCCTGTGACTGTGTCCCAGGGGGCTGGGGTGCAGGCAATGGTGGACTCAGTCGACGGTAATACAGTGGTTTCCCCAACTTCAAATAGAGCGGGAGCCACATGTTTGGCAGGGCAGGAAGACATCCGGTTTACAGCGCCCATCCTGTCCTGCCAACGCCTAAATATGGCCCTTCAACTTCCCATTCCGGGTGTTGGTGCTATATAAATAACCATGATTGATTGACTGATTGCATATCGATAGTGCTGGCTTCAACATCACATTGAATTTATTTGCTAAAAAATTATACAGTGTTTATTTAGTGGCTTTTGTATTTATTCAATTTCTAATTGTTTTTCAGAGCTCTGGCATGTTTGTGTTCGATTTTCTCATGCTACTTTTCCACTTGTGAAAGGACATTGGTGTAAATAATATATCCAGTTTGGTTGATTTAACAGTTCCCTCTGTGCAGCTATTTTCCCTTGTTTCACAGCTCCACATGTTGAAAAGAGATTATTCTGACTAGTGTCCCTTCACAGAAGGACACTGGTTCCTCGAAGAGCCAGCTGGTATTGCTCAAAGATGTAAACAGCGGAGTTCGCAGGTGGGACAGCAGGTGGGACAGTAAGTCCATCGTGTGGGGAGGCCATTCATCATTTTAACGTTTTCAAAGGTTTTTGGCTTGTACTGAAGCTGTGGCCTTTTGTTTTTACATTTTAAGTTTAATATAGAGAACTTGTTAGATTTTTTGTCTGCCTCGTGTAACAAAACAATCAGAAATGTATACATATATTATGCATTTATTTATTTAGAGAGTTTTATAAAGCATAAACATGGCCCAGGGGTATCGGAGGGCTGTACAACAGATCCTATTTCATTACATTATCAACAGCGTCATAGGTGTTCTCGTTTCAATAGCAAGCAAAAACTATGCAAAATACAACACGTAAAGATCACGTTCGTATCCACACCTCTGGATGGTGGCATGTTAGCACGTGCTCGCTGACGTAGCTGACTCTGTATAGGTGGGTGCCCTGAGTGATCTGTGGAGCCTAGATCAAAAATCTTAATTCACGAATCTGTTTAGTAAAATCATTTCGCATAGACTGTCTTTTGGTCAGCCCCTTTCATTCATTTGTCTTTTCAACTTGCATTCACATTTTGCTTCCACTCACCACAGCTTTCCGCATCTAGCAATGGGAATGTCCATTTCAGTCACTTGTTTCTTAAACTGAGTGGCACCATTTTTCCAAATATGATCTTTCTAAAGAGAAGGGAATTTCAGTGTCTGGGCGAGTGGGATAATGATTTGCTCGTGATTTTTAACTCACATTCCATAAATTAAAAATTTTACATTTGAAACGTTACGTTTAATTTGGCATATTCTTGTTTTTAATCTTCAGAGTAATTCAGAGCCAATAGTTTTCTATGCACCAATAAAAATAATATTTTCCTCAGAAATACATGAAAACCGAGAAGGGTTTCTAAATCTGGACTAAGTAAACCTCCCTGGTATGAAGTAACCTTATTGTTGTAATAAAATTATAGGTGATGGATATATATATATATATATATATTTTCACTTAAAAAACCATAGGTTTCACACATGTTATAGTTAGCTGGACATTTCACTCGTAAAAAAACCAATGAAATTCCCCCGTTATAGTTAGTGCAGGCAACTATAACTCACGCGACCGCAATCCTCTGCTGATGACGTCAGATATTACATCACTGTATTTAGACACTTATTTACCCATGTCTTCTTGCATTAATATTTAGCTATACATATATTACAAATATTTATTTTTCATAAAGACACATATGTCATCAGTGATGTAATATCTGACATCATCAGCAGAGGATTGCGGTCGCGTGAGTTATAGTTGCCTGCACTAACTATAACGGGGGAATTTCATTGGTTTTTTTACGAGTGAAATGTCCAGCTAACTATAACGTGTGAAACCTATGGTTTTTTAAGTGAATTTGCAAGGTTTTTCAAATCCTAATTCGTAACTATAAGGTGTGTGAAACCTATGTTTTTTTCAGTGAATTTGTACGGTTTTTTAAATGCCAAGTTATGTATTTATGAATTTTTATTTTTTCAGGTTTTTCACCGTGCGCGCACGGTGCGCGCAAGGTGCGCTTCGCGCACCGTGCGCGCTCTGTGGGCACTCGGTGCGCTTCGCGCACCGAGCACCCACGGTTCGGCGTGCGCGCTCCGTGCGCGCACCTTGCGATTTTTTTAAAAAAAACAAATTGTTTTTTTCACCCTTGGGGGTCCTTCTGTGACCCCCTGACCAAGGCTAGGGGGTCAGGAACTGTCCACTCTGCCCCCTTTTCACGTTCTCCACCTTTGTTTTTTCACCCCCTCAGACTGCGAGAGACAAAATGGCGGCCGACACTTCCTGGTTTCGACCGATTCGAATGTTTACTGACATCTAACAACCAATCAGAATTGCGCTCGCGCACGGCAGGGTGCGCGCACCGTGCGCGCACGGTGCGCGCGTATAGATATTGATATGCTTTTAAATGCTATTTTCTCAGGAAATACTGAACAGATTTACACCAGACCTGCAAAAGGCACTTCCTTGACCTTATGGCTACCTTTCTGCCAAATTTCAAGTAATTCTGTTCAGCCGTTCGGGCTGTAGCTGTGTCTAAAGGTCCTATGGAAAAATGCATGCGGAAAACGCGTTTTGGGATCCCCCCTTTTTCTCGGCCCCCGCTTGACGAATCACCCCGAGACTTTCAGGGTAGGAGCTGAACGGAGCGCCCCATTCGTTTTGAAAATTTCGCAAGGATTCGTCAGCCGGCGCCAAAGTTTTTCAAAATAGAATTTTGAGATTTCCTATGGAAACTAGGTTGTAACTATAACTATCTACTGGCGACCGCCAGTAGATAATATATATATATATATATCTATATATATATATATATATATATATATATATATATATATATATATATATATTATCTACTGGCGGTCGCCAGTAGACAGTTATAGTTAGGACCGTGTTTCCATAGGAAATCCGCAACATTCTATTTGGAATAACTTTGGCGCCGGTTCGCGATATTTTCAAAATAGGTGGGGCGCTGCGCTCCGCTCCTACCCTGAAAGTCTCGGGGGGATTCGTCAAGCGGGGGCTGAGATAAAAGGGGGGTCCTAAAACTCGTTTTCCCCATGCAATTTTCCGTAGGGACCTTTAGTCCAAGGTACAGCCCGAACGGCTGAACAGAATTACTTGAAATTTGGCAGAGAGGTAGTCCTCAGGTCAGGGAAGTGCCTTTTGCAGGTCTGGTGTCAATCTGTTCAGTAGTTCCTGAGAAAATCAAAAGTAAAATCATATACATATGTGGGTGGAGCCTAACCACACATCTCATCCTGAGATCTGATTGGCTGTCAGCACTTCATCCAAGAAGTGTTGGCAGCCATCTTGGGACCAATATACATGATAGCATCTCATTAAAAAGCATTGCAGTTAATAGAAGGTTTTAAGACTTTAGTTACATTATAAATCATTTGTTGATGGTACCATACTCATTTTAGGAATTGTGGTATGTTCTAAGGTGACTTCACCATGTGAAAAAGCCTTCTGCTGGGATATCATGATTGTGAGAAAAATATTTTCTCATGCTTTTCCCACGGAGGTTTGGAAGGTGATCTATAAGCCAAACTGAGAGCTTATTTTCTGTAAATTCACATTATCTTTCTCAGTCATGTGAGAATGAAGTCTGACATTCTCAGTAAAACGTACATCCAACAAGGGCAGAGACTGTCAGTTGATTCCTTTGTGTTCTACTGCAGCTTCCCAGAGTGTTCCAAAGAACAACTAGAGCGCTAACAGTCCTACTTATGATAAACGTATGGCACACCTGAAGCCATCTTGCTTGGATTAAAGTGGTAACTCATAAAACATTTAATTTAAAAGGAACAAAATGAGGGGGTTCATTTTTCCATAAAAAGTATGATTAGTGCTGCAGAAAGAAAAATTAGGGCACATTTTGAGTGACTTCTCAAATCCTCTTCTATTTCATTAAAAAATTCTGACATGCAGACTGAAACATGCACGTTCAATACCAGCAGCAGTTTTCCCTGGTGAGCAGTAGCTTTACTACAGTGATCTAATGAGCAAAAAGAGTGCTAACATTCTGAATTTATGGCAAATGTGTGACACATCTGAATGCCTTCTTGATGGAATCAAAGTAAAAAACTGAAAGTATTTCCTACTGAGGAGACTGCAGTAAATGAGGAAATTAGGAAACTTCATAACAAATAAGTCTCCCAAGATGGCCACCAGAGACAAAAGAGCCCAAATGTAGCCCAAATATCACCCAGATGTAGCCCAAGTATAGCCCAATGACAGAATGTCCCAGAGTGTTCTTAAAAACAACTAGAGCGCTTACTGTCTTCATTATGACAAAAGTATGGCACACCTGAAGCCATCTTGATTGGAATAAACTGGTAACACTTAAAACATTCAATTTAAAAAGGAACACAATGAGGGGGTTCATTTTGCCATAGAAATTATGATTAATGCTGAAGAAAGAAAATGAGGGCACATTTTGAGTGACTTCTCAAATTCTCTTCTATTTCATTAAAAAATTCTGACATGCAGACTGAAACATGCACTTTTAATACCAGGAGCAGACTTCCATGGTGAACAGTAGTTTTACTACAGTGATCTACTGAGCAACTAGAGTGCTAACATTCAGAATTTATGGCAAATGTGTGACATATCTGAATACCTTCATGATGGAATCAAAGTAAAAAACTGAAAGCATTTCCTACTGAGGAGACTGCAGTACATGAGGAAATTAGGAAACTTCATAACAAATCTCCCAAGATGGCCACCGGAGACAAAAGAGCCCAAATGTAGCCCAAAATCACCCAGATGTAGCCCAAATATAGCCCAATGACAGAAGTGTGCGAAACACTTATTATTTTGTGTTTTTGCAGTGTTATTTAGTGCAGACTTGTCAGGTATTGAAGTGCTTTACATGAGCATTGGTTACATCACACAAGAACAAATTCATTTTGGTTGTAGACATGGGGAGACTAAGTGATTTGACCAGAATCACAGAATGTCGAGCTGAAGCAGAAACTCCAACCTGGTTCCCCAGTTGCAAAGTCTGCAGTTCTGGAAGTAACACCACATCCTCTCCCCTAAGTGCAACATTTAATCAAGTGGTCAACTGGATAAAAAAACATAAAGATAACAAATAATTTAAAAGTGCTTTGTCGCTATTTGAAAACTCAGAAAATATGTCCTTATTTTAGTCTTTTAGAGCACTAACCATAATTTTGATGCCAATAAGACCCTCTCATATATGTAATTTCTAAAGGAAATGCTCTAGGTATTACAGTTTTGATTACATCAAGATGACGTCAGGCGTTCCACACTTTTGTAATAAATATAGAATGTTAGCAATCTAGTTGTTCATTAGGATTCTGTTGAGAGGCAGAGGCCAGGGGCACGGACTCTGAAAATTGAAGGCAGGTAGGAGGGTGCAAAGGCAACAATTTAACCACACTGAGCAGGCAGGAAGGGCCGTGGAAGCACAACAGACTATGGAGGGCAGTGGAAAGGGTGGCAGGGGCAACAAACCAACAATACAGGACTTGCAAGAGAGGCTGTGGCAATGTAATAGACCATTGTGGGCAGAAGGAAGAGGCAATGGTAGTACAACCATACATGCCAACAGACCCGATTCAGCCAGGAAACGTCCAATGTTTTTAAGCTCAAATGGGCTTTATTTGATCTGTCTCCTGTCTACAATCTCCTCTTTTTCAATGTAACTCAAAGGGGAAAATCAATACCCCAGTTTTTTTTCAAAATCTCCCTCTTACCAAGTTCAAAATGTTCGCAAGTATGGTACATTGGATCATGGAAGGAAATGGGGTAGGGACATGGACTTGGATAACAGAGGACAGGAGGGACATGGAGAGGTGCACCAAACTGACCCTGCAGGGCAGGCATCAGGGTTTGCAGCAGCACAATACACCACACAGGGCATGCGGGACGGGAGTGCAGCACAACAATCCATAGAAAGCAAGAGGGAGGGGACAGGACCATGCACATGAACAACAGAGAACAGAGGGGCAAGAGGCAATGGTAGCTATCTGACCATAATGGACAGACAGGAGAGAAAGCTGCAGCATAACAGACCATAAAGGACAGGAGGGACGGATCAGGGGCATTACAATGGAACAGACAAGCCAGGAGGGAGGGAGTAGGGGTCTGCACATGTAAACAGAGGGCTGGAGGCAAGGGGGCAGGGCAGGAGCAGCAAGATAGCCATGGAGGTCAGGCAGGATGGGCACTAGAAGCAAGACACACCATGAAGAGCAACAGTGAGACTGTGATGGCATACACACAGACCATGGAGGGAAGGTGGGAGGGGGTCAGGGGCAGCTAACTGACCACACAGGGAAGGTGGGAGGGGCCATGGCAGCACAGAAGACCATGCATGGCAAGTGGGAGGGTTAGTGGCAGCACAATGGCTATGATGGGCAAGAAGGAGGGTGCAGGGGCATGCACAAAGGACGATGGAGGATAGAAGGGAGGGTCAGGACCTGTGCACAGACAAGAAAGTTCAGGGGAAGGGGCCTCACAACAGACCGCATGGGGCAGGCAGGAGGAGCAGTTGCAGCACAACAGACCAGGGAGGGCAGAAGGGTGTGGCAGTACAATGGACCATGTAGGACAGGAGGAAGAGGATAGGGGCATGGCATGTGGACAGGCAGGGTGGAGGTGGCAGGGACAGGTTACAGTCTTCGGACAATGCTAGGCAGGTGGGAGGGGAGTGGCAGCTCAACAGAACACTCAGAGTAGATAGGAGTGGCAGGTCCATGGAACATGGTGGGCAAAAAGGATGGAGCAGGGGCATGCACAAAGACATCGGAGGGCAGGGGGAAGGAGAATAGGGGCAGCAAGCTAAGCACAGATTTTAAGCAGGAGGTCAATGATGGGGCATAGAATTGGGCAATGGAGGGAAGGAGGAGTGGACTGGTACATCATACTAAATTGAAAGCAGTGGCAGCACATCAGACCATGCATGGCAGGAGGGAGGAGGCTAGTACATGGATTCACACAACAGAGGATAGGGAGGAGGGGGATGGGGCAGCAAGCTAACTGTTCAGAGAAGGCAGGTATTAGGAACTTTATTGTTTTTAAAACGTGTGTCTGTGCAAACTACTTAAAATATGAACAAGTATGCAGCATAATCTCACTTTTATTCAGGAAGAAGAGGACGTTTGTGACTGTGACTCTGGGCTCACTTGGCAGAAACACCCCCTGACCCTCCACCCCTATCGCAAAATGTAATGCCCGTGAAAAGGGTAGGTGAACACAGTGTTATATAGAACATAGTCCTGAGAGCACGATTGAAAATGAAAACTAGATATAGTGTATGGTATAAACTATGCACCAAAAAGTGTGATATAAGATGAACCGGGCGTGAAATATAATATGCAATACATTGTGCGCAATGACAGATTCATTGGAGAGCGCGAGATAGCACAGGCACTAGCGCGTGCTATGCGATATGCGCCTTGGAGTGTAATATGCACAGGGCAGTGTTGTGTAACCTAACTAGTCTCTAAAGTTGAAATATAAAATATGTGCTGGGGAGTGTGACGTTGCATATGCACTGTGACAAAGATATGGATCCCAGATTGTAATATGTATGGCATAGCACTGTGCGTTATAACATAGGCATCGAGGAAGGCACGTTAGATGGGGCAATATAACCCGTGCGAAGACAAGTGTGGCATGACATATTCACGGGGTGGTGTTACAGTGCACATGGGCTAGAGAGTGTCATAGCATACGCACTAGCTAGTGGAATACAACACAGGTGTGTGGCACTTAGCAGGCAATGGTGGGTGTAACACAGCATTGGGCTCTGCCAGGAGCGCGCTGTGACTCTCAAGTGATGTTCGTCCCCTTTCCAGAGAGTAAAATAAAAAGTATTACACATCCGGCAGTGGATGTGTGTTTTATTAACCGTGAGGGGGGTTTCTTGCATAGTTTTGGTCGAATTTTTGTCGAATCCCCTTTGAATGGCTTGGTGTGCATGTGTATTAAATGTGCCCGTCAATAGCTACCCATGTTTGTGTAAATAAACGACAAGGGTGTCTACCGGGATTAGGCACAGTAGGGCATCAGACATGTCAGAGCTTCAGTAGTGGTGTAAATACATTCCACGTCTATTCATTGTATGCATAGTCGCCTTTTAATGAATATCACGCAAATCGTAATGGTGATAGGTACGTACGGTTTGTCCAGCATGTCCTAGGTGTGTCTATAAATATATATTTTTTAAAAATAATAAAAAACAGTGGCCAGCCCTGGGGATTGGGGTCAAAAAAATATAATTAGGAGACAGGCCCTGGGGGATGGGGTCATCAGCGCCAATAAATTAGAATAAGAAGGGGAACCACACAGCCCCCCTTCTTAAAAAATTAAAATAAATAAAAGACTGGCATCGTGCCGGAGGCCACGCCCCCTCCTTTCAGCACTCTGCAAACGCGCCCCCTGGCGAGTTGTAAGTTGGGGAATTAATTCCTCTTCAATACTGAGGGTCCCTGAGGGCCAACTAGCCCAACAGGCATCTCCAGTATGCGCCAGGGAGCTGCGCTGCAGACAGGTGTTCTGAGGCCAAGCCCCTTTTTACACCTCTCTGCAACGCAGCTCTGTGGCGCTTACTGGAGGTACCTAGTGGTCTAGTTTGACCCTAGGGACCCTTAGGATTCAAGGGGACTTAATCTCTCAACTTAGAACAGCCACAGGGCGCGTTTACACAGTGGTGAAGGGAGGAGACGGGGCCTGAGGTGACGTGTGCAAACACGCACTATGGCACGTTTTAAATTGGGATATAATTTCCCTTCAATACTGAGGGCCCCTGGGGGCTAACTAGCCCACCAAGTGCTTCCAGTAAGCGCCACTGAGCTGCATTGCAGAGAGGTGGTCCAAGCCGTGCCACTTTTTACACCTCTCTGCAACGCAGCTCTGTGGCACTTACTGGAGGTACCTAGTGGGCTAGTTGGATCCTAGGGACCCTCAGGATTCAAATGAACTTAATCTCTCAACTAAAAACGAACACAGGGCGTGTTTACACAGTGGTGAAGGGAGGGGACGGGGCCTGAGTTAACGTGTGCAAAAATGCCCTGTGGCCTGTTTAAAGAGGTAGTTTTAATCCCCCTGCCCTATTATATACTAGGGGCTTACAGAGGAGGTCATGCTAATCACAGGGGGACCCCAACGCATAATGTTGTATGTAGGTGTTTTCACTGTATTCTAAGTGTCTTTTAACATAGCACTGGCTCTGGGACTGGTTAGTCAGACTCAGTTACCACCAGTATCCGTCTGAAAAAGTTGAGGGTTCACGATGATTTTGCAACAAGGCTTCTTTCTGCTCTTCTTTTTGTTCTTTCTGCACGTTATCCTTCTTCCTGCACTTTTCTTCGTCTTTGAGGACTTCTGTTGCTTCTTTCTGCACTTCTTTTTTTTTTTCTGTGCATTTTTTCTTCTTTCTTCACAAGTCCTATCTCTGTAGGCATAGTTAGAAATTAGCATTTAAAAAACCTTTGAAATTCACAGAAAAAACCATAGGTTTCAGGCACGTTATAGTTAGGAATTAGCATTTAAAAAACCTCAGAAATTCACTGAAAAAAACATAGGTTTCAGGGGTGTTATAGTTAGCTGGACTTTTCACTTGTACAAAACCATTGAAATTCCCCCGTTATAGTTAGTTCAGCTAACTATAACTCGCGCGCCCGCAATGCACTGCTGATGACGTCACATATTACATCACTCATGACATGGTCAGTGACATCACTCATGACCATGACATCACTGATGGAATAACAGGAATAATAATATGCAGATTACAACCTCAGGTATAGTTAGGACAATACAAAAACAGATGCGATATTCACATTTGGTTGGATATAGGTGAAGAATTAGAGGCATATTGACAATGGCAAATCACATTTATGCAGATAGATTATCTATGCCATTGCTAAAACAAACAACACTGTTTATAAGATAAAAGTGATTAATCATTCCCTTTTTTTGGCATATTTGCACAAAAAGCGAATTTTTGCACAATTATTTTAAGGTCATGTATATTTCTTGATATGCATTTTATTATCATGAATGTTTTAGCTGTTCATTCTGAAGAAATATATATATATATTCATATAGGTATTTTTATTTTTCAAATGTCTCTATTTATGTTCAAAGCATTATGCAGATCAAAAACAATATATATATTTCATGAATCTCCACATGGCCAAATAACAAAAGCAATGTATATTTACAAGGTCCATAACAAACAAGAATACCGGTTGTTTTCAAGAGAATTTCTTCTATGTCTGTGAAATTGTGATTGACCAATGGGTGGACACTTAGCATTTGAAAATGTTGGCAGACATTTGCTTTCTCGTGTGATCAAGGGCACCGTGTGCTCGAAACGCGTCGCAGAGGGAGTTAATAAACTACATCAACTGCCTTACCTGTCTGGGTCCGTCTCTCTCTGTCCGCCGAAAGGAAGTACGAGGAGTTTTGGAATATATATATATATATATATATATATATATATATATATATATATATATATATATATATATATATATATATTATATAGAAATATATATATATATATATTATTTTTTTTACATTTTTTTTTCCAGTCAAAATTAACCTTCTTAGTGCATGCATACGGTTGCCATGGATGTAGGTTCACTAAAGTGCCGACAGAAGCCTGATCACATCACAGTAAGTGACATCATATGATCTTTTACCTGGATGACACACAGGAAGTGGTGTCGCATGACCCTATGCCCACTGGCATAACAGGAATTGAGATTATTGATGTCACATATCGTACTATAGATGAAAAATTTAACAAAAAATGCAAGATCAGCAAAAGAAGCGTGCCTTATGAGAGCAGATAAAACACTAAATCAAGTGCCAACCGTATATTAAGAAGGATGCTACAATGGCATCATCTGCCATGGGTGCCTTACTTACTTACATGTCAAGGAGCAGCTTCAAATGCCCAGGTTTAATCCCACATAACAAGAAACTGCCCTGGGGCCATATAGAACCCCCAGGGAAAGGGCCAACAAAAGCTGTCTTTTGGAGTGTGTAAAAAGTACACAGAGAAAGACTATTGTTGCATCTAGTTCTTCAACATGAAAGAAGCATTAACGTATTTTCAAACGATCTACTCGGCCGAACTTGGAGTAAATGTAATATTTGCAAGTTTGCATTCACAGTTCTATCCCTTGTGGCCTCACTAAGATTCTGTTATTTGACAGGCCTCGGCAGTGGTGTAATACTGTGATACACCGGATAATCAATGGTGCCTATTCACAATGGTAAACCTACATGTGAGTAAATCTACTGATGTAAATTTACTCCTACACTTTTGAGTAATTGTACTAATTTTAAAAGTATGCTTATTATTTATGTGGGACTATATATAAATGTAGGTTCCTGACTTTGGAATGGAAACCTTACTTTGCACAACAAAATACTAACTTTGGTCTACTGCCTCCGAGGCAAGGGATTGCAATTGCTACGCCAGGGGTAGCAAAGTGCTAAATGACGTCCATGATGACAGCAATTTTTAGACGGTGGCATTTTTTATTTCTTCTCTTTATGTTTGTGACACATGCTTGCAATAACAAATGGGACAAATTAATCTATACCCTAGTTCGCCAAGGACCTGCTTTCTTTTCCAGTGCTCATTCAGAATATTTGACTAACCACAGAGTATCATTTTTTTCACGCATTTCAGGAGAAGCAATGCCATCTATTCCTCTCTGCTACCTCAACCCAATAGTTGCACTTGGATCATAAGTGGTCCGCATATCACCATGTGCCTTTTTCTACCTTTTGCTATACCTATAATTTCCCTGACGTGCTACAGCCGATGCTGGCATCTAAAGCACACCTTCACCCTGAACGGTATCTTTGCACTGAAATGTCCTATTACTTACCGGTAATCTTCATTACTCCGGGTCCCGTAGTCCTCGACACCGTCATGGACAAGTGAGATGTAACTATCTCACTGACAGAAAAAAGAATGAAGGAATGCTGGACCTACCCTTCCCCCTCCCACTGGGAGTACATAAGGAGTACAGGTCCCAGCATTCCTCCTGAAATACCAAGCCCCAATGAAGGCCGGCAGACAGGGAGGGAGGGAGGGAAGTCATGACGGTGTCGAGGACTACGGGACCCGGAGTAATGAAGATTACCGGTAAGTGATAGGACATTACCCCCAGGTCCCTCCGTCCTCGACACCATCATGGACAAGTGAGAAATACCAAAGCAAACACCGGCATTCATACCAGTAAACACAACAAACCACCAGGATAGCAAACAAACCCAGAGATTTATTGGAACTAAAGCAGAAAAAAACATCAGGAGCGAACAGAGCTCAACACCCCCAATGCAAAACCTCCATCATACCCCAACAGATTGAGGAGGTGATAATGCCGGATGAAAGTATTAGAAGAGGCCCACGTGGCAGCTCTACAAATCTCAGAGAGAGGAACACCCTGAACCTCCGCCCAAAACGCAGCCACCCCTCTCGTAGAACGACCCTGCACTCCCAAAGGAGGAGGAGACTCAGACAGAGAGTAGGCCAAGGAAATGACTTGCTTCAGCCAACGGCCGATCGACACAGAAGAAGCCTTACCCCCAAGCGAAACCGCCCCAAAGGAGACAAAAAGGGAATCCAACTTGCGAAACACCGCCGTGCGGTCAAGATAAATGCGCAAAACCCTGCACACATCCAACAAGGACCACTGGGGACCACCAGGAGAATCCAAAACAGAGCCCAGGGCGGGCAACACCAACTCCTGGCACCTGTGAAACTGCGAAGAAACCTTCGGCACAAAAGAAGAATCAAGGCGGAACACCACCCCACCCTTCGTGAAGGATAGAAACGGAGCACGCGCCATCAAGACCCCAACTCCCCAAGACGACGAGCAGAGGTGACAGCCACCAGAAAAAACACCTTGAGAGTGAGAAATTTCAAATCCACCTCATCCAAAGGCTCAAAAGGAGGACCGATCAAAACCCGAAGGACCAAAGGCAAATCCCACAGGGGAAAAGAAGGACGAGGTACAGGCCGAGAAACAGTAAAACTGCGAAGAAGACGAGAGACCAAGTTCTCAATATCCGAAAGATTCCCCCACGGGGAACGAAAAGCCCGAACAGCGGCCCACTGGGCACGCAGAGTAGACACAGCCAAACCCTTCTCGAAACCCTCCCACAAAAATTGAAGGACAACCTGCAAGGAACAGAACAAAGGGGAGACGCCCAACGCCGAACACCAACGATTAAAATTACCCCAATGACGATCATAAGCCTTGAGGATAGAAGGCCGCCGGGAACGCTGAAGAGCCACCGCTAAATGTTCCGGGAAACCGCGCCGTCTCCAACCCTGCCTCTCAACCTCCATACCGACAACCGCAACCGGAGAAGAGACAGGGACGGGGAAGACCGCAGGGGAGACGAAGACAGGGGAAGAAACCAGGGACCCTGAACCGCCAAAAGACGGACCGTCGGAAACCAGGACCTCCGAGGCCAAAACGGCAGGACCGCCACCACCTCCCGATCTTCCTGACACAGATGAGCCAGAAATCTGGGAACCAGAGCCAGAGGGGGAAAGGCATAGAGGAGACGCGACGGCCAAGGCAGTGACAGCGCGTCCACCCCCCAGCAACCCTCCTGCAGAAACCAGGAGCAAAAACGGGGGAGCTCAGCATTGTGCCGGGAGGCAAAGAGGTCCAGAAAGGGACGCCCAAACCTCCCGCACACAAGCTGAAACGCAACCGGGGTGAGAGACAACTCCAGAGAATCCAGAAAGCACCGACTCAGGACATCCGCCACACAGCTGTCCACTGCCCGAAGATGAACCGCCGTCAGAGACAGCAGATGCCCCTCCGCCTAACAAAACAGGGGGAAAACAACCGCATTCAAGGAGGCCGAACGAATCCCCCCTTGATGATTTAGATAAGCCACCGTCACCATATTGTCGGACCGCACCAACACATTCCGGTCGAGCAACAGGCCCCGAAAACCCATCACAGCACGGGACACCGCCGTGAGCTCTCTCCAGTTGGACGACCTGTGACTCTCCAGGAGGGACCAACGACCCTGAAGGGAGCAAGACCCCAAGGTCGCACCCCAACCCAAGGCGCTGGCATCCGTCGTCAAGACCAGAGAAGGAGAAGACTGCAGGGGCAGACCCAGAGACAGATGACCCCTCACAGACCACCAAAGAAGAACCGGGAGGACCACCAGAGACACAGGAACCAGAACATCCAAATCGCGGGACAGGGGATCCCAGAGAGACAGGAGGTACACCCAAAGGGGGCGCAGATGAAAACGCGCCCAGGTCACCGTAAAAACAGTCGCCGCCATCAGACCCATAAGACGCAACCAAAGTCCCACCGGAAACGCACCCCCGACCCTGAAACGTCTGGCAAGGGTCACCAACGTCACAACCCGAGTCTCGGGGAGGAACACTCGGTTCATATCCGAACGGAAGTGGGCCCCAATGAATACCATGTCCTGAGATGGCGTCAGCTGACATTTGGGCAAGTTGATCAGGAAACCATGGGCCCGCAACGCCGAGCACACAACCTCCCTGGCCTCCAGCAATAGGACCCGAGATGGAGCATGGATCAACCAGTCGTCCAAGTAAGGATACACGATCACCCCTTGGAGATGAAGCCACGCGACCAAAGGCGCCACCACCTTCGTAAACACCCTCGGAGCCGACCGGAGCCCGAACGGCAACACCCTGAATTGAAAATGACGCCCCAGAACACAAAACCGCAGAAACCTGCGGGACCGAGGATGGATCGGAACATGGTAATACGCATCCTGAAGATCTAGGGTACACATGAAGTGACCCGGCAGCACCAAAGGAATCACCCTTTGCAAAGTCTCCATGCGAAAAGGAATCCTTGTCACCCACTTGTTCATAACCCGCAGATCCAAAACCAAGCGGAAACCCCCGTGTTTTTGGGAACCAGAAAGATAAGGGAATAAAATCCCACCCCTTCCTCTGAAGGAGGAACCTCCTGAATAGCACCCTTCCGAAGAAGTTCCAGAATCCTGTGAGAAAGATGAGACCGCTTCACACAACTCGAAGGCCAAGGAGTTGGGCGAACACCGGAGTCTGGAGGAGGAACCGTAAACTCCAGAACATAACCCTGGCGAATCATCTCTAACACCCAGACGTCGGAACAAGACTGAACCCAGGCATCCAGGAAGAAGCGCAGCCGCCCTCCAACCAACAACCCGGGAACCACCGCCAAAGAGTCAGGAACGCGGCTTGGCAGGCGGAGGGGACTTAGCCTTACGGTCCCGACCACGGCCAGAAGCAAACCTACCCTGGCCCCTCACAAACTGTCTACGAGATGCAGGGCGAAAGAAAGATTTGGATTTAGAAGGTACAGGAGCAGAAGCAGAGACTTTAAAAGAAGAAGAATGCTTTTTCTCCTTAAAGAGCTTGTGCAATTTGGTCTCCAACTACCCCCAAACAACATAGTACCCTGAAAAGGCAACCTCAACGCGCAAGCCTTCTGTGCAGAGTCAGTTTTCCAGTCCTTAAGGACAAGACTGCGACGTGCAGCGACACAAGCCCCTCCGGACAGAGCAGAAGCACGCACAACGTCAAAGGAGACATCAGACAGAAGCTCCACCTGACGCTCGATCTGCTCCAGTAAACCCGAACAGTCCATTGAATTGTCCATAGATTGATAGAGGGACTTCAGGTCAGACAGCAGGGACTGCGAAACATGAGTCCCATATATGCCAGCCCGCAAGGCCAAGTGGGAACCAGAATACACTTTACGGAGCGCAACATCCGCTTTCTTGTCAACAGGATCTTTCAGCACAGCGTCCTCAGCAAGGGAAGTGCGCCCCACCAAACTAGCCACAAAGGAGTCTATAGGAATAGAATCCGGTAGATCAGTAGCCATATCCTGCAGAAGATAAACCGAGCCATGAATCGCGGAATCAAAATGCGATCAGGATCAGCCCACTCGCGCTTCAAAACATCTTTAATGAAGGGATGCACAGGAACATCAACTGTGGCAGCACTCTGAAATTGTCTCAACAAAGGTCCCCTAGAGGTACTAGGTGCGTCCTCGTCAGGGAACCCCATGTTCTCTTTAACATGCTTCAATATACCGGGCATAGCTTCTTTGTCCACATATTTGCCCTTCAAATCGCCATCTCCTAACCACGCAGACTCATCGCCACTAGAGTCCCAAGAAACAGGAGCAGGGCACCTGCGACGGGACCCAACATCACCCATCTCGGTCAAGGTTTCCCTGATCAAGCGCTTAATATGCGCATCACCACCAGCATCACAGTGCCTGGACCAGGCAGGGGAGGGAGACCTGGAAGCAGTAGAGGAAGAGGAAGATGAAGACCTCTCCCGGTGATGACGTTTTCTTGAACGCTTCCCCATCGCAGAGAAATACACCAAACACAGCAAAAACACAATAGAAACCAACCGCTATGCGGTACTCACCCATTCGGCTCGTTTTAACGAGCCTCCCCCAGCCGGGAACCATGAGGCGCCTGACTTCCGTCCCCACGAACCAAAAGCGGAAGTCAGGCAAGACGAAACCCGGAAGAGGAAGGAGCTGCAACCAATCGCCAGAGGAGAGGCCATCCACGAAGGGCCGCCGGCACCAGGAAAGAACCAGCAGCCACCAAGTAAGTCCAGTAACAAGGCAGGAGCGCCCCCGCTCCTGCCGCGTCCACACAATGTCAGGATGACAGAAAAAAGAACAGGAGGAATGCTGGGACCTGTACTCCTTATGTACTCCCAGTGGGAGGGGGAAGAGTAGGTCCAGCATTCCTTCGTTCTTTTTTCTGTCAGTGAGATAGTTACATCTCACTTGTCCATGACGGTGTCGAGGACGGAGGGACCTGGGGGTAATAAACAGATGGTCATTGTTACTCAGTCATACTCATTTTTTCAACGATCTGAACGATGAAAGGCTGCACGGACCTGCCAAAATTCGGCCCCTTGGCTTTGACAATGAGGTCAAATACAGATACAATTGCTGTCAATAATATATGGAAGGGGTGGATTTTCCTGTCTGCTTACATTGCGGGGGTAGAATTGTACTCCCAATAATATTTATTCTCATTTTAGTATCCTACTAATATGAATGTAAGTCTGGAATGCCCAAATACTTTAAGGCTTAGCATGCATGTTTCTTGTGAATCCAAGCCAATATTTCTAGCTATTGAAAGATGCCTATGTCTTTGGTGTGCGAGTACAGAAAAACTAGTCTGTTAGTTGTAATCAATAGTCAAAGCCGAAGGTGGTCTTTCTGCCATGTTTGTGAGTCACAAGTCTGAGGTTTTGAGTAGGTTACAAAATTACGGTGCTCTGGCATCTGAGGGCCTGCCCACTTACGCAAATGCAAATTTGTTTATGAGAGGTTTTAAATATCCTTATAAAATGAATGGAGGCTTTGGTATTTAAATTTTCTGCACAAATATTTGTGGGTAAATTTCCATAAGGTTCCCCGTGCGGAGCAAGTTTTGAGGATGCTGACCATTACATCTTTATTTCTCACAGTGGCAAAAAAAGGGATACATTTTCTGCCTATCTTTCTGACAATAGGATAAGGTTTTCTAGTGAACGTGCTTGATTCATTTTCTCCTCTCCTTTGAGAAAGAAGCAATGTAGAATTTGCACGAGCAGTTTGTCTCCCTTCATTAATTGGAGTGGCACAGAATAGCACTTACATTTTTCACAATTTTAGTAATTACTTTACCCCCCTCCCAACGCCCCCCACCCCCTCCCGTTCCTTGTAAAGCTATGCGTTGTTGCTAAAGGCTACACCAGTTGCTTTAACTCTATTTATAATTCGGTAATGGAGCTATATCTCATTTTCCCAGGATAACCTTTACATTCATATTATGACAAATCTGCCCAGGCTTTGGTGCAGAAGATTTCCCGAAGACTGAATCTTTAATAAGAAAACTTGTAAAATGCCCGACATGACAAATTGTGAATGGTGAGATGATATTAAATGATTCACTGCACTGCATCACATATTGATCAAATAATGACTCGTAATAAAAGCTGTCTACCAGCTCTGCTCACTATTTTTCTTAGCAGGATAGTTTGCAGTTTGCTTTCAGCTCATGGATACAGACTTAACCCTGAGAAATCAATATGTTAATATGAGATGACAATCATTCACATAGTGTTATGTGCGCCTGCGGCCTTCATTAAATATAATTGCTGCGCCAACAATACATATCATAAAGACATTTGATAATGGTATCCGTGATGGAAAAGCCAATTCAACAGAAACAGTTGACTTGTCCAGGATCAAGTTGCATACATACATTTGAAGTTACAATAAACTGCAGATACTCCTCTTGATTTCAGTTGCTTCTTGTAAGTAATCATTGGAGTTTATTGACTCCTGCTTGTTTCAGTTCATATTTTAAATACCATTGTTTTTTCTGGTTGCCATATATAGATATGTGTCTAAAAGGCCACATGCATATCTAGGTCCAGTGGAATTTCCTGCATGAATAGGATAAGTGAAAAATATGCAATGTGAATTGGCCTTCAATTTCCTCAGTATGAAGTTGCTAGATTGATTTAATTTGTTCTTTATGTACAATCATCTTATGCACTAAGTTGTTACCTGTATGTACAACTATAATGCACTCTTTTCTTTCTGATTTTCTAAGAAAGCCAAAAGACAGCCAAACTAGAACAACATTTTGCTGGTGGAAAGTTATATATGTGACTCAGGTAAATTTGAAGCAAATTCCTGTCCTCTGAAATGTGTCTTGCTTTCACTAAAGTTGTCACTCACAGGTAGTTAATAAAGATTGTGGAGTGTAAATTTGCCATTTTATTTCTTTGGCAAATTTGGCATTGTTCGATAATATAATAAGTCACAAATGAAGTCACACACTATATTATTATGTTTACACTTTCAATACTAAATCTTTGTACAAACGTTTACATTGGCATGTATTTAAGAAAGTAGTATTTATAGGTGTCACTGGTGTTTATGAATCTACAAATGCATAAATAAACAGAATGTTTTTCCATTATCTCAGTCTAGCTGTAAGGTGTGGAGTAATCAAACATATCCCTCTTATGTTCTGAATCTTTTAACCGGACAAATCACTTACATTAAAGGGGCAAAGCCAAAAAGTTACATTTATATGAGTACATCTACTCACATGTAGATCTATTCCCACACTTAGGTGTGAATCTCCATTTTATTCTACCCACCCTTACAAAGTTGAAATTTACACCTAGGTGCGGTTAAAGGAGCCATTTTACAACCATAAAGTTACTAATAATAAATCTCCAGCTGTTAGTGGAGATCTCCACACCATGGGCAGAAAATTCGATTGAAAATTAATAGACATACTTTTTTGAAAATAAAATTAAATACAATTGTAACTTAGCTTAGATAATGCATACTAACCTAGAACTAAAAAATAAAAAGTTAGAACATATTACATCCTCATATTAAATCTGTATTACATTTTAAAAGTAATTACATATAGTAGATATTATTACATTAATTGAATTTATAAATATAAATTTTTAAACACCCTCCACAAATTTGTTCAAATTATTTTAATAGACAGTTAAAATTAATTTAAAAAAGGTTTAAATTTGTAAATCTACGTTACACATTTTAAAATTACTCTCAAATTAAGTGTGTTATTAAATTAAAAAAAGAATATTAATAAAATCAACCAATAGTTACTTCTTAATTTTATCAGAAAGAGTAATATATCACCAGAACTAGAGACACACTCACGTTTCAGGTGCCAATATTTAATTGTTGATTGTAGTGGCAGCAATTAACCATACACATTTTGGTCCTCATTGGACCTTAACCACGGCGTAACCCTGGGCGGAGTTCGCGTAGTCGCGCTACGCGGAATTCCGCAAAGTCGCAAACAAACTCCGCGAGCTACGCAGAATTCTGCAAGCACGTGAAGTTGCTTGTTGAGACCATTCGCGGTGCGATTTTCCTGTTTGGGAACACGTATTGCATGTTCAGGGACGAGTTTTGAGCGCTCGGGGGAAAAATGGTGCGAAATTCACCACGTGGTCGCCAATGGGCGCGGCCATCTTGTTTTTCACTTTTTGCTATTGTTTTGGGCCTGTTTTTCTACCCTCCCTATATCTTTTCAATCCTTTGTTTCTAGAACCTTTTTAAAAAGCTTTTTTATTCATTATCTATCCATCTCTATCGATTGTATATTTTGCGTTTTTTCCTACTTTTTGTGTTTTTAGTGCGTTTTCCACTCTTTTTCTATTACTTGCTTTTTTCATTTCATTTTTCCTTACTTCCTACCTTTTCTTTTCCACCCCCGCCTACCCAGAACCATGGCAAAGAGCAAGGGTCACCGGAAGAGGAGTGCGAGCCACGACCGCCTCACTTGCAGAAGACGGCACCCACAAGGGGTGCAGCCACGGGCCTTATTCACAGAGGCGGAAGTAGCCGCACTGTTTTTTTTTTTATCCAGAGCCACCTCCCCTTAAAACTGGCAGCAGGCGGCAGGCCTGGGTCCGGGTATGGGCTCCGGGATCGTCACCGGCGGCGGGCGAGGGTGCGCCGGGCAGTGTTTCGCTGCTATGCGGTCCAGCGCACCCATAACCAATTGACGCACCGGTGGTCTGATATCCTGGACCGTGAGCAGGACCTGCTGGAGCTGGTAGGTGTTGAGGTCCCGGGCTTGGTGAGTAGTTATTTATATTACTATTGTGTTCTTCTGTTCTGTGTTATTGTGACTATAATGTTTTTCACAAATAGCTAACATGCTGCTGCTGCTTACATGCTGGTAACTTATGTTTAAAAATCTTATATTATGTGATTGCTACTTCCAGGCAGGTGCTCGGCGCTACTAACTAATCCTACTTGTTTGCAACTTTGCACTCACTTGGGCTGGTTATGTAAGAGAGGTTATAGAATTTAAGTTAGGTAGGTAATCCGGACAGGAAAGACTCCAGTCCTTTCCTTTGTCCTGTCAGGATGTCCTGTCTCCTGTCACTAAGATAGTGGTAGTAGTTAGTTAGCTAGTTAGTATTATTTGCTAATTTAGTGGCCTGCATGATGCGTCCTCTCACATGACTTCAGTCCTAGTAGAACCTTTTGTAGTTCATATGTTGAGTGAATAGCAACCAACCAATTTGGTGTATGTAATATGCATGTGTCCATCTATGCATTAAGAAGAATAGATGCAGAATTAGTAATTATTGGCCCGTCAAAGGGGATTGTTGGAGTTGAGACTGAGAGATGATTAGGAATGAGATCGGAACTCAGAAGTACATATCATTTTTTTGCAATTCATTCCAAAGTCTGGAATAGGGGGCTAGGTATGTTTAGGATTCAGAAATCGGAATTGAACTGTGGAATAACAATGATCGGATGGTACTCGACTGCGATACATACTAGTTGACTACTACTAGTCGAATAAGTCGATCTGATTGATTTCGGATAGGTCAATTTTATTGCAATTGCCGTTTCCTGTCCAAAAATATTTTTAGAGCAATTATATTTATTGATTTAACACAAATCATTTTTGTCTCCTTAATTATGTCTTACATGATCAGCATTCAGGGGCAAGAAGAAGACTGGGTCAGCTGGCAGTGTGGCGGGTGCGGGAGATGGAGGGACCTCCCAGGAGCAGCAGGAAGCAGTCTCAGGCGCAGATGGCTCTGCTGCTGGCCCCAGTAAGTCCTCCTGGTGTTGTTATATATTAATATTTCCCTAACGTTTACCGCTCTATTATTTCAATTTCCTAATTAAAATTTCTTCAAAATCCTCTTCAATCTATCTGTTTCTAAATTCTTGTTTTTGCTCCATTACCTACTACTAATTACTAGTACTACTGCTAACGTTGTTTCTACTGTCTGTTTTTCTTTTTTTTACAGGTAAACAAGGAGAGCGCGAGGACAGCGACGGCTCGTATAGGGCGTGTTACCGGGGCGGTGACGTGGGGCAGAGGAGGGGCAGGGTGGAGGGTTGCAAAATGCGGCATACGGCCGATTGCAGGTAAGTTACAGAAAAAAAAAAAAATTGTTGCGCATGCAGCATCGCCAAATGCGATGCAGCGCGCGCAACAAAATTCGTTTTCCTTATTTTTGTTGTAACTTACCTGCAATCGCCCGTATGCCGCATTTTGCAACCCTACCCCTCCTCTGCCCCACATCACCGCCCCGGTAACACGCCCTATACGGGCCGTCTCTGAGCGAGGATTATATCAGGGTACATCCCTATCCCCAAAGGTAAGGTTCAAACAAACAAAGTGGACGAACCCACTAACATAAGTGACTCACTCGTATTTTGATTTGGATGAGTGCCAGATAACCATTAGGTTTATTAAAAGACCCCTCACCCACCAACCTAGTTGGTGGTAAGCTTCATCATTGGGGTCCCAACTGGGTAGCCGAATGCCACCCAGTTGTGCTTCAATGCCTAATTACAGTTGAGCTGGTTGTGTGTATTTGTGAAGGAAGTGGTGCAAGGTTAAAATTATCTCTGGGAGTCCTTACTAAATAAACTTTATTCTCAGCAGCCCAGGATAAGGTTATAAATGAGGAAAGGACAACGTTGGTGAATAATGATCCGGGTTATCACAGTAATAGGTCTACATGTTTCAGTCCCGTAAAAAGTGGGAGGCTTTCATCAGGACCAGGTGAGTGAAGTGAGGGTGTGGCAGAAATCAGCCATGTGTATCGTGATTATCAACACACACGCTAAGGTGTGCTGTGGGATGGGTTGTGTCTGTATACTGACAGACCCACTGATAAAAAACACTAGCTATGTGTTACTTGCAGCTTTTAGCAGGACCCGGGAGGGGTGCCCATCTGTAGTCACACATTCGTCCAGACGGAGCATCCGCAGGCGGCACCTATTGTGTTCTCCTCGCAGTCCAGGGTGTTCACCTTAGCATGTGTGTTGATAATCACGATACGCATGGCTGATTTCTGCCACACCCTCACTTCACTCACCTGGTCATGGCAAAAGCCTCCCACTTTTTATGGGGCTGAAACATGTAGACCTATTACTGTGACAACCTGGATAATTTTTCTCCAACGTTGCCCTTTCCTCATTTGTAACCTTATCCTGGGCCGCTAAGAATAACGTTTATTTAGTAAGAACTCCCAGAGATAATTTTAACCTTGCACCACTTCCTTCACAAATACACACAACCAGCTCCGCTGTAATCAGGCGTTGAAGCACAACTGGGTGGCATTCGGCTACCCATTTGAGACCCCAATAATGAAGCATGCCACCAACTAGGTTGGTGGGTGAGGGGTCTTTTAATAATTTTTATAAACCTAATGGTTTTCTGGCACTCATCCAAATCAAAATACGAGTGAGTCGCTGATGTTAGTGGGTTCGGACCCCCTTTTTTTAATATCAAATCAAATGGCATCTGACTAACCTCTGCTCTGACTCTGTATTAGTCTGTCTGTAGCATGCTTTCTTCTTGGTTTCACTCAGCTTTCCCTCTCCCCTTAGTTATATGTGGATTGCCTAGTAGTGGTACTGTAAGACTCAGAGAACCCATTGGTCCTAGGCTACCACTAGTACTAGTACTTACAATTCACTCAGTATGTCATCATCATCATCATCACGTGAGTGACATGATGTTGTGCCACTGTATATCATCATTCATAAGCATGTCATCATTGGCCATAATCATGTGCCTTATTGCAGTAGTCAGGGTGAAAGTGAAATTGTCTGAACATTTGCCATTGAGATTTAACAGTATGGTCGTAATGGAAATATATAATTGTGTAGTACAGCTGCCCCACATGCAGACAGTAGTAAAGTAACATGAGTCAGCGACACAAGTATGTCTGTCTAGGGCACAAGGCGGCTGAGCTGGCATGCCTACAAGATTAATTGTGCTAAACAAGAGAGAGAAAAATAATACTTCTACTCTGCTCCATAGTGCCTGAAAGTATAATCATCACAGTCAAATCTTAGGGGCAGAGGAAGTGAAGTGAGGAGGAGAGGATACCACAACTGCTAGTGCTACTACTGTGCCACTATCATTTTTATATGTGTAATTTAATTTTGTGTTACTGTCTGGCTAAGAGTATTGGTTAAAATTGTCTTTTTTTTCCTTACTTGATATAGCTACTCCTTCCCAACCCACTAGGAAGGAGTTGGCGGCCAGGGCCCGTCAAAGGAAGCTGGAGGCCATTCAAGATGAATATCGCCAGCTGGTTACCCTGGCGGAGGAAGGGGAGGAGGCAGCTGCAGCTTCTTCCTGCAATGCCCTGGGGCTCAGCCAGCCCCGTGCCTCTGGTGGTACGGCACCATGTTCTGACAGCCGCCCGCCACCCATCAACATCATCATCTACTGCTGCGCACCCCCTATTGTTCCTGCAGGAACTTTCGGCGCCGAGTACTCCTCAGGGTGGCGTGCCTGGAGGCCAAGCTGGAGGAGGTCCTCCTGTAGCAAACTAGCCGGCACCCCCACAGCCTGACGTCACCAGTCAGTCTTTGACTCTTGCCCCTTTTTTTATCTTTTTTTGGGTGGGTAGGATGTTGGGACTAGTTGTGGTACCTTGGGGTTTACTTTTTCTTCAACTTCGAGAGACATTTATTTATTACTGGACAATTGGTTGGGGTTAGGGAGAGGGGTTGGTCAGGTGTTGTGGGTTTTTCTTTTAGTTTATATTTGTTAGGGTAGTACATTTATAGTTTTCCAATACATATGACGTAAATCTTTTCGGGGGGGGTTACTCTTTTACGTCACCTTGTTTGTTTCCTCCTCTTGCTGCAGGGCCGCAGCCAGTTTTTGAAATCTGCCAATAGTGTAACACACCGACAGATTGATGCAGTACAGTACCCTCACTTGCAATTCTACTGTCAGTCTCTCCTACTAGTCTATGCATTCTGCAACTAAAACCCCTTTGTAGTGTGTAATGTACTTGTAAAGATGTGAGTGTGTGAATTAATTAATTTCCATAGTATATACCTTATTCCACAATTCTTCTCTTACCTGTGATTGATGTTTAGGCGAAGCAATGGCTGCATGGTGATGGTTTGGTTTCCTAAGGTGCCATGGTGGATGGTGGTAGCAGTAGTAAACAGTTGCATTTGCAAAAAAAGAGAATGAGACAGTCAGTCACCTGAGCAAGACTAGGGAACGAGTAGTAGAAGTACAGTAAGTAGTAAGTACACAAGAAGACTGCCAAACAAGAAGAAAGTGATGATTAATGATATTACTAAGCAATGCTAAAGTGAAATAAAACATAATGGTGGCAGGGATAGCCTAGTACAAGTTACAACAAACTTAAGCAGTTGACTCAACCTTGAAGTGGACAAGCGAAACCTATATATACTTGAAGATAAAGGATCACAAGAAAACAACAGCCAGCCAGGGCAAAAATATTTATCCCAAAGGATACAATGAGTAACAAAGAAATAAAATATCCAAGAAAGAAGTGACTCAAACAGATAGATTCACCAAATAACAAAAATATATTTCCACTACAACATTTTAGCTTCCGCCTTCCTCAGGTAGTACAAGATGGCTGCACAGATGACACAGCTGAATTTTCAAAAAGCATCATGAGTGAAGATTCCATTTGGAATGTGGAATCAATGCAGTCCTGAGAGCTCTTGAGATATGCAGTAATCAGGTTGTGTTGTCAGTAATGTTCAGTCCATCTGGATGCAGTTATTTTAAACGATACATCCAGAAGTTTTCCCTGGAGTCCAATAGCTCTTCCACATGGAAAATCTTCAAATCTGATAGTGAATGATCCACAAGGTTAAAATGATTGGCTACATGCTGGTCAATTGTCTTATTAACTATTGCCGATTTGTGGTTCCTGAATCGTGTACGGAGGTCATTCACTGTTTGGCCTTCATATTGTTTTTTACAGCTTTGCCGTTGGCACTGACTCACATAAATAATGCATGTTGAGCGACATGTAAGATGCTGCCTTATTGCATAGGTCCTTCTCGTAACAGAACTAGTTACAGATGATGTTTGTAAAAGATATTCACACGTGATGCACCTTTTAGAGTCACAGCAATGTTTGTTACAGCATTTGTTACAGCTTGCTTGAGTTCAGCTCTCACAATAAGAGATCGTAAATTACAGAGGAGTGCAACAAGAACACTTTCAGAGGCGGCATGGCTAAATCATGTATACTACTCTGTTTCCAGCATTAACCTGAAACATCAACAGGACAGAGCAGGCCCACAGCACCCACCCAACCTCCACATAGCTTAGATTTTGAGCCAGACAGAGCACACATATACAGCAACATAGCATTTTCCAAATTAAGTAACTAAATCAATGCACCGCTGTCAGTCATACCACTACACTCGCCTCCACCACTACACAGACATGTAGGTCTGCTGTGGTTGTTGTTGACTTGTATATCTTTTAGGCCACTTCATGAAATGCCCCGAGTTAGTCCATCAATCATCTCCAATCCTACTGACTGACTGCGATGAGTATAGTATGGTCATCATCATCAACGTGTCCAACTCTGTAGTGTACTGAGTGAGTCCAGACTAGATTCCATATTAAAAAATGCAATGGATCGGCTGGCAGTAGAAGTACAATTTTGTTATTAAACAACAAGAAGGGAAACATTGACTTGAGGCACTTTTTTGTGTATAGATTAAATAATACTAGTACACTTCTGCGCAACAACAACACAAGAACCAATCACTCAGAGTCAGTATCTAATGCATGCCATCCATCATTGCCTGTTGTTCTTAAGGCTCAGTCCCTCTCGGCTCGGAAAGTAGGATAGCTATAATCATGTTCTTTGGAGGGACTCGACGAGGCAGGTACACATTTCTTGTACTATTCTCCGTCCAGTGTCTGGCTTGAGGGAAATGGATTTACGGCGAGTCAGGATGGAGCAGGACTCGGAGGAGTGGACTTAACTTCTTTAATAAATGCACACAGTTGCAACTCCAATACGGCAATACAAAGAGTGAGACGGTGGTGATGGATTTGTTGTGATTCAAACCAGAAAGACAGAGACACACTCCAAACAATAAAAGTAAATAAGGAAAAAAGTAACAAGTTGAAAGCCTAGTTGTCAGGGAAGTAGAGCTCGTCCTCAAACTCTGGTGGTTCACTCAGAAGTAGGTCATCTAACACACTATTTCCATGACCTAAGTCGCCGTCATCATCTTCCTGCTGGGCTACTTTAGGTACGGTATAATCTGGTGGTATAAAGTGCTGATCCATTTTGATCATGGTTAACTTCGCCATGTTTTGGGGGGAGAGACTGGTCCTTTTCACTGTTACAACGGCACCAACAGCACTGAAAACACACTCAAAAGAGACACTTGTGATAGGGAAAGCCAGATAGTTCACCGCCAGCATGCCAAGAAGGCAATGGGTTTTGATCAATGTAGAGCTCTGTTGGGTCATCCAGATGGGCCTGGACCGTCCGCTCAATGCTCAGGGGTGCTCAGCTCTGCTCGGCCTCTTTTCCCATAGCTTCAGCACTGGACCTAACAAGCCCTTGCGGTAGAAACCATTCCTGTGCCGATTTTGGTGGGGCTGATGCTCCTGTTCTTGTTGTTGTTGATGTTGTTCTTGGTGTTGTGGTGGTTTTGGCTGCTGTGAGCCAACTGCACTGCCATCAGGCTCTGAAGTTGAACCTAATGCCGGCTGCCCTTCAGTACTTGTTGTGGCCTGGAGTAGTGGGCCTCTAATTTCCGGCTGTTCTTTTTCTAATTCACTTTGTCCACAAATGGAGCTTATAGCAATGTGCTCCTCCTTACTGCTAACTGAAGAGAAGTCCCAAACTGGGGAGGTGAATATATATATATTCACTGAAAAAACCATAGGTTTTACAGATGTTATAGTTAGAAATTAGCATTTAAAAAACCTTAGAAATTCACACAAAAAACATAGGTTTCAGGGAAGTTATAGTTAGTTGAACATTTGACTCATATAAAACCAGAGAAATTCGCCTGTCACAGTTAGTTGAGCTAACTATAACTCACGCGCCCGCAATGCACTGCTGATGATGTCACATATTACACCACTCATGACATGGTCAGTGACATCACTGATGACATCACTGATGACATCTCAAATGACATCACTGATGATATCACTCATGACATCATCCACGTGACAATCTGATGCACAAACTGATGCTCTAATATAAACTTTGATACACCCATTCTAAAATGCTGATTACTATTTTTGAAACCTTACACAGAAGAATGCCATATACTACATAGCACTCACTATTTCCTAGGCCTACACACACATCCTGTCACTTATACATGTAGTTACTCATCAATAGAGGACTATAATATGCACCCTGAGTGCGCACGTGCGAAAAAGCGATGTTGCCGTGCGTAAAGATGTGATCTCTGACCTCATTCAGTCACATCGGTCTAATTTTAAGGACCTGCTGGACCATACTGTAGGCCTGAGCCAGCGCTGCCCTACAGACACGTGACGTTGGCTTTTAGGACACTGTAGTGAGCTCCTTACTAAGTGGACATGCACACAGGCTCCCGCCACTGCATTACACGCACACATTATGCTTCTAACATGCGCTCTGTTCCTTTGTATGTGAATGTTGGCATAACATATTATTATTTAACCTTGTGTATTCTCGTGCACTTCAACTCCTCTTTGACTCACGATTACCACTAACAGTTGGTAGATCGTACTTCAAAAACGAAGGATGCACTCAACTCCTATTTTCTATCAAGCTTGAAATAAACCTTCATTTACCTCCAGACGTTTCCACCATTAAATAATTTCTCCCTTTTCAGATATTCCATTGATTGCCACAAGAAGGGCGGAGCGGGAGCTGACCCCGCAATGATGCCCTGGCATTCTGACACCTTCCATCATGGTATCAAGACACCGTCCCCGACCGGAGACCTGGTCTATCGTACAAACATACCCCGGACTAGGAGCTTGCATCAACAAGTGATGGCAGTGGTGGCAGGTGAGCAGTGAAGCCTCGGTGTGCAAGACCTACAATTTAGCACAGTGCGGGGGAAGGGATTGCGGTGCAGCACCCTGGGTGCACAAGTACATGCAAGCGATTTTCCCATAGCTAATAATGTAGGACTATATTATCAAACAACGGCGATAACATTATCACCACTTTAGCGACAGGAAACTGCCGCTAAAGCGACGATAAAGGGTTGATAATATGCCCTTGTAAATTCCCATAGAAGCCCAGGTTCACACCAGAACCTGGGCTACTAAGGGAATTCGCAAGGGCATATTATCAACCCCTTATCGCCGCTTTAGCTGCAGTTTCCTATGTTATCGCCATTCCTTCATAATATGTCCCATAATCTCTGGACTCATGTATTTAATTTTAAGGACTTGCTGAACCACACTCTTTCTCGCAGACCCCAGCGTCCTAGACAAACAGATGACGGAGGGCAAACACTAAGGGCTGGGTGCAATAGGCCGACGCTCTGTCTCCTCCTCCCTCTCTTCTTTTGACTCTCCTTCCTCTTCTCTCTTCCACCCACTCCCCCTCCCTTCCATTCTCACTATGGTCCTTTCATTCCGACTACCTTTCTTTACCTCTTCCACATAGCACACATACTTATGTTTCATTTTTGTCTTGCAGGTTTCCTACGCTGCTTCCACTGGAGTCCAACCCATGTTTTTTTTATCATACTGTTCTATTAAAGTTACATTTCTATTTATTTCTGTTTTTATAAAGGTTACTTATTTTTTAAAATAAATAACTGAATGTATAGGTCTTCTTTTTCTGTCGACACTTGTCTATTGTTTATTGTGAAAATCATCTGTTTATAGGAGATTATAAGGACATTATTTAATGTTAGAGTGCAGCTACCAAACATAATCTAACTGACTATTAGACAAATGAAGCCTGGGTAATTTTACAACTGCAAGAGTTCTATGAGTGTATCACTTTATAACACCATAAGTACTGCCCGTGTGATTACAGAACAAATAAGGCACTGCCTAGAACAACCGAGGCTTCAGGGACTACCGAGGCCCACCCTGCATATTTAAATAAAGACCTGGAGTGTGGCGATCCCCGGACATCAGTTGGCCTCGAACCCCCAAACAATTAGTAAACAATACCCGGGAAGGTGGCGCTCCCCGAGGCTGCAAAACGTCACTGTGCCCTTCCGCGCCTAATTTACATGTGACATTAAAATCCCAGTCCTACAGAGACCCCGCAATATTATAATTGAATTAGCCACGGAAATTTACCCACCCACCAGGGGCCTCATTTAAAAGAACGAGTGAGACCCTTTTTTTTTTTTTCCTCTCATTTTTACCATCCGCATCCCCTCTATTACAGCGATACGAGGTTTTCCTCCTCTCGCTTCAAGTAGTCAAACAAGTATTTGGTATCACAGGGTGGAAGCCATACACCACCCTCTAATAGCAAACACATGTCCAGCGAATGCACACCCCGGGACATTGTATGAGCTGCGCCTGAGAGGTCACCCTCCCTACTACCATGATGCATTTGTTAGTATAAACGCATACTAACACTACTTACACACATGTAGTACAGTGACCAGAATGTAGTGAAGAAGCAGAGGAAGCGCAAAATCTAAAAATATAAATCCTACCAGATGTCGGATGACATAGTTCAATGAGCCGACGACCCAGGTATGAGTAGAAACAGCTACACGAACAAAACGGGTCTAAAGCACAACGCAAGCAATTTAGAAATATTGCTGAGTGATGCCTTCTTTTTGCCTTCTCCCACTCGTTGCCAAATTTATGTAGTGAAGAGGCAGACAGCAGTGAATCCAATAAGTAGATTTATTACAAGAAAACAAGACACCTGAAACAACCAACTTAGGAGCAGACAGCAAAGCAACCGTCTAATCCAGCACCGTGTACAAACTCCGCAAGGTTCCCCTCATGACAGCCCTACATTCTAACATTATAAACTGAGGGTCATGTTATCATGGAACGTCGTTAAAATTATCGCCACTTTAGCAGCAGAAAGCTGCCGCTAAAACGGCGATGATGGGCTTGATAATATGCCGTAGAGAATTCCAATAGAAGCCCATGTTCTGGTGTTAACATAGGCTTTTATTGGAATTCACTACGGCAAATTATCAAGCCCATTATTGCCGTTTTAGCGGCAGTTTCCTGCCGCTAAAGCAGCGATAATTTTAACGCCATTCCTTGATAATATTAGGCCTGGGCTAAAATTTCGTTCCGTTCGCGGAAATTGCGAAAATTTGACATTTTCGTGTTCCGCGGAAAGCGCAAAAATGTAAAAATTTCCGCATTCCGCAGCTTGGCGATAATTTGTTTCTTGCTCGCGCTGTGAAATAATACATTCTCGCGTGTGCGCGATCGCCTTACCTGAATCCCTGCGTTCGCCGACAAGTTTTCTGGATCCGGTCGCGTTCTCCATGAGATGTTGTATTGTTTTAAGCCATTTGCGCTGTCTCACGACAGTTCGCGCCCGCAGTGACGTCATGCGTGGCGCGATCACGTCTTTCTTCTCGCGATCATGCACCGCGAGACAACTGAAAACAAGATGGCCGCGCCCGCGAGTAACCACATGGGTAAGTTGGCGAGCCGCAACCATGCAGAAAATCTCGCGAACATGCGGGAAAAAAACGTCCACATCTTCGCGATATTTCCGCGTGTTTGCGATAATTTTTAACATTTTCGCAATAATTTGTGAAAGTGGATTTCGCAAATTCCGCCCACCCCTAGATAATATGCCCCTTAGATTCTAGTAGAATTACATACTAACATTCTACTATGACTTACAATGGAACACTACACAGAGCACATGACTTTACAGCAATGAGCTCATAGTTTCATCCACGAGTCTTCCCACTCCCTATATTGTATAAACGTAAACTAACACTTCTTCCACAAGTATGCTACTGCACCCAGAGCACACCACTTTACAGCAATGAGCTCACAATTTAGGCTCACGGTTTAATCCCCGAGTCTTTACACCAGTAGGGATAAGTAGTTTGCTTCCCACTCCCTATATACTATAAATGCATACTAACACTACTTACACACTTATACTAAAGCGGCTAGTATCCTACACCACCCAGACCCCATCACTTTACAGCAATCAGCTCAGTTTCATCCCCAAGTCTTCACACCGGTAGACGTAACTACTTCGCTTCCCGCTTCCGGTATACTATCAACACACAGTAGCGGTGAGTAGTTTGCTTCCCACTCCCTGTATGGTATAAACGCCTACTAACACTACTTGCACACGTATGCTACAAACACCAGACCACATCACTTTACAGGAATGAACTCACGGTTTAGACTCTCGGTTTCATACCCGAGTGTAGCACCATATCATATCACCACCATGCCACTCTGAGCAACACCGCACTTTCAGACCTTTAACTGTGATAACTACCTACTGGTGACCGCCAGTAGGTAATCAAGAACAAATTACAATAGTTCATTGATTCTTTTAGCTTTCAAAAATTCTCTCTATTCCTGTCTTTCTACTTTTCCATATAAATAATTTTTCAAATATTCAAGTACACATCGAAGTCAGAAATGCAACGTATTCTATCAACACACTTTCTAGAACATTCTACAAGACGTGGAGGTTAAAAGTTCATCAATTTTTTTAAACCTAACAATATTTTTTTGCAACATTTTCTCGAACATTTAACGGCACGTGCAGGTTAAAAGTTCACGATTGTTTTAAGTTCGTACAGTGCCTTCCAAATGCAAGTAGCAGGTGTGGTTGAGTTAAGCAAATGTTATCCTATAATATGTACTATAATATGTACGTGCAAACTGCTTTTTCTAAACCAATCACAAACATACTTTTCCACAAAATGAATGTGCACCCTACTTTTAAAAAACAATGCTTTTCATCTCCCAATCAGGTACTGTTTTGTATGCGAAAAGAAACTAGTTCTCCATCTTTAAAAATATCTCTTATTCTATGAAGGAACTGCATGAGCTACAGACATCTTTCCATACCTTCCAACCATACCTTCAAAATGCTAGTGTGGATCGTAGGACATAGCTATGTTTTCTGGTGCAAGAGGTATGCAGAACAGTGACGTATTGACTTAGACCTAGGTTTACAAAATGTGCACATTAAATGGTTTGGACAGAGAGGATTGAAGTGGCACCAATTGTTGCCTTTGGTTAAAACCTGTTTGCATCTCCAACACCCTGACCTCATGATTGTGCACTATGGTGGAAACGACCTAGGCACATACACTGGGGTAGATTTGGAAATGCTTATGAAGGACACCTTTGAACAATTCATGTTACTTTTGCCTCAAACTGTCTCTGTATATTCCAATATATGCCAAAGACAGAAGTGGAAATGGTCCAAACAATTTTGTCCTCAGATTGAAAAATCTCGTAAAAAAGTAAACAAAGCTGTCTCTGCATACCTCAGAGACCACAAAATGGGGTTCATCTACAACAACAACATAAGATTTGATATGGCAGATATATACAGAAGTGATGAAGTACACTTCACAGATCAGGGAAACCGAGTTTTCCTGAATAACTTGAAGCTGTGCATTCACACTTATATGTAGCTCCAACTAATGAACACAAGGGCTCTTTTTAGAACCACCCTATAACATACAACTTAGGCCCCCTATTTTAGGGCCATATAACGCCAACTCCGCACCCTCGCCAAAATGTATTCTCCACAAAGCTGTGGAGCAGCAGCCAGACCATCTCACTTTGCTGCACAAACCTCTCGCTTTGATCCCCAGCTCTACTTACCCATAGGGGTGAGTAGTTTGCACTCTACAAATACCATATTGATTTACCTTTGCACTCCCTATACAACACCACCTAAGCACCATACATAGGCTACAATGTTCTAAACAAAAGTTCATCCAAGTACCTATAACTACATGCTGACATTACTTGCACAGATGTGGCACAGCGGCCAGAGCACATGAATTCACAGCATATGACACACAGTTTGGGCTCACGCTTTAATCCCCGACTCCGGCAGCAGCTCAGCTTAGCAACATGAGACTCTGGACAATACCTCACATATATTCTGTACCCCAGGACTTTCATACTAGTACGGGAGTAGTTCATCTTAGTAGTTATAAACACATCCGGACACTACTTCCACAACTGTAGTGCAGTGGCCACGGCATATGACTTCACAGCATAAGACACACAATTTGGGCTCACGCTTTAATCTCGAGACCCGCATCAGCTCACCTTACCCGCATCAGACTCTACCCAATACCTCACTTAATTTCCATAGCCCACCACTTACACACCGGTAGGGGTAAATACTTTGCTTCACACCCTCTCTATAGCACACCCTATACCCCACACAGAGGTTACAGTGCTCCTACCCTCCTATTTCCCACTTGTTTCCCCCTTTTTTACCTTACTCGCTTCAACGTAATAATAAAATGGCGGCCAACACTTCTTAGTTGCACCCGCTCGCACCGTTCGCAGCCATTCAGCAACAAGCTCGTGCTCGTAACGCCTCAGCTAATCAGATGGCAGAATTCCCAAATATCGATATCTGTAAATTTCGATATTTCTCAAAAACTACTGAACGGATTTACACCAAATAAACAAAAGCGTGCTTTCTCGACCAAGACCCTTCTCCCTGCCAAATTAGCGTTAATTCCATTCACCCCTTCGACCTGTAGCCTTGTCTAAAGTTTCCTATCGAAATTAACATTGAAAAAACACGTTTAGGGACTCCCTTTTTTCTCAGTCCCCCATTCATGAATCAACCCCAAACTTACAACATAGGAGCTGATCTCAACAAAGTTGAAAATGTTGCCAACATTCCTCAATCGGCGCCAAAGTTATTGGGAATAGAATGTTGCAATTTTCCTATGGTAGCTAGGTAATATATATATATATATATATTATCTACTGGCGGTCGCCAGTAGATAGTTATAGTTAGGACCGTGTTTCCATAGGAAATCAGAAAATTCTATTTTGAATAACTTTGGCGCCGGTTGACGGATCCTCACGAAATTTTCAAAACTAATGGGGCGCTCCGCTCAGCTCCTACCCTGGAAGTCTCGGGGTGATTTGACAAGCGGCGGCTGAGAAAAAAGGGGGATCCCAAAACGCCTTTTCCCCATGCATTTTCCCATAGGACCTTTAGTCGAAGGTGCAGCCCGAACGGCTGAACAGAATTACTTGAAATTTGACAAAGAGGTAGTCCTCAGTTCGGACTTTTGCTTAAATGGTGTAAATCCATTCAGTAGTTCCTGAGAAAATTAGAGTTAAAAGTACATATATATCTATGGCCGGGGAGGATCCGCGGATCCTCCCCGCACCCTCCCTGAACCCTCCCGAGCACAAGCTGAATGCAAATTGGCTGCCAACACTCTGAATCAGGAAGTGTTGGCAGCCATCTTGTGCCTCGGTAGAACCGAGGCACAAGAAACAACAAAAACAAAGACGCAAAACACGACAAGGGGGCATGGGAAATTGCATCGGGAAAACGCGTTTTGGGACCCCTCTTTTTTCTCGGCCCCCGCTTAACGGATCACCGCAAAACTTTCAGGGTAGGAGCGGAGCGGAGCTGGCCAAAAGGTTGGAAAATTTCACGAAGATTCGTCAACCGGCGCCAACGGTATTCCCAATAGAATGTTGCGGATTTCCTATGGAAAATGGGTCCTAACTATAACTATCTACTGGCGACCGCCAGTAGATAATATATATGTATATATGTATATATGTATATATATATATATATCATGCTCCGTGGGGTGTCCAACAGTAGAGCAGCACCCGAAACCACAGACCGCTTTTTCCCCATAAAGCATTTATTGGTACGGGCAGTACACACAATCCAGTCCATTAAAAGCAGCCGACCGCTGCCTGACGCGTTTCGAGATCAACTTTTCCTCAGAGGCAGTAGCGGTCGAAAGAAGGCATGGAGGACTGCAACTTCCTATTATGCTAGATCGTGGGACCTGATTGGTCCGCTCTGGATGAGCAACACGTTGCAGTCTGGGATATGCAGTCCTCAATATATCCTCTGATGGATGCCCTCTATATTAAATGCTCTGATCAAGCCCTCAGTGAGCCCTGGGATGTGCGACTGCTCTAAATCCAGATCTGTGCTCCACAATTGAGTCCCGTATCATCGAGCTCAGTGGCCCCCTGTTTCTGGGATGGTGCTTGCTCAGCGGCAGGACGGCAGCACCCGAAACCACAGACCGCTTTTTCCCCATAAAGCATTTATTGGTACGGGCAGTACACACAATCCAGTCCATTAAAAGCAGCCGACCGCTGCCTGACGCATTTCGAGATCAACTCTTCCTCAGAGGCAGTAGCGGTCGAAAGAAGGCATGGAGGACTGCAACTTCCTATCAAATGTGACACCCTATAACTCTAACCCTTAGGTAAGAGTAGTGTCATACAGGTAGTACAACTTATATGCTGTATTTAAACTGATACTAACCATTAGGTCATGTTTTGTAGATTGTAGTTTTTTACTAGGTCCTGAAGAATCGCAGTCAATGTACTAGACTTGATTTTACTTGTGGCAGAGGACCACCAGAATAAAAATTGCTTTCCGGTACCTTAGGCCACATTTTATCCTCACCCACACTATCTACTCTGTCCTGGCCCCTCACCCCCACTTCACCCATAGGCAGTTGGACAAAAGATCTCTGATAAAGAGCCCCTCTTTGAGGTGAGCCCGTTGGGCATTGCACCGCCTGCCCAACGAGGAGCATTGCCGATGATGAAGCATGACACTCGCAAGGTTATCAGGATACCACACATCATCGCAGGTTCTACACGCGTTCAGCTGTGGTGGTGTTGGGGGGACGTCAATTCGGGAATGACAGCCTGTTAGATCAAAAGCAAGATAAGATTGTGCGTCGTGTGTCCATCAAAGGAGAGAGAGAGAGAAAGAAAGAGTGAGAGGAAGACTGAGAGAAAAAGAAAGAAAGAGTGAGAGGAAGACAGAGAGAAAGAGAGAAACAGTGGGAGTGAGAAGAAGAAAGAGAGAAAAAGAAAGAAAGAGTGAGAGGAAGACAAAGAGAAAGAGTGAGAGAGACGAAGAGAGAGAGAAAGAGTGAGAGAGACGAAGAGAGAGAGAAAGAGTGAGAGAGAGGAAGAGAGAGAAAGAGTGAGAGAGAGGAAGAGAGAGAGAAAGAGTGAGAGAAAGGAAGATAGACAGAGAAAGAGTGAGAGTGAGGAAGAGAGAGAGAGAGAAAGAGTGAGAGAGAGGAAGACAGAGAAAGAGAAAAAGAAAGAAAGAGTGACATACAATGAAGAGAGAAAGAGAGAAACAGTGTAATAGAGGAAGAGAGAAAGAAACAGTGTGAAAGAGAGAAAGAGAGAGAGAAAGAAAGAGTGAGAGAGAGGAAGAGAGAGAAAGGAAAGAATGAGAGTGAGAGAGAGAGAGGAAGAGACAGAGAAAGAGAGAAAGAGTGTGAGAGAGAGAAAGTAAGAGATGGAGAGTAAGAGAGTAAGAGAGAGAGAAAGAGTGTGAGTGACAGAATGGAAAAGATGGAGAGGGAGAGTGAGTGTTGACAATGTGGAGAAAATCTTCACAGCTCACCTTTCTGCCACCGGTGTGTCTCCAACCACGTGCAGGGATATAGGACAGCCCTCAAGCTTAGTCATCTGAAACATAGTATGGAAACAGTAATGGATGAGTATATACAAGTGCACAATTTGTGAATCACAGCCTGCAAGACAAAAAGAAAGATAACATGGTGCACCATGCATCCAGCAAAGGAGAGAGAGAGAGAGTAAGAGAGAAAGAGTGAGATACAAGGAAGAAAGAGAGAGAGAAACAGTGTGAGAGAGAGGAATAGAGAGAGAGAGAGTGAGAGAGAGAGAGGAAGAGAGAGAAAGAAAGAATGAGAGAGAAAGGAAGAGACAGAGAAAGAGAGATAGAGAGTGAGAGAGAGAAAGAGAAAGGAAGAGATAGAGAGTCAGAGTGAGAGAGAGAGAAAGAGTGTGAGTGACAGAAAGGAAGAGAGGGAGAGTGAGTGTTGACACTGTGGAGAAAATCCTTACAGCTCACCTTTCTGCCACCGGTGTGTCTCCAACCACGTGCCGGGATATAGGGCAGCCCTCAAGCTTAGTCATCTGAAACATAGTATGGAATCAGTAATGTATGAGTGCATACAACTGCGCATGCCTAAATCGCTGTCCTGAATTTGTGTATCCAGGCTAGTGTAGCCCATCCACTTCCACTGTCCAGTGGTGTATACTCGCTACTGAACACTCAAGCTGCTGCACCCCATCCACTCCCACTACCCAGAGGTGTATGACAGCCGCTGCGCACCCAGGATGCTGCACCCCATGCACTCCCACTGCCCAGAGGTGACTGCGTGCCACTGCTGCACCCCATCGACTCCCACTGCCTGTAGGTGACGGCCCGCTGCTGCGCAAACAAGCCTCTCTGCTCACCTTACACCACCAGCATGTGTCGAAGAGGGTCCACCACAAGCAGAATAAACCTCCTCACCCGTTGTGTACACGCTGTGATGCAGAGCTCACAATTCAGATTGAGTGTTGATTGCAGGATGGCCACGCATCATCGCAGGCTTGCAAGAGAAAAAGCAAGATAAGATTGTGCGTCATGCGTCAATCAAAGGAGAGAGAAAGAGAGATAGAGAGAGAAAGAAAGAGAAAGAGTGAGAGGAAGACCGAGAGAAAAAGAAAGAAAGAAAAAAAGAAAGAAAGAGTGAGAGCACTACAGAGAGAAAGAGAGAAACAGTGAGAGAGAGGCGAAGAGAGAGAGAGAAAGAAGGAAAGAGTGAGAGGAAGAGAAAGAGAGAAACAGTGAGAGACGAAAAGAGAGAGAAACAGTGAGACACTGGAAGAGAGAGAAAGAGTGTGAGAAACAGGAAGAGAGAGAGAAAGAGAAACAGTGTGAGAAGAAGAGAGAGAGAAAGAGTGTGAAGGAGAGAAAGGAAGAGATGAAGAGGGACAGTGAGTGCCCATACTGTTGACAAAACCCTCACAGCTCACCTTTACGCCACCGCTGTGTCTCCAACCACTTGCCGGGACCTAGTGGAGCCCTGGCTCAAGCTCCCACATCTGAAACATAGTATAGAATTAATAATGGGAGAGTATATACAACTGTGTACTCCTAAATCAATGTGCCGCCTTTATGTATCCACTCCCGCCACCCAGACGTATTTGCCCACCGCTGCGCATCCAGGCCTCACAGCTCACCTTTTCGCTGACAGGGCATCCTCCACATCATGCAGTCCTGCTCCGCAGGCCAACAGGTCTCACATTTGTGTCTTGATTTTGCCACGGCAGAGGACATACTAGTGTGCCGATCATCATCGCAGGTTGCACACCCGCTTAGTCCTTGTGGTGCCACTAACTCAGTGACCAGTGAGGCCACGCAGGTGGTGGTAGGCCTTCCTGTTCGGTGGCTTAGGCCTACATGAGGTGTCCGGAGCACCGGGACGGGCCATGACAGTGCATGCGGTGGGAGCAACTCTAAAATGGCGTAGAGCACGTGTGCCCAGTCTTTTTTATTGGTAGGGTCACATGTCCTGTGACGCCTGTGCTGGATGGGTGTGGTGTGGATGTATATCAGCTGTGAGGGAGTGGCTGTGGCATAATGACAACTAGACCTGTGACCAGCAGGTCACTACAATGAAAATCTGGGCCATGTAGAGTTGTTGTCCTTCCCTGTAAGTGTAAGTAGAGTGGCCTGGCCTGGCGTATGCCAGTCCTGCGTGAGGCTGTGAAGAGTGGCTCCGGAGCAATGGGCGTGGCTCCATCGTGAGCTGTATGAGGAATCAACTGATGCGGCACTGTAGCCAGATTGGGCTAGATCACGCACAATTGGGCTATATTTTTCCCGGTTGTGCTGTAACATTTTGGTTTGTGCTAATTGCCAGATTATAAATATATATATACAGCGCTCCAGCAAACTAGTATGTTAAAGCGCTTTATTAGACAAATATTTACTCAGCAGCCTGCTGCAACATCAATTCCAATGCATTCACCGCCTGCCTGACGATGTCCCTGCCCCTCCTTCCTTAAAGTAGCAATATTGGGCTACTTTAGGCTACTTTTTGGTTGTCTTTGGGGTAGAAAATGCTTAAAAAATCTGGCAACGCTGGCATGCAGGTGTTCTTGTTGTAGTGCTGCCGTCACCCGGGTCGCAAGCGTCAATGTGTCACTCTGTGAGCCAAGTCCCACAACATGGCCAACATGGAAGGTACGGGGAATCACTGACCCTACATTCATCCATAGTTCCACACAAGAAAGATGATGGACATGACACATCTGTGTGGATGTGAATGTTTATTGCACATTCAGTGTAGTATTGTAGCTGTAGCAATACTGGGCCATGCAAAGTCCAAAATTCAGTTTTTGGGACATGGAGGGCAGCCAATTAGAGTCAAGCTCGTTGTCGAAGTTAGGATGCGCCAACATATGTACTTACCCAATCACTCCGCCAATCCCCACGCACTTATAAATTCACTATACACTCTCCTTGTAGTACTCTAATCCTCCAGTCTCTACGTATGTATTTGTACAATGACCGAGACAAAGTTACATAACCAAAGTTTTCTCCCACTGTTAAAGGTAAGTTGGTTGCATACGCTGTCCAGAGCACAATATAATGTGGTAGGGCCCAGGGGCAGCATGTTGCATACATAATGAACACACAGACACAGATATATAGTGGAACTGGGTATGGGCACGTGCGCTCGACTCCTTTTTATTACCAGGGTCACATGTCCCGTGACGTCTGTGCTGGATGCATGTGGTGTGAGTGTAAGCCAGCCCTCTGGGAATGGTTGGTGTTGGCAACAAGTAGAACAGTAATCATTGGATCAGACACAGAGATTGAATCATAAACGGTCAATGATTTGTGCTGCACTAAGTTAGGGGCACCAGATGTGAAATAATACACAAAAGATTCTATTGTAAAGGGTCCATGACTTGTGGTACACTGAGGTAGTGTTGTAGGGATTCTGCGTATGCACAGAACTATGCGCAGGAAACCAGATCCTTAGAGAATTGTGGTGTACCAGAAACTCCCCTCAGAACTAAGAACCCCTTATCCGACTAGCTTAGTGTCACATTCGTTATCCGAGATTTAGCTCGGCGGTCCCAATGTATAGACAACCCAGAACATGCGACTTAGTTATTCTCAGGAATGGTGGGAACCCGAAATACCCGTTTGCACTCATATATCAGTCCACAACAGAATAACTAAGACACAGTAAAGTTTAAAGAATTTATTCATAAACCTCGAGTCCTGTTATACAGTACTTTGGCTAACATAAGCAGACAAATGGTTAAGATCATTACCATTAGCATTGTTACAATACCATAGAAAATGAAAGGAGCGATCATATTAATAATGACAGTGGAAAACAACCACCCTCCTTTCTCTAGCAACTAATAAAATATTATTAGACTATTAGAAGGTCTCATAGGCTTGCATAGGGGACCCCATACCGTATAGATCAGCTTAGGTGTATCACATCACAGGATCAGCTCAGTGTTCTCTGCTTCAGCTCTTCTATCGAATGCTCTAACAAAATGCTGCGCTGTAATATTAAAGCCTACGACTTTCTGGTATTTGCAGCTGCGTGCATGTTATGACTAAACAGTGGTACGATCACCCTGAACACAATCAGCCGGCACCGTCTAGTGTCCTAGAACAGTTCTTTACTCGATGTACAGACCAAGGGCACTAGCAACTGTTAAGGATGTATAAATAACATTCACTTGAGACAAGAGCGAGTCTGCATTTCTCAAATGAATAACATGTAACAACAGTGTCGGGTGCAAAGGCAGCAAAAGCAGCAAGATGGTTGTCTAACAGCTAACGTGATTGAGCTAACTTAGCACTGTAAATAGGGAGTGGCCTAAAACCACGTGACATCCCCCTTTGATCGAACCACGGTATAACCAGGGGCGAATATTTCAACAGAACGCAGAGTTCAAGATCAACGATGCAGACTAAAGAGCTTGAAATGTAAGTTCAGAAAATGAGAGGAAAAAAATTCGAAGAGAAAAATATGTTAAAAAAAAAGTTTCTCCACTTGACTCACCATCAGACAGTGTGAGCACAATTGTCAATGTAGGAAAGTATAAGCAGCATATGCAGCCGCAGCTTCCAGTAGAAAATCATTGGAGTCATCCGCAAAATTGTCTGTCATCCAATTCAGCAAAGAAAAAGAACACACGTGTTCCACAGGGAAATGAGTATCAAGCACTCCACGTGGACAAGAAGCAGGCATCTCGATGTAACTTCGTGCCAGGAAGTCAACTGCTGCCTTCTCGATATCCCATAATCCAAGGACTCCATGCGCCGCACCCAAGGCCATAAACCCGACTCCAGAACAGTCAAACTCATGAACCACTAAGGGATACATCAGTCGATCAAAATCCAGGTCAGGCGACACCAAGTTTGACAAACACATATCCAGAGCCCATTGGAATGGACATTCGAGACAGTGAAAAACAGGCTGTACACAAGTAAAAAACGGGAACCGGAAGGATAATCCATAAGCGACACTCAAGGTAGCCAGTTGTAAAGTCCCATAGGATTCCCACATCCAGCTACGCAGATGGAACAGGCTGAATCCGTGGTCGAGTAGCGCAAGTCGTGCATCCATAGCGTAGAGCGCAGACCAACAGGAGTATGCCAGCAATTAATGCGAGAATCAGAGGAAACCCTCCGAAAACTCCAGAAAAAATAGAATGAAAAATAGCTGGTATTATACCAAAGATAGACTGGAAAGACGTCACAAGGCCAGAGCCTACAATTTTAAAAAGATGGACCAGACCAGTCGTGGAAGAAGCATTGAAGATAGTGTGTATTAATGTGCCAAAATGCAGGGGGAGGTCAGTATTCAAAAGAGCTTGAACTTCTGTGCGAGTGTTCGCCACCTGAAGGAGAAATGTTTCACGGGACGAAGTCAACGCAACCTCCTTTTGAGACAAAAGAGCCCTTATTCTGCTCATCCTATTGAACTCTGCTTTCAAGGTTGGAATCGTCGGCCAGATGGATATATCAAGTCGGCCTTGCGGGGGCGGTAAAAGCACGTTATTACAGCAAATTACCCTTCGTGAAACTGAAACAATATAGGGAATTCCAGCTAACATCCCACAGCAAGCCTCACTATTTAAAAGCAGATAACTACCATTAGCAAGCAGCGTAAATGACGGCGTTATAACTGGCACAGGAATGCCCTTCAATACGCAAGCTAAATTAGGGGCATTCATATTGCACGATCCATGTAATTGTATATGTCTACACACTACGGAATGATCAGGAGCAGTCGTACACTCCTCACCCTTCAAATAAACTTCTTTGCCGTCCCTCTCACATCGATATGTAAATGGGAGAGACCAGACTTCATGCAAAAATGCAGAACCAAGTTTTTCATATCTGCCCAAGGCGTAATGTTTCATGCACGAACTAAACCTATACATAGAAATCGGGAGAGTGACCATCCCATGGATGAGCCACACTGCATAATTAGACTCAGCCACTGAAAAAGGCAAAGGCTCTAACTTTTCTATATGTAGTAATGAATACGTAGCATCTTTCATGGACATAAATTGCTGCTTTGCTGTCAGATTAAATGGGCGGAATAAAGACGAAATATTCATGTAATCCCAAGGTACTTTCCCCGCCTTTAACGTCTGCAAAGTCCAAGCAAATTGCATAATAGATCGTAATTAATTTTGACCATGATATCACACAGACACATCTTCCTGGACAATATCCACAACAGATGAAACAATGTTATCCAATGTATATATTCTCGAAGATAAGGTATTAATACTATTATCTATTACTGCCAATACTTTTTCCATATTGGCCTGGTCAATAGCACGGAGTCTGGAAGCAGCCTCAATCTGCGACAACTTCCAAACCTCGTTGTAAACAGCATACACCCATCTTTTGGATCTTCCCAATGCGGGACCTTTAACAAAATCATTCAAATCAATTTTGTCATGCAAACGGGACAAGTGAATTTTAACAGAATCCAACGTGGAATGTTGCAACCATGTCTGGCACAACTTACCTACCGAGTAGGTAGTGACAGTGTGTGAGGACAGAAAACGTGGGTCTACTCTATCCTGTATGTATCCGGGAATTAACCCCAAAAATCTACGTTGACAGGTAGAACTCCTCTGCCATACCAACCAACCTTTAGGGTTCAATGCACTAATATTGAAAGTGGAATTGGAAATAAAAGACTGCAACATAGTAATGGACAGATCTGTGTGATTCCCCCAACCAGGATAAGCACACAGATCTGGGATCGAGGGAGAATTTAATTTTTTAGAAATAGCCAATCCAAAACAGGTTGTCTGAAAAATTGTGGAATTTAAAAATAACATGTGGTTTGGGATGAGGCAGGCACGATGTAAAGCTTCTGTTCCTTGTTCTTGCCAAGGCTTAGTGCCCCAAACCGATTTGAGATCAATAGTATCTTTCCAAACGTCATACCCTCCAATTGCCGAATCGTCCATAAAGGACTTTGAAAACAACAATTTAGTGTGCGTCAAACGCACCTTTGTAATAGGTTCGTCCTTAATTTTAAAATAAAAGGATGCTTTCTTGGACACACTAAAATCAGAAAAATATGAAAATTTGTTGACCAATGTCTTTGAACTACCAACCATCGGGGCAGGGCTATGTTCCCACTGAGTAAAGTTTACTAAACTACGAAATGTGTTAGCCCTATGAAGAAAATGAGTACCATAATGTTGATAACAAAACTGCTCTGCATAGTTTTCAGTATTCAAATACAAATCCTCAGCATCAAATGCGGCATAGTATTTCAAATCAGAAAACAGTGTCTCTATAGTTTTTACATCCCAATCATCAGATCGAATGTTCTGTTTTACCACATCACCCATAGAAACACGATATACAGATGGTACATTAATCACTTCCGTGGGCCCATGAATTTGAAATTTAACAGCATCCCATGCTATTCCATCACGGACAGGCCAGGCGGTGATGTTCACAAAAGTCTGGTCCCTCTTCATGATGTGTGACGATGAATGTGGGGCCAAAGTTCCATTAATTAATCTAATTGTAGAACGTTCATTCAGGTAGTGTCCATTTATAAGCCTAAAAAACACCACCACAAAACCAATGGACATGAACAAAAAAATGCAAATGAGCACCAGCCAAATGTAAATCCAGGGGGGAACCAAAAATTGTCTCTTGAACCAGGCAAAAAATTTTGAAAATTTGGAAGGGGCAGTGGAAGTCAATGAGTCAGTTCCAAAGGAAGAATTAGACTGGATAATGTCAGTTGAATGCAAAAGGGGCAATGGAACATCAGCAGGATAAGAATACTCAGCATCATCAGGCAAATCACCATCCGCAGGTGACACAGCAGAATCAGAAAGTACTTGCATTTCAATGGCAACCTCAGGCCCGATGTCAGATGGTGGCACCACAACAGAACTGCGCATCATTGAAGGGCAAGAAACTGAAGGTGTCAGACTATGGAGTATCGGCCACCCTGTGTAGCTTGACATTGTCAACTGAAATGTACCTGTTGTCTCTGTGACCAGGAAGAGGAGGCAAAACAATTGTACGGGTACCCTCAACTCCAAGCACCGGCACTGGTGCACGATAGGAGGGGCCAAACTCCTTCTTCTTCTCCACCTTCTCACGGACCAGATCACCAACTCTGGGTAGCCAGCCGACTACCGGAATTTGAAGTCCAGCTTCGGATGCAGAGGATATGTGCTCCTTTGCTAGAGTGTCTCTTGCTTCTTGAAGATTCTGTAAGACAGTACAGTGGTCATCTAAGTCAAAAGGCGCGGCTGCTGCCGCCATGTCGAGACCCTCAAGGTCTGGGACAAACATTCGAACCCCGAAGAGCATCATGTATGGGGTCCTCCCACCCAGAGACCTTCTAGGGAGATTATTAAGTGCACATTGGACGTCATACAAATGAGCTAGCCAGTTTTTGCCAGTACCTAACACCCTGGCTGTCAATGATTGCTTTAGGTCATGGTTCATTCGTTCCAAAACACTATTGCCCTCAGGCCGGTATGGAGACGAAAATTTGACTTGGACTCCCAAACTTCCCATAGCTTCTTTGTACACCTTAGAGGCGAACGCAGGGCCCTGATCAGAATGGAGGGTTCCACATGCAAAACTCCCTATAAAGACACGCAATGCTTTGATGACAGTCCTGGCGTCAGCACTCCTGTGTGGCCACACCCAAAGAAAACGTGTGCACGAATCTACTGCAACCAAGATATACTTGTACGCAGTGTCTGAGGAAAAAGGACCGCAGTGATCTAAATAAACACACGCTAGCGGTTGATTAGATATATGCAGCTGCGTTTGTGGTGGACGCGCCACCGTAGATGGCTTTATTTGTTGGCAAATACCACAATTGAGGACATAAGTCCGCGTATGTTTGTACAAACCGTACCACCAATAACGCTGTTGCAACAGTGACACAGTTGCGGACACTTTGGCGTGCGATGACACAACGCCCTCGTGAGCAGCTTGTACCAAAGCAGGCCTGCAGTCCGAATTGGGAATAACTCTATCCCCAACATCATTAATCCTCACTAACGGGACGTTATCAGGACTTAAGTGATAATGGTATCGAGACGGGAAACCCCTAGGGAAGTTTGTCCCAGTCTCTGAAGCAGCAATGGCTGCCAAGATGTCATCATCGATCTTACTTTTGGATCTTGTAACTGCTGCTACTAAGTATGTTGCCACTGCTGTTTTAGCTGCCTCGTCAGCCAAACTGTTACCGACAGCATGGACGCCAACTCGTTGGTGACCAAGAGTGTGAATAACATTCACAAGGGGTCGACTGCCTTTTAGTTCAGCCACCCTAGCCCAAAGCGTTTTAAGCTTCACTGTGCTACCTTTTGAATCACGAAATCCATTCGCGATCCAAAACATCAGATTGTCGTTGTAAGATTGAACACAATAGTAAGAATCACTCACTATAAGAGTTGTGACTCTGTAATCAGCAAACTCCAGTGCAAGCACCAGAGCTCTAAGCTCCGCCAATTGTGTGGTACAATCACCCAAAGTCTGCGTATGCACCGCATCCTGTATGAATTCTCCATTCACGAAAGTACCAACAACAATTGCGCAAGCCGCTGAATAAGCGTGCCTTGATCCAGTTGCGGGCTGCACGGACCCATCAGTGTAAATGACACAATGGAACTCCTCCAACGGGCGCAATGTAAGTGGATCCGGATGAACTAATTCATACTCCAAACTCTCCTGAGTCTGTAGCCCTGCGTCAAAGATGTATTCGACGTCAGGCGAGGCTAAGGAGGTCGCCCATTGTATCCACCTTGGATGCAAAGCTTTAGAATTCAGCACACTTGCTTTAGTGACTGCCTCTAGGGCAGGAAATGGTGTCACCACCATCATGCGTTTCCCCTGTGATAGCGCTCGTTCTTTCAGGATTGCCATCTGAACTGCTGTCAAAACTTTCTCGACAGTGGAGAAACGCATTTCAGCCGAAGTATATAAATGAGATTTGTAAGCAATGGGGACTGTGTCACCTTCATTGTATGTTAAGTACGTGAACCCCTCCACACCCGGTACAATTCTTATGACCAGGTTTGTGTGGTTATCACGAGTTTGTAAATATTTCGCAGTAAGAAGGTCAGACTGCAAAGAGTGCAATGCAGCCGAATGCTCTGGCAGCCAGCAAGATTTGGTAAAAGTAGGTTGCACCAAGGCATATAGCGTCTTGATACGCTGGGCATATTCAGGAATGTAGGTACGACCGAAATTCAGAAAGCCCAGCAATGATTGTAGTTGTTTCAGTGTCGCAGGGATACGAAGGCGTGCGCATTTCTCAAGGAACTGCGGAGCCAAGCCGCGGCCCTCATTGTTGAGTTCGTACCCCAAGAATAAAACTGTGTACTCGGCAATGTGGGACTTCTTAAAGTTAAACTTGTAACCAAAGTCTGCAAACATAGTAATTATGTTGTCCAAGCGAGCAAGGTGTGGAAGCAACTCGTCGTCTGTTAAGTAGATGTCATCGACGTACGAGTATGCCTCCGGGTCTACCATCTCTAAGAGAGAGACCACACGGGCAGCAAATACCCCAGGACTATTTTTATAGCCCATTGGAAGCCTTTTGAACACTTTTTGTTTACCACCCGAAGTAAAAGCGGTCCACTCATAACTATAAGGGGATATGTTATGGCAATAAAAGCCATTGGACAAGTCGAGTGTGGTTTTGAACCTCTTTCTCACAAGACTATCGACGAGAGCCGAACTATGGGTATTTTGTACCGCACAATTCCGGCAGTGCGAGTTTAAGTGCCGGTAATCCAAAACTAGGCGGTACGATCCGTCAGGCTTCGTTACAGTGAATAAAGGATTATTCATTGGTGACACACACGTTTCAATTACTCCCTGATATTCCAATTGTTCAAGGATAGACGCGACGTGAGACCTAGCCTCTCGACGCATAGGGTATTGGGGTTGAGGCTGGGGGTCGGACCGCAATGGAATTTCGTGGAGGGTAGAACATTTATCCCACCCCACCTGATTACGATACAAAGCAGGTGCCAGCACCCGTGCCCACTCCTCAGCTAACTTCCCAGACTCCTCCTTGGGCACTACGTGTCCAAAAGAAGGAAGAATGACTTCTTCCCCCCTTGGAGCCTTTAGAACGAAAGCCGGGGGCCAATCTTTCTCCGCCAATAGTATATCATAGGTGGTCGTCAGATTATCCCAAAATACCGCGTTAATTTTTCGTTGTATGTCACCCTCAATATTGAGGACTACGTCAAATAATCTCTCAGGGGGGGCTACGCGAGTATCAGCAGTTTCTACTGTTACATAGATTTTAGTTGCTGTCGCCTCCAGAAATGGACGCAGTGCTCCCCGCACTACTGTAACTTCCGCCGCGCTGTCTAGCAGCGTCAGCGCCCATTTCATGTTCAGAAGCTGTGTCCGTACCATCTGAGGCATACTTCGCTGAGATAGCAGCAACTTTCTTTTTCTGAAACGGAGGACGTGGACGTGCAGAATCCTCCTGCTTGCCTCTTCCGTCCGCCTGTCGGGGCTGGTCTCGTCCTTGAGCACCCCGGCCTCTCCCACGGTCTCCTCCACCAAAGTGTGAAGCCGCTGTTTCCTGTGAAGAACGAGGAGAGCGCTGGTCAGGAACCTGAAACCTATCAAGTGACTTAATACGAGAACAATCACGCAAATCATAAGTGCGTTCAACATACGCCTGAACAGGGGATGCAGGACGAGTCTCCTGTTTCTGTTGCTGTTTATCTTGTTTTTTAGCTCGCCAATTTTGTTTTGGAAAGTTGGGTTTATCGTCTTTTGTAGACAAACTCACTTTAGTGTGCTGTACTACATCAGGAATTTTGATGACGGGTTTCACGCCTAGTGCACTACGTCCAACCATCCTATAGGCTTTTGCAATAACTTTTGCAAATTCCCTCGGCTTATCGTCATCCGCAATTAGTGCCATCATGTTTCCCACTTGAAACTGCATGGCATCTCCTTTGAGATTTCCCATAATCATGGAACATACTATATCGAAGCTGTCGATAAGCCACATTCCCAACTCAATAGCTGCTTCCGCACCATGGTCCTCCTGGACTTTTTTGATAACGGAAGGTAGTACCGACATAGACGTAGTGCCGAAGCACTTCGAATAGGTCGCGGCAAAGACCTTGCCCCAGTTGTCACAATCGACAATGTCCGGGACTAGTTCTTTCGGCAAAGTAATAGTGAGTATCCTGTGTTTTTCCACAGGACTAGTGTTAGGAAACACGGCTTCTAGTTGATCGAATTTCTCTGCAAGCCAATAAGGATACTCATCCTTATTCTGGGGGCGCTTGCCAGCAACCGCGTTTACCATTACAGGACTGATCACCACCGCATGATGGTGATCAGCCCCGTGTCCCGCAACTACAGGTGCCCCCACCTGTATAGTGCGCGACACATACTGCACTAACGCCCTATGTACCGTAATCAGGGTTGTGTGTAGTATACGTAAGCTATCCACTCCTACCGTTAGGTAGCGTGGATGAGGTGTATGTCCGGCCAGTACCGGCCAAGTAGCTCCTTCAATAGACAAAGGACCCAGTCTCGCCGGGGTGCCCGTGTGGGGGAGGGCGCCATTAAACCAAATAGTGTGCTGCCAGGTTGAAATAGGAATTTCCAAAGCCATATATGGGGTATAATGAAGAGGCACCTGCGTAGCAGTGTATTTGTGGAACGTTTTATCGACATCTTCCACCGCCTCAAAGGTAACCCAAGAGTAAAACAACTCATAAGGGTAAGTGGCATTTGCACTTACGACAAACACCACTGCCATCCCGTCATCAGGCACCCCATACGTCCTCAAAAGAGCACGTAGAGACACCCTACTATGAGCGGGAATTTCTACCGCCATCAGGACTAAAAAGAAGATAAAACGAGATCTTTAGTAGCACTTGGGCTTAGATTAGTGTAACCTTTTTTATTATCAAGCTTGAAAGAACCTATAGCCTAAAACCTAGGTAGGTTAAACCGTCACTCCCGTTATCCGGAAACCAGAGTGAGGGCGTTGTGGACTAATAAAAGCACTACTAAGGCATCTCAGATATTAAGACCAAACGTTAGGTGCGCCATGTTGTAGGGATTCTGCGTATGCACAGAACTATGCGCAGGAAACCAGAACCTTAGAGAATTGTGGTGTACCAGAAACTCCCCTCAGAACTAAGAACCCCTTATCCGACTAGCTTAGTGTCACATTCGTTATCCGAGATTTAGCTCGGCGGTCCCAATGTATAGACAACCCAGAACATGCGACTTAGTTATTCTCAGGAATGGTGGGAACCCGAAATACCCGTTTGCACTTATATATCAGTCCACAACAGAATAACTAAGACACAGTAAAGTTTAAAGAATTTATTCATAAACCTCGAGTCCTGTTATACAGTACTTTGGCTAACATAAGCAGACAAATGGTTAAGATCATTACCATTAGCATTGTTACAATACCATAGAAAATGAAAGGAGCGATCATATTAATAATGACAGTGGAAAACAACCACCCTCCTTTCTCTAGCAACTAATAAAATATTATTAGACTATTAGAAGGTCTCATAGGCTTGCATAGGGGACCCCATACCGTATAGATCAGCTTAGGTGTATCACATCACAGGATCAGCTCAGTGTTCTCTGCTTCAGCTCTTCTATCGAATGCTCTAACAAAATGCTGCGCTGTAATATTAAAGCCTACGACTTTCTGGTATTTGCAGCTGCGTGCATGTTATGACTAAACAGTGGTACGATCACCCTGAACACAATCAGCCGGCACCGTCTAGTGTCCTAGAACAGTTCTTTACTCGATGTACAGACCAAGGGCACTAGCCACTGTTAAGGATGTATAAATAACATTCACTTGAGACAAGAGCGAGTCTGCATTTCTCAAATGAATAACATGTAACAACAGTGTCGGGTGCAAAGGCAGCAAAAGCAGCAAGATGGTTGTCTAACAGCTAACGTGATTGAGCTAACTTAGCACTGTAAATAGGGAGTGGCCTAAAACCACGTGACAGTAGGGGCACCAGATGTGAAATTATACACAAAATATTGTATCATAAAGGGTCCTTGAGTTGTGCTGCACTGAGATAGGGGCATTAGAAGCATTCAGTGTGTGCGCAGCCAGCGATGACGCGTGGTCTGGGCGGGCCGCACTGGGAGCAATATCTCTTACCTACTGCACCGTGTCATCTGCAATTGCAACTCGATGTGAATTGTGAGCCCTGCTATCCACAATGTAGATGGAAGGCAGTAGTCAGCACAGACATCAAGGAATGCTTTTTGTAGGGGTGGGCGAAATTTGAGAAAGCCACTTTCGCAAATTATCGCGAATATTTTACAAATCTCCGCAAACACGCGGAAATATAGCGAAGATGCGGAAGTTTTTTTCCCGCCCGTTCGCGGTATTTTCTGCGTGGTCGCGGCTCGCCAACTTACCCATGCGGTTGCTCACGGGTGTGGCCATCTTGTTTTCACTCTTCTCGCGGTGCATGATCGCGAGAAGAAAGACGTGATCACGCGACGCATGACGTTACTGCGGGCGTGAACTGTCGCGAGACAGCGCAAATGGCTACCAACAATCCAACATCTCGTGAAGAACGCGACCGGATCGGGAAAACTTGTCGGCGAACACGGGGATTCAGGTAAGGCGATCGCGCGCACGCGAGAATGTATTATGTTACAGCGCGAGCAAGAAACAAATTATCGCTAAGCTGCGGAATGCGGAAATTTTGACATTTTCGCGCTCTCCGCGGAACGCGAAAATGTCAAATTATCGCAATTTCTGCAAGCGGAACGGAAATTTAGCCCAGGCCTAGCTTTTTGTCACTTCCTCTTGACAAAATCCGAGTACATAGAGTACAATTCTGTCTATAATTAATAAATCAAGACAAGACTCAATTCAAAGTTTGATCTCTGCTGACCGCAGTGTAGGTAACAAAAGATGAAATATGTATGGAATACATTGTCGAAATGTGTAGGTTTGGGGAACGTTATAGTTAGTTGCCTATTGGACTCTGAAATTAATGAATCAAGACTGAATTTGAAATGTGAGCCCTGCTGACCACAGTGTAGGCCGGAGTCAGTGGTCAGCAAAGGCCCACAGCCACGTGGCATTGACTTTAGCTGCACAGATTGGGAGCATTTGGTTTTCTTAACCGATTATAGTCTCTTACACAATTTGCATCAGTACTAATCTTCAATTGTGAGCCCTGCTGACCACAGTGTAGACTGGAGTCAGTGGTCAGGAAGGGCCCACAGCCACGTGGCGTTGACTTGCGCTGTATAGATAGTGGTAGGTGTGGCGCTCGGCGTGTGCGCATCCAGCGATGATGTGTGGTGTGGGCAGGCCACACTGGGAGCAATGTCTCTTGCCTACTGGACTGCATCATCTGCAATCGCGACTCCATCTGAATTGTGAGCCCTGCTGTCCGCAGTGTAGATCGAATGCAGTAGTCAGCACAGGCATCGAGGAATGCTTTTTGTGACTTCTTCTTGAGAACATAGCATACAGTTCACTCTGCAATAAATAAATCAAAACTGAATTCGAACTGTGAGCTCTGCTGTTCGCAGTGTAGACTGCCATTAAGTGTTCCTTGACTGGACTTGCAAGATGAATTGGTCATTGTACTAAAGCTTTAATTGATGTCAAAAAAGTTCTTGAAGCAAGGATACTAAAAGGATATTATTTAGGTTTCGAAGATGTTGTAGTTAGTTGCCTACTTGCCTCTGTAATTAATGAATCAAGACTCAATTTTAATTGTGAGCCCTGCTGACCGCAGTGTAGGCCGGAGGCAGCGGTCAGCAAGGGCCCACAGCCACGTGGCATTGAGTTGAGCCGCACACTTAGTGGCACCTGAAGCAACCACCATGTGCAGAGCCTGCGATGATGCGTGGACCGGGCGGGCCGCGCTGGTAGCAATGTCTTTTGTCTAATGAATTCTGCCTTAATAAGGCTACGTGGCAATGACTTGTGGTGCAGTGAGTTAGTGGCACCTGAAGCACTCAGCGTGTGCACACCCTGCGATGATGCGTGGTCCGGGCTGGCCGGACTGGTAGCAATGTCTTTTGTCTAATGAATTCTGCCTTAATAAGGCCACGTGGTGATGACTTGTGGTGCACTGAGTTAGTGGTATCTCTGGTGCTCAGCGTGTATGCAGCCTGTATTGATGCGTGGTCTGAACGAGCCGCACTGGGAGCAATGTGTCTTGCCTACTGGACTGCGTCATCTGCAATCGCGACTCCATCTGAATTGTGAGTCCTGCTGTCCGACGTTTAGATCGAAGGCAGTAGTGTGTACAGACGGAACTCTGCAGTGCTGTGCCGCTGTGTTCGCAGGGGACTTGTGTTGAGGAGGCCCGCGGTCATGGCGGCAGCCACGTGTCAGGGTGAGGGCCGCCACTCTGCAGACGCATTGGCCTTCACACAAGTGAACCACGCCCAGAGCCTCGGCCTATTTATTCACACTTCTACGCTGGAGTGGCGTATGTTGGACCAGCCCACTGTGCTTCCGCTTACAGGGGACGACGACACAGGTACATGACTGAGATCTTCCCCACTGCCTGAGGTAACATGGTTGCGTCCACTGTCCACAACACTACAAGCACCAGCAGTATATGTACACATGAAGAGGTTTGTGCTCTGCATAGTGAGGTCTGTCCAGCACATCACAGCTACACTTGGGATTGTGTGCATTATTATTGGTGGGTGACTTGCGTCCTTCACACGTGTTTGGTTGCCACATCTTGCAACATTCAGCTATTGTGTGGCTGAGGGGCCATGCCGTTTTTGGAAGGTTCGCTGTCCTGTTGTGCGCTGCCTCGGTGGTAGTGGGGGGGGGTGGTCCTGGGGGAGGTCCTGAGGGTGGTGGCAGTGGGTTTTGTGGCCTTCTAGGGTGTGGGAGGTGCATGATCAGTAGCTCTATGACATGTGTTGGTCTTCAGATGTGATTCTGGGATGGACTCCCTTTCACACTGTAGGTAGTCGTCCTACTTTACACCAGTAAAAGGCAGATGTTACATTCCTACTGCTAACACAGCTTATTGCCTGTTTTATTATTATTATTAGCGTTAGTTGTTGCTCTCACGTGTGGCAATTTTTTTTGCGGAAGCTATGGCTGGAAAACTGGTGATATCGGCTGTTTTCACCAGGTTGAGAATGGAATGATAATTTAAAATCACTGAAAATAATAGGTTTAATGAACATTATAATTTGAAATTACCATTTAAAAATCCTTGGAAAGCCACTAAAAAAAATATAGGTTTCAAGGACATTAGTTACAAATTATCATTTAGAAAACCTTTGAAATTCACTGAAAAAAACATAGGTTTCAGGGACGTTATAGTTACAAATTAGCATTTAAAAAAAACCTTAGAGAGGCGGGGAGGCAAGATGGCGGTCGCTTGAGACCGTAGGTGCACACAGAGCACTGAGAGCTAAGGATATCAGTGATGCTGCCGCAGGCAATATATCGGGATAATGAACGCAGCACTTTGTAATTCAGAGCCACATAACCCCCCCAAGTCTGGCAGAGATTACCTGCGAGTATTAGGAACAGTCATCGGACTTTCTGTTCTCCGGCATCTTTTAAAGATTATTGCAGGAAGCACCAAGGCTCGTCAAGAGAGCTCCTACCTGTCGGGGGCATCCGGTGCAGGAGTCAACTTCGGAGAGACGATCGAGATCGCCGGGGCCATTGAGATGGGTCCCAAGACTACGGCAGGGGCTGCCAAGGTAAAGGCCACCAGACAAGCACCTGGGGCACCTGGAGGGACGACGGGGCCGGGAGACGCGGCTGTGCAGGTCAAACTCCGGCTCAAACTCCGCGGTGGGGGCGCCGAGGGACGGCGGCCGACCAGGATCCAGAAAAGAAGGGAAGAGGAGGCACAACACAGCGGGGACGCCCGGCCGGCCCTACGGTGGTGGACCTGTTGAGAGGTCCTGCCGGGGGATTAGTTCCGGGTTGCGAGGGGAAGCTCAGGAGCAAGGCTCGCCCCGATGCAGCGGCAAGCGCAGTTCAGGTAGGAGGAGATCCACCCCCACAGGAACCAAAGGAACTAGATCAGCGAGAGCAGAGCGGGTTGTCTGAGGTGGAGAAAGGGCACAACGATGGGACAGCCAACATGGAAGGTAGGCCCGGGGGCCCCCCACTCCAACTGCTGATTACTAATCCCACGGGGGCGACTAAAACTCATTGACCAATATTTTAATAGGGCGATCGGCGGAGGGATTCCCAACGGGCCTAGAAAACACAGAAAACTCAGAAAATGTAGCTGCGGGCGGAAGGGGGGATGGTATACAAGTAGACGAACAGTGTACTTTGCGCATGCAACTTCAGGAGCAACCACTTAAGGATAATTCCAACCCCGAATGTGTAATTCGCTCACAAGAAATCTATTCCAGCAGGGTCCTGGACAGTGGCGGCCAAACTGAGCTGGATAAGGAACTCAGTGACTTTTTCTTTTCTGTATCAGATGGGGATGATGATGAATGGTCTGAGGATTCATCAGCAGATATTACAGACCTGTGCTATAGCGATTGTGAGGAGGCATGTGGTGCTAAATGCAAAACTGTGCAGAGGAAAAAGAAAAAGAGGCAGGGAGGGAAAGAGCTGGCCTGGGATTATACTCCTACTAACCAACTGTCCAACCTTATGCCTACCTCCCAATCCGTCTCTGATCCATCAGAGCCATCAGAGCCAACTTCTCCATCTTCTCCAACTTTGGAGGCTATTTTCCAGGCAATCACTAAGCACCGCGAGGAAACCCGTTAGGACAGTCGCAAGGCCCAGCTTGCCATGCGCAAAATGCAAGGGATTGTACGGAAACTGTCTAAAACTTGTAGTATATTTGGGGAACGCTTAACTGACCTTGAGTCCAGGATAGTCACTACAGAATCTGACCTTGCCTCAAATCATGCATTTGTGGATTCGCATGAGGCACAATTGGTAGATGTCAGATGGCAGCTGGAGGAGTTTGAGAACCGCCAGCGGAGGAACAATCTGCGTGTCCTTGGTGTGTCGGAGGGGGTCGAGGGGGCCGATATACACTTATTTGTTGCAAGACTCCTTGCCTGAAATAACTGGGTGGAACTGGGCATTAGAGATTCAGCGGGCCCATCGGTTCCCCTTTGTCCAGAAACACCCTGTAAGGGCGGGGACTCTCCCCCGAGTCATTTTAGTATATTTTGGCAACTTTCTGTTATGTCAAGCCCTATTTGAAAAAGCAAGGCCTGATGCAAAAAGGTCTAGAAATGAGATATCTTATTTTGTTCGCCCAGACTTTTGCCATTCCACCGTTGAAAGGCGGTGGCGACTGCGGCAGCTCATCAAACCATTTCAGGATAAAAAGGCGCAAGCCTTTCTAAATAATCCTGCTCGCCTAAAAGTGATTTTTGAGGGGAAAACAAAGTTCTTTATGTCCGAAATAAAAGCCAAAGAATATTTGGACGGGCTACCCAGTTAGGTGTAGGCCAGTCATTAATTCACATTAGGTATTACATAGCTTGGGACTATGCAGGGTGGCACTAAGGGTGAATCATTATGTTCTTTTTTTTTTTTCCTTTTTCTTCTTCAGCAGTAAAATAGATGAGGTACTAACTAATTTGGGGAACCTCGGCTAAAGGATGCAGCATTTAATTAAGGTCCACAGAGTTAGGGATCTCAGTCTCAGCACGTGTCGCACTTTCATTGCGATCAGACTCAAGATTGAGTCTGCATGCCTCACGTGGGGAGGTGGGGTTTTTGGAGGGGTGGGTGGGCAGCACAGTGGGTGGGAAGGGAGGGGAAAGGGAAGGGGGAACCAAATGCTTGGGGAAAAAGAACATATCTAGAAAATGTAAGAAAATAAGGAGGCAATCAAAGGAGGTAAATAGGTGGCAGAAAGAGAGGCGAGAACTCAATGGGGGAATGAGCTTGAGTAGGTTCCATGGAGGAATCTGGGAAATCGAGTCCAATTTAAGATGGGGAAGATAACTATATGTTCATGGAACATCGCCGGGTTGAATGACAGGGCAAAGAGGGCCAGATATGCCAAACTTATTAGGCTTAACCGCACCGATGTAATATGCCTACAGGAGACACATATTCCCTGGGGAAAAAGAGAATTATTAAGAATAGCAGGATATAACCTTTTGGCATGTACTACCCAGACATCTAATATACGCGGCGTGGCTATTTTAGCAAAGACCTCCCTGGGTATGGCCCAACGTAAATTAGTAGATGCCTTTGGTTGATGGGTGATTGTAGAGCTTCCTATGGGCGGCACTGTTTGTGCAATTTATGGATCTAATCAAGATGATCCTCAGATATTAGAGGTGTTGGAAGTTGAACTTGCCACTTGGCCAACCCCACTGATTCTTTGTGGGTATTTTAACATCTCTTTGGATTGTAAACTTGGGAAGCAGGGCCCGGGGGTTTTGCGGGTAGAAAACCACGAGTCTACAGGGCATTTAATTCTTTAAAAACTAGTCATGGTCTGGTGGATATTTGGGCTACAAAGAATTCTGCCAACCCTGGGTACACATTTTTTTCCTGTCCCCATAAAAAATATGTCAGGATTGACTATTTTTTTTTGCACAAGGGACCTAGTAGGGCAAGCTGGGATTAAGACACTCCCCAAAATAATTTCTGACCATAACCCTCTGATTTTAGAACTGGAAATAGTCAACTTTAAAAGACTACGGAGTAAATGGACCTTTGACAGGAAACTTCTTGTCAATATTGAATATATTGAATATATGAAAAAGTGGGCACAATTATTTTTTTATATAAACAGGTTTAGTGCCAGCAGGGGGGTTGTATGGGACTCTTTTAAGGCCGCTCTTCGAGGCGAGACTATTTCTTTCGTCATTAGAGCTAGGAAGCAGGAGGAAAAAAGAATCAACAACTGATGCAGGATCTAGCTAGGGCCAAAAAACAGCATATTTCGCTGATAGCACAGGGACGGGAGGGAAATCAAACTCAGCATCGAATAATCGCATTGAGAGCAGAACTAACCAATTGGCTAACGCAGAAATCTGCTGTGAAGTATCAATCTCACCAAAACAGTGTCTATGAAACCGGAGAACAAGTTGGCAGGAGGCTAGTGCTCTGTACCAGGCAGAAAATTTCCTCAAATGCTATATCTGTGATTAAAATAAATGGGCAAATCTATACTGATCCACAGGAGATAACTAGAGCGTTCCAAGATTACTACCAGGTCCTGTATCAAGATGACATTAACAAGAGTCGGGAAGAGGTTTCTCAGGGTATGGCAGGGCTGGTTGCCGATATCAATGTTGGAGAGGGGTTGGATGGGCTCACTAGAGAGGAGCTAGAGGCAGAAATTACACTGGAAGAAGTTGAACATGTGCTGTCAGGAATGGCTTCAGGGAAAGCCTCGAGGTTTACAAAATCTAAAGCATAGTTATAACACCTTTGGGCGTACAGTATAATGGAACCCCCCAGAGTCTAGGAAAGAGACCGCCATTATAATCTTCCCTAAAAAAAGGGAAACCGGTGAATAACCCATCCTCCTATTGGCCGATTTCCCTGATCAACTCCAACACAAAAATCTATTCTAAGATTTTGGCTAATCGGCTGGGGAGGGTCATAGAGCATCTGGTTTCCCCATGACAACACAGGTTTATCCCTGGTAAAGGAACAACAGATCATACCCGAAGAGTTATTTCTCTTTTTGATATTGTAGCCAGGGTGGAGGACCAGATGGCTATGATCCTCCTTGATGCCGAAAAAGCCTTTGATCGGGTGTCCTGGGAGTTTCTATGGCTGATATTGGAACTGTATGGTTTCGGCCCTCAGCTAATAAAGGCTATGAAGGCAATGTATTGTCAGCCAAAAGCCCGACTACAATTAATGGGGGGGAGATTCCGGCAATATTAATATATCAAGGGGGACCAGGCAGGGTTGTCCCTGCTCCCCTATTTTATTTGCTTTATATATCAACCCCCTTGTGGCTATGCTGCTACAGAGTCCGAAAATTAAGCCAATAAGTACCGGTGGGTTTGAGACAAAAGCATTGGCTTACGCGGATGACATCGCGGTTTGAACTTCTAACCCTGCTGAGGCGATCAAAGAAATTAGTAGAATTGCAGAGGGCTTTGGTCTCCTCTCTGGTTATGCCGTGAATGCTGGGAAAACCATAGTTTTATGCACGGATAATATTGTTTTTAACGATTCCAAGAGCGCAACTTCGGCAGTGTACCTTGGAGTTCGAATAAGCGCCAAAATGGATGAAATCAGTAGAATCAATTTTAAACCTTTGATTAAAAATATAGGGAATGAATTAAGGAGGGTCAACGGGCTACATCTGTCAATTATTAGGAGGGGGAACTTCTTAAAAATGACCATGTTACCAAAAATATTATATCTGTCTCGGGCAATTCCCCTGGTCGTAGAGGACAATCTATTGAGGGCGCTGGAATCTATATTTTCTAGTTTCATATGGCAATATGGGAAGGTTAGAAGAGCATTGAAATATGTAGCATTACCCCAGGACAGGGGAGGGCTTGCAGTTCCTAATATCACTCTGTATTACTGGGCAGCATTTTTACATCAGATGACCACCCTTTTATCGGTAAACAATACTAGGGAACCAGCACAATACCCACAATTTATGAACTTTCTATGGGGAAGGAAGCCCCTGGGCTGCTACTGAGACAACTAGAACCCAGTTATTATAAGAAGGTGTGGTTCAAAGTGATCTATAGTTCATGGAGAATCTGGAAGCAGGTCTCTAAATTTATGGCAATTCCGAGAATCTATAGATGCACCCCCCTATGGCGTTCGCGATTACTGCCCCGTCTGGCTATTGATGATATGGGGAAAAAGTGGGAAAAATACGGGGTAGGAACTATAGGGGATTTCTGTGGGGAGAACAAGATTTTCAATTTTCTAGGCTACAGCGGGCGTTTAGACAACCAATACTTTAAATTTATCCAGATTAAGAATATTCTCAATATGTGGCGTCCCAAGATTACGCTAGAAAAGATACCACTTTTGGAAGTGGTCACTAGGGAAACATGAAGAATTAGAGATTTTTATAAAATGCTTCTCGATAAAAAGCCCAGATAACCTGGAAAAAACGGAGGCATCCTGGGAATTTAAACTGGGAAACCCAGATGTGGATATTTATATGAGCCTTTTTTTATCCTCAAAAATGTTGTTATCCTCGAACCTAAAAGCACAACTATATAAAACATTATTTAATCTCTATTTTACCCCTGATAAACTTTACCTTTGGGGGAAAAGGGCAGATGACAAATGTCTCAGATGTGGGTCAGGACCTGCCACTTTGATACATATGTTGTTGAATGCGAGAAACTGGCTTCACTGAAAGAAGGGCTGCTAGGTTTTTGGGAGGTACGGTTTGGCCTTAGTTTAGAAATAACCCCTACTCTGCTGGTTCTTGGATACAATAGTACGCTGGGTCTTAATACTGAACAAGAATATGATCTGTTTCTGGGGGCAGCGGTATTTAGGATACTACTAGCTGCAAGATGGAAAGATGCTGAGCCACCAAGCTTTCATATGTGGCTTGCTAGGCTCCTCGGAATTTACAAACAAGAGCTGTCCATATATTAATGTCGAGGCAGACAGGCTAGAGCCCGGGGGAGGAAGATCTGGGCACACATGGCTGAGTGGAGCACAGATGCAAGGTTGGAGTAGTGGGGGGGAAAAGAGGGGAAAAAAAAGGAATATAAAATAATAATAATTAAGTAGCGTTGCTAAGCGCCTGTCTGGTTAACGTGGCCGAGCGTTTCTCAATATGTAAATAGTATAATTCTGAGTAAGCTGTAATGAAATCTTTGCTGCTCTTTTTTGATCCTCCCAATGCAACATCTATAGGATCTGTCTCCCAAACTTGTAAATTTTTACTTAATTTTCCTTTGTCTCCTTTCTCTTTGAATCTGTATGTATTTGTATTTATATTTTTCTGGATATGCTTTAATAAATACATTAAAAAAAAAAAACTTAGAAATTCACCGAAAAAACCATAGGTTTCAGGGACGTTATAGCTAGTTGCACATTTCACTCATACAAAACCATAGAAATTCAGCCGTTATATTTAGTTGAGCTAACTATAACTCACGCCCCCGCAATGCATTGCTGATGATGTCACATATTACATCATTCATGACATGGTCAGTGACATCACTGATGGCATCACTGATGACATCTCAAATGACATCACTGGCGGGGGCGTGAGTTATAGTAAGCTCAAATAACTATAACGGCTGAATTTCTATGGTTTTGTACGAGTGAAATGTGCAACTACCTATAAAGTCCCTGAAACCTATGTTTTTTTCTGTGAATTTATATATATAAATAAATATATTCCATCAATCAATCCTTTGCTCATAAAGATTGAACCGAGCCCCAATTTGTTTGTAACAGCGTGCTTTATTCCATCAAGCTTGTGGCAAACAACTCCCGACGCGTGTCGAAACCCTCCGGTTTCTTGGTCACGGGTCGATACGATGTTGACACTCGTCACATGATATAGTACACAGTGTGTAAATGATATAAACAAAGGACTACATTGCTGCCTGGTTCACATAGCTAGCATGGGCGCCATCTTTAAATGATATAATGATACTGAATTTTAGCAGTTAATTTACAGCGTTTTGCTTAATTTGCAGCATATTCAATTGGACTTTAAATGAATTATATAATGAAAATTCAATAATAGTGATTACAAGTGTAATATTTCAAATTGTCCATTGATTGCATGACATATATTATTTCCGATTACCTCATCGTAATTAAAATAGTCATATCAATTTAACCCAAGTGGGTGTACATGTAATGTGATTTCTAATTTGTACGTCAGCCCCAGTGGGCAAATCATTATCAATGTAAATCAATTATTCAGTTCATTTTTTACAAAACTTCAACAAATGGCTAACGCTGCATCTTTCTCAACCTCTGGCAAAAGCTCCGTCTCCCATAGAAAAATAAATCATATATGTACATCAATAAAATGGTATATACCAAAATTTTAAAAGATATCATAAACATCATATCACAGGAGGCAACGTGACATCATCATAATTCTATTTACATAGCAGTTCAAAAGTGGCCAGAAAAAAGTTTCAACCAAGGTGGACTGACAGTTCCTCATCTTTATTGATGCCCACCGGATGCATAGTTTCATATTTTATAATCAATCTAGATTCTAATCTGCGCAAATCTTGAATTCTATTCCCTCCCCGTTCGGAGCTAGGAATTCTATTGAGGGCACAATATCTTAATAGACTAGTGTCTTTGTTATGGCATTCCTTAAAATGCCGCGCAATAGGATACTGTTTGTCTTCATTTGTTATTGCTCGCATATGTTCTAAAATGAGTAATTTAACCTGGTTGATAGTGCTGCCAATATACACTCGTTCGCAAGGACATATTAAGGCATAGATACAAAAATCAGATTTGCAGCTGAGGTGTTTGGTAATGACAAATGGTTTTAAAGATTTTGATAGTACTATCTGTTTACAGTTAGAACTATTCCTACAAGCTTTGCAGGAAGCACATCTATAGAACCCCTGAATTTTAAGGTGGGGATCCTTCTCGGATGTTAGCAAACTTTTACATAATAGATCCTTCAGTGCTGGACATCGTCAGAATGTGATGCTGGGATAACTTTCAATACATTTCTCAAAAGTGCTATCAACACTCAGTACATTCCAGAATTTGTTTAGACATTTTCTAACGTCGTTTGCTTGGTTACTGAAGGTAGTGATAAATCTTATTGGTTCTGTGTCAGTATCTGTTATATCTTTTCTAACTAACAGATCTTCTCTTTTTATTTTTCTGACTTTTTCACATGCTTTTCTAATGATCTTTTGTGAGTAGCCCCTCTCCTCAAATCTACTTTTCATGACGTTCATTTCTTCTGCAAAGGCCATTTCTGAACTGCAGTTACGTCTGGCCCGTAATAGTTCCCCGTAGGGTATACTATTGATCAGATTTGGAGGGTGACAACTTGAGGCATGTAAAATGCTATTCCCAGCCGTGTTTTTGCGGAATAGTTTACTATCCAAGTGGTTCCCATTCACTTCAACTAACACATCTAAAAACTCTATAGATTTTTTATCTATTGTATAGGTAAATTTCAAATTCAGACTGTTATCATTGAGTGAATCCACGAACTTCATTGCCTCTGTTTGATCCCCTTTCCAAATACAGAAGATGTCATCAATATATCGGGCCCAGAGGACGACCTGGTCATTAAAGGCATTGATGTTTTTCGCCACCTGCTCCTCTCACCAGCCAAGGTACAAGCCTGCATAGCTGGGGGCGAAGCAGGTCCCCATTGCCGTTCCCCGGGCCTGACAGTATATCACGTGATCAAATATGAAAAAGTTATTTTTAAGACATGCTGACATCATATTCAACAACATTTCAGTATGCATCAGAAAACACACAGATCTATATTTCAGGTAATGCCTGAAGGCCTCACGGCCTAACTCATGTGGTATGCAGGTATATAAGCTGTTAACATCCAGTGTGAGTAACATCATATCCTGTTCCCAACAGACACCTTCAATTAATTTCAAAAAGTGTCCACTGTCTTTTACATAAGATGGTAATGCTTGTACATACGGTCTCAGAAAATGGTCAATGTACTTCGAAGTACTTTCAAACATACTACACATTGAAGAAACAATAGGGCAACCTGGTGGGACCTCCTTATTTTTATGTATCTTAGGTAATAAATACATGGCTGCCAATTTTGGATATTTACAGTACAAATACTTGTATTCATCTTCTGTGATTAAATTTTCATTTCTCCACCCATCCAATATTTCTTTGTACAGATCATTGCTTTTCTCATAGAGTTGTCTACTACTCTTAGTATAACTTTCAACATCATTTAGTTGTATCCTGCCTTCTTCAATGTACATATTCCGTGGCCACACCACTACATTGCCCCCTTTATCTGACTTTTTAATCACAATGGATTTATTTTCTTGTAATGCTTTTAATGCGCTTTCTTGCTTTTTTGTAAGGTTACTGTTAAACTGTGGTTTATGTTTTGCCAACTTTTTAAACTCCTTCAAAACTCCTTTCTCAAACCTTCTATAGATTCATTGTACAGTTGGGGCAGAAAAACAGATTTGGGTTTAAACCCACTGTCGCATGAGTTTGTAACCCTAATTTCCTTGTTCTAGAGTGATTAATGGATCATCTACCCAATCATCTGCTCCCAATTCCCTTAGTGTGTGTAATGTCTCTATATCCCCAATAGATAGTGTGGGTTCTTTGAATACAGGAGTATGTATCGTCTGTTTTATTTTGTTGGCATACCATTTTTCAATTTCAATTTGCGCTTAAAAAAGAATAAATCGATTCTACTTTCAGTGTAATTAAAACTTCTAGTAGGACAGAAGGTCAGTCCTAAAGACAGTACATCAATTTGTTCATTGGTCAAAGAGAAATCAGAAAGGTTCAATACCGTATGTGTGTCTTTCATTTTGGTGCCATTTTGCCCCTTGTAGTCATTCCCATGAAGCTTAGAATATTTCCTTGCTGCTTTGCACCCCGCTTGGCGCCTCTGCCTCCTCGACCTCGACCTCGACCTCTTGCTTCTTGGGGGCTCGCAGATTCTTGCCTTCCCTTTGCAATGATCAATAGTATCCCCTACGGGGAACTATTACGGGCCAGACATAACTGCAGTTCAGAAATGGCCTTTGCAGAAGAAATGAACGTCATGAAAAGTAGATTTGAGGAGAGGGGCTACTCACAAAAGATCATTAGAAAAGCATGTGAAAAAGTCAGAAAAATAAAAAGAGAAGATCTGTTAGTTAGTTAGAAAAGATATAACAGATACTGACTCAGAACCAATAAGATTTATCACTACCTTCAGTAACCAAGCAAACGACGTTAGAAAATGTCAAAACAAATTCTGGAATGTACTGAGTTTTGAGAAATGTATTGAGAGTTATCCCAGCATCACATTCCGACGATGTCCAGCACTGAAGGATCTTTTATGTAAAAGTTTGCTAACATCCGAGAAGGATCCCCACCTTAAAATTCAGGGGTTCTATAGATGTGCTTCCTGCAAAGCTTGTCGGAATAGTTCTAACTGTAAACAGATAGTACTATCAAAATCTTTAAAACCATTTGTCATTACCAAACACCTCAGCTGCAAATCTGATTTTTGTATCTATGCCTTAATATGTCCTTGCGAACGAGTGTATATTGGCAGCACTATCAACCAGGTTAAATTACGCATTTTAGAACATATGCGAGCAATAACAAATGAAGACAAACAGTATCCTATTGCGCGGCATTTTAAGGAATGCCATAACAAAGACACTAGTCTATTAAGATATTGTGCCCTCGATAGAATTCCTATCTCCAAACGGGGAGGGAATAGAATTCAAGATTTGCGCAGATTAGAATCTAGATTGATTATAAAATACGAAACTATGCATCCGGTGGGCATCAATAAAGATGAGGAACTGTCAGTCCACCTTGGTTGAAACTTTTTTCTGGCCACTTTTGAACTGCTATGTAAATAGAATGATGATGATGTCACGTTGCCTCCTGTGATATGTTGTTTATGATGTCTTTTTAAATTTTGGTATATGCCATTTTATTGATGTACATATATGATTTATTTTTCTATAGGAGACAGAGCTTTTGCCAGAGGTTGAGAAAGATGCAGCGTTAGCCATTTGTTGAAGTTTTGTAAAAAATGAACTGAATAATTGATTTACATTGATAATGATTTGCCCACTGGGGCTGACGTACAAATTAGAAATCACATTACATGTACACCCACTTGGGTTAAATTGATATGACTATTTTAATTACGATGAGGTAATCGGAAATAATATATGTCATGCAATCAATGGACAATTTGAAATATTACACTTGTAATCACTATTATTGAATTTTCATTATATAATTCATTCAAAGTCCAATTGAATATGCTGCAAATTAAGCAAAACGCTGTAAATAAACTGCTAAAATTCAGTATCATTATATCATTTAAAGATGGCGGCCATGCTAGCTCTGTGAACCATGCAGCAATGTAGTCCTTTGTTTATATCATTTACACACTGTGTACTATATCATGTGACGAGTGTCAACATCGTATCGACCCGTGACCAAGAAACCGGAGGGTTTCGAAACGCGTCGGGAGTTGTTTGCCACAAACTTGATGGAATAAAGCACGCTGTTACAAACAAATTGGGGCTCGGCGCAATCTTTATGAGCAAAGGATTGATTGATGGAATACTAAGGGTCGCGTCCTTGCCGGCAGCCCGCCACCCTTTTGAGGCAGAGGATATCGCGAAACAAGGTTTGAATTTATAAATAAATATATATATATATATATATATATATATATATTACCTACTAGCGGTCGCCAGTAGGTAGTTATAGTTAGGACCTAGTTACTATAGGAAAAGGGCAATATTCTATTCCCAATAACTTTTGCGCCGATTGGCGAATCATCGTGAAATTTTCAAAACTAATTCTTTGTTGAGATCAGCTCCTATGTTGAAAGTTTGGGGGTGATACGTAAAGGGGGGGCTGAGAAAAATGGGGGGACCCAAAACGTGTTTTTTCAATGTTAATTTGCATAGGAAACTTTAGACAAGGCTACAGGTCGCACGGGTGAACGGAATTACCTCACATTTGGAAGGGAGAAGAGTCTAGAAAGCACGCTTTTGTTTATTTGGTGTAAACCCGTTCAGTAGTTTTTGAGAAGTATCAAAATTTACAGATATCGATATATGGGAATTCTGCCATCTGATTGGCCGAGGCGTTACGAGCACGAGCTTGCTGGTGATTGGCTGCGAGTGGTGCGAGCGGCTGCAACTAGGAAGTGTTGGCTGCCATTTTGTGATTCCGTTGAAGTGAGTAAGGGGAAAAAAGGGAGAAAAAAGTGGGAAAGAGGAGGGTAGGAGCGCTGTGAGGTTTGTAGGGTGGGTAGGGTGTGCTATAGAGAGAGTGTGAATCAAATTATTTATCCCTACTGATGTGAAAGTGCTGTTTTGCCCACTGTGAGATGGTGCTGAGGTGAGGTGCGGTACAGTCTGGGATGAAACCATGCATCTAAACTGTGAGCTGAGTGCTGTAAAGGGATGTGCTCTGGGCGCTGTAGCATACTGGGCGCTGTAGCATATCTGTGCAGGTGGTGTTAGTATGCATTTTGAGTATAGCTGGAGTGGGAAGCAAAGTACTTAGTGGTATCGGTATGAAGACTCAGGGATGAAACTGTGAGTGTAAGTCATGAGTTTATTGCTGTGAAGTGATGTGCTGTGGGCGCTGTAGGATACTGGCCCCTGTAGCATACTTGTGTAAGTAGTGTTAGTGTGCGTTTATTCTATACACGGAGTGTGAAACAAACTACTCATCTCTATTGGTCTGAAGAGTCGAATGTAGTGTTTTAGGAAGCAGGAATAAAGGAATAATCATGAAGAATATAATGCAGAATGTTGCAATGCCAGAGAAGGAAAATGATAAATTGAGTTGTGTTTAAGAAAGTGGTTGTGTGTAATAAAGGGATGGAGTTTGAAAATTATATTAAAAGTGTCTTTATTTCAATGCCATAATTGGACCCACTGGTGCAAGAGCTAGGGTATCCAGCTGATGCAAAGTTGAACCACTTCTGCTGTATTCAAACGTAAGCTCCGGCATTGGTGAATTGTATATTACATGTTACAGTTGCATGTGAAATAAACAATAGCTATTACACTTGAATGACTCTACATTCTATAAAGAAAATAAAGGTAGGATATGATTACTACATGTCTTGTTTAAGAAAAGAAAGAAATAAAAAAGACATTTCAAAATGTAGTCATCATACTTTTTATTTACCTTGGCAGTGCTTTTTTGTAACAGAAAATTAACAACAGTAGAATAGTTAGCAATCTGTTGTACAGTAGATTCAATGTGGTGCATGTCAGAATTAGTACTAATTCTACCCACATTGGAATTTTGAGGATGAATACAAACATTTCGCTTCTGAGAAGCACATTCGGTACCTTTGTAGTCAAACCGTACATTATTGTCTTCAGCTGTTTCAAAAAACCATTATTGTGTAGAGAGCTAAGGCATCGAGCTTAGACAAACTCCAATTGCTTCTGCTGTAGTCAAATCGAAGCTCCTGCATCAGTGAATTGCACATTATATGTTACAGTTCTATGTGACCTATAGAATAGCTATTAGACATGAATAAATACATTGTATAATGAAAATAAAGGTAGTTTATGATTACCACACTGTGCCAACCATCGTCTTTTTATATTTTTATTGTGAGGTTCTGAGCAGAGGCTGACTTTGAGTAAAATTGTGTGAAAGGGCTTTGTGAATAACAGGCAGGCAGAGAGGTGTGTGCACAAAGAATAGACGTGGTTTCTAAATGGCTGTCGGGCTTAGGTTAATTTTGGAAGTAAATAGCGTATTTGCATAGGTCATACATCACCGATTCCTGGTTAGACTGGAGACGTAAGGGGGAATAATGAGGATAGAGTTCAAATGTCTGAGTATACTTAGAAAGTTATTATATCAAAGTAGTAGGATTGAAGTATATTATAAAAAATTTAAAGGAAAAAGTCAAAAAAGATGGAAAAAAATCCATTCAAGAATAATGTGAGTTTCTTACAAGTTTTGGGGATTGCAGTACAGAAGTTTTTCAGCTGCTTGAGATGCGTAATGTTCCAAGAGGCTATTGTTGCCATCGTGTGAGAAAAGCGAAGCGATCCAATTCATATCCTCGAAGGGACAGTGATGCTCCTCGAATGTTGGAGCGGTAATTTAAATGGGCAGGCAATCTGCGATGTTGTGAAAGGTCGCACGTTGCAGGAGATCTTTCGCGGCTGCGCAGAAATCCCATTGCGCTGAGATTCCATTTTGCATTGCATTCGCCATTGCTCCGCTGCCAGAACAATCACGTTCATGGTTTTCAAGATACTCCATTACCTGCTGGATATCTGGAGCGAGTGTTGAGATGTTGGCAAGGCATACATCCATTTGCCAGTCGAATGGGCAAGTTTTGCAATCAAACGATGGTTGTACGCATATTGCATAAGTGTAGATAAATGTTATGTTGTAGCTAGCTCCGATAATAGATAGAGGCAGGCAGCCGAAAAGTTTTTCAGTTTTTTTACAGTATTGATGTAGCTTGGCGTAGAGGCGTATTCTGTCGGACATAGTTGTTTCTAGAAATAGAATTAGTAGTAGGATGGCCGCAAAGAGGGTGAGAATTATGGGCACTGTTCCTGTTAATCCAGATATGATCGAACGAATGTCTGAATGTAGTCTAGTATTAAAAGAAGAACAGTTTGAAAGCGTGTTAGAAGGCTGTAGGAGAAGGTGCTAAAAAAGTGTGCCAGACCTTGAGTGTGACATGTGTTGAAAATTGTGTAACAATTCACAAAGTGTAATGGGAGGTTTGTATTTAAAAGAGAGTGTATTTTACTTGAAGTTCGTGGTATCTGCAGTCGATACATTTCTTTTGCAGAAGTGAGGGACACTTCTGTTGTGAACAAAAGCGCTTTCAGTTTGGTTTGTTTGGTTTGTTTAATGAAATCTGTTTTCAAAGTAGGGATTGAAGACCAAGGTGAAGTTTGGGAGTTATTTTGTGTGGGTGGGAATAGACATTGCCACAGGAATTTACTCGGTTTGAAACAGTAAGGACATACGGTATGCCAGCTCACATTCCGTAGGAGTGCATGTTATTGAGAAGCAGATAACTGCCATTAGAAAGCTGTGTGAATGTTGGTTTGATTGTGGGAGTTAGTGTCCTTTTAAGAAAGGACGCAAGATTGGGGGCTGTATGCTTAGAAACGCCGTGTAGTTGGACATTCTTGGATAGTAATGAATGACTTCTATTGTGGTCGCACTTTTCACCTGTGAGAAAAACTTCTGTATGCTCTTTAAAACAGCGATATGTAAATGGGAGAAACCACTGCTCGTGAATAAACGCGCTACTTCATTTAATCACATACAACATGACAAGCAATATGTACACCTAGCAGACACAATGACACTACGTACTGTGGGAACCGTGGCTAGCCATGTACACAAACCAAACATGGCATGGCACCTCTGCCACACAATGCAGAATGCAGGGAGCGATGGGAGCAAAGTATGTGCGAAGATGGCAAGTAATTCTCAATTATAAAAGTATACAATGCAAAGTCTTGAGGGGATGGGCCGGACAGACTTAAGTATGCAGAGCACAGACATGTACATGTCACACATACACTGATGGTCTATTGAGTGAAGTGGACAGTGTACGCAACCATGATAGTACAGTCAGTAGGGAAGATTATGGAATGGTAGCGCATACGTGCCCCCCCACAAATGTTTAGGGAAGTGGGTTGGCTCGCTGTACGCAAGGCTAGCGTAGGGGTATGAATAAAAGGCACTTTTCTTTGGGTGTGGTTCTCTTCCGGATTGGCGAACATGTCTGTCAGGTCTGCACAGCTTATACCATCACAAGGCTGACCCTGTGAGCGTAGGTGGGTGCGTGAATGATGCTCTCAGCCTGCTGGTACTCAGAAACCGCCATGACCGCTGTGGCGCATATATGTCCCACAGTTCACCTTTTGACACCGCTGTATGTGAAAGAGGGCCAACCAAGTGCCGGCGGAAGGTCCTGGGCTGAGGTGTGCAAGCTCGGAAGGCTCCTAAGATTAACGCTGGCTACCGCGACACAGGCACACAGAGCCCAGCCTGAGGCCCAGGAGCGTGGAGTGCTCTGTATAATAGTAACACAGTAGTCCGACAGGTACCAACAGGGGAACGGTGTTTTGATACCATAGTGGACGATGTTAGAACTGTATCTGAGAGTGGAGATGAAGGTACTCTCTTCGACCAGCTGCAACCAACTCTGGGTCCCAACAGTGGAATGGTGTCTTGATCCCATAATGGATGATGTCCGAAATTACCTGCTGCTGAGTTTTCAGAGAACTCCCTCCGTTGAGGTGCATCACACTCTGTGCTTCCGTAGCTAACTGCTGTACAGGATTATTGTTACAACAAACAAATGATGGACGGAATGCTGACAATGCATACATTCTCCCCCAGTCAAGAGATCTGGGTTGAATCCATCGTTCTTTTGCCCACTACACCACCCCAGTTCAGACATGGCCATATGCAAATCAGTCTTGACCCTGTGCCTCATGGGAACAGTACAGACCGAACTGCCAAGCCATGTCTTCCCTGGACCGGAATCAAGCATCCTAGGACCGGTTTCTGGCTATCAGCCGTCATCAGCCAGGATAGCTTGACTCCAGTGGCGTAGTGAGCACGGGTCCCACGTCTGGGAATACCCATCCCACTTAGGGCGAAAAGCGTTACAACAAACAAATGATGGACGGAATGCTGACAATGCATACATTCTCCCCCAGTCAAGAGATCTGGGTTGAAACCATCGTTCTTTTGCCCACTACACCACCCCAGTTCAGACATGGCCATATGCAAATCAGTCTTGACCCTGTGCCTCATGGGAACAGTCCAGCCCGAACTGCCAAGCCATGTCTTCCCTGGACCGGAATCAAGCATCCTAGGACCGGTTTCTGGCTATCAGCCGTCATCAGCCAGGATAGCTTGACTCCAGTGGCGTAGTGAGCACGGGTCCCACGTCTGGGAATACCCATCCCACTTAGGGCGAAAAGCGTTACAACAAACAAATGATGGACGGAATGCTGACAATGCATACATTCTCCCCCAGTCAATTATTGGGCTTTGTTGACTGCAGTCGGTGGAGTACACCGTGGTACAGCAGATCTGAACAATGAAACGGGGTCTTGATTCTATGATTGAGGATGTCAGAAGTTAAAATCTGTGATGATTTTGGTGTACCCCCTCCGATCAGGTGCAATCAACTCTGGGTCCCAACAGTGGAACGGTGTCTTGATCCCAGAACGGACGATGTCCGATATTACCTGCTACTGAGTTTTCAGGGAACTGCCTCCGTTGAGGTGGATCAGACTCTGTACTTCCATAGCTAACTGCTGCACATGATTATTGGGGTTGGCTGACTGCAGTCAGTGGAGTACACTGCGGTACAGCAGGTCTGAACAGTGGAACGGTGTCTTGATATTACAATGGACAATGTTAGAACTGCATCTGGGAGTGGAGATGAAGGTACTCCCTCCGATCAGGTGCAACCAACTCTAGGTCCGAACAGTGGAACGGTGTCTTGATCCCACAATGGACGATGTTAGAACTGCATCTGCGAGTGGAGATGGAGGTACTCCCTTTGACCAGCTGCAACCAACTCTGGGTCCCAACAGTGGAACGGTGTCTTGATGCTATAATGGATTATGTTAGAACTGCATCTCAGAGTGGAGATGAAGGTACTCCCTTTGACCAGGTGGAACCAACTCTAGGTTGCAACAGTGGACCGTTGTCTTGATTCGACAATGGAAGATGTCCGATATTACATTCTGCTTAATTTTTACATAACTCCTTCCGTTGATGTGGATTAGACTCTGTGCTTCTGTAGTTAACTGCTACACATGATTATTAGGCATGGTTTATTGCAGTTGCTGGAGTACACAGAGGTACAGCATGTTCGAACAGTGAAACGAGGTCTTAATTCTATGATTGAGGATGTCAGAAGTTAAAGTGTGTGATGACTTTTGTGTATAGCTTCTGATGAGGCGCAACCAACTCTAAGTACCAACAGTGGAATGGTGTCTTGATCACACAATGGACGATGTTCGAAATTACCTGTTGCTGGTTTTTCTCACAACTCCATCTGTTGAGGTGCATCAGATTCTGTGCTTCTGTAGTTAAGTGCTGCACATGGTTATTGGGCTTAGTTGACTGGTATTGCTGGAATACACCATGGTAGAGCAAGTCCAAACAGTGAAACGGGGTCTTGATTCTATGATTGAGGATGTCATAAGTTAAAGTCTGTGATGATTTTTGTGCACCCCCTCTAATCAGGTGCAACCAACTCAGTGCTTCCGAATCCAACGGTATGTGGCTGTGAGTTGTGAATGACCACTGGATTTGGTGTAGACTGCAGTTCGCAGGGTTCACAATTTAGATTGATGGTGATTGTTTAATCACAGAATCCAGTAGTTAAGTAATTAGAACGTCTATTGAAACATACACAATATTGTTTTAGTATACTTGCTTCAAGAATTTTTTTTATATCAGTTATAGGTTTAGTGAAATGACCAAATTTATCTTGGAAGTCCAAAAGAACAGTGAATAGTGTAGACTGTGGAGAGATGAAATCCCTATTCGAATTGTTTTGATTTATTCATTGTAGAGTTCTCTGTAATTTATGTTGTTTGATTTTGTAAAGAGGGAGTGAGAAAAAGTATTGATGGTTGTGTGTGTGAGTACTGCTTTTAATTAACTATGCAGACAGTAGTGTTCGCAATTCAGATCGAGTTGCTATTGTAGATGATGCAGTCCTGTAAGAGAAGAGATTGCTGTAGTGTCATTTGTCTGCACCACTCATACACATCATTGCAGGCTCCGCACATGTTTTCTTTGCTTCATGTATTGCAAACTGTAGAGCTCAAGTCAATGCTACGTGACTGTGGGCCCTTGCTGAACGCTCTCTCTGGCCTATACTGCAGCCTTCAGTGTTCACATTTGACATTGAGTCGGTATTGTAGATTATACAGTCCTGTAGGAAAAGACATTGCTCCAGTGTGCTCTGTCTGCACTACTCATACGCATCATTGCGGGCTCTGCGCACATTTTTTTTGCTTCATGTATTGCAAACTATAGAGGTCAAATTAATGCCACGTGGCAGTGGGCCCTTGCTGAACGCTCTCTCTGGCCTATACTGCAGACTTCAGTGTCCACATTTGACATTGAGTTGGTATTATAGATGATGCAGTCCTGTAGGAAAAGACATTGCTCCAGTACGCTCTGTCTGCACCACTGATATGCATCATTGCAGGATCTGCACACGTTTTTATTCTTCATGTATTGCAAACTGTAGAGCTCAAGTGAATGCCAGGTGGCTGTGGGCTCTTGCTGACTGCTCGCTCTGGCCTACACTGCCGACAGCAGTGTTCAGAATTCAGATGAAGTCGCTAATGTAGATTAGGTAGTTCTGTAGGAAAATACATTGCTCCAGTGTGCTCTGTCTGCAGCACTCATACGCATCATTGTAGGCTCTGTACACGTTTTTTTTGCTTTGTGTATTGCAAACTGTAGAGGTCAAGTCAATGCCATGTGCTGTGGGCCCTTGCTGAACGCTCTCTCTGGCCTATACTGCAGACATCTGTGTCCACATTTGACATTGAGTCAGTATTGTAGCTGATGCAGTCCTGTAGGAAAAGATATTGCTCCACTCATATGCATCATTGCAGGCTCTGCACACGTTTTTTTTAGTTTGTGTATTGCAAACTGTAGAGCTCAAGTGAATGCCATGTGGCTGTGGGTCCTTGTGACCGCTCACTGTGGCCTACACTGCAGACAGCAATGTTCATAATTGAGATTGAGCCGCTATTGTAGATGAGGTAGTCCTGTAGGAAAATACATTGCTCCAGTGTGTAATGTCTGCACCATGCATATGTATCATTGCAGGCTTTGCAGACTCTTTTTTGTTGCTTCGCTGGCGACAAACTGGGTAGGTGAAGTCACTTTACGTATCTGTGGGTCCTTTGTGACCGCTCTCTATGGCCTACACTGCAGACAGCAGTGTTCATAATTCAGATTGAGTCGGTATTGCAGATGATGAAGTGTTGATGGCAACAGATATTGCTCCTAGTATGGCCTGTCTACAGCCCGCATTATCGGTGGCTGTGCACATGCTGAATGCTTTTGATGTGGTTATGTGAGTGCACTAGAACTGATGGAGCATTTATGATATAATCTTTTTGTGTATTATTTCCGATCTACTGGTTGTGTGTCAGTATACCACAACTTGTTGTTCTTTTACGATGGAATTATTTCTGTATTATTCACTTCTACTGTCCCTACCTTACTGCAGCATAAATTATTGATTCTTTTAATATTGAATCTCTATGTGTGATCCAATGATTACTGTTGTAGTTGATGCTAGCAGAAACCATTGTCTGAAGGCTGGTTTAGACTTACCGCACACACATCCAGAACAGACGTCACTGGAAATGTCACCATGGTAATAAAAAGGAGTCGGGCGTACGTGCCCGTATCCACTTCCAATATCTATCTGTGTCTATGTGTTCATTATCTATGCATGATACTGTGCTAGGGGTGGGTGGAATTCGCGAAATTGACTTTCGCAAATTATTGCGAAATTGCGCAAAATCTCCGCGAGCACGCGGAACTTTCGCGAAGATGCGGAGATTGCTTTTCCCGCCCGTTCGCCATGTATTTTTGCGTGCTCGCGGGGAAATATATCTCCAACTTGCCCATGCGGTCGCTAATGGGCACGGCCATCTTTCTCACGATGCTTATTTCCTGTTCCGGGTTGAATGACGTGTTCGCGGTCGCAATGACGTGTTCGCGATCGCTAACTCTCGCGGGATAGCTCGACCGGCTACCAACAATCCAACATCTCGTTGCATGCGCGAACGGGTAGGAAAGCTCGTTGGCGAACGCAGGGACCCGGTAAGTCACGACCGCGCACGCGAGAACGCATTTTTAAAGCACGAACAAGACAAATACTTCCGTTTCATGGCAGATTGCAAAAGTTTTGACATTTTCGCGCTCTCCGCGGAACGCAAAAATGTCAACATTTCGCAAATTCTGCGAGCTGAACAAAATTTACCGCCCAGGCCTACTCTGACCCGTAATATATTACGTTGTGTTGTGGACAGCGTAATGATCCATGTTGTATTGGAGAACATTTCGGTAATGTAACTTTTAGGTGTATGGGTATCATAGGTGGAAGGCTACTTTACAGAGCATGAATATTGATGAAAATGATGGTTGCATGTTGTGTGTAGTGTAAGATATGCAGTACAGATATTGACTAAAATGGGTGGCGTTTTCGAACTGTTACAATGGGAAATGTTATGAACTAATGAAATGCTTTTTTTTATGGTTACATGGCAATTGCGTAGCCAGTGCGCAATGAGAACGCACCCGATGTGATTTGGAGAAAATATATTTATTATAATATAAGTTTATTAGAGTTAGAAATATATAACTGTTTAAAATATTTTTAATTATCGCTTGCTCTCATATACACTTTAAAGTTTTTTAGATATAGTTTTGAGACCCCAAAAAATGAGGGAATAGCGTATGCGGCGCGACATCGTACAACACAGGGCGTGGCAGCATGCACTCATCGCATAAGCAACACGTAGCGAGCGCAACCCTATACGTACATGACGTAACGCGCGGCTTGGTAGTGCGTACCCGTTGCATACCAAAGTAGCAGCTGGTGTGACCTCATATGTACATTTTGTTACGCGGGACCCGGAGCCACAAACCCGTCAGATACGAAATGCGCATCATTTAAATGTGGTGTATAGGATTCGCGTGTTGATCGAGCTTGGTAGACTACCGGTACAGGACTGTAGTTTTCTCAAACAAAAAAAAAGATATGCATATTTTGTGGGGAAGATATAAAAGATTACATAATTTGTAAAGTTTAAAAAAAGGATGATAGAGTAGCAAAATATTAAAAAACAATTTGAAAAAATATAGGTTTTATAAATATTAAAATATGAAATTAACATTTAAAAAACCTTAGAAATTCACTGAAAAAAACACAGGTTTCAGGGACGTTATAGTTAGTTGGACATTTGACTCATATAAAACCAGAGAAATTTTCCTGGTATAGTTAGTTGAGCTAACTATAACTCGCGCGCCTACAATGCACTGCTGATGACGTCGAATATTACATCACTCATGACATGGTCAGTGACATCACTAATGACATCACTCATGACATCTCAAATGACATCACTGATGACATCACTGATGACAGTGTTACGCTGACACACCTCTTCACACTGTAATATAACCTTTGATAGACACACTATAAAATACAGACTACCGTTTTGAAAAGCATAGACACACCAATACCAGATACTAGATATCCATCCACTGATTCCTATTTATATATTGTGAGCCAGACATACACTGATACAGTCACTCATACATGGTGTCACTAATCATTACATCAGTATAATATCCACTCATACACGTATATATACATTTACACAGTGCTACTGATCTATAGAGTTACTCACACATCTATTCAGTCATGCCAAAAATCAATCATACACCCATGTACTCACCTATGCAGATATATACACAACACCTGCCTTATTTATACACACATCACTTTCCTTATTTGTATAGATACTATCACATACTTACTCTCTTATACAATCAGTAATACAGGTCCGATTCCGATTCCGGCCGCAAAACGAACCGACCGACATGAACCCAGACCGAATACAGACCGACACGGACCAGCACGGTACGGCCTGTGCAGTACGATGCAACGCGTGTGAGTTACAACCGACACGTACGGAATACAAGCCGTAGGACCGAGCCGTAGGGAAAATAGTGATCCGGCCGGAAAACCGACGTGATTTTCACCGACCGGCACGAACCCGGAATGAACCCGACCGACCCGTACCCGTGATGTACGATTTGCGCAATATGATGCAATGCGTGTAAAACCAGACCGACTCGCACGGAGACCAAGCCGCACGGCCGACACAAACAGACAACCCGGCAAACAAGCAATAGAGACCGCCGCGACCGACACGTACCAAACACAGAAGATAGTCAGCGTGAACGAGGCGGAGAAACCCGCACAAGACAACAGCAGCGTCCGTTTCCGTCATGCCTACAAAACACAAAGGAAAAAAGACAAAAAAAGGACCAATGCCAATAAATACCACAAACAAAAACATGGGACAAAGACACACCCACCACTCCAACTATATAAAGGACTACAATCACTACCATCATCCCTTGCAAACAGGAGACACAGCCAGCAGCAAACACCAGTACACAGCAACCACAGACACACACATCACGCAACTCACACATCATCAGCACCTCATACAAAAGCACACACACATGCACCCAGCAAAACCAACACCAACTCACCATCACTTGCACCCTCACACACACATCCCTCACCACCACCACCCATCACCACTCCCACAAAGAAGAATCCAAAGTTCACAGATAGTGAGTTAGAAGTGCTGGTAGACGAGATCATCAGAGTAGAGCCACATTTGTTTGGTAAATTGGTCCAAAGAACCCCCATCTCACATAAAACCAAGATGTGGGCGAGGATTGTGGACAAGGTGAATGCCCAAGCACCAGCAAGGCGCTCAAAGGACGATATCCAGAACAGGTGGTATGACCTGAGCAGGAGGGTCAAGAAACTCATCGAAAAAGATCACGCCCTGAGTCAGTGCACCGGCGGTGGCCCTCCTGCCAAACCAGTCTACTTCAGGACCTGGGAGGAGAAGGTGCGGGACATCCTACCACCGGAGAGCGCCCATGGCCTAACAGACATCCCAGAGCCTGGTGAGTACACAAACAACATACCCAAGATTGTGTGGCAAGGGGACAGTGAAACCATGCACCGCAAGCAAAGCTACACTAACCAATAGATAATCAGCCCAAGATGTGTGTGCCAGTCAGACAAACACAATACCTGCCAATCTCAGAGTGACTTGGAACTGTGCCATGACTTGCACCAACCTACAAAACAATAGAGCAAGCCAGTGGCACAAAGCCAAATAGACCCTGCCAGACAGTTTGCCACCACAAACACACCACCTCACAGTGCAGCTGACTGTCAGGAAGGAATAGTGGGGATGCAGGTGAAGTGAGTGTAGCCAAAAGCATGATGGGGCCTGTAGTCACAGATAATGCTCTCCCTCCTGATTGGCCCATCAAGACCTCTCTGAAACATGCCCACATCACAGGGAGTGAAAAATGACTGACAAGATGGCTGACACTGGCTCCTGCTGTGGGGAGCACAAGGCCCTGCTAGGGTTTGTGTGCAAAGCAGGACACCACTGACTGACATCCTGAAAGACAACTTGCACGCCCTACAATGGAAGCACGTTTCATGATGGGAAGGAGGACTGACAGCCCTGACCATACTTGTCAGCATGGGGAGGCACCCCCCCACACAAACTCCGCACCACTCACCGAGTACAATGCATTGACACACACCTCATTGAAATATCAGCAAAAGATACCCCGTACTGGGTGCTGCTGTGTGAAGCACAGGGGCTCACTTTGGACTTGTAGCCAAACAAACACCAGGATTTCACAGTCAGCCATCTTGCCATTGCTGTCACAACCCCTCACAGGGAAGCAGAGTCAAGCTGGAGGAAGTATGGGCATGCTGGGAAGGAGGGTGTAGCCAAGAGCATGATGGGACTCGCAGTCACAGACAACCTACACCCTCCCACATGGCCCAGCAAGATCAAACTGAACCATACTCGCCTCACAGGGAGTGGGAAGGGACTGACAAGATGTCTAACACTGGGCTCTGTTGTGGGGAGCACAAGGCCATGCTGGGAAATGGCCAACAACAAAAATCAGGACTTCACAGTCAGCCATATTGCCATTGCTGTCACACCCCCTCACAGGGAAGCAGAGTCAAGAGGGAGGAAGTATGGGCATGCTGGGAAGGGGGGTGTAGCCAAGAGGATGATGGGACTCGCAGTCACAGACATCCTACACCCACCCACATGGCCCAGCAAGATCAAACTGAACCATACTCGCCTCACAGGGAGTGGGAAGGGACTGACAAGATGTCTGACACTGGGCTCTGTTGTGGGGAGCACAAGGCCATGCTGGGAAATGGCCAACAACAAACATCAGGACTACACAGTTAGCCATCTTGCCATTGCTGTCACACTCCCTCACACTGAAGCAGAGTCAACAGGGAGGAAGTATGGGCATGCTGGGAAGAGGGGTGTAGCCAAGAGTATGATGGGACTCGCAGTCACAGACAACCTACACCCACCCATATGGCCCAGCAAGATCACACTGAACCATACTCCCCTCACAGGGAGTGGGAAGGGACTGACAAGATGTCTGACACTGGGCTCTGTCATGGGGAGCACAAGGCCATGCTGGGAAATGGCCACCAACAATATCAAACTCTGTCCGTGACAAGCTGGGAAAAAGCAGTGTACAGGCAGGCACCTGTTCGAAAAGTAGAAAATGTCATGTTAGCGAACCAACGATGCATGTAGAAACATAAATCACATTGTGTGTCTCTTCCAAACACAGGTGGTGCTGGGCACCCAGCACCAAATGATGAGGATACCCAGTCCCAGACTCTGGTGGACACAACTCTCTGGTCTGACTCTCTCACTGTCCACTTCGGATGACGATGACCAACCTGGCCCCTCCGGTGTGAGCCATCATGCAGCACCAGCAGCATCAACATCTGCCCCCCTGTACCCACGCTTCCAGCATCTGGACACCGACAGGGCACACCCGCCAACACGGACAGACCAAGGCCAATCAACACCCACTGCACAGGGACACAGGACCCCCCGGAAGCTACAGCAAACACCACCAGCAACACCACTCAAGGGGTCCCACTGTCACCTGTGGGTTCCGCCGCTGGTCCTGCCCATGTGGAGAGGGGTGCTGGGAGGGGTGGGAGGCACAGGGCACACCTTGTAGAGGGGTCTGAACTGCATGATGACCCCCACCTGGCACGCATCTTAGATGCGTACCAGGATAGCACCAGAGGATTTGGCCAGGTAGTGGGGATCCTCAAGGACATGCAACACGAGCAGGTCGCCCACCATGCCCGCATGGAAGGCCAAGTGGTATGACGTTACTGCGGTGCATCGTGACATACTACAATGCCTCTGCCAGATCAACACCAACATGTCCACACCCCCCGGTGTGCCCACAACATCTGTCACAACACCATCTGCCAGTGCCACAGTGAGGGAGGTGGATTCGGGCGGAGAGTCCCCTGCACAGCAGAGGCCTGCACATGAGGATCCCCCCCCGGAAGAAGAGGGGTCATCCAAAGAAGGACATGTGAGAGGCAGATGTCCCAGGGCCTCTAAACCTGTTCTGGACAATGTTCTTTATGCGCAACCCATTTACCTTGTCCAATCGCACACAACTCGCCCACATGACATGGAGGGTTCATGTTGGGCCAATGTATCAGATGACTGTGGACTTTACTCTGGACATTTCATCTACCAGCACTTCCAACTCCAATGTGAACTTTGGATTCCCAAACCGCTGTACAGCACCCACCATCCTGTGCACTTCCCTCACACATTTGTAAATAATCTCACCAGTACACCATACTTGTTGTGATTCCAACTTGTCATGTGTCATGGAGATGTCGATCTGCTACACAACACAGTGCATGCCAAATACTGCAACAATGTGTCCAACGTAAGGTGAGTCATGGGGATGTGACACATGTGAGGGAAATGCCCCACTATGGCAACACAAAACATACTCACCATGGCCATGTTACTCATCACACACAATGATGTTGACCTGAAACGCATTGGCATGCACAGACACAACACCAACCCCAGTCAGTGGTAACAAGTCCACAGGTGAGGTAAGCAGATGTCACTCAGATGTGGGAAGACAGACAACACACATAACAAAGCGTATCACAGGTTCATCACACATCAGCAACAGGTTTATTCCACACTAGTTGCACGGTAATTCTACGTAACAGTGGACACACGCTCCCAATGTGTTGGAGAATGGAAGTCCAGGGATGTGTGGTACATCAGTTGATGGGAATTGTCAACTTCCACACTGGTGCTGGTTTCTAGGTGTTGGGAGGTCAGTGTTGACCACACAACAGGCAAAGTACCCTGGGAAGGACAGACAAGATACAGTCAAAAGCCCAGAAGAACAGGAGAGAAATGCAATACACATGCACAAAACATGTCGCAAGACACCTACACAAACACTAGTTAGCAGTACTACCCTACACATCACCTAAATGGACACATCACAGCACGCATCCAGTCAAGTGGCACACAGACACACCCAGACAGCAACAGAGCTGGCACAACACATTCCAGGCTACCTCCATAAATTCACATAACAACCATGGAAACTCAGATTCAGATGAAGAAGTTGTTGATGAGCTGTGAGCGGACGTCACCATCACCTTCATCATCACTGGCCTCTTGGCCCAGGCCGGGCTCCTCCACAGGTGCCGGACGTTGGTCATCATCATCCTGGATGAGAGGCACCGCCTTCCGCACCGCCATGTTGTGTAGCATGCAGCAGACAAGGATTATTTTGCACACCTTTGCAGGCTCATATGGGAGCGCCCCTCCGGTCTTGTCCAGGCAGCGAAAGCGGCTTTTCAGGAGGCCAAATGTCTGCTCAATCACCCTCCTACTCCGACCATGTGCCTCATTGTAGCGCAGCTCGGCTGGTGTCACAGGGTTCCTGAGGGGTGTCAGCAACCACGGCATGTTGGGGTATTCGGAGTCACCTACACAAACAAAAATGAACAATTAGCTGAGTTTTGTAGGAGTGCGGAATACAACATTGACAAAGACACAATGAGAAACAGTCAGTACACACCGACAAACCAGGCATGCTGAGCTGGCATCTATGACATCAGCGTTGCAATGCGACTACTCCTCATAATGTAGGCATTTTGCGCAGAACCAGGGAACCGTGCACACACATGTGTGATTGACATGTCAGCAAGACAGACCACCAGAGCATTGATCGAATGGTAGTTCCTGTTTCCTGGCTTCCTGTTACGGTATGCCTGCTCATGTGCCTGTGGTGGTATCAGGGCAACATGTGTCCCATCAATAGATCCGATGACGTTTGGCATCCTCCCCAGTGTATAAAAGGCATCCTTTATTTCAGAAAGTTCAGCTGGGTTCGGGAACTTGATATACAGGTAGAGGAATTGCAACATCCCCTCCAAGACATAGCTTACCACCCGACTAAACATCGTTTGCGACAACCCACCAGCAGTAGCCACAGTGTACTGGAAGGTACCAGTAGCAAAGGAGTGCCATCACCTTCACCTCTGGGGTCAGTACTGTAGGGTATGTCCGGCCAGGTAGCAGATGCTGCGCTAACTGCTCCGCCAACTCCGCAATCAGTGGCCTGGTGAAGCGGTACCGTCTGATGCAGTCGCGTTCCTGCATAGTTGCAAGGTCTGGGAACGGCCGATGAACAGCTGGTGCCCTGCAGTATAGAGATGCACAAAGGAAGATTATCAGTTCATCCACCCATGTGTCCATGACCACTATCAATATCATATGCTAGTTCATGACATTACACAATGTACTGAGGTGTGTGCTGTTGGTCATGGGCACGTATGTCACCTACAAGACCACCACCTCACATCTCAATTCCACATGTATACACGAGTCCCATGTAGTGCAATGGCCAATCATCTGGCTGTGTCACCCAACCTATGTGCTGCTGCAACGTTCCAAACACACACCACAGTGACAATTGAGGCCTCATGTCTCCCAGGCATCACAGATCTTTGCCATGCAGAAATCCAGGCTCCCTGTATTGCCACATCAACACAGCAATGGACATGCCATAGCACGTACACACCATAAGGCAAGCGTACGTCCCACAGGTAGTGGCCACTGTTGTTCCTGCCGGCACGACATGTACGTCTCTTAGACACACACCCCATCAAGGTTGATGCATATACCACATGGATGTGGAGACTGTCACCCATTGGGAACATTTGATCAGACACATCTGAGGCACATCATGCACACAGACTGTGGGTGTACATCAGTATTGTGGCTACAGGTATCACTGTGACGTACATGCTATCACCCCCAGGACTCTGGGTGTATGTGACCTGTCCTAAACATATCCAACCTGACACTGTGTCCGTGACTCATGCCCATTACTGTCCAATTGCACATCACAGTGGTAATGTGCACAACACACAGAGGATTCTGCCCCCATGTACACGTGCACAGTCTGGGAGTGGCTGCACAAAGTGCCAGCCAAAAAACAGATGTGCCCCCCCCAAACACCCAGGGAATGCAGCCTTACATGCCAGCGGACACTGTGTGGCCAATGCTGTAGTGTGGTAGGTGTGCACAGGTGTCCCTGGCCAGTATATGTGTGTTGCATCCGTATAATTGTCACACTAATGAGGTCCGACGTGGGTGACAATGCGTACGCATTGCACGGGTCATGTCCGAGCGTGCGTACGCTTTGTCATTTTATGCAATGAGGTCCGACGTGGGTGACAATGCGTACGCATTGCACGAGTCATGTTCGAGCCGTGCGTACGCTTTGTCATTGAATGCAATGAGGTCCAATGCGGGTGACAATGCGTACGCATTGCACGGGTCATGTCCGAGCCGTGTGTACACTTTCACATTGAATGCAATGAGGTCCGACGCAGGTGACAATGCGTACACATTGCACGGGTCATGTCCGAGCCGTGCGAAAGTTTTGTCATTGAATGCAATGAGGTCCGATGCGGGTGACAATGCGTACGCATTGCACGGGTCATGTCCGAGCAGTGCGTATGCTTTGTCATTGAATACAATGAGGTCCGACGCGGGTGACTATCATGCATACACGTCGGACAGGCATGGTCCGAGACAGGCGTACGCCTTGGCCATTGAATCGTATGGAGACGGGTGCGTATGTATATTCAAAATACGCGTTGTACAGTCAGTTGATCGAGCCGGGCGCACCCATTGGCTCTGGACTGTCATGGAGACGGATGCGGATTCAAAACTTGTACGAGTTGTGCACTGGAAATTCAGTTGGATGCCTACAACAATGATGCAAATTCAAGGGTTCCATGAGGGTGAAGATTTGAACGATGCGGAAGGCGTGTATGAGTCGTACTTTTAAATGGATTGGCCAGATTCATAGAATGCAACGGTGTTGGACCTATCACTTGGGACACATGCCACAGATTCTGCCTCTGCATCACAGATATAAGGCTGGCTGGCCCCCAGGGAGCTCACTTGCCTGAACTACATGCTCCTGGACCACATTACTGCTGCTGTCTCTGCATCCTCTGGCTCCTGCTATGGCACGTACTCTGGAGAGGGCCCCAGCCTTCACTGAGGAGGAGAACCAGGCCCTGCTGGACGGGCTCCCTCTACAGTAGAGCAAGCTCTATGGGAAACAAGGGGAGTAGGTGAGTGTGCAGTCCACTGACTTCGTAATTATGCATGTTGGCTGACTAGCAGTACTAGCAGTGTGTACACCAGTGGCAAGCATTCTCATTGACTACTTTCATCCCCCAAAGTGTGTGGGTACATGTAATGAATAGGTTATCTGCTGCTAAAGAGCATTATTGCAAGCTTAAACTATCCAGGCATTGTTAACATGTCAGACATGCAGGCAGGTGATTATTCCTTCCCCATGGTTGCACAACCTGTGTAATTCATTTCCCTTTGTGATGATGACATGTATATCCAAGTGTGTGCTGCACAAATCTGGGGCATGTATGTTAATGTACTTTTCACTTTGTCATCCTCACAAGTTGATGCCCACCAGAAGCAGAAGATCTGGCTGACCATCGCCCGGGTTGTTCGTTCTGTGGGGGTCTACAAGCGCCGGATCCACAACTGCCAGAGGAGGTGGCAGGACCTTCGGGCTGGACCCGGAGGATAGCTAGCATCCAGCTGAAGCTGTCACCTCCACGCAGGAGGGGCGGACACCGGACCCTGACTCCCCACATGCTCCGGATACTGGCGGTGGTCTTTCCGGACCTGGATAGGCAGCTGAAGGCCAGACAGCAGTAGGAAGGGGGTAAGTCCATGCCTAATCTGTGTACTCTGTCTGACATGCTAATTGCAGTCTTTTGGCCTGGTCACACTTCCACATTACGTAGGTCTTGTAGTCCAATACTCATGTCCATCAATTGTGTGATGCACCCTCCACATCTGTTCCACAGGTGTGGCCCCTACAGTCTGTTGCTTGTGTCACTAGGGCACTGTGTCCCTGCAGTCAGCTATGCTTCAGCTACCGGTCAGCATCTGGTCCCGTGACTCTGTTGTGTGTTACATGGGTGGGTCAATTGTTTACACAATGCCTGAGATCTGACATGTGATCTGTGTGTGCCCTTGAGATGTGTACCAATTGCGGGTCTGACTCGCAACATGTGGCTGGGGTATTCCAAACAAACCCATGCAGCAGGGGACTCCAATTTTGGGGCCTCAGGACTATGTATATCAAGTATATTACACTTGCTTAGCCACCTGACTACTGTCCAGGGCCAAACACTGTTTCATGTAGACCTGGCCAGTCATGGCTCCTCAAGGGCATTTAGAAACACTCTGTAATCCCACTCCTGTGTATGAAATTGCAGGTTGTGCTTAGTGACATGTGTCCTCAGGTGTCTGCCTCTGTGTCATTAGGGTGTGGCTTGTTGTTATTTACAACTGGGGTGTCCATGATTCAGAGTGTCAACATGACATCTGAGATGTGACTGTGAGAGACAAGACCTGTGTGACATATAGGCGTGTGATCATCTGACAGCGCACAATGGTGTATGCAACTGTGTCCTTCATGCAGCTGGGTTACATGCATGGCAGACTGTGATGTGTTAGTGTACAGGGATGTGTGTATGCAGAGACTCACATGTATGATTTGCATGATGTGGGGTCGTCTGGGTCCTGGATATGTTGTTTGCAGTGGATGGGCAAGTGCGCCGGTCATCTGCAGAGCTAGCTTTACCCCTGAGTTAGGATTGTGAGTCAGTGCATATTGTTGTCTGGATGCCCTGCCCCTGTGACAGGAGACAGTGTTGACTGACTTTCAGGGCATCCCAGTGCCATGGCATTGAACTTGCTATGAGTGAGCCTGCGTTGTGTTCAAGTGTGCACCATGCACCCCATTGTGGCCTTGCCCATCAGGACATGAGTACATCATAGTGTGTGTTGCTGGCATGCATCTCAAGCATGTGAAATTAGTCTCTGCCCATCCCTTCATCCGGACACCTGTACTGAGTCAGTAGCAAGAGATGTGCTGTGTGTATAGTGACATACTCCTACATGTTCACTTGCATGTACAACTAATGTGTGGGTGGTGCATGTTGGCACATTGGGGTGTTAGCATCCAACATGCAACAGACATATGTGTGAAAGTCAAGGAGGGATATGTTTGCCATGGTTGATGTTGAGAATGACAATTGTCTTTTTCTTAGCAGTGTTGGCACTTTGAGCTGTGTTCAGCTGATTAAGCCAGGGCTTGTCCTGTGATGTGATGTTCTCACTGTGGTGTGTGCAGTTGGTGCAGGTGACTGATGTAGTTCTGTTACTTCCTATTCCTATCTAGATACATCCACGGCCACAGGAGGGGACAGCTCCACGGACCAGGATGAGCCACAGAGCCTTACAGGGACAGAAGGAGAGGAGTCGGGTGGACCCAGTGGCACGGAGGGCGAGTGGAGCCACACAGAGGAGTCGTCAGCACCATCACCCCCAGCTGAGGGCCACAGCAGCTCTGAGGATGACTCCCTTGTGGAGACGGGTGTCAGTAGCCACCAAACCCCAGCTATTGAGGCTGTCCCCGCCACCACCACCACCACCACCACCAGCACCACCATCCCATCGGCTCCCATCCCAGAGGTCCCTGTGGGCTCCCGTGTTCGTGAGCATGTCTCCTTTGTGCCAGGCACCGCACCCCCTGCCCCTGTGTCCCCTGCAGTCCTGAGTGAGGATTCTGTGTACTTACTTAGACAGATCCATGTAAGGCAGACGTCGATGCTGAAGGTCCTCCATGCACATACAGGTCTGTTGACACATCTGGTGTCATTCATGGAGGGCGTTTCCTTGGGCATGTCTGCCCTACAGAGGACCAATCAGTCTGTGGCCTCCTCCATGATGGCAGCAGTGTCCCTCCTCCAACAGTCCTGCACCCTTCCTACCCCTGCACCACCCATGATTCCTAGCACCCTACCTGTGACCTTGGCCTCTTCCCCACCGACCCTGCAGATCCTGATTACAAGGGGAAGAGGAAGTCCCCACACACAGAGGGGAGTGCCCCTCACACCCGGACACCCTCCCCCAGGCGCAGTCAGACAGAGACCCGACCTGGAAGTGCCCCTGGTGCCAGAAGAGCAAGACCTCCCCACCACCACGCAGCTCCAAGGCAAAGTCTCCGTCCTCCATCCCCCAGGCCACCACTCCAGAGGTTCCCCCGCCACTCCCTGCCCAGAGTTCCATCACCCACAGATACACCATCCCCAAAATGCTAAGGCCATCCCCCCTAGCACTTGCTCCTCCACAACTGGTCAGGCACTTAGTGCCACTGATGTGGTGACCGGGTCCTCCCCCCTGCCCTGCCGACCTCACCTGTTGCCCATTCCGCTCCCATGGATGTAGGCACTGCTTTGGAGTCCACCACCACCCCATCTGATTTGGGCACTGCAGTGGTGAGCCAATCCACTCCATCTGACCTGCCCACTGGAGTTGTGCCGGCACCCACACCATCTGACTTATCCCCCACAGTTGTGACAGCACCCACCACTTCAGTCAGCTCCACTGCAGTTGCAAGTGTCTCGCCTGCATCCACCACCTCTTCACTGCCTCCTTCTGCTGTGCCCTGATCCTGTCCCTGTGAAGCCTGGCCTGCCCCCATGTCTGCCCCTCCGAGGGGATGACCCCGGTCCTTAGCAGTGCAGGCAAGCAAGGTGTGACAGTTGTCACTCTACTTCACTCCTTGGCATTTGGACATTGACTGGCCATTGGCCTTTTGTTTGCACAGACGTTTAACTTTTAAAATGCTGAATACAGCTTTTTTCTTTCTCCCTGTGAACTAGATTTAGCTGTACATTATGTTGATGATGTTTAACATGCCCTTGCACCTGTGATGCTTTGTTTACAATGTTGAATACTGATGTGTTGCTGTGAGGTACTCCCTGTGGTCCATGAGATATGTATCCTATTCCGGTGGGTATCCATGTCATCCTTTGCAGCTACCTGGGTGTGTCAGGATCAACTATTTGTGGACATCTCTCTGTGAGCATTTCATTTGCATGGTCACATCTCTGGCTTGCACCCATGCATATATGATATGCTTCCCATTGTCCAATTTGTCACTTCCACATACTTTGTGCTCATAAACACTGGACCTACAGGTGTGGGCATGATTGTGATAGGAGCAACTGGGTCCTCTGTGCAAATTGCTAGACATATGTTTTGGGTATGTGCAGATGACTTAGGGGAGACTCACGTACCCAGGCTGTTGTGACCAGAGCCCTCATTGTGTGGTAACTGATGGCTGACTGACCAAGTGTTCTGCAGACATGAGTGAGGCTTGCAGTGAATATGTTTGGCACAGCTGGGCTTCCACAGGAGTTGGGTCCCCTCAAGTAAGTGTGTTGTCCAGTGACATGGCCTGGGCCCATGGTGTGTGTTGTATGAGCATGTGTATGTGTCCACATCCCTGTTCATACACAGACAGTGTTCCCTTGATATGTTCCTGTTGTTGATGCTTGCTGAGTGGTACTGGGTTCATCCCACTACCTTTCCAATGGGCTAACAGATGTGTGGGTGCATGACACATTACTGTTAATTGGTGTATCATCATTGGGATTTGTCAGTTCTGAGTGGTGATGATGTTGTTGTCAGACACAGATGGGACACAGTCAGGGTTCCTCAAGGCACCTATTTATTTGCTAAATCATGTAGTTGTCCCTAGGTGGTACCTTTCAGTGATTGAGACATTTGTATGTGTGTGTGACTGCTCCCACTTGTCGGGTTCATGGCTGCGATGCTGGAAGGTGTCAGCATGTGTGCCTTGTGGTTCTCCTTGGCTTCTGCATTGTCCTAGGACTGTGGCAGGAGTTCTGGAGGTTACGTGAGCTTTGAGGTCATGGCCATGTACCACATGCTGTGCAGTATGTCTGTCATTTCCCAGGGTTGTAAACTGTCCTTGTGTGATTTGTCTGTGCACCTTAGTTCATCCCAACATTCCTGTGTTTGTCATGGGTGCATGTGCAATGTCACCTGTCCATGTGGGCTTCACAGATGCACATTGGTGCAGTTCAGGGTGTGTGGTGTTGAGGGTGGACTGTTGTAAATGTTTGCATGGATGGGCCCCTAGCTCCTGTGTCACAGTTTGTATGACATCTGCCTTTGTCATCAACGTGGAGGTGTCATGCATGCTTGTGTCACCCCAATGTCCGGTCACTGGGGATAGTGCTGTTGTGTGTCAGTCTCTTGCTGTGTTGGTTGGTGTTCATTCCAGCTTGTGTCACATGTGTCTGTTGTGCTCCCTCTCATCTCCCAACGCCTGATTGCCCACTGAGGGTGTCCCAATGCTGGTTTACTTTTGTATGGCACTGTGTCCACATCTGTGTCACTGCGGTTCAGCCCCCCTCATGTGTTGTGTAGTTGCCTGGGGATACTCTGACACACACACACATGCTGTGTCAGATGTGCAGTGTGAGTTTGCCTGTTTGTGTTTGTGCATCTGCACCAACGCATTGGTATTGCTGTTGTGGGCCTTTGTCTGGATGCTGTTTCTGTGATTTTGCATGCTGTCCCTGTGAGTCATATCACAAAATTGTGATCCTGGTTGTTAGGTGCCATTGCTGGCATGGAATTTGAGTTTGTGAGCGGACACCTACAGTCTACACATGTTTTTTTGATTGGTGTGTCTATTTTCGAGATGTTTGCATGCTTGGTGATGGTCACTTCTGCTCTCGTGTCAATGTACACTATATGCATTGTCAGCCCCGATGTGTGGTGCTTGTCTGCACATGGCAGAGAGTGTGTTAGGTTTCCACAGCACTGTTAGCCTCACCACATCTCTGTGTGTATGGGACACAACCACTAGTTTCCCCAGAAGTGTTTAATGTGTTGGGAGCAGGTATCATACATGCTGTTTGTTATTTGCAGTTTTGACTATGATGACACTTACCTTTTAGTCACTGTGATGAGGGGGCGTTTAGTCCCCATAACCACAATGCTCAATATCTGCAGCATTTTGGAAGCCCACACTTAACTTCTGTTCTACAGAGTGAGGGGGTGTTCTTTTTACATTGCAACAGTGCTATGGTGATGCTTGCCTTGTGTATGTCACACTCATGTGTTGGTCACACATGTGCTGTTACTTATATTGTATGTTCGGGCCATAATCACTGTTGTGGGCATTTGTCACAGACTACACACTGTTGACATGATGTTAGGGGGGATGTATTTTGCGGACATACCTGATGTTGGAGTATGCTGGATGTGTTGCGCATCACCCATCCTATGCCTGATGGTGGCAGGGGTGATGGGCAACAGGTCCCCTGTGAGTGGGGGTGGCAGGGGTGATGGGCAACAGGTCCCCTGTGAGTTGGGCTGGCAGGGGTGATGGGCAACAGGTCCCCTGTGAGTGGGGGTGGCAGTAGTGATGGACAACATCAGCCCAATGGCTGGAGGTGGCAGGGGTGAGGGGAAACAGGTCCCCTGTGAGTGGGGGTGGCAGGGGTGATGGGCAACAGGTCCCCTGTGAGTGGGGGTGGCAGTTGTGATGGGCTACATAAGCCCTATGGGTGGGGGTGGCAGGGGTGATGGGCAACAGGTCCCCTGTGATTGGGGGTGGCAGGCATGATGGGCAACAGGTCCCCCGTGAGTAGGGGTGGCAGTAGTGATGGGCAACATAAGCCCTATGGGTGGGGGTGGCAGGGGTGATGGGCAACAGGTCCCCTGTGAGGGGGGTTGGCAGGGGTGATGGGCAACAGGTCCCCTGTGAGTGAGGGTGGCAGGGGTTATGGGCAACAGGTCCCCTGTGAGTGGGGGTGGCAGGGGTGATGGGCAAAATCAGCCCTCTGGCTGGGGGTGGCAGGGGTGATGGCCAACAGGTCCCCTGTGAATGGGGGTGGCAGGGGTGATGGGCAACAGGTCCCCTGTGAGTGGGGGTGGCAGTAGTGATGGGCAACATAAGCTCTATGGATGGAGGGTGGCAGGGGTGATGGGCAACAGGTCTCCTGTGAGTGGGGGTGGCAGGGGTGGTAGGCAACAGGTCCCCTGTGAGTGAGGGTGGCAGGGGTGATGGGCAACAGGTCCCCTGTGGATGGGGTGGCAGGGGTGATGGGCAACATCTGCCCTATGGCTGGGGGTGGCAGGGGTGATGGCCAACAGGTCCCCTGTGAGTGGTGGTGCAAGGGGTGATGGGCAACATAAGCCCTATGGGTGGGGGTTGGCAGGGGTGATGTGCAACATGCCCCTGTGAGTGGGGGTGGCAGGGGTGACGGGCAACAGGTCCCCTGTGAGTGGGGGTGGCAGTAGTGATGGCCAACATAAGCCCTATGGGTGGAGGGGCAAGGGTGATGGGCAACAGGTCACCTGTGAGTGGGGGTGGCAGTAGTGAAGGGCAACATAAGCCCTATGGGTGGGGGTGGCAGGGGTGATGTTCAACAGGTCCCCTGTGAGTGGGGGTGGCAGGGGTGATGGGCAACAGGTCCCCTGTGAGTGGGCGTGGCAGTAGTGATGGGCAACACAAGCCCTATGAGTGGGTGTGGCAGGGGTGATGGGCAACAGGTCCCCTGTGAGTGGGGGTGGCAGGAGTGATGGGCAACAGGTCCCCTGTGAGTGGGGGTGGCAGTAATGATGGGCAACATCAGCCCTATGGCTTGGGGTTGCAGGGGTGATGGGCAACAGGTCCCCTGTGAGCGGGGGTGGCAGGGGTGATGGGCTACAGGTCCTCTGTGAGTGGGGGTGGCAGGGGTGATGGGCAACAGGTCCCCTGTGAGTGAGGGTGGCTTTGGTGATGGGCAACAGGTCCCCTGTGAGTGAGGGTTGCAGTAGTGATGGGCAACATCAGCCCTAAGGCTGGGGGTGGCAGGGGTGATGGGCAACAGGTCCCCTGCGAGCGGGGGTGGCAGGGGTGATGGGCTACAGGTCCCCTGTGAGTGGGGGTGGCAGGGGTGATGGGCATTAGGTCCCCTGTGAGTGGGGGTGGCTTTGGTGATGGGCAACAGGTCCCCTGTGAGTGAGGGTTGCAGTAGTGATGGGCAACATCAGCCCTATGGCTGGGGGTGGCAGGGATGATGGGCAACAGGTCCCCTGTGAATGGGGGTGGCACGGGTAATGGGCAACAGGTTCCCTGTGACTGGGGGTGGCAGTAGTGATGGGCAACAAACGCCCTAGGGGGGGGATGGCAAGGGTGATGGGCAACAGGTCCCCTGTGAGTGGGGGTGGCAGGGGTGATGGGCAAAATCAGCCCTATGGCTGGGGGTGGCAGGGTGATGGGCAACAGGTCCCCTCTGAGTGGGGGTGGTAGGGGTGATGGGAAACAGGTCCCCTGTGAGTGGGGGTGGCAGTAGTGATGGGCAACATCAGCCCTATGGCTGGGGTGTCAGGGGTGATGGGCAACAGGTCCCCTGTGAATGGGGATGGCAGTCGTGATGGGCAACATCAGCCCTATGGCTGGGGGTGGCAGGGGTGATGGGCAACAGGTCCCCTGTGAGTGGGGGTGGCAGGGGTGATGGGCAACAGGTCCCCTGTGAGTGGGGGTGGCAGTAGTGATGGGCAACATCAGCCCTATGGCTGGGGGTGGCAGGGGTGATGGGCAACAGGTCCCCTGTGAGTGGGGGTGGCAGTAGAGCTGGGCAACATCAGCCCTATGGCTGGGGGTGGCAGGGGTGATGGGCAACAGGCCCCCTGTGAGTGGGGGTGGCAGTAGTGATGGGCAACATAAGCCCTATGGGTGGGGGTGGCAGGGGTGATGTTCAACAGGTCCCCTGTGAGTGGGGGTGGCACGGGTGATGGGCAACAGGTTCCCTGTGACTGGGGGTGGCAGTAGTGATGGGCAACATAAGCCCTATGGGTGGGGATGACAAGGGTGATGGGCAACAGGTCCTCTCTGAGTGGGGGTGGTAGGGGTGATGGGCAACAGGTCCCCTGTGAGTGGGGGTGGCAGTAGTGATGGGCAACATAAGCCCTATGGGTGGGGGAGGCAGGGGTGATGTTCAACAGGTCCCCTGTGAGTGGGGGTGGCACGGGTGATGGCCAACAGGTTCCCTGTGACTGGGGGTGGCAGTAGTGATGGGCAAGATAAGCCCTATGGGTGGGGATGGCAAGAGTGATGGGCAACAGGTCCCCTGTGAGTGGGGGTGGCAGGGGTGATGGTTAACAGGTCCCCTGTGAGTGGGGGTGGCAGTAGTGATGTGCAAAATCAGCCCTATGGCTGGGAGTGGCAGGGTGATGGTCAACAGGTCCCCTCTGAGTGGGGGTGGTAGGGGTGATGGGAAACAAGTCCCCTGTGAGTGGGGTTGGCAGTAGTGATGGGCAACATCAGCCCTATGGCTGGGGTGGCAGGGGTGATGGGCAACAGGTCCCCTGTGAATGGGGATGACAGTAGTGATGGGCAACATCAGCCCTATGGCTGGGGGTGGCAGGGGTGATGGGCAACAGGTCCCCTGTGAGTGAGGGTGGCAGGGGTGATGGGCAACAGGTCCCCTGTGAGTGGGTGTGGCAGCAGTGATGGGCAACATCAGCCCTATGGCTGGGGGTGGCAGGGGTGATGGGCAACAGGTCCCCTCTGAGTGGGGGTGGCAGTAGTGCTGGGCAACATCAGCCCTATGGCTGGGGGTGTCAGGGTTGATGGGCAACAGGTCCCCTGTGAGTGAGTGTGGCAGGGGTGATGGGCAACATGTCCCCTGTGAGTGGGCTGGCAGTAGTGATGGGCAACATAAGCCCTATGGGTGGGGATGGCAGGAGTGATGGGCAACAGGTCCCCTGTGAGTGGGGGTGGCAGGGGTGATGGGCAACAGGTCCCCTGTGAGTGGGGATGGCAGGGGTGATGGGCAACATCAGCCCTATTGCTGGGGGTGGCAGGGGTGATGGCCAACAGGTCACCTGTGAGTGGGGGTGGCAGGGGTGATGGGCAACATAAGCCCTCTGGGTGGGGGTGGCAGGGGTGATGGGCAACAGGTCTCCTGTGAGTGGGGGTGGCAGGGGTGATGGGCAAAAGGTCCCCTGTGAGTGGGGGTTGCAGGGGTGATGGGCAACAGGTCCCCTGTGAGTGGGCGTGGCAGTAGTGATGGGCAACATAAGCCCTATGAGTGGGGGTGGCAGGGGTGATGAGCAACAGGTCCCCTGTGAGTGGGTGTGGCAGGGGTGATGGGTAACAGGTCCCCTGTGAGTGGGGGTGGCAGGGTGATGGGCAACCGGTCCCCTGTGAGTGGAGGTGGCAGTATTGATGGGCAACATCAGCCCTATGGCTGGTGGTGGCAGGGGTGATGGGCAACAGGTCCCCTGTGAGTGGGGGTGGCCGTAGTGATGGGCAACAAACGCCCTAGGGGGGGGATGGCAAGGGTGATGGGCAACAGGTCCCCTGTGAGTGGGGGTGGCAGGGGTGATGGGCAAAATCAGCCCTATGGCTGGGGGTGGCAGGGTGATGGGCAACAGGTCCCCTCTGAGTGGGGGTGGTAGGGGTGATGGGAAACAGGTCCCCTGTGAGTGGGGGTGGCAGTAGTGATGGGCAACATCAGCCCTATGGCTGGGGTGTCAGGGGTGATGGGCAACAGGTCCCCTGTGAATGGGGATGGCAGTCGTGATGGGCAACATCAGCCCTATGGCTGGGGGTGGCAGGGGTGATGGGCAACAGGTCCCCTGTGAGTGGGGGTGGCAGGGGTGATGGGCAACAGGTCCCCTGTGAGTGGGGGTGGCAGTAGTGATGGGCAACATCAGCCCTATGGCTGGGGGTGGCAGGGGTGATGGGCAACAGGTCCCCTGTGAGTGGGGGTGGCAGTAGAGCTGGGCAACATCAGCCCTATGGCTGGGGGTGGCAGGGGTGATGGGCAACAGGCCCCCTGTGAGTGGGGGTGGCAGTAGTGATGGGCAACATAAGCCCTATGGGTGGGGGTGGCAGGGGTGATGTTCAACAGGTCCCCTGTGAGTGGGGGTGGCACGGGTGATGGGCAACAGGTTCCCTGTGACTGGGGGTGGCAGTAGTGATGGGCAACATAAGCCCTATGGGTGGGGATGACAAGGGTGATGGGCAACAGGTCCTCTCTGAGTGGGGGTGGTAGGGGTGATGGGCAACAGGTCCCCTGTGAGTGGGGGTGGCAGTAGTGATGGGCAACATAAGCCCTATGGGTGGGGGAGGCAGGGGTGATGTTCAACAGGTCCCCTGTGAGTGGGGGTGGCACGGGTGATGGCCAACAGGTTCCCTGTGACTGGGGGTGGCAGTAGTGATGGGCAAGATAAGCCCTATGGGTGGGGATGGCAAGAGTGATGGGCAACAGGTCCCCTGTGAGTGGGGGTGGCAGGGGTGATGGTTAACAGGTCCCCTGTGAGTGGGGGTGGCAGTAGTGATGTGCAAAATCAGCCCTATGGCTGGGAGTGGCAGGGTGATGGTCAACAGGTCCCCTCTGAGTGGGGGTGGTAGGGGTGATGGGAAACAAGTCCCCTGTGAGTGGGGTTGGCAGTAGTGATGGGCAACATCAGCCCTATGGCTGGGGTGGCAGGGGTGATGGGCAACAGGTCCCCTGTGAATGGGGATGACAGTAGTGATGGGCAACATCAGCCCTATGGCTGGGGGTGGCAGGGGTGATGGGCAACAGGTCCCCTGTGAGTGAGGGTGGCAGGGGTGATGGGCAACAGGTCCCCTGTGAGTGGGTGTGGCAGCAGTGATGGGCAACATCAGCCCTATGGCTGGGGGTGGCAGGGGTGATGGGCAACAGGTCCCCTCTGAGTGGGGGTGGCAGTAGTGCTGGGCAACATCAGCCCTATGGCTGGGGGTGTCAGGGTTGATGGGCAACAGGTCCCCTGTGAGTGAGTGTGGCAGGGGTGATGGGCAACATGTCCCCTGTGAGTGGGCTGGCAGTAGTGATGGGCAACATAAGCCCTATGGGTGGGGATGGCAGGAGTGATGGGCAACAGGTCCCCTGTGAGTGGGGGTGGCAGGGGTGATGGGCAACAGGTCCCCTGTGAGTGGGGATGGCAGGGGTGATGGGCAACATCAGCCCTATTGCTGGGGGTGGCAGGGGTGATGGCCAACAGGTCACCTGTGAGTGGGGGTGGCAGGGGTGATGGGCAACATAAGCCCTCTGGGTGGGGGTGGCAGGGGTGATGGGCAACAGGTCTCCTGTGAGTGGGGGTGGCAGGGGTGATGGGCAAAAGGTCCCCTGTGAGTGGGGGTTGCAGGGGTGATGGGCAACAGGTCCCCTGTGAGTGGGCGTGGCAGTAGTGATGGGCAACATAAGCCCTATGAGTGGGGGTGGCAGGGGTGATGAGCAACAGGTCCCCTGTGAGTGGGTGTGGCAGGGGTGATGGGTAACAGGTCCCCTGTGAGTGGGGGTGGCAGGGTGATGGGCAACCGGTCCCCTGTGAGTGGAGGTGGCAGTATTGATGGGCAACATCAGCCCTATGGCTGGTGGTGGCAGGGGTGATGGGCAACAGGTCCCCTGTGAGTGGGGGTGGCCGGGGTGATGGGCAACAGGTCCCCTGTGAGTGGGGATGGCAGGGGTGATGGGCAACATCAGCCCTATTGCTGGGGGTGGCAGGGGTGATGGCCAACAGGTCCCCTGTGAGTGGGGGTGGCAGGGGTGATGGGCAACATAAGCCCTCTGGGTGGGGGTGGCAGGGGTGATGGGCAACAGGTCCCCTGTGAGTAGGGGTGGCAGGGGTGATGGGCAACAGGTCCCCTGTGAGTGGGGGTTGCAGGGGTGATGGGCAACAGGTCCCCTGTGAGTGGGCGTGGCAGTAGTGATGGGCAACATAAGCCCTATGAGTGGGGGTGGCAGGGGTGATGAGCAACAGGTCCCCTGTGAGTGGGGGAGGCAGGGGTGATGGGTAACAGGTCCCCTGTGAGTGGTGGTGGCAGGGTGATGGGCAACTGGTCCCCTGTGAGTGGAGGTGGCAGTATTGATGGGCAACATCAGCCCTATGGCTGGGGGTGGCAGGGGTGATGGGCAACAGGTCCCCTGTGAGTGGGGGTGGCAGTAGTGATGGGCAAATTTCCCTGTGAGTGGGGTGGCAGGGGTGATAGGCAACATCAGCCCTATGGCTGGAGATGGCAGGGTTGATGGGCAACAGGTCCCCTGTGAGTGGGGGTGCCAGGGGTGATGGGCAACATAAGCCCTACGGGTGGGGGTGGCAGGGGTGATGGGCAACAGGTCCCCTGTGAGTGGGGGTGGCAGGGGTGATGGGCAACAGGTCCCCTGTGAGTGGGGGTGGCAGTAGTGATGGGCAACATAAGCCCTATGGGTGGGGGTGGCAGGTTGATGGGCAACAGGTCCCCTGTGAGTGAGGGTGGCAGAGGTGATGGGCAACAGGTTCCCTGTGAGTGGGGGTGGCAGTAGTGATGGGCAACATAAGCCCTGTGGGTGGGGATGGCAGGGGTGATGGGCAACAGGTCCCCTGTAAGTGGGCGGGGCAGTAGTGATGGGCAACAGGTTCCCTGTGAGTGAAGGTGGCAGTAGTGATGGGCAACATAAGCCCTATGGGTGGGTGTGGCAGGGGTGATGGGCAACAGGTCCCCTGTGAGTGGGGGTGGCAGGAGTGATGGGCAAGAGGTCCCCTGTGAGCTGAGGTGGCAGGGGTGATGGGCAACATCAGCCCTATGGTTGGGGGTGGCAGGGGTGATGGCCAACAGGTCCCCTGTGAGTGGGGGTGGCAGGGGTGATGGGCAACAGGTCCCCTGTGAGTGTGGGTTGCAGGGGTGATGGGCAACAGGTCTCCTGTGAGTGGGCGTGGCAGTAGTGATGGGCAACATAAGCCCTATGAGTGGGGGTGGCAGGGGTGATGAGCAACAGGTCCCCTGTGAGTGGGGGTGGCAGGGGTGATGGGCAACAGGTCCCCTGTGAGTGGGGGTGGTAGGGTGATGGGCAACAGGTCCCCTGTGAGTGGAGGTGGCAGTATTGATGGGCAACATCAGCCCTATGGCTGGGGGTGGCAGGGGTGATGGGCAACAGGTCCCCTGTGAGTGGGGGTGGCAGTAGTGATGGCCAACAGGTCCCCTGTGAGTGGAGGTGGCAGGGGTGATAGGCAACATAAGCCCTATGGTTGGGGGTGGCAGGGGTGATGGGCAACAGGTCCCCTGTGAGTGGGGGTGGCAGGGGTGATGGGCAACAGGTCCCCTGTGAGTGGGCGTGGCAGTAGTGATGGGCAACACAAGCCCTATGAGTGGGTGTGGCAGGGGTGATGGGCAACAGGTCCCCTGTGAGTGGGGGTGGCAGGAGTGATGGGAACAGGTCCCCTGTGAGTGGGGGTGGCAGTAATGATGGGCAACATCAGCCCTATGGCTTGGGGTTGCAGGGGTGATGGGCAACAGGTCCCCTGTGAGCGGGGGTGGCAGGGGTGATGGGCTACAGGTCCCCTGTGAGTGGGGGTGGCAGGGGTGATGGGCAACAGGTCCCCTGTGAGTGGGGGTGGCTTTGGTGATGGGCAACAGGTCCCCTGTGAGTGAGGGTTGCAGTAGTGATGGGCAACATCAGCCCTATGGCTGGGGGTGGCAGGGGTGATGGGCAACAGGTCCCCTGCGAGCGGGGGTGGCAGGGGTGATGGGCTACAGGTCCCCTGTGAGTGGGGGTGGCAGGGGTGATGGGCAACAGGTCCCCTGTGAGTGGGGGTGGCTTTGGTGATGGGCAACAGGTCCCCTGTGAGTGAGGGTTGCAGTAGTGATGGGCAACATCAGCCCTATGGCTGGGGGTGGCAGGGATGATGGGCAACAGGTCCCCTATGAATGGGGGTAGCAGGGGTGATGGGCAACAGGTCCCCTGTGAGTGGGTGTGGCAGTAGTGATGGGCAACATCAGCCCTATGGCTGGGGGTGTTAGTGGTGCTGGCCATGCAACCCTTATGGTGGGCTGTTGTTAGTGGCCAGGATGTGGATCCCCTGTGTGTGTGTGCCATTTTACAGGTATGTGTCGTTTGTTTATGTGGTAGGTGTCTGACTTACCGCCTGCGCTGTTGGCGTCGGATCCTGAGCCGGTCATAGATGCAGAGTACTGGTATGACCTGCGCAATGGGATTCATGATGTGTTCGTGTTGTACACGCTGCTTGTTGCTCTGTCTCGTACCCACTGCAAGCTGGTCCGTCTCGTAGCCGTGTATTGATTTGTGGCGCGAATCATAGCTGATATGCTTGTTTTCCGGATGCTGTGACGTGCCGTACGTGGCGACCCATCCGGCACGTAGGAAGTACGCATACTTGTTATGCCGGAAACTGCTATGGATACTGCTTCCGGGCGACTCGGTTCAGTGTTAGGAGTTACGGCTCGGACGGAGAATGGAGCTTGAATCAGAGCCTACGTGTCGGTCGGGTTTTTGGCAGTTATGCATATCGTACTTACTCTACAGGACGGACTGACTCCGGGTACGTGTCGGTCGCACGGTACGGCTACAGACAGCTGTCCGACCGGCCATCGGAATCAGCCCCTTTATGTACACATTCGTGTATGTAGACACTCTTGCAATCACTGTCTTTCACGTAGTCAATTATACACCCCAACACTCACATATAGTGTGTAAAAACATATAGTTACTCACATATATACAACCGAGACATCAATTCACTAATCAACACACCTGTTCACACAGTCAGCTATCTATACAAATGTAAATGTAAATGTAAAAATGTAAGATTTTCAGTAGTTACCACCCAAGTATACTAAGTGCAGTTACCAGCAGAAATGCTGGGAAAAAGTTCTTCAATATTAAATGCCTCCCCTTGACTTATGAAGTAACATTCAAATCTTGACATGCCCAGTGGCACAAAGGACATAAGCACAGCAGTACATCTCACCAGCTCAGCTTGAATTATCATTCACCAGTTTCTGAAAATGCACATTTTTCTATCTAGTACTACTTTCCACTGTGGGCAAACAAACTCAATTTTCCAGAAGAAACCCCATTTTTGAAAACAAAAACTGCCCTTTAAATATCAGTTTTCAGTTTTTGAGAAATGCAGTCTCAAAACATCAGCTTGTCATTTAGGAGTCCTAACTTTAGGACTCCTAAATGCCTTCTGTGAATATCGAAAGCCTTAAAATTAGGATTTTTCTCAGTTTAGTAGTAGTATAGTTAGGACTCCTAACTTTAGAACTCCTAAATGCCTTCTGTGAATACCGAAAGTCCTAAAATTAGGATTGTTCTCAATTTAGTAGTAGTAAAGTTAGGAGGCCTAACTTTAGGACTCCTAAATGCCTTCTGTGAATACCGAAAGCCTTAAAATTAGGATTTTTCTCAGTTTAGTAGTAGTAAAGTTAGGAGTCCTAACTTTAGGACTCCTAAACTGAGAAAAATCCTAATTTTAAGACTTTCGGTATTCACAGAAGGCATTTAGGAGTCCTAAAGTTTGGACTCCTAACTTCTGTGAATACCGAAGTGAGTAAGTGTCTTCTGTGAATACCAAAATGAGTAAGTGCCTTCTGTGAATACGTAAATGGTAGTAAATTTAGGAGTTTGTCTTAAGTTAGTTCTGTGACTCGGGCCCTTAGAATACAGTGAAAACACCTACATACACTAGGGAACACTATGCGTTGGGTTACCCCTGTGATTAGCATGACCTCCTCTGTAAGACCCTAGTACATAATAGGGCAGGGGGATTAAAACTACCTCTTAAATCGCGCCACGGGGTGCGTTTGCACACTGGTGAAGAGAGGGGGTGCCTGAGGTGACATGAGTGCAAACACGCCCTGTGGCCGTTTTAATTTGGGGGATAAAGTCCCCTTGAATCCTGAGTGTTCCTTGGGTACAACTAGCCCACCAGGTATCTCCAGTAAGCGCTACAGAGCTGCATTGCAGAGAGGTTTAAAAAGGGGCACGGCCTGGACCACTGAAATATTTCCCCAACTTAAAACGAGCCTACCTTCCGAGGCGATAATTGGCCCCTGGGACCCCATCCCCTGGAGCATGGCTAGTTTCTATTTAATTTATTTGGAGGGGGGCTGCGGGGACCCCATCCTCAGGGGCCGGCCTTTGGGTTTTTTGGGGGGTTTTCTGGGGGGAGGGGGGCTGCGTGGCCCCCCTCCCGGGCCACTTCTAGCCCTGGGGACCACATCCCTCGGGGCTGGCCCACTCCGTTGGGGACCGTGGAGGGGTTCCCAATCCCCCCACGGTCCCACCGGCTCCCCACCTCATGTGGGAGCCGGCATTGCTTTTCTACATGGGGAGCTGCTAAGATGCAGCTCCCCGTGTGGAAAAGCAATTGGCTTTGGTTTTTGGAAGAGAGAGCAGGTTTCTCTGCTCTCTCTTCCAAAAACCAAAGCAGAGTTTGCTATGACAGAGCGGGAGCCGCGAGACTCCCGCCCTGCCATAGCAAACAGCAGTGTCCCGGGGGTGGGCACCCCGGGATACTGCAGGAGCCAGCCCTGGGGGGTGGCAGTCCCCAGGGCCATCAAGGGCTCCTGGAAGGGGGCTGCGTGGCCCCCCTCCCACCATTTTCAAAGCCCCGGGGGGTGGTGGTCCCCGGGGCTTGGGGGTCTGTCATTGACCCCCCAATTTTAATAATTAGAGCCCCAGGGAGGTGGTGGTCCCCGGGGCATGTGGGGCGGCTCGAGCCCCCCACACAGGAATAATTTTAAAAAATAAGAGCCCCAGGGTGTGGCGGTCCCCGGGGCAACGGGGGGCCGTGTGGCCTCCCACAAATGTATTAATAAAAGCCCCGGGTGGCAATCCCCGGGGCTTGGGGGGCTTGGATGCCCTCATGAAAAAAATCAAAGCCCGGGGGGTGGCAGTCCCCGGGGCTGCGGGGGGGCCCTGAGCCCCCTGCAAATCTTTCTGCATAGCACTGGGGGGTGGCGGTCCCCGGGGCAGTGTGGGGGATTGGGCCCTCCCACACTTTTTTTCTGCCCTCGGACCTGGCCCACCCGGGGGCTTTATTTAAACAAAGCGCAGAAGCCCACACTTCGTTTTTTTTATTTTCGCGGCTGGCTCCGTGGATCCTCCGCGCATCCAGCCTGGGGGGTCAGGGTGTTTCTACCCTGCCCCCTTTTCGTGTTTTGCGTGTTTGTTTTTCGCTTTTCTTGTGCCCCAGTTCAACCGAGGCACAAGATGGCTGCCAACACTTCCTGGATTGAAGTGTTGACAGACAATTATAATAAAGCTCGTGATCGGGAGGGTGCGCGGATCCTCCGTGCCTCTAGATATCGCTATCTTTATCTCTTAATTTCTCAAAAACTACTAAACGGATTTACACCATCTTTAAAACGGTGGCTTTCTGAGCCCAGCAGTACCTTTTTGCCAAATTTGGTGTAAATCCGTTCATCAGTTTTTGCTATAACAGTGTCTAAAGTTTCCTATGGGGAAATTATTTTTTCCCCACAATTTTTTTTATTTCTCAGGAACTACTGAACGGATTCACACCATTTAAAAAAAAGGGCACTTTCTGAACCAAGGGCTACCTTTTTGCAAAATGTAGTGTAATTCCGTTCAGCAGTTCGGGCTGTAGCCGTGTCTAAAATTTCCTATGGGAAATAACATGGGGAAAACGTGTTTTGGGACCCCCCTTTTTTCTCGGCCCCCGCTTGATGAATCACCCCCAAACTTTCAGGATAGGAGCTGACTAGAACAGGTCATTAGTTTTGAAAATTTTACGAAGATTCGCCAACTGGCGCCAAAGTTATTGAGAATAGAATGTTACAATTTTCCTATGGATAATAGGTCCTAACTATAATTACATACAAGATGGGAGGGGGCGACGTGCCCCCCTCCAGGAGCCCTCCATGGCCCTGGGGACGGCCAGGGCTGGCTCCAGCAATGTCCCGAGTTGACCACCCTCATGACATTGCAGTTTTCTGTGGCAGTGGTCCCGCCATGCCATAGCAAACTTCTGCTTTGCTTCATGGAAGTGAGAGCAGGAACACTGCTCTCGCTTCCATGAGGCAAAGGGAGCTACATGTCAGCAGCTCCATTTGCCTAAAAGCAATGCCGGCACCTCTAGAAGGCAGGGAGCTGGCAGGGACTGCAGGGCCATTAAGGCTCCCTCTCTGGTCCCTAACGAAGAGGCCAAGCCCCAGGGGATGGGGTCCTTGGGGGCCGAAAATGGCCCAGGGAGCCACTCGTCCACCTCCCTATTTTTTATTTTAAAAAATGGCAGTGCCCTGGGGATGGGGTCCCCTGGGCCAAAATCAGCCTGGGGAGGGGGGCCGCTCTGGTCCCCTCCCTTTAAAAAATAAATAAAAAGAAAAATTGCTGGGTCCTGAGGGATGGGGTCCCTGGGGCCAGAATTGGCCTTGGGAGAGGGGCTGCTCAGGCCCCCTACCTTTAAAAAAGAAATAAAGAAAAAGAAAAATGGCCGGACCTCGGGGATAGGATCCCTGGGCCAAAATCCACCTGGGGAGTAGGGCTGCACGCCCCTCCCTCCCCTTTAAAACATTTTTTTTAACAAAGGCCTAGCCCTTGAGGATTGGATCTCCTGGGTCATATAGGCCTCTGGAGGGGGGCCACGCACCCTCTCCCTTTTAATTTTATTGTAAAAAAATGGCTCATGACTCGGGGGATGGGGGTCCCCTTGACCGGGATAGGCCTCTGGTGGGGGGCTGCTAGCCTCCTCCTTTTTCATTTTATTGTAAAAAAAGATGGCTCAGGCCCTGGGGGATGGCTTCCCAGGGGCCCAAAAAGGTAAAGGGAAGGGGGCCACACAGCGCCCCTTCCTAAAAAAATGTTTAAAAAAGAAACCAGCAACTCGCTGGAGGTCCCACTCCCTCCCTGCTCAACTCTGCAAATGCGCCTCTAGGTGGGTTGGGGGTATGAAGTCCCCTTTGCACTTGGAGGTCCTTAGCCCACCAGGTACCTCCAGTAAGCCCCACACAATGGTATTGCTGAAAGGTGGTGCGAGGCCACACTCCGCTTTACAACAATCTGGAAACGCACCTCTTGGCGCACTGCTGGTGGGGCGATGAGGTCCCCTTGTGTCCTGAGGAATTCAGGACTAAAGAGGACTTCATCCCCCAGGCAACAGTACGCCAGGAGGTGCGTTTGCAGAGTGGTGTAAAAAGGGGGTGTGGCCTCTGGCCACCTCTCAGCAATCGAGCTGAGTGGGGCTTACTAGAGGTAACAGGAGGGCTAGTTGGCCCACAGGGACCCTCAAGCAGCAAAGGGGCTTCATCCCCCAACCCAGAGTGCACCAGGAGGCATGTTTGCAGGGTGGTGGAGAAACAGGGCATGTCCTGCAACCACGCTCAGCAATCCCACTGTGTGGAGCTTACTGGATGGAACAGGCAGGCTAGTTGGCCCCTAAGGACCTCCAGCAGTGAAGAGGACTTCATTCCCCATCCAAGATCGCACCGGGAAGCGCGATTGCGGAGTGGTGTACAAAGGGGGCATGGCCTGCTATCAGAACTTAGCAATCCTGCTGTGTTACACTTACTGGAAGTAAAAGGAGGGGTAGTTGGCTCCAAAGGAGTTTCTCGGCGGCCAACTACCCCATCTGTTAACTCCAGTAAGTCCCACACAGTGGGATTGCTAAGAGGTATTCGGGATGCCACGCCCCCTTTCTCCACCACTCTGCAAATGCGCCTCCTGGCTACTAGTTGGTGGATAAAGTGTACTTTACCCCTGAGGGACTTAGGGGGACAAGAAGCCCTCCTGCTGCCTCCTGTGAGTCCTAAGCAGCAGAAGTGCTGGTCGGAGGCCTAGCCCCCTTTCTCCACCACTCTGCAAATGCAGCTACTAGTTAAAGAAGTATTTGCAATGCAATGGGAAACAGTGTTTACAACGCTGTCTCCACAATGCATGCCATTACAATCCAGTTGTTACAACGATTGCGTTTTTAGTACCATTACATCACAAGTCATTACAACAACTAGCTGTTAAGGGGTGCACTTGTATTGGATTTAAAATCCAACACCTTCCCTGTCGTTGCTCAAACTGGAGTAGGAATAGTAAATAATATTATTCCTTAGTCCAGCGCGCTCCCTACAACAAGTCGTTGTATGACTTACGATGTATTAATATGCATACCAAGAACGCGGTCGTTGTAACAACCACGTTGTAATGGCATGCGATCTAATCTAATGCATTGTATACAGCCATATTCCAATGCAATAGGTCTCATATTTGCGAGATTTAGAGCTATTGGCGTTGTAAATGTAAATGTTTTTACTAATGTTTTTTGGAGTGGAGTGGATGCATGTTGTATGTAGTGGAATTATGTGGTATGTTGTGCAGTGAAATTATGTGGAAAGAAAGTATGTGGTCCTTAGTGTGTAGGAATTGTGTAGAGTGGGATATTTTGTTATGGAGAGTAATTATGTGGTATGGTGGTCTGTGTTGTGGAGAGGTAACCTCAGGTTTAGTCTTCCTTGTTTCCATAGAAGCTAAAGTATAAATTCAAAAAAAGAAGGAGCCACTGAGGAGAACATATGGACCTAGCATAGGTATGAGTAGGGCCACTGGAATTATGCGACTGTGCGGCCGAACATTTTTAATGTAATTCTAAATTTTCTGCATTGGCCATATAATCCATCATCTGCCACATAATCTGCAGATTTGAAGAAAAAAAACCTTGTTTCTAGCTCAAACGCTACCAAAAATGCAGCGACAAGTGTTACAGCATGGTGGAAGGCCCTTTGCAAAGCTGGAATGGTCACCTGTTACTTATTGCTAAATGTGGGTGTTAAAATCATACTAATGGTGCACAAACCACTCTTGCTTATTTCGGTGCCTCTTGCCTCTTTTTGCATTTCTCTTCCTTCTTTCTGCACCTTTCTTCCCCTTTCTGCACTTCTCTTGCCTCTTTCTGCACATCTCTTCTGCGTTCAGCACCTCTCTTGCTTCTTCCTGCACCTCTTTTGCTTCTTTCTTCTGCACCTCTCTTGCCTCTTTCTGCACATCTGTTGCTTCGTTCTGCAGTTTTCTTGTCTCTTTCGGCACCCTCTTCCATATTTCTGCACCTCTCTTGCCTCTTTCTGCACCTCGCTTGCTTCTTACTGCACTTCCTCTGCTTCTTTCTGTACCTCTCCTGCTTATTTCTGTACCCCTCTTGCCTCTTTCTGCACCTCTGTTGCTTATTTCTGCACCTCTCACTTCTTTCTGCACCCCTCTTCCCTCTTTCTGACCCTCTGTTGACTGTTTCTGCACCTTTCTTCCTCTTTCTGCAATTCTCTTGCCTCTTTCTGAACATCTCTTCTGCTTTCTGTGCCTCTCTTGCCTCTTTCTGCCCCTCTCTTGCTTCTTTCTCCTGCACCTCTCTTGCCTCTTTCTGCACATCAGTTGCTTCTTTCTGCACTTCTCTTGCCTCCTTCTGTACCCTCTCCCCTATTTCTGCACCTCTCTTGCCTCTTTCTGCACTTCTCTTGCCTCTTTCTGCACATCTCTTTCTGTACCGTTCTGCCTCTTTATGCACCTCTCTTGTCTCCTTCTGCACTTCTCTTGTCTCTTCCTGCACTTCTTTTGCTCTTTTCCATACCTTTCTTCATCTTTCTGGACTTCTGTTACCTCTTTCTGCATTTCTTTTACTTTTCTCTGTACTTCTCTTGCCTCTTTCTGCACCCCTCTTGCCTCTTTCTGCAGTTCTCTTACCTCTTTCTGCATTTCTCTTGCTTTTTCCCTACCTTTCTTCATCATTCTGTACCTTGCTTGCTTCTTTCTGTTCCCTTCGTACCTCTTTCTTCATCTTTCCTCCTCTTTCTGCAGTTCTTTTGCTTCTTTCTGCACCTCTCTTCTCTCTTTCTGCACCTCTCTTGCTCCTTTTTCCACTTCTCTTCCCTCGTTCTGCACCCCTCTTTCCTCTTTTTGTACCTCTCTTGTCTCTTTCTGTACTTCTCTTACCTCTTTCTGCACCCCTCTTTCTCCTGTTTCTGCAAGTCTCTTGCCTCTTTATGAAGTTCTCTTGCCTCTTTATGCACCTCTCTTGCTTTTTTCTGCACTTATCTTGCCTCTTTCTGCACCCCTCTTGTTCTTTCTGTAACTCTGTTGGTTCTTTCTGCACTTCTCTTGCCTCTTTCTGCACCTCTCTTCCCTCTTTTAATAACTTTCTTCCTCTTTCTGTGCCTTTCTTCCTCTTTCTGCACCTCTCTTGCCTCTTTCTGCACCTCACTTGCCTCTTTCTGCACCTCACTGTCTTCTTTCTGTACCTCTCTTGCCTCTTTATGTATTTCTCTTATCTCTTTCTGTACCTCGCTTGCTTCTTTCTGCACCTCGCTTGCCTCTTGCCTCTTTCTGCACTTCTCTTGCTTCTTTTTGCACCTCACTCTCTTCTTTCTGCACCTCTCGTGCCTCTTTCTGCACTTCTCTTGCTCCTTTCTACAATTCTCTTGCATCTTCGTGCACTTCTCTTGCCTCTTTCAGCTCTTCTCTTGCCTCTTTCTGTACTTCTTGTGCCTCTTTCTGCACTGCTCTTGCTTCTTTCTGCACTTCTCTTGCCTCTTTCTGTACCTCTCTTGCTTCTTTCTGTACCTCTCTTGCTTCTTTCTGCATCTTTCTTCCTCTTTCTGTAGTTCTATTTCCTCTTTCTGTGCTTCCCTCGCTTCTTTCCGCACATTTCTTCTTGTTTCTGTACCTCTCTTTCCCTTTTCTACATCCTTCTTCCTCTTTCTGCACCTCTAATGTTTCTTTCTGCACCTCGCTTGCTCTTTTATCAATTCCCTTGCTTCTTTCTGCACCTCTGTTGCTTATTTCTGCACCCCCCTTGCCTCTTTCTGCACCTCTGTTGCTCATTTCTGTACTTCTCTTGCTTCTTTCTGCACCTCTCTTGCCTCTTTCTGTACCACTCTCCCCTACATTCTGCACTTATCTTGCCTCTTTCTTCACTTCTCTTGCCCCTTTCTGCACATTTCTTATTCTTTCTGCACCTCTTGCTTTTTTCTGCTCTTCTCTTGCCTCTTTCTGTACTTCTCTCACCTCTTTCTGTACTCAAATGGGAAGTGCAAGTTGTCAAGTTTAAAGGTCTGTGTGCTCTCATGACTGAGGTTAGTGTCTACTTGTACATGTATTCTCACATGTGTTATGCATCTGAAGATGGTAGCTTAAAAAGCGGGTAGCTGCTCCTATGGGTGGTCAAATCTCAGTTCTGCTCTGTCATTCGGTTGCACAGGCAGACATATTTTGCGTATGTAGGTGTTAGAGCCCCTCAAATATACTATTGAATACCCAAGTGCCCTGTATTATGAGCAGAAAGAAATACATACAACTTTTACAGAGTATTCTCTTTGAAACATAGGTATTCAAGTATTAGCATGTTTATTTTTATGAAACATGTCACTAGGTAAAAGCACAGACACACACATGCATACCTTCAAAAACTTGGTGAGACTTACAACAGTGATATGGTTAGGATTGCTGTTTTACATTTGGTACGCCTAACATTATGAGCAATCGATGAATAGTGAACCTTCAAAAGAAAAGTGAGGTTTAAGACATCTTGGGAGAAGGATTGGTGATTAGGCACTTTGTATGAGTCTTTCTGCACTTCTTTTGCTTCTTTCTGTATCTTCCTTCCTCTTTTTGCACGTGTCGTGCCGGTCCCGTCAAGCATATTGTGGCCTCTGACTGCCGCTCCTACACCAGGGAACAGCGGTCCCCTGGCAGAGCCAGTGATCTGACTGCCTGAGTTGTAATCGGGTGGTCGGTTTGCCGTTGCTACCTTGGCTGCATCCGCCCGCGCAGCACCACCATGAGTCTGGTAGTCTGAGGACCGCCAAACTCGTAATCGGGCCCTTTGTTGATCGTGGACTTCAAAATGACAACGGAATGTGTGAATGTAGTACTCATAAACCTGCATTACAAAATGTGTGTGGCCAAGCATGAACTGAGAAATGCTTTCTTATTAAAGTAATTGTTTTATATGTTCATAAAGTTACCAGCTCTAGTTTACCTTGAGCAGTTACTGCTCCTACTGGCTTATCAGGACATAACATCAAATGCATTTCCTTACTGTGTCTACTCTTTCTAACTGTGGGATAAAATAACAAACTGGAATACTTAAAATTAAATACAGATACAGATAAAAGTCCTTAAAAAATTAAAAGTTTTAATTAACAGATGAAGCGAGCATGGTTTCAAAGTTGATGTTGGCGTTTGTTCCTTTGCGTGTGCAGGAGGTATTTAAAACTTCTTGCTGTTTGGAGGGAAACATTTAAATGTGTTTGTAGATTTATTTTAACTAACACCTGTAAAGGGTCAACAGGTTTTCAACAAACGTTTGCAGTACCAAACTCAAATTTGTTTGGGAACTATAGGCAGTGTTAACATTTGGTTGAATTTCACATAACCTGAATTAACACAAACTATGAGGCAAGCTAACAATGAAGAAGATGGCAAGATATCAAAAGACATTTGTCTTGGCATTGTAACAAATGAAGCAAATATGATTCAAATCTGCTGAAGTTATGCATTACCTTCTGTCACAATCCTAACCGGTTATTTATTTAATGACAACTGTTGAAGAATATGCTCAGTTGAACTCTGCAATGCTACATCTGGAATAGAAAATATTGTAAATCTACTTTGCAAACATAAAGTGGAGAATCATGGAGTAAACATATATCTAAGAATAACTTTAGCTACAAAATTACAAAAGATGGAAAAATCCCTTTCACGGGCAGTGGGATTGGAGGAACATTTACAGCTTTATAAAAATTACTGTAATTTTATGTCAAAATTTACATGTAGAAGAAGGACTGGTAAATGGAGCCATGGGATTTGTTCTGGACTTTGTGACATCTGTAAAAAATAATGAAATTGAAATGATTGTCATCAAATTTGACCACATTAAAGAGTAAAAACAGATCTCCTGGTATGCAGCAACATTTTTTTTAGTGGAAAAATGATCTATTGGTAGAGAACAGCTTCCGCTTTATTTGGCATACACAGTAAATATACTCAGATCACAAGGACTCTGCTTAGATTATGCACTGATTAACATTGGCTCAACAGTATTCAAAGAGAGAATGGCATATGTTGCTGTGGCTCACATAAAGAATCTTACAGGACAATATATTAATAATTTCGATGAAATAAGAATTAAAGCAGATACTAATTGTGTTGAGTTTATTTGTAATATGCTTAGTTAAATAAAACCGTTATACCCTCATAGAGCAATTCAATATTAAAATTAGCAAGATACAGAAAAACTGGGAAAATACATAAAAATCACTCTTTCACATTTTAAATTGCAAAATGTCCTTATAGGGCAGTAAACCATGGCCATGGTTGTGCAAAGTATATTATACTGTCAGGGCTGAGCCACTGACCTGGTTGTGCAAAATGTATTAAAATGTAAGTGCTCAGCCACAGCATCAATTGCTGTTCATAGTGGAACTATTATCCTCTAACATCAAAGATGGGTTATAAGCATGACTGTGCCACACCCCTTCGGCCTAATATGACATCAGATGGTTCAGGGATGGTGATTGGCTGTGGTATCCTTGGCTGACCGCAGTTCCACGATCAGTCTCTAGATATCAAATCCATGGATGGAGCCATAGACACTGGTGCATGGGTATTACTAAGGAGACATTACTTTTGATAATGACCAGTGACCAACCATGAGCAAGTGCCGCATACATCTATTGTCTTTTTTCATTTCCCCATTTCATTTTTCATTTCCCCATGATGGCCTTTGTGCTTGCTTCATATATTTCTAGGACATTTCCCACTCGGATGTTTAGGTGAGTATGTTCTGGTTTATGTACAGTTACAAGGACTTGCCTGCGTGTTCGAATGGCAACCTCAAGGCACCGCACAGCATCCTTCTAATGTCAGGTAACATTGCCGGGCTGATGCAAAGCATGTGTATTAAGGTCTCTTTTTTCATGCCGCAAAGTCTACATTCTGCATTCTTGGCAGGTTTTAACCATATAAGTAACTGATCCGAGGTCTGTTAAATTTCTAGATGGAGGCGCATGAACTTGAGCTTGGTGTGAAATGAGCATCAAAAGTTGAAGTAGGGTTGTGGGTTTATCAAATTATAGGTGTTATTAACTTGCCAAGCACGGGCCTGCTTCTCACTTAATGTTCTTGCATAGAAAGAAATATGGTAGTTTTATTTAGAATATTTTTAATTCACCTGTTGATGCCTTTGTAATCCAAAGAACAGTGGCTTGCAATAATTGGAAGGTATTGCCTAAGCGGCATCTAAATTCTAGTTTTGAGTTGTGCATTTTTATTTTGAGCCAAATACTTGCAGCAAATGAGTTGTCCTCTGCCATTCTAAATATATGGCACATTTTTTATAAAGAAGTATTTTAAGGGGAGTGATTGTTTTAAAAATCTCAGCTCTAGGTGCAATTGAGCCTGTGATGGGGAATTTGGGAGCCTGCAGATGGTCCAGTAGGCGTTTGTGATTAGCAAATCTAATAACCTTCCCACCTTCTTTCCTGCCATAAATTCACAGCCATTCATGATGGACACGAGTGACTTCACCACACTGACCTTCTGTAGTGGCTCTAAAAATGGGACTTTGCAGTGATCTTGAGAGTGAGTATACAGAATCCTGAAGTCAGGGAGGTGGATTTAGATTTCATCATGTCTATATGTGAAAATAATTTTTCTTGAATTAAATACAATTCAAAAGTATTTAAAATTTGATTCCACAGATAGTTGGAGTCCATCTATAATCCATGATCCAGATGTGTTTAATTTCTTGCTGAAATACACAGCTTTTGTTTTTTGTGACTTATTTCAAGTTTATGCTGCTTTGTAAAACAGAGAAGAGTGCATAAAAGCTGTTGCAGTCCTACAGAAGTCAGGCTCATTAAGAGCAGGTCATCGGCATATAAAATGTGGGCGAGGTGGTGGACCCCTCGAATTGGAGGATGGTGTGTCACAGAATACAATCATTTGTGAAAGATACGCTCCTCATCTTGGTCAATATCCTATTTTGTTAAAGCCTAAAATGTCTTTTAAAAGAAAAATTTGAAGCAACTACAATAACATAGAAGAACTAGGACAACCTAAAGGATTCAGAACACAAAACAAATAGAAATGACAGGACATCAGTTTCAAAATCAAATTGGCAAAAATTGCTCCAGCAATGCCATTGTTTATTACCTATCATATGTCAAAGAAATAACACACCAGCATGTACATAAACATTTCTGCAAAACCTTTATATATCTTCATTAGCAAATTCTGACAGACAACCACATGTGCCAGTCTACCAGTGGCATACGATATATAGTAGACACATGTAGATGTGCTATTTATTTTTCTGTCCATGAACAACAAGATACTCAAGAATTCTGGATGGGTGTCTCAGAAATCATAGCTACCGATACTCAGCTGAGTTCTGACCTCCTTGATCTAAGCTACCCTTGGGAAAATGAATGCTATCATTGCCTGTTTCAAGCTCCACTGTTACACACTTTGAAAGATTTGCATATCTACCGATACCAGCTTGCAAATCAATTCCATTTCAGAACTATTAAAAGCTGTGCAAAAATAATTATGTCCAAACAGTAACTCAGGACTTATGTCAACACTTGGGGGCCGATTCCGATGGCCGGTCGGATAAGCTATCCGTAGCCTTACCGTGCGACCGACACGTACCCGTAGCTGGTCCGTCCTGTCGAGTAAGTACGATGCGCATAACTGCCAAAAACATGACTGACACTTAGGCTGGGATTCAAGCCCCATTCTCCATCCGAGCCGTAACTCCTTTTTTTTTTTTTTTTAAACAATCTTTATTGAATTTTTAAGACATGACCCTAGACCCCCACCCCCCACCCGACAGGTTACAGGCTTTACGGTTGGTTTGCATAAACATACATTTTTACAGAAATAAATACAGCTTCATTTGATCTTAGTTATACAGCATCTTGAATCCAGGTTCTTAGTGGATCCCAAATAGCTAGGCCTTTCTTTTTTTTATTCAAACCCTTACATTTATAGATTGCAATTTCAAAGCTATAAGTAGCAAGTAGACGAGCCCGCCATTGATGGAATGAGGGTGGTTGTGGATCTAACCAGGCCGATGCAAGACAAATTCTCAATATTGACATTGAAATAAATATAAATCCCCTTGTTCTAATCGGTCGGGAATCCTCCACGACACCCAAAACTATTTCTGCATTTGTTATTTCAATATCTTTTTTAATAATTTTTGAAAGGAAGATCGAGATATCCTGTCTAATAGCAGAGAGTTCATTACAAGTAGCAAGCATATGCATTAGGTCCGCTTCGAGAAACGCACATCTTGGACATTTCGTCCCCTTTCCGAGCCGTAACTCCTAAGAGGAACCGAGTCGCCCGGAAGCGGTATCCATAGCAGTTTCCGCATGACAAGTAAGATGCGTACTTCCTACGCGCCGGACGGGTCATCATGCCACAGCATCCGGAAAACAAGCATATCAGCTACGATTCGCGCCACAAATCAATACATGGCTACGAGACAGACCAGCTTGCAGCGGGTACGAGATGGAGCAACAAGCAGCGTGTACGACACAAACACATCATGAATCCCATCATGCAGGTCGTGCCAGTACTCTACATCTATGACCGGATCAGGGACCGACACCGATGGCGCAGGCGGTAAGTCAGACACCTACCACACAAACAACCGACACGTACCCGCAAAATGTCACACACACACAGGGGATCCACATCCTGGCCACTAACAACATAGGGGTTGCATGGCCAGCAGCACAAACACCCCCACCTATAGTGGATCTGTTGCCCATCACCCCTGCCACCTCCAGCCATCGGGCTTCTTTTGCCCATCACCCCTGCCATCCCCACTCACAGGGGACCTGTTGCCCATCACCCCTGCCACCCCCACTCACAGGGCTTATGTCGCCCAACACCCCTGCCACCCCCAGCCATAGGGGACCTGTTGCCCAGCACCCTTGCCACCCCCACCCACAGGGGACCTGTTGCCCATCACCCCTGCCACCCCCACTCATAGGGCTTATGTTTCCCATCACCCCTGCCACCCCCAGCCATAGGGGACCTGTAGCCCAGCACCCCTGGAACCCCCAATCATAGGGCTCATGTTGCCCCTCACCCCTGCCAACCCCACCCACAGGGGACCTTTTGTCCATCACCCCTGCCACCCCCACTCATAATGCTTATGTTTTCCATCACCCCTGCCACCCCCAGCCATAGGGCTCATGTTGCCCATCACCCCTGCCACCCCCACCCACAGGGGACCTGTTGCCCATCAGCCCTGCCCCCCCACTCATAGGGCTTATGTTTCCCATCACCCCTGCCACCCCCAGCCATAGGGGACCTGTTGCCCAGCACCCCATCCACCCCCACTCACAGGGCTTATGTTGCGCATCACCCCTGCCACCCCCACTCACAGGGGACCTGTTACCCATCACCCCTGCCTCCCCCACTCACAGGGCATATGTCGCCCATCACCCCTGCCACCCCCAGCCATAGGGGACCTGTTGCCCATCACCCCTGCAACCCCCACCCACAGGGGACCTGTTGCCCAGCACCCCTGCCACCCCCACTCACAGGGCTAATTTTCCCATCACCCCTGCCACCCCCAGCCATAGGGGACCTGTTGCCCAGCACCCCTGCCACCCCCAGCCATAGGGCTCATGTGGCACATCACCCCTGCCACCCCCACCCTCAGGAGACCTGTTGCCCATCACCCCTGCCACCCCCACTCACAGGGCTTATGTTTCCCATCACCCCTGCCACCCCCAGCCATAGGGGACCTGTTGCCCAACACCCCTGCCACCCCCACTCACAGGGCTTAGGTTGCCCATCACCCCTGCCGTCCCCACTCACAGGGGACCTGTTGCCCATCACCCCTGCTACTGCCACTCACAGGGCATATGTCGCCCATCACCCCTGCCACCCCCAGCCATAGGGGACCTGTTGCCCATCACTGCTGCCACCCCCACCCACAGGGGACCTGTTGCCCAGCACCCCTGCTAACCCCACTCACAGGGCTTATGTTTCCCATCACCCCTGCCACCCCCAGCCATAGGGGACCTGTAGCCCAGCACCCCTGCCACCCCCAACCATAGGGCTCATGTTGCCCATCACCCCTGCCACCCCCACCCACAGGGGACCTGTTGTCCATCACCCCTGCCACCCCCACTCATAGGGCTTATGTTTTCCATCACCCCTGCCACCCCCAGCCATAGGGCTCATGTTTCCCATCACCCCTGCCACCCCCACCCACAGGGGACCTGTTGCCCATCACCCCTGCCACCCCCCTCATAGGGCTTATGTTTCCCATCACCCCTGCCACCCCCAGCCATAGGGGACCTGTTGCCCAGCACCCCATCCACCCCCACTCACAGGGCTTATGTTGCCAATCACCCCTGCCACCCCCACTCACAGGGGACCTGTTGCCCATCACCCCTGCCTCCCCCACTCACAGGGCATATGTCGCCCATCACCCCTGCGACCCCCAGCCATAGGGGACCTGTTGCCCATCACCCCTGCAACCCCCACCCACAGGGGACCTGTTGCCCAGCACCCCTGCCACCCCCACTCACAGGGCTAAGTTTCCCATCACCCCTGCCACCCCCAGCCATAGGGGACCTGTTGCCCAGCACCCCTGCCACCCCCAGCCATAGGGCTCATTTGGCACATCACCCCTGCCACCCCCACCCACAGGAGACCTGTTGCCCATCACCCCTGTCACCCCCACTCACAGGGCTTATGTTTCCCATCACCCCTGCCACCCCCTGCCATAGGGGACCTGTTGCCCAACCCCCCTGCCACCCCCACTCACAGGGCTTAGGTTGCCCATCACCCCTGCCGCCCCCACTCACAGGGGACCTGTTGCCCATCACCCCTGCTACTGCCACTCACAGGGCATATGTCGCCCATCACCCCTGCCACCCCCAGCCATAGGGGACCTGTTGCCCATCACCGCTGCCACCCCCACCCACAGGGGACCTGTTGCCCAGCACCCCTGCCACCCCCACTCACAGGGCTTATGTTTCCCATCACCCCTGCCACCCCCAGCCATAGGGGACCTGTTGCCCAGCACCCCTGCCACCCCCAGCCAAAGGGCTCATGTGGCACATCACCCCTGCCACCCCCACCCATAGGGGACCTGTTGCCCAGCACCCCTGCCACCCCCACTCACAGGGCTTATGTTTCCCATCACCCCTGCCACCCCCAGCCATAGGGGACCTGTTGCCCAGCACCCCTGCCACCCCCAGCCATAGGGCTCATGTTGCACATCACCCCTGCCATACCCCACCCACAGGGGACCTGTTGCCCATCACCCCTGCCAACCCCACCCACAGGGGACCTGTTGCCCATCACCCCTGCCACCCCCACTCACAGGGGACCTGTTGCCGATCACCCCTGCCACCCCCACTCACAGGGCTTATGTCGCCCATCACCCCTGCCACCCCCAGCCATAGGATGGGTGATGAGCAACACATCCAGCATACTCCAACTTCAGGTATGTCCGCAAAATACATCCCCCATAACATCATGACAACAGTGTGTAGTCTGTGACAAATGCCCACAACAGTGATTATGGCTACGAGCATACAATGTAAGTGACAGCACATGTGTGACCAACACATGAGTGTGACATACACAAGGCAAGCATCAGCATTGCACTGTGGCAATGTAAAATGAACACCCCCTCACTGTGTACAACAGAAGTTAAGTGGGGGCTCACAAAATACTGCCGATGTGGAGCATTGTGGTGATTAGGACCAAACCCCCCTCATCACAGTGACCAAAAGGTAAGTGGCATCATGGTCAAAACGACAAACAGCATGTATGATCCCTGCTCCCAACACATCAAACACTTCTGGGCAAACTAGTGGTTGTGTCCCATACACACAGACATGTGGTGAGGCTAACAGTGCTGTGAAAACATAACACACCCTCGGCCATGTGCAGACAAGCACCACACATGGGGGCTGACAAGGCATACAGCATACAATGACACAACAGCAGAAGTGACCATCACCAAGCATGCACACAAATCGAAAATAGTCACACCAATCAAAACAACATGTGTAGACTGTAGGTGTCAGCTCACAAACTCACATTCCATGCCAGCAATTGCACCCAACAACCAGGATGAATGTGCACAATGATGTGAAATGACTCACAGGGACAGCATGCAAAATCACAGAAACAGCATCCAGACAAAGGCCCACAACAGCAATACCAATGCACTGGTGCAGATGCACAAACACAAACAGGCAAACTCACACTGCACATCGGACACAACATGTGTGTGTCACAGTATACCCAAGCAACTACACAACACATGAGGCGGGCTGAACCGCAGTGACACAGATGTGGACACAGTGCCATACAAAAGTAAACCAGCATTGGGACACCCTCAATGGGCAATCAGTCGTTGGGAGATGAGAGGGAGCACAACAGACACATGTGACACAAGCTGGACTGAACACCAACTAACACAGCAAGAGACTGACACACAACAGCACTACCCCCAGTGACCGGACATTGGGGTGACACAAGCATGCATGACACCTCCTCTGTGATGACAAAGGTAGATGTCGTACAAACTGTGACACAGGATCTAGGGGCCCATCCATGCAAACATTTACATCAGTCCATCCTCAACACCACATACCCTGAACTGCACCAATGTGCATCTGTGAAGCCCACATGGACAGGTGACATTGCACATGCACCCATGACAAACACAGGAATGTTGGGATGAACTAAGGTGCACAGACACATCACACAAGGACTGTTTACAACCCTGGGGAATGACAGACATACTGCACAGTATGCGGTACATGGCCATGACCTCAGAGCTCATGTAACCTTCAGAATCCCTGCCACAGTCCCAGGACAATGCAGATGCCAAGGAGAAACACAAGGCACACATGCTGACACCTGCCAGCATCGCAGCCGTGAATCCGACAAGTGGGAGCAGTCACACACACATACACATGTCTCAATCACTGAAAGGTACCACCTAGGGACAACTACATGAGATTGCGAACAAACAAGTGCCTTGGGGACCCCTGACTGTGTCCCATCTGCGTCTGACCACATCATCACCACTCAGAACTGACAAATCCCAATGATGAAACACCAATTGACAGTAGTGTGTCATGCACCCACACATCTGGTAGCCCATGGCAAAGTTGTGGGATGAACACAGTACCACTCAGCAAGCATCAACAACAGGAACATTTCAAGGGAACACTGCCTGTGTATGAAAAGGGATGTGTACACACACACACATGCCCACACAACACACAACATGGGCGCAGGCAATGTCACTGAAGAACACACTTACTTGAGGGAACTCAACTCCTGTGGAAGCTCAGCTGTGCCAAACACAGTCACAGCAGGTCCCAGTCATGTCAGCAGAACACTTGGTGAGTCAGCCATCAGTTACCACCCAGTGAAGGCTCTGGTCACAACAGCCTGTGTATGTGAGTCTCCCCTAAGTCATCTGCACATACCCAAAACATATGTCTACCAAGTTGCACAGAGGACCCAGTTGATCCCATACCAATGATGCCCACACCTGTAGGTCCAGTGTTGATGTGCACAAAGTATGTGGAAGTGACAAATTGGACAATGGGAAGCACATCATATGTGCAGGGGTGCAAGCCACAGATGTGACCATGCCAATGAAATGCTCACAGAGAGATGTACACAAATAGTTGATCCTGACACACCCAGGTAGCTGCAAAGGATGACATGGATACCCACCAGAATAGGATACATATCTCATGGACCACAGAGAGTACCTCACATCAACACATCAGTATGCAACATTGTAAAACAAGCATTACAGGTGCAAGGGCATGTAAAACAACATCAACATGATGTACAGATAAATCAGGTTCACAGGGACCAAGAAAAAGGCTTTATTTAGCATATTAAAAGTGAAACATCTCTTCTAACAAAAGGCCAATGGCCAGTCCATGTCCAAATGCCAAGGAGTGAACTAGAGTGAAAAATTCAGTATATGAAAATGTAAACGTCTGTGCAAACAAAAGGCCAATGGCCAGTCCATGTCCAAATGCCAAGGAGTGAACTAGAGTGACAACTGTCACACCTTGTTTGCCTGCACTGCTAAGGACCAGGGTCATCCCCTCGGAGGGGAAGACATGGGGGCAGGCCTCCTCTGGCCGTGGATGTATCTGGATAGGAATAGGAAGTAACAGAACTACATCAGTCACCTGCACCGACTGCACACACCACAGTGAGTACATCATATCACAGGGCAAGCCCTGGCATCATCAGCTGAACACAGCTCAAAGTGCCAACACTGTTTAGGATAAGACAATTGTCATTCTCAACATCAACCATGGCACACATATCCCTCCTTGACTTTCCCACATATGTCCGTTGCATGTTGGATGCAAACACCCCAATGTGCCAACATGCACCACCCACACATTAGTTGTACATGCAAGTGAACATGTAGGAGTATGTCACTATACACACAGTATATCACTATCAAAGGAGAGAGAGAGGACTAGGTAGCTAGTCCGTATCCCCGGGGTTTATATGTGAGATCAAAAAGGACTAGCCTATTTGTGAATTTACATAGACTCAAAACTGTAAGGCAGGGTACAAACCATTTTGTTTGTTCATGAAGCCCTCACCCACCAACCTAGTTGGTGGCATGCTTTATCATCGGGCCCACCCAGTGACACCGAGTGTGTCCCGGGTGTGCTTCGACGCCTGGATACAGCGGAGCAGTTATGTATCTGAGTGTGCAGTGTAGTGACGTGAAGGTGACAATTTAAAAGCTATGCAGGGATCCCAGTACCCGAGGGTAAATTATATTTTAATAACTGGGTCACTGCTAGCATTAAAAAAGGCTGTTGGATGTTATAGGAATGTTAATTAGGGTTTCCTACATCCAGGTATGGTCTACATGTTTGAGCCAGGCCTTTATGAATAAAAATAGCTTTCCTCAGGACCAAAGTGTGTAGGTGCAAATTACTTAGATTTAAGTGATTGTGTAATTTTGAGAAATGTGTAGCACTCGCTAAAGTGCTTTACATGTGAGAGGGGATTCCCTCTTAGAGCATTACTGGACATACAACAAGTATGACAGGACACACATACAGGGGAGAGTCTCAGTATGGTTACATATTCACAAGACAGATTGATTGACGATAACTATTGTGCTGTGTAGACGATAAATAAGCGGCAAATGGTGTAGCCATATTGGTGGTATGGCTAAGGTGAGAGTTATCATATGTACACGAAGTTTTGTGGTGGGCTAAGCATCGTAAGCGCATCAACACACAAAAAAACGGTGGAAAGTGCATGAAAGGAAGATTATCCTCAAGTTGGCTTGTTGCCAAACATGCCCCATGGAGTAGTCCGGCAGAGGAATAGACCCTGGGAAGATAAAGGGTCCTTAGGGGGTTAGGGACCTGTGGAAAAAGAGCTTACCTGGCTTGTAGCTGAAGCGCTTGGTTTACTCACGATACTTTCGGTCAGTGTCTGTGTTGAGCCTCCAGTCGTCTCTGCGGCCTCCGTTGGGCTGTCCTTGGCCGTGTTTGTGCTTTAAATGCAGGCTGCATCATTCTAAACACCTGTGCGGGGAAGGACAGAGAAGACAGACTGTGCGAGGACACGCTGAGTCATGGCTGTACTGCACATGGGCGGGAGAGCAGTGTATCCTGTTGTGAGCATGCCCAGAAGAGTATCCTGCTGCGAGCATGCCCATGTGCGGGGGAGTAGTGTGCTCTGCTGTGAGCATGTGCGGTGCCGAATGTTGGCGCCTGCACATTGGGATGGCTGGGTGAGCTGTACCCAGTGTACACAGATTAGTGTACAGTTGTAAAACAAAAGAGCGCTAACTGGGGAAAGAGAGAACTTAAAGAGCGCTGTGGGGTGCCAGGTGTGTTTTAACTGGCCAATACAACAGGGGGACATTTAACATGGAGGGGAATCAAGATTAAGAAATTCATGTTTTTAGTGAGCTCCAGGGTATGGAGTCATTCAGGCCCAGGCCCGGTTGCTGCGTGGAGAGGCGATCGATCCATCTCTGTTCTTTGGTATGAAGGATCCGGTCATTGTCTGTTTGGTGAATGTCAAATTGTTCAATGACAGTCCAGGACATGTCATTGGGGGTGTGGTGTGCACTGAGGTAGTGATCTGTCAGTCTGCTGATGTTTCATGAGTAAACCAAGCGCTTCAGCTACAAGCCGGGTAAGCTCTTTCTCCACAGGTCCCTAACCCCCTAAGGACCCTTTATCTTCCCAGGGTCCATTCCTCTGCCGGACTACTCCATGGGGCATGTTTGGCAACAAGCCAACGTGAGGATAATCTTCCTTTCATGCACTTTCCACCGTTTGTTTGTGTGTTGATGCGCTTACGATGCTTAGCCCACCACAAAACTTCGTGTACATATGATAACTCTCACCTTAGCCATACCACCAATATGGCTACACCATTTGCCGCTTATTTATCGTCTACACAGCACAATAGATATCAGCAATCAATCTGTCTTGTGAATATGTAACCATACTGAGACTCTCCCCTGTATGTGTGTCCTGTCATACTTGCTGTATGTCCAGTAATGCTCTAAGAGGGAATCCCCCTCTCACATGTAAAGCACCTTAGCGAGTGCTACACATTTCTCAAAATTACACAATCACTTAAATCTAAGTAATTTGCACCTACACACTTTGGTCCTGAGGAAAGCCAGTTTTAATCATAAAGGCCTGGCTGAAACATGTAGACCACGCCTGGATGTAGGAAACCCTAATTAACATTCCTATAGCATCCAACAGCCTTTTTTAATGCTAGCAGTGACCCAGTTATTAAAATATAATTTACCCTCGGGTACTGGGATCCCTGCATAGCTTTTAAATCGTCACCTTCACGTCACTACACTGCACACTCAGATACATACCTGCTCCGCTGTATCCAGGCGTCGAAGCACACCCGGGACACACTCGGTGTCACTGGGTGGGCCCGATGATGAAGCATGCCACCAACTAGGTTGGTGGGTGAGGGCTTCATGAACAAACAAAATGGTTTGTACCCTGCCTTTCATCTTGAGTCTATGTAAATTCACAAATAGGCTAGTCCTTTTTGATCTCACTATACACACAGCACATCTCTTGCTACAGACTCAGTACAGGTGTCCGGATGAAGGGATGGGCAGAGACTCATTTCACATGCTTGGGATGCATGCCAGCAACACACACTATGATGTACTCATGTCCTGATGGGCAATGTCACAATGGGGTGCATGCCACACACTTGAACACAATGCAAGCTCACTCATAGCTAGTTAAATGCTGTCAGTCAACACTGTCTCCTGTCACAGGGGCAGGGCATCCAGACAACAACAATATGCACTGACTCACAATCCTAGCTCAGGGGTAAAGCTAACTCTGCAGATGACCGTCGCACTTGCCCATCCCATGCAAACAACATATACAGGACCCAGAAGACCCTACATCATGCAAATCATTCATATGAGTCTCAGCAAACACAAATCTCTGTACATTAACGCATCACAGTCTGCCAATCCTTGTAACCCAGATGCATGAAGGACACAGTTGCATACACCATTGTGCGCTGTCAGATGATCACACACCTATATGTCACACAGGTCTTGTCTCTCACAGTCACACCGCAGATGTCATGCTGACCCTCTGAATTATGGACACCCCAGTTATACGTAGCAACAAGACACACCCTAATGACACAGAGGCAGACACCTGAGGGCACATGTCACTGAGCACAGCCTGCAATTTCATACACAGGAGTGGGATTACAGAGTGTTTCTGAATGCCCTTGAGGGGGCATGACTGGCCAGGACTAAGTGAAACAGTGTTTTGCCCCGGACAGTAGTCAGGTGGCTAAGCAAGTGTGACATACTTGATATACATACTCCTGATGCCCAAGAATTGGAGTCCCCTGCTGCGTGGGTTTGTTTGGAATACCCCAGCCACATGTTGCGAGTCAGACCAGTAATCGGTACACATCTCAAGGGCACACACAGATCACATGTCATATCTCAGGCGTTGTGTAAACAATTGACCCACCCATGAAACACACAACAGATTCACGGGAACTGATGCTAACCGGTACCTGAAGCATAGCTGACTGCAGGGACACAGTGCCCTAGTGACATAAGCAACAGACTGGAGGGGCCGCACCTGTGGAACAGATGAGGAGGGTGCATCACACAAATGAGGGACCTGAGTTTGGGACTACAAGACCTACGTAATGTGGAAGTGTGACCAGGACAAAATACTGCTATTTGCATGTCAGACATAGTACACAGATCAGACAAGGACTCATCTCCTTCCTGCTGCTGTCTGGCCTTCAACTGCCTATCCAGGTCCGGTAAGACCACCGCCAGGATACGGAGCATGTGGGGAGTCAGGGTCCGGTGTCCACCCCTCCTGCGTAGAGGTGACAGCTTCAGCTGGACACTAGCGATCCTCCGGGTCCAGCCCCAAAGGTCCTGCCAACTCTTCTGGCAGTTGCAGATCCAGCGCCTGTAGACCCCCACGGAACGAACAGCCCGTGCAATGGTCAGCCAGATCTCCTGCTTCTGCTGGGCATCAAACTGTGAGGAGGACAAAGTGAAAAGTACATTAACACACATGCCCCAGATTGCTGCAGCACACATTTGGATATACATGCCATTATCACAAAGGGAAATAATTACACAGGTAGTGCAACCATGGGGAATGAAAACTCAGATGCATGTCTGACATGTTAACAATGCCTGGATAGTTTAAGCTTGCAATAATGCACATTAGCGGCAGGGGAAAAATTCATTACATGTATCTACACACTTTGGGGGATGAAAGTAGTCAGTGAGAATGCTTGCCACTGGTGTACACACTGCTAGTACTGCTAGTCAGACCACATGCATAATTAGGAAGGCAGTGGACTGCACACTCACCTGCTCCCCTTGTTTCCCATAGAGCTTTCTGTACTCCGGAAGGAGCCCGTCCAGCAGGGCCTGGTTCTCCTCCTCAGTGAAGGCTGGGGCCCTCTCCAGAGTACGTGCCATAGCAGGAGCCAGAGGATGCAGAGACAGCAGCAGTGGTAGCAGGGATGTGTTCCAGGAGCATGTAGTGCTGGCAAGTGAGCTCCCTGGGGTCCAGCCAGCCTTATATCTGTGCTGCAGAGGCAGACTCTGTGCCATGTGTCCCAAGTGATAGGTCCAACACGGTTGCATTCTATGAATCTGGCCAATCCATTCAAAAGTACGACTTGTACACGCCTTCCGCATCGTTCAAATCTTCACCTTCATGGAACACTTGAAATTTCAACTTTGTTGTAGGCATCCAACTGAATTTCCAGTGTACAACTCGTACAAGTTTTGAATCCGCATCCGTCTCCATGACAGTCCTGAGCCACTGGGTCCGCCCGGCTCGTTCAACTGACTGTACAACGCGTATTTTGAATATACACATGCACCCGTCTCCATACGATTCAATGGTCAAGGCTTACATCTGTCTCGGACCATGCCTGCCCGACGTGTATGCATTGTCACCCGCGTCGGACCTCATTGCATTCAATGACAAAGCATACGCACGGCTCGGCCATGACCCGTGCAATGCGTACGCATTGTCACCCGCGTCGGTCCTCATTGCATTCAATGACAAAGAGTACGCACGGCTCGGTCATGACCCGTGCAATGCGTACGCATTGTCACCCGCGTTGGACCTCATTAGTGTGAATATTATACGGATGCAACACACATATACTGGCCATGGATACCTGCGCACACCTGCCACACTATAGCATTGGCCACACAGTGTCCCATGGCATGTAAGGCTACATTTCCTGGGTGTTTGGGGGGGCCCCAGCAGGATTTTTGGCTGGCACTTTGTGCAGCCACTCCCAGGCTGTGCACGTGTACATAGGGGCAGAATCCTTTGTGTGTTGTGCACATTACCACTGTGATGTGCAATTGGACAGTAATGGGCATGAGTCAAGGCCAAAGTGTCAGGTCGAATATGTTTAAGACATGTCACATACACACTGAGTCCTGGGGTTGATGGCATGTACGTCACAGTGAGACCTGTAGCCCCAATACTGATGTGCACCCACAGTTTGTGTGCATGTTGTGTCTCAGATGTGTCTGATCACATGTTACCAATGGGTGACAGCCTCCACATCCATGTGGTATATGCATCAACCTTGATGGGGTGTGTGTCTAAGAGACATACATGTAGGGCCGGCAGGAACAACAGTGGCCACTACCTGTGGGACATACGCTTGCCTTGTGATGTGTACGTTCTACGCCATGTCCATTTCTGTGTTGATGTGGCAATACAGGGAGCCTGGGTTTCTGCATGGCAAAGATCTGTGATGCCTGGGAGACATGAGGCATCAATTGTCACTGGGGTGTGTTTTTTTAACGTTGCAGCAGCACAGAGGATGGGTGACACAGCCAGATGATTGGCCCATTGCACTACATGGGACTCATGTGGACATGTGGAATTGAGATGTGAGGTGGTGGTCTTGTAGGTGACATATGTGTCCATGCCCAACAGCACACATCTCAGTACATTGTGTAATGTCATGAACTAGCATGTGATAGTGATCGTGGTCATGGACACATGGGTGGATGTACTGACAATCTTCCTTTGTGCATCTCTGTACTGCAGGGCACCAGCTGTCTATCGGCCATTCCCAGACCTTGCAACCATGCAGGAATGCGACTGCAACAGACGGTACCGCTTCACCAGGCCACTGATTGCGGAGTTGGCAGAGCAGTTAGCGCCACATCTGCTACCTGGCCGGACATACCCTACAGCACTGACCTCAGAGGTGAACGTGATGGCAGCCCTGCACGTCTTTGCTACTGGTACCTTCCAGTACACTGTGGTTATAGCAGGTGGGATGTCGCAAACGATGTTTAGTCGGGTGCTACGCGATGTCTTGGAGGGGATGTTTCAATTCCTCGACCTGTATATCAAGTTCCCGAGCCCAGATGAACTCCCTGAAATTAAGGATGCCTTTTATACACTGGGGAGGATGCCGAACGTCATTGGATCTATTGATGGGACACATGTTGCCCTGATACCACCACAGGCACATGAGCAGGCATACCGTAACAGGAAGCACTACCATTCGATCAATGCTCTGGTGGTCTGTCTTGCTGAAATGTCGATCACACATGTGTGTGCACGGTTCCCTGGTTCGGCGCACGATGCCTACATCATGAGGAGTAGTCGCATTGCAATGCTGATGTCACAGATGCCAGCTCAGCGTGCCTGGCTTGTCGGTGTGTACTGACTGTTTCTCAATGTGTGTGTTTGTCACTGTTGAATTCCGCACTCCTACAAAACTCAGCTACTTGTTCATTTTTGTGTGTGTAGGTGACTCCGGATACCTCAACATGCCGTGGTTGCTGACACCCCTCAGGAACCCTGTGACACCAGCTGAGCTGCGCTACAATGAGGCACATGGTCGGAACAGGAGGGTCATAGAGTGGACATTCAGCCTCCTGAAAAGCTGCTTTAGCTGCCTGGACAAAACCAGAGGGGCCCTCCCATATGAGCCTGCAAAGGTGTGCAAAATAATACTTGTCTGCTGCATGCTACACAACATGGCGGTGCGGAAGGAGGTGCCTCTCATCCAGGATGACGATGACGACGACCAACCTCCGGCGCCTGTGGAGGATCCCGGCCTGGGCCAAGATGCCAGTGATGATGAAGATGATGGTGACGTCCGCTCCCCGCTCATCAACAACTTCTTCACCTGAATGTGAGTTTGCAGGGTTGCTATGTGAATGTATGGAGGTAGCCTGGAATGTGTTGAGCCAGCTCTGTTGCTGTCTGAGTGTGTCTGTGTGCCACTTGACTGGATGCATGCTGTGATGTGTCCATTCAGCTGGTGTGTACTCCACAATAGGGTAATACTGCTAACTAGTGATTGTGTAGGTGTTTTGCAACATGTTTTGTGCATGTGTATTGCATTTCTCTCCTGTTCTTCTGTGCCTTTGACTGTATCTTGTCTGTCCTTCCCAGGATACTTTGCCTGTTGTGTGGTCAACACTGACCCCCAACATCCAGAAGCAAACACCAGTGTGGAAGTTGACAATTCCCATCAACTGATGTACCCCACATCCCTGGACTTCCATTCTCCAACACATTGTGAGCGTGTGTCCACTGTTACGTAGAATTACCGTGCAACTAGTGTGTAATAAACGTGTTGCTGATGTGTAATGAACCTGTGCTACGCTTTGTTATGTGCGTAGTCTGTCTTCCCATATCTGAGTGACATCTGCTTTTCTCACCTGTGGACTTGTTACTACTGACTGCGCTTGGTGTTGTGTCTGTGCATGCCAATGTGTTTCAGGTCACCATCATTGTGTGTGATGAGTAACATGGCCATGGTGAGTATGTTTTGTGTTGCCATAGTGGTGTGTCTCCCTCACATGTGTCACATCCCCATGACTCACCTTACGTTGGTCACATTGTTGCAGTATTTGGCATGCACTGTGTTGTGTAGCAGATCGACATCTCCATGACACATGACAAGTTGGAATCACAACAGAGGCAAGTATGGTGTACTGGTGAGTTTATTTACAAACATGTGTGAGGGAAGTGCCCAGGATGGTGGGTGCTGTACAGTGGTTTTGGAATCCAAAGTTCACATTGGAGTTGGAAGTGCTGGTAGATGAAATGTCCAGAGTAAAGTCCACAGTCATCTGATACATTGGCCCAACATGAACCCTCCATGACGTATCTATTTCCCTCCCTAGGTTAGTATTCTGTTTCTGCGCGAGTTTCCTCCTTTTCGGTTCTGCTGTGTTTGGGACTTCCTTTTCTAAGCGCCGGGATGCCCCTTAGCTGGGGCAGCCGTGCGCTATAAAAGTGCTGGTAACATAACATAACATGTCATGTGGGTGAGTTGTGTGCGATTGTACAAGGTGAACGGGTTGCGCACAAAGAACATTGTCCAGAACAGGTTTGGAGGCCCTGGGGGATGTGCTGGGACATCTGCCTCTCACATGTGTTTCTGCGGATGACCCCTCTTCTTCCGGGGGGGAGGATCGTCATGTGCAGGCCTCTGCGGTGCAGGGGACTCTCCGCCAGAGTCCTCCTCCCTCCCTTTGGTGCTGGCAGATGGTGTTGCGACAGATGTTGGGGGCACACAGGGGGGTGTGGACAGGTTGGTGTTGATCTGGCAGAGGCATTGTAGTATGTCCCGATGTACCGCAGTGATGTCATCCCACTTGGCCTCTATGCGGGCATGGTGGATGACCTGCTCATGTTGCATGTCCTTGAGGATCCCCACTACCTGGCCAAATCCTCCAGTGCTATCCTGGTACGCATCTAAGATGCGTGCCAGTTGGAGGTCATCATGCAGTCCAGACCACTCTGCAAGGCGTGCCCTGTGCCTCCCACCCCTCCCAGCACCCCTCTCCACATGGGCAGGACCAGCGGCGGTATGCACAGGTGACACTGAGACCCCTTGGGTGGTGTTGCTGGTGGTGTTGGCTGTAGCTTCCGGGGGGTCCTGTGTCCCTGTGCTATGGGTGTTGATTGTCCTTGTTCTGTCTGTGTTGGCGGGGGTGCCCTATCGGTGTCCAGATGCTGGAGGCGTGGGTACAGGGGGGGCAGATGTTGATTCTGCTGGTGCTGCATGATGGCGCACACCGGAGGGGCCATGTTGGTCGTCGTCATCCGAAGAGGAGAGTGAGAGAGTGAGACCAGAGAGCTCAGTGTCCACCAGAGTCTGGGACTGGGTATCTTCGTCATTTGGTGCTGGGTGCCTAGCACCACCTGTGTTTGGAAGTGACACAGAATGTGATATATGTTTCTACATGCATTGTTGGTTCACAAACATGACATTTTCTACTTTTCAAACAGATGCCTGCCTGTACACTGCTTTTTCCCAGCTTGTCACAGACAGAGTTTGATATTGTTGTAGGCCATTTCCCAGCATGGCCATGTGCTTCCTGCAACAGAGCCCAGTGTCAGACATCTTGTCAGTCCCTTCCCACCCTTCCCACTCCCTGTGAGGCGAGTATGGTTCAGTTTGATCTTTGTGGGCCATGTGGGTGGGTGTAGGTTGTCTGTGACTGCGAGTCCCATCATACTCTTGGCCACACCCCCCCTTCCAAGCATGCCCATACTTCCTCCCTCTTGACTCTGCTTCCCTGTGAGGGGGTGTGACAGCAATGGCAAGATGGCTGACTGTGGAATCCTGGTGTTTGTTAGGCTACAAGTCCCAAGTGAGCCCCTGTGCTGATATTTCAATGAGGTGTGTGTCAATGCATTGTACCCTGTGAGTTGTGTGGAGTTTGTGTTGAGGGGGGGTGTCTTCCCATGCCGATTAGTAGGGTCAGGGCTGTCAGTCATCCTTCCCATCATGAACCATGCTTCTATTGTAGGGCGTGCAAGTTGTCTTTCAGGATGTCAGTCAGTGGTGTCCTGCTTCTGATTTGCACACAGGCCCTAGCAGGGCCTTGTGATCCCCACAGCAGGACCCAGTGTCAGCCATCTTGTCAGTCATTTTCCACTCCCTGTGATGTGGGCATGTTTCAGAGAGGTCTTGATGGGCCAATCAGGAGGGGGAACATTATCTGTGACTACAGGCCCCATCATGCTTTTGGATACACTCACTTCACCTGCATCCCCACTATTCCTTCCTGACAGTCAGCTGCACTGTGAGGTGGTGTGTTTGTGGTGGCAAACTGTCTGGCAGGGTCTATTTGACTTTGTGCCACTGGCTTGCTCTATTTGTTTGTAGGTTGGTGGATGTCATGACACAGTTCCCAGTCACTCTGAGATGGCAGGTATTGTGTTTGTCTGACTGGCATACACATCTTGGGCTGATTATCTATTGGTTACTGTAGCTTTGCTTGCGGTGCATGGTTTCACTGTCCCCTTGCCACACAATCTTGAGTATGTTGTTTGTGTACTCACCAGGCTCTCGGATGTCTGTTAGGCCATAGACGCTCTCTGGTGGTAGGATGTCCCACACCTTCTCCTCCCAGGTCCTGAAGTAGACTGGTTTGGCAGGAGGGCCACCGCCGGTGTGCTGACTCAAGGCGTGATCTTTCTCAATGAGTTTCTTGACCTGCGCACGTCATACCACCTGTTCTGGATATGGTCCTTTGTGCGCAATGTTGGTGCTTGTGCATTCACCTTGTCCTCAATCCTCGCCCACATCTTGGTTTTCTGTGAGATGGGAGTCCTTTGAACCAATGTACCAAACAAATGTGGCTCAACTCTGATGATCTTGTCTCCCAGCACTTCTAACTCACTATCTGTGAACTTTGGATTCTTCTTTGGAGGCATGGTGATGGGTGGTGGTGGTGAGTGATGTGTGTGTGAGGGTGCAAGGGATGGTGGTTTGGTGTTGGTTTTGCTGTGTGTATGTGTGTGTGCTTTTGTATGAGGTGCTGATCATGTGTTAGTTGCGTGATGGGTGAGTTGTGAGTGTGTCTGTGGTTGCTGTGTACTGGTGTTTGCTGCTGGCTGTGTCTCTTGTTTGCAAGGGTTGATGGTAGTGATTGTAGTCCTTTATATAGTTGGAGTTGTGGGTGTGTATTTGTCCCATGTTTTTTTCCTTGGCATTTATTGGCTTTGTCATTGCTTGTTTGGGCCTTTTTTTGTCTTTTTTCCTTTGTGTTTTGTAGGCATGAAGGAGACGTTCATGTGACGGAAACCGACGCTGCTGTTGTCTCGTGCGGGCTTCTCCGCCTCGTTCACGCTGTCTGTCTTCTGTGTTTGGTACGCGTCGGTCGCGGCAGTCTCTATTGCTTGTGTGCCCGGTTGTCTGTGCGTGTCGGTCGTGCGACTTGGTCTCCGTGCGAGTCGGTCTGGTTTTACACGCATTGCATCATACTGCGCTCATCGTACATCGCGGGTACGGGTCGGTCGGGTTCATTCCGGGTTCGTGTTGGTCGGTGAAAATCGCGTCGGTTTTCCGGCCGGGTCACTATTTTCCAGACCACTCGGTCATACAGCTTGTATTCCATACGTGTTGGTTGTAATTCACATGCGTTGCATCGTACTGCACGGGTCATACGGCGCTGGTCCGTGTTGGTCGGTATTCGGTCCAGGTCTGTGTCGGTTGGTTCATTTTGCGCTCGGAATCGCCCCCTTAATTTAACAATGGTAACTTAATTTGATGCTTCAAACATGTACTCTCAATAACAGAAAAATTAAAATGTATTTCTAACTTTATTGCTTCTCAAATTTTTAGGATTTTTATTACAGGACTCACTTAAGTTCTAGGGGCATATTTTTCAGCAGCAGCAGCATCGGGGCACTACACAATATACTTAAAGAACAACACAGGTTGGATAGAATACTGATCTTAATTTTGAACACAGACTGCCTAAACAATTTTCACAACAGTTAACTTCTTATTTTAGATTAAAAGTTCTAAGTTACAATGTTACCATTGCTATTTACCTAAAATGTTACTTATGAGTTGTAATTACATAATTCAGTAGGTATGTCATTATGTGGCCTAGCACGATTGATAACATTTTCAAAAATGTACTCTAAGTATTGGTGTCCTCTATGCTTTTGCATACATGATATTACTTAGATACACATGTGAACAGTTGGACATGCACATCATCTATTTTTTTTTCACAACCCAATGGATTTGTTTTTTCCCACTGTGGCATAATGTATAGCACCATATGATCATTTTGACCTGTAAATGTTATAAATGATGACATAGTTCTGCAACAGAAATGCTGCTTATATCAGAGAAACAAAAAAGAAAACATTAATGGATTTACTTTATATTATATTTACTAAATACAATCACACATCACTGTAGTTGTGTATCATAAACTTACCATATTAAGCCATTATAGGTGTGCAAGACTTGGAAGATGGTTTCAGATGATAACAACTATTTAGTTCCAAACAACACTGCCGTCTCTTTGGAAACATAACATTGAATGGGGATAACAGATATGGACATTTTGATTCAATTTTATTTTATTTTCATTAAAACTAGCTATGTCCCTCTAATCTATACAGCTGTACTCCACGTTGTGACACTGTAAAACATGCCAGTCCTCTCCACTGTACATCATGGCACTGAAATGTATAACATATCACTCTACTGTATCACACACCACTCTACTATATGATATCCCACTCCATTGTACAGCACTCAACTGTATAGGCCTTTACTGTGCCACACTCCACAACAATCCACTCTATGACATCCCAACTGTCTAGACACTCTAATCCACTTTATAATGCTCGATACAAACACACTCCACTAAACAACACTACACTCAACAACGCAGCATTGAACAACACTCCACTCAACAAAGGTCCAGTGTATGACACTGCACTGTACTGCATGACACAGCACTTCACTCTACCCCACTCCAGACTATGCCACTGTACAATACTGTACTCCATTGTACAAGAGACAACGCTCCTCCACTCTATTTCACAATATGGCGCTGTCGGTACGACACTGTACAGCTATCTATAATAATGTATTCCACTCTTCAAAACTCTCCAGTCATCTGTTCTACAACTGGGTACTCAACTGTATGCTGCTGTATAACACTCGACTATAGACATGACATTGTACGCTCCTGCATTCTATCAGACTGTGGTACTGTGTATGACATGCCACTCCACTCTACTATATCATATATCAGTTTACTGTACGTCACTCCTCTGTAGAACAAGCTACTGCACTCTATAAGTCTGCACAGTAAGCCACTGCACTCCACTGTATGACACTAGATGAGACACTAGTCCACTCCACTGTACAACATGCCAATTCACTCTATAACAGTCCACTCCACTCTATGACACTCTACACCAGTCCATTCTACGAGACGTTATGAGACTTCACTACACTGACCAGCACTGCACCCCACTCCAATGTGCAAGACGCCACTCCACTTTCCGATATCCCACTCTACTTTATGGCATACCACTCCATTCTATTAAATGCCACTCCAGTGTTTGCTACTGCAGTTCACTCCCCTCTACTGTAAGACACTTTAAATCACACTGTATAACACAACACTATAATGTACAGCAGTCTACTCCATGCCCCTCCACTGCTAGACATTTAACAATATGCTATTACACTGTATGCCACTGTATGATACTCTAATGACTCTATGCCATTGTATGACAGTACACTCACTGACAGACCACTCAAGAAGACTCCACTTGATGACAATTAACTAGACAAAAGTACATACTACAACACTGGACAATACAAGATTGCACTGTACAATACTCAAGTCTACAACACTCCACTCCACTTTATGGAACTTCACTCTACGAAAGTGTACTCCCCTGTAAATACAATCACATATCTCTGTACAATTGTATTATGAGCTCAGCATGTAGTATATAGCCAGTGTAAGGCACATGTTTAATTTACCTTATACTTACCTTTCATTACTACATTCATTTCAATGTTGTATGTCTCATACGTGAAAAAATATGGTTAATATTAACACAAGCTCTTTTAATATTGGAAATATTTAGTTAGTTCTGAAAAGAACTTTTTTTTACTTCTTTTTTTGTTTATTTTGTTTTTTCAGGATGTTTACTGTTTTTTCGTACAGTTCAACATGACCCACAAACCATAAAAAATAAGGGCAGGAGGACAAAAAGAGGGGAATAAAACTAAGGATGTAGGAAGGACACTGGGGAGCCATGACAAGCTCCTAGTTTATCTTCAGGTCTTTCTCTCCTGCAACAATTACTGTGTGATACAGTAAACAATAGGTAGTGCTATTAGCATACTTATCTACAATACCTAAGTGGTATGGGTGTGCACAGATGTGGGTCCCATGTTCACTGTGTTACCGGAACCATGATGCACCCGGCTGATGAGCTCATAACTATGGCAAAACCAGCCCTAGGTTTCTTGTGTTCTGGTTTAGGGACTACCTGGCTTGGCAGTTCGGGCTGGACTGTTCCCATGAGGAGCAGGGTCAAGACTCATGTGCATTTGGTGGGTCTAAACTGAGGGGCATAGGGAGCAAAAGATTGTTGTTTTGTGTTTAATAAGTGCACTGGCACTGCCGTACTAGGAGGAAGAGAGTCTGCAGGTGGAACTGATCGAATGGGTGGTAGTGGAGATCCTGCCAATGCTGCAGATATGGATGGTGTTGCAGTGTTGGATGTTGTGGCTGCTGATGATGTTGCTGCAGCGGCCTCCTGCAACTCCTTCTCCTGCCTCCATTCAGCCCATGCCAACTTTGTACAGTTAATGGCCTCCAGGTGCTCCTGCCTCCCTGTTGTCCCAAAGAGGTAATGCTGTCAATGCTACGTGATATAATATTTTGGCAAAAGCTGCAAATGACAGGTTTAGCATACATCCTTTTTTTCTTCATGTGGCAAGGAGAAAAACTGCCACAAACAAACTCATTCCGTTTTTTGCACAACCTCCTGTTCCTCCTGTACCATCATCTGCTCCTCTTGATCTTCCTCATCCTCCTGATGCAGGGCACAATTTTGTTGCTCAGTCATTTTTAAATCAGGACAAATAAAAATCTGTCTGAAACAAGACCTAGCTCCCTGAGGAAAATATTACAATCTTCCCCTTGGAAGCTGAGACTAGAAATGATGAGGTGTACATTTCCTGTTTCATACAACTGACAATTTTATAAGCACATCAAATACTGTTTTACAACTGCCAAGTACAGCGGTACTATCGCAATAGTACCTATGATGTAACGGGGTAGTTTTGAAATAAGATACAATAAAAGCAGGTGCATCAAATTGACATACACATAATTATGGCTGCCTGTTATAACGCCCTATGTGTTGTTGAAATTAAATATATGATAGAACACTGAAAATTAAAAAGTACATCATTATGTCATTGGTTCATAGCATCAAATGAGCTATAAATGTAGACAATATGACTAAATAGCAGCCAACAACCATCAAGACTATGGTGACCATTAGAAAGTAACACCAAGGGGCCGATTCGGATCCGGGTCGGAAGGGCACCAAACGCGATCCGGGCGGAAAAGCTATGAGCCGTACGCGTGTTTTCCGGCCGACTCGTACAGCTGTACAAGCGAGCAAGTACGATGCGAGCTACGTGAGATTCACCAACCGAGTCGTTTCCGGGTCCGAACCGCTCCGTACGTCTCAGTCGGAAGCTAACCGTGGAGGGCAATGCATGCGATTTACAACCGAGCCAGTACGATGCATGCGTCGGACAGCCTGTGCGAGCCGGAGTGTCCAGCTCGCAAAAGCTACCGGAGTCGGAATTCGGGGGTCTGCGTTGGACCCCCTGACACCCGCAGCCCTATGACTCGGACACAGGGGGAGACCTATGGGTCTCCCCAACACAGGCATGTATGGTGCGGATGGCACCGATGCGTACCCACTGCAGAGGGCGTACTTGTTCGAGACGTACCCATTTAGTCAATGGGAGCACATGTACGCGTCGTACGACCGGCTCCCATTGACTTCTATGGGAGTCCGACCTAACCGAGTCCGACAGCATACGGCCGCATCGTACTCACTCGTTCGGACTGCAGGACTCCGGCTCGGTCGGAAAACACTCCGGATCCGGCTCGGCCGGAGTGCTTTCTGACCCGGATCGGAATCGGCCCTCAAATAGGCAATAAGCACAGCCCAATACTACTAATAATAGCAACAACCAGAGAGATTGTGCAGGTTGTAGGAAAACAATACACCTTAATTTCTTCTTTGAAAAACATATGCAGAAAGCTATCCTTCTTTACATACATCTGTACATATTCCTTCATAAAACAGGTACATTTCTATATGAATGTGTGTGGCAGTCTTAAAAACAATTATGGATTTACTTTGTCCTGTGTTACACTAAAAATTACATTACATTAAAAAACATAGTACCTCTACAATCCAGGGTTTAAGGGGAATAAAGCCTGGTGCTTTCATCTCCTGCACCTTTCCCCTTTTTGGCATTTGTAAATATTTGTAATGGTTTGGAATCAAACACTCTTTACAAATATTACATTTCTAATTCTTTAAAGCTCCAGTTATGATGAATTCCAAACGAGAAGGTGGCTGTTTTTAAAATGAAATATTTGAGATGATAATTGAGATTGAGCAGGAAGTTTGCCCAAGACAAAGCGGCTGCCGGAATCAGTCTTTGGGGGTCCTTTGTAGGCCGCCCTTCAACCGGAGATGTATGAATGTAGTCCATTGGGATACCCAATGGACCACTCTTCCCAGCAATGCACAATGTGGCAGGCACCATGGGGTGCCCGCCAAAGGGTGCAAGGTTTTCCTACACCACCCCATTTTTCAATGGGAGCCTGTGTTCTCGTGCAGAACACAGGCTCCCATTGAAGTCAATGGGAGTCTGACCGAACGATGTTGGGAAGCATCGTAATCAGTTGTCCGGACTCGCAGGACCTGATTAGTTTGGAAACTAGTCCAGAACCGAATCGTTCAGGACAGTTTCCTAATGACATCGTAATCGGGCCCCTAGTGTCTCATGTAAAGTCATTATCTCTTCTGGGGCCCTGAAAGTATGTGAACAGGCAGCCTAGAACCTCCTCACAGCCACCCAGAAGTACAGTGACCCACCATCCCTCGTCTGGGGGACCTCACCGCTGTCTGCAGCAATCCTAGCTCAGAGGTTCCCTAACCAAGAGTTTCAGGCTCCAAGTCTTGGTTATTATCTGGAGCAAGCACCCGGTATCTGTTTGTGCTGTGGGTAGAGATTTCTGCAAACTTCTGGAACTCTGGATATGCTGTGATAGGATTATTGCCTTTGAAGGTCCAAGGTCCTTGTTCTCTGAATAATTGCAAGAGTAGGTACTTGTCCTGAGGGTGGCCTGGGACCCTATGTGCTCTCTCAATGGAGAAGAATTTTGGGACTTTATTAGCAAGGACCGTGTTCATAAGCCAGTCTGCGAGGAACAGCTCAGTATTTGGGCCCTTGAGCCATTCTGGAAAACATAACAAGCGGATGTTACTGCGGCAGGAGCGACCTTCTGTATTCTGGAGTGGCCGCATCTCTGCCTGGAGAGCCTTTAGCTGTTCCTGGATGGCCCCCATCGAAGGTGTACGGTTGACCAGTGAGTATTCAGCCTCCTCCACCCATTCCACCAGCTTGGCATGGTCTGCCTGCATCAATCTAGTCTCAACCTGTATAGCTCCTAGCTGGCCTCCATTACCATTTTGGAGTTCTGGATCACTGCAGGATTTTATCAAACATGCTGGTATGCTTCTCCTGCGTGGTCTGCTAATTTTTAATTGGGTCTGTGTGGGTTGTTGCAACCCCCAAACTGGCCATGATGGACTTCTGAGGGGGGGGGCTGGTGACTTTAGGACAAACTATGCCCATCAGTCACAGCCTGCCCTAGTCAATAGGCAACACTCTCAACAGTTCGGGGGCTGCACAGAGTGGGCAGCTGTGAAAACATGATTCTCAGGGCGTCCCAATCCCTAAAGCGAGGGTGAGTCGAACTGGAGGCTACACACAGTGGGGTCCAGCAGCCCAATAATGGGAGCCTCTTATAACCGCTACTGCATCAACACACCAGCCCAACACAGCCATGTCCCTCACTGTATCCCTCGCCACTGCAGATGGTTCTCCAAGGCGGGGCAGATAACTTCAAGTCAGTCGGCTCCAACGCAGATCATCAAGCAATGCATGAGCACAACCAGGCTCTCCCCCTTGCAATAACATCCAAAGTCACCACTTCCAAAAAGCAGTGGCCCACAGGCTTCCCACAGAACACAGGTCAACTCTTCTGGTGCCTTATTAGCTCTCAGTGGGGCCTGCCACTGGTCAGCATGGCCGCTGCATCCTCACACCAGGGCACTGCCATGGCAAGCAAGCAGATCACCGAGCAAACAGGCCGAGCCCCTCATCCCTGTGCGGCAATAGGAAAGGCCTGTCCGTTCCTCTGCCACTGACGTCCAGCTACCTCCATTGTCGAGGCCAAGAGTCCAGCCCATTTACCAAGGAGCTGTGACGAGAGTCTCCACTCTCTAGTGGGGGTTCAGCCGGCATCAGAGCTCCCAGGTGCGGCAGAATCTGCTCTCACTGAGGGCCCTTGGCAGACGCCCTTGGCTCCAGTGCCCATCACAGCAAGGCTCTGTGATAGCGAGTAGGAACGGGGGCCCTAGAAGAACACTGCTGCAGTTCTCCGGTCATCCAGCTCTAGTGTCAGCAAGGGTCCATGAGCACGTGGCCCTCGTGTAATGCAGCTGCTGCTCTCTCCCTCTGCATAGTCCCCGTTGGTGACTGCAAGACCTCTTAGAGGCATTGGCAAGGGTACCAGGAGGGCCCCCAGCAAACAGGGCAAGACAGGGCTACCACAGGAGGCCCTAGATGTGGGGTGGATGCAGGATGACAAACGCTGGGCCCAATCGGAGCGGAGCCCTGGCTCTAAGCATCTGACCATGGCGCTATCTGACCATGGCGCCAACTTCAACATGCCCCTTACATGTTTTTTATCAATTTAAATTGTAAAAAATGTTTTTTTCCTCAACTTTATGTAAATGTTTATTTTTAATCTAAAGTATATATTAATTTTTTTTTAAATAAACAATAAATAAATATGTAAACATAAGTAAAATTTGAAAAGTGTGTGACGTCTTTATTATACAATAAAATGGAATTAATATTATAATTGGTTACAAACATACAACACATTTTTAATTATATTTTTAATCACCAACAATACTAATAAAATAACACGTAGTATTTCCCCAACATACAAATAAAAGAAAAAAAAAAGAATTCAAAACATTGTTAGACAGGGTGATATTTTCTATTTCCACTCCATTCTAACCACATTGCGGGGAGGTGTAAGACAGAAAAAGAGTGATATTTAATATTCCCACTCCAATCTAAACCAATTTGGGGAAGGCATTAAACACTAAAGGGTGACATTTACTGTTCCCTTTCCAGTCTAACCATATTGGGCAAAGGTGTTGAACACGGAAGGGGTGGCATTTACTATTCCCACTCTAATTTAATCCAATTTCTGGAAGGTTTTGGACACAAAAGGGGTGACATACTATTCCCACTCCAGTCTAACCATATTGGGGGAAGGTTCTAGACACTAAAGGGGTGGGAGTTACTATCCCTACTCCAATCCAAACCAATTTGAGGAAGTTGTTGAACACTAAAGTGGTGCCATTTACTAGTTCCACTCCAATCTAAACCAATTTGAGGAAGGTGTAGGGCACTTAAGAGTGTATAATCACTCCACTCCCACTTCAATTTAAACCAATTTGGGGAAGGTGTTGGACACTAAAGAGTGACGTTTCTTATTCCCACTCCAATCTAAACCAATTTGATGAATGTGTTGAGCACTAAAGGTACGACATTTGATATTCCCACAACAATCTAAACCAATTTTGGAAAGGTGATGGTCACTAATAGGGTAGTATTTACTATTTTCACGCTTATCTAAGGATATTTGAAAAAGGTGTTATATGCTAAAGAGGTGAAATTAACAATATCCACTGCAAAATATTACAATTTACCCAAGGTAAATCAAATTAAACATTTTCAATACACAATCAATACTCCATACTCACACACACTTTTTCACTATAAAATTAAATATAGTTTTTATCTAAAAACATGCTAACCAAAACTATAAACATATTTAAAAATTAAATAATTAATATATTTTTGAAAATATTTACTACCATTGCTAAACTTAAAATCCTAAAATGCCAAATTAAATCATAATACAAAAACAACAATCATAAAATAAAACAAGTACAATTTATATTTTAATAAATTTAAAACATATCTTTAAAATAAAATTATAATTTTAAAGCAAAAAATGTCAAATAGTTCTACAATTTAAATAATTGTTTACAAATTATAAAATATTTTGCTTTATCAAAAATTGTGTTACATAGTTTTTTACATGTTATAATATTTTTTAATCAAAATAGTGATGCAATTAATATGAAATTAAAATATATTAAAGCTAATAATATAACAAAATAAATTAAAACATTCTGAATAATGTGCATATCTTTAAAATTATAAATTTAACATGTAATTTAAAATATAACTTTTTGAAAACCTCCAGACCTTTATCCCCTGAAACCCCAATCTCCTGCTACAAAAAAAGTATTATTAGTATATATAAATACATTATTACAACTAAAAATAAAAATTTCAACACTTTCCTAACTAAAATAGTATACTACTAAAAGCAGAAATAAAAAAAACAATAATCCTATACAATCAAACACACCATAATACATTACATACTAATTAACACAAATTATACTAGATACAATAATATTTTCTACATAGATATTTTTACAACAATATTAATAACATGATTAAAAACAATATTTTTACCTTCAATATTCTTGTCGATGACACTTTTGATATCCCAATATTCTTGACAAGGTAGTTTTGTATCACTATATTCTTTGCAATATTCAGTCCACACATTGTGATGTGCATCACATCTAACTTATAAAGTACAAAGTAATAATGATTCACACTTCTCATAAGCACAGATTCACATATTTATCATGATGCCTCCCCAATTCAGATAAAAACAACATATTATACTCAGCACATCTGTATATAAAATTTATGTCAAGCCATTTTTCATATTTATTTGTACGTAACTATAACATCACTTTAAGAAAAGAAATCTGTGATTTTTTTTTTTTTGGTCACATTATAAGTTGAGCATATGCTAACCCACTTGAACATTCAGTTCCCAATAGCCCTGGGATGGCCAACCACCAAAGGTGATGTGCAGCAGGGTGTAGGCCACAGGCCCGAACCCTAACCAACTATGAGACCACAAACACTGTAATGGTGCCACAACATTTTCTCTGGAGTTGCAGCTAGCAAATCAGATTATTTCAGTACTGCGGACCCGTACTGTGATACAGAACTGGCTGAAGGGAGAACAAGCTCCCACAACCAATCATAAGTGGCTATTTAAAAAAAATAATTGTATTGAAGCATTCTTATTGGCTTGCTGCAACATTAAAAAAAATGTTGGAGCTGCCATTCCAGGGTGTATGGGATTTGTCCACATGTCATGAGAAGAAGAAAAGAAAATCACTTAACGAGGCAGGGTGTGCATACCTTGACCCCCCAGGTCCACGTGGGTGAACAACACTTTTTTGTAACATTTAAAGTCCATCTTCACCATTAAATTGGATTTTTAGTAACTATTAAAAATAATTGTTTAACTATTTTTCAAGCTGGTCCTATTCCCGAGATAGCAGAATTTGTATTTTAGTCTGCACTCTGGTTTTCTACAAAGGATATGTAGGTCTGCCCCAGTGAAAATATCTTTTAGGGCCTCCTCACATTAGGAGCTACAATCGTCTACATGCCCCACTTTTAATTACCATGCCCCCTACCTTGTCTCACACAGGGCAAGAAAACCAATTGCTGAAGTGTGCTAACATATTGCCCTACTATGTATAGTGTGGTGATTGAATCAAAATGTGAATTGCAGCTGAATAAGCAAATGGATGCAAAAGGATGAAAAAAGCCCATCTAAGAATTATTTTCTATTTGTTTTAATTTTAATACAGCAAGCTCTGTCTAGGTAAGACCTAAACATCTGAGAAGCAGACAGTCATCAGTGCTATTTCCAGGCACAAGTGCTGGTTATGTTTCATCTGGTACAAAGGTCCGGTGTTTCTTTGAAATCAAAAACTCGATGTCAACTGGGCGTAGGAACCCAGGGGGTCAGGTGACAAGGGAGGTTTATCACCCTTAGAATTTTGAGTTGGGGATATGCTGAGGACAGACTTGTAAGCAACAAGCTAGGTTTTTACAATGTATTTTATTGGGTGCATGCTTGAATAAATACACTCTATGCCAACAGAACACTGTGAGATCCCACACTGCTTTACTGAAAAGTGCCCATAGAAAGACATACTGGACGTGGCATCCTGTCCATTTCTAGCTCTTAATGCAGGCAGAGAAGTATGAGCTAGTGTACACAGCATGGATAGCATTACAGGAGAGGGTGGCATAATTATTTTAATGTGAGCATTCAGGGGATGATTAGTGCAGGATGGGGCACTATGAAAGAAGCAACAGAAAAGGGAACATTCTATTTTAGATAATTCAATAATTGCAGTTAGTTTTCTTTTCAAATAAATATAGTTATCCTTTCAGTGAGTTCACAGTAGCTATGCTGGAAAATGTCCAGAAAATTATGCACACCTAACGTCAGGATAGCTGGATAGTGCATCCATCATTGCCGTAAGAGGTGGCAGGATATTTGTGGCTGGACCAAGATGATTGCTGAAGTCCAGCTGGGCCTGTCATTTCCAGGCAAGAGGGTCGGACGTCAAACCCTGACCTCCCACATGCTCCGTATCCTAGCGCTGGTCTTCCCTGACCTAGATGAAAGCCACACAGCAGCAAGGAGGGGGTGAGTATGTCCATTGTCGCACAGCTTACTTTAAACGTGCATGTTGTAGTATGTTAGCCTGCTGACCATTTAACAGGTTGGAAGTCAGCCAAACCCACTGTTCATTTTTAAAAGATGCATATGCACAAGGATTATTAGACACCCAGTTATGCCCCTTTCATCATGGAATTTTGAGGAAGTTATGTTCAGGCTTGTGACAGTGGTGCCATGCTCATGTGATCAGCACAAATTACAACATGTGCATGGAGATAACCTTCAGGAGTATTGCAATTGCTCGACATGTGTCAGCACATTGACTAATGTATGATCTGTTCTCAGTGTGGTCTCAACAAATCTGTGAAGTATGTTTTTATCGGTTCACTCAAGAGTGAAAAGCCCATGCTACACTTCCCGGCAGCAGGTGACATCAATGTTGAGGCCTTGGTGAGTTTTGCTTGGTCAGCGTGTCAATGTTAGGTACCAGCCTTGGTCCTCAGTGTAATCAAATGTATCCCATGGGCCAATTACAGGTATGCTAACTGTGGTGACCTGTCACACTGGCCTTTTACATGAGTGTGTTGAAGATTGCATTCACTCCATCCAAAAGAGTGAGTCCATGTGTCTGACATTGTAACAGCGACAACACATGCCATTCAATGACAAACACAGGTGGTCACTGGTGGAAACATGACTGAAATTGTAAGGTATGATGTTAGATACACATTCACAACAGTTGACATGTGTGTAAATGCTCTTGACTATTCATACTTGAGTGTTTTGTAAACCATGTGTATGATGCCTCACTGTCAGATTGAGATATGTCAAATGTGCATCATTTTGGAGTAAGTTAACAAAATGAGATGGAAAATAAGAGCAATGAAAGCTGTACAAAGTGTGCAATATGTCTAATCGAAGTAAGGGACATTCAGACTTGACCAATACAAATGGGAACTTCTGCAATCTAGACAGGATTAGTTCACAGTGTTGACTGGACTCATGAAGAATAGAGATTCAGTGCTAAGAGTCTGTGCAGCCAATGCACCCAGATGGGACTGTGGCATGGTGTTCCACCTGAAGCATTCTGAGGATGCAGTCATCTGACTTGGAAGTGTGTTGACCATTGTTCATATCTGAAAATGGTGAGCTGTTTACAATGTGCACAACATTCTGAATTATCTTTTGACACCGCGAATAGATCACACAAGACAGTGTGCCACGTGCCTGTTACCCTATCTATGCCTAATACCCTGGTGACTTTCCTCAATAAGTTTCAGATATGTGACCTGACAGTCGAGAAACTAAGTTACTGGACAAATGAGCACAATCACTGTTATCTGTGTCACATGACTCATGCAATCAGTACTCAAGCTTAAAGTTTGACAAGGAAGTCATTTGATCTGTAACACTTGAGCCAATGGTTCCCAATTTGATGGCTAGGGATTATAGAATGAATACCATGTCTCAGTTCAATTGTGTGACTCCTATTTCCATTGTGAGCACTAAAGTCCCTTGCAGGAGATGGTACCGGTATGTCAGGACACAAGACCTTCAGGAGCAAAAGACGTTACATCCCCTGCTACATAGTATTTGACATTGTGGTTATGGCATTTGATGTTGATACACCCAATGTTGCAGATAACATCATATGTGAGGGAGCATTGGCTAACTGGCAGACCAACAAGTGCCATGCATGTTAATGTAGCAAGAGGTAATAACAGTAGTCAAAATGATGTATTTGTTTGATCTGTGAAGATTTGTGATGTTACCTATGTGTTAAGTACATACTGATGACTTGTGTGATGCTTTTTCATTCTTGTTCACAGCATCAGCACAGGTCAGCAGAGAAGGCAGTGCCATGGAAGAAGGGGAAGCAGTTTGCCAGTCTGAGTCCAGTGCTGACTCAAAGGAGGAGGGACCCAGTAGCACTGAGGGTGAGGGGAGCCACACTGAGAACATGTCTGATACAACATCTGCAGGATCTGAAGCCAACTCCAGCTCCAGTGATGACTCCCTTGTGGTGGTGGAGGAGACAGCGACTGAGGGCCAGATGTAGGTAAAAGCACTTTTGCGAGTCCTTAATAGCAAATTTTAGGGATTCGCTATTAAGGACTCGCAAAATGCGATGTAGGTAGGAATCGCAATATTTTTTACGATTCCTTAATATTCCTTAATTGCGAATTGCAAATTGCGATTCACAATCAAGGAATACCTTCCCCTTCATTCCTTTGGGCCAAGAGGCCCATTGGAATGAATTGGAATTGCGCACACAATATGCGAGTACCCAGTAGGTACTCGCAAATTGCATGCGCAATTTCAAGGGTGCAAGGGTTCCAGAGGGACACCCTGTTGCACCCCTGAAATGTGCATTTGTGCACATGTGGCGCAAATACATGCCCTAAGGGCATAAATGTGTGCTACATGGCACTTTTAAAAAAGCAAAAAAGTGTTTTTTTAAAGGAAATCGCAAATTACCACCAACTTGAAGTTGGTGGTAATTTGAAATGACTTAAGGCCGAATCGCACTTTCTTTTGTGCTTCTTATATTGCATTTAAGGAATCGCAATTTAAGATTCCTTAAATGCAATCGCAAAATAGAGAATCTCTAATTTTGAGATTCCTTATTTTGCAAGCAGGTTTTTGTGTGCTACATTGCACACTGCTAATTTGCGATCGCAAACGCTGAAATTCCGTGAATTTCAGGGTTTGTGATCGCAAATTGGCTTCCTACATCTGGCCATGAATCCTTAACATCAGAGTCCTCCACCACCACCACTACCATCTCCACCCTCCCAGCTGCTCCCAGGCCCAGTGTTCGTGGCTAGTCCCATGGAAGGGGTGGCATCTCCTTTGCACCAGGCACCTCACTCCCTGCCCCGGTCTCCCCTGCTGACCTGAGTGTGGAGGCCAATGACATCCTGAGGCCTCCTGGGGTAGACATCAGTGCTGAATGTCCTCCAGGTGCATACCAGTCATTTGACACAAATGGTATCTATCCTTGAGGGCATTCACTTGGACATGTCTGCCCTACACAGATCCAATCAGGCTCTGGCCTCCACACAGTAGTGTCCCAATTCCAGCAGTCCCCCCCTTCCTGCATCTTCCACATCCACACTTCCAACTACCCTACATGACCCAAGCCTACGCAAACACACAAATACACGCACCTCAACAGCCACACACAGCACACAAACACACAGACACAAGGAGAAACCCACACAAAATCACACTCAGGAGACAGACAGCACACTTACCACCAGGGACATACCAGCAGATTACACACATGCATCCACAGACACTCTGCAGACCTCAGAACACTTTGCTTCCACACCCTCTACCCTTTCCTCTCCTTTCCCCCCTCAGCCCAGACACCCCACTTTGTTCCCATGAATCATAAATTCCCCCTCGACCTTATATCAACATCTGACCCCCCAAGAAGAAACAATGGAAAAAGTTAACCCCCATAAGAAAATCCCCCCATACTTTCCCAGTCCAGCCCAGTAACTCTGTTCCCAATACATCCCCCACTAAAAAGACCAATCCCTTCCCTATTCCGGTGAAACCCCTCAAAGGATTTAAAATCCCCAAATTTGTAAAGCCCATCCCCCTCCCTCTACCCCTACCACTACAGCTACACCCCCACCACAATCTGAGACAACCACTGCAGTGGAGCCACCATCCCCTCAATCAGAACCTACCACTGCAGTGGACCTAACCACCCCTTCTGATCCCATTCCTCCCAAAACCCAACCCAGTCCTTCCTAGTTTTGTCCCTTTGGTGCCTGCATGCCCCTCAGATGCCCATCCCAGGGGAGATGTCCCTTTGTAGGATAAGTGCAGGCAAGCAGTGCAGACAAATACATTTGTGGCCCACAAAGCCATTGACTGTCATTGGACTGGCCATTGACCTATTTTGCATCATAGAATCAACATATATTTTTTGCTGAATAAAGCATTTTCTATTTATTCTTTCATATTTTTGTGTCCTCCAAATTGATTTCTGCTTAACTGGAATTCATGTGTATTATGTGGTGTAAGTATATAATGATATAGGTATACTGTGGTTTGCATATGGTTTATGGGGTACACATACTTGGTCAGTATGTATCCTACATTGTTATGGCTACTTTGGTTAGATGTCAATGTCAACATTGGTTTTGCCTATGACTGTGACATGCAGTCCCAAAGTTTTTTCAAATGTCAACATAGTGCAAGTGTTGCAAAGTACAACAGTTTATGTCAAACATGCTGCATATGTTTGTAATGTGCAGGAAGACCACTGTCACATCATTGCACCTGGGTAGATATGGAGTTCGACTTAAAGTAATGGCACAAATATTTCGGGTGACTTGATAAGGATAGGCAATCTCAAGTTCTGCTCGTAGATTCTGTGTGTACAACATTTGTCTGTGTTTGGTGAGCCAAAGGCCCTTCAGGCCCCTTCATGTGACACATCTGAAGGTATACCTATTCAGCAACACAATGCACAGCAGCAATCCCCTTCTTGGCTCAGTTCATGCAAGCAGACTGACCCTCAGTTGTTGGTACCAGAAGTGGTGTAGAGTTGTTTGTTCAAGGTGGATGCTGACTCCAGTCAGGGCTGACGCTGCCAATGTTCAGCTGCACTGGGCCTCACAAATGCCAATGACTACAGAGCCCAGCAACAGAGCACTGCCTCTAGTATGCAGTCACAGTTACGAGCTACAGGTGACCCTTGGGTTTGCATCAGCCGAGGTCAGTGCTGGTAACAGCGGTGTTGTGGTGGGGCCCGGTAAGGGGGGATCTCGAGGGACGATGCCGAAGGAAAATTAATCATTTATTTAATTTTCCCTCTGTATCGTCCCTCGAAATCCCCCCTTACTGGCCCCACCACCCACTGCTGTTAAAAGCATGGACCATGGCTGATTTGCATCCATAGTGCATCAGGGTGATGCAGAATCGATACACAACACCCCGCACCTGGGACACTTAGGAATGTGGGGGATGTCAGTGTATTTGGCACCAACACACCTTTTGCACATGGACTGGAAGGTCATATTTTTGATACTGCCTTGCCTTTCATGCGACACTGAACTCGTGGTCACTCTACACACAGCGTAAACAAAGCATTGTATTTTATTGTATTGTAATTGCATTTATATAGCGCTTACTACTCCTGACGAGGCATCAAAGCTCTTTTTCGGCGAGTATCACACTACTCTGGAACCCATAAAGGATTAGTGTTGAAAATGAGTATAGTGAAATATGAAAGTAATTTGAGTGGTGGATGTGCTATTCGGTTATTTGGATAGAGAAGGGTAGTGACGGGATAGAAGAGGGAAAGAGGTTTGAATTTACCCCTGATGGGGTATTGAGGTGCTTTTTTGGCGAGTAGCATGCTACTCCTGAACCCACTGTCATCCTTATGGCATGTGGCCACATCACTTGTAAGTGCTATGGTTGTGACTGCAACCTGCACCTGCCTGTATGGACTTTGAAAAATCCAATGTTATGCCCCCACAACTGAAGTCTAAAAGGCATGATGTAATTGTCCATTTTTGGGCACTGCTTCTCAGGGGTGAGTGACAATTGTGGAGGTTTGTGAATGGTTGTGAGGTATTATGTGCAATCTTCAACTAACAAGTGTTTTGTATGTCCAAGCTTGGATTTAATATTTTCAAGCACACATCATACATAGCTAAGCATATGATTTGTGTGTAGGGTGTCATTTGTGCATGACTGATAATGTAGTCCTTTTGAGCTATGCTTGATGCTGTTCCTGATGACACTGAGCAGAACTTTGAGTTTGGTCATGTCTATTTTATTAACCTGTGCTACATGCTGTAAGCCAAGTGGACTGTGAGTTTACAGAAGTGTTGTTGGCCTGTCTGCTGTGCAGATGCTACAGGAGCCAGTGTCACATCCATGCTCGTAGTTGCCACACAGGGGTGGAGGTGGATTTTGGGATGTGAGGCCCAGCTGGTGATGTGTTTAGCAATGTTTATGTTGCATGTGTAAAGCTACCTTAAACAATGGTAGAGGTCACAGAGGTTTTTCTTTCCTTATTGTGAATGGAATGGAGACTCATACATAATAGGTACAGGACAAATATTGTATTTTTCAGAGTGTAAGGTACGAGTGTAGTTCAGAGGCATTTCTTGTGCAGGAACTGTGAAGTTTCCTCATTGTTCAAAGGTTTTTGGATTGAAATGCAGGGGTGTGAGTCAGAGTGTATGAGCTTGTAAGACTTGTGAAATCCTGTGCACGGTATGCTAGGAATAGGTAGATGTGATAGAGGTAGAACCAGGTGTTCAATGTTGGAGTCTGGCTAGAGATGAGAGCTGTAGTTTGTAGCACTATGGTGAGAGATGACTGTAACAGATTAGTGTAATTGGGTAAGGATAGTTGTTGATGTGAAGAAGTATGTAGCGCGGTCTTCTGATGTGGATGTGACAGGGCCACAGTGATACAAGGTTTAACTTATCATTTGTAAAAAAGTGGCTAAGTGTATGTCAAGGGTTTGCAATATTCATGAAAGTTAGTGTGCCGCATGGTGAAATGTGAGGTGTTGTCCAGTTTATATATGTTGTGTTTCAATCTGTGGATGCATTTTTTTAAATGACTATCTGTAGAACTTGATCAGAGTAGGGTGTGTGAATGTTGACATGCAAATGACTGGGGACATATTCATTGATCAATGTGTCTTGTTGAGAGATGTGGTGATGTGTTAAGTGTGCATGTCATAGTGGGCTGTGATGGTACACATTGTGATATGAGTCCATTCCAAAACATTACTGAGGATGCAACTGGTGATGAGAGTTGTCAATATGGCTAGCTACGTTAAATGTCTGCTGAGGAGGTTATGAGGACAGTACATTGTGTACATGTCATAAATGGGAGAGGTGTTGTGTGCATAGTGATGCAGAATGTTGCTGTGAATGTTGATGTGGATGTGAGAAGGGCAGCGCCAGTGTGAGATATTGAGATTCATTTAGGAAGAGTTTGAGTTCAAGGCAGGAGCTTGTGGGGCAGACATGCTTTTTCAGAGAAATGCACCAGAGGGGGATTATGACATGCTTGTGTATGTATGATATTTTTGAGAGATGAGAATGTACTTTGAGGTGGACGTGAGAGGGGTCTTACCCGCACAAGTAGAGATTATGAAGGCCAAGAAGTAATGCTGAAATGTAAATATGTGTCGATTATGGGCATGTAAGTACGCAAAAACAGTGGACCGATGAAATCTGATGATGTAGTATTTGTTTGCTACATCTTGCTGCCTGCCAGGGAATGTTAATGACAGATTTTTGGAAAGGCCACTTTGAGTACAGTGGCATATGCAAATCCTATTGTCCTCATGGAATAATTGCCTCCACCTAGCCTTGCCTTGTCTGAGTTGTGTGTGGGCGCGAGTGGTGAGTTACCCTTTGGAGGTAGATGTTGTCACTGATCGATCATTCTTCATCTTGGACACTGCCATTGGATGGAGGTGGAGATTGCTTATATTGTACTGTCATAATACAGAAACTTTGGATGGCAGTCCGAGGGCTATTGCCCCCCCAAGTGAAAAGTCTAGGATATGTGTTGTTGGGCCACCTTGGGTCAGACTAATCCTGAAATGCATCCCCACTCTTCCCATGAGACTACACACACATGTGTACTACTGTCATTCAGACTTCGAATATCAAAGGTATGGGGACACCAAGGGAGATTGACCCATTCTAATGATATCTCTGGTTGTGCTGATGTAAATACAGTGCACTGTCACAAACACACATGTGACACTAGAACATTACAGCAAGCGTTTTCATTGTCAATGTATTTTTTAGCCTGTAATCTAGTTTGGCAAGTGTAGCCCTTGTGTGGGTCGATATGAAGTGCCATTTACCACATTGAAAAGTTACACAGAGGGAAATATGTCTTTGTAGAGGCTTTCCTTGATGTTTTCAAATATGAAGGGTGCAGCGTTTCATTATCAAATGTGCACAGAGCAAGTTACATTCTGCACATATCCCTGATCCTCATAAGGTGTACTCATATCCCTTGGCTTGAGGATGTTTATGTCAATTGTGTCCAAGAGCCACAGGTTAAGCCCCATCCCCCCACCCCGGCATCCTCTACAATGGTGGCAGCTCAGCTTACACAATGTGCTGTGCAGTGGTCCCTCCAACACTGTCAGGGGAACCTATGTCCTGAGACTCATGTTTACTCCTACTACTCTGCAGTACACAATGTGCACATTCAGAATGGAATTATTTGTTAGCAGCACACTCTACAACCTGAGGAGGTAGATGCTGAATTGGTGTGAATTACATTCTCAGAAGATGACCCTATACACATACAGATTGGATGTCGTGTGCTGCACGCCCAGTCCACACATGCTGACTGTAGCCTACATTGTTGTCGGCCCAGGCATTTTTCACATTCCTGCTGGATTTTGTTTCAAAATAATTCACTGACGACTGAGACACAACAACCTCTATGTTGTTTGAGTAGCAATCACTGAAAACAATACTGAGTGGCTGTGTCTGAAGAATTGTATGTTGTCTGGGCCTATTACCTCAGGGCTTTGCTGTAGATGGAGGCATGACTATGTCATCTATAGACTGAGGTTCAGTTGCAGGCTGTGATGTTTTTCACACACCATACCAATCAGATTGAGAAACTGGGTTGCTTTTACTTAGTCACATGACAAGCTGTGATGAACACGGAGTGGGATAAGTCAGGGAAACTCCTGTCCTGCCTACTCTGTTGCTTGTGAACAACCTAGCAGATGCTGCTGATTATGGATCAACTTCCACAGATGCATAGTTGTCAGGCAACCATATATGATTTGTTCACAGTGCATTGTTATGGCCTATACATTCACAGCTACTTTGAACCGCATGGTGGATGTTTCCTGATTCAAGCATGGATTGAAGCTACCTGAACTTGATCTGGCAGCGCCAACACCTCATTGGCTGTGACATGAGATACTCAGAGTAATTCTGCATACTGCCACGTTGATCACTCATGCGCTGGACAGGCACCTGCCCATTTTCAATGATGCCTATAGGCTTTTACTTGTACTCAGGTGACTGTATCTCTCTTGGGCCAACTTGAGTTATTGGAGACACCCACAATCAATATGGCAATTCGTTCACTGTACATTGATAAAACACAACAGTGCTCTGCTCGCTGGCCTGAGTGAACAGTGGTGGTTAAATGGCACGGGTCCACCAGGGGCGTGTCAACCTGGCCTGGCAAAGCATATTGTGCCCCAAGATAGTTGTGTCCTTTATGTATTTGAGTGTGATGTGCATGCTATCTGACCTGTGTGCGTGTTAGTGATTGTATGTATGGGATTAATCTGTCTGAGTCCAGCTCTGGAGCTGCGCTGGGTTCTTCCCATGTTGTTGTTTCTGACACATCCAACATCCCATTCTGGGTGTGTCTCCCTACGATGACCTGTTCTGACACTGGTGTACTCATCATGACATAGGATGTGGGACTGTGGGATTGTTCTGATGGGGGAGTGGCGGTCCAGGTTGGACTGAAGTAGTCAGTTTGTTGTTTTTGTCATGTATTGATCTGTCAACAATTTGTGCCTTGTGTAAAGTGAGATGTGAGATAGTAAATAAGCTAGGCCTTGGATATCCATCTGATTGGGTGGATATATTGTCTTGCTAATTGGTAGATCAGCTATTGCTTTTGACTTCACTTTCCTGTGTGATTTATACATGTTGTATTTGCCAGCTATCCAGAGTAAACCATGTACTTCTTCTAGGGTGTTTGTGAAATGGCAAGGTAATATAGATAAATGATGTCACTTCTTGCACTGTGACTACCTATGACATGAGATGTAGTGCTCTTTGTATGCGTTTCAGATCTTAGGATTTAGCTGGATGTAGGTGTGGGCATGGCGCCAGTGAACATGTCTCTGTGGACATACTTTTGTGAGTTCCTTTGAGTTCTGTTGCCCTGCTAAATTTTGTTGAGTGTTGTGGTGTATTTACTGATTCACTTTGTGATACATACATAACTGTGACTATGGGCATTCCTGTTTCAACGTCAAATGTGTGTTTCTCCTAGTATTTAGTAGTCTGACTATATCTACCTGATGATAACATTCCCTGATTTGATATACACAACATGCTATGGAACCAGGGTCGGATTGGGATCCCAATGATGCTCTGGCACTCTCCAAGTCATTGGCCCACATTTCGTGATCATCCCTTTCATTATAGCCTCTGTGCATTTCCCTGACAAGGGATGTATCAAAAAGCACACTGCTGATGATCAAGGGTGTGTGGGGTAGGTTAGACTGGCCACATGAAACTTGCCTTCTTACGAGGCCCCTACATGCAATGCAACCTCCCTGCACCTGCCATGACCTGACAGTGATGGGCTGTTGGAGGAGATAACACTGCTTCTGTCAGGGCATGCGAGGCAGGGTGCCAAGGTGAGTATGTCCCAAAGGCTGGCCCCCAGCCTCAATTTACAGCACAGCTGTTGAGCGGACAACATACTGACCCCCCCCCCCATCGTGGGTGTCTGCCCAGGCTGAGACAGCTTCCCCACAGACACAGACAGTTCTTGAGCTGCTGTTGGTGGCTGGTGTGTCGTCTTTGCACATCAGCACATGAGTATTTCACAGGTTTTTAAGGAAACATTTAGTAGGTGATGTGGATTTGTTGGTTTTTGAACAGTCCATAGTGCACCAGCATCTCCATTCTGCCCATTCCTTATACTTGACACTTAAATTTGCTGCCACAGTGTGATAATGAATTTCCTGCCAAGTAACCTGTGGTTTTTTTCTGGTTTCTAAAGCTTGTACTCCATCCAGAGGTATGGAGGCACTTTGCATGAGCTCAATTTACATTACATTACTTTGGGTATTTGCTCCCAAACCCCAAATTGTCTGTACATTGCTGGGGGTATTTTGCCCCAACCTCCAAATTGTCTCTACTTTGCTGTGGGTATTTGCCTCTCAACCACCAAATTGTCTCTCCATTACTGGGGGCAGTGGATCCAAAACTTCTGACTCCTGAGGACCCCATTGAGTCACTCCTCGAAGCCCGGGACCCCAAAGAAATTTGTATGATTTACATTTCAAACATTAAAACAGTAATTCACCAAAAATACAGAAACAAGTGCACAACCCAAAAAGTACTTGAATCACTAAAGATTTTGTTATTTTCAATTGAAAAATGTAGCAAAAATCAAAACATTTTAATGGGAAGGTTGGGCATGCATCTCGGCAACTAACTTTTCCAGCATGGTTTTATATCACTGTGCAAGGCTTCTGCTCTTGCCAGGGCCAGACTGAAAACCCAAAGCAGCCTTGGCAAATGTTTTCAGACCCGTCCCAATATGATGCACGTGAGTGAGCCTGACCACTGCAAAGGGCACTTTGGGGGACTCTTTCCTCAAGAAAATTTGGTGTATTTGTCATTTTATATTGAAATGTTGTAGCTTTTAAAGCATAGTAAATGTTGGTCTTACTGTGCACCAGGCTACATCTTTGTTCGGGTCTTCAATGAGTCCCTCACTTTCACCCTCAAATAGTGCCTCTCATTTCTCCATAGCCCCTTTGTCACATGTATTTCATTTTTTTATAGCACTTCATACCAGTGTAGGGTGTCAGAGCACTTTACACCACATACATACACAGACAATGAATCATAAGTGTGTAAATCAGTGTATAGAAAATGTTCTATAAGGCAAAGGGGATTTCAAGATGTAGGATTCACATGCCATCCATACTGGTAGGCATTTTGTATGAGTGCTTGGTCTGGAGAAGCACAAACCCAGGATTCAGAACATAACACAGTGGCTAGTGTTGACTTTAATAATAAGAATTGATTTCTATCAAACTAACCTTTTTTAGCAGCATCATGATAATGAAAGACTGGGAAAAAAACATAACTTACTAACTTGTAACCTGCAGTTTGCATGCAGCTCTTTGTTGGCAGTTCGTAGCTCACTGTGCTAGATTACAATTGAAATGTATAAACTGCACAGTAACAAAAGAATATCTGTGACAACAGCAGTATCAAAATGTGCTATGCACATATAACACTGTTTTGAACTGCATGGTACACGTTCTTTGCAGCAGATATTTTTACCATCTGCACTACATTAGATAAGTCGAAGCTGCCACTGGACAAAACTCCGATCTCTCTCCAGCAGGTACATTAATTACCGACGTTATCTTAACACTTTTATTGCTTCCCGACAACTGATAATTATTCAAGGAACTTTTCAGTGCTTTTAAAACTGCCGCCTGGGGACCCCCTGGCAATGTGTCATGGACCCTTGGGGGTTCGTGGACCACAGTTTGGGAATTACTGGCTGGGGGTATTTGCCCCGAAAACCCAAATTGTCTCTACATTGCTGAGGGTATTTGCCCCCAACCCCCAAATAGTCTTTACTTTGCTGGTGCTATTTGCCCCCAACCCCCAAATTGCCTCTACATTGCTGGGGTATTTGCCCCCCAACCACGAATTTGACACTACATTGCTGAAAGTATTCTCCCACCACCCCCCAATTTGGCTGTAGTTGCGCCCCCACTTTCTCTTGTATTGTCTTTCGCGGGGTAGTTGCTTAATTGTGTAGGGGTAGGTATCTTACTTACCATCTGCAACGACCGTGTCGGTTGGGGTTATAGTATTCATCATAGATGTAGAGTATAGGGATCACATGCATGACTGGATACATAGCTGCGCAGTCTCGGTCACAGGAATCGTGTTGTGGCGCTTTTCGGAGCTGAAATACTCCCCTGCTCTGACGTGTTGGTTGTGGCAACAGATTTGGCACATAGGAAGTATGCATCGTACTTGTTCGGTCAGATTCGGACTGGGAAGTGCCTCCGAACGACTCCATTCTGCGTTTCCAGAGGTTTTTCATTAGGGATATCCAGTCGGATTTAGAGTAACTGAGTCGTTCGGTAAGTAATGGGTTTTGAACATTGTAATGCGTCGTTTGGGAAAACCAGATCCCAGTACAAGTCGTTCCGAAGGCCCGACTCTGGACGGTTCTGGGATGGACTTCCTAGCAAGATCATAATCAGGCCCTAAGTGTTGTTGTAGAACCTCAGAGGTTTGTGTTTCATCACACTGTCATGGGACTAGGAAGTGTGATCCTCCCGCACTTCCTTCTTAAAATCTTTATGATTCTAGCTACTGACTGCTCCACTAGCAGAGCTTCATCTGTGCCAGAAGGTATACTTTTAAATTATCATTATTTAGTTGTGTTCCATTTTCACTAGTCTACTTCCAAACCTCAAATTTGCCTTGATCTTAGAATTTGCAGACTTCAGTAGTGAAGCCACCAGACTTTTAGGTTGCCTGAGTGATAACGCTTGTCTATAACATCCCCCCACACACTGGAATTTTAGGGCCTCATTACAATGTCGGGCAGTAGGTCATTCAAGAGCTCATCGGTGGCGGCACACCCCTCATCTGAAGTATCTGTCCAACAGCTGTATTAGGATACAGGCAGTCCGACTGAGGTTTGCGGGGGGAATCTGCTCCACCTCAAACAGGCTCAAGGAGTCAGTTTGAGAATCATTTTATGCACCAGAATATATGTGTGTGTGGGTGTGTGTGTATGTGTGTTCATGGCCCTATGAATTGGATACTTGGTTCGATGAGTTTCCCCTGTAGAATTAAATAACTTAGAAATAACATGCAACATGAGGAACCAAAGTGAAGCGTTCACCATCTCAACTAACTCTGTGTCGTGTAGATCAGCCTCCAAGTGAGCACTCTCTTCATGACTCCACATCCAACAATGAAAAGATGACAATCATACTTTCTGGGATAACTGTTTTGTGTTTCACTTTACTTGAATTCCAATAGGGACAAACAGATCATGAAAGACCAGATTCACCAGATAAAAGACCGGATTCACCACTGAATTTACTAAATGATTATAGCTCATGTATGTAATAATGTTTAAGGATGTGGTTTTGCACAACTTTGTTACTGAAGTGGTTTTAATGTTGTCGATACTTAGCAGACTTCGAAACTAAGACATTTGGGTTTAAATTATGCCTTATTCCCTTGACCTGTTTGATAAGTTTTTGACACAATTGCTTAGTTTCTTTATATGACAAAAAGTATTTAAATGCAATTTAGTGTTCACTATGAAAAATTATTACACTTTCATTCCTGTTGTGATGACATTAATCTCCCGACTCCCCCGTTTACAAGGATGTCTGTCCCTTGCAAAATGAGAACCTTAGTACCCCAATTGTCAAACCTCTGACCGTGGTCGAAGAACATTAAAAAGGCTTTTGCAGAAAAGGCTTCTACTGAAATGCAGATTCTCTGGAAAAAAAGGAGCCCATTGCCACCTACACAAGTACTTGAATTTGCTTTTTGGGATCCAATCTCTTACAGCCTCAAGTGTATACCTAGCTCTAAAACGATTGCACAACCTTCCCAATTATTGAATGAGGACCCCCACGTCGCCAATGAACCACAAGCATGCCATCCTTCCACCTCCTTCCCCAAAAAAGAATTCTTAATTTTAGAAAACAGCGAAACTCGAACAATTATAGATCCATACCCCAAGTTCAAGAATAGAATTGTTCAAAGACAAGGCTCTGCTGCATGACTCGATGTGCCTAAACAATATGGTCAGGTATTGCTGAGTCCCCGCCCCTTAACCTGGTAGCAGACCACCTACAAATCCCTGCCCCCCCTTTGGCAGAGAGAATACGCCACCCATTTCTTTCAGAAAATGTTTCGGTTAGGTGTTCCTAAAAACCCCGGCCGTATTTATTACACACAAAAAACACAATTAATACTTTAAATATCATTTTACAAACATTAATACGCAGAAAAACTGAATACACTCCAATACAACATTCTTAACACCTTTTTATGGCTACCTTAACAGAAACTTCTAATATACAGCCAGTCCTAACCATAAACTTGTCATTGTCCATGCATATCCTACATTGAGCCTACCAGTGAGATCATGACTGGTCCCCCTGTGAGTTCCCCCGTAGTCATTCTGTGGAGGGGGCCCATCTACCCACAAGGTGACCTACCTTGGGCACTCCTTACACCCTCAAACACCCCCAAGGGTCTGTGCAGCTAGCTTTGGTGGCCACTCACCTGTGCGAGTAAAGGCCGTAAAGGCTTGTTGGAGCGTGCACTCCCACACTCCCCCACCCTCAACCAACGTGCCATAAGGAGGGCCCAGAGTACCCGCTGTCCCCTCCTATCCCAGGTAAAATGATGCCTTCTATGGATGTGAATGCCCCACCAATCATGACCTCACCGCCGCAGACCAAGGATTCTAACATATAATACGACAAACATTTATTCACTGCACGAAAAAAGTGGTTAAAATCTCAAATGTGCAGAAAAAGACCGCAATCACAAACAATATCTTTACATCCTGGTACCTGAATAGGAGAAGCAAAACACATAGCAACCTGCAACAGAATAACTTCAGTACTAACAACAAAACTGCTGCCTCAGGGGGTGGTGGGCGGCCCAAAAAACAGATTAGTATTGCCCTGTGGGGGCAGCAGGCAGCATCGTTCTACTGGAGACAGCAAGCGGTGAAAAGAGACCACTGCGCCGCTCTGCCGCCTCTTTTAAAGGGGCGGGGTCCAGCAGAAACCAGTTCCTGGTGACCTTGAAGTGTGTTAACACTTCTGGATACCCTCGCGCCCTGTGACAAATGCCTGCGCATTTTATAGACTGGTGCCAGTGGCGTCATCAGCTGCCACCACCAGCCACCGTCGCCAGGACCAGCATCCCACAATTGTCTCATCGCGCCCTAGTTGGGGCTGCCCTGTCTAGTTTGTTGCCAGGCTTTGGCTGACCTTGCAAATACATCTCTATGATGTTTGGTGCTCCCTGAACGCTTTGGCAGGTTAGGGACTCAGTTTCAGTGTTTGGAGGACGGAGGTTTTGCATGTTTCACAAGACGGTGCCATGAAATGTGATGCTGCACCGACATTTTATGATGAGTGTCACACACTGTCTGGGTTTGTCAGTAATCACAATATTATGCCAGTCCCCTGGCCACAATGGGGCCTTCTGCAATGTTATCATTTCTTGATTTTTTATTTGTAATACTGAGTCTCATCGTTGGTCCGCGGTGTATTTGCCATTAAATTGTTCTGTACTTTTTATAGGGTCAGTTTGTCGTGTACTGTGAGGTTTACATGTAATATGCTGTCGTTTTAAGTCTTCTTAGTCAACATGTGTTGTAAAATGCAAGGTAAAATGTACTATTTTGCTCCATGTTTTCAAATTTGCTTCAGAGTGGGAGGTGAAACTCCTCCCAAGCAACCCTTGCAGAGCTCTTGTGCTGCGCCCTCTCTCTCAATGCGCGATGGGGGCCTGTGTGACAATTTCCAGTCGGGGCCTCTTCTGTAACCCCCCCCCCCCCCCCCCACCTCTAACGCTCTACAATAAATTCCATTCATTCGCTTTTTCTTAACATTACTGCTTTAGCATTATGTGAAAATTCATATCATTGTGAAAGTTATACTACTTTCTTTTAACACATATTGATTTCTTGTTGTTGAAAAGCAATGGATTTTAGTCGTTCTTTAAACATTAAATGAAAACTGTCAGCTCCTCGATTTTTCAGCTTCGAGAACAGAGTCCATATGTTGGATTCAATTCTTGCTGCCATGCTGTCGTTTATCAGATAGCCATAATCTAGGGTTTACCTCATAAACATTAATCAGCTTGTCTCTGACAATTCAAGTATATGAGAAAATTATACATATATATTTTTTCAAATATTGAACAGAAAAATAATGTGATTTAGAACAGTAATTCCCTCTTTGAAAAATGGATTTAAAGTGTAAGAAATAAAATAGAATAAACAGCCAGGAGTGCTGCCGTTTCTAATAGACAAGTTGAATACAGTGTAGTATGGCTGAAGCCACTTAGCACTGATCATTGTAGCTGGTACGATTTAAAATCAGATTTGCCAAAGCATGTTTGTGTTTCTTCGGTCTTGTCTGGTAAAGGGAACTTAGATCTCAAGGCAAAGTTCACAGAAAGCAAACTTGTGCAGGCAACACCTCTGCAACATTCAAACTATCCACTAGCTTCCTTCTAACTGTACCAAATGTGCCACTAATTGTAATGTGTATATGACTGCAGGAATTTCTACGTATATCGGTTTATTCAGGGGCAGGCGGTGACGTCTGAAAGAGGTAACACATGCGCTGAATTTGGAGGAGTGCTCAAGATCAGCTGCTTCAAAGTCGGAGTTCAGGAGATCTCCAACTGTGAGCTGGGGAACCATTGACCACTTGCAAAGTGGGCACCGAATTGCAATTTGGTATGGATCTATCAGTCATGTGTGATTAAACAATGGTAATTTCTGTGATTTTCACCTGTTTGCATATGTAAAAGCGTGTTCATGAAACCAAAAATCCCTCTGTGATTGAACAATACCTAAGAATAGGTGTCCCATCTGGAAAAAAGAGACGTTTTGATAAGGAAAACAATGCACTGTCCGATTTTTTGCTAGTGTCTCATCAGATTCTTTGCATACAAACATATGTACAGGGCTGGCTTTAGCTCTAGAGGCGGCTGGTGTGACAATCCTTTTTTGTGGCCTCCATGGCTCCTTCTTGTATTCCCTCACTACCACCTGGCTAAAGTGCCCCTCATCTCTCCATAGTCTTTCTCTCACATTCATTTCATTTGATTTAAAGCGCTGGTAAAGGCAGGCTTTTCTAATATACTCATATCTACACATAAAATACAGATCTGTTCTTTGCAGCAGGGATATTAACCCTCTGCACTACTTTATGGCAAGTCAAAACTGTCACTGGACACAACTCTGAACTCTAAGTATCTTGATATTTGTATTGCTGCCTGAAACCTGGACGCACACGGAACTCTGCAGCATGTGCTTTTGAATTGTAAATTATTGCTAAACACAGCACCCCTGAGGTAAGTGACTCCATCCAGGTCAGCACCAAGTGCAGCCCCACCTAGCACACAACCCTAAAGCCAGCCCTGCATTTGTACAGGAAGTATGAACAAGGAATCTACACCTGCAGGGCGTTTTTCCATCACAGATCAAGGGAGATTTGGCAAGAGTAACCATTTTTATTCAGGTCCATTGGTCAGATTTACCCAGTCTTCTCCCTTCAAGGAGGTGGCCAATAAAAGAAAGCCATAGCCATGCACAGTAAGGTTAACATATTAAGCACAAATGTGCTATAACTGAAAAACTGTTTATTCTGTGTTGGTTCAGACAGCATTCGTGTTTTTACTAATGGAAAATTGGGATTCATTATAGACAAGTGCTGACTTTTAAACAAATTAATGTATTTCTTTTTAGAAGAAGTACATCTGTGACAGTTCTAAAGGTTCAACAATGACATACATGCAGACAACTTCAGTATTTCTGTGGATGCAGGCAGAATGACTCCAGTTATTGAATGAACCTAACAGCATGTGAAACAATTCAACATGGGCATATTACTAACAAAACAGCCAAATCAGCCATAGCGGAACATCACAAGAAACATGCTGTGGCTGCATGAAAATATTGATTACTGATGTGTTGCTGCATGATCTTAAAACAAGCATTGACAAAGCCGCAAACGTACCTGTCTCTGCTGTCTCTGCTGTGAGGGAAGCCTGCATCTTGGAGGCTCTACCGGGGACTTCGACTCCCGCCAGCCCCTGCGCCTGTCCCACACGTTTCATAGTGTAATGCCGGCCCATGAGATGCATAGCCACCAACGTACCGGTCTCTGCTGTTTCTGCTATAGGGAAGCCGTGCCTGCCTCTTGGAGGCTCCACTGGGGACTTTAACTCCCGCCAGCCCCTACGCCTGTCTCACGTGCTTAAAAGTGTGACACCGGTTCGTAGCGCGGGATGCTCCTGAACCACGCCGGGGCAAAGCTTGGGCCAAGGGCGGGCCCGTCCATGTCCGTCGGAGGCTAGGCTGGGCTGGGCCCCCTGTATCTTTTGATTTTTTGCGCTTTCTATTACCCTCTGTCATAGTGATAATAGAGTATTATGGGCAAACTGAAGACTAAACCTAGCAACCAAGGGGCTGAGACCATCAACACTCTGAACTCTTTTCGTACAAGAGCTGTGGATTCCTTATCAAAGCAGATTGAGTTGACTGAAAGGAGGATGTCTGGAGGAGTGGTGAGACACCCGGCACAACCTTTGGACAGTATGGACAATGCTATATCATCTCTAATGGCTGTAAGTCCTTGCCCCCTTATTGCTGGTGTATTATCTCATGCTCCAATCCCTTCAAGTATCATTGGAGATCGGGGGTCTTCTAAGGAACCACCTGTGAAAAATAAAAGAGGGGGGAGGAAGTTGTGTAAACCCTCCAAAGTGACCACTTGTGTTAGGAGAGAACCCACCTTAGATACCCCAATTGAGACTTAGACGCACCATGCTGAGATGGAAGAAACTATCTCTTAACTTCTGCAACCATTATTAGATAGATTAAAACTAATTAAAGATAGTTTAGCCTTACTCAGCACCCAAGGCGCCAGAGGTTATGCAGGATCTAAGCTGTAACATTAATTTAATGGCTACTTTCCAACTGGTGGCTAGGTGTGAACTGATAGTGGCCCATTTTCAGAGACAGGGTGGTTTGGATGATCATGCAGTGGGGGATGATTGTAGAAGTCATACCTTGCAGCCTGTACCAGTGAATCCTGTAAGATCATATTCACCCCAATTGCCCACTTACTGTCTTCAAGATTCTGCAACCCCCCTTCTTAGGAGTCAGGCTTTGCAACCTGAATCTATTCTGTGGGTGCTGGAGGCCCCCCTCTTACCTAGAACAGAAGCTATGTCTAGAGCGAGACAGCCCCGGTCTGAGGAAAGTTGGGAGGGATTAAATCAACAGAAATACCCCAGAAACGAATCATACCCATTCAGAATCTACACAGCAAATGATGAAAAAAGTGTTACACTGGATGTCAAAGTATGCATATGGTGGTCCAGATCTATCAAACTACATCATTATGGCCAGAAAAGTCCAATGGGTGAGTAACACAGCCAAATTGTACAGAGGGAACTGTATTGTAATATATTTCAATGACCAACGCCTTGTGAAATACTTACTGGATACACTCCCCAATTGCCCTTCGGCTACCACTCAGGTTCATGCATTGGCATTAGGATTCTTTTATAGACCCTCAGGATCATGGATTCAACCCAGATCTGTGACTGGGGGTGAGTGTCTGTACAATTTCAGTGCTCCTTCCATCATCTCCTTGTGCTTGCTTTGTTGGCCCTAAGTTGGCAGCGTATGCCCAGACGTGGGTCCCTTATTCACTTTGCTAATGGGTTCATGCTAGCCTGGCTCATGAGGGCTGTTAGCCTGAAACCGGTCCCAGAATGCTTGTTTCCGGTCCAGGGAAGACATGGCTTGACAGTTCGGGCTGGACTGTTCCCATGAGGCACAGGGTCAAAGCTGAAATATATAGCTGTGGCTGAACTGGGGTAGCAAAGTGAGCTAAAGAACGATGATGAATTCAACCCAGCTCTGTGACTGGGGGTGAGTGTCTGAAAAGTTTCAGGGCTACGCCCATCATCTCCTTGTGTTTGATTTGTTTGCCCTAAGTTGGCAGGATATGCCCAGTCGTTGGGCCCTTGCTCATTTTGCCACAGGATTCAAGCTAGCCTAGCTGATGAGTAGCTCGAAACCAGTCCCAGGTGCTTGTTTACGGTCCAGGGAAGACATGGCTTGGCAGTTCGGGCTGGACTGTTCACATGAGGCACAGAGTCAAGACTGATTTGCATATAGCTGTGCCTGAACTAAGGTGGCGAAGTGAGCTAAAGAACGATGATGGATTCAACCCAGATCTGTGACTGGGGGTGAGTGTCTGAAAAGTGTCAGCGCTCCGTCCATCATCTCCTTGTGTTTCCTTTGTTCACCCTAAGTTGCCAGGGTATGCCCAGACGTGGGTCCCTTGCTCACTTTGTCACTGGATTCAAGCTAGCCTGGCTGATGAGGGCTTTTAGCCCGAAACCGGTCCCAGAATGCTTGTTTCCGGTCCATGGAAGACATGGTTTGGCAGTTCGGGCTGGACTGCTCCCATGAGGCACAGGGTCAAGACTCATTTGCATATAGCTGTGTCTGAACTGGGGTGGCGAAGTGAGCTAACGAACGATGATGGATTCAACACAGATCTGTGACTGGGGGTGAGTGTCTGAAAAGTTTCAGCTCTCCGTCCATCATCTCCTTGTGTTTGAGAAAATATCCTGGGCTATACATTATAAGCATATTCCAAGTCATCACAGAGTTCCAAGATGATACAGAGGAATGAGGCCAAAGATATAGGGTCTTCTTTAGAACTTGGAGTACAGGTTACATATCCCGTCCACTGAAATATAAACCCCATTGTATCCCATGGGATTTATATTTTGGCGGGCAGTATAACCGCCACGATCTAAATCAGGCTTATAATTCTTTTATAAGGTAATTGAACTGTGAAGTGACATATTATAGTCTTATAATGTACAGCATGTGGTAATTAATTCCTTACCTGGCAATACCATCACCCTTCCCACATACTGCTTAAATAATTTGTGTCCATCTTGGTGTCTTGCTCTTTAATTTTCATTGCAGACAAGGACAATAAAAGCAGAATCTGTACTGTGAAATTAAACATACCAAAAAGTAGTCAGTATTTTATTTTAAAAAAAAGTTATTTGGATCAGTTTAATGTAAATCAGGTTAACAAATGTTGCTGCTCCGATTGTGTCAACACATGCAGAGATTCTATCTTTCCTGCAATGACCTATAGCGTGGAAAATAATAAACATGTTGAAATAAATATTTGCATTCTGCTGAATATGATTTGTTTTAAAGAATATATATCGAAAGAAAGAAAAGCAAGTTCATGCTTTCCTTGTTTAAACTGCGGCTTTAATTATGCTCTGTGACCTGCTTTTCACTCTTGCTGCTGGCTTTAGTACCAGGTATTGCGATGTCAGGACTCAACTGTGATATCTTATTACAGTTGAGCAGCTATAATTTCAGTTACAGGTGACTAGAGATGTCAAAACTAGCAGTATTAAGGAAATTAGAGACAGGCTTTCAGAAAAGGATTGCAGGCTCCAATGTAATACAAAGGCATTGAGGCCTATTGGCAGACTGCATTTTGTCACACATTTAGGAGTGCTAAAAAACCAATATGAGTGTGCTACAGTAAACGTACGCATGGAGATTCTTCCCCTCCTATCTTTTTCTGTGAAGAGATCTCCAGCCCGATTGCACCGTCTTAGCACATGTATGTTTAGGTTTTAGAAATAAATGTGAAAGGGACAGAGGGGAGTGGTTGGAAATTGAGAATACTTATTACGAATTGGGAGTGGTCTTGGGATGGGTGGGGCAGATTATGGAAGGGACAAAGACCCATCCACAAAAGAGAAAGCCAATTTCTATTCACAAATTGTACTTCTAAAGTTACTCAGCCAAAAGGGTGAGGCCTGGGTAAAGTTGAAACTATGCCGTTGTAATTCAGGCATATGTCTTTTTCTCTTTGTTAGACAAAATTTGGGTAATTTTTGTACTATTTGCGATAAACATTTTCAGCGCACGCAGCAATCACAGTAAAAATCTACTGAAAACACACAAAAATAACAGGACAGGAGCGGCTGTTGTTTGCATTGCTTATGCTTTTCTAAGACTTAAATGAGTCCTTACATAAAAAAGTGAGTCAAGATCCAGTTCATGCAGAATAAAGTGTGAAATGTTAGATTTGAATGTAAACATTTCTGAATTTCACATAATTGTATGTCATTTTGGGCAAACTTTCATGTAATAACGTAAAAGCAAATTACACAAATTTCATACACCCCCTGAAAATGACCAAAAATAGTCGTAAATGTATGCAAGTTCAGCCTTGAAGTAAGTCCTGCACCACACATAGTCAAATCCTGGTATTGCAACATCCTCCCATGCAAATCAAAGAAGCCAACATATACCTATAGAAATGTAGACACAAATAATGCCATATTTATTTCTTAGATTATTGTCAAAATAACATAGTGAATTTTTAAATCCTGTGTCAAGTACATTTTTTTTAGTTTTCCCTATCTAGGTAATTTTGTTATTGTAAATTCCCTGTATAATTTTATATTTAGTTTAGTTTAAAAACAAAAATTATTTTACATAAAATAAAATGCTGTTTAATATTTGAACCAAAGCCTTTTTGTTTTCATGTTTCAAAATTTCCCTTTGAAGGAAATACTATAGATTTAGATAACAAAAATTGCAACACACACCCAGTAATGAAAGGAGTGATGGTTCTCAACTCCCTCCACCACCTATCCCTTGATGAAACACATTTTAATAACAACCGATCACACCCAGGAAGACCACACAGGAAATGAACTCACATACTGAACAGGTTTTGCTTCATTCACTGTGTCAGTGAACATATTTGTAGGCTTTCCCCTCGTTTTGTGGAATAATTATTTAAGGAGGAGGGACGCTAGAGTCTACAGGCAAAGGATCAACATTTTTGGGATGTCCAGTTAAGATGCCATTGCCAGATACTGTTTCTTACCTGATGTGAAAGAGAAAGGGAGATAGAGTCTACAGGCAAAGGATCAACATTTTTGTGATGTCCAGTTAAGCTGCCATTGCCAGATACTTCTTCATACCTGATGTGATGGTGGACAGGTTTGCTAACTGGGAACAGGAGCGTGATTCACCTTCAGCTGTCTCCCAGGCTACCCTAGCCTGTTTCAAAATACTGGATGGACACCATTGCATGGCCATTGGATCTTTCCAGAGGGTCACCTCTGACAATGTTGGCACCTTACAGGGAAGGCACACATAATGCTTGCATTAAACACTGAGATGCAACAAGAGAAGATTGCACCAGTTTATTGCCATGCCAAGGTTACTGGCTGGAAGGCAAAGGGTAACAAGGGGATTTGTTATAGTGCTACCCATTCATTTGCAAGTCTATGGAAAAAGGTATAAAAAATATAATATAACAATTAAATGAATTACATATTGACAACAGTGCCAGCAGTGAAGTGTGAAAAAAGATGTACAGGTACCCTGTCACTATTAAAGGAAGATGTTGAGGGCCTTATTACGAGTTTAGTATTACAACCCTGTTTGCGATGATCTACAGGTGAGTCCTTTTCATACCATATACCTATTGCCAGGACTGGTCAGGACTCCGGCAATAGGTCGGCCCGCCAAACTCATCATAGGGCCCTAAATACAAATGTGAAAGGGAAAACCTTTAATATACCAGTGTGTACCATCCATCTGTTGGGTGGTGACAGTCCTGGCTTACTTGCATTGCTTGGAGCAGCAGTTATTCGGGGGCAGATTGTGGTTGGGACAACAGCATAGGTATTTACTCAGATATAAAGAAAATTATAAGTATAAAATGGTGCAACAATTAGGTTGCATTTGACTACCTTCCTATGCCATTAACCACACTGTAAAATACAGTGTTAGACAGGAGCCCTATAGATTGAAACATTTATAATATTTTTTACAAACATATATTGGGTTTCTCTTATTTTCTTTCTTGACTCTTACAACAAAAGCATAATTTTGTGATGAAAAATATGGAAAAAGAACAACATGTACAAATGGTTGTGCATCAGAATATTGTATGCAGATACATAATCTGAAATTAACATATTGTCCGAATTTGGTTTACCAAATTATTGTCTTATTGGGTGTAGACATTCTGTTAATAACTCCAGTAGATATTCTGCTAATAACTCCAGTGGTACAATAGTTTTGTAAACAAAATTTAGGAAAAACTATTTTTGTTAGGCGATATTCTGGAATCATATCTCACAGATAGACTGATAATAATGTGTAAACAGGTATGTTGTCTCTGCCACAGATCAATTACCAAGCATGACCTTTACCATGCAGCTTTTAACAAGTACGTAAATGCCACACACCCTATTAAATATATATGAAAAAAGTCATTAGGCGGGTAGAGGTAATGGGTAGTAAATGTTTTACTAAGGTATACAGATGAGTAGGGTAAGACGTACTGAGAGTTTGTTAGGTTTAAGTGATGGGCAGGGTTAATGAGTGTTTTTAGGGATTAGGGGTATATAGGAATGGTTCATATATACATATAGATATACATATTTATGATTTAGTTCAATATATATATTTTACCAACTGGCAGTCGTCAGAAGGCAGTTATAGTTAGGACCTAGTTTCCATTGGAAAAGTGCTTTTTGACTTTCCTATAACTTTGGCACTGTTTGACTAATCTTCAAAAAAATTCAGAAAAAAGTACGCTGCTGAGTTTTACTATACATTGAAAGTTTTGAGTTGATTTGTGAAGAGGGGGCGAAAAAAGGAGAGGTACAAAAAATGCATTTCCCATGTTAATTCCCATTGAGATTTTAGACATGACTACTGCCAAAACTGCTGGACGGAATTACACCAAATTTGGCAGAAAGGAAGCTCTTGGTCGAGAAAAAGCCCTTTTTGTTACCTAATATGAATCCGTTCAGTATTTTTTGAGATTGTAAAGGAAAACAAATGTATATATCTAGAGGCACAAGCCGATTGCGGTGCTTCGCGAATCCATGAACCAACAGCACTGCTGTTATTAGGTATCTGCCACTTGTGTAGAAAGTTATTGCCACCATTTTTTATAATGGGACACGGTCCCAGAGGACTGAAAAAAATGTGGAAACTAATGGAAGGGGTCACAGTAGAGCTATCCTGGCCCCATTGGTGCAATATAGGGGTCTTTGAGGGGCCCCTTGTGTGCAATAAAATGTCCTAAAACTAGGCCTTGGCAGTAAATTCCGTTCCGCTCACGGAATTTGGATAATTTCACTATCTGCGGAGAACGCGGAATTGCCAAAAATTCCGCGATTCGCGGCTTTGCAGAATTTTTTGCTTGTTCGCACTTTTAAAATGCATGTTCGCAAGATATTTCTCCCCGGGGACGCTAACAGCGTTCACGAACAGGAAAAGAGCAGAACAAGCAATTCCGCGTGTTCGCTGAACTCTGTGTGCTCGTGGAGATTTTTTACCGTTTCACAGAGCTTTGCGTAGTGTGACAACGCAAATTCTGCCCACCCATACCTAAAACTATTTTTGCCACACACAGGGATTCGCAAATCTGCTGCAACACTTAGCACAGCCCCTGTGTACCGCCGTGGTGGATTCACAAACTCTGTTAAGAAAATTGAAAAAATATACACTCACACTCTCACTCAGACACTCATGCAGCCACTCACAGACCCACTCAGACACTCATACACTCACTCACAGGCCCACAAAGAAACTGATATACCCACTCACAGACCCCCTCAGATACTGATACACCCACTCATAGACCCATTCAGACACTCACAAGCCCACTCACAGACCCACTCAGATACCACACAGGCACTGATGTAGCCACTCGCAGACTCGCTCAGAGACTCATGTACCCACTTACAAATCTACTCAGAGACTCACATACCCACTCACACCCTCATTCATATACTAATGCACCAACTCACAGACCCACTCAGATACTCATGCACCCACTCACTCTCGCACCCACACACTGACCCACTCAGACACACACATCCACTCACAGACTAACACAGTCACTCACCCATTCACAGACCCACTCAGACCCACTCAGACATTCATGCCCCCACTATTGCATCCACTCCCAGACCTCACAGACCCACTAAGGCACTCATACAGCACTCACAGCCCCACACAGACACTGAAACACCCACTCACAGACTGATTCAGTCACTCTCATATCCACTCACAGACCCACACATACACTAATGCACCCACTAAGTGATCTACTTAGACAGTCATGCACCTACTCATAAACCCATTTAGACACCCTCAGACCCATTCAAAGAACTATTCAGACACTCAAGTACCCAATCACAGACACACCAGACATTTATGATCCACATACAGACCCACTAAGAGACTAATGCACCCACTCATAGATCCACTCAGACACTCATACACACCCACACACCTGCTCAGAGATTCATGCACCCTTTCACAAACCCTTTCAGACGCTCAATAACCCACTCACAGACCCACACAGACACTCATACCCACTCACAGGCCTGCTCAGAGATTCATGCACCCTTTCACAGACCCTTTTAGACACTGAGAAACCCACTCCCAGACCCTCACAGGAACTCAGGCACATATTCACAGACCCACTCAGACACTCATGCACCCACTCACAGACCCACTCAGACACTCGTACCCATCCACACACCTGCTCAGAGATTCATGCACCCTTTCACAAACCCTTTCAGACACTTATAAACCCACTCACAGACCCACACAGACACTCATACCCACTCACAAACCTGCTCAGAGATTCATGCACCCTTTCACAGACCCTTTCAGACACTGAGAAACCCCCTCACTGACCCATAGAGGAACTCAGGCACATATTCACAGACCCACTCAGACACTCATGCACCCACTCACAGACTCACTCAGACACTCATGTACCACTCACATATCCACTCAGACACTCATGCACCCATTCGCAGACCAACTGAGACATTCATGCACTCACTCACAGACCCACTCTGTCATTCATGCACCCACCCACAGACCTCCTCAGATACTCACACAGCCACTCACAGACCCACTCAGACACTCACGCACCCACCTACAGATCCACTCATGAACCCATTTACAGATACACTCTGGCTCTCGTGCACCCACTAACAGACCTACTCAGACACTCATGAACCCACTCACAGACCACTCAGACACTCATGAACCCATTCACATTCCCACTCAGAGACTCATACACCCACTCAAAAACCCACACAGACACTCACACACCCACTCACATGCCTACTGAGAGAGTCATGCACCCACTTACAGACCAATCAGAGACTCATGCACTAACTCACGGACCTACTAAGAGATTCACACTTCAACTCACAGACCCACTGAGACATTCATGCACCCACTTACAGACCTATTCAGAAACTCTTGTACTCACTCATTGACCTATTAAGAGACTCACACACCCAGTTACAGACCTCTTCCAGGATCCACATACCCACTTACAGACCCACTCAGACAGTCATGCACACACAGCCAGACTGACTCAGAGATTCACGTTCCCACTCACAGACCCGCTCATGCACTCATGCACCCACTTACAGGCCCTTCAGACACTCACACACCCACTCACAGACCCACTCATATAGTCAAATATCTTCTAGGGACTTTATTTTAATTAACTCGTTTTTGGGAAAAGGGGTGGTTCTAAGAAGAGCTTTTTGTTTATTGTGTATAGATGTTAATGTCACATAAAATAGGATGCAGTCTTTCAAGTTGTTGAGGTGCACCCTGTTGCTTTTCTCTATGAAATGAACTACATCATGTCAATAGATACCATCATTGCAGTCTGTTGTCCCTTTTGAAGCTACAAGGAGCACTACATTTAAAAAGGGGTACACACCAATCGTAGTATTGAATGAGGGGCAGATCCTTTTCCCTCTACTAATTATTGACAAGGAATAAGCATAAACCAGTTGCTTAATGATACATAGTATTTAAAAGACGTATTTTAACATACAGGGGACTTTGGAACCTTCACGATCGTCTCCTCAAGGTTTGGGCCTATTGGATGGACCTTTTTAAGGAGTCACACTATATTCTCAACGACCATATATCAACAGACCTACAAAATTCTTTTTTTTCCAAATGAGGAACGATATTTTCTATTTATCTTTTGCTCTGAAGAAGTCCACATGTACGTGTATGAAAAGCATTGGCTGACTTTTTTTTATACATATTGTTGATGCAACAATAAAGAGAAGAATTTCAACTACTTCCGAAACACTGTGGATATGTTTGGAGTTAGAATTAGGAATATAGAAGTGTTGCACCTCTTTTTGCTTTGTTTACCTCTTTTCCACAACTTAGGTTGGCACTAATTGGGCAAAGGGTACCTACAGTGAGCGCACATGTTATCATATTCAAATTGCTTGACTCAATTATTTTGTTGTTGGGTGATATCAGTTGTGTATGCGGCATTAGTCTGGGCCACTGCCTCTTTCTGATGTCTTACATAGATACCATCCATGTTAAAGCATACATTGCTGTTGTATATAGAGCCCATGTCATGGTCTCTGAGGAATGCAGAAAAGGTTTTATTAACATGTTTCCTGGCTTTGTCTATCTTTGGACATTATTTGTTTCACCACTTCCACTTCTGTCTTTGGCAAATGTTGGAGAACACCAAGTCAGTGTCGGGGGAAAGTACCAGTAATTGACCAAAGGTATCCTTAACAAGGATGTCCAGTCCTACCCCAGTAACTGTGACTAGGTCATTGCCACCACAGTGCACAATCATGAGATCTGGATGTTGGCAATCTACAATGTTGTTAACCAAAGGCCGCAATTGATGCAACTTTAGCCCTCTCTGGCAAAACCAAGTAATGTCCAAATTAAGCAAACCCAGGTCCCTGTCAATGCCACTCTTTCTAGCACACTCTTTAGCCCAATTCACAAAGCTATGACCCACAATCCACACCCTAGCCATTTTAGCAGCACACAGGAAAAGGCTGGAGTTGAATTAGACAGTTTTCAAAATGAAAGACAGTGAAAATGGAGGACAGGGCCTGGTTATTTATATATATATATATATATATATATATTACCTACTGGCGGTCGCCAGTAGGTAGTTATAGTTAGGACCACGTTTCCATAGGAAATCCGCAACATTCTATTTTGAATAACTTTGGCGCCGGTCGACGAATCCTCGCGAATTTTTCAAAATAGGTGGGGCGCTACGCTCTGCTCCTACCCTGAAAGTCTCGGGGGGATTCGTCAAGCGGGGGCTGAGATAAAAGGGGGGTCCCAAAACGCGTTTTTCCCATGCATTTTTCCATAGGACCTTTAGACACAGCTACAGCCCGAACGGCTGAACAGAATTACTTGAAATTTGGCAGAGAGGTAGTCCTCAGGTCAAGGAAGTGCCTTTTGTAGGTTTGGTGTAAATCTGTTCAGTAGTTCCTGAGAAAATAGCATTTAAATCAATATATATATCTGTGGCAGCTTACGGTGCGCTTACCGTAAGCTTACCGTAAGCTTACCGTACGCGTACGGTGGCGTGCGCGAGTGCGATTTTGATTGGCTCTTAGATCTTAGTAAACATTCGAATCGGTCGAAACCAGGAAGCGGCGGCCGCCATTTTCTCTCTCGCTCTCTGAGTTGGGCAGCAAAAACGAAGCCCAAAAATGTCTAAAGAAGCAGTTTCTTGAGATCCTAACCACCCAGCATTGATATAGGGGTCCCCAAACAACCCCCAAGTCCCAAAAAAAAAATTATTTTTTTTCGGAAAATCGCCGATTACGCTTACCGTCCGCGTACGGTAAAAAAATTTTTTAAAAAAAATTATCCACATTCTCCCCACCCCGTGTGCAAATGGTGCCCGAAGTGCACCATTTGTGCATGGCATATAAGCGGTATGAAATTAACAAATGTGCGCACGGTGCGCGAAGCGCATCGTGCGTACATGGCCCATCCCGCATAACGTGGGCACGCGGTGCGCGCAGCGCACCGCGTGACCCCCGTGCATGCACGGCACTAACTGCGTAAAGTGGGCGCGCGGTGCGCAAAGCGCACCGCGTGCTCACTGTGCGCGCACGGTGCGCGAAGCGCACCGTGCGCGCACGGAACGAACTGCGTTAACTGGGCGCGCACGCCACGAATGGCGTAAAGTAACTTAGCATTTAAAAAACCGTACAAATTCACTGAAAAAACCATAGGTTTCACACACGTTATAGTTAGGAATTAGCATTTAAAAAACCTTGCAAATTCACTGAAAAAAACATAGGTTTCACACATGTTATAGTTAGCTGTACATTTCACTCGTAAAAAACCAATGAAATTCCCCCGTTATAGTTAGTGCAGGCAACTATAACTCACGCGACCGCAATCTTCTGCTGATGACATATGTGTCTTTATGAAAAAAAAATATTTGTAATATATGTATAGCTAAAATTTAATGGAAGAAGACATGGGCAAATAAGTGTCTAAATACAGTATTAGCATCAGCAGAGGATTGCGGTCGCGTGAGTTATAGTTGCCTGCACTAACTATAACGGGGGAATTTCATTGGTTTTTTACGAGTGAAATGTACAGCTAACTATAACATGTGTGAAACCTATGGTTTTTTCAGTGAATATATATATATATATATATATATATTCAATGGAAAAACCAAAGGTTTCACACATGTTATAGTTAGCTGGACATTTCACTCGTAAAAAACCAATGAAATTCCCCCGTTATAGTTAGTTCAGCTAACTATAACTCGCGCGCCCGCAATGCACTACTGATGACGTCACATATTACATCACTCATGACATGGTCAGTGACATCACTCATGACATCACTGATGACATCTCAAATGACATCACTGATGACATCATCCAGTGAATGTGTGTTTTTCTGAAAATTAAATATGTTTTATATATGTATATCTCAAGGTCGATGGAAGAATAAATGAGTATATAAGTGTCTAAATTGATGATTTGTTTCTGAAAAATTGATTGTACAACTGACTGATTAAGTGTATCTTTTTGAATACATGGCTTAGTGAGTAATGTTTAAATGTGTAAATACCTGTATCAGTCTCTCACTTTGTATATAAGTGGCTGCATGGGTTGGTGAGTAGCTACATGAGTGTCTATATAGGTTAATAGTTGGTTTTTTGAGTATCAGTATGAGTGTCTGAGTGTCTTCATGGTGCGGTGGGGGGTATTACGTAGTGCATAGATGCATGAATGAGTGACTCACTGTTTGTATGTGTTGAAGACAGCATGTGTGCAGGACTGTATGGGTGGATGAGTGTGTGCATGGGTGTGTTAGTGAGTGAATGACTGTCTCAATAGTGTCTTCATAAGTAACTACATATGTTTTAAACTAGTATATGTGACTATTGGTGTTTATAAGTGAGTATATGTGAGAGTGAGAGATTGGAAGAGTTCCTGTATGAATAAGTATGTGTTTCTATAAGTGATTGTTAAAAAGACTAAGTATGTGTAAGTTTCTGTAAAAGTAAGTGTGCTGGTGTGTGTATAACTGTATATGCAAGTAAATGGATGTTTGATTCTTTATTAGCATGAGTGACTATGTGTGTGAGTAACTCTATGGATGAGTGGGATTGTGTTACAGGATGTTTAGGTGTATGAGTACATATGATGTGTGAGTACATGTATGAGTGACTGTATAGAACTGTTGGTGGATGAGTGGATGTGTATGTGGATCTTAGAATTACTGAATAGGTTGTTGTAACTGTTATTGGTATGTCCATTGTTTTGAAAATTTTAGTCTCTATTTTTGAATGTTTGTATCAAAGGTTATATTAGGGTGAGAGGAGGTCTACCACTCTGTCACAAGGATAATGTCATCAGTGATGTCATTTGAGATGTCATCAGTGATGTCATGAGTGATGTCACTGACCATGTCATGAGTGATGTAATATGTGACGTCATCAGTAGTGCATTGCAGGCGCGCGAGTTACAGTTAGCTGAACTAACTATAACGGGGGAATTTCATTGGTTTTTTACGAGTGAAATGTCCAGCTAACTATAACATGTGTGAAACCTTTGGTTTTTTCATTGAATTTCTAAGGTTTTTTAAATGCTAATTCCTAACTATAACGTGTGTGAAACCCATGGTTTTTTCAGTGAATTTCAAAGGTTTTTTAAATGCTAATTCCTAACTATAACGTGTGTGAAACCCATGGTTTTTTCAGTGAATTTGCAAGGTTTTTTAAATGCTAATTTTTTTTTTTTCTTCTATTTTTTTTTACATATTTTTATTTTAATTTTCTATCCTTTTTTAAAGACTATGGTTAAATTTTTAAAATTCTACAATATGTTTTTTTTAATATATTTTATAAAATAAACAGGTAAAATTTATTAGCAATACATTTTTTCCTTTTTTTTAAATTTTTTTTTTAGTACGCGTACCGTAAGCTTACGGTAAGCGTACGGTTTACGCAATGTCCGTAATTTCTCTACGCTGTTTGCGTATAGTTACGCAATTTGCTTAGCCGCGCGTACTCCGCGTGGGGCGCGTACGCGTGTACGCTACACGCACACGTTACGCGGAAGTGTCGGGGAGTGACTGTTATGCCAATGCGCGCAAGCGCATGTCTTTTTTACGCGCATGCGTACTTTTGCCGTAAGCGTACCGTAAGCGTACGGTAGGTCATGTGATCATGAAACACAACTTTTGATTGGTTGAAACTACTTTCAGTTCTAGAACTCTCCTACACCACACCCATTCCCCTCATTTCTGCTTGTGATCCCTTAGGAGAAGGAGCTGGGTTGTCTTTGTGATACGATGGCAGAACAGCAGAGCTCTTCTGAGAGTGAGGCTAGCAGCACTACCTTGAGGCAGAGAGCGAGGAAACAAAAGACCTCTTACGTATGGGAGTATTTTACTTTTCCAGAAGGCCAGCAAAAGGTAAATGCACCCTTAGTGACTTGCAAGCTGTGTAAGCGTGTACTTTCAAGAGGTAATCCTGACAGGAAGTATTCCTTTGGGAATCACACCATGATGAGACACCTTAAGGATGTACACAGAAGGACACATGCTCGACTTACTGAAGGTAACCCTTCAGTAAATCAACCAAGCACATCCACAGCAGCTCAGCCTGGACCATCATCTGCAGAGCCGAGTCCTTCTTCTGCAGGTCAGGTGAGCCCTTCATCTGTGGGGGGAGCATCTCCTTTTTCTGGTCCTCTGGAAATTAACCCTCGGTTTGCGAGGGTTGAAGTACGGTGCGCCAATTGTCACGATCTAATTACTTATAGGGAGACCAGTATTTCCCTAGTGAACATTAAAATAGATCAGCACACTTGTCGTACCGTCTAATATTCCCAATCTTTCTTTCCTCTGTCCCTGCATGAACACAACGGCTCTTTTAAGAGCCAACCTTACCTTTCATCTATTTTTTATATATTTTTTTTTAAAACCTTTTTTTTTTTAAATCACTAAAAATCAATTATCACATTACAAGGTCCTTGAGAGACTACAATTAAAAACTGCAAATGTGATTGTAGAGAAGTGGAAAAAAGGGACCATGACATTATTGACTTACCATACCCAATCAAAAAAAGATTTATTCATTTAATTTATTTTTAATTGCTTTTAAAATGGTTATAGTTTTCGAAAACTTTCTATCTCAATCTGAAAAAAAAGAAAAAAGTATTAATATTTAATAAAACATTTAATTCCTTTATTTTATTTAAATATATTACTAAATTTGTTTTCACATTAGTCACAAAACGAAATTTCTTTGCCAATTTGAAAGCACACTTACTGCTCTTTTTTTTGGCAAGTGATAAACACTTTTACAGACTGACACATTATGAATCCACTTTTCAGATTTTTTAAAAAGCACATGTCCAAACTGCTTTTTCAGACCAGCATCATTTGTAACCTGGGTGTCTGCCTACACTCCAGCAAGGGCAACCAGCCTTAGTGATGCTGAATGTATTTGCATTACTGACTGAAACCTCAAACCCCACTCGCTTGTGAATACTGTGCATGATTCCACATGGTAAGCAGCTACCTGTGTGCTAAGAGTCAGCTTCTGCACCAAAAAAAGGCTCCCCCTTTCCATCTAATGCAACTGTGAAATCACCAGAGCAATACGCAATAAATCTCTGCCTGTAATTCCTATTTGCACACAGAGTCATGTTTTCACATTAGTCACAAAACGAAATTTCTTTGCCAATTTGAAAGCACACTTACTGCTCTTTTTTTTGGCAAGTGATAAACACTTTTACAGACTGACACATTATGAATCCACTTTTCAGATTTTTTAAAAAGCACATGTCCAAACTGCTTTTTCAGACCAGCATCATTTGTAACCTGGGTGTCTGCCTACACTCCAGCAAGGGCAACCAGCCTTAGTGATGCTGAATGTATTTGCATTACTGAGTCCAACCTCAAACCCTTAAACTATTCTTTTATTATACCAGTACACCTTAATTTATTGTGAAACATAGTCCATATTATTTTACATGTTCCTCACATTTAAATTTCTCCCAAAACAGATAATAATAAACACAACTTCAACAAAAAGAATTGCATTTCTATTATTCATTTCTTAATTTACCATATACATCCCCTCTCAAACTCTAAACTCACCTTTAAAATTAGTTAGTTGTGAAAGAAATGTGGCACTCAAACAGCAGATTATCAGAGCCAGGATCTCTGTTCTCTACACCTCTCTCCTCTCAGCAGAACCAGATAATGGCAAACTTTCCCTCTCTTTTTCCACACATATACATGTTAGTTTCAAATCTCAGTGCTTGCCCCTTTTTTTCAAATGTAATCACACATTTCTATTGGTTGAAAACCAACCCTTTTCCAAAAGTACCCTTCCCCCAACTTGACTTCTGCCTGGTACCCTTCCCCCAACTTGACTTCTGCCTGCTACCATAGCAACAGCTCATGGAACACTGCTGTGTGGAGTCAGGTCAGAAGTTCGCCAAACAATGTTTCAATTCCACAGAGCAAGAGTGCTTGACTTTTCAAACCTAACAGCAAATCCATAGTACTGTTCTTTGGTAACACATTTTTCTGTACCAATACAAAACATGCTTCTATTAATTTACACATACAGCCTAGTTTTTATTCTAGAATGGTATGAAACAGCCAATCAGTTCTTTTTTTTAAAAAAAAAATATGTATGCCTCCATTTCCAAACTGTCTTTCTTTTCATATTGCCATTCTACTGAAAGACACCTCCTGAGTGCATCCAGTTCTCCTTTGAAGATGTTCACAGTGTGGATTGTAGGGCACAGCTATGTCTTCTGGAGTGAAAAGTATGCAGAGAAAACAGATATGGTGAGAGACCTTGCTTTGCCAAATGTAGACATTAAATGGATTGGTCAGAGAGGGTTAAAGTGGCACCAATTGATGCCATTGGTGAAATCCTTCATGCACATCCAACACCCTGACCTCATAATAGTGCACTGTGGTGGCAATGACCTAGGCACTTTGACTGGGGTAGGTCTGGAAATGCTTATGAAGGAGACCTTTGCACAACTGTTTTCACTTTTCCCTAAAACTGCCTTTGTGTTTTCTAACATATGCCAAAGGCAAAAATGGAACTGGTCCAATCATTTCTGTCCGCAGATTGACAAAGCAAGAAAGCACGTCAACAAATCTGTTTCTGCTTTCCTCCGTGACTATGGTATGGGTTCCATTTACCACAACAACTTGCGTTATGACATGCAAGACATTTATAGAGGAGATGGTGTACACTTCAATGATGAAGGGAACAGAGTCTTCCTCTTGAACCTTAGACTCTGCATCGGTACTTACTTGTAGGTACCACAAAAAAATCACTTCATAAACACAACGGCTCTTTTTAGAGCCCCCTAATATCTAAACACTTAAATCTGATTTTCATTTCTTTTTTTTTTTATTTTTTACCGTACGCTTACCGTACGCGTACCCCGTGATTTTTTTTAAAATCAATAAATGTTTTCTTTGTACTTTTCTGTCCTTCTTTGACCCCCTTACAAATGTTAGGGGGTCTGTAACTCTCCTCCTTGCCCCCTTTTCTTGTTATCACTCTTTTTTTTCTGAGTGAAACACACGAAATGGCGGCCGCCGCTTCCTGGTTTCGACCGATTCGAATGTTTACTAAGATCAGAATCGCGCTCGCGCACGCCACCGTACGCGTACGGTAAGCGTACCGTAAGCGCACCGTAAACTGGCTCAGATATATATATATTGATTTAAAGGCTATTTTCTCAGAATCTACTGAACAGATTTACACCAAACCTACAAAAGGCACTTCCTTGACCTGAGGACTACCTCTCTGCCAAATTTCTAGTAATTCTGTTCAGCCGTTCGGGCTGTAGCCCTGTCTAAAGGTCCTATGGAAAAATGCATGGGAAAAACGCGTTTTGGGACCCCCCTTTTATCTCAGCCCCCGCTTGACGAATCCCCCCGAGACTTTCAGAGAAGGAGCGGAGCGTAGCGCCCCACCTATTTTGAAAAATTCGTGAGGATTCGTCGACCGGCGCCAAAGTTATTCAAAATAGAATGTTGCGGATTTCCTATGGAAACGTGGTCCTAACTATAACTACCTACTGGCGACCGCCAGTAGGTAATATATATATATATATATCCAAAGAAGAAATGCGCCAAGACCCGGTTCCTGGACAAAAGTGCTTTTATTCAAATTGGCGCAGGTAATCACCACAAGCCTACGGAATGCCGGCGATTATTGTGAGGAGGGGTGAGAAAGGGAGCGGAGCGAGGCAGATGCCTTGTTCAGCAGGTCCTGGACCCAGCGCTGATTTGAGATTGTGTGGTAACAACGTGTCAACAATAGTGCACCAGTCTCTCTCCATTGTTGTGCCATACCTACCTGGTTACATCGAGACGTTGAGACAGCGTATGCTAAACATCACCAAGATCACACCGAGAGTATGTTGTCTCACGAACTGCATCTTGGGAGTTTGAGTGTGGCCAACGAAGGGGCGTGTGATCAACTTCAAACTGGGACACTGCACTTAAAGAGGACACACCTTTGAGAAAGGCAAAATGCTGAAACGCGTCAGGTGCCTCTGGCACGTGATTACCTGCGCCAATTTGAATAAAAGCACTTTTGTCCAGGAACCGGGTCTTGGCGCATTTCTTCTTTGGATGTTGTTTTGCGGGAATCGCTGTCTCCCGTATTTGCTAAGACCGCCCTGCAGGGTTGGGGGTCCCCGTCGACAGCATCTTTCTGGATGATTAAAGTTGGGGGGGCATGACCCGCTAGCCCCGCCACAAGCCTACGGAATGCCGGCGATTATTATGAGGAGGGGTGAGAAAGGGAGCGTAGCGAGGCAGATGCCTTGTTCAGCAGGTCCTGGACCCAGCGCTGATTTGAGATTGTGTGGTAACAACGTGTCAACAATAGTGCACCAGTCTCTCTCCATTGTTGTGCCATACCTACCTGGTTACATCGAGACGTTGACACAGCGTATGCTAAACATCACCAAGATCACACCGAGAGTATGTTGTCTCACGAACTGCATCTTGGGAGTTTGAGTGTGGCCAACGAAGGGGCGTGTGATCAACTTCAAACTGGGACACTGCACTTAAAGAGGACACACCTTTGAGAAAGACAAAATGCTGAAATGCGTCAGGTGCCTCTGGCACGTGATTACCTGCGCCAATTTGAATAAAAGCACTTTTGTCCAGGAACCGGGTCTTGGCGCATTTCTTCTTTGGATGTTGTTTTGCGGGAATCGCTGTCTCCCGTATTTGCTAAGACCGCCCTGCAGGGTTGGGGGTCCCCGTCGACAGCATCTTTCTGGACGATATATATATATATATATATATATCCCAACACGAGTTTGCCCAAAAATGGGAGAGCCTCTGCAGGTAGGTTTAGATCTGTCATTTATTCCATGGAGGCTGCATACAGGTTCGGTAAACCGGCATCCTTCTTCTAGTGCCTCACTTGAGGTTTATAGACTGCAACCATTTAAACTACAAGTACCAGAGGGCCAGGTGAAGTGGCCACGCCCACTGCAGCCTCCATGGAATAAATGACAGATCTAAACCTACCTGCAGAGGCTCTTCCATTTTTAGGCAAACTCGTGTTGGGATATATATATATATATATTTATGATCATCATGGTACACACATTTGTTGTATATACTATGTAGTATGAAATGTTTATATAAATACTAAACTTGAACACTAATGCCATCATTTCAACACCATTACAAAATGGCGCTGATAGTTTTACAAATATCACCCCTCCTCTATTTTCATAACCATAATTGTGACGATTTAAAAGAGGTTGCTGAAGCTCGTCAATTGCGAACACTGACGAAGGACAAGCTCCGAGACGCGTTTGTTTCTTGCGCTTTCAAAGGATATATGCTGCAATCTGACCCCGGGAGTGCTGGTTTCTTTGGATGAAATAGGAATCGGTAGCGAAAATATATATATATATATATATATATATATATATATATATATATATATATATATATATTCACAGAAAAAACCATAGGTTTCAGGCACGTTATAGTTAGGAATTAGCATTTAAAAAACCTCAGAAATTCACTGAAAAAACCATAGGTTTCAGGGGTTTTATCGTTAGCTGGACTTTTCACTTGTACAAAACCATTGAAATTCCCCCGTTATAGTTAGTTCAGCTAACTATAACTCGCGCGCCCGCAATGCACTGCTGATGACGTCACATATTACATCACTCATGACATGGTCAGTGACATCACTCATGACATCACTGATGACATCTCAAATGACATCACTGATGACATCACTGATGACATCATCCAGTAAATGTTTGTTTTTCTGAAAATTAAATATGTTTTATATATGTATATCTTAAGGTCGATGGAAGAATACATGGGTATATAAGTGTCTAAATGGATGATTTGTTTTTGAAAAATTGATTTTGTAACTGACTGATTAAGTGTATCATAGTGAATACATGGCTTAGTGAGTAATGTTTAAATATGTAAATATCTGTATCAGTCTCTCACTTTGTGTATAAGTGGCTGCATCGGTTGGTGAGTAGCTACATGGGTGTCTATATAGGTTATTAGTTGGTTTTTTGAGTATCAGTATGAGTGTCTGCATGGTTCGGTGGGGGATATTACGTAGTGCACAGGTGCATGAATGAGTGACTCACTGTTTGTATGTGTTGAAGACAGCATGTGTGCAGGACTGTATGGGTGGATGAGTGTGTGTATGGGTGTGTTAGTGAGTGAATGACTGTCTCAATAGTGTCTTTATGAGTAACTACATATGTTTTAAACTAGTATATGTGACTATTGGTGTATATAAGTGAGTATATGTGAGAGTGAGAGATAGAAAGAGTTCCTGTATGAATAAGTATGTGTTGCTATAAGTGATTGTTTAAAAGACTAAGTATGTGTAAGTTTCCGTAGAAGTAAGTGTGGTGGTCTGTGTATAACTGTATATGCAAGTAAATGTATGTTTGATCCTTTATTAGCATGAGTGACTATGTGTGTGAGTAACTCTATGGATGAGTGGCATTGTGTAACAGGATGTATAGGTGTATGAGTACATATGATGAGTGAGTACATGTATGAGTGACTGTATAGGACTGTTGGTGAATGAGTGGATGTGTATGTGGATCTTAGAATTACTGAAGAGGTTGTTGTAACGGGTATTGGTATGTCCATTGTTTTGAAAATGTTAGTCTCTATTTTTGAATGTGTGTATCAAAGGTTATATTAGGGTGAGAGGAGGTCTGCCACTCTATCACAAGGATGATGTCATCAGTGATGTCATTTGAGATGTCATCAGTGATGTCATGAGTGATGTCACTGACCATGTCATGAGTGATGTAATATGTGACGTCATCAGCAGTGCATTGAGGGCGCGCGAGTTATAGTTAGCTGAACTAACAATAACGGGGGAATTTCAATGGTTTTGTACAAGTGAAAAGTCCAGCTAACTATAACACCCCTGAAACCTATGGTTTTTTCAGTGAATTTCTGAGGTTTTTTAAATGCTAATTCCTAACTATAACGTGCCTGAAACCTATGGTTTTTTCTGTGAATTTCAAAGGTTTTTTAAATGCTAATTTCTAACTATGCCTACAGAGATAGGACATGTGAAGAAAGAAGAAAAAATGCACAGAAAGAAAAAAAAGAAGTGCAGAAAGAAGCAACAGAAGTCCTCAAAGACGAAGAAAAGTGCAGGAAGAAGGATAACATGCAGAAAGAACAAAAATAAGAGCAGAAAGAATCCTTGTTGCAAAATCATCCTGTACCCTCAACTTTTTCAGACGGATACTGGTGGTAACTGAGTCTGACTAACCAGTCCTAGAGCCAGTGCTATGTTAAAAGACACTTAGAATACAGTGAAAACACCTACATACACTAGGGAACATTATGCGTTGGGGTCCCCCTGTGATTAGCATGACCTCCTCTGTAAGCCCCTAGTATATAATAGGGCAGGGGGATTAAAACTACCTCTTAAAACAGGCCACAGGGCGTTTTTGCACACGTTAACTCAGGCCCCGTCCCCTCCCTTCACCACTGTGTAAACACGCCCTGTGTCCGTTTTTAGTTGGGAGATTAAGTTCATTTGAATCTTGAGGGTCCCTAGGGTCCAACTAGCCCACTAGGTACCTCCAGTAAGTGCCACAGAGCTGCGTTGCAGAGAGGTGTAAAAAGTGGCACAGCCTGGACCACCTCTCTGCAATGCAGCTCAGTGGCGCTTACTGGAAGCACTTGGTGGGCTAGTTAGCCCCCAGGGGCCCTCAGTATTGAAGGGAAATTATATCCCCAATTTAAAACGTGCCATAGTGAGTGTTTGCACACGTCACCTCAGGCCCCGTCCCCTCCCTTCACCACTGTGTAAACGCGCCCTGTGGCTGTTCTAAGTTGAGAGATTAAGTCCCCTTGAATCCTAAGGGTCCCTAGAGTCAAACTAGACCACTAGGTACCTCCAGTAAGTGCCACAGAGCTGCGTTGCAGAAAGGTGTAAAAAGGGGCTTGGCCTCAGAACACCTGTCTGCAGCGCAGCTCCCTGGCGCATACTGGAGATGCCTGTTGGGCCAGTTGGCCCTCAGGGACCCTCAGTATTGAAGAGGAATTAATTTCCCAACTTACAACTCGCCAGGGGGCGCGTTTGCAGAGTGCTGCAAGGAGGGGGCGTGGCCTCCGGCACGATGCCAGTCTTTTATTTATTTTAATTTTTTAAGAAGGGGGGATGTGTGGTTCCCCTTCTTATTCTAATTTATTGGCCCTGATGACTCCATCCCCCAGGGCCTGTCTCCTAATTATATTTTTTTACCCCAATCCCCAGGGCCGGCCACTGTTTTTTATTATTTTAAAAAAATATATATTTATAGACACACCTAGGACATGCTGGACAAACCGTACATACCTATCACCATGACGATTTGAGTGATATTCATTAAAAGGCGACTATGCATACAATGAATCCAAGTGGAATGTATTAACACCACTAGTGAAGCTCTGACATGTCCGATGCCCTACCGTGCCTAATCCCGGTAGACACCCTTGTCGTTTATTTATACAAACATGGGTAGCTATTGACGGGCACATTTAATACACATGCACACCAAGCCATTCAAAGGGGATTCGACAAAAATTCGACCAAAACTATGTAAGAAACCCCCCTCACGGTTAATAAAACACACATCCACTGCCGGATGTGTAATACTTTTTATTTTACTCTCTGGAAATGGGACGAACATCACTTGAGAGTCACAGCGCGCTCCTGGCAGAGCCCAATGCTGTGTTACACCCACCATTGCCTGCCGAGTGCCACACACCTCTGTGTTGTATTCCACCAGCTAGTGCATATGCTATGACACTCTCTAGCCCATGTGCACTGTAACACCACCCCGTGAATATGTCATGCCACACTTGTCTTCGCACGGGTTATATTGCCCCATCTAACGTGCCTTCCTCGATGCCTATGTTATAATGCACAGTGCTATGCCATACATATTACAATCTGGGATCCATATCTTTGTCACAGTGCATATGCAACGTTACACTCCCCAGCACATATTTTATATTACAACTTTAGAGACCAGTTAGGTTACACAACACTGCCCTGTGCATATTACACTCCAAGGCGCACATCGCATAGCACGCGCTAGTGCCTGTGCTATCTCGCGCTCTCCAATGAATCTGTCATTGCGCACAATGTATTGCATATTATATTTCACGCCCGGTTCATCTTATATCACTCTTTTTGGTGCATAGTTTATACCATACACTATATCTAGTTTTCATTTTCATTTGCTCTCAGGACTATGTTCTATATAACACTGTGTTCACCTACCCTTTTCACGGGCATTACATTTTGCGATAGGGGGTGGAGGGTCAGGGGGTGCTTCTGCCAAGTGAGCCCGGAGTCACAGTCACAAACGTCCTCTTCTTCCTGAATAAAAGTGAGATTATGCTGCATACTTGTTCATATTTTAAGTAGTTCGCACAGACACACGTTTTAAAAACAATAAAGTTCCTAATACCCGCCTTCTCTGAACAGTTAGCTTGCTGCCCCATCCCCCTCCTCCCTATCCTCTGTTGTGTGAATCCATGGACTAGCCTCCTCCCTCCTGCCATGCATGGTCTGATGTGCTGCCACTGCCCTCAATTTAGTATGATGTACCAGTCCCCTCCTCCTGCCCTCCATTGCCCAATTCTATGCCCCATCATTGACCTCCTGCTTAAACTCTGTGCTTAGCTTGCTGCCCCTATTCTCCTTCCCCCTGCCTTCCGATGTCTTTGTGCATGCCCCTGCTCCATCCTTTTTGCCCACCATGTTCCATGGACCTGCCACTCCTATCTACTCTGAGTGTTCTGTTGAGCTGCCACTCCCCTCCCACCTGCCTAGCATTGTCAGATGACTGTAACCTGTCCCTTCCACCTCCACCCTGCCTGTCCACATGCCATGCCCCTATCCTCTTCCTCCTGTCCTACATGGTCCATTGTACTGCCACACCCTTCTGCCCTCCCTGGTCTGTTGTGCTGCAACTGCTCCTCCTGCCTGCCCCATGCAGTCTGTTGTGAGGCCCCTTCCCCTGAACTTTCTTGTCTGTGCACAGGTCCTGACCCTCCCATCTATCCTCCATCGTCCTTTGTGCATGCCCCTGCACCCTCCTTCTTGCCCATCATAGCCATTGTGCTGCCACTAACCCTCCCACTTACCATGCATGGTCTTCTGTGCTGCCATGGCCCCTCCCACCTTCCCTGTGTGGTCAGTTAGCTGCCCCTGACCCCCTCCCACCTTCCTTCCATGGTCTGTGTGTATACCATCACAGTCCCACTGTTGCTCTGCATGGTGTGTCTTGCTTCTAGTGCCCATTCTGCCTGACCTCCATGGCTATCTTGCTGCTCCTGCCCTGCCCTCTTGCCCTCAGCCCACTGTTTACATGTGCAGACCCCTACTCCCTCCCTCCTGGCTTGTCTGTTCCATTGTAATGCCCCTGATCCGTCCCTCCTGCCCTTTATGGTCTGTTATGCTGCAGCTTTCTCTCCTGTCTGTCCATTATGGTCAGCTAGCTACCATTGCCTCTTGCCCCTCTGTTCTCTGTTGTCCATGTGCATGGTCCTGTCCCCTCCCTCTTGCTTTCTATGGATTGTTGTGCTGCACTCCCGTCCCGCATGCCCTGTGTGGTGTATTGTGCTGCTGCAAACCCTGATGCCTGCCCTGCAGGGTCAGTTTGGTGCACCTCTGCATGTCCCTCCTGTCCTCTGTTATCCAAGTCCATGTCTCTACCCAATTTCCTTCCATGATCCAATGTACCATACTTGCGAACATTTTGAACTTGGTAAGAGGGAGATTTTGAAAAAAAACTGGGGTATTGATTTTCCCCTTTGAGTTACATTGAAAAAGAGGAGATTGTAGACAGGAGACAGATCAAATAAAGCCCATTTGAGCTTAAAAACATTGGACGTTTCCTGGCTGAATCGGGTCTGTTGGCATGTATGGTTGTACTACCATTGCCTCTTCCTTCTCCCCACAATGGTCTATTACATTGCCACTCGCCGGACTAACTTGTTGTATTACATTGCCACAGCCTCTCTTGCAAGTCCTGTATTGTTGGTTTGTTGCCCCTGCCCCCCTTTCCACTGCCCTTCTTGGACTGTTGTGCTGCCACGGCCCTTCCTGCCTGCTCAGTGTGGTTAAATTGTTGCCTTTGCACCCTCCTACCTGCCTTCAATTTTCAGAGTCCGTGCCCCTGGCCTCTGCCTCTCAACAGTATCCTAACTAGATTGCTAACATTCTATATTTATTACAAAATTGTGGAACGCCTGACGTCATCTTGATGTAATCAAAACTGTTATACCTAGAGCATTTCCTTTAGAAATTACATATATGAGAGGGTCTTATTGGCATCAAAATTATGGTTAGTGCTCCAAAAGACTAAAATAAGGACATATTTCTGAGTTTTCAAATAGCGACAAAGCACTTTTAAATTATTTGTTATCTTTATGTTTTTTTATCCAGTTGACCACTTGATTAAATGTTGCACTTAGGGGAGAGGATGTGGTGTTACTTCCAGAACTGCAGACTTTGCAACTGGGGAACCAGGTTGGAGTTTCTGCTTCAGCTCGACATTCTGTGATTCTGGTCAAATCCCTTAGTCTCCCCATGTCTACAACCAAAATGAATTTGTTCTTGTGTGATGTAACCAATGCTCATGTAAAGCACTCCAATACCTGACAAGTCTGCACTATATAACACTGCAAAAACACAAAATAATAAGTGTTTTGCACACTTCTGTCATTGGGCTATATTTGGGCTACATCTGGGTGATTTTGGGCTACATTTGGGCTCTTTTGGGGGAACAACCTTTACAACGCAACTTTTACAACGCACTACACTTACAACGCAATTTTTACAACGCAACATCCACTACAACGCATTCCATTACATCGCATGACACTACAACGCATTTTTAAAAACTACCTTTACAACGCATTCCATTACATCGCATACTACCTTTACAACGCATACCATTACAACGCATAATATTACACTACACTAGCCAACACTTACCCTACTGTTGCACCCCCTGGAGTTAGAATAGTAATTTTTACCCCTATACTATCCAACACTTACCCTACTGTTGCACCCCCTGGAGTTAGAATAGTAATTTTTACCCCTATACTATCCAACACTCACCCTACTGTTGCACCCCCTGGAGTTAGAATAGTCATTTTTACCCCTATACTATCCAACACTCACCCTACTGTTGCACCCCCTGGAGTTAGAATAGTCATTTTTACCCCTATACTATCCAACACTTACCCTACTGTTGCACCCCCTGGAGTAAGAATAGTAATTTTTACCCCTATACTATCCAACACTTACCCTTGTTGCCCCCCTGGAGTTAGAATAGTAATTTTTACCCCTATACTATCCAACACTTACCCTACTGTTGCACCCCCTGGAGTTAGAATAGTCATTTTTACCCCTATACTATCCAACACTTACCCTACTGTTGCACCCCCTGGAGTTAGAATAGTAATTTTTACCCCTATACTATCCAACACTTACCCTACTGTTGCACCCCCTGGAGTTAGAATAGTAATTTTTACCCCTATACTATCCAACACTTACCCTACTGTTGCACCCCCTGGAGTAAGAATAGTAATTTTTACCCCTATACTATCCTACACTTACCCTACTGTTGCACCCCCTGGAGTTACAATAGTAATTTTTACCCCTATACTATCCTACACTTACCCTACTGTTGCACCCCCTGGAGTTAGAATAGTAATTTTTACCCCTATACTATCCAATACTTACCTTACATGCAATGTAATATTATGCGTTGTAATTGTATGCGTTGTAAAGGTAGTATGCGATGTAATGGAATGCGTTGTAAAAGTAGTTTTTAAAAATGCGTTGTAGTGTCATGCGATGTAATGGAATGCGTTGTAGTGGATGTTGCGTTGTAAAAATTGCATTGTAAGTGCATGCGTTGTAAAAGTATGCGTTGTAACGTCATACATCTGCTCTTTTGTCTCCGGTGGCCATCTTGGGAGATTTATTTCTTATGAAGTTTCCTAATTTCCTCATTTACTGCAGTCTCCTCAGTAGGAAATACTTTCAGTTTTTTACTTTGATTCCATCAAGAAGGCATTCAGATGTGTCACACATTTGCCATAAATTCAGAATGTTAGCACTCTTTTTGCTCATTAGATCACTGTAGTAAAGCTACTGCTCACCAGGGAAAACTGCTGCTGGTATTGAAAGTGCATGTTTCAGTCTGCATGTCAGAATTTTTTCATGAAATAAAAGAGGATTTCAGAAGTCAAAATGTGCTCTAGTTTTTCTTTCTGCAGCACTAATCATACTTGTTATGGAAAAACGAACCCCCTCATTTTGTTCCTTTTTAGATTAAATGTTTTAAGAGTTACCACTTTAATCCAAGCAACACTGTAATCTCGTGTTCCTATCACCCCCACCCCCCTACCTGCACTTCTTGGCTTCTCGTTCACAGCGCTCCTCGCTGCAACGACCCCTCACCTCCAGACGCCATTCTCGAGCGCGAGGCGCGCCACAGACACGCCCACTCTGTTGGCCACGCCCCTTTCTACTCCCCGCCTCACGACCATAAATATGTGTCTTGGTAGGAAGCGCAGCGGACGAGCGCAGCGGGCGCGACGATTGCGCGCCGAAGGCGCGCCTAAGGCAAGCCCGTCTGCGCCCGTCCGCGACTGGCCGGGACTAGGGGCCTTATACTCTGCCCCTCCCATCACCTATAGCCCGGACCTACTTCGCAGCTACCAGGGCCCCTGGCCCATCACGACCAGTACCAGCTCTCGCATTTCTGCTCTCGGTATTGCCTCCCTCTCTTCCTCTCACCCCCCTCCTATTCTGGACACCCCGCCCACGACCTGTAGGGCTGCTCCTTCGCCAAACCCTAAAACTCTCACAGCTCTCTACCTCAACACCCGTTCTGCTGTTGCCCACTCGCACGAACTCTCGGTCCTATTAGACTTACAGGCCCCTGATCTCCTTTTCCTAACTGAGACCTGGTTCTGCGATGACTCCCTCCCCGCACTCCTATCTACTCTTCCTGCCCCCTACTACGCCCTCAGGGCTGACCGCCCTCCGGGCAGAGCCGGGGGCGGCGTGGCAGTCATCGCACGCACCGACTTCCCTTTCCAAATTCTCCCTCTACCTAACATTGCCACCACCGAATTCTTGGTGATCCGCACGGTGTCCACCTCCCCTCCTCTTACCTGTTTCCTTACCTATCGTCCTCCTCAGTCCCCAGTGCAGTTTCTCCCAGATTTTTTGGAGGTCCTGACTACTATTGCAATCAACAACTCCTCCATCCTGCTCCTTGGCGACTTTAATTTTTGGCCCTCCGATCCTGCCGAATGTCTGTCATCTAAGGATTTCTCTGAAACCCTCCACTCCCTTAATTTCATTCCCCACGTTCACTCCCCCACTCACATCAAGGGTCACCAGCTTGACCAAATCTGGTCCCTAAACTGTCCTGTGGAATCCTTATCTATCTCCCCTTGCACTTGGTCCGACCATCATTTGATTTCATTTCTCCTTCCTATCCTCCCCCCTGCTATGCCCCCCCGACCCAAAAACATCTGGGTCCGATCATGGGGCCGAGTCAACCTTGAGAACCTCTCCTCTCTCCTTGCTGGCTCTCTCCCGCCTCTTCAGGGCCTCACCACCGTCTCCCAGGCTGATGCTATAGACCAGTGGCTCTCCCGCAGCTGCGACTCCGTTGCCCCGCTCAAGCGCATTACCTCTAAACGCGACAAAGACGCCAACCGGTGGTTTACCCAAGAACTAAAAGCCACCAAACTTATTGTTCGCCGCGCAGAGCGGGCGTGGAGGAGAAACTACTGCCCCACTTTGAAACTGGAATATATCAATATCCTTAACCAGTACAAACAAAACATCCTGGAGGCCAAAACAGCTTATTTTTCCTCCAAAATCTTAGCAGCGGAGAACCAGTCCAAGGAGATCTTTTCCATCGTTCACAATCTGGCATTCTCGGACAGAACTACGCTTAAACCTGCCCCGTCAAATGACCTCTGTCTCTCTCTTAATAATTATTTCACCCAGAAAATTATCACCATCAAGGCCAACATCCCCCCACCCCCCCCCCTCTTTTGTTGATCCCCAATGCCCCCCTCCCAAAGGCAAACTAACCACCTTTCCCCCTATCACTCGGGAAAACTTGACTTCACTGGTCTCTGATCAAATCTGGCTCCCCTCTAGATCCTTGTCCTGCCCATATCCTCCGTCACATCTTTGTCTCCTGTCCAGATCCCCCCACTCACCTCCTCAACAGCTCCCTCGCGCAAGGCATAGTTCCTAGTTCCATGAAGTCTGCGGTAATTGTGCCCATCCTGAAAAAACCTGGGGCAGATCCCTCTGTCCCTGCCAATTTCCGCCCCATCTCCCTCCTGCCATTTCTAGCTAAGGTGCTCGAGCGCCACGTCACCTGCGCTCTGAGCTCCTTTGTGGAGAAACATGGAGCCCTTGCCCCCCGCCAAGCTGGTTTCCGCCCCGCACACTCCACGGAGTCTGTGGTCATGTCGGTCCTCGACACCCTCAGGGAGGGCATGGACACTAATCATCACCAGGCCCTTGTGCTCCTCGACCTCTCAGCCGCCTTTGACACGGTGGACCACAACATCTTACTCTCCCGTGTCAGGGCGGCGGGGATCGATGGGACTGCCCTGGTCTGGTTGTCCTCCTTCCTGAGCGACCGCACCCAGGCTGTACGCCTGGGTGACTTCACAGCGGACTTCCAGAAAGTCCAGTGCGGGGTTCCTCAAGGCTCATCTCTTTCCCCTCTTTTGTTCAATCTATATATCGCCCCACTTATCTTTTCTCTCCAACAGATGGAGGTCGCCGTATTTAATTACGCGGATGACCTCCAGCTGGTCTTTGATCTTTCCTCTCCTTCTTCTGTCCTCAACTTCCACACTGTCATGTTTCACATCAGGGACTGGATGAGCCATAATCACCTCAAACTTAACCCGGACAAAACCGAGTTGGTATTGACGGGCGGTTCTTCCAGCCCCTGGTCCCCCCTTTGCTGGCCTCCCTCTCTTGGTCCCCCTCCTGTCCCCTCCTCCTCTGTCAAAACACTAGGCATTAAGCTCAATTCTCAACTTACCCTTCACTCCCAGGTTAGCTCTGTGGTATCTTCCTCTTTTCTTTCACTACGTACTATCCGCAAGGTGTCCCGTTTCTTTACTTTTTCCGCTCTTAAACTTATTATCCTGGCCATGGTGGTGTCCCGCCTGGACTATGGGAACGCCCTGTATGCCGGCATCCCTGCATACAGTTTGTGCCGCCTACAACAGATTCAAAACCAGGCGGCCCGCCTAGCCTTCAACCTTCCCAAATTCCACCACTCCACCCCACTTCTAAAATCTCTTCACTGGCTCCCAGTATGGGCCAGAATTCTATTTAAACTCGCATCAATCACTTTTCTGGCCCGATCGGACCTGGCACCTGCCTTCATCTCCTCTGAGATTGTTCCCTATGTCCCCTCCAGGGACCTACGTTCTTCCTCTCAGTCCCTCCTCACCATCCCCCGCTTCCGGAGAAAAAAGTGGGGCGGCTCCAAATTTGCCTTTCTAGCACCAACCCTTTGGAATTCCCTCCCCCTTCACCTTCGTGCCAGCACCCTCTATCCCCAATTCCGTAAAAATCTTAAAACCTACCTTTTCACAAAATCCTTTGAATGAATGCCCAGCCCTTTCCCCCTGTTTCTTAAACCTCAGTCCCCACTAGCTACAGCGCCAAGAAACCGCCGGTATACGTGCGCTTTAAAAGTGCTTTTAAACTCAAACTCAAGATGGCTTCAGGTGTGCCATACGTTTATCATAAGTAGGACTGTTAGCGCTCTAGTTGTTCTTTGGAACACTCTGGGAAGCTGCAGTAGAACACAAAGAAATCAACTGACAGTCTCTGCCCTTGTTGGATGTACATGTTTTACTGAGAATGTCAGACTTCATTCTCACATGACTGAGAAAGATAATGTGAATTTACAGAAAATAAGCTCTCAGTTTAGCTTATAGATCACCTTCCAAACCTCTGTGGGAAAAGCATGAGAAAATATTTTTCTCTCAATCATGATATCCCAGCAGAAGGCTTTTTCACATGGTGAAATCACCTTAGAACATACCACAATTCCTAAAATGAGTATGGTACCATCAACAAATGATTTATAATGTAACTAAAGTCTTAAAACCTTCTATTAACTGCAATGCTTTTTAATGAGGTGCTATCATGTATATTGGTCCCAAGATGGCTGCCAACACTTCTTGGATGAAGTGCTGACAGCCAATCAGATCTCAGGATGAGATGTGTGGTTAGGCTCCTCCCACATATATATATGATTTTACTTTTGATTTTCTCAGGAACTACTGAACAGATTGACACCAGACCTGCAAAAGGCACTTCCCTGAGCTGGGGACTACCTCTCTGCCAAATTTCAAGTAATTCTGTTCAGCCGTTCGGGCTGTACCTTGGACTAAAGGTCCCTATGGAAAATTGCATGGGGAAAACGCGTTTTGGGACCCCCCTTTGTTCTCAGCCCCCGCTTGACGAATCCCCCCGAGACTTTCAGGGTAGGAGCGGAGCAGAGCGCCCCACCTATTTTGAGAATTTCGCGAGGATTCGTCAACCGGCGCCAAAGTTATTTCAAATAGAATGTTGCGGATTTCCTATGAAAACACGGTCCTAACTATAACTATCTACTGGCGACCGCCAGTAGGTAATATATATATATATATATATATATATATATATATATATTACCTACTGGCGGTCGCCAGTAGGTAGTTATAGTTAGGACCCCTTTTCCATAGGAAATCCGCAACATTCTATTTTGAATAACTTTGGCGCCGGTCGATGAATCCTCGCGAATTTCTCAAAATAGGTGGGGCGCTACGCTCCGCTCCTACCCTGAAAGTCTCGGGGGGATTCGTCAAGCGGGGGCTGAGATAAAAGGGGGGTCCCAAAACGCGTTTTCCCATGCATTTTTCCATAGGACCTTTAGACAGAGCTACAGCCCGAACGGTTGAACAGAATTACTAGAAATTTGGCAGAGAGGTAGTCCCTATGTCAAGGAAGTGCCTTTTGTAGGTTTGGTGTAAATCTGTTCAGTAGATTCTGAGAAAATAGCCTTTAAATCAATATATATATCTGAGCCCGCTTACGGTACGCTTACCGTACGCTTACCGTACGCGTACGGTGGCGTGCGCGAGCGCGATTCTGATTGGCTCTTAGATCTTAGTAAACATTCGAATCGGCCGAAACCAGGAAGCGGCGTCCGCCATTTTGTCTCTCGCACTGAGTGTTATTTATCAAACATGATGCCCAAAAACATGTTACGGGGCTGTTTTGACAACTCCCTCCCACATAGTCATGTTGAGGGAGTCCCCAAACATCCCCCAAGAGCAAAAACGGTTTTATTTTTTTTTCGGCAATTTCGCCGAGTACGCTTACCGTACGCTTACCGTAAGCGTACGGTAAAAAATAGAAATAAAAAAAACACTATCCACACTTACCCCACCCCCTGTGCTTTTGGTGGCCGTCGGCCACCAAATGTACAGGGCTTATTACATCAGTAAAAAAACTATATTTTGGCAACATGAAATTATAAAATCGAAATAAAAAAAACACTATCCACATTGACCCCACCCCCTGTGCTTTTGGTGGCCGCAAATGTACAGGGCTTATTTAAGTTGATAAAAACCGTGCACGGAACGCACTGCGTTAAGTGGGCGCGCACGCCTCGAAAGGCGTAGAGTAACTTAGCATTTAAAAAACCGTACAAATTCACTGAAAAAACCATAGGTTTCACACACGTTATAGTTAGGAATTAGCATTTAAAAAACCTTGCAAATTCACTGAAAAAACCATAGGTTTCACACATGTTATAGTTAGCGGAAATTTTACTGATAAAAAACCAATGAAATTGCCCCGTTATAGTTAGTGCTGGCAACTATAACTCACGCGACCGCAATCTTCTGCTGATGACATATGTGTCTTTATAAAAAAAAATATTTGTAATATATGTATAGCTAAAAATGTATGGAAGAAGACATGGGCAAATAAGTGTCTAAATACAGTATTAGCATCAGCAGAGGATTGCGGTCGCGTGAGTTATAGTTGCCAGCACTAACTATAACGGGGCAATTTCATTGGTTTTTTATCAGTAAAATTTCCGCTAACTATAACATGTGTGAAACCTATGGTTTTTTCAGTGAATATATATATATATATATATATTACCTACTGGCGATTGCCAGTAGGTAGTTATAGTAAGGACCAAGTTTCCATAGGAAGAACATTTTTTGTTTTGCTTATAACTTTGGCGTCGTTTGATAAATCTTCATGAAATTTGCCAAACTAATTATTTGTTCATATCAGCTCTATGTGAAAAGTTTGGGGGTGATTCGTCAAGGGGGGGCTGAGAAAAAAGGGGGTCCCAAAACGTGTCTTCTGCATGTTAATTTCAATAGGAAACTTTAGACAAGGCTACAGGGAGCAGGGTCTTGGTCTAGAAAGCACACTTTTGTTTATTTGGTGTAAATCCGCTCAGTAGTTTTGGAGAAATATTGAAATTTACAGATATCAATACTTGGGAATTCTGCCTTCTAATTGGCTGAGTGGTTACGAGCACGAGCTTGCTGCTTATTGGTGCTAGCGGTTGCAACTAGGAAGTGTTGGCAGCCATTTTGTTATTCCGTTGAAGCGAGTAAGAGGAACAAAGGGTGAAAAGAGTAGGAAAGAGGAGGGTAGGAGCGCTGTGAGGTCTGTGCGGTGGTTAGGGTGTGCTATACAGGGAGTGTAAAGCGAAGTATTCACCCCTAGCAGTGTGAAAGTGCTGTTTTGCCCAGAGTGAGATGGTGCTGAGGTGAGGTGCCGGTACACTCAGGGATGAAACCGTGAGCTGATTGCTGTAAACTGAAGTGCTCTGGGCACTGTAGCATACTGGCCGCTGTAGCATAGCTGTGCACGTGGTGTTAGTATGGGTTTAGACTATAGCGGGAGTGGGAAGCAAACTACTCACCCCTACCGGTCTCAAAACTCCAATGGAGTGTTTTAGCAAGCAGGAATAAAGAAATAATCGTGAAGAATCTAATGCAGAAGGTTGCAATGCCATAGAAGACAAATGGTGAAATCCGGTGTGTTTAAGAAAGTGGCTGTGTGGGATAAAGCGATGGAGTCTGCAAGTTATATAAAAAGTATCTTTATTTAAGTGCCATAATTGGAACCCCTGGAGCAAGAGCTAAGGTATCCAGCTGAGGCAAACCCCAACCGATTCTGCTGTATTCAAACCTAAGCTCCTGCATCAGTCAATTCCACATTACATGTTACAGTTCCATGTGACATAAACAATACCTATTATACATGAATGACTGTAAATTGTAGAATGAAAATAAAGGTAGGATACGATTACCACACTGTGCCAACCAGTTCCTAAACAATGCCGTGTTTTTTTATCTTGATTGCCAGCTCGTGAGCAGAGGCTGAGGATTAGCTAATTTGTGTGAAAGGGCTTCGTGGAGAACAGGCAGGCAGAGAGACGTGTGTACAAAGAATAGATATGGTTTCAAAATGGATGTCGGGTTTAGGCTAATTTAGCAAGTAAATAGCATATTTGCATAGGCCATACATCATCCATCCCTGGTTAGTGTGGAGACGTAAGGGCCAATAATGAAAACACAGTTCAAATGCCTAAGCATACTTAGAAAGTTATTATATGAAAATAGATCAATTGAAGTGCATTAAAAAAATGTATAGGAAAAAGTAAAAAAAGTTGGAAAAATCAATCCAAGAATAAAGTGAATTTCTTACAAGTCTTGGAGATTGCAGTCCGGAAGTTCTTCAGTGGCTTGAGATGCATAATGTTCCAAGAGGTGATTGTTGCCATTGTGTGAGAAAAGCGAAGCGAGCCAATTCATATCCTCGAAAGGACAGTAATGTTCCTCGAATGTTGGAGCGGCAATTTGAATTGGCAGGCAATCTGCGATGTTGTCAAAGGTGGCACGTTGCAGGAGATCTTTCGCAGCTGCGCAGAAATCCCATTCCGCCAGGATACCTTTTTACGTTGCATCCGCCATTGTTTCACTCCCCGAACAATCAAGTTCATGGTTTTCAAGATACTCCATTACCTGCTGGATATCGGGAGCGTTTGCTGGGATGTTGGCAAGGCATAGATCCATTTGCCAGTCGATTGGGCAAGTTTTGCAATAAAAAGATGGTTGCACGCAGATTGTATATCTGTAAATAAATGTCATGTTGTAGCTGGCTCCGATAATAGATAGAGGCAGGCAGACGAAAAGTTGTTAAATGTTTTCACGGTATTGATGTAGCTTCGCGTAGAGGCGTATTTTGTCAGACATGCTTGTTACCACAGGGAGCACAGCCATTTTTAACAAGCTAAAATAGTAGTAGGATGGCCGCAAACAGAGCAAGCATTATGGGCACTGTTGCTGTTATTCCAGAGATGATGGAATAAATGAAGTCTGGTATTAGACTAAAAACAGTTTGAAAGCCTGTGAGAAGGCCGGAGGAGACAGTGTTAAAAAAGTGTGCCAGACCTTGAATGTCAGATATGTTGAAAATTGTGTAACAATTCACAAAGTGTAATGGGAGGTTCATATTTAAAAGGGAATGTATTTTACTTGAAGTTCGTGCTATCTGCAGTCGATAGATTACTTTTGGAGAAGTGAGTGACACTTCTGTTTTAAACAAAAGCGGTTTCAGTTTGCTCCGTTTAATTAAATCTGTTTTCAAAGTAGGTATTGAAGGCCAAGTTGAACTTTGGGAGATACTTTGTGTGGGTGGGAATAAAGCTTGCCAGAGGACGTTATCCTGTTTGAAACAGTAAGGACATATGGTATGCCAGCTCACATTGCGTAGCAATCCATGTTATCAAGAAGCAGATAACTGCCGTCAGAAAGCTGTGTGAATGTTGGCCTGATTGTGGGAGTTGGCGTGCTTTTATGAAAGCACGCAAGATTGGGGGCTGTAAGCTTAGAAGTGTCGTGCAGTAGCACATTCTTGCATAGAAATGAATGACTGCCATTGTGGTCCCACTTTTCACCTGTGAGAAAAACTTTGGTATCCTCTTTAAATTAAGACGGCGATATGTAAATGGGAGAAACGACTGCTCGTAAATAAACGCGCTACCTTATAGAATCACATACAACATGACAAACAACATGTACATCTAGCAGACACAACGGCCCTACGTACTGTGGGTACCATGGCTAGCCATGTACACAAACCAAACATAACACCTCTGCCACACAATGCAGAATGCGGGGAGAGATGGGAGCAAAGTATGTATGAAGGTGGCAAGTGATTCTCGATTATAAAAGTATACAATGCAAAGTGTTGAGGGGATGTGCCGGAGAGACTTGAGTATGTAGAGCACAGACATGTAAATATCAACATACACTGATGGTCTATTGAGTGAAGTGGACAGTGGACACAACCATGATACTACAGTCAGTAGGGAAGATTACTAAAATCTTTAGCGTAGTGGGCTGGCTCGGCATACGTAAGGCTAGCGTAGGGGTAAGAATAAAAGGCACGTTTCTCTGGGTGCGGTTCTCTTCCGGAATGGTGAACATGTCTGTCAGGTCTGCACAGCTTAAACCGCCATGAGGCTGACGCTGTGAGCGAAGGTGGTTGTGGGAATAATGCTCTCAGCCTGCTGGTACCCAGAAACCGTCATGGCCGCTGCGATGCACATATGCCCCAAAGTTCACCTTTCAACACCGCCGTATGTGAAAGAGGGCCCACCACGTGCCAGCTGAAGCTCCTGGGCCGAGGTCTACAACCTGGGAAGGCTCCTGAGATCAACGCTGGCTTCCGCGACACAGGCAGACAGCGCCCAGCCTGAGGCCCAGCACCGTGTAGTGCTCTGTATACTACTAACACAGTAGTCCAACAGGTACCAACAGTGGAACGGTGTCTTGATCCCACAATGGACGATGTTAGAACTGCATCTGAGAGTGCAGATGAAGGTACTCCTTTCGACCAGCTGTAACCAACTGTAGATCTCAACAGTGGAACAGTGTCTTGATGCCACAATGGATGATGTTAGAACTACATCTCAGAGGGGAGATGAAGGTACTCCCTTCGACCAGGTGCAAGCAACTCTAGGTCCCAACAGTGGAACGGTGTCTTGATCCCAGAATGGACGATGCCCGATATTACCTGCTGCTTGGTTTTCACAGAACTCCCTCCGTTGAAGTGCTACAGACTCTATGCTTCCATAGCTAAGTGCTGCACATGATCATTGGGCTTGGCTGACTGCAATCGCTGGAGTACACCGCGGTACAGCAGGTCCGAACAGTGGAACGGGGTCTTGATCCCAGAATGGACGATGTTAGAACTGCATCTGAGAGTGGAGATGAAGGTACTCCCTTCGACCAGGTGTAACCAACTCTAGGTCCCAACAGTGGAACAGTGTTTTGATCCCACAATGGACGATGTCCGATATTACCTGCTGCTTGTTGGTTTTCACACAAGACTCTCCGTTGACGTGCATCAGACTCTGTGCTTCCGTAGCTAATTGCTGCACATGATCATTGGGGTAGGCTGATTGCAGTCAGTGGAATACACTGCGGTACAGCAGGTCCGGACAGTGAAACAGGGTCTTGATCCCACAATGGATGATGTTAGAACTGTATGTGAGAGTGGAGATTAAGGTAGTCCCTTCAACCAGGTGCAACCAACTCTAGGTCCCAACAGTGGAACGGTGTCTTGATCCCAAAATGGACGATGTCCGATATTTCCTGCTGCTTGTTGTTTTTTACAGAACTTCCTCCGTTGAGGTGCATCGGACTCTGTGCTTCCGTAGCTAACTGCTGCACATGATTATTGGGCTTGGCTGACTACAGTGGGTGGAGTACACCGTGGTACAGCAGGTCAGAGCAGTGAAACGGGGTCTTGATTCTGTGATTGAGGGTGTCAGAAGTTAAAGTTTGTGATGATTTGTGTGTACCCCCTCCGATCAGGTCCAACCAACTCCGTGCTTCCGAATCCAACGGCACGTGGCTGTGAGGCATTAATGACCACTGCCTCTGGCCTATACTGCGGTCAGCATGGCTTACAATTCAGATCGAGTGGTGATTGTTTAATTACAGAATCCAGTAGGCAACTAACTGCAACGTCTATTAAAATATACACAATAGCCTTTTAGTATACTTGGTTGAAGATGTTTTTTAAGATGACTTATAGGTCTAGTACAATGACCAAATTCTTCTTGGTAGTGGTAAAAAACACTGAATAACAGTGTACACAGTGGACAGCAGAGATCGCAATTCAAATTGTTTTGATGTATTTATTGCAGAGTTTTGTGTAATTTATGTTGTATTTTGTGAAGAGGAAATGAGAAAAAGTATTCATGGAAGACTGTGCTCACTACTGCCTTCAATTTACACCACGCATACGCAGCATCATAGGGTCCGCACACGGTTTTTGTTGCTTCGCGTACGGCAAACAGGACAGCTCAAGTCAACGCCACGTGGCTGTGGGCCCTTGCTGACCGCTCTCTGGCCTACACTGCAGACAGCAGTGTTTACAATTCAGATCGAGTCGCTATTGCAGAAGATGCAGTATTGTAGGCAACAGACATTGCTCCTAGTACGGCCCGACCGCAGCACGCATCAACGCTGGCTGTGCACATACTGAATGCTTTTGATGTGGCTATCTGAGTGCACTAGATCTGATGGACCATTTATGATACAATCTTTTTGTGTATTATTTCAGATCTAATGCCTATATCTCAGTATACCACAAGTTATGGTTCTTTTACGATAGAATCTTTTCTGTATTATTTCACATCTAGTGTCCCTACCTTACTGCTGCACAAACTATTGACCCTTTTATTATTGAATCTCTGTGTGTGATCCAATGATTACTGTTGTAGTCGATGCTAGTAGCAACCATTCCCTGAGGGCTGGTTGACACTCACCCCACACGCATTCAGCACAGACGTCACTGGATATGTGACCCTGGTAATAAAAAGGAATCGAGCGCACGTGCCCGTACCCACTTCCACTATCTATCTGTGTCTGTGCATTCATTATCTATGCATGATACTGCCCCTGGGCCGTACCACATTACATTGTGCTGTGGACAGCGTATGCAACCATGTTACCTCTGGCAGTGGGGAAAAGTTCTGTTATGTAGCTTTTAGATGCATGGATATCACAGGTGGAAGGCTACTTTACATAGCAAGAATATTGATGAAGATGATGGTTGCATGTTGTGTGTAGTGTCAGATATGTGTATATAGCAAAAAAAATTCAAAAAAGCTCTGTAAGCAGAAGAGGAGTCTCTCATCAAATGCTGTAGAGAGAATGACTAAAATGGGTGGGGTCCTCCAACTGTTACAATGGGAAAAGTTATGAACCAATAAAATGCTTTTGTTTAAGGTCACATGGCAATCGTGCTCCGAGCGTGCAAGGAAGCCGCACCCGACGCAATTTTGAGAAAATATATTTACCATAATATAAGTTTATTACTGTTAGAAATATATAAATGTTTAAAATATTTTAGATTATCGCTTGTTCTCATATACACTTTAAACTTATTTAGATATAGATTTGAGACAAAAAAAAATGAGGGAATGGTGTTCCCGGCGTGACACCATACATCTAGGACGTAACACAGGGCCAGGCAGTGTGCAGTCGTCGCATACGCAACGTGCAGAGGGCGTTACTAGGAGTGGGCGGAATTTGCGTAGTCGCGCTACGCAAAGCTCCGCGAAATGTTAAAAAATCTCCGCGAACAGGCAGAAATTCCGCGAACACGCGGAATTGCCTGTTCGCAATGCTTTTTCCTGTTCGTGATCGCTGATTTTGTGCTCGGGGGAAATATCTCGCGAACACGCATTTTGAGAACGCAAACAAGCAAAAAATTCCACGAAGCCGTGAAACGCAGAATTTTGGGCAATTTTGCATTCTCCGCGGAACGCAAAATCACCCAAATTCCGCAAGCGGAACGGAATTTACCGCCCAGGCCTAGGCGTGACCCCATATGTACATGACTGCGTACTCGTTGCATACCAAAGTAGCAGCTGGCGCGACTACATACGTATATGATGTTGCGCGGGACACGGTGCCACAAACCGGTTGGATACAAAATGCGCATCCTTTACGAGTTTAGCAATATGGCGGATAGGATTCACGTGCTGATGGAGCTTGGTACACTACCGGTACGGGACAGTTTTCTCCAAAAAATAAAAAAACGGTATACATACTTAAATAAAACATTACATATCTTTCAAATAAAAAAAAGGATAATAGAGTTCCAAAATCTTACAAAACAAATAGAAAAAATATAGGTTTTATAAATGTTAAAATATGAAATTAACATTTAAAAAACCTTTGAAATTCACTGAAAAAAACATAGGTTTTACAGACGTTATAGTTAGGAATTAGCATTTAAAAAACGTTAGAAATTCACTGAAAAAAATATAGGTTTAAGGGACGTTATAGGTAGTTGGACATTTGACTCAAATAAAAACCAAAGAAATTCGCTCGTTATAGTTAGTTGAGCTAACTATAACTCGAGCGCCCGCAATGCACTGGTGATGACGCCACATATTACATCACTGATGACATGGTCATTGACATTACTGATAACATCTCAAATGACATCACTGATGACATCACTGATGACATCATCCACCTGATAATCTGATGCACATACTGATGGCCTAATATAAACTTTGATACACACACTCTAAAATACAGACTACTATTTTTGAAACCATATACACAACAATGCCAGATACTACATACCACCCAGTATTTCCTAGGTCTACACTCACATCCACTCACTTATACATGCAGTTACTCAATACAGTACTATAATATGCACTCATACACCTATACAAACAGTCACAGTCCGCTACTCATCCATAGAGTTACTCACACACCTAGTCAGTCATGCAAAGAATCAATCACATACCCATTTACTCATGTATACAGTTATACACACCAACTGCATTATTTGTACACACACCACATCACTTATTTATGCAGATACTAAGACATACTTATTGTCTTATACAATCACTGATACAAGCAGACACTCTTTTATACACCAACTCTTCAAATAACTTACTCTCACATATAGTCATTGATATACTCCAACACTCACATATACTGCCTTAAAACATATGTAGATACTCACACATACACCAGTGAGACATTCATTCACTCACCAACACACCCATGCACACACTAACTCACCCATACAGCCCTTCCCAGATGTACTTTTGAATCCATACAACTAGTGAATCACCTACTCAGACATATTTTATTTATTTATTTTAGACGTTTTATATAGCACTTGCTCGACCCGGGGGTATCAGAGCGCTTTACATTTGCATAAAAATTATTTAGGACAAAACAGAGCAAATTGTTAAATAGTGAGGCATTATACATGGAGGAATAAAAGATTCAGTTGAGCTCATACCGATAATAACAGTAAGAGGAGCAAAAGGATAGGTTCAGTGGATAAAATAGTGCATGAAGGGATAGGGTATGTGAGAAGGCGATGGAGGGGAGAGATTAGGATAGGAAGAGGGAGGTAGGGTGGAGAGGAGTGGGGGCTTTAGAAGTGTGAGAGGCGAGGGGGAGAGCGGTAGTGTCAAAGGGAGGAGGGGTGGGTAGCACAAGTATAGTAAGAGAGGAATTAAGTACCACAATATTGATTGAGCAAGTGTATTTTAAGGGCTTTTTTGAAACTGATATAGGAGGAGGTACAACGGAGAGCTTTGGGGAGGGCATTCCAGATGCTGGGGGCTTTTCCAGAGAAGGAGCGTGCCTGCGAGGCTTTTTTCTTTAATAGCGGGGGGACGAGAAGAAGTGCGTTTGAGCTTCTCAACGTCCGGGAGCATCCTGCTTTAGGGAGTTTATTGGAGAGGTAACTTGGTGTCTTTTGATAAAGGGCTTTGTGTGTAATGCAGGCAATTTTATACGAGGTTCTGCCTTCAATGGGAAGCCATTTGAGTTCTTTGATGGGGGCAAGGTGAACTTTGGGTGTTCCAGAGAGTAAAGCGTTTCCGTAGTCAACCTTGGAAAGGACTTAAGAATGGATAACCGATTTGAAATCTTCCGCAGGAATGAACGGTTTGATTTTTTTGAGAAGCCGGAGTGAGAAGAGTGCTCCTTTTGCTGAATTTTTTATATGGGTATTGAGCGCAAGTTTATTGTTGATGGTGATGCCAAGAGATTTAACTGATTCGGCTAGGAAGAGAGAGCAGTTAAGGGCATTAAGGTCAGTTATCCATGCTTGAATGGGGAGAGGGTTGTTTTGGGGAGAGAAGAGAATTATTTCAGTTTTGTTTGGATTAAGTTTGAGATGATTTGTGAAGAACCAGGATTGAATCTTGGATAAGGCTGTGTTGAGGTGTATGATATCAGAGTGGGATTTGATTTTATAGTACAGTTGGGTGTCGTCAGCATACAGGTGGTAGTTAATTTTGGCTTGTTTAAGTATGAGGGTGTGGGGTTCCATAAAGAGGTTGAACAGGCCAGGAGAGAGGATAGATCCTTGGGGTACACCGAGGGAGACCGATGTAGGGCAGGAGAGGCAAGGACGGACGGCACCCCCGCCGAGGAGCAGGAGCAGGAGCAGGACAGTCCGATAGGTTTTCAATTTCGCGCTTTTCCCGCCTCATCAAGGAAGCAGCGATGTTTTATGCGCCTCCGGGCGCTTCGATGTCGTCAGGGAGCGCCGGGGCACCTGGGAGTTGCAGTTTTCCCCGCTCCGGTCAGCGCGACGAAGCGGCAGCCCACAGCCAGCGAGGGAGCACCAACAGAGCACCAACAACGCCAGCGGCGCAACAGGGAGGGCAAGGACGGCGCCCCCGCCGAGGAGCAGGAGCAGGACAGTCCGGTAGGTTTTCAATTTCGCACTTTTCCCGCCTCATCAAGGAAGCAGCGATGTTTTATGCGCCTCCGGGCACTTCGATGTCGTCAGGGAGCGCCGGGGCACCTGGGAGTTGCAGTTTTCCCCGCTCCGGTCAGCGCAACGAAGCTGCAGCCCACAGCCAGCGAGGGAGCACCAACAGAGCACCAACAACGCCAGCGGCACAACAGGGAGGGCAAGGACGGCACCCCCGCCGAGGAGCAGGAGCAGGAGCAGGACAGTCCGGTAGGTTTTCAATTTCGCGCTTTTCCCGCCTCATCAAGGAAGCAGCGATGTTTTATGCGCCTCCGGGCGCTTCGATGTCGTCAGGGAGCGCCGGGGCACCTGGGAGTTGCAGTTTTCCCCGCTCCGGTCAGCGCGACGAAGCGGCAGCCCACAGCCAGCGAGGGAGCACCAACAGAGCACCAACAACGCCAGCGGCGCAACAGGGAGGGCAAGGACGGCACCCCCGCCGAGGAGCAGGAGCAGGACAGTCTGGTAGGTTTTCAATTTCGCGCTTTTCCAGGAGAGGCAGTTTTGAATTTTGATTTGTTGTGTTCCGTGTTGTAAGTATGAGGTGAACCAGTTTAGGACAGTGCCATTAAGTCCGAAACGATCTTTGAGGGCATTGAGTAAGGTTGAGTGGTTAACTGTGTCAAATGCAGCAGTGAGGTCAAGGAGGATGAGTATGCAAGACTCACCCTTATCCAGGGTAAGGTGGATGTCATCGACAATGTTAAGCAGTGCGGTTTCAGTGCTGCAACCTTTGCGGAAGCCAGATTGAAGGGGGTTCAAGCAGGTTGAAAGTGTCAATGTGCTTGTCCAGTTGAATTAGGGCGCATTTTTCAAGAGTTTTGGAGAGTAGTGGGAGGTTGGAGATAGGGCGGAGGTTGTTAGGGTCATTAGGGTCGGCTTTGGGGGTTTTGGGGATGGGCGTGATTTGTCCAAGTTGGAGTGAGATAGGAACACATCCAGAAGAGAGGGAGGCGTTAATGATGTTGGTCCAATAAGGGACAATGATGTGCTTTAGTCCTTGGGTGAGGGCGGATGGGAGTGTGTCTTTAGTGTGAGAGGATGGTTTTAGTTTGGATAGGATGTTAAAGACTTCCAGTTCAGAAACAGGGTGGAAATTCATCCAGGCGGCTTTATTTTTAAGGAGGGAGGGTGTGTGAAAGCAATAGAGATGGGGGTGGGATCAGGAGTGAGCATGGTGTTAGAGTATTATTCAAAGGACATTTGGGTGAGGGAGGGAGCTGGGTTACATGGAAGGAAAGATCAATCTTGATGATTTTTTCGGAGAAAAAGTAAGCAATTTCTTCACATTTTGTAGTGGAGGCCGACAGGTTATGGGGTGCAGTAGTGGATTGGTTTCTCACAATATTGAACAGTTCTCTGGGTCTGGTTTTTGAACGAGAGAGTTGTAAGCGAAAGAAAGATGCTTTTTCAAAGAAAATGTGTTTTTTGTAGGTGGATCTAGCGGTTCTAAGGAGGGCCAGATGGGAGGGAGAAGGGTGTTGTCACCATGTTCTTTCGGCAAGTCTAAGTGAGCGTCTTTCCTTGTTAAGGTCAGAGGTAAACCATGATTTGGAGGGGACTTTTTTTTGTGTTTTAAGTTTGAGCGGGGCAAGTTGATCTAAGACCTCAACAACAGTTTTGTTAAAGTGCTCAGTAAGATTGTTTGCATTGAGAGAGGGTGGTATGAGACGAAGTTGGGTTTGAAGTTTGGACTCCAGAGTGCCAGGAGGGATTTGCTTAAGATTTCTGGACACTGTCGTGGCCTTAGTGCATTTAGCTGGGGCGGGCAGGGTTGTGGGGGAGATCGTGAACAAAATGAGGTGATGGTCGGACCAGTCGATAGGAATGATGTTGGATAGGGACGCCAAATCAGTGTTAGAGATGATGGTGTGGGTGGGGGAGTGGCAAAGTTGTTTGAGGTCGATAGTCTCAAGAAGTTTAGTGAGAAGGCTGATTGCGGGGTCCTTAGGTTCATTCCAGTGAAGGTTGAGATCTCCTAGGAAAAGGTTTTTGGTGTTAGAGAGTGACGATTGTGTGATAAGGTCCGATAATTCTTCGGCAAAGGGGAGAGGCTCACCGGGCGGATGGTAGATATTGTGTAGTCGAATTGGAGGGAAGTTTTTCAACTTAAGTTCGGCTCCAAGATATTCAAAGGTAGTAAAGTTTGTGTTCTTTGTGAGGGAGAGTTGTAGTTCGTTTTTATAGATAATTGCTAAACCTCCCCCTATTCTTTCCGATCTGTCTTTTCTGAGTGTGGAGTAGCCAGGGGGGGTGAGTAGGTCAAGGATAGGTGTAGAGTGATCTTTGAGCCAGGTTTCTGTGAGAAAGGCGATGTCAATATCATCGTTAAGTATAGTTTCAGATATTTAGGTTGCATGTCGAATAACTGAGCGGCAGTTCACGAGCATACAAGATAGGGGTTTGGGGATGTTTTTGGTAGGAGGGTGAAAGTGAATGGTAGTAAGTTGAAGGGGAGGTCTGGGTGAGCTGGGGGAAGAGTGGATTCTGCAGGTCCCCATGATAACAGGGATGTTAGAGTGAGGGAGGAATGGGTCATTAGGAGGGAACTTGTCAAGGTAAGAGTCGCAGAGTCAGAGATGTCGGACATGGAGTAGACTCTCAGGGAGCGAAGAGGCCTGAGTGTACGGCTGAGTAGAGGTGTAGTTGGCCAAAGCTTAGGATATGGGTGGTTTGGGAGGCTAGAGAATGAAGAGGAGGTCAAAGAGGGGTGGGTTCTGGAGTTGAGAGAATTGAATTCTCTCAACTCTATTCTGAGTCGCGCAAGTTCTGAAACCAAGGTAGAGATGTTGCAGTAAATGTTACGAAGTGTCTGAGTTAAGAGAGTGAGGAGAGGTGAGGTTGTGGTAGAAGTAGGGGGTAGGGTGGGGTCAGTATTGCTCATGGGTGGAGGATAATTGTTCGGAGAGGGAGAGTGGTCATGGGGGGAGTGAGGGTAGGACTGGGATTGTGTAAGTGAGGAGTTCAGTGGAAGGTCAGGAGGTGCGGTCCGTGGTTGGGAAATAGAGAGGGGTGAGGTACAGGATGATGTAATAATGGAGGTAGGAGATAGGGACAGAGGAGAGGGAGGGGTGTACGGGTGTAGGGAGAAGTAATATCAGTGTTGGAGGTAGGGGTGTAGTTAGGAGAGGGGGGAGGGAGGGTGGGGAGGCATGTTGTATCTGGTGTTTGGACTAGAGGGGAGTTTACGAAATGATTAGGGGTAGGAGGGGGTTGGACACTGGGGAGCCAGGAAGTTTGGGGGATGGAATGTGAGTTAAAAGAGTTGGAGGGGGAAGAATCCAGAGGGGGGCCAGAATGGGGGACAAAGAAAGGGGAGTATCCTAAGGGACTGGAATGACAGTAAGGAGAGGGGTTAGTGTTGGTGAAGCAGTGGAGATCACAGTGGGGTCTTGCGGGTGGGCAGAAGGGGGAAGAGGCGTAAGAAAGGACTCTAGGAGGGGTTCAGGAGTGGGTGAAAGAGTGTGGGTCAGAGAAAGGGGAGTGGCATTGGCGTTAGGTATGATCTGAGGGAGAGGGGTTAGCGTCTGGGAGGCAGGGGAAGGTAATGGGGGGTCATGGGGATGCGTAGGAGAGGGGAGAGGAGTGTGTGTGGACAACTGGTGGGAAATGGTGTTGAAGTGGTGTTAAAAAATGGTGAGGTGGCGTTCAGAGGCTTTAATCAGGATGTTGCCAGTTTTGAAAATGGAAATGTCAATTTCCCCAGGGAAAAGTGATGAGGGAGTGGTGGATAGTTTAAAGCCGTAAGGGATTTTGCTTGAATGTATGCACAGAGTCACACACACCCCCACCCACCCACACAGACACTCAGGCACTCATACAGATACTCAGACAACAGATCAATAACCCATATAGACACTCATGTAGCTACTCACTGTTAGAATCCGGGTTCTCTGGTTGGCACAGGAAGGTACTTGTGACAAGCAGGGAACCTTTCCTCTAGTCAGGGTAAGGGGTTACACTCCTAAAATAACCCCTGCTCACCCTCTAGGTAGCTTGGCGCGAGCAGACAAGGCTTATCTCAGAGCGTTATAGGTTAAGCATTTGTGAACACATACAGTAACCAAGTGACAACAATACAAATGGACACCACACAGGTTTTATATTAAAAATAAGGATTCTTTATATAGAGTTACCACAAGACCATTAAACGACAAAAATACACAATACTGTTACTTTAGATGGTAGAAGTTTGCTTAGTTCTCTTAAGTTCTTAAATGCGACACTTTAAGTCAATGTACCTTTTAGATGCGACACGCAGGGCAACGAAAGTGTTGCAACGTTGTTGATGCGATGAAGTTTTTGGTGCAAAGAAATAAAGACGCAAAGATCTTCCAGATGCGTTACGCTTCTCCGATGTTGCGAGAAGACTCGACTTGATGCGTCAGCTACAGCGGCGTCACCCTTTACGCGATGCGACGACAGCGGCCTTGGCAGCGGCACTCTTCTCCAACGTTTGCGAAATGCTTCCGCTCGATGCGATGTTGCAGCGGCGACACCCCTTTACGTGATGCGACGACAGCAGCTCCGATGGAGGCACGCTTCTCCGTGGATGCGAGGTGCTTTTCTTGATGCGGTGCAATGCGACAGCTACAATGGCTGTGATGGCGCCACGCTTCTTTCTCGATGCGAGACTCTTTTCTTGATGCGGTGCGATGCGTCAGCTACGATGGCTGCGATGGAGACACGCTTCTTTGGCGTTGCGAGCCATTTCTTGGATGATGTAAGACGCTTCCGCTCGATGCTGCAGCGGCGACACCCTTTACGTGATGCGACGACAGCAGTTCCGACGGCAGCACACTTCTCCTTCTTGAGTCGCGCTTCCAGCTCCTTGCGACACGCAGTCCCTCAGAAGGCCCAACAACAGCAGCAGGCACTTCCAAAGAACTTTGGGGAGCTGGGGGGTGAAGTCTGTTGTTCCTGAGACTTCAGCAGGAGGCAAGCTCTATTCCAAGCCCTTGGAGATCTTTTTGAAGCACAAGTTGAAATAAAGTCTTTGTAGTCTTTCTCTTCTCCTTCAGCAGCAAGGCAACCACTGCAGGCCAATCCCCCAGGTCAGGGACAGTACTCCTCCTTACAGCTTTCCCACTTCCTTCTCCTCAGGCAGAGGTTCTTCTTGTCAAGCAGGATCTAATTTCTTGGGAGCAGGGTCCCAATACTTATACCCCTAATTCCTTTGTTCCTCTGGGGTAGAGGGGCCTTTGCCCAGTCCAAACCAGTTCCTGAGCACTTTGTTGACATGACTCTGACTTTCTATTCAGGGTGCAGGGCAGAGACATCAGCCGCTCCACAGGAGGTGGAGCCAGCATTGTGGTGGCAGAGCACAGCCCTATTCAGAGTCCAGGTGCACTCCTCCCACCCATCTGATGTCAGTCTCTCTATTCACCACCAGCCTACCCAGCCCTGCCCCTCTGGGTTTCCCCAGCCCTGTCACTCACACAAACCAGACAGGCAGATACACATCATAGCAGAGGCGGGCTGAAATGGTTCATGCATACTATACTCGAATTTCTACCATGTTCCCTGGGTCTGTTAGGATCATAGGATGTAACAATTCTAACAGCCCATTCTGGCCTATGGGAACAGGTAGCCTTGCAATAGTGAAAAACGAAAATGGCTGTAATTCACTATTAGGAAATGCCACACACATCAGGGCTTGTCCTACCTTATGCTTACAATGCACCCTGCCCTTGGGCCTACCATAGGGGTGACTAATATGAAGTTAAGGGAAGGTTTAGGGACTTGGAAGTGGGTGCACTTGCCCAGTCAGCATGACAGTACCAGACTGCACGCAGGTTCTGCAATGGCAGACCTTAGACACATCTTACTAGGCCGCTTCTGTGGGTGGCACAACCAGTGCTGCAAGCCCACCAGCAGCATTTGTATTTACAAGCCCTGGGCACTCCTGGTGCAATTTACTGGGGTCTGACAGTAAACCAAATAAGACAATCTAGGAATCCAACCAACATATACATTTTAAATAGGGAGCACTTGCACTGTGGCACTGGTTGGCAGTGGCACAGTGCTCTGAGCAGCTAACACCAGCAAAACACATGAGGCACAGCGACAAAAAGTGGAAGGGAGACTCACGCCAAGGTGCCAGGTCTAACACGTGTCCCCTCCAGCTGAAAAGTGGGGAGAACTACCCTACCCCAGGGAGTTCCTCATCACTAAGGCGGAAAAATCTGGACAGACCGTCAGCATTGGCGTGATCTGTACCCGGGCGATGCTCCACCGTGAAATCCATACCCTGTAGGGAAATGGACCACCTCAACAGCTTTGGATTCTCACCCCTCATATGCATCAACCATCTGAGGGGCCTGTGGTCTGTCTGAACCCAGAAGTGAGACCCAAACAGGTAGGGTCTTAGCTTCTTCAGCACCCAGACCACAGCAAATGCCTCACGCTCAATAGCACTCCATCTCTGTTCCCGTGGAAGTAACCTCCTGCTAAGGAAGGCTACAGGTTGATCTAGGCCCTCTTCATTAATCTGTGAAAGAACAGCCCCCACACCATGCACTGAAGCATCTGTCTGAACGATAAACTCTTTGGAGAAGTTGGGAGCCAAGAGCATGGGCGCCGTGCACATAGCAGCTTTCAGGGCCTCAAAAGCTTTCTGACAGGTGTCAGTCCAAATCACTTTCCTGGGCTGCTTCCTAGAAGTCAGCGCTGTCAAGGGGGCAACAATGTTGCCATACCCCTTGACAAACCTCCTGTAGTACCCGGTGAGACCTAGGAAGGCTCTCACCTCTGTCTGGGTTTTGGGCGACTCCCAATTCAGGATGGTTTCTATCTTGGGTTGAAGGGGCACCACCTGGCCGCTCTCAACCTGGTGCCCCAAGTACACCACGGAACCCTGCCCGATCTGGCACTTACTCGCCTTGATCGTGAGGCCTGCCCTCCGCAGCGCCATCAACACTTCCCAGAGGTGGCGCAGGTGTTCTTCCCAAGTGGAGCTGAACACTGCGATGTCATCCAGGTAGGTGGCACTGAACGAGTCCAGTCCAACCAACACCTGGTTGACCAACCTCTGGAAGGTGGCAGGGGCATTCTTCATCCCAAAGGGCATAACCCGGAACTGGTAGTGCCCATCTGGGGTGGAAAATGCTGACTTCTCTTTGGCCCCCTCGGTCAAGGCGATCTGCCAGTACCCAGACGTTAAATCAAACGTGCTGAGGTAGTTGGCAGCCACTAGCCGATCTATGAGCTCATCAGCTCTGGGGATGGGGTGTGCGTCAGTCCTGGTGACTGAATTGAGTCCTCTGTAGTCTACACAGAACCGGAGTTCGGGTGTGGCTCCCGGCGCTGCAGCCTTTGGGACCAAGATCACTGGGCTGGCCCAAGGACTGCTGGAGGGCTCAATTACCCCGAGTGCAAACATCTTGGAGACCTCCTTGATGCAGGCCCTCACCCTGTCAGTCACCCTGTAGGCCTTGTGCCTCACTGGTGTACTATCCCCAGTGTCCACATCATGGACGCACCAATCAGTGACACCGGGAACCAGGGAAAACAGATCAGAAAATTGTCCCAGCAGCTGGCGACAATCATTCTGTTGCTCAGGGGTCAGGGCGGAAGAGAGGATGACACCATCCACTGACCCATCTTGCTCCTGGGCTGACAGGAGATCAGGAAGAGGCTCGGTCTCCTCTTCCATTCCAGCATCTGTTGCCAAGAGCTTGCCCACTTGGGACCTCTCCAAGTGGGGCTTGAGGCGGTTGACATGAAGGGCCCTTAGGGGGTTCCTTGGAGACCGCAAGTCCACCAAGTAGGTAACTGGACTCTTGCACTCCACAACCTCAAAGTGACCGGTCCACTTATCCTGGAGAGCAAAAGGCTCCACGGGGGCCAAGACCCACACCTTCTGTCCAGGCTGAAGCTCTACCAGAGTGGCATTCTGGTCGTACCACCGCTTCATCTCCTCCTGGCTAGATTCCAGATTTGCCTCAGCAAGTTGCCTGAATCGCCTAGTCTGATTGCTGAAGGCCAGCATGTAGCTATATACATTCTGGGGAGGTTTCCTGGGAGATTGCTCCCAGCCTTCCTTAACCAGACTTAGAGGTCCTCTCACTGGGGGGCCATACAGGAGCTCAAAGGGGCTGAACCCTAGAGACTTCTGTGGCACCTCACGGTACGCAAAGAGAAGGCATGGCAAGAGGACGTCCCACTTACGCCTCATGGGTTCTTCCAGACCCATTATCATGCCCTTGAGGGTACGGTTGAATCTCTCAACCAACCCGTTTCCTTGGGGGTGGTAAGGTGTGGTGAACTTGTAGGTTACACCACACTCTTGCCAAAGGGATTTCATATACTTGGATATGAAATTGGTACCTCGGTCAGACACCACCTATATAGGGAATCCCACTCTGGAGAAAATTCCCATCAGTGCACGTCCCACCACGGGGGCCGTCACTGTCCTCAGAGGGATGGCGTCCGGGTACCGGGTGGCATGGTCCACCAGGACCAGGATAAACCTGTTGCCCATGGCTGTCCTGGGGTCCAGTGGCCCCACAATGTCAATCCCCACTCGCTGGAATGGGGTACCGACCACAGGGAATGGCTGGAGTGGAGCCTTCTGCTTCCTTCCACTCTTTCCACTTGCCTGGCAAGTCTGACAGGTCCTGCAGTGAGTGTCTGAACTCCTACGCATTTGAGGCCAATAAAAGTGGGTGACAAGCCTTTCAAAGATCTTGTCCTGCCCCAAATGTCCTGCCAATGGCACATCGTGAGCCAGCCCCAGTAGGAAAGCTCTGAAGTCCTGGGGTACCAGCAGCGCACGGGCTGACCCAGGCTCAGCAACCTCATGTGTATAGGAGGTCGTTCTCCCAGTAAATGAAATGTGACCCAGACTGATCACCTGCGGCCTGGTCTGCAGCCTGCTGCCGCATACCCACGAGAGAAGGGCATTCTTTCTGTGCCTTACAAAAGTCCTCCCTGGAGGGGCCTCCTTCCTGCTGCCAATGGGTCAGCTCAGGCAGGTCCCCCAGTTCAGCTATCTGTTCCCCGGTAGGCTCCAGAGCATCCCCCTTAAGGTCTACTTCCTCCTGGGCCGTGGGAACTTCAGGGGCTGGTTTCCCGCGCCCCCTGCCTCTTCTCTCTAAGGCCGGTTCCTGGGCCTCCCTCTCAGGCTCCAGGACCTCTTGAGCACCTCTACTTGCTCCCATGGATCGTGTGGTGACACACGCTCAATCCGGCATACCCAACATCTCCAGGTGAGCACTCCGCTCCACCTTAGCCCAAGGTGAGCTCTCCAAGTCGTTCCCTAACAGACAGTCTACAGGCATGGCGGGCCTCACAGCTACCTGAAGAGTTCCAGAGACCCCCCCCCACTCAAAGGGAACCTGAGCCACCTTGCAGTGACTCTCTGTGTTGTCAGCGGCAACAACTGGATAGAATGCTCCTGGGACCACCTGCTCTTGAGACACCAGGTGACACTTGACAGCTGTCACACTGGCTCCTGTATCTCTGAGAGCTTCCACCCTACGGCCATTGATGGTCACCCACTGCCTGTACTTCTTAGTGTTATCAGGCAGCTGGGTTTGGGGGACCAGGGACAAGAGACATCTCTGTGGGACCCCACCCACCTTGGACTGTCATCTCCTCCCCCAAGGCTACACTAGCCACGTGCCGGGGCGGAGCACCAGTGGGTGCTGGTTTACCATACAAAGGACACTTTAAATCAGAGGCAAAATGCCCCATGTTACCATACTTGTAACATTTTATGGACCCCTTTTGAACAGGTGGACCTGTTGGGGCCCCGGTCGGTTTCTGGGGTGGGGGAGGCTGAGAACCTTTCCCTTGGTTCCCTTGGGGGGTTACTTTGGGGCCTTCTTGGGAACTCCCTCTGTTTACCCTTGTCCCCCCCACTCTTCTGCTGGGGACCCTGCCCACCTTTAGTTGAGTCTCCCACTGGACCCTTGTGGACCCTGGTACTGACCCAGCGGTCTGCCTCCTCAGCAAGCTTCCAAGGGTTAGTCAGCCTACTATCAATCAGGTGCTTGCTTAGCTCAGGAAAACAATTACTGGACAAGTGCTCCCATGCCATTAAATCAAGAAGCCCTTGAAATCATTAACCTTGCTACCCTTCACCCAACCATCCAGTGCTCTGCAAAAAAAAGTCACATACTCAACATACGTACTGTTTGGAATCTTGGTGCAACCCCTGAACCTTTGCCTATACAACTCAGGGGTCAACCCATACCTAGCCATCAAAGCTGCCTTCATATGGGGATAAGAATTATAATCATCTGAAGGCAAGTCTAGCAGTGTGTCTCGCCCCTCACTAAGGAACCGTCCCCACAACCCTGCTCCCCAATCCTTCTCAGGGACCCTGTGGGAAGACATGGCTACTTCATAGACTTTGAACCACTGCCCTATGTCATCATTTAAAAAAAAATCTTTTACCACATCTTTGGGTATGTACACCTTTGATTCTACTTGCACTGACTGTGTGCTGCCACCAGAGGGAGCATTTTCTAAACTCTGGGCATTCAGCTCCAACTCCCTCAAAACCTTTTCATGTTCATACTATAGCTTTTTTTCTTCTAGGGCTAACTTTCTACTTTGCATTTCAAATTCTAACTGCCCACTTAACTTGAGCTTGGTCAGCTCCAATTCATGCATCCTACACTCTTTTCTATCTGCCAGCTCCTCTGGAGATAGACTTTTACTAGAAACACTGCTACAGGAAGGGGAAGGGGTTCTCCTTCCTCTTGGACCCACTGGCCCATCCAGCTGCTCCTCTGAATTATCATTATCAGTGGCATTCCTTGCTTCTACCCAGGCCCTCGGCGCCTTGTAGAACTCTGCCTTGTTTTTACATCCAGTTGTAGAAACATTAAATTTATTGCAGAAGACTTTCAGCTGCTTGGCAGTGTAGTTATCCAATTTCTCTTCTTCCCATTCAAATTCAGTATTCACAGAGACTATGGATGCTGCTTTCTCCACCATGGTTAAGCTTGGCAGTACTCAAAAATAGAAAGTCCCAAAAAGAAATCTACCAACAAGTATTGGTTGCGTTAAGGTCTGCACTCACTAATTACTGTACATGAGTCACAAATGCAAGTCCAGAATCCTCACCGCTGACCACCAATGTTAGAATCCGGGTTCTCTGGTTGGCACAGGTAGGTACTTGTGACAAGCATGGAACCTTTCCTCTAGTCAGGGTAAGGGGTTACACTCTTAAAATAACCCCTGCTCACCCTCTAGGTAGCTTGGCGCGAGCAGACAAGGCTTATCTCAGAGCGTTATAGGTTAAGCATTTGTGAACACATACAGTAACCAAGTGACAACAATACAAATGGACACCACACAGGTTTTATATTAAAAATAAGGATTCTTTATATAGAGTTACCACAAGACCATTAAACGACAAAAAAATACACAATACTGTTACTTTAGATGGTAGAAATTTGCTTAGTTCTCTTAAGTTCTTAAATGCGACACTTTAAGCCAATGTACCTTTTAGATGCGACACGCAGGGCAACGAAAGTGTTGCAACGTTGTTGATGCGATGAAGTTTTTGGTGCAAAGAAATAAAGACTGAAGATCTTCCAGATGCGTTACGCTTCTCCAATGTTGCGAGAAGACTCGACTCGATGCGTCAGCACAGCAGCGTCACCCTTTACGCGATGCGACGACAGCGGCCTTGGCAGCGGCACTCTTCTCCGACGTTTGCGAGACGCTTCCGCTTGATGCAAGGTTGCAGCGGCGACACCCCTTTACGCGATGCGACGACAGCAGCTCTGACGGTGGCATGCTTCTCCGTGGATGCGAGGCGCATTTCTTGATGCGGTGCAATGCGACAGCTACGATGGCTGCGATGGCGCCACGCTTCTTTCTCGATGCGAGACTCTTCCCTTGATGCGGTGCGATGCGTCAGCTACGATGGCTGCGATGGTGAATGGTGACACGCTTCTTCGGCGTTGCGAGACACTTTTTGGATGATGCGAGACGCTTCTGCTCGATGCGATGCTGCAGCGGCGACACCCTTTACGTGATGCGACGACAGCTGTTCCGACGACGGCACGCTTCTCCTTCTTGAGTCGGGCTTCCAGCTCCTTACGACACGCAGTCCCTCAGAAGGCCCAACAACAGCAGCAGGCACTTCCAAAGAACTTTGGGGAGCTGGGGGGTGAAGTCTGTTGTTCCTGAGGCTACAGCAGGAGGCTAGCTCTATTCCAAGCCCTTGGAGATCTTTTTGAAGCACAAGTTGAAATAAAGTCTTTGTAGTCTTTCTCTTCTCCTTCAGCAGCAAAGCAACCACTGCAGGCCAATCCCCCAGGTCAGGGACAGTACTCCTCCTTACAGCTTTCCCACTTCCTTCTCCTCAGGCAGAGGTTCTTCTTGTCAAGCAGGATCTAATTTCTTGGGAGCAGGGTCCCAATACTTATACCCCTAATTCCTTTGTTCCTCTGGGGTAGAGGGGCCTTTGCCCAGTCCAAACCAGTTCCTGAGCACTTTGTTGACATGACTCTGACTTTCTATTCAGGGTGCAGGGCAGAGACATCAGCCGCTCCACAGGAGTTGGAGCCAGCATTGTGGTGGCAGAGCACAGCCCTATTCAGTGGCCAGGTGCACTCCTCCCACCCATCTGGATGTCAGTCTCTCTATTCACCACCAGGCTACCCAGCCCTGCCCCTCTGGGTTTCCCCAGCCCTGTCACTCACACAAACCAGACAGGCAGATACACATCATAGCAGAGGCGGGCTGAAATGGTTCATGCATACTATACTCGAATTTCTACCATGTTCCCTGGGTCTGTTAGGATCATAGGATGTAACAATTCTAACAGCCCATTCTGGCCTATGGGAACAGGTAGCCTTGCAATAGTGAAAAACAAAAATGGCTGTAATTCACTATTAGGACATGCCACACACATCAGGGCTTGTCCTACCTTATGCTTACAATGCACTCTGCCCTTGGGCCTACCATAGGGGTGACTAATATGAAGTTAAGGGAAGGTTTAGAGAGTGGGAAGTGGGTGCACTTGCCCAGTCAGCATTACAGTACCAGACTGCACGCAGGTTCTGCAATGACAGACCGTAGACACATCTAACAAGGCCGCTTCTGTGGGTGGCACAACCAGTGCTGCAAGCCCACCAGCAGCATTTGTATTTACATGCCCTGGGCACTCCTGGTGCACTTTACTGGGGTCTGACAGTAAACCAAATAAGCCAATCATGGAATCCAACCAACTTATACATTTTAAATAGGGAGCACTTGCACTGTGGCACTGGTAGACAGTTGCACAGTACTCTGAGCAGCTAACACCAGCAAAACATATGAGGCACAGTGACAAAAAGTGGAAGGGAGACTCACGCCAAGGTGCCATGTCTAACACTCACCAACCCATGCAGCCGCTTATGCACCAACTTAGACACTAATACAGACTTTCACACAGTTTAGTCACTAACCCATACATTCAGTAACACATGTTCAATCACTCACTTATACAGTCAGTCACGCACCTGCTAAATAATCCATTCAGGGACTTGTAAATTCACTCTTTTTCAATACACCTTGGCATAGATATATATCAAAAATATTTAACCTTTACAGAAACACACATTCACTGTATGATGTCATCAGTGATGTCATCAGTAATGTCATTTGAGATGTCATCAGTGATGTCATCAGTGATGTCACTGACCATGTCATGAGTGATGTAATATGTGACGCCATCACCAGTGCATTGCGGGTGCGCGAGTTATAGTTAGCTCAACTAACTATAATGGGCGAATTTCTGTGGTTTTATATGAGTCAAATGTCCAACTAACTATAACATCCCTGAAAGCTATGGTTTTTTCTGTGAATTTCTAAGGTTTTTTAAATACTAATTCCTATAACGTCTGTAAATCCTATGTTTTTTTCAGTGAATATATATATATATATGTGTATGTTTGTATGTATGTATGTAGATATTTGATAAGATGGTGTAAATATGAAGGTAGTTAAAATTAGGTAGTGATTTTCAGCAGAAAGTAAGTAGATCTGTGATTGGCTGCGGCAAAATTGAAAAATGTTATGCTATTTTGGATATGCTTATACTTACAATGTACCACAACTGTTGAATTTGAAGCTAGTATGCTGCTTATAGAATGTGCTGTGAACCTTTGACCAACTGGTACAAGGGAGTGTTCTGAAGGGGTTTGCTATGGAAACTGAGCTAAAGCAGTGTTGGGGAAGGGTTTTAAAGAGATTGTACTTTCAAAGCTAAAAGGACAGTGGGTTAGACACATTGCTTAGTATAATGTTAAATGTTTTAACAAGCTCCCGTATAGATTTGCAAATCTGTTACGGAGAAACACAGAGGGCAATGCTGAGCATTGTGACAGATTCATGAATCTACCCACAAACACTACCAGATTGAGCTTCTTAACAGGACACTGAGAAAAGGGTTAAGGGGTTAAAAGAAACTGACCATTAAGAAGTAGCATAACAAAAAGAAAATTAATTGAAGGTTCTGATTTGGTAAGTATGGCAGTATCACTGAAAGAAGAGTGGGAAAAATTGCAATTATCGTTTTATTTGTACTGAGATTTGTGTACCATTCTTGTACTTTAGACTACAGATGTTGTCTCAAATAAGATTTCAAGTGATACTGAGTTCAAAATTGGAAAACAGGAAAGAGATTTCACATGTATGTTAATAATGATGTACTTTTAAAAAAGCATATATGTATATACTGAGTTATGAATTTTACTGCTAGGTCGATTTAGCATGTTATAACCCCTTAAAAAGCTTTAAACTCCCTTTCTTAAATATAAGTCACCCCTAAGTTAGGCGGTAGGTAGGCCATAGTGCAGAGTGATATGTGCTTAGAAGGTGCGACATGTACTTCAAAGTTTTAGTGAATCACAAGGACACTTCTAAACCCATATTCCCAGTTACTAATCCTGTCTCCCGTCATACTGCAACTCACATATGTATTTACAAAAGCATGGAAACACTCACCCACCCAGTCAAACAGAGACAGAGGCATTTACACATTCAGTCACCTACACATATAGAACTTATGTATCCAGGAGAAAGAGAGACAGTTGCACACACAGTTATATATTCCAACAATCAGTAATAGAACCATTAAGTAATATATACAGCAAGATACAAACACAAATAGAGACCCATACAGAACAGCCAGTCATAGTGTGACATAGTAACTCACACATCAACACTGTGAGAGGGACTGATGCACATATTTAGATATGCACTCAAGTACTGATACTCCTATTCACCCTTCCAGGCAAGTAGCCCTTAAAACATGTGTTGTGCTTGCTACTGCAGAGCCAGTTTTAATGTCAGAGCGAGGAGGCATTTAAAACCCCTTGCCAAGACATATAATCCCTTGTATTTCTACATATAAGTCAGCTCTAATGTAGGCCATAGGTAGACATACACTTTATGTACTCAGACACACTATAATGCATATAATAGCTGACCAAGGCACACACTGGTGAATACACTAACACACTAAAGCACACACTCTTGCATACACTAACACACCCAGGCACACACTGATGTATACAGTAACACATCCAGGAAGACACTTATACATACACTGACACTCCCAGGTGCACATCGATGCACACACTGACACACAGGCTCACACTCATGCATACAGTAATCCACCCAGGCACACACTGACACATACATTGACACACTCAGGCAAACACTTATGCATACACTAACACACCCAGGCACACACTGGCGCATATGCTGACATACCCCATAACACACTGAAGCATATGGTCATACACCCAGGCACACACTGATGCATGCGATGATACACACAGGCATACACAGATTCATACAGTGACACACCCAGTCACACACTGATGCATACGCTGACAACTCGATTTAATTATGAAAATTAATAGATTTAGAGTGACTATAACATAGTGACATAACTGTTTATGTAGGCACTTAAATGCTTAAATCATGTAATTTAATAGTATATAATGAAAAGCTGAATGTATTGATTTGTTTTGTCTTTCTAAACTTCTACTTGTACTTAAAAGCAGACAGTTACAATGCCAAAAAAACAGAAAAAGAAAGAAACAGAAAAAAGGATACTATTTCCTTACAGCAAAGAGAGAGAGAGGAACATAATGTGGAGAGCAACACCATGCAAATATAAAGGAAAGTTTCAAATCAGCTAAGAAAGGAGATAAACTAAGAGACATTAGGAGTAATACATGTTATAAGAAAACAGATATTTTAAAAACAAGACAGAAGCAATTTAGCGTAATAAGAGATAGAATTTTTGTAGTAGGGCAATACAGAATTTGATATGAACTATGAGACAGTATAAAAGGAGAAGAGAAGCAGTGAAACAAACACAACATGTTGGGGCTATCATTGATAAGGCATTTGCCCTGAAGAGGAAGCTATTTATTTCCATTCTGAACAGAGTGAGAATACTGTATAAAACAGTGTTGTGTATGAGGAGAAGGACCTGAAAAAAAGGCTTGGGAATAGAAGTAATTTATTAGGCCTGGGCTAAAATTCCGTTCCGCTCGCGGAAATTGCGATAATTTGACATTTTCGCGTTCCGTGGAGTGCGCAAAAATGTCAAAATTTCCGCAATCCGCATTTTACCGGAAATGTTTGCTTGCTCGCGCTGTAAAATAATACATTCTCGCGTGCGCGCACTCGCCTTACCTGAATCCCCGCGTTCGCCGACAAGTTTTCCCGATCCGGTCGCGTTCTCCACGAAATGTTGGATTGATGGTAGCCATTTGCGCTGTCTAGCGACAGTTCACGCCCGCAGTAACGTGATTCGTGGCGCGATCACGTCTTTCTTCTCGCGATCATGCACCGCGAGACAAGTGAAAACAAGATGGCCGTGCCCGCGAGCAACCGCATGGGTAAGTTGGTTTGCCGCGACCACGCAGAAAATACCGCGAACGGGCGGGAAAAAATTTTCTGCATCTTCGCCATATTTCCGCGTGTTTGCAGAGATTTTTTACATTTTCGCGATAATAAGTGAATTTCGCGAATTCCGCCCACCCCTATAATTTATGTAAACTTTTCAGAGGAGATTGGAAGCATACATCCAGCACTGAGCCTTTTTTAATGAAGAAAGCTAATTCCAAGAGAACACATTAGTGCATGCAGTTGAAATAACTGGTCGATTTTATGAAGTGAAAGAAAGTACTCCCATTGAAAAAGAGGACAAGGTTCTTAGGAATGTTGAAGATCTGATAGTTGAAGAGGTACAAGGAAGATGTAGCAAGCACAAGGGGATGATGGACGGAGCGCTGCAACTTTTCAGACACTCATCCCCAGTCACAGATCTGGGTTGAATCCATCATCATTCTTTAGCTCACTTAGCCACCTCAGTTCAGACCCGAAGTAGAGACAAAGGTCTGGGCAAGAAGGAGGTCACATCTCCTCCCTCCCACGATGGCTAGTATTTACAGTTGTCAAGGCGGTGAGCATCAGACACTTTCACCACCTTTGATGTGTAATTTTGTGTCCCCTACTCGTGGAGAAAGCTGTTCCTGACCTGTCTAGCCCAAAAGGCGGGAACATTAGTTATTCAAAAGGCTTACACCTCCAAAAGACTAGCCACACCTTTATAGGAGGTCTGTACAGCCAAGGAAGGGTTCTGCCATGTGGAAGACCATAAGTTAGAGGACTCTCGGTAGAAAGGTGATATACACCCACTGGATGTTGTCACCTAAGGGGCAGGTTAGTCCCAGGCACTAGTAGCCCATCAACCAATGTCCCTCACACCATTAATGCCCCCTAAATTAGGATTTAAGGGGTTCACCCTGACACCAGAACCTCAGCTCTGACTTTGATTCGGAGAAGAGGCACCAAGAAGACGCCATCACCTACAACAGGATTATGAACTCTGCTGCCATTAGAGCATAGGACACTTAAGTGCCCTGAAGAGACCATATACTGTGTCCGTGGCAAAAGCTCATTGCTCCTAGCAAGATGGACTCCAGTAGAAACCAGAAACTGAAGCAGACTCCCTTGGATTGGTGGGACCAGTCCTCTGCAAGCTTCAGGGAAATTAAAGTGCTGTGTGACAAGATATGCGACCCGCTGGGCCTGTCAAGAATGAGCCTGAAGAGATGTTGTGTCCTCGAAAGCCCAGAGTGGTAGCCAAGCTTTTACAAAGTTTCAAGCCACAACTCCATTTCCATCAACCTATAGCCACTGAAGGAGCCGTGGACTGCATTTGCTGCAGCCAATGTTTGGTGATCTCCACTTTTGGTGATCGAACCTTTGAGTGACATCTCCAGCCCAAGAGCAACTCACATCAACATATGTCAGTAATGACCTCGCTGCTGTGTTTCTGCATCCTGAAGTTCAAGCCATCAAGTGTGTGGTAAGGCATCTTTGACTCAACCTGCAACAGTGATTGACAGCTGCCAGCTCCTCTGCACCCTGAGCCACAGAGCAAGGTAGAAAACATCCAGCTATTGCACCTGGAACGTAGGACCCCAAAGACCCCTACTCTCCATAGGTAGAGTGGAACACCATCTCCAAGTGTGGTTTTGTCATGTACTGCAAGTTTGACAGCGCCCACAGATCCCATTCAGTACCAAGGACAGCCAAGTCACCTTTGCACCTGGACTTCCTTGGCAAGGTAACTAAGTAACCACTGTTGGAGCTTGGTATTGGGACACACATGACCTTATCCATAGGAGGGTTTGTTTGAACTCACCATGAAAGAGACTGAGTGTGACCTATGTTTTCCCCCTTTGACTTCAATGGGACCCGTTTGAAAGATTTATTTTTTAACACTTTAAAAATCCACAACTCATGTTGTATCTCTGTTACAAAATTCATTTTGGTGTCTATATTTATATAACGATAAGCTCAATTTTTATAAATTGGAGTTGGATTTCTTTTGAGTTGTCTAAATTACTTATGCAACATAGTGGTACTATAAAATGCCTAACACATGTTCCTCCAGTAATGCCTGACTGCTCTTTGCCAAACTACCAGGACTGAGCTAGGGATTATTGCTGTTGAATCCAAGGTCCTTTCTGTGTATTGTGAGAATATTATACCTCCTGATATTTCATCTTGCAAAAGTCTGCCAATAGGTGTGTAAGTGTCTGAGTGGGAATGTGAGTGGCTGTGAGACTCTCTGAGTGTGTCTGATGTGGGTACATGAGTGTCTGAGTGGGTCTGTGAGTGGGTGCATTAGCATCTGAGTAGGAATTTGAGTGGGTCTTTGAGTCTCTGAGTGGGTCTGTGAGTTGGTGCATGAGTATCTGAATGCATCTGTAAGTGGGTGTGAAAGTGTCTGTGAGTATCTGAGTAAGTGCAAAAGTGTCTGAGTGGGTATCTAAGTGGGTGTGTGAGTGCCTGAGTAGGTCTGTGAGTGAGTGTAAGATTGTCTAAGTGTGTTTGTGAGTGGGTGCATAAGCATCAGAGTATATCTATGAGTGGGTGCCTAAGTGTCTCAGTAGGACTGTGAATGGGTGTGTGACTGTGTGAGTGTAGGCATAAGTGTCTGAATGGGTCTTGGAGTGGGTGTGTAAGTGTCTGAGTGGGTCTGTGAGTGGGTGTGTGAGTGTCTGAGTGGGTCAGTGCGTGGCTTTAACAGTATTTGGGTGGGTGTATGAGTGTCTGAGTAGATTTGTGACTGGATTTATAAGTATCTGAGTGGGTCAGGGAGTGTGTGTATAAGTGCCCTAAGTGGGTCTGGGAGTGGGTTTGAGAGTGTCTAAGTGGGTTTCTGAGTAGGCACATGTATGTCCGAGTAGGTATTTGAATGTATATTTACTTTCAAATTTTTCCGCTGAATTCGTGAAACCATTGCGGTAGTACACAGGGGCACGTGCTGATCATTGCAGAAGATTCACAAATCCTCGCATGTGGAAGAAAAACATTCCTGAGCATTTTCTTGCCCATTTGGGGTCCCTCAGATACCCCTATATTGCACTCATGGTACCTCTACCCTGACCCTTTCTATTACTTTTTTGAAGATTTTTCACCACTCGTGACCATTCCCTGATTTAGAAAATGGCACCCTCAACATCTTATTTAGGTTGCGGCCACCCAATCACTGCATTGCCATTGGCGCATAGATTTGCAAAGTACTGCGATCGGTTTGCAAAGGGTTCGGACCTTTAGATATACAAGTTTTTTTTCTTTAAATATCTCACAAACTACTGAACAGCTTTACACCAAATAACACAAAGGGAACTTACTGAACCAAGAGCTAACTCTCTCCCAAATTTGGTGTCATTCAGTCCAGCAGTTCAGGCTGTAGTTGTTTCTAAAATCCCTAAGGGAAATTGTGTGAGAAACGCACATTTTTTGATCCCCCTTTTTCTCAGACCTCTTTTGATGAATGACCCCAAAATCTTAGGCGCACAGCTAGAAACAAGAGGTCAGTTTTTTTGTGAAGAATCATCAAATAGCACCAAAGTTAGAATCAAGTAAAAAAACACTTTTCTTATGGATACTAGGTCCTAAGTATAACTACCTACTAGTGACCGCCTGTAGGTAATATATACATATATATTCCCTGGAAAAAAAAAATTACAGGTATGTTATAGTTAGGCTCAGATTTCACTCGTACAAAACCAGCTGAATTCAGCAGTTATAGTTACCAGAGCTAACTGTAAATTACACCCTCACAATGCTCTGCTTCTGACCACACATATTACATTACTCATGACATGGTAAGTGACATAACTGATGACATCACTGGTAACATATCAAATTGCATCACTGATGACATCATCCAGTGTGGTAAGTTTTTGAAAATGTTTGTGATACTTAAAGATATATACTAAGCTACAGCATAAGTCTAACATATGTCATCGGAGTGTCTGCATGACAGTCTGAATCTGTGTGTGAGTGGCTGTCTGAGTGGCTATATGGGTGTGTGAGTCGGTGTGTGGATGGCTGTATTGGTGAATAGTTGGGTATGTGAGTAACTGTATGGTGAGTGAGTGGCTGTCTGAGTCACTGTATTGCTGAGTAAGCAGGTGTGTGAGTAGCTCTATGTATGAGTGAGTGGCTGTGTTGGTGATTAAGTGGATATGTGAGGCACTGTATAGGAGGGTGAGTGGCTGTGTGAGTATCTGTATTGGTGAGTAAGTGGTTGTGTGAGTGGGTGTAGGGGTAGGTGAGTGCCCCTGTGAGTGGTTGTATTGGTGAGTAAGTAGGTGTGTGAGCAGCTGTATGGATAGATGAGTGAGTGTGAGTGGTGCATGGGTGAGTGAGGGGCTGTGTGAGTGGTTAAATGGGACTGTGAATTGTTATCTGAATGGTTGTCTAGGTAGGTGCATGAACGTATGAGAGGCTGTATGGGGGTATGAGTGGTTACATCAGTGGTTCTATGGATGACATCATCAGCAATGTCACGAGCAATGTCATTTGATATGTCATCAGTGCTGTCATGAGTGATGTCACTGACCATCTTATAAGTGATTTAATATGTGAGGTCATAAGCAGTGCATTGAGAGGGTGTAAGATATAGTTAGCTCAGGTAACTATAACTGCTGAATTTCTGTGATTTTGTGCATGTAAAATCTGAGCCTAACTATTACGTCCCTGTAACCTTTGTTTTTTCTGTGAATTGCTAGGGTTTTTTTAAATTCTATTTCCTAACAATATAAAAAAACACGCGAACAGAATTGCGCCAAATTTGTCAGAAAGCTGGATAGTTATTCAGAAAGACTGCTTTCATGATTTGGTGTCATCTTGTTCAGCCGTTTTAAAGAGAAATGAAGGCTAAAGAAATAGACATGTCTAGTGCCCTGGGACACCGATACAAGTCCCAAGGGAATCCCTTAGGACAAAATAGCAAAATTAAGCGTGATTGGCTGGACCTGTGGCACTAAGACCAATCCAATGGGACTAGGGGCTGGGATTGGTTGGCCTCACCATGAAGACAAATGTTGCAGATGTTATTACAAGACTTGGGTACTCGGTCACTAAGTCCTGAGATTAAAGTTCAATTTAGGCATGAGGATGCAGAATAGGGATATCCTACTCCCTAGCCCTTGTGGGGGGATGGGGCCTGAGAGATCCCTGTGGATTTTCTTTTTGTTGAAATGATTTCATCATGATCCCTTATGAATCCCCCTGGACTCCTGAGAGAGTCTCATGGGACCTGAAATAATTGCAAAAAAAGGCTAATGTGGGGCATGAATCTGTGAGGTGTTTGCTTGTGGGGTGTTGTGGCCTCAGGCCAGGCCCTGCAGCCAACCCCAGGCCTCTCATGGGCAAAGGCTGTGCCGGTGGGGGGTTTCCTGCTTGCGGGGGTATTGGGAACAGGGCTTAGCAACAGGCCATACCCTGTGTCTATCCCCACCCAGCTCACGCCTGAAGACCATGCACAGTGGGGAGGTTGGTATAGTTAGGTACGGTACTGAAAATCTTAAATTACATTAAAAGCCTCTTGAAATGTATTGAAATTAACAAAGGTTAAAGTGACAATGTAGATAGGTGAGAATGTCAGTTGAAATGTAACATGTTAAACTCAGAAAAAACATTGAAATTCACCAGTTAGAGTTTAATGAAGTAACTGTAACTTGCACCCTTTCCAGCCACTGCTTATGACCGGACATATGACATCACTCATGACATGTTCTATGACATCATTGATGCCATTACTGATGACATGTGAAATGACATCATTGATGACATCCCTGTGCACATTGAGGGTGCAAGTTAGAGTTACTTCAGTAAACTATAACTGGTGAATTTCAGTGCTTTTTGGAGCAAGCTCTGTGGCCACCCACAGAAACCCACCAAACCCTGACATTTCTGTAAACTAGACACTTAGGGTATTTCAGAGATCTGACTAGCGTTGACCCCATTTGTTTCATATCCAGAATGCACTGCAAACCTCTTTGCCTTACACCCAGTCTCATCAGCAGATTTTCATAATTTCAAAAGCCATCAATGAGCATAGGGACAACAAGTCCTAGGGCCCAATTGGAAGTTTGGCAGTGTGGGAGTGGGCCGCCATGCCACTGCCCACTCCCACACCACCACTGCATCTGCCAAATGACACGTATTATCTTTGTCTGGCAGATGGGCGCCGTGGATGGCCAGTGCACGTTTCTGCATGGCATGGACAGTGCAGTCCATGCAAAGCAGGAATGGGGAACATGCACACAGGGGGACACAGCATGCACCCCCCTGCATTAACCCTCATTCACACAGCCAAGATGGGGCCCTGTGGGACCCCGTGCTTTTCCCATGAAGAACAGGTAGTTGATCAGGCTAGTACAGCTTGTATAAAACTTACAATCCATTAATTATTATTATTATTATTATTATGTATATGGCGCACGAATCATCCCCAAGGGGATCTCTCGGCGCCTTGGGAGGCAGGCTTCTAAGAACAAAGCAAATCAGTTGAATAGCCAGGTTTTTAGGTGCTTCTTAAAAATGGTTAGGTTGGGGCATGAGCGCAAATCTAGGGGCAACACATTCCAGTAAATAGGAGCCAGATAGGAAAAGGCACGGCCTCCCATCTTAGCTTTTTTAATTCTTGGCATTTGAAGAAGCTTTTGGCTGCCGGATCTAAGCAGTCGTGCAGGAGTGTACCATACCAACTTCTTTGTAAGGTATATGGGTCCTTGTCCGAAGAGTGCTTTAAAAACTAGGCACAAAAGTTTGAAAAGTGCCCTCTTTCTTATCGGCAGCCAATGCAGCTCTCTCAGTAGCAGTATAGATGGTGTAAGTGGAGGTTTATTTAAGGCTAGACAGGTAGCCGTGTTTTGCACGACTTGTAGCCTAGAAAACAGGTCCTCCCTCAGCCCCACTAGGAGAGCATTCCCGTAATCCAGTCTACTGACTAGCAGTGACTGGATCAAAACCCTTCAAGCAGAGAGAGGAATCCACGGGAAGACATTCTTCAAGGTGCACATCAGTCCGAAACATTTGCCTGATAGGGTTTTAACATGTTCTTCCATGGATAAGTTGTTATCCATTACGATGCCCAGATTTTTTACCCATTTTTTAGGGGAGGGGGGTAATCCTAGTTCCTCCGGCCACCACTTATCTGTCCACAATTCCTCCGCTTTACCAAACAATAGGATCTCCGTCTTGTTCGAATTAAGTTGGAGGTAGTTGTTTTTCATCCATGGGGATATTTTAATTATACAGCTCTTAAATCTGTCTCTGGTCACCGTGTGGTCCTTCTCTATGGGGATTATCACCTGAGTGTCGGCCGCATAGGAGATGGTTTGGAATCCACAGGATTTTACAATGGTAGCCAGAGATACCACATAGATGTTGAACAGGGTGGGGCTTAAAATAGAGCCCTGAGGAACCCCCTTCTCCACGACTGTGGTCTGAGAGACAAATGAGTCTAACTGCACACATTGAGATCTGTCCAATAAGAAGCTCCGCAGCCACTCCCATGCCATTCCAGTGACACCAATCTCTCGCAGTCTATCCAGCAGAATTCTGTGAGAGATGGTGTCAAAGGCTGCTGACAGGTCAAGTAGGACCAGCACAGCCGGAGTCCCTTCATCCAGTAGCATCCTGATAGTGTCTGTTACCTCTACCACAGCGGACTCCGTGCTGTAGCGAGGGATCCAAAAGGCCGTGCAGATCCAGATGGTCTGAAAGTTGGCGATTGATCAGAGTTTCCATAACTTTAGAGCTGCCCGGGAGGAGCGAAATAGGTCTATAATTCTGCAGATCGGCACAGTCTGAGGATGGCTTCTTGGGCAGGGGTTTATTAAAGGCCTTTTTCCATCTAGCCGGAAAACAAGAGGTTGCTAGAGATAGGTTACATACTTCCGTTATGGGATTTACTAGCTCCATTGCTAAATCCGACAACACATAAGGGGGGGCTATATCAGACGGGGAGCCTGACTTGATGCCTTTCAGTAATGGTAGCACCTGTTCCCTAGTGATGGTTGCAAAGGTCTCCAATCTCACCAGGGATGGATTATCAGTGATTAGGATTCTTTCCCTGTTATCTGATACCTGCTTGAAAGAATCATAGATGTTGTCTATCTTCTTTTTGAAATGCATCACGAGCTTATCGCAAAGTTCCTGTGTGGGGAGACAGGTAGAATTGACTACTCTGTGAGCAGAAAATTCCTTGAGAATCCTAAAAAGTTCTTTAGAAGAACCCTTTGTCCCCTCTATACGAGTGGCCAGGAATGTACATCTTTCTGTATTGCAGTTTTTAAGATATATCCTATGTACAATATTATAGGCAAGTCTATCTGTCTCCGATTTTGTTTTCCTCCATTTTCGTTCCTTTACCCTGCAGGCAGCCTTCTCAGTCTTTAAACTATCAGAATACCATGGAGCCGGACTTTTTTTTGCCATATATTGTAACTGTTTTGCTAGGGGCAATCTTGTCAAAAGCCCTTATGACCTCTGACTCTAATTTACATAAAGCTACGTTGATGTCATGACATTCATTGAACAAAGGAGAAGAGAATACTGTACTGAACGTCTTCGGTGTTATTTTCCTCCATTGTCTACGTAAGACTTTCCGCCCTTGCGGATTGTCCAGACCTTTATGAGCCAAAAAAGAGAAGCTCAGGGCCATATGGTCCGACCAACTAACTACTTGAGGTGGTTCTGTGCTCCAGCTAGGGATATTCGTGAAAATATTATCTAGCGTATGGCCTGCTATATAAGTTGGAAAAGTTACTTTAGGCAACAGTTCTAACGACTCCATAGCTGCTAGCAAATCAACAGTCCTTTGAATCATACACATACAAAATATTTTAACCGTAAAAAGGTTTTTTGGTGCATAGTGTCCCCAAGTGAAAATTGGAAACCAAAAGTGACTGTACAACACAATAATGCTTTTTTAGAAAAATAGGTTTCCATAAATAGGAAAAGACAGAACGACCATATTAATACAAATTCTTATACAGTTTGTGTATGCAATGATACAGGCTGAATTGTGGACTGTTCTATGTGATTGTCGACGGCGTTTCGACCCTCCTGTGAATGCGGGGTCTCTTCAGGACTGGGGATACTGGGACATCTGAATGTAGAGAGCGCAGCCAAAGTGAAGTGCTTTCGTGAGAAGTGAAATAAAAAATTCACGTGAGGCCGTAGCAATTAGATTCCCCTTATCTCTTCTTGGCGTTTTAGGGATCTGGCATAGATAGTGAAAGGAATTAGAGTTCAATCTCCGTGTCAATGCAGAGACCTGGATATGCTGCAGATGAATGAGCGTGCAATGCGCTTTTGGTGTAATTACACCAAAAGCGCATTGCACGCTCATTCATCTGCAGCATATCCAGGTCGCTGCATTGACACGGAGATTGAACTCTAATTCCTTTCACTATCTATGCCAGATCCCTAAAACGCCAAGAAGAGATAAGGGGAATCTAATTGCTACGGCTGTAGCAACGTATCTGAGGAGCTGTTGTTGCCCTGTTTTTTCTATCCAAAGAGCCGGCCGTCATCACGTGAGAACCCGGCTGGGTCCTCACGTGAGTTTTTTATTTCACTTCTCACGAAAGCACTTCACTTTGGCTGCGCTCTCTACATTCAGATGTCCCAGTATCCCCAGTCCTGAAGAGACCCCGCATTCACAGGAGGGTCGAAACGCCGTCGACAATCACATAGAACAGACCACAATTCAGCCTGTATCATTGCATACACAAACTGTATAAGAATTTGTATTAATATGGTCGTTCTGTCTTTTCTTATTTATGGAAACCTATTTTTCTAAAAAAGCATTATTGTCTTGTACAGTCACTTTTGGGTTCCAATTTTCACTTGGGGACACTATGCACCAAAAAACCTTTTTACGGTTAAAATATTTTGTATGTGTATGATTCAAAAGAAATGTATATACCATTCATTGCTGTGTATGAAATACAGTATTGATTCAACTGTGTAGAGATTTCATTTTTATCCTTTGACATTAGAGTCCTTCACAAAATTATTGCCATTGTGCGTATATATTGCCTAAATCATTGTGTACTATCCACTGGAACCATTGTTCTTCTATATTTAATCATTACCCTGGTTCCGTTGTGAGTAGGGTTCCCCTGTTGTTATAAGTGAGCAAATCAACAGTGACAGCATTAAAATTCATATCGAAATGAAAATTAAAATCTCCTAGAAGAAAAAAATACTTTGTTTGCAAGATGTATGGGGCCAGTATTTCTAATAGTGAGGCACAAAAGACCTTCTTATTTTCCCCAGGAGGGTGATACACAACTGCACCTATCATTTTGTGTCCATGTACCGGTTCAATAGATACAATCATCAACGCCATCATAGGAGACAATATTGTGTCCAGCACTTTTAAATTTAAGACAGAACTGGTCGCAATGGCCAGCCCTTCACCCCTTTTTCCAGTTCTATCCAGCCTTAATACCTTGTAGTCGGAAGGAAAGGCGACAGCTAGAGAGGGAGCGGAATGTGTGTGTAGCCATGTCTCAGTAAAGAAACATATGTCCGGTTTTCGATCATCCAAAAGATCCCAAATTTCCGTGGCATGCTTGGATATGGATCTGGTATTAATGTATGGCCCTTGGAAGATGCCATCTGGCCTCATACCTTTATTTATGTCTTCCTTAGGGGTCAATAGGTAGTTGCTTGCGGCCCAGAGGGCCGATTTTTGTTCCAAAGACCATGTGCTTTCTAGGGTTGACTAACTAGCCAATTGCAACATGGGCGACAGTTTTTAAAGGCTACAGTGTCCAGGCAAAACCTAATATCACATTCCAGGCAGATGCTGATTGCCCCCAGTTCCAACAGCTCCTCCCTAGAGTAAGTTAGAGGCGACATTGTTGAAAATTGGAGGTATAACAGAGATTTCTGTCAGCTGGCAGCATTCCGGCGCAGACGGGCTTGCCTTAGGCGCGCCCGCGAGTAACGTGACTTTAAATGACTCAGCGGTGGATCACTAGAGCGCTAACTTCCCATAATGGCACCCGCTTAGTGCCCCTCTGGTCATGGGTTTCCTCTTTCCACTCAATCGGTCATGAACGAGACCGTGGTGGACCGGAGAGACCCTTGTGGCAAATAACAACAAATGTGCCCCACAAAGATTACAATATTAAAATCGATGGCCCCCAATATATAGACACGAATCATAAATTCTAAGAACGTGAATTTCAGATCAGTGGCAGATAGTATTTTTTATAAAAAGAAACACAATGTTATCAGGCAAATAATCTAAAAATGCTAGTGACTTCAAGCGTGCTGCGAGAAAAAGAAGCCAGCAGCTCTGCTGCGCGCCCGCGAGTAACGTGACTTTAAATGACTCAGCGGTGGATCACTAGAGCACTAACTTCCCAAAATGGTGCCCGCTTAGTGCCCCTCTGGTCATGGGTTTCCTCTCTCCACTCAATCAGTCATAAACGAGACCGTGGTGGACCGAAGAGACCCTTGTGGCAAATAACAATTAGTTTATCATACTCCGCCATCTCATCAGTAGAATCAACATCTGTAGACAACACGCAATTTTTTAAATGTCCTGCAAGGCGGCAAAAAACTGTCCCTGTTCAATTATATTGTCAGTGGTATTTACACTGTGAAAAAAGTGCATCACATACTAATCTACCATTGCCTCATACACAGCGATTTACGGGCAGAGAGTTTGATGAGCCTCACTGATTGTGAAGTCACACTTCTGTAACGCAAGTGATAATTGTGATACCTCCTGAAGAGCATCATACATGATGCCATGCTTAGTTACAAACTGGATAGATGGTATCAAACAACTTGGCCTGTGTGCATGTTACATGTTGAGCTGTCATGGGAACCATAATCAGCCACCCTAGGAAAAGTGATTGAAGAGAGCAGGCTGGGCATCCCAAACAGCCTCTACTTAATGAAGCTTAATGGAACCTAACAATTGCCTAACGCTCTACACAGGTGAATGTCAAGAGTTTCTGCACATTCTTATGGCTACAATTTTTTTAACAGATGCGATAAATAAGCAAGACAGCTTATTGAGTAAGTTTCTCAATGATTTGTATCACGTACATGACATCATTGGCTGCAGGATCTAGACTATGTGCTGAGCAGTGCTGGGCTTGAAGGAATTTTTTTTGCAATCTCTCCTGATAAAAACTGCACTCCCACTTGTCTGTCTGGGCCTAAGACCCAAGGGAGGAAAGGCCCCAAAACTCATTTTTGTTTTATACCCAGAAAGCCCTGCAAATCTGAAAGTTAGGCTAAAATCAATCAAAATCAACTTTACGCGGAAGAAAGTTCCAGAATCACATACACTAGATTTTAATTAAGAAGATATGGTGGATGCAAGTTTACTTCAAGTCTTTGGAAAGCACACACCTCCCTTCTACTTTCTCACAAAGAGCAATACTCTTCACGAGCCACCTGAATAACCTAAAATCCGAATACTCGCACTTAATAAGTTAGCCAGAACATATCAACGATCTTGGCAAGACCAAATAAATGCAGGCCACTCTTCATTTGAGTGAAGACACAGAAATAAAATGGCCAAGTGGACTGAAATACATTGTACGAACTGATACACACCACCTGGAGGGCATACAAATGATTTTGCTTGCACAAAAAATAACAACTAGAGTCAAACATGTACTAATGATGACAGACATTTTAGGAATAAACAAACAGCTTCTGTATTCCCCAATGAATATTCAATTCCTAGAAACAACTTCGATTCAGATCACCCAAAGCACATGAGAAATTGCATTTATGAAAGAAAGGGAAAAGGCGTATTGTTCTTGTGTATATTACAAAGTTATGTAGATCCGAAGGCTGCCCCATAAGGAATAAAATAAATAATTAATTAGGACAGCCAAAAGATAAATAGTCAAAACTATGCAGAAAAAAATATCCAAACATAGCTTGTGAACATTCAGTTAAATACAGAAGTAGAAAGACGTTTAAACATGTCCATACTGTAGAACACAAACTGATGCCATTAAAAGCATGAGTCAAACACAACAATTTTGAAATATATCATCTGCCACATATTTAATAAAAATTATGAACATAATTGCAGCAATTGGTATAGAAGAACTGAGTGTTGCTTTGAAAGGGACTGCAAGACTCTCCTGTACTAGGGGCCAGATATACGATGCGCAAAATAGCGCTTTGTAAATTGTGAGATTTTGCGAATCGCAATTTGTGAAGCGCTATTATGTATGTACAACAGTGGTATTACACTGTTTTGCAATTCCCAATGGGGTCGCAAATAGAGAGGCTCATGAATATTAATGAGCCTCTCGCAATTTGCGACCCCATTGGGAATGGCAGGCCCTCCCAGGTATGGTGGCCTGCTGGGCTCAGCAGACCACAATGTCTGGGACTGCTTTTAAATAATGCAGTTTGTTTTTCAAATGCAGCCCATTTTCCTTAAAGGAAAACAGGATTTTTTTTTTAATGAAACGCTTTTGGTTCTTTTTTTAAGTGCAGGCCGGACCTTAATAGATGTTGTCCCCTGCATTTACAAAGGGGAAGGGGTCACCTGGGGACCGCTTCCCTTTTGCGACCCTATTACCACCCTCTTAAAGAGGGTGGTAATTTGTGAGAGTTTTGCGCACGCAAATGCGGCCGCAAAACTTTTGTACATGGGGTTGTGGTCACTATTAGGAAGGGAACGCCCTCTTCCTAATAGCGACTCGCAATACCAAAATAGCAAGTTGCAAATAAATTGCGACTCACTATTTTGGTATTGTACATACCCCTAATGGTTTTTGCATGCGCAAACGGGTTCGCAAACCCGTATGCGCATGGTAAAACCGTCGTACATCTGGCCCTAGGTGTGCAGATCTAATGTTAAGAGCAGAACAGTTATTAATGCATAACTAAGATAATGTGAACACAATTGGAGCTATTACATTTGTAAGTTACATGTGTAAGTTTACTCTTACACATTTGAGAAACTTTACCACTTTGTAACTTTCACAAAATCCTAGTGTACACTTACTCAAAGGTGTAGACATACTTGTTTCCACCGCCAGAAAAAGGGAATGGAGACAAATGTACAAGTGTAAATTACCACCACCAAAGGGAAGCAGTAGCAAGTCCAACACCAGACATGATCAACCGCTGCCCCAGCCACACCTTCCCATATAAAATACTTAATTCTTAATTTTGAATTAAATATATTATATGAAATAAACATAATTTTTCTGAAGTTTAACTTAAAAAATACATTCCAACCTAAAGTAAAACATTTTTTTTTCTTATTAAGCATTAATAATTACTAAAAGTAATCCATACAATTATTAAAAATACATTTTAGCTGTTTTAAACATTACATTATATTTTTTATATTTGTAACTATTCAATTTCTTTTTCTATTTTAACATAATTTCCTGTTGGTTTTTATTTTAGGACTCTATCTCTATTGTTTTCTACAAGAGTGTGTTGCAGTACCAATGGTTGTGGTGCTTGGCGTACCTCAGCTCTGAGCTTGAGTATTTTACTACTGTTTTGGGTCCCATCTTGGATGTAGTAACTTTAGAAGTGCAGTTTGTGAATAGCAAAGGGCTTACTCTTTTGTACATGGGTGCATGTCCCTCCCTAAACTCCTCCATAATTATCCCTAAGCCCCTCCTTACTGTTCCCTAAACCTCTTCCATTTAGTAGTAAGTATTCCCATTTTTCCAGCCACTCAACCTTCTCCTTGCCACATTTACTTGTGCATTTTTACTTACAAGTGAGAGTACCTCCCAATAGAAAATGTAGGCAAGATGGAGGTATAGATTTATAGTTGTAAATTTGTGAATAGCATTTTTTAGCACTTTTGTACTACTATTGTACTACCTCCAAACATACTACAAAATGTAGTTTATGAATAGGCACCTCAGTGAGCTGTAACACCAACACAACCCCTGAAGAGGGATAGTAAACATTATATAGCTGCAATTACGATTAATTGCAATACAGCTAACTCCCAGTTAGCAAAATTGTTATCCACTCAAAATGCTACTTTATTATGAGATAATAGTGATAAAGAATATATGCTAACAGATGGTAATTTTCAACTCAAAGGTTGATATATACTAGGCCTGGACAGAATTTCAATTATGCCGGAGTAATCGGAATCATTTTGGTAATTTTGCATTGCTCTTTGACACATAATTACTGATAGTTATGCAATTACTCCTCCGTGCATAATTGAGAGTTAGTTGAGGGGTACAGGCCAAATGCTACTACAAGAGCACATTTAGCAAGCATGAGACGCTGCTTGCTATTCATGTCCTGCTTCATTTACCACTGTTTCTCAACGACAAGTGCACCCTCACGTCCATTTTATATGTGAGAGGTAATTTTTGCACTACAAAATAGTGCTAAACGTAGAATTACTCTTTTTGCATAATTCACGCATAATCTTGTGGAATTTTCAGGTAAGTTCACATGATCACATTACAGTTACACCCTCCTGTCATGTATATGACATGGGACTGTCAGACATACATTTATTTTTTAATAGGGCCTGAGATACTCTTTTCCATTTCAGACGGCAGGACAGGGTAGAAGACTTTGTGGTGACTGTGGTCTGTGAATGGTATTGGTAGTACATAATCTTGATGAGCAGATTTATTTGTTGTTCCTGAAGCTGAACTGAAATTGTACACATGAACAGGATAGTGGCATCCAAATTGGACCCTAAAGCCCTGTGTCACTCTGATTCACTCAAGCATTCATGCCCTGCACACCAACTCTGCCAGCACACATGAATATGTCTAGGCACATAGCATCTAGGCACAAGGATTCTGGTTCATCATTAACAGTGGAACTTTCAGTTAATGGGCCAGTAGGCTCCCATTTACATGACCAAGGTTACAACGCCTGGCAGGGCCATAATTACAATGAAAATGATGTGCTATCACCACTGTGCTACTTATGTGAAACCCATGAAAGAGTCAGTAGCCCCGCTGTCACTATAAGGGCTCGCTTGTTGCACATCTCCAGGTCCAAAACAAGTATATAACCCATTGTAAGCTAAAGCTAGGCCTTGTCCTGTACGAGTACACTGGATTAGTGTTCAACAAGGATCAAAATCCAAACTCCAGGATAACAGATTTGCAATTTTGGCACATAATCCGGACATTCCCATCCACCCCACACACACCCTGGGTGAAGAGGGTGGCCCTTTTCCCCTGCTTGTATCTTTGATTCTGGCTAGGACCTCGATTTCCTTAGGAATTCGTATTGGCTGCTATCCTTGGAAACCACTCTTGCCCTTCCCATCCGGTCGGTAATTATTCTGCTGGGAGCTCTTCTCCCCCTTATGATTGGGACCACGTTGTTCCAGCCCCTTGTTCACTCAGTTAGCTAACCACTTATCAGCCAACACAGCAAGATTATCTGGATCATTCTCATAGAGATCAGAAAAGTACTGTGCGAATGGAGTAGAGCATTCTTCCCTGAGTGACTCTGCAATTACTAAATGATTTAGGAAATGGTAATCCTTTGCATGCATCCCTTGTACTTATTCATTCCATCTAAAGAGTATGTCATGGAAATCTTTCCATTCTCTTGCTTTCACTGACCCTCTTTATGTACTAGGCTGGCTTCAGCCTATACCTTTGAAACAGGATGTCCTTCATGCAACAATAGATCAGGTTGACATTCTTAGGCATCCGTCTAATTTCCTCAGTCTCTTCAAGAGGGAGTCAACTCAGTAGAGTCACTGTCTTGGGCTTATCATTTGCCTTACAACCAATCTGAAAACTGTAGAACCAACCTAGAACATGTAAGTGCCACTTATATGTGGATCAATTCCTGTGGTACCTTAGTGATAATTTGCAGTAACCACTTGCTGTAACCACTATTACAAGAGCTAATCCTCCTCTCAGACTCTAAACTGATCCTTTTTTTCTGCGGGGATATACTCTTTCTTCCCAATTCTCCATTACTTTATTTTTGTGCCCATTCCACCTTACCTCCTGTTCGATTTTGGGGTCTCTAGTTGGCACAGGTAGGTACTTGTGACAAATAGGGACCCTTGCCTCTAGTCAGGGTAAGAGGGAACACTCCTAAAATAACCCCTTCTCACCCCCTTGTTAGCTTGGCACGAGCAGACAGGCTTATCTCAGAGGCAGTGTGTAAAGCATTTGTGAACACATACAGTAATCAAGTGATAACACTACAGATGGACACCACACAGGTTTTATATAAAAAATAAGTCTTCTTTATATAGATTTAACACAAGACCATAAACGACAAAAAATCCACAATACTGTTACATAAAAATGGTAGTTTAGCTTAGTTCTCTTTAGTTCTTAAATGCAACACTTTGAGTCAATATACCTTTAGATGCGACACGCAGGGCAACAAAAGTGTTGCAATGATGGTGATGCGACGAAAGTTTGGTGCAAAGAAATAAAGACGTGAAGATCTTCCTGATGCGCCACGCTTTTCCGATGTTGCGAGAAGACTCAACTCGATGCGTCAGCTGCAGCGGCGACACCCTTGTCCAGTGATGCAATGACAGCGGCTTTGGCGGCGACAATCTTCTCCGACAATGCGAGACGCTTCCGCTCGATGTGACAGCTGCAGCGGCGACACCCTTGTTGAGTGATGCGACGGCAGCAGCTTTGATGGCGGCACGCTTCTCTGTGGATGCAAGGCGCTTTTCTTGATGCGGCGCAATGCGACAGCTACAGCGGCGACATCCACGATGCGACGGCAGTGGCTGCGACGGCAAAATGCTTCTTCCTCGATGCGAGACTTTTTTCGTGATGCGGTGCAATGCGACAGCTACTGCGGCGACACCCTTGTTCAGTGATGCGACGGCAGCGGCTGTAACGGCGACATGCTTCTTCAGTGTTGCGGGACGCTTCTCACGGTGCGGTGCAATACGACAGCTACAGCAGCGACACCCTTGTTCAGTGATGCGACGGCAGCGGCTGCGACGGCGACACGCTTCTTCTCCGTGAGACGCGCTTCCAGCTCCTTGCGACACGCAGTCCCTCAGAAGGCCCAAAACAGCAGCAGGCACTTCCAAAGGACTCTGGGGAGCTGGTTGTTGAAGTCTGTTGTCCCTGAGACTTCAGCAGGAGGCAAGCTCTTTTCCAAGCCCTTGGAGATCCTTACACAAGTTGAATGAAAATGCACACAAAGTCCTTTCTCCTTTCTTTGGCAGTCAGGCAACCACTGCAGGCCAATCCCCCAAGCAGCACTTCAGCTTAGGGATAGTCACTCCTCAGCAAATCTTTCTTCTTGTTTCCCAAAGTGATCTAAAGTTCTTGGGTTTGGGACCCAATATTTATACCCAGTTTCTCTTTGTTCTCTGAAGGCAGAGAGGCCTTTGCCTAGTCCAAACTAGTTCTGGTCAGTCCTGGAGCACTTTATTTACATGACACCTTCTTTCCTTTCAGAGTGTAGGGCAGAGACATCAGACGCACCACAGGAGGTGGAGCTAGCATTGTGGAAGAAAGGCACAGACCTATTCAGGTCCCAGGTGCAACTCCTCCCTCCCATCTAGATGCTGATCTCTCTATTCACCACTGGGCTGACTCACCCAGTATCCTGGAATTCCCCAGCCCTGTCACTCGAACTCCAGACAAGGAATACACAGCCTAGCAGAGGCAGGTTTGAATGATTAGACAAGAAAATACCTACTTTCTAAAAGTGGTATTTACAAACACAGAATGTTAAAACCAACTTCACTAAAAAGATGTATTTTATCATTCTGAGTTCAGGCATACTAAATTCGAATTTCTACCATGTTCCCTGAGTCAGTTAGGATTATCAGATGTAATAACCAAACTGCCCATTCTGGCCTATGGCGAACAGGTAGCCTTGCAATAGTGAAAAATGAAAATGGCTGTAATTCACTATTAGGGCATGCCACACACACCAGGGCATGTCCTACCTTATACTTACAATGCACCTTGCCCTTGGGCCTACCATACGGGTGTCTGATATGAAGAAAAGGGAAGGTTTAGGGACTGGCAGGTGGGTGCACTTGCCCAGTCAGCATGACAGTACCAGACTGCACGCAGGCTCTGCAATGGCAGGCCTTAGACACACTTTTACAGGCTGCTTCTGTGGGTGGCACAACCAGTGCTGCAAGTCCACCAGCACTGTTTGGATTACCAGCCCGGGAAACTCCTGGTGCACTGTACTAGGGTCTAACAGGTAAACCAAACCAACCAATCATGGAACCACTAATTCATACATCAATTTACAATAGGGAGCACTTGTACTGTGGCACTGGACAGCAGTGGCACAGTGCCCAAAGCATCTAACACCAGCAAAAACACATGAGGCACAGCAAAAAATGGAAGGGAGAACCACGCCAATGTGTCAGGTCTAACACCTCCTTAGCCTCATCCTTTTTTGCTTCCATAGCTTTCTGAAGGGTTTCCTTTGGTTTCAGGTTCTCAGACAAATATAACCTTCCAAGAGGTATGATACCTGAGATAAGTGTTATTTGTACATCTGAGATGGCTGGCAGAAACCATCTAGGCTGTATCCTAAAAACAACCTGAGGCTCATTGGAGGCAGTGTGGGGGAGGGCCACACTTAGGGACTCTGATATCATGTCTACATCAATCTGATTTGTCATATCCTCTACTGAAACCTTTCCAGAGGTTCCTGCAACCTCCTGCTCCCTGCATGTGTCTTTTTCTCCCATTGGTCCATTAATACACCTGTTATGATCTTTGGAACTAGGAAGCCCCCACACTTTATCCCAACACATCTCCTTCAACTTATCTAGGGACATGTTTCTTACAGTTGCTACTTCCCGTTTGACATCTGCCATCATGCACAGTTTGTTTGTAAAAAGTCAGTACCTTTTAATTCTATTTCATTTATTGGAAGAGAAATCAAGGGTTTGTCAGGAGTAACTGGACCCAGATTCTGAGATTCAGGGCTGGTGTCCTGGGCGTAACCACATTATTAAACCCAAAAGTGAGCACCAAGTAAATTCCTTTAGTACTTGACTCTCCGTTGAGTGTGAGTGAGCTTACTCAGAAAGTAGTGTGCGTTAGAGACTCAAAACTCAACAAGTTGACTGCATATAACAGTTAATACATTTTTGTCCAGACAGTACTTTGTTTTAACAAAAAAGTGCTTTACTTCACTAACCTACACATTGCTAAATATACTACACATTATAGACTAAGGATGTTTCCTCATTAATGAGAAAAGTATCCTTAGGATTATGGACACAGTCTCTGAAGCTAAAATGTCTTGGATTGTAGCCCTCTGAGAGGTATCTTAGTGATAGCAGATGGGGTAATCAATCCTGCCATTTAGCTTTCATATAGTCACTGATAATTCTCTTGGCACCAAAAGTCAGTTAGCTCTCTCGCTCAGTATGATACATACAGCTCTTCATGATAGACTAGCTAGATCATCTCCAGGTTCTGAAGTCGAACCTGGCAACGGGAGTGAGAGATCAGCTCAGAGGGGTTCTCCCACTTGCCACTGTGTTAAAGAAATCTTGACTAGAGATTTCTGTCCATCCTTATACTAAAGTTGCAGATTTACTTTGTTTATTCCAGTAGTTTGATTTTCTGTTAATTGTATGCTTTTTGTTTTCCATGGAGGCTGGTTCAGTTTTGGTCTTTCTCAAAAGTGTGAGCAGGGAATTGGAGTTTACTTGGGAGTACCGTCTCAGGAGAAACGCAAAATAAGGGTACTAAATATAGGGCAGCTGTTCCACGCATCTCCCTATTAAGCAGCAGGGGAATGTACCTCCCATAGAACAGGGGGACAGAAAAGGGCAGGGGGAAATCTGTAACTTCGAAGGGACTCTATATCTCATCTTCTAAACACTCTCCTGGGTGGCCCAGTGCAAAGCTCCATAGAATGTTTAAAAGGACTCTCCTATTCATCATCAGCTTCATCAAAGCACTTTATTCGGTAGGACAAAAATACACATATTCAATTGCAGTTAAAATTTGATGAGAAGCAGAATAAAAAAAAGAACAGAATGATGAGGAACAGTGGTCAAATTAGATAAAAACAGACTAAAAGACAATCATATGATGGTCAGCATAATCACATATATCAAAGTGCATCATTGGGCAATTTAAAATGCAAAAGAGAATAAACATTTGAACTTTAAAATATAATTCACAATGTCCCCAGCATGTCCCACAAGAATAATTAATTACTTCTACTAAGAGCTTTAGACACCTGAAAATGCCTTGTTATAAAAATTTACATTAAAAGCTTCTCATGCTATTACCAGACATTAACAAGAAATCAACTTACGGAGAGCACAACAGTTTCTGATGTATCTTTTCTCAGTATACGTTGGGCCTGTTGGTACTGTGTGACCCCCAGGTTCAAACAAATTGGTTGAAGCCACTTTTGATGTAAGTCTTGGTAACCAGGACTTATGGGTAAAATGTGATCCAATGACTCTGGGTCCGGTTCACCAACTGGGCATACTGTAGGAACCTGATTTTTATTCCAGCTGCTGCTAAACATTCACAGAGGCAAACAGCCATACCTGAACCTTAAATGAAGACGTTTGGTAAGGGGATGGGTAACACTGTCCAAATAATGCTCAAAAGCTTGAGCTGGTTTGAGCTCAAAGAACCTCTCAGTCAAGTGGCCCAACTTATCCTTTCTAAATTGCGACTCTGGAACCTAGTGCCAGTATGCAGCTTTTAGAGCCTGCCCATCCACTTTACAAATTTGTTCGGGGGTTTCCCAGTATTTTAATAGCTTCAACTTATGGATAAACCCTAACCAGGGAACCTTAAGAGCCCGATCCAGCCTTAGGTCGCGTAAGCAATCTCTATATTGAAGCAATTATGGTGTTGACCAAAAGCGTACCTAGAATAAAAGTGGCTTTAACTGCACAAGGTGAGAAATACAGTTAAGACCTAGATTATAGCAAAGAGGAATGAGAGGTGTACTTGTTGGAACTACAACCAAAGCCCCAATAAAATTATTTTCTGCTACTTCAAGGTCATGCGCATCATTGTATGCCCAAATTTCTTCTTTCTGTCAAATAATGTAGCACTAAGAGCCTTAGCACGGTAGGTCTCTGGAACTGGAGCAATCGATCAGGTGTATGTAGCTTTTTGAAAACGTAGGATTGCTTTGGACCTATGTGAAAAAGTAAGAGAGCTTTTATCAATTTGGGAATCCTACTTAAACTTATTGACAGGGTCAACCCCAGATAATCAAAGCTAAATGCCCTGCTAAGTTTTTCAACACCAGCTTTAATACTTTTACATCTAGAGGATCCCATGCCAAAAACCATGTATTTAGTTTTAGAGCAATTCAGCTCTAGGCCCCTTGACTCACAAAATGTCATAAATGTATTCAGCAAAATGTGAAGACCCATGGGTGTTTTTGATATAAGGAGTGAGTTGGCAGCAAAAAGGAGAATCAGTATTTTTTCCCAGTTCAGGGAGGGGGGATCAATGACACATGACCATAATTCACATAAGGTGGTTGGTTCTCTTTATATCTCCGTCTTCTCCACTGCATTTGACCGCATTCAAAATGGCTCTATATACAACATATATTCCACACACATATGACTCATATATTCACTAGTCATCTCCTATACAGATTGATAAAGGACTTGGTAATAGGGACTGGCAGACAGCTTAAAAAGTTCAGGGATTCCAGTAGGCCCTCTACCAAACATTTGACAGGTAAAAAGGCATGGCCAGCCTTCTAAAATTGGTATCACCACTGTCAGTTCTCTGCAGGCAAGTCAGGTGACAGACGTCACACTTGTGCAAAGAGGGTGCGTGTGGTGTGCCCTTACAACCTCAGTTGGATTTCTGATTAAATATTGCCAACACAAATATCAGCAACAAAAATATTGCCCAAAAGCCATTTAGGACACAAATATTGACTGTGCACACAAGTATATTGCTTTATCTGGAACTACACGCATTCCATGCAGGCCAAGGATTAGTTACATAGACAGTCATAGAACTTTTCATGAGTGGACCAGTAGGTCCCACTCCAGTGACACATGTAAATAAGCCTGTTAACCTTGCTGATTATACTGGACACAAAATGGGTATACTGCCACATCACACTTGTTTCACTTAATTCCAGGTAAAGGCACTAGCCCTCTACCTTCGTAAGGGGAGCTCTTGGAGCGCCCCTTCTGCCTTAACGTGAGACCCCCATAGGTCATGGCACACGAGAATGATCTGTGTTTGCCCATTACCATAAATCAGTACCTGGGATCCAGATATCGATGGAGCTGGGGCACTCATGTCAGGGGCACGGAACCATCACCATGCAAGGTGCTTTTCTGTCACAACATGGTGTAATTCTGTTCAGCCATTTTTGCTGAATCAGAGAGTAAAGTACTTTTAGGAGTTAACATGCGAAATCAAGGTTTAGGGCACCACCATTTCTTGGCCCCTGCTTGACGGATCAGCACAAAACTTTTCAGGAAGGAGCTAAAGTAGATTCATTATTTTTGGAAAGTTTGTGCAGATTTGTCAGACTGTACCAACAGTTTTAGCAATATAAAAATGCTCTTCCAATGAAATTGCTAACTGAGCTATAACTACACTACACTGTAGGTCTGATTGTTTGGGCCTCATGGAAGCTCACTCGCTAATCACATCAAGGTTGGGGCTTTTATTTAATAATTTACACTGTGATTCATTATAGTGACCATGTGAGATGGAGAAATTCCACGGAATGCTGTTAATATATTAGTCAGGGTAAAAAAAGTACATTGTGGATACCTGAATGGAGGTGAGGACACCAACGCTGGATAACCAAACTATTGTAACACTTGACCAGCTGATAACTGACAATAATTTTGAAAGCTTGATCAGGAGTAAAAATGCCAAATTATTTTTTTCTGATGATAATAAATGGACAGCATCTATGATACAAATAAGATTCAATTTTGGAATTTGTTTGTCATACAGGTAGGAACCAGAGTAACACTGGTATAGTAACATTTGTCATCAGAAAAAAAAATTACCCTGGAAGTTACACAGATATTTGATGCCCATAACACATTTTTCAGATTCAATTATTATTATTGTGAAAAAAAACTGTTTATCGGTCCCTTATTAAGTATAGCAAAAAGTTAAGTATTTGTACTTCATGGTCACTAATGAAGGAGGCAGAATTGGGAAATAATTCACAGAAATGACAGCAGGTGGTGAACCTGGTATGCGGGCAGTGGAGAAAAAGTAGAAGGAAAATATAATTTAGGACAAATGGATAAAAAATAATCTGTGATTTCTTTACAACAGTAATTGCTAAAACAGTAATTGCTACTACTTACATAAACATAACAACAATAAAAGATTTTAGAGCCAAGCGCAAAGGAATTGGAATAGCACTGGTTTAGTAAAACTAATGAGAAACGTATTTAAGAAAAAAAACTATTCCATTCAATGGCACCATGTCAGATATTGGGTTATTAGTTGCAAATGATGTTAGACTTTCCCAAGAAATAAGTCTGCAATTTTCTCTTTATTGTGAACCAAATAACCCATTGTAGCACTTGACTCTCACCTAGTAGCATAGCAATGGCTTCAGGGGTCGTGGTGTGGGTTTCTAACCCCAGCTCACTGTTATGCAACAATACAACTCAATAAATGATTGCATAGGCAGTGCTTTTTCTTATAAAAAGGAAAAGTATTTTTATTAAACACACACTACAAAATACTGAGCATTAAATAACAAATATATACAATCAGTCAGCTGGAAATACCTTTGGTTTTAGACTCATATTATGTTATAGGCCTTGTGGGTTCTAAACCCTATCACCACGGAGCCCTCTACCTAAACTAGATGCGATCTCACAATATAATGGGATGACATTATCATTAGAGCAGGCCTACTGTCTTTGCCATGGTATCATCACAACAGTAAAAACAGCAACATGTTATATGTCATCCTGAAAGAAAATTACAAATTAATGGGGACAGTATCAATACACAATACATGCTAAAACCCACCATTGAAGTCATTTGAGGTATTACCACCATTCAATGATTTTCATTATATTGCAAAACCTTGCAGTATCAATTAACAATAATGCATTGTATTGAATACCATGTGTCAAAAAGTCCTTATTTCACTTTTATTATGCTGTTACTGCAGGTTTAGGACTAACCAATGAAGGTCCCTACACTCCACAGTCCAGTGCACAAGCACTAAGCCTGAGCGAAGTTCTTGGAGCTCTGCGTAAGTGACCAAGAAAATACTGCCACGCTAAGTGTACTTCTGCAAGCGGCGTAGTGTGTTTGGTCATGCTGTCCGCATTGATTTTCAGTGCGGGGTTTTGGTCCTGTGCTGTAAAATCAGAGCAAACCACACCATGCCCAGCGCAAGAGAATGCTACCTCTTTTTTTGCCACTCAAGTAGCTTTTCTATGCGAGTGGCAGCTTTCTCAATGGGAATGGAAGGTTTCCGAGCGTGAGCAGTCATGACTACATACACGACCACCCGGGTTAAGAAATCTGACCACCCACATTGAAAAATCTCACTGGGAGGTGGATTTCCCATGCTCACCCTCGCCAGCTTAACGAGGAAAAAACTCTGCTCCACAGAGTTTTTCTTAACTCCGCATGTGCGGAAAACTCTGCACTCTCCTCAAACGGAGCAGAGTTTACCACAAATGCTTAACAAGCACTAGCTCCAGGAGTGCTTGATTAAATGGAGTGCCTCTCCTAAGGCCAAAATTATGAGGCTCTAGAGGTCTAAGGGAACCTTTGAGAAAAATATATTTTGGGTTGCTGTTGAACTTCTGCAGCCTCCCAAACACTCTTGAAGAATGTTGGTGGTAACACTCCAATATGAAATTTAAGCCCTTGGCATGAGTTTATGTGGTGCTCCCAAGGCCCTGCACATGAATGCATGTCAAACGGTTTTGCCACTTTCAAAATTCAAGCATTTTATCTGCAGCCTTCAGGCTGTATTCTAGTTCTAAGCAGCTGCATCCTCACACCACAGTTGTCTTGGAACTTAAGTTCCTTATCCCTTGACCTCTCTTTAGACTAGTCAGGGAAATCTGCCAGTATACTTAAGATAAATCAAATTTACACAGGATCTTGGCAGCTCCTAATCTGTCAACAAGCTCATCAACTCTGGGGATTGGGTTAGCATCAGTCTTAGTGATTAGGTTGAGCCCCCTGTAATCTACACAGAACCTGAGTTCTGCTGTGGTGCCCGGTGAGGCAGCTTTTGGTATCAGCACTACTGGGCTGGACTGGGGCCTACTGGAACACTTAGTCACCTCTAGTCCCAGCATCTTAGAGCCTACCTCTTTGATGCGGGCCCTCACTTTGTCAGGGAGCCTGTATAATTTCTTTTTGACAGGGGGCTATCTCCAGTATCAATGTCATGGGCACACAGATGCATAACTCCAGAAGTGATGGAAAACAGAGAGGCAAACTGTTGCAGAAACCGGCGGTAGTCTTTCTGCTGTTCTGCGGTAAGGGTAGGGGAGAGGTTGCCCCCCTCCACTGACCCATCTTTCTCTTTTGATGACAGGAGAGCAAGGAGAGGTTCAGTCTTTTCTTCCTCCCCATCATCTCTTACCAGTAGCATGATGACTTCAGACATCTCACAGTGTGGTTTGAGGCAGTTTCTATGGAGTACCCTTAAGGGGCTTCTGGGAGTCTTGAGAACCAGCAAGTAGGTGGCTTCCCTTTTCCTCTCATCTAACTCATAGGGTCCAATCCAATGTTCCCAGAGGGCCCTGAGTTCCACTAGCTCAACTGCCTAGGTTGAAATTCCACAGGGGTAGTCATCTGATCATACAACTGCTTTATAACTTTCTGGCTAGACTCCAATTTCCCAGAAGCTTTTATCCAGAACTCGTCCACCTGGTTCATGAGGGGTAGACTGTATGGGAATTCTTGAGTGATTTCATCCACTCCTCCTTCACCAGACTGAGAGATACAGGGTGACCATACAGATTTTTAAAGGGGCTAAATCCAAACCCTTCTGTGGAACATTCCTGTAGGCAAAGAGGAAGCATGGGCTCTGGCAGAATGATAACCATGCATTTGAGGCTCTTGTTGAATCTTTCAACAAGCCTATTGGTTTGTGGATGGTAGAGTATGTAGAACTTGTAGGTTATCCAATACTCCTTCCACACAGACTTCATTTAGGTAGACATTAAGTTGGTGCCCCTGTCAGAAAAAACTTCTTTGTGGAACCCTACTCGGGTAAAAAAAAAACATCAGGGCCCTAGCCACTTCAGGTGCAGTTATAATCCTCAAAGTTATGGCCTCTGGGTATCTAGTGTCATGGTCCACCAAGACCTGGATAGACCTGTTGGCTAAGGCTGTCTTAGGGTCCAAGGGCCCTACAATATCAATGTCTACCCTTTCAAAGGAGTTGCCAATGACAGATAAGGGATTCATGGGAGATTTCAGCTTTTTCCTGTCTTCTCACTGGTCTGGCAGGTGAGACATGCCCTGCAAAATGCATCTAAGGACATCCTCACCTGGGGCCAATAGAAGTAGGAGACAAGCCTGGCAAACGTCCTGCCAGTGAAATTTCATGAGCCAGCCTGAGTAGGAAGGCCCTGTATTATTGGGGGAATATCACCACAAGTGTTGCCCCATGCCTATGTGCTTTAGGCTTACAATACAGGAGGTTGTTCTCCCAATATATGAGGTGATCTGAAGAGATTTCAACAGCTACTTGGGCTGCAGCTTGCCACCTCAGGCTCTCCAGGTTTTGACACTCCTTTTGTGCCTTGAATAACTCCTTCCTGGTGGATACCCCTTCTGCTTGACATCCAGCAAGCTAAGGCAGGTCACCAAGGTCCTCCCAGGTAGGCTCCGGGGCAGCCTCCTCTGGAACCCATTTACCTGTACTGTGGGACATTGAGGAGTTGGATTCCCATGCCCCTTGCCCTTTTCTCTCTTGCCAGCTGTCTGTGGCATTTTTCCAGATCTCCTTGACTCCCCTGCTGGGCAGCCATGGACCTGATGTTCACGAAGACTTGCGAATGCAACCCCAACATTTCCAGGTATGACCTGAGCTCCACTTCCCTCCAGGCAGGGTACTCTGGATCATTCCCTGACAGACAATCCAGAGGCATTGAAGGACTCACAGCAGCTTTCAGAATACCTGAGACCCCCCCGTTCCAAGGGAATCTCCTGATTGCCTGATACTACAACCTGTGAGAATATATTAGGAATCACTTGATCTAACAACATCAGATTACACTAGTCATACTGGCTCCTGTGGCCCCCTCAGGCCACACTCTCTGACCATTGATGGTTATCCACTTACCATACTTGAAAGTATTTGAAGGCATATGGGTTTTGAGCACAAGCTCCTCATCATCCAGGGACACTAGGGTAACCTCAGTTGTCTCCTCTTCACTAAATGGGGCCATCTCCTACCCAAGCACTCTGCTAGTCAAACCCTGGGTCTGCCCACCATTGAGGGCATGTGCCCTCTTGAGACACCTGGGATCACCTTTGGTGTGCCCATGCTGTGAACATTCATAGCACTTGGGTACAAACTTACCATCATTCTTATTAAAGAAGCCTTTCTTTTGGTTGCCAGATTGGGATTGGGGCCCTTTCCCCTGAGAACTACTTTAGGGGCCTTGAGAGAACTCTTTCTTCTTATTATCTGCCCCCTCTTTCTTGTGGTTGAAACCCTGACCACCCTTTTGGGAGCCCTCCCGATGCCTTCTTGGACACTCTGGTGGTGACCTCAGCTGTCTGTTGGTGTATATCTTTAAAGCAAGTATTGAGCATGTGCTCCCTCAGAATCAGGTTGTACAGCCCAACAAAATCATCCACCTTGCTGCCACTCACCTAGCCCTTCAGTACCTTGCTGGAGTAGTCTACGAAGTCCACCCAGGACTGGTTTGGGAGTTTATGGCCGTCCTTGAACCTCTGACTATAGTTGTCAGGGGTCAGCCCAAATTCGGAAAGAAGGCTGGTCTTCATGGGTGTTAGACCTGGCCTTTTTTACAGGGTTATCCCCAAATATTTTGCCTTCTTTTTCCTCTGTTTTGACAATTTGTTGCTGGTGTTAGGACTCTGGGCACTTTACCACTGCTCACCATTCCCAGAGTGCAACTGCTAGCTGTCTTCAATGTAACAATATTTGTTTTTTCTCCATGATTGCCATTTTTGTTTTCCTAATAAGTCTCTAGTACAGTGCACCATGTTATCATACCTTCCCTTTTATTACATGTAAAGTACCCCTAAGGAAGGCCCTATATTATTTATCTGGGGTTTTTGTGTAACACATGGTACTACACAAATAGAAGTCCTGATCCACACTGCTGAACACCAATGTGGGAAATTAGGCTTCTGGTAAGCTGAGGCATGAGCCCTTGTCAAGCAACAGCCACAGTCTTTTGCAGGGTAAACCATCAAAAGGCACTAAATTAACCTGTGCTTAACCCAGACCCAGAGTAGCTAGACACAAAAAGTAGTCAGGCTTAACTTAGAGACAATGTGTAAAGTATTTATAAAATAGAGTAAATGAACAAATCTAAAAAAAATATTTGACACCAAAATGACAACAATCCAATCAGTAGAACCGAGTTATGAATTGTATTAAAGTTTGTAGTAAAAACTAGCATCTAAAGCATCAAATCGGTTGACAGCGATGGACTATGGGTCGGATGCAAATGGAATTTTGGCCTGATAAGAGCTTACATTCAGACTTAGAAGAAATTTTGAGAAAATTGTTCTAAGAAGGTAAAGTTCAGTGGGGCAAGGCTGCAGGCAGTCTCTGGGGAGGGAGCGTCGTCGTTGCAGAGTGCACAGAAAGTCACAGCAGCCAACAGTCCTCTGAGTGTCCTTCCACAGGTACAAAAGTGAACTGAATAGTGAGTCTGAGGGTCCCATTTTTAAACCTGGTGCTGTTCCTCTAAAAGGTGTAAGAAGGTTCTAGAAAGTTTCCTTTAAGTGCATGGCATTTCCTGATTACCCTGCACTGACACCAAGCTAATTGCAGTGAAAATGTGGAGGTGATAAGTCCTTTGTTTTAAGGTAGAGTACATCCTATTCAGTTGCAAGTTGGGCCGTGCTCAGCTCTGCCCCACCATCCAGCCAGCAGATGGCTCTTTTAGGCACATACACTATTGTGTGACTCTCTGGGAGGGATTTACAAAATTTAACTGTCAGTTAATCCCAGGCATGTGAACTAAAACAGGCTGCAGGCTAAGGGGAGTTAAATGCCAACTTTTGAAATGTGGCATTTTCAAAAGTGTAATTAAAAATATGGATTTACCATTAAAGAAGATGATCATTACAATTTCATACATACCAAACATGAGCTGCTGACCTACTTAAGTGTGTGGCACAATAAGCGCTGCAGGCCATTTTTCAGCATTTAATTTACAGTCCCTGGGTACATTGTATACAACTCTACAAGGAACTATAAGTAAATTAAATATGTCAATCAGGTGTAAGTCAATTAAACCATCCATGTTTATGGGTGTAAGCACAATACCTTTGCCACTGATTAACAGTGGTAGAGTGCACAGAGACCAAGGCCAACAAAAATGAATTTCAGCAACAAAAATGGAGGTAAGTAGACAAATGGTTTGGGGAAGACCACCCTAAGGCTGAGAGGTCTAACAAAGATTGTGCAGGTCCTGGGGGATGGAGACCCTGGGACTTAGACTCACTTCCCAGGGAAATTGCAAAAACGAAGTTTGTGTGGACTGCTGTTAGCTTATCACAAAGTTTGCTGTGCTTTGCTCTGTGACCTGGTCCCTCTAGGGGACCAGGCTTTATCTCTTGTTTTCTCCAGTCCCTCAAGGGATTTTCACATTTCTAGGCTTCTTTTGCACCTCTTGGCCATCCATGGACACCAGGTGCATTTTCTTCAGGGTGTTTTTTGCGGAGACCTTGATTTCTACTGCTCCCTGTGCCACACATGTTTTTTGCCTGGGCTCCTGGTGCTCTCTCCCCTGCTTTGGGGGGTCATATTGCAGAACCCCCACCTTGCAATTAGCTAGCAAAATATTTTCCCTGCTTTACTCCCCAGGTCCCACAGCTTCCTGGCTTCTTGAAGGACACCTTTGTGTTAGTGTCGACAAGCCCAGTCTACAGATCTCTTGGGTGAACCTACATAGTTCCCCAGCAGGTTAATTCCCCCTACAGTTCCTCACTGGCATATGAGGGCCAGCACCAGGGGCCCTGAAGAGACTCATCTTATCCTGGTGGTGAGCTGGAATTAAAGTCCTTCAGTCCATCTTCGTAGTGACATCAAGTGGCTTCTCTTTCCAGCTTGGCACTCTTTTACCATCATCACTTTCAGGTCCAGTTATTCTCATAAGTCTCGTATTCATATTCTAACATTTCATTAGTAACTTAGCTATTTTGTAGTATGTGTACATGACATAGTTTGGGCTGTACTGTTCCCATGGGGAGCAGGGTCAAGGCTGATTTGCATATAGGCTGGGTCCAAACAGGAATGGCGTGGTAAGGAAAATAACGATGGATGAAACCCAGATTTCTAAATGGGGGGTGAATGTTTGACAATGTTCAGCATTACGTCTATCATCTTTTTGTGTTGCATTTCCACCCTAAGTGGGTTGGGTATGCCCAGACATGTGTCTCTTGCTCTCTACACCCTTGGATTTAAGCTAGCCTGACTAATGAGGGGTAATTCCCCTAATCCGGTCCAAGGATGCTTGTTTTCCGATCCAGAGAGGACCTGGCCTGGCAGTTCGGATTGGACTGTTCCCATGGGGAACAGGGTCAAGGCTGATTTGCATATGGCTAGGTCAAAACTGGAATGGCATGCCGAGGAAAATAACAATGGATTAAACCCAGATCTGTGACTAGGGGTGAATGTTTGACATTGTTCAGTATTCCGTCCATCATCTTTTTGTGCTGCATTTCCACATTAATTGAGAAAGGTATGCCCAGATGTGGGTCCCATGTTTGCTACGCTATTGGATTTAAGCTAGCCTGGGCTGATGAAGGGTAATACACCGAAACCGGTCCGAGGATGGGTTTTTTCCGGTTCAGGGAGACTGGCTGGGCAATTCGGGCTGGACTCTTCCCATGGGGAACAGGGCCAAGGCTGATTTGCATATGGCTGGGTCCAAACTGGAATGGCGTGATGTGCAAAATAGCAATGGATTAAACCCAGATCTTTGACTTGGGGGAATGTTTGACAATGGTCAGCATTCCGTCCATGATCTTTTTGTGTTACATTGCATATACACAAATGGCACCCATGCAAATGAAGGAATCCCACCTCGAGTGCTTTTTCAAACATACTGTATTTCCTTTCAGTCGATCAGGATAATGATAAATCTGAGAAATTCAGAATCTTTATGCCATCTTAATTATAGCACCTACTGCGGGACAAATTACTTATCCTGGGACTCCCTTGATTTGCACTTACTAGCCGGTTTGCACTCAAACACCTGGATCCTCATCCCACAAATGGCCCCTAGTATCTTATTTCAGTGTTAGGCTAGGCTGAGTCAACCTTTTAACATCTGTTGGAGTGATCTGAGCAAGACCCGTTTAGCATACCAGTCTTTCCTACAAATTTTGGTTATCTTACACCGATGATTTTCTGTTATGTGATCAGACAGCTAAAAGTCTATAGTGGATGCTAGGTACATTTTCATTCTTAAGATCAACTGGGACAAGGGTCAGGCTATGATACTTGAAAGTGCACCTTTGAAGGCAAGTGGTATACAGATGTAATTCGACAGTACAATTTTGTCCATACAAATATCTTCAAATTTGTTTTACACCCAATAGAATTCAGGATGCTAATCGAAGGTAAAAGGCACTCACCACAAATGGTTGCTAATGCTTTACCTCAATTTATTTACATCTATTTAACCACAGATACGGCAATGATACCTGTCAGCCTTTAGTCGAGGCTTATCATTCGAGGGGAACACCAATTTTGACTTCTGTAGTAACGATTTGGCTACCAACTGTAAACATACGAATTGATCTATTAGAAGGCTCCGTTTGGAAGCAATCACTGGCCATGGACCAATATACATCGCTTGAGGTGTTACGTCTGACGATGACAGAAACATAGCTGGGCCATGGCATTAGGACACTGCTCCAATGGTTATATACAGTGAGCATAGCATCAACGTGTACAGTAGGTCACCATCTATATAGAGAAGCTGCCAGCATGCTGAATGGGCGTTTTAAAACAGTGTATGTGTTTTGCATTATGTGGATGATTACTTTCCTAGCATATTTTCATGATCCAGTCACCACTAGGAATATATTTAAATCAAGGGTTAACTTTTTATCTAGTGCTAACCTATGATTGTTGACTAACAAAAACATACCATAGATATTGTGAGCGTTATATGGAGGAAAAATACGAGCTGATGAAGTGTATAATTAGTATGCAAATGTTCATGCTAATCTGCCTTTATTTATTTGCCCTGTCTACAGGTAATAGAGTGTTGAGTGCTCCACGAAATGAGAAACTGTAGACTTTGTCATAGCTCTATAGGATAGTTAATTCATATGCTATTTTTCTGACAGTCATCGATCCCTAATCTCTATTATTGATTCAAGATTTGCTGAAATCATAATTAGCAGAGAAGGCACCACTCTAATGGAATGTCTTATCAACTACTTTGATTAATGTATTGAATTAGTTGAACAGCAGTGACACTGTATATCTTACAATTATATATTTTATTTCCTAAACTGAAAAATATATCCAATTGCAGTAAATTACATAAATAAAAAAGCTAAAGTAGTACATTGCATTAATTTTGTATCATGATGTAATTATTTGAATCATATGGCAGTTCAATTGTTCTCATTTTAACATTTAAACACCATGTTTTGCCCCAAATGTGCTGTGTGTGGCAGAGATACAGTCTATCTTATCTTTGAAAGCCCAGTGGCGGTTTTACCATTAGGGCGGTGGGGCGTTGCCCCACCTATTATTTATTGGTACCATTTCAACTTTCAAACTTTTTTAAAAAGAACATTTTTTTAAAGTTTGAAAGTTGAAAATATTGCCATTGCAAATTCATCGATTATTTTATTTCTTTATTTGCTCGCGACTCGCACGGCGGCGTCACGCCATGTGACACAAGCCGAGCGGCGCGCACTCAGAGTGCTTGCGGCTGTGGGACTACAGCAGTGCGCTGTGCGCATGTACGGTTTGACCGGCTGCCAGGAATAATGAGGAATCCAATATGCGCAGCAATGCTTTCTATTTACAAACATATTGGTGGCAGGGGGCTGGGCCGAAATTGCCGTCCCCAGTAGTGGCAAAATGAGCGGCGAGTTTCCCTGCTCACACACGCCAATCCTGGCGCTCTCTAGCAGTGTATTGGCTGCCGCTGCTCGTGTAGAACGCGGTTTACTTACACAGCCAGTTGGCACCGCGGGGATGGGAGGGCCACCCAACATAGCAACGAACGGCCAATAGCTGTAATGGCTTATGTTAAGCCATGCAGTGATTGGCCGTTCTGCAATATTTCTACCATTATGCTGGGCAAATCAGCTTCAAGTCATCCTCCTTGAGTCTTGACCCTAGTCTAGTCTGCGCCGGGCACGAGTAGACGGAGAGGACTAACTGTGAGACACGGGTCCGTGACACGACACACACGACTCGAGTCATCATAATCACCGCCGGCAACTTCGATCGGATACTAGTGTACAGTACTACTCACTCAGTGCTCCAGTCCCCATTTTTGTTACCTAAGTAAGTTAGCAGCACTATTTGTGGCAGATCATAGATAATCTATATTGTAACAGGACAGTGCTGTGGCTGGTATTATTTGGATGGGAGGGCCTCCGATTCACCGATTGCTTATTAATATTATTTGTACTAACTTGGCGTATGTTAATATTTGGTGCATATGTGACATCTTAACAATTAAACTCGAAAAATGGACTGCACATTTGAGGAAATAACATTCAGAAAAAACTGTGTCAGTTTCTCAAGTGTTGACAAAGGGAGCCACAGCGAGTTTCTTCTGTAAGCTGGAACGCGTCTGTTATGAGAGAATTCACTGAGCCGCGTGGCTATGAAAGACAGGTTTCTGCGTTTCCGAGGCAGCGGGATAAAAACCGTGCCCAAAAGTTTGGTTGCTTACCCAGGGTGCAGATATATTGCTCATATCCAACACTTTGTGATACTTATTTCGATTAACTCTCTCAAGCTGCGCAGCAACTAAAACAAAACATTAAAGCTTGCAGGACTTGGCACATATTTATCCCTCTCATAAAGAACAATTCTGCACTACTGTTTGAGCAATAACACGTTGCGTGCACTCTACGTGTTCCAATATTTTCTTTTAAATTTAAGGATGCCACATTTTACTATGCGGCGGGTAGAATAAAGCTACAAGAAGGCACTCTGCTCCAGAATGGAGAGCATCTGGCGTTTAGTGTGCATCCACGTTCAGATTTGGACAGGGTTCTCCATTTTTTGCACGTGGTGTTAAGTGCTTTAAGCCCTTGGCTGTTAGAATATTATAAACATGCCACTTAAACTTTATTGAGACGAACTGTGAGACATGAGGAATAAAAGCATCACTGCACAAGTACAATTTACTGAGTGTCTCTAAATTGTCTTTAAGACATCCTGATCCTCCGTCATGCCCCATTGCCCCTCCCTCGCACAGCAGGGCCTTTGTGGGCGCACGTGGTGGTGTTTGGGCCGTGACTTTTCACCTCCAGGCTGTCCAAGACATAGACTCCTATAGCGGCGGATAATGTGCAGAGAAAATGCGGGCTAATTACTGTCCGTCTTTAGATCACGGCTATTATGATTATTAACCCCGTCAGGAGTCATTCCCCTACAAACGAGTATAGAACTGTGTACTGGGCAGTGTGTGGGCATTAATCATCACTGATTAATAATCAGCACAGCACTTAGTAAAGGGGGTTCAGTATTGAAAGTTTCAATTTGAAACGGAAGCATTAACTGAAATGAGGCCTCAGCTTCGGGTGTCCTTATCAGCAAAGAACAGCAGACTGCGAGGCTAAGCATGAAGGATACCCGAAGCTGAGGCCTCATGTCATTTCACTCGAGGCATCTGCTTTGAAGAGGCCCCTTTACTCAGAAATGCATTGTATCTCGAAGTCTGTTAAGAAGCTCTGTGGTTATACTGAATAAGCAGCTACCCATGTTTTATATAACATCTCTTTATTAAGGTAATAACTGCACTTTCACAATTGCTTTATTAACCTGCCTGCTTTCTCAAATTTGCTTGCAAATGCACAATTTGTCCACTCTATTTTCAAAATTTTCTCGGGGAGATTATGCCCCCGAACCCTCCTTAGGTTGTTTGGGCTCACTCTCTGCGCTCGCTCGCAACCGTGCAGTATGACTCATTTTACGCCCCACCACTTTCAAAAGTCACCAGCCGCCACTGTTTCAGAGTCAATGTCAGCATTGAGGTTCTTATGAATCAGAGGGAAAACGAAGTGGCAAAGAGATGTCCCATGCCACTTTCTTGCAGTTTACAAGCACATATATTGACAGGTTCCAACTCCTCATTGGTTTACAATGAAAGGCAAAGTGTTTTTTTCAGTCGGTAGCCACGTGCCCCATGGAAGCGTTCAAGAAGGACAGCTTGCGCTGGTAAATGACAGCTGCATGCATGGAGAGGCACAGACCGCCGTCCCCTGCACTGTCGTATGCACTAGGCCTGGGCGAAAATTTAGTTCCGTTCGCCGAAATTGCGATAATTTGACATTTTCGCGTTCCGCGGAGAGCGCGAAAATGGCAAAACTTCCGGTTTCCGCAGCTTGGCGATAATTTGTTTCTTGCTCGCGCTGTAAAATAATACATTCTCGCGCGCGCGATCGCCTTACCTGAATCCCTGCGTTCGCCGACAAGTTTTCTTGATCCGGCCGCGTTCTCCATGAGATGTTGTATTGTTTTTAGCCATTTGCGCTGTCTCGCGACAGTTCGCGCCCGCAGTGACGTCATGCGTCGCGCGATCACGTCTTTCTTCTCGCGATCATGCACCGCGAGACAACTCAAAACAAGATGGTCGCGCCCGCAAGCAACCACATGGGTAAGTTGGCGACCCGCAACCATGTAGAAAATCTCGCGAACATGCCGGAAAAAAACTTCCGCATCTTCGCGATATTTCCGCTTGTTTGCGATAATTTTAAACATTTTCGCGATAATTTGCGTAAGTTAATTTCGCAAATTCCGCCCACCCCTAGTATGCACCCCATGACATTACTTTCACAAACTGCATCTTTTTTGTTATTGCAGACCCCAAACCGATAAAGGATGGATGGGAGGCATATTGTCTTTTGCAAGTATCCAGCTCTGCATTTGCAGCTGGTCATGAAAATTTGCATCAGGAACCCTGTCTCATGAATATTGATGAAGCAGGGTTTTTGCAAATCCTTACGACGGGCCATTTTTGTGGTGGACTAATTTCATACATCTTGCACATTGTAAAGATTTGGCCCGGTGTTAAATTGCAGATGCTGTGCAAATACAGTGCTATCATGTGATTCAGCAAGTATTACATCTAGACCCCCGTGCCTTATTATGGGGTGCAAGAGCTAAATGCACTGACCTTTGGAAACAAAATTTCTCTCAAATTAAAGCCTGGGTACGGCACATTGGACAGGGTGAGTATTATGGTACACAGAAACTTCAACCAAAATCACAGTAACACAAATTTACTAAAACTTTGTGCCAGGTTTGTATCATCAAATGAACCCGGCACAAGGTGTTGTGGTGGGATTTATTTTTTAATGCAAACTTTTTGTCTAGGTAGCATCCATGCATGGTACATAGTCATTCCCTTGCAAACATCGATAGGTTTTGCTGCAAATCCCAATCTACCAACATTTTACAACTTTGCATGTGTGCTGCCCTGTGCCTCCCAGTACATACAAAAAGGATTGCCTCCCAGTACAAAAACTAAGCTTGCCAGAAAGCGTACACCCTTGCACTATGGTACTTGGCACAATGCAGCCAATATTATGCCACTGTGGGAGAGAAAAACAGTGTCATTTCTCGATAAATATGGTGCTGTTTTTCTCTCATCCTTGTGCACCACAATTTAGTAAATGTGCCCCAGTGTTTGCATAAGCTATCCCTACCACAGAATATTATATCACACATCTCAATGGATCAGCACTACAATAGTGCACAACATATCTGAAGTCATGTAATATAAAACATGTCATTATCGTTGCCAGGAAAACACAAGGCAATAAGGGATAAATCATTCTTGTCAAATCCATAAAACCGTTCATAATGGATGGGCATACACCAGTCCAAAGGCCAACTACGTTGAGCAAAGGCAACAAACGCATAATTTGTTTCAGGAAAACAGCTAAGTGCACACTTCTATATAGATGCAATCAATTATGGGCAGTTACTTAACGACACACAGATGCCAGTGTTCTTTCCACACATTTTGCTCTTGAACAATTCTAATAACTCTTCTAGATAAAGAGTGGGAGTAACATAAGCAGACAGAATGTGCTGGTCCAAAACATGGGAACTGTTAGTATGGTTGCACCTTTGCCCACTACCAAAATTCACATCTCCATTATTCCCAAACCCTGTTGCACACAATCTCACATTTTATTAATCCATCTTCCTGTCCTCCTGCTTGAAAAGACTCCTGATTGAGCTCCAGTCTTCAATCTCCCTAGCTGAGTTCAATAATGCACTCAACATTCATTTTGTACTATGTGGAACTCATGTTTTATGGTATGATCAACCCTATTTGACCCCTGTAACCTTTCTCATTCTCATGTCCCTTCAGTTTCCCTCCCCACCTGGCCCATGTGCTCCTGTTGCAGTGTATATTGTGTAATGTGGAAATGTTCATCCTACTCATCATATATGTAATTGTCTTGTTGACTGTCGTAATCCATCATTAATTCATATGCCCATCCTCATGTAACCAGGGCTGGGCGATTAACTGTAATGAAGATCCGGGTTTTTCGCTGTCAGAGGTATGGGTGACTGTTTCCAGAAGCCACAATGTCACCACACTCTGAGGTATGTGATAGACAAGTGCCTTAAAAAAGCTGCCATCTTCTCATGAGGAAAAAGCTAAAGGCATAATTAAACCTTCTTGTTGATGAAGTCTACACAGCACTGGACAAAATCGGGAGAAAGAAATCCAGGCGAGGAAGTCTCAAGAACTTTGGGGCCATCACTCCGCATCTCTCATTCTGAACATTCCAGCATTCAGGAGCAGGTCACTGGTTGGTGTTGTATAGGTTTTTATTTCTGATAGAGATATACTCAACTTGTGAAAAAAGAGATAACATTCTGAGTGGCCGATCCTCTAGTTACATCAAGTATCATAATATTCGAGGAAAATTGGTAAGTGTGAACTAAGCACAACGGCAAAAGATGATGCAGTAATTTAGATACATAAGGATAAAGTTTGATTATATAAGTTTGATTTTTTTTCCTAGTGCATTTCAAAATTCTGTTTCAAGTTTACATGAATCTTGGCTCAATGGAATTTACTTTATCTTACATTTTACTCTGAATGGCAGAATACATTTGAAACATTTTTTTCAAACTTAAATTGCATTTCAAATGAGACCTAATGTACTCCTCAGTAGGGGTGAGAAGAATGTTTCATTCCACCTGTGGAATTAATGGAATTTTGGTCACTCCACATTACTCTTTAAAGTGGAGTTGTGGTCAAGTTCTGCCCATCGCAGCATGGCACAATATTTCTCCATTGAAGTGCCAGAAAATGCGAACGAGATATGGCATTCCCGGGGAACAACCTTTACAACGCAACTTTTACAACGCACTACCATTACAACGAAACTGTTACAACGCAAGTGGATTTACAACGCATGCCATTACAACGCAAGTCTTTACATCGACTTGCGCTAGATGGCGTGCTAACATTACAAATAGTGTAGTTTACTATCCCAACACCTTCCCTACTGTTAAGTGGACTGGAGTTGGAATAGTAAATTACACTTTTCTAATGTTAGCACGCCATCTAGCGCAAGTCGATGTAAAGACTTGCGTTGTAATGGCATGCGTTGTAAATCCACTTGCGTTGGAACAGTTTCGTTGTAACAGCATGCGTTGTAACAGCACGCGTTGTAACGTCATACATCCGGCATTCCCTAGTGTGATATTCAAATACAGGTGGTCACTGGGGGTCACGAGTGGTCGTTGTAAGAGGGCTGCTGCTCAAATATATTTGCTGCCATTTTAAGTAGATTTTCTACTTAAGCGGCAGCAAAATCAACTCGCACTCATGGTGCAGCTCATGCTGATTTTTCAGTGCTGCTTGTGCTACCAGCACTAAATTGCAGAACGAGCTTCATATTTTCTTCCATTTGGCAGAACTCCCAGAATCTTGTGGAGTTTTTATGTAACTCTGTGGACATCCGTGGGGTGAAACCTGAAAAGTTCTGCACACCCCTACTCCTCACTTAGCTTAAGATAGCAATTACAGGATTGTTCAGCATTTGCATTAATTAAATGGAAGAATTATGTTGTCTAAAGGTTAAGTGAAGTTAGGCCTTCCTCAACTTCCATCCATAATAATGGCTAGCAGCTCATAAAAACATGTTTATTTCTTGAAACCGTCAATGATACAAAGTACTGAAATCTCTCTTTCAATCGTTAATCACTACACATAAATTAGGCTGTTCTAGTTTTGTCTTTCTTCTGTTTGTACTGATGTTTTTAAAATGCTATTTGTTGGGTGGGAAGAGATTCCCTGCTTCCAAGATGGCACCTAACCTGGTGGCTCCTTCAGGCGTACTAAGTGCTGCAGTGAAATAATGAGCACCAGGCTCCGAGCCAAGAGATATGGTGGGCCTAGGGTGCTAAGATCCCGACACAATAGCACATGGTCACAATTCAGCTCCTGGTAGGTCTAAATTAGCTGAACATCACCGGAGCTCCGGATTCACAAAATGGCATCCTGTGCGCGTTGCGGAAGAAATCCAGGCTGAGAGTGAGAAAACAGCAGGCCAGAAGCAAAGCAGAATCACTAATAGCAGCTGCAGACCTTCAATTGCTCATTACAGTAAGTGGGCAACAGCAGAGGCGATTGGAGGGCATCTGGGATCCCACTGGGAGGCGAGACTGTCTGTAATCCTGCGCAGCAGGCTACCTGGAGCACCTGCCTTGTCAGCAGTGGCAACAAATACACCGCATTTCATCATGGCCTTGTAGGCAGTCATTGACCACATGGGTCCAAGATGCTGACCCATCGGGGGATATACCAGCTAAGAATCTATCCGCACACAGGCAGACTGGGTGCCCGGGCATACACTGGGATATCCTTAAGAGCCTAGTGCATTCAATGACCAGGCTGCAGGATAGAAAAATAACAGCAAGCCATAGCGAATAGAGATAAAACCCAGGCAAGGCTAACATTTGAGCAGAGACTATCGATGTGAATGCAAGAGGAGGAGAGGGCCCAGCGGTGGCAAGAGGGTCCCCACCAACATATGATGGAGCTAAAGACCTACGAACCCTACCGAAATGATGTGTGGCAAAGCCTAAAAACTATTTATGGCAAGATTGATGCCCTCACCCACACAATGGACTGGATGTCTGAGAGTATGGACAAGTAAGCAAGTGGGCTGGATATGGTGGAATGCAATGTGTCAGAAGCAGAAGACGATGCAACCACATCAAAAGCAGGACAAACCAAGCAAAAAGTGCAGTCCAGGCAAAAACCTAAGACCTAGAATCACTCTCCAGGCAAAATAGTCTTTGAATTTAGGGTATCCCCTAATACTTGGAAACAGTTAATATGGAAAAATTCATAGAACAGTTGCTGATCGAGATACTGAGCAAGGATACCTTCTTCCAAGTCATTACAGTGGACAAGCTCACCACTCTCTGGCACCAAGGCCGATGCCTGAGGTGCAACCAAGACCTATCATAGCCCGCATGCTGAACTATAGAGACCACGATACTGCAATGCAGAAGGCCAGAGACTTACAGATACTGCATCACTCGGGTCAGATAAATCATTAAACCCAGACTCTACAATTCAGGTGCAAGAGGTGTAGAAAATATTCTACCTGCAAACAAACTACTACAGGAACTGGGCATGCGATATAGCATGATGTACCCTGCTCTCCTGATGCATACCACAAGTCTACTGTGACCCACTGGAGTTTCTCAGAGACTTTAAGATCACATGCACGCAAAAGATTGGTGCGACACCCAATAGGACCATGGATGTAGAGATGTTAGGACTAGAGAAAAAGACTACTTGCGAGAGGACTCAATTATCTAGGACTATGAGCTCTGACTGTGAAAACCGCTCTGCCATTATGACTATACAGAGGATTATGTGTTGTGTCCCACCTGCTCCTAGAAGTGCCTGGCACAGAGACTGTCATACACTGTAAATCAAAGGGAGGGGGAAACTGACTGTTCTTTATCCAGGTTCAGCATACATATCCGTTAGTTAAACTCTACAAAAATGGTATGCAGTTTCTAATGTAAAAGCAGGCAATAGTGTGTTTTGTAATGGGCTCTACAAGTGAGTGTGGAGTCACAGGAGTGGGGAGAAGGGAATTCTCCTCTTGGAAAAAGACCCGCACACACCTAGCCAGCTAGGTGTCTTGCTTCATCATCGGGTCTGCTCCTTATCGGGTCGGTGCTGTAATACCCGATCGGCACCCGAGAAGGGGCCTTCTTGGCAGAGATCTTTATTCCATAAAGTGTAGGTGATAGTGATGTGTAGGGAAGTGGAGTAAAATAGGGGAGATGGTCCACTCAAGAAAATTTTAATGAACGTGGCCCCTACCCTAGTTAAAAGTAAAACAAAGCACATATCTCCACACTAAGGATGGGAAGTTTATGCGTTTGTCAGAAAGGTCAACATGTTTGCCCATTAATCTATTTAGATGGCAATTAGTCAGGACCAAATGGGATCTACCTACACTTTTTGGTGGCGGTCATTAATGAAGTGAAGTAGAAAAGTGACCACCCTTACAGCACCCAAAAAAGTGGTACCTGTAGATCTAAAAACACAACCTGCAAAGTAAAAACAGAATGACAACATTAAAGTTACATGTCACGGTATTCTGGTTCTGAGATGGAGACAAGTGCATCACACAGTGGTCGTGATGCAGTTCAAGCAGGCTAAACACAAGTGACTAGTGGCATGCGTGATGTCGGTACCTGTCACTTAAAACGGTACAGCATGTTGAAAACAATAAAATTGGGCAGCTAAGCAGAGCAATCATCATAAAAACTCGCCCCATCAGGGTCAAGGTTGCACGGCATCAGTACCGGCTGGTGTAGACACTAATGTGTAGTGTCCTAGTGAAATAAAGAGAAACACGGATAAAGTGTGAAGAATGGAGAAGTACAACAAACCCCAGGTACAATAGCCTGGAGGCAAGGAAGCCACACAGTGGATCAGGGTGCCCAGATGAACTACCCTGTATGCATCTCTGAAGGCAGCTATGCTGATGCTCCAATAGGAGACACACCAATTGTTTAATGTGCCCAGAGACTGGGAAACGTGGCGGGGGCCCCAGTCAGGGTGCCAGTGGGCACACCCTACACTCACTGAGGTGAGGCCAGGTCTGCAACCAGCAGGCACGACGGGACCCCAAACCGACGTACACCCAGGAATCTAGACAGAGTATAAACACCCCGTGCTGTAAGGTGGAAGCACGGTATCAGTGTCAGACACTGGACAGACACCGATGTATGGTCCGAAACTCATATACCCATGTGCCATAGGCCTAAGTGAACGGGAGCACAGGCTCAATGAAAAGAGCACATCAATAGTCTGTCAGCACCGAACTAACTGATTGGCCATGGACCTGGGCTGGAGCCCTACATTCAAGACCTACAGCCACCACTGCCGTGGCAGTGGAATTGAACCCAACAAACACTGCACCATGTGTGTACCACAACAGTTTGGAAACGTTCTAGGCCATTGGGGAAAAGGCGTGTGGGAGCGTGGAATATCATCGCCAGTTGAGCACAGCAGTGTGGTTGGGTGGAGAGACAACAAAAACAACAGCAGGAGAATAAGACAGGAGGGAGACACACATGCCTGCAGGCAAGACCAGGACGATATAATTGCACACCACAGACTTAAATGCAGAGCATAGAACGTAACACCGGCATGCACAACCTAACACTCAAATTTCTCACTTGGAACATTTGGGGCTTTCAGTACAATAGAAAGGTGAGGAGGGCAGCAGCTTAATTGAAAGGACACTAAATATATGTGGTGTTCCTGCAGGGAATGCACATGCCCCAGGGTGCTACTCTGGGCATCAACAGCAGGCTCCAGAGCAAATGCTATTAAGCACCATTTATCACACATGCCAGATGTGTTTTAATTTGGATACAGCAAGGTTGTGTCATAAAGATACAACACACAATCATAGACCCAGAGGACAGATAAGTAATAGCAGGCACATGGGTGGATCAGGGATTGGTGGTCCTTCTATGCATTTATGACCCCAATTTTGACAACCCATAGTTTTATCTGGAACTTCAATACCTGGTGATGTAGTGCCAGAGAGAGGCCTAGATATGGGGTGGGAACATGAACTGCTCCCCGGACCCCCACTGGGGCAGGTCCACAGTCCCACCAAGGTGGCCATAGCCACATCCTGTGTGCTCGGTGAGAAGCTGCAGTGAAAGGGGCTAGTTGATCTTTGGCAACAGCTACACCAATCTATAGCAGGTTACATGATCTACTCTCCAGTACACAATACTCAATCCCGCGTAGATTACTGGCTGGGGTGCACACTCTAATCCTAGACAAACTCAGACCATCACAATATCCTTGCTGGTTCCGGGTAGCACACACCCTCTTTGCATTGCACTTCTTGCCTAACTCTCTCCTTGATACTGCATTCTTAGGAGAACTGGACACTGCTATCACAGAGTTCTTTCAACACCATATTGAGTCAGTTTTGCAATTTGAGATGGCCTGGGAGGCATTTAAGGTATACATCCAGGGGATAACCCCAGCCAAAAATACAGAGATGCTTAGGTCGGCCCAGGATCAACTTCATTGGATGAAGATGAAACTGATAAATTTGGAAAGGCCACAAGAGACAATATAGGATGTGCTTGGGCACTGAGGGACATAGGTAAACAACTATCGGAATATCAGAACCTAGTAAACACAGAGGTGAAGCACATGGGCAAATATGTGTCTGCCATAGCCAACACTCACCCTCTTACTTTGACCTAAACAGTAAAATGCTGAGATTATGAGAATACACACAGACGCAGGGGAGATGGTCTACAGCATACCACACATTGCAGACAGATTCTGAGAATACTACGTTGGCCTATACACCTCCCACAACACAGCCACCACATAGAGCATTGACCTATACACCTCCCGCACCACAGCCACCACACAGAACATGAACAAGTTCCTGGAGAACCTTACCGTGGTAACAGCTTTCCCATATTAATTCTATGCTGCTAATAAAGAGCCCACAACCGAGTTCGAGTACTAAGGAGAATCCCGAAACTACTAGGGATTTGAAACACGTTGACTCTTGAGCATGGGGTACCTTTGATGGGGGTGCCACAAGGGAATTGGTAAAATAGTGTTCCCCCTCATAGCATTGACAACACCTTGTATAATTTTTGTACTCCCATTCTCTGATCACAGGCAAGACAGCAGACATGTGTTTAGCAAGGAGTTAATGTCCGCCTAGTGTTTGTATTCGAACTTAGGACTGGTCAAATGTTTTTGGCTTGTACATATGGTTATTGCTGTGTTGATGCTTTTTCTGTGTCTTTTTTTATTTACAAAAAATGATTTTGTCATGTGTATTTATGTTGGATTATGTTCTTTAATGTTGGATGACAATGTGTAACCTAAGAATGTGTTACTCTTTCTAAAGACATGTCTAATTGATTTTGAATGTTTTTATGTAAAAGCTAAATTAAGCTGAATAAAGCTTGTAAACTTTAGAATTAATGGTCTAAGGCAGCGTTTCCCAAACTGTGGGCCGCGGACCCCCAGGGGTCCGTGACGCATTCCCAGGGGGTCCGCGAGCTGGATCGTATTATTTTAAAGCGCCCATGCGCTACTTCGGCTACAAGCACTGAATGACAGCGCTGGGGCGGCAGGACCAAAAAAAAATCGGGCCAATCACCATTTCAGCTTTGGGGTGGAAGCTGAAGGGTGATTGGCTTATTATTTTATAGGCGCGCACGTTCGCACGGCAGTGCGTCTTCCCTCACGTTTGCGGCCAGCCCAGGAGCATTTTGCCGCCCAACGCCCTGTCTCTGCTTTCGCATTCTGGCATCTCGGACCACTCGAGGAGCATGTGAGTGTTTATTTTTTAATTACATTTACAGCTAGTGGGCAAGGGTAAGGCCAGGGGAATTCGGACGCCGTGTTTATTGAGGCCGGGTGTACTTACCCATACATGCCAACATTTCAGGAGAGCAAAGTGGGCGATTCTGTAAAAATAATCGGGAGAATGGGGCCTTGAATCGGGTTACTGTCACGTATGGGCCTTGGAAGTGTGTTGCTGCAGGATCGGACATTTAAAACGCAAATGCACGTGTTTTTCTTACCTGTTAGAAGCATGGAGCGCCAGGGCCGGCTTTAGGGCGGTGCGACCGGTGCCACCTTCCTGGGGGCGCCGTGCTTGAACGTTTAGTACGCTTTTGAAGCACCTGCTGCAGCGTTTCTTTCCCCGGCAATTACCAGGCTCACATAAATGTCACAATAACTCCTGTGATTAATTATCGTCCGAGAGAGATCAGCATTTTGCATAGTTGAGGTTTTGACTTATGTGAAGTTAGTGAAGGGGGTTAATATGCCTTCTGCAAAGAACGTGTACCAAGTGATTACAGAGTGCGTATGTACAGATCAGCAGGTTACTGCTTTCAAAAGAAACCTCCTTTTATTACTTGCAATTTATAACTTTAAGAAGCATGGAGCGCCAGGGCCGGCTTTAGGGCGGTGCCACCGGTGCCACCTTTCTGGGGGCGCCGTGCTTGAACGTTTATTACGCTTTTGAAGCACCTGCTGCAGCGTTTCTTTCCCCCGGCAATTACCAGGCTCACATAAATGTCACAATAACTCCAGTGATATCGTCCGAAAGAGATCAGCATTTTGCATAGTTGAGGTTTTGACTTATGTGAAGTTAGTGCAGAGGGTTAATATGCCTTCTGCAAAGAACGTGTACCAAGTGATTACAGAGTGCGTATGTACAGATCAGCAGGTTACTGCTTTCAAAAGAAACCTCCTTTTGTTACTTGCAATTTATAACTTAAAGAAGCATGGAGCGCCAGGGCCGGCTTTAGGGCACTGCCACCGGTGCCACCTTCCTGGGGGCGCCGTGCTTGAAAGTTTATTACGCTTTTGAAGCACCTGCTGCAGCGTTTCTTTTCCCGGCAATTACCAGGCTCACATAAATGTCACAATAACTCCTGTGATTAATTATCGTCCGAGACAGATCAGCATTTTGCATAGTTGAGGTTTTGACTTATGTGAAGTTAGTGCAGAGGGTTAATATGCCTTCTGCAAAGAACGTGTACCAAGTGATTACAGAGTGCGTATGTACAGATCAGCAGGTTTCTGCTTTCAAAAGAAAACTCCTTTTGTTACTTGCAATTTATAACTTAAATTCCTAATATAGAATAGTGAGCTATTGACTTTCATCCCAGAACTGCATACACACTGCAAAGAATACATTATTGGAAAATTGATTAATGTTGCAAAAAGGATTAATTTGGCTAGAAATCGATTCTTATTATTAAAGAGAACTCCCAACTATGCAGTTTCTTTTTCGACTCTGAATTTGGGCTTCTCCACACCAAGTACTCTTAAACTATACTGCCTACCAGTATGGATGACATGTGACTCCTACACTTTTAGTCTTTTGGCTTATGTAACCTTTCCTATACACTGATTTACACACGTATGATTGATTGTCTCTGTGTAATGTGTGTGTGATGCAAAGTGCTCTAACACCCTGCACTGGTACGAGTGGCGCTATATAACTAATTCAATGCATCTGAGAGAGTGTGGTTATGGAGACTTCGTCACTGTTAAAGGGTGCTAGTGAGAGACTCCCTGGTGGAGGTGGTCATTGGGGGGGCGCCAACAAACATTGTCGCACAGGGCGCCACCAGCACTAAAGCCGGCCTGTTTTAATTTTTTGACATTTAAATTGTGAAAATTGCTTGGGGGTCCCCGGACTCCAGTAGTGATTCAGTGGGGGTCCTCAGGAGTCAAGAGTTTGGGAACCACTGGTCTAAGGTTTACTTGGATTTAGATCGAACAGTCTTCCTGGACACTTCATTTTGTTATTTCTATATTAGTGGTCTAGTCCAGGGAGTTACGGATCCAAGCCTTGCCTGTTCATACCAACCTTCTAAAACTGGCATTTTCAATATTACAACTTAAAATCCAACTTTTCCATCTCAACATTTCCACCTGCTCTCAATTGAAAGTTGCCCCTTATTAAATGTAATAATGTAACTCAATGTTATCCTATGGAAGAGGCGGCCGTGCAGTAGTAACAAAATAATTTAAGAGATTTTCACTACCAGGAAATGTAAAACGTAAAAGTACATGCCCAACTTTTTATATATACTGCATCCTGCCCTATAGGCTGTTTAGGACCTCCCCTTGGTCTTGGGGTGACTTATTTGTTTTAAAAATGAAGGTTGGATCCTGGCAAGAATGTTTATTTTGCCAGGTTAAAATAGCAGTTTGAAACTACACACAGCTTGCAATGGCAGGCCTGCGAAATGTTTAAAAGGTTACTTAAGTGGGTGGCACAATGAGTGCTGCAGTTGCACTAGTCATTTAATTTACAGGCCATGTGTATGTGTAGTACCTACTAGGGATATATAAGTAAATTGAATGTGCCAATTGATGTAACTCAATGTTACCATGTTTTAGCGATTGAGCACAAGCACCTTTGCACTGGTTAGTAGTTGGAAAGTGTGCAGAGTACACAGTATTTTAATGTTTCAGTTTGTTTTCTGTAAAGGATTATGAACATGACTGATACAAAGTAGCTCAGTTTTGGAGGGAAGAGAGTCGTAAACATTTTACTTCCTGTGATTGCATTATTTTTTAAAACATGAACAGCAAGTTTGTGAATATTGCTTGACCATTCCATTGTTCTAGCATTGACATTGTGATGTTTCTTCTTGTTTTTGAGGGTTATTTTAGTTTTCTGGATGATTTGGTGATGTGCACTTTATGAAGTGTTAAATGTTCCTGGTTTCAATATCTTATTGATTTCCTTGTGTAAGGTGCTTTGTGTGCTTTTCAGTATTGGCACTCATTTGCACTGTACGTGTTTCTATATTTGTGGTATTATTTGAGATTTGTATACTCATAATGCTGGCTGGGCATTCACGTCTTTGACTTATAATTATGTTGTACCGTACCCCTATGCAATACTACAATACCTCCTTTGAGGTAGGCCTTGGTTGATTTTCCATATTTAGAAAGAGAAAAGACTGCTTGGGATGCTAACGGCTGAAATGGATGCAACGAAACCGCAAAGGCACAACAGCCCGCACCAACACTTTAAACATACAACACGTTTTTTAGGTCTCGCCTGAGCCAGCGCTTGCGCTGATCTTCGAGACATTTAGTAAGTGGGTTTTGAAAGTGCTACCACAGGTTTTTGCTTGCCTCATGCTTTCGGTTACACACTCGTGCACACGCGCAGCCACCATCTGTCTTTCTTCCGTCATGGGTCATTAAGTGCATCGCGATCACTTTGACTTTCGCAGCCGCGTCACTTTCACGGCCACATGGCCAATGCTTGTTTTTTTAGTAATTGCTTGTTATCTTTTTTATTGATGCTATAGAATTGTTTGCATTCTTTATATTATGTTTTACATCTCATTTTAATAGCTTGTTCTTTTACTGGCACGACATTGGTTTCTTGGCTTGTTTTCACTAGGCCATAGCAACGTTCTCTAGTCGCAAGGTCTACTATGATGACTTAATATAAGTATTCGCTCAGGCACTTAAACAGAGCAGTTTTGCTTTCCTCTGTTTCTGTTTCCTTCCTTTGTTTTGGAAGTGTTTTGTCGGGCTGTAGCTACCCCCTTCTGAAATGCCAGTACAATGAGACGGAGCAGTATCGTGTTGCCCGTCTGTATCCATTTTGTTTTTCTTGAGTGTCTACCAGAGCCGCGTGGCACGCGTGACAGCTGGCACGGCCCGCGCTCTCCTCTGGCCTCATGGAAAGAGATGACCGACAAACCTCATATTCAAAGAACTATAGTGGTGTTGATGATAAAGAATGCCACGAGATTAGTTGCAAATTCACCAAGAGCCCCGGAGCTCTTCTGCTACTGGGCACTGGCTTGCCAGAAGTGTAACCCTTTGTCCATTGACTGACATCTTTGGGTTTGTAGCGTTCGTATGTTTACCCACCTGTTGCCTTGGGGCAAGATTAATGCGCAAAGACACTCCCTGGACAATCTGACATTGAGAGCCCCTTTGTGATAAAATCCCACCAGACTGACATTTTGACCTGCTTTGTGCCCGCTTTATGGTAAAATTCTGTCCATACGACATTGTGATGCACTTTATACCATATCTTTCTAAACCAATATAATGACCCGTTTTAAGATAAAAAAAATCTTTCAGTCCCACATTGTGATCATCTTTACAATAAAATCCTGTCAATATGACATCATAATGCATTTTAAAGCTTCCACTCCATGATTGTGACACATTTTGCAATAAAATCCATCCAATTTGGTTATTATTTCACCTACTTCATGTTACTGTCCTGCATATCAGATATTGTGACCCTCCTTAATGTAAAATCCTGCTGTTCCTATACTTCCTTTAAAAATGAAATTATTCCGATCAAACATTGTGACCCACCACAAAACAAAAATTATACGAATCGATATTGGGACCCACTCTACAATAAAATTCACCCAATCTGGCATTTTGTGATGTACTTAACTAAAAAATCCTGCCAAGTTAACATGGTGACCCGTGTTAAGATGAATTGCTTCCAGTTCAACAGTGTGATTCTCTTTACGCTAAAAAAGATCAAATGTTTTCTGGACAAGTATTACCTTTAGATGCAAAGAAGGCTTTTCATGTAGTAGGCTGGGCCTTCTTGAGTTAATTAGGCTGTTGCTCAGGGTTCAGGCTTACCTTGCTTCCAGATCATTGGCTAATTATATTAGTTCCTGAGGGAGAATTAACGTCAGTGGCCATATTTTCTCATGTGATTAGGCAAAGTAGGTGAACAGACAAGGCTTTCTGCTGTGTCCTCTTCTTTCACTGGTACACATTAAACCCCTGGCAGGGAGAACAAGCATTTGCAATGCAATAAGTCTCGCAATTGTGTGATTGAGCTATTGGCATTGTAAGTGACAATGCCTTTTATTTATGTGTTTAAAAAACCTGCAATAATAGAAGGCATTGTCATTTACAATACCAATATGTTAAAGTTTATAAAATGCGAGACCTATTGCATTGCAAATCCTTGTTCTTATAGTCTTTGGGGCCGTGCCCATGACAACGTAGCCTCTATGATAAAAACATCCTCCGGAAGTATTACTACTTCAGCAATTGAAGGGTTTAAATTGATGCTGAGAGCAGGATACTTCAGGGCCTGGGCCATGCAAGGGTTGTTTGCTATCGAGGTTCAAATGGCCTCCTAATCAAACTAATGCCTCATTCATAATATTTACAAGCCCATTTAAATGCAGGCTAAAACAATTATCTAAAAACGACAACCGCTCAGCTATTATCTCCTCAAAAGGCCTAAAAACAGAAAATGTCCAATTTAGGAGGCTTAAGTGCAACCATATGCTGAACTGTGCAGTAATTGCTGCCTGAGAGACCCCGTCAAAGTTCTAATCCATAATCTTAAATCATTCATGACATTAGTAGAGTGCCTCTGATACAGTCCAAGAAGACTTACCTAAAAGATTGCACGTTGCTAACCCTTCTACGGCCACAAAATCTAAGGGCAATCACCCTAAAGGAATGAAGTACATCACCTGCTCAACTAAACGAAAGGGAAAAGCTGATTTAGGGGGCTCCTAACAGAACCGAGTGAAAGTGCTTCGAGAGCTCTACTAGACAGTGCACGCACTTATTGGATCTCCAAGTGACTTAATTCAATACAGTTTCAGCAGCACATTACTCATACGAACCTCTTGTAGAACATTCCGAAGGCCTTACTTAAAGCCAGTGGTGGCTGGTGACATTTGAAAGTGGTGGGTGTAAAAAAAGGGTCTAAATGTGTTTTGTGTCGTAGCGAGCCTAATTGACTAAAGGGGAACTGCAGGACCCTCACGCCAAGGAAATTTTGAAGAACAAAAAAAAAAGGACCAAAGGATGCAGGTTAAACCACATTTCAGAAAGCAAGAATATTTATAAAAGTAGGTAGGATATGTAGACTTGAAATAATTAAACACATTCAAAACTGTCCCATATAGTGCTTCATTTCTGCTTGCACCCGTGCCATCCATTTAGCCTGACTGCATTATTTTAAAAGAATAGGGAACATTGGCGTTAGCCGCCTGACCTTATTGCCAAAGAAAGATGAACTATATGTCACCTCAGGTCTCCATTAGGGCCAAAGATTGGGCGGCGAAAACCTCTAAGGCGAAAAACCAAACCAAATCACCTCACGGCCCAGTCTCTCCCTCCTCACCAGGGTAGGCCTCTGGGTCCTTCTGGGTCACGCACCTCAGGGATTACAGGCTGTGGCGAAAGTCAAGGTTAGTAGTCACTGGGCATTCAGGACATTGTGCTGGCTATGAATATTTTAGACAAGAAATATCCCTGAAAGCTTCCTGATGGATTAATACTGGAAAAGGGGGACTTTTTTTCTACTTTTATAGCTGTTTGCAAAGGCAAGATTGTCATTAGAGCTCTTCCAAGAGAGACTGCCTATTTCAACATAAAAACGGAGCCCAGCGGAATATCTTTAGTTCCCTTTATTACAAACTCGTTGGAAAGTAATGATATTTATTGTATGAATATTGCATGAAGTAAGACAGTGGAAAATGGAATGCCCTATTAAGTTTCTGAACTTTTAAACTTTTCAATAAATAGGGAAAGGGAATAAAGCCGGTGCTTTATGGGAAATCTTATCTATTTTATTATCCAATTGGAATGGACGTCACACTTTCTCGGTTTTTATCGTCCAGAAATATATTTCAATATTTGTGGATTTTTCAAAGTGAAGATTGCTGTGTTCGCTCCTATTGTTTGGCTGAAGTCATCTGAAAATAGCCCTGTAAACTTATTTATATAACTTGCATTCCTAAAACTATCTTTAACCCCTTCGCCGCGGCAGGAATTCCGCCGCGGCGCTGGGGGGGTTTGGGGGCAGTGCGGTGCCGCCGTGCTCGTGACGGAACCACTCCATCATGAGTCACGGGCGAGCTGTGCTCATGACGGAGTGGTTCCGTCACGACTCCGCCCACTGCGCTAATCACCCGCACAGGCGGGGAATTAGCGCCGCGTGGGCGGAGCGGCCGCCAACGGCCGCAGCATGACGGAACCACTCCGTCATGAGCACACGGCGCCCGTGGCTCATGACGGAGTGGTTCCGTCATGAGCACGGAACGGGTTAAAGTAAATTAAACATGTCTGGATGTACCAAAGTGCAAAGTTTTTATTATATAAGTGAAGTTTTGCGACGTCCTCGAGTGCTGGTTGACATAGTTTGTGAAGTTTTATTCTTCCCGTTCATCTGTGACTCAGCAGAAACGAAATGAAAAAAAAAATGTATAAAGCGCAAACAAATGCCCAAAGGTGTCAAGACGCTGGGAACAGAGATCTTCACACGCTTGGCACCAGTGCCGGTGTCCCACAAGCCTGTCTTGCATGGTGTATCCTCGTAGGTGACTCCACACTCAGAAGGAAAGGTTGGCCAAATAAAAGGTGGAAATGGGGAGTATGAGATATTACAAGTGATGTGGTAAATCACCTCTTCGCCACCCGAGAACAGAGCACCGTAACAGGTTTAAGGCGCGGGGCCGTCCCACCGGCATCAGGGCCGGCTTTAGCGCTGGTGGCACCCTGTGCGACAATGTTTATTGGCACCCCCCCAATGACCACCTCCACCACGGATTCTCTCACTAGCACCCTTTAACAGTGACCAAGTCTCCATAACCACACTCTCTCAGATGCATTGAATTAGTTATATAGCGCCACTCATACCAGTGTAGAGTGTCTGAGCACTTTGCATCACACGCACATTACACACAGACATTCAATCATACGTGTGTAAATCAGTGTGTAGGAAATGTTACGTAAGCCAAAGGACTAAAAGTGTAGGAGTCACATGTCATCCATACTGGTAGGCAGTATAGTTTAAGAGTGCTTGGTGTGGAGAAGCACAAACTCAGAGTCGAAAAAGAAACAGCATAGTTGGGAGTTTTCTTTAATAATAAGAATCGATTTCTAGCCAAATTAACCCTTTTTGCAACATTGATCAATGTTCTGTACTTTGCAGAGTGTATGCAGTTCTAGGATGAAAGTTAATAGCTCGCTATTCTATATTAGGACTTTAAATTATACATTGCAACTAACCTGCTGATCGGTTTACATCTGTAATCTACATGGTACACGTTCTTCGCAGCAGGCATATTAACCCTCTGCACTAACTTCACCTAAGTCAAAACCACAACTATACAAAATGCTGATCTCTCTCCAGGAAGATAATTAATCACACAAGTTATCTTGACATTTATGTGAGGCCTGGTAATTGCGGGGGGGGGGAAGAAATGCTGCAGCAGGTGCTTCAAAGGCATAATAAACTTTCAACACGGCCCCCCCAAGAAGCCAGCACCCGGTGCGGTGGCACCGATCGCACCGCCCTAAAGCCAGCCCTGACTGGCATTGATACAGCACCGGAGGATCTAAAATAGTAATGAATGTACATAACTATTTTAGGCCTAACGAGGGCCTAAAATAGTTTTGTACATTCATAACTTCACGGTAACGGCCGGCATGATGGGGTGGGGGTCGTCACAGGGGGGTGGAGGCGGGAGGGGTTTAATTAAAGAATATTATAAAACTTACCGTCCTCGTCCTGCAACATCTTCTGGATGCGTCCCAACTCCCGCTCCATCCTGCAACACCGCAGCTTCTGGATGCGTCCCAACTGCCGCTCCCGCCGTCCTGAAGCTCTCGTTGTCATCAATGAAAGGCAGCCTCCCTCCCTCCGCTCTGCCAATCACAACACTGAGGCGCAGTGGAGAGCACCCCAGCCGGGACCATTTTCTCTATGTAGGCTGCAGCAGCCTACATAGAGAAAAAGGAGAGTGGGCGGTCCTGCTCGAGGGCATGGGGGAGTGGCTTGCCCTCTGTTGTGCATACGGACTGTTTGATCGGCCCCAGGGGCGACCAAACAGTCCGTATGCACAACAGTGGGCAAGCCACTCCCCCCCTGCCCTCAAGCAGGACCGCCCACACCCGATCAGGCACTTCTGCTTTCTCGCAGTGCGAGAAGGCAGAAACATAAATGGTAGTTATTACCATTTATGTTTCTGCCTTCTCGCACTGCGAGAAAGCAGGGGGGCGGCACCCAAACGCCCCTATGGAGGAGCCGCCACTTCCCTCAAATAGCCCAATAACTGAAGAAGCCCACACTGAGGGGTTGTAAAACACTCTAAATGCTGGGCTTTCGAGCACAGTACTATCCGGGGGCTGCTCGATGATCTGATTTCGACTGATACCTTGTTCAGTTCCTTGACAGTCGCCTTTAGGAACTTCATGAACCGCACTGACAGCTGGGTGGAATTTCCCTTTAGGCAGCAGTAAATTGCCTTATTACACATATGTATGTTCAGGCTTCTGGCAGCAGCTTCTTACAGATGCATACCACATGACTGAGCCACTTCACCGCCAGGCAACATAGTGTTTAAGTGCTATCTGTACCACCACTCAGCCATTTTGGTAGGCTTTCAGCGGAATTAGTCCAACTCCTAACTGCATCAATTGCCTCTTCTGTACCTTGGATAGCTGTTGAATTAAATATAGTTAACGATGGTGGATCATATAATTTAGCAGCCCAGCTACCATGAAACATTTTGGCCACGTCCTTTCTACTTAGATCTGCAGAGATTATTTTTGCTTGCATTGACAGGAGCCTTGAAATCTTTTTTTGTAGGAGGCTTGCCCTCCCTAAATCTTTAGCCTTCAGTTTGGTCACTGATGTATCAAAGTGATGGCTTCCAAATGTGTTCCTCTGACTTAATATCTACCATAGGTGTTGCTTTAGGGATCCTGTGGGTGCCTTTTTATAGTTTGGCACAATATGACTAAAACCTAGCTATGAGTTGCAGGTGCTGCCTGGTAAGGTTCACTTATAACCAGATTTGTGAAGCACTAATGCAATCTGAAAGAGACAAAAGTCGTCAAAGACATTTGATTTGCCATTTTCCAGTCAGGTATAAAGCCGCTAGCACCATAGGTGGCTTTAGTTTACAGATAACAACCTTCATTACCACCCTTGTGCTCCAGCAAATCAGTTTCTTGTACAATCATTGGGAAGCCCAGGTCAGAGCTTGGGCATAGCTCTTTAAGGCATTTATTGGGGATATTTTGTCTTCTTTCTTATCCAACCATACCCCTAGATATTTATAGGCCGACTCCCTCTCTAGGCATTCTGATGTCAAAGATCAGGAACCACTTTTAATTAGTTTCCAACCAAAAATCATGACTTTGGTCTTTGCTAGGTTGATAAGGATGTTATTGTTCCCACAACAGAGGCAGTTAATGCCACTAGTGCTCTCTGCAGACTAGTGGGCATCTGATCTGTAAGCATCGTATTATGTGCATATTGTAAAATTTGAATTTTCTGCCCAGCTAATCAATGGGGTATGGCTGTTATTTTATCCAGATGCAGTTTCAGATCATCTAGATACAGATTAAATAAAAAATAAAAAAAAAGCTTAATCCTACCAAAGTGCATATTTAGCAAGAATTAGCTGCTTCTATTCATGTTCAGTTGCATTTAGTGCTATTTCTTAGCGCAAAATGCATCCTCGGGTACATTTTGGATGTGAGGGGGCATTATTGCGCTAAGAAAATAGCACTACTCTTCCTGTGTAATTCTGCGTAATCTCGCAGAATTTGGGGGAATACCTCATGAATATGCTACACGGAATTACGTTACTTACTTCCACTCCTAGCTAATATCGGCCTTGACCATTGCTTGGGTAGGTCAGATTCCAGGTTGCATGTGGCACAAAATTCCTCCAAACATTGGTCCAGCCAGAGAAGGTGACTTTGCATGTTTTCTGGCTGCTGTCTAATCCTTCTTATTGATTCTTATTGTGGATGACAATATGCCATTGCTGGGGCCAATGAAAAGCGTCTTTATTGTATAGCTGCTTGATAGATCAGGCGGCACTCTAAAACCACTAATTTGCAAGAAATCTGTGATGGCTATCCATATGTAATTCCGAGTGGCCAGTCTGTCAGTCAATGAATGGGTAGAGGTGGCAGGTCGATTGTTCATTCTGCCATAAACGTAATCCTAGATCTTTGAACCCATTATCCAATTCTTGTCCATGAATGCCCGGAGCTGGCATTTTGCTCATGGTGCCCACTCTGCAAACATGTAACAGCTTCAATGCCTTTACAGCACAGAGATCCCTGCCAGACAGATGGGGATCTCTCAGTAGGGTGGTAGTTCCACTCCATGTTGGCAAAGGCTATGGTGTGCCATCCCATGAGCAATAGCTGCATTAAACCCAAAGTGTCTTAGACAGAACCCTCTTGGCCACTGGCTGGCTGCCAGTGTATCTTGACTAGCTTGTGAGAAATATGTTCACACTCATGTAGGCCAAACAAGAGACAAACTGCAGCACTCTTAACAACTTGCCTTCTCTTCACTAGATATTTGGGACGTCTGAAATATGAGGCATTACCAATATTGCAAGCAGGAGTACCAATTTACATGTCACCATACTTTTATCATATAAGTGAAGAAAAGCTGGTTTCTGCCATAACATTTGCATGAGTATAAAACCCATAGTGCTAACTTTATTAATCTGTGGACCAAGGGTCGCAGTGGAGTCAAATGTAAAACCTGAATTTTGGACTGTGTCGAGTGGCCTAGAGAGGGTGCCTAGCTGATGCACTTACCAAGCTGATGTTCAAACTGACAAATGGCAATGAAATGCCAAATGTGTAGGTGAATCAGGCCTAAGAGTGCTACTAGTCATAAAATCTGTGAATGGGATTTAGCAATATTCAAGGTACTAATGTGGATGACACTAGGGACAGAGAATCTAAGGAGTTGTTGTGTGCCATCAGCATAGGCACAAATAGTTATATCAAATATTTGAAACAGAACCTCAAATGGAGCAACATACACATTAAATTGCATAGGAGTGACAATGGTTCCGTAAGGACTCGCCAAGTGAGAGCTTTGCAGCCAAAACAAAATGAAGCTAGTTAAGCCAATTGAGTGTGAGGAGTCAGAAAGTATGCAATCTAGCTTTGTCCTGTAGGCTACCCCATGTTTTGGAGTCTGCACATCAACACTCAAAATCATAGCTATGACACTGCCTTCAACAGCTCCAACCTGACATCATTCAAGGTAGCCACAAGGGCATTTACTGTGCCATGAGCTGGACTGAAACCCGATTGAGTCCAAAATATTCGAAGATTCTCAAAAAAGGGAGAGAATTACTCTTCAACTGATTCCTCCAATTGTCTTGGAGAAAAGAACGATAAGCAATTTTGTTCAGATGGATCTGAAAAAGTTTGGTTTTAGCAGGGGTGGAAAGGTCAATTGCAGAATTCTGACTTAAAAAGTGGAAGGCAATGCTGGTGTACAGAGAACAAGCGAGTGGTGTGTGATTGAGCCTCCCTATTTGATGGACCATCTAAGGGATGTTGCCATGCAGCAAAGTGGAACTGTCTATGCCTCCTTGTGCAAGTTCCCAGTGTGGTGTTTCTGTTGGCTGTGTGACCATCTTGTGAATTTTGGGCATGTCCGGAAATTTCACACATTGCTTCTTGCTGGGTCTTAAGGGAAACGTTTGATAATAAGTACTTTGTCCTATGCTTTGCTTATCCATGATGTAATTGTATTTTTTGCATTATATTTTCTGTTCCTAATTTGTTGATTTCTTGTACCTAGTTTAATTTAGCATTTTTGTAAAGAGGGAAGATGTGTGGTAACTGGTATCTCATGATCATACTGTAGTGCAATCCCATGATTCATGCTCCAGAGATGTGAGCAGTTGGAGCTGAGTGAGCTTAGGCTATGATGTGTTGTTCGATTCTCTTGGTGGGTGGGCAACTTTATGTGGATAAACTTGACTTTATTCACTTGAACTGGCTTGTGTGTGTCACTTGTATACATCGGGACCGAGCTCTCGGAATCGCTCATAGTGAACCTAACCAACACTGTTCTCACTGAAAATCAAATACAGATTCTGAATAAAGGTTTAGGATTTGTTCCAACCCCAACTTTGGATATTTTCAAACTGCGATGTGAATTAGCCGAATTCTGCAGGAACATAACATTAAAGGCCTTCTTCACAGGAAAAGAAGACCATTTCCCGAAAGTGATACTAACCTCAGACGCAAGTCGACCTTTTGTCCTCCAACACTAATGGTACCGATTGACATACAAGCTTTTGAACAAGCGATCATGAAAGAAGCGGAGGGAATCCACAAGACCGTCAAAAAACCCTTCTTTAATATTACTAAACATGTCAGGATTTCACTCCGCAGGATCCATTCGCAGTGATAAGCTCCACCTCCGGACCTGCCACACACCCCGGTGGTCAAATACGTACAGGGTGTGCGACTGATACGGCGAGGGAAAAACCCCAACCAGGGGAAAAAACCCAGGGAGGGAAAGGAAGGGGCAGCAGGGAAGGGAAGCTGAAAAACAAAACACACAGGTTACTCATGCGCCAATTCCTACTCTCAGTAATTCTCGCTAATGAAAGGAAAGTCACCTGTGCTAGCCTGGCCTGTCGGCTTTATCTCCGCTTGTTCCTCTCGGTGCCTTCCTTCCCCTACAGAACACAAGTGTATTGGTTATGAGATGTGGCTCTCCTTGCCCCCTTACGTATACCCCTGTAAACTCTCGGATTCACGTACCCCCCTCTACTGCGGGAACATCCTTGTACTTTCGTATGCGGGTCACCTCCTGGTTTAATCCCTTCAATATCACCCTATGTACAGTGTCACGCAACCTTCGGTGTATATTGCTTCATATACTCCGAACTTCACCAAAATCCAAAGTCAGTCAACACGGGAGGGCGTAGGAACAAACTATCGCCGTCCGCGTTGCCACCAAAGTCAATCAACACGGGAGGGCGTAGGTTTTAACTACTGCCGTCTGCGTTGTCTCCAATATTCCACCTGACTGTCTCTCAAACCTTCGAGACGGTAATGCGGAGGTTTTTCCTCTGCCCCCCCCGCACTCCGCCCCTTGCCGATTCCCTTTAATCCAGGAACGTTGGGATACTCGTCCCGACTCCCAGCTTCCAGGAACACCAGCTGACACCCGTGATACCTGCCCGAGCTGCCGCTCGTAGTCCAACTCTCCGAACGTCTCGGAACGATCCAACGGCTCCTCGATTCTCACTCGGGAGCCCTTCTCCTCTCTTCCGATCGCGACTCGCCTCGCGCAGCCTCCAAATACACAGGACCCAGCTCAGCGTCTCCCGCCAAGTTCTGAACTTCCTCCGAATCACGAACACTCCCCTGCCGGTCTCGCCGCGCTATATCCTTCCGGCGCCCGGGGCTTCTGGGAAGTGTAGTTAAAACCCACGGATTTGTGGGAATTGTAGTCCAGGCAGGCGCCTAGACTAAACCCTGACAGTACGTCCTCCTCCCTGGCGCCTTCTAGGCCCAGGTTTGGAAGGGAATCTGCGGTGGAAGGAAGCGATGGCCCTTGGTGCGTGCACGTTGGTCCTGGGTTCCCAAGAGTCCTCCTCCTCCGAATACCCTTTCCATGAGATCAAATACCAGAGTACCCCTCTGCGCATCTTGGAGTCCCTTATGGATCGTACTTCGTATTCCAGCCCCTTGTCGCCCATCACCGGTGGGGGTGTTCTCCTGTGGGACGTCATCGCCTTCTTCAATAATTGGACATGGAATACCGGATGGATCCTTAGAGTGTTAGGTAACTTCAGTTTGTAGGACACAGGATTGACTTGTCGCACTATCGGATAAGGGCCAATATATCTCGGATGAAAGATGCTTTTTATCTTAAACCGGATATACTTCGTGGACAGCCACACCTTCTCTCCTACTTTGAACTGAGGACCGGGGATTCTATGTTGGTCCTCCCAACGCTTGTATGTTTCTTTTGCCTTTGCCAAGCGAGTGTGCACTGTCCTATGAACCTTAGTTAAATCACGGAGGCGTTTCCTCACGGTGGGCTGATTGTCTACTTCCGGAGGGATAACAATGGGCAAGAAGCATGCGTCATAACCGTAATTGGCTTTAAAAGGGGACAGTCCCGTAGAACTATGCCAAGCATTGTTATAAGCCAACTCGGCGGTCCAGAGTAGGTCCACCCATGATTCCTGCGCTTCCTTGGAATAACACCGCAAATACTTTTTCAAGGTCTGGTTCAGCCTTTCTGTCTGCCCGTCAGTCTGCGGGTGAAAGCTCGTGGAAAGAGCTGCTTCGATTCCCAGAGCCTGACACCAGGTCCGCCAAAAACGGGCGATGAACTGCGGGCCCCTGTCGGACACTATCACACGTGGTACTCCGTGTAGCCTTATGACCTGGGAAGCCACCAGCTGGGCTGTTTGGCTGGCCGTGGGTAGGTTGATACACGGTATGAAATGACCCATCTTGGTTAGGTTATCGACCACCACTAGGATGGCCGAACATCCCTGATCCATGGGCAACCCCGTTACGTAGTCTAGGCTGATATTCTGCCACGGGCGGGCAGGAGTGGGCATGGGCCGTAGCAGGCCCTTCCTCTTTGTGTTCTCTCCCTTAGCTCTGGCGCATTCCTCGCACTCCTTCACCCACCGTCTGGCGTCTTCCCTCAGGGTTTCCCACCAAAAGTATCTAAGAAGTAGCTGCACCGTCTTGGTAACCCCTGGATGCCCTGCCAGTGGCGTTACGTGACACCACACAAAAGCCTTGTTTCGTAAGTCAGTGGTGGGCAGATACAAACGCTCTCCCTGAAATGGCAATCCTTGTCTCACCACTCGTCCTGCCTTACTGGCCGCCCATTGTTCCCAGGCCCCCACCGACTTGGTTCCCTTCACCATCTCCAGGAACCTCTCTGCCCTAACCACACATACCACCTTGGTTGCTGGTATGATCGCTTGTGTGACGGCCTCTGGTTGATCTGCGGGTATTCCTTGCCTGGACAAGGCGTCTGCTTTTCGGTTCTCTACTCCAGGTCTATAAGTCACCACGAAATTAAACTCGGCAAAATACAACATCCAGCGCATCTGTCGTGGTGTCAAATGCCTCGCCGAAGACATATACTGCAGGTTGCGATGGTCGGTGTATACTGTCACCGCATGCCGAGCCCCCCACAGGTAGTGTCTCCACTCCTGAAACGCCCGTTTGATCGCCAGGAGCTCTTTTTCGGCGATGGTGTAATTGAGCTCAGCGGGGCTCAACTTGCATGACAGATAGGCCACCGGATGGAGGCGACCAGTGCATGCGTCCCTCTGCGACAAGACCGCCCCTATCGCTTCCTCCGAAGCGTCTGCCTCCACTACAAAGGGTTGTTCCAGCACCGGATGGAGTAACACCGGGGCCGTGGTGAACGCCCTCTTTAGGATCTTGAAAGCCTCTTCTGCTTCTGTGGTCCACACAAATCGCACCCCTTTTTTCAACAACCTGGTGATCGGGACGGCTGTCTGTGAAAAATGTGCGATGAACCGGCGGTAATAGTTAGCAAACCCCCAAAAACTCTGCACCTCCCGCACGTTTTTTGGGGCTGGCCATTCCTGTACCGCCCTAACCTTCCGGTCTGACATTTGTAATCCCTTGGCGCTGAAATTCACTCCTAGGAACTCCACCTCCTTAACCCCAAACTCACACTTGCTCAGCTTGACGTATAATTGATGTTCTCTCAACTTCTCCAATATTTTCTTCACTTGTTCGGTATGGCTAGCTTCATCCTGCGAGTATATCAGAATGTCATCGATATACATGACTACAAATCGATCCACATACTCTTTGAGAACGTCGTTAATAAAATATTGGAAAGCCGCCGGGGCGTTACACAGCCCAAAAGGCATTACCCTATACTCGTACAGACCGTACCGCGTCTTGAACGCCGTCTTCCACTCGTCCCCCTCGCGTACCCGAACCAGGTGATAGGCCCTCCGTAAGTCTAACCGGGTATAAATCCTTGCCTCCCTCACCTGATCGAGCAACACGGAGATGAGGGGGAGAGGATAACGGTTACGCACGGTGTTTTTGTTCAAGACGCGATAGTCCACACACGCCCTCAAATCTCCATTGGCCTTAGCGATGAAGAAGATAGGAGAGGCTGCAGGGGAGCAAGACGGTCTAATAAACCCCAGTTTTAGGTAATGATCTATGTATTCCTTCAGATGAGTTGTTTCCGGGACGGACAACGCATACACTCTGCAAGTGGGGATGGTAGCCCCCTCCACCAAATCAATGCGGCAGTCATACTCCCGGTGTGGGGGCAAGGTGTCCGCCTTGATTTCGCTAAACACGTCTTCATAGCTGCTGTATTCCCTCGGGAGTTGCACATCGGTTTCTGCGGCCGTGGCCGCCACGTAAGGGGTGGCCAACACCGCTATATGGTTTGAGGGACTAGGCCACATGTGCTCCCGACAACACTCGGGCGAAAACCGGATCGTCTTGGTTTTCCTATCCACTATAGGGTTGTGCAGGCATAGCCATGGCATGCCCAGAATTACCTCATACTGAGGAGCCGCAATGATGTTTAATGACAACACTTCTGCATGACACACTCCCTGTAGGACTACGGATAGACCGACCTCTTGTGTTCTTTCAGTTATCTGGCCCGACTTCAACGGCTGCCCGTCTACTGCTAGAACGTCCTCAGGGTTCTCTCTCGGGACGCGGGGTAACGCCAGACGGGACACCAGGCCCTCATCTATAAAATTGCCTGTGGCTCCTGAGTCCAGCATAGCTAACACCGAATGGAACTCACTCTCGCATTCGAGCGTCATTCCTAAGACTAGATGAGACTCGGTTTCCCCGCTTCCCCGAGTGGAGAGCGAGGTGAGTTTCCACTCAGGTTCTGCCTCCGTCCCTGGTCTCGAGTTCTCGTGCATCCCCCCGTCAGAAGCTAACGAAGACACCGCTACTTTCTTGAATCTAGTGACCCCCATACTCTTGGGCTTGGAGGGGCATTCCCGAACATAATGCCCCTTCTTCCCACAGTACATACAAAGTCCCTGGGTTCTCCTGACTTCTCTCTCATCCTTCGTCAAAGGAGCACGAAGAGCCCCAACCTCCATAGGTTCCTGACCACCTTCGTTTCCTCCCAGGGGTTTGCGCGGGGACCTATCAAAGCCAACCGCTCCTCTCTCCCATTTTCTCCTGCCACCACCCCTCTCCGTTATGCGACTATCCAGTCTCAACGCCAGATTGACCATGTCTACACATGTTTGTGGCTGTGGATCTACTTGGGCTACCACATCCTTCAGATCCTCTTTCAACCCCTGATAAAAAAGAGACATCCTTTTTTCCTCCGGCCATTCAGCCTCAGCCACCAGTCTGTTAAAGGAGGTCAAGTAGGTAATCAACTCGCCTTTTCCCTGCCTTAATTCCAAGAGTTCTTTGTCCACACTAAAGGTTGTGGCCCTACGATCAAAGACTTTCTCGAACTCCGTTCTAAAGGCCGCCCAGTCAGATAATATGGCATCATTGTTCCTCACTAGTGGCACTGCCCAATTGCCGCGTCCCCTGCCAAGTAGGATATGGCGAAAGCCACTCTTGAATGGTTGGTCGGGAAAGAAGCCGGCTTACATGAAAAATGTAACAATATTTGGGTTAGAAAAACCTGTGTCTTTCGAGGATCACCCGAAAACCTCTCGGGGGTAGCCAGGGGTATGGGAGGAGGCACCGTCACCTGTATGGAAGAAGCAGTGGCAGAGGCACTGAAAGGGTTCCTGGTCAACAATTCTACCTTGTCCTTTAAGGCGTTGGTTTCGGCCCTGGCCGACGCCAACTCCTGCTGTACTAAAACTAAAGCATGTAGCACGTCCTCCATGGACGCCATTATCACTGCGAAATGAACCGGGCGGAATGCAATTCGTGGGTTCGTGATTCTGTCAGGATTTCACTCCGCAGGATCCATTCTAGGGGTGGGCGGAATTTGCGGAATTAACCTTCGCAAATTATCGCGAGAATGTTTAAAATTATCGCAAACAAGCAGAAATATCGCGAAGATGCGGAAGTTTTTTTCCGGCATGTTCGCGAGATTTTCTGCATGGTTGCGGGTCGCCAACTTACCCATGTGGTTGCTTGCGGGCGCGGCCATCTTGTTTTGAGTTGTTCTCGCGGTGCATGATCGCGAGAAGAAAGACGTGATCGCGCGACGCATGACGTCACTGCGGGCGCGAACTGTCGCGAGACAGCGCAAATGGCTAAAAACAATACAACATCTCATGGAGAACGCGACCGGATCAAGAAAACTTGTCGGCGAACGCAGGGATTCAGGTAAGGCGATCGCGCGCGCGCGAGAATGTATCATTTTACAGCGCGAGCAAGAAACAAATTATCGCCAAGCTGCGGAAACCGGAATTTTTGACATTTTCGCGCTCTCCGCGGAACGCAAAAATGTCAAATTATCGCAATTTCCGCGAACGGAACGAAATTTTTGCCCAGGCCTAATCCATTCGCAGTGATAAGCTCCACCTCCGGACCTGCCACACACCCCGGTGGTCAAATACGTACAGGGTGTGCGACTGATACGGCGAGGGAAAAACCCCAACCAGGGGAAAAAACCCAGGGAGGGAAAGGAAGGGGCAGCAGGGAAGGGAAGCTGAAAAACAAAACACACAGGTTACTCATGCGCCAATTCCTACTCTCAGTAATTCTCGCTAATGAAAGGAAAGTCACCTGTGCTAGCCTGGCCTGTCGGCTTTATCTCCGCTTGTTCCTCTCGGTGCCTTCCTTCCCCTACAGAACACAAGTGTATTGGTTATGAGATGTGGCTCTCCTTGCCCCCTTACGTATACCCCTGTAAACTCTCGGATTCACGTACCCCCCTCTACTGCGGGAACATCCTTGTACTTTCGTATGCGGGTCACCTCCTGGTTTAATCCCTTCAATATCACCCTATGTACAGTGTCACGCAACCTTCGGTGTATATTGCTTCATATACTCCGAACTTCACCAAAATCCAAAGTCAGTCAACACGGGAGGGCGTAGGAACAAACTACCGCCGTCCGCGTTGCCACCAAAGTCAATCAACACGGGAGGGCGTAGGTTTTAACTACTGCCGTCCGCGTTGTCTCCAATATTCCACCTGACTGTCTCTCAAACCTTCGAGACGGTAATGCGGAGGTTTTTCCTCTGCCCCCCCGCACTCCGCCCCTTGCCGATTTCCTTTAATCCAGGAACGTTGGGATACTCATCCCGACTCCCAGCTTCCAGGCACACCAGCTGACACCCGTGATACCTGCCCGAGCTTCCGCTCGTAGTCCAACTCTCCGAACGTCTCGGAACGATCCAACGGCTCCTCGATTCTCACTCGGGAGCCCTTCTCCTCTCTTCCGATCGCGACTCGCCTCGCGCAGCCTCCAAATACACAGGACCCAGCTCAGCGTCTCCCGCCAAGTTCTGAACTTCCTCCGAATCACGAACACTCCCCTGCCGGTCTCGCCGCGCTATATCCTTCCGGCGCCCGGGGCTTCTGGGAAGTGTAGTTAAAACCCACGGATTTGTGGGAATTGTAGTCCAGGCAGGCGCCTAGACTAAACCCTGACAAAACATTAACAACAAGCATTGGATCAACTCAGAAAGAATGAGAAAATAATAATAAAACCCTCAGTTAAGGGGGAGGCACTGTCGTACTGGACAAGGAAGCATATAACAATTCTACAAAAGGATCATGACAGACCCCATGGCGAGGTTACAACGTACCAAAGGACTGATGGTGCAAGAAGGTGAGATAAACTTGTGGATAACAAAACATGAGGCAGATTTCCTGATGGCATGAAACCCTAAGATACCATACTTTTATTTGTTACAAATAACACATAAAAACAGATCCCCACCTCAAGGCTGCCCACTTGTTTCCGGGATAGGTTCACTACTTGAACCATTGTCTCAATTCGCTGACCAGTTTCTTAAACCACTGGTCCAGAAAACACCAACGTATCTAAAGGATACAAGGAACCTCCTGAACCAACTTATAGACCTACCCTTTGATGAGCACGAGATGTATCTCGTAGGCTTGGATGTAGAGAGTCTCTACACGAGCCTCCCTCAACAAGAAACGCTGGAAACCCTAGAGACCATCCTATTCTATTCTAGGAAGCGATATATAGATGAGATTATTGTCATCTGGAACGACACCACGGACAATCTACAAAGTTTTATTAATTGAATAAATACTAGAGACGAATGCCTGGAATTTACATTTACAGCCAACAAGAACAGTTTGGACTTTCTGGACATTACCCTATATATAGAGAATAACACAATCCAGACAAAAATTCACTATAAGTCCACTGCAAAGAACAGTCTATTGTCCTACAAGAGTTTCCACCCCAGACCTTTAAGAGACAATTTACCCTATAGCCAGTTTTTACCCTATAGCCAGTTTTTACGGCTCAAAAATTGCAGCAAACTCAGTGACTACAAACAACAAGCAGAAGATCTAATGCAAAAATTGGTGAAAAAGATTACCCAATGAAAACCATATGGAAATGCCAGAAAAGAGCTAGATGCCAACCAAAGAACACTCAATCAAATACCGGGACCGGGCTGTGTTGCTTTGGCAGAACACTAAATAATTAAATGGAGACTTATAGTTTCTCCACTTATGATATTCTTTAACTCAATTATTCGGGGAAGGTAACTTTAGTAACAAGAAACTTCCATTAATTATTACCCTTCTCTTTACGCCACCCATTATCACAAACATGATTAAAAAATGAGCACGCAAATCATTGCCATTTATTCACGTAATGATTAACTATGTTTCACTGTTCTCGTAGTCTTTCTTTCATTCCCGTCACTGTGACCCAATAAATAAACAATGGGAACGGGCCCACGTCACCAAGGGTGCCGTTGGCAGAGCAAGAACAAGCAAATACTCCCATAGCTGCAGGTGAGAAGAACACCGAAGGAACAGCCACACTGGACTCAAGTAAGGTCTCTAACTAATTATTTCCCCACCGTTCTTTCTACTTTAGAAGGCGGGGAGAATCTTGCCACAGCCCCGAGGAAGTCCACACACGGGTTCTCCAAGGTAATTGTGCACCTTTCATAGTGGTTAGACATGCCGTTTTTATAATTTCACCAAGCTACAATCAATGGCGACTAAGATAGCACTTCGTTTCATATGATTTCACGTAAATTTACCGCACCGCAGGCAACTTCAGAAACAGTTTTTAAATAAACGCGCTAGACATCTAATGCTTGCAAGCTCACACAATTACAGAGGCGAAGACTTTTGCTTCAGAGCACCGCAAATAACGGACCACCTATACTTAAAAACAATATTGTGCACTTTACCAGGTTCCTTCAATACGCTCCGGATCCCTATGTACACTTAAATAATGCAGACAGTCGGAATCTTTATTAGTAAATGACATTTACGATTATCCTAATATTCACCTAGGGTGGAATGTGTAACTCAGCGAAAAGCTAAGAGTGTAACTACTATCAGCGAATTGACAATGGAAGACCACTAGCGCTTTATTAGACCCTTGGCGCTTATTGCATACAATCCCTGATTTGCGTAATGTTAACGTTTTCATATTTTAGTATATATATATATATATATATATATTTCCCAAATTTACACCAGCAAGACAAAGCCACACTCCACCACAGGTAAGGACATAACCTTTATTTTCATAATAGCAGGCAGCTTTTCATTCCGTACTTCTGTCCCTCAGCTTAACGCGTTTCAAGGATTCTTTTCCTCTTCGTCAGAAGCTTTTGAAATGAACCGGATCTTTCCATGCATTTCCCAAGTTACCCTTGCACATTTTGTGTTTAAGACAATTGGCCTCCGGTGTGCCTTAAGTACCATTCCTTCCTGTTGCACGCTGGTAATTGTGGTTTATTACTGCATCTTTTGCTCCCTCCAGTGGGTCCGATTCAAATCAATTTTTCCAGGGACCATTTATATATACTGAATGTGCAGTATGTGGTCAGTAGTTCTGACTATCAAGAATGTTTACAAATGACTAACTTGCAGCATCATAAAAACAGACATGAATATACACACAATTCTATTCTCTGTTTTGTTATTATTATATCACAGGTACAATTGACCTATTTATCAGAGTGGACAGATACAGAAATCCACTCCCAAGTGCTACACAAATAGTGTTAACACATTTTCACTGGTCCTGACGAAAGCCCCCTAGACCCGGCTGGGCATATTGGGGCTGAAACACGTCGACCCGATATACGGACTACACTAGTGCGCTGGATTGAGTAACATGATCCACATACGCACACTCACTGTTTTTAACTTCTTCAACTCCTCCTCTCAATAAAAAGTTGCTTCCTAAGGAGGATGAGTAAGAATATTAAGCTCACTTCACACTGAGCACTTTATTTTTGTCTCTCGACACTACTACAATACCAGTGGTGTACCTTCAGGTGGAGGTCAGCATACCGAAAAGTAAAAACCCTAGGATGATGCTGTCATAGTACGAATAGGCAGAGAACCAAGATATACCGCCTTTCCACCTATGTACATGTATGAGGGTTTTTTTACAAGAGGCATTACTAGCGACCCTGGTTATGTAGGTACAAGTGATCCGTTCCCCCCCTCATTTTTGATCTTTGTACTTGTATACATAGCCCATTTAAAAACAGATAATATAAGAGCAATGGCGTGTTTGGCAAATACCAGTGATCACTCACCTGAGGTACCTGCTTAAGATGTCATGGTAAGCAAAGATCAAGCTGGAAGCCCATACTAATAGAGGTCAGGTTACATACCATATCTATGGAAAGAGTTGGAACTGAGTAAGATAGTCAATTTCTCATGGCTAAAAAAAGGATCAAGCTGGAAGCCAATACAAATAGAGGTCAGGTTACATACCATATCTATGGAAAGAGTTGGAACTGAGTAAGATGGTCAATTCCTCATGGCTGAAAAATATCCTGCTATTCAATTATTTCTCATTTGTATTGATTATCCTGGAGGTATGAATATTCTCAATTTTAGATATAAGTTAATCATACAGAGAAACGCAAAGCTCCTTGGAGGGGGTGATGGGTCTGGGGAGACAGCTTGGAGTGTTAAGCTCATTTACAACTTCGAAGGTGGCTTTAATGCTATTTGGAACCTTGTAAATCCATTAATGATAAAACAGGCAACGAAGATTCCCTAATAAAGAAAAGAGTGATCAAGGAAGACATCTGTCTGCATGGTCCTTGCGGGAATGTCCTGAAAATAAAACATGCGAACAACTACTTGTTAAGGTTCTGTCTTTATTTTGTCTGGCCAGTCTATCTTTGATTAATAGCAGTGTTTTTAAATGTGCAAGTCTCATGAGTTCAGATTTTTTCTAGGACAAGACAGATGTTCTTTTTTCTGAAATCGATGAATTGAACATCAATAAATGGATTAACAGTAGCATTTGTCATTTACAGTGCTTCGAAATAGCAAGCAATGCAGCTTTGAACACTACAAAAATATATATATATATTCTGACTTAGTGAAGACTCGTCATTTTAGGACAGGCATACATAATAGTTAAAGACGTTTTTAGGTACTTCTGTCAAAGTACTCCTTATATCTTTGAATCAGATATGAAATATGAAAGTCTATGATCTTATTCTTCCTCTGGGATTGGGAGAACATATTTATAGTATATGTAAAACAGCAAGGAGTGGAGAAACTTTTTCAATTGAAATGGTAATGAATCTAGCACTCAAAAGGAAAAATATTACATTTTATGCCTTAGGAAATGGAAAACATTTTTGAATAATAAAAAAAGAATAAGGTGAAGTTCAAAATGTTCTGTTTTAAATCCTAATAGACGCCTTTAAAATGTGAAACTACTGTCTGCCTCGGGGTATTTTCAATGTTTTATATATTCTTCAGATGAAATTTGCTGAGACCAATCTCGAACTGCCTTTCCAGAGTTCATGCTGTTATTTCAAATAAAAATCTAAAATGCTTTGAAAGATAAGAAAGAAGAACAACTGATCTTCACTTTTACCAACCGGAAGCATCATGAAGACTTGTCAACCAGTACCTGCAACGGATCTTGTATCAGTGCAAAGCAGTTTGCTGATGGGTACACAAATGTTGGCATGAATACGTCATCAGCCAAAGAAATATTACCTTTTAGCTCAGAGAAAGAGATACTGATCAAACAGAAATATGCCAGACTTTAGTAAAATCTTTAGCGGTAATCATTTGACAGTGTGTGGCTATTTTGAAGCTGTTACTTCACTGGAGGATTGCAAACTTGAAGATCTCCAAAGGGCTGTTGTGGTATTGTACAGTTGTCTTACCCATGTGCGTTTGCGCACTCTATAGAGATAGAGAATCTCTCTAGAGATAAAAAGCGTGAGCCTGGCTCGAACCACATGCCTGACACTGGCTCAGCTCAGGGTCCTCATGGACCAACAAGGCCAACACAATCCAAGCCCAACCCCTCCCTCCTACCTGTGGGTCAAGAAACACAAACACAATGCATTGGCATCTCCCACCAATAGACAATGCACCAGTGTTGGTGTATCTTAGAGTTTAACACATGTTGGCTTTCACAGAGTGTGTTACAGCTCAAAACACACCAACACAAACGCACTGGCTTTTAGGACATTTGACTACTAGACAATGCACCCATGTTGGAAATTGGTTTACTGGTTGAAGGGGTGAAACCCTACTCAAGCAGCAACCCCAATCTTTTCCTGGGTGAAGCACAAGCAAACCCCAAATTCACTTGTGCTTTACCCTCTTATAGCTTGGCACAAAAGAAGCCAGGCCTAACTTAGAGGCAATGTACAATGTATTTACCCAGAACTTAAAACAGTAATACAGTAAAAACACAACACAAGGAAAATCTCCTAACACTATAAAAAAATTTATACATAATTTGAGACCAAAATGACAAAAATCCAATCAGTAGAACTGGGGAAATGTACTTTCAAAGCCTTAAGTAAAAATAGTGCCTAGAAGCCTGGTTATCTGGTCACACCAGACTGGGACAATGTCACAAGTTCAGGCTGACTGCTATAGAGCATGGGCCGTATATGGGGGCCTAGTTAGGTCAGCTGAAAAAAGAGTACCTCAAATCCTGGTTCCAGAGCGTTGCGTGATCCCAGGTCAAGGATGTGCTGCACAACAGTGGTTTAGAGGACCTGCAATACTGCAATGCGAGGTCCTGTGTTGTCATTGAGGATGCCTTCAATAAGGGGCTTGTGATGCAAAGTCCTGCATCAAAAATGTGCCTCTTTTCCCTAGCCCTAGATTGTCTGGGGGTCACAATAGACCAGTGTCAAACACTTTGTGAGTGTGCTCACGCAGAGACTTTGTGATGCGCATGTGCGTTAGGTGACAGCTCCTCCCCCTCATCAAGTCTAAGATGTGCCATTCTACCAACACCAATTGCCCTTTGTCTCACTGTCAGGGAGAAATACAGAAAAGCCAACTGTCAGTTACACTTAGTCATGTGACAAAGTAAACAGGTGGCAGGCACCAAATGGTTGATGTATTTTTGTTTTGCAACCGTATTTCAGTTGCAAATCATTAATAATTTACTGACTTCTTAAAGGAGGTGGTAACCTATTCGCAAATGGGAAGGAAACCCAATGGGATCCCTTTCTCCTTAAGAATGGAAAAAATATATTTTCAAGAGCAGGCAGTAGTCACACAGACTACTACCTACTCTTAAAAAATTAAACTTCAAAGTTTTAGTTTCTTTTTTAGGCGCATCCCATTTTCCTGTGATGAAAAAGGGCTGCAATTTAAAAAAAAAACATCCCTTAATTGAAAAGCAATAACAAACACTGTGATCTGCTGAACCTAGCTGGCCACCATACCTTTGATGGGTACCCTTCCTAATGGGTCACAAAATGCGACTTACTTCATTAATAATCATGAGGTACGTCGATTTGCAATCCACTAGGAATAGCTATTTGAAAGATGTACGTTTTCTTACTTCAGAAATTGCCAGTATTTACCATTTCAGAGTGCCTTTACATTTATTGAGTGAGCTTGAGTGCCGTTTTTATTCCTTGTGTCACATCAGCAGTTGGAACCATTATGACATGCTTATATTCGGGAACACCCAGCACAGGTGGGAATTTAGCACATATGTCAGCCTTCAATTCTTGCTGAGTGGGGCTTGGTTTGAGGAGACTTAACATTTGTAGTATGATGGACATGATTGCCTTCAGTAGAGATAGGTGGAAAGCAGATACCATGTTTTCTGATGCATCAGTGTCTTCAACACAAGCAATCTTAAAGGACACTGAGAGTGCTGTGTTGCCACTGGGCCTATTATCTTTCTCTCCTAACACAACACCTTAGGTTTGATTTACTTAGTCCTCCGATGGATCTTGAATCGTGCTAAGAGGGGTCGGATATATTGAGGATCCAATTTAGTTATCCAATGAGCACCAGGAATTGAATGACAGACCTACAAAATAGTAATTACATTCATATATATAACCCTCAACACTACACAATACAAATACAGGATTATCACAGATAGACAAATCTCATGAAGAAATTGAGTCGGACTAAAATCATACAAACCTATAACTCAGTTAAAGTTATGTAGAATAGTTACATTAGAATTTGTTGTCCAGAAACCTCTCTATTTTGTTTTGCATCCTCATTAACGCTCAATTGGAACGCACAATCAATGATTGAAGTCGAGACATAGAGAGACTGAAACAGAATTAGAGGATGATTAAGTTTATCAGCAAATTTATAAGGAGTAAATTCAACAATATCAGGCATTTGAGTTAAGGAGTGCACAATAATCAAAATTATCTCTTGCGGCCCATCAATTTCAAAAATTAAAAAAGAAGAGGTCAGGAAGGGGCATAAACCATCTTAGCTCAAAGGTTTTCTTCCATGAAGGAAAGAAGTCCAGGAATATCGCATGCAGCGTATGCATCAGCCGATAAAGTCTGAAAAAGAGCAAGATTTCCAAAAGAAAGAAGGAAAGCGTCTCTCTCCTATGGGAAGCAGCGTTTACAACACTGTCTCCACAACGCATGCTATTACAACACAGTCGTTACAGTGACCGTGCTGTTAGTGCGCAGACCATTACATCGCAAGTCATTATAACGACTTACTGTAGGGGGCGCACTGGCATTGGATTTAAAATCCAACACCTTCCCTGCTGTTGCGCAAAGTGGAGTAGGAATAGTAAATAATACTATTCCTAAATCCAGTGTGCCCCCCTACAGCAAGTCATTGTACTGACTTGCGATGTAATAGTATGTGTACTAACAACACAGTTGTTTTATTAACCGCGTTGTAATGGCATGCGATCTAATTGCATGCGTAGTAAACAGCCATATTCCTTTCCTACTACGTCACACAGTAGATATTATAATCCGCAAGTTCCAGAGTGACACCTCCTTGGTCACCTCATCTGGTCAGACCAATCAGTCCATTGGTCAGTTCATATAGGGGGATTGTCATGCAGCATTAAGAAGACACATTTTATGGCAAAAAGGTGGTGATCATCACATAAGCTTGCCGAACCATTCAAAATGTAAAGCTGTGAGCAATAGTCTTTTAGCAAATGCACATAAGAGGACAGTTTCCCATGGCAAATGTTTCCAAAGTAACAAAAAAAGTTGCAAATAGTCCTAGTATGCACATGGTATCTCTATTTCATTCTACAGTGTAAGTCTATGAAGCCTTTCTATGGGAACAGAATCAAGCAGAAGAAAATGCAGGTCTAAATTGAATTTGGTTCATGAAATATAGAATAATAGAAGTATACATTTCATTCTAGAATCTTGGGATCCCTATAGATTTCTTTAAACTCATTTGCATTCATAAAGCATTTTAGTTTCATCAAAATTAACATGTGTAACTCTGACACTTACTACATTTTCAAAGTACCAACGTGTATAATCATTTCAAAATATAAAGTATGATTGTCGTTTCTAGCAATTCTCAAAAGTACATGTATGAAGATTATTCTGTAGAAGTTTAAAAGTAATTGGAATTATTATAAACATGCAGCACCTATTTCTATTTTTCCACTTGGTGCACATTTTCACGTAAGGAAAACATGGAGTTTTAAAATGAAAGTCCTGAAAGACACATATCATGTCATATAAATTACATTAATTTCATTCATTCTTTACGCACATTATTATTTAAAGAGAATAGTTAATGAAATCTTTATAATACGTGAGTCATCACATTCACAATTCTATTTCAAGTTAAAAGAATTCACAAGTGTAATTTAGAAAAGCATGAACCTATGTAATTCAAATGCGCATGTTCGTCTAATCTGCACTATTCTGCATGGTTTTACAATGTGGTAACTAAGTCTTTTTATGATCTACTGCTCAAGATTCTCCAACGTGTAGTGAGCACAAATCTATGCACATTGTCATTTTTCTTTCAAAGGTGTCAAAATCGATTTTATGTGTCAACTAAGGGATTCAGCAGTTTATCTGCTTCATCAATGGCAATAGATACAGTACCAAAGGTGGTATCATGTGAGCTGGCATTGCAGGTGAACTGCCGAGAGTTGTCTCAAGGGATGGCGCATTTCGTTCAAGGAGTCTCACTGTCTTAAAATAATATTACTAGTTAGGGTCTCATTAAGATGGGTCTGGTGAAGGGTATCTTATTTATAAGCATGAGAAACACCAACACTATAGAGATTGATACCTTTTTGACAAGAACTAACTACAATCATGAGTTTGGCCATCCAAATAGGAACTTTCATGCAGATTTTGGTGCTTCTGAAGTTTGGCAAGAATAGCTTACCCTTTTTTTTTTATTTCAGCGGGTTTGACCTGATGAAATTTAACTCTAGAGGTTGGTAAACTATGATAAATATAGAACTGCACCACCTGCATAGACAGGTGTGTTTGCACATAGGGCAATTTACAGGGCCACTCGTAATAAGGGCCTCAGACAACATCTTTGTTTCTTCTCCTCGTAGGTTTCCCAACAGTGTCACTCTCCCTTTGTATATTTGTCCCCCTTTGTTCTTTCCTGGCCAGTTCCAGCAGGCACAACCACTATTGTAATTATTTCAGGAAGCTTCATTCACGTGTCTTTTATATTGTTTTAAAATTGAGCTAAATGTTTGCACCTGCTTTAATTCCACGCATTGTTTTCACGTAATTAGCAAAGGGCTATTTGCCCTACTGCCGGTCATTATTGTAGTTATAGGTTAATATTGAAGGCTATTGGTGTTTGTGCGGCTCCTGTCCCATAACTCCCACTCTGCATGTATTATCAGATCTTCCCTGCAATACGACACAAGACATTTTAGCGTTAGTCTCATGTCAACTTTCGGTGCAAGAATCCTTTACTTGATTAATGCTGCTATTTGTAGTAATTTGCATTACTTAGTGGTGATTATCGTCACACCAGCTCCTGTGCAATACATTTGAATGTCTGGGCAGTGACATTTTAAGAAACACAGACGGGGCACCATCCACCAACGATTTATCTAAGCCATGAGTCATTAATGTTGAACCTCATATTTTTTTTAGGAGGCTTCATTCATCTGCAGCAAAGCACACACTTTCTACTAAAAAGACTTGCTTGTGTAACTAGGAAAGGGGATACAACGGTGGATGCATAACTGAGATTGCCACAAAACCAAGAGCCCTTGCACTTACTACTAAACTAAGAAAGTAGAAACTATAAACATTATGATTTTTTTTTTTTGCAACTCAGAGCTCTTTTATTGCCAAAGAGATTGCTCATTTTGGTGCGAAAGTGGACAGAAAGCTAATTAATTGACTACAAAAGCGGCAGGCAGTGCTTGAAGCAGTCCAAAGAGTTGATAAAATTAGCATGCTCATGGATAATCATAGGTACTTTCATAAAACAGTAATGCTTATACCTGAAGGATTTCATCTCATTATAACTATATTGTGCATAATTAAGAAAAATGCCACCAGGAGAAAATGTGCCCTTTACAAATGACTCAGGCCACAATTACTAGCAGCAGAATTTCAAGCAAAGTGATAACTCTAGGTGACATTCCACCACGTGTAATTTTAAATGTCTCCGGGCCCGGAATGATCAAGTCTACGAACTCTGGACCTGTTAATTCTTGGTCCAGAGACACTGGACCCTTTTCCAGGCTGCAAGGGAAGCGGCTGAGGGCAGCAAGAAAGCCTTTCCCAATATAGCAGCAAGAAGGGAGCAAACATTTCTTCCCCAAGACAGGTTAAAGTCTTAATCTGACACCCAAACCTTCTGTCCCTGACCTCCCGCTAATGCTATCTGACAATTCTTAGCAGCTGAAAGGTTTCAGTGATTTTCTCCCTGCAAGCAGATAATTTAAAAGGAACACGGCCCAGAATCCCAGGGGTTTGTGTGATTATTCCCCATTCTGGGGCAAAACGCCATAATCGTCTGTTTTAGGTGCAGGAATAACCTAAGGGCTGGATCTTGCAATGAGGGAGTTTAAGGCAGCCAGTCACAGCTAAGCACTGGAGGAAATACAGAACAATTTCAATGCCCAAAAGATGTTGGAGCAACAATGATTATACATGCGTGACTATGTAATGTTTCCTTTAGATTTAATTACATCATCTTTAAATTACTAACCAGGCTGCTTATCATTGCTTACCCATCTTCACTCATGGGTGTGCTCTGACACATATCCTTGTGTCTACCAAGTAAAAAATGCAAACCTTTTTGTTCAGCCCTGTTAGAAATGGGGACTCTAGTTGGCAGAGGTAGGTACATTTGTCCAAATAGGGGCCCTGGCTTCTAGTCAAGGTAAGGGGGATACACACCTAAAATAACCCATGATCACCCCTTGGTAGCTTGGCACGCGCAGACAGGCTTATCTCAGAGGCAGTGTGTAAAGCATTTGTGAACACATACAGTAATACAGTGAAACACTACAAATGGACACCACACCAGTTTAGAAAAATTGTAAATCTTTATCTAAACCAACAAGACGAAATATGATAATAAATTCAACATGCAATACTCTTGAAAAATAGTACTTGTGCCAAATAACCTTTAAATTGCAGGAAAATCAATAAAACACAGTTCTTCCAACTCTGAAACTCATCCTGGGGCTACCGTGATACTGAATACGACAGAATCTAACGAGTCCAGCTGACCACATTGATACGGGCCAGCTAAAGCGTCGACACACTCTGACACAGTACCTTTCTTGTTGCGATCAACAGGTTGGTGCAAGCCGGTTGGGGCAAACGTCACAGTTGTGTTGTGAGGCAGAGCGTTGCGGCAGACGATGTTCTCACAATTCGGTGCAGGCAGCAGCTGGTTGACGAGTCAGTGAGACCAGGGCTTGCGTTAAAAGATGAGACGGTGCTCGCCTGGGTCCTGGCAGGTCACGGTGACACGACGGAGCTGGTCGATGTTCGGGTTGGGCAGCGACGGAGTCAGTGACGTCCTTGCACTGTGTAGCAAAGCGTTGCAGAGTGCGGTGCCCACAGGACGCAGTGCAAGCAGCGACTCGTTGATGGAGTAGGTGAGACCAGGGTTGCATTGTGAAGTGAAGTTGCTCTCAGTGGTGCTTTCAGGACACGGAATCCTGCGACTGACTCAATGACATAGCCGGTTAACCTTTTCTTCTGTTGCGACAATCAGAGACGGTGCCCACGGACACAGTGAGGTCTTTGCTCTTCCTGAGACATCTACAACAGGGGGCAAGCTCATTTTAAGCCCTTGGAGATCTTCTCTTTAAGCAGGGGGACAAAGAAAGCAGCAAAGTCCTTTCTCCTTTCCTTGGCAGCAAGTAGCCACTGCAGTCCAACCCCAGACAGCAAATAGCACAGGGGCAGTATTCCTCCTCAGCTTCTTTGGCTCTTCTCCTTGGCAAAGATTCCTTTTGATTTCCCAGACGTGATCTAAAAGTCTGGGTCTGGGCCCCTGTTTTTATAAACCAAAATCCTTTGTTCTCTGAAGGCAGAGAGTTTCTGTACCCAGCCAAAACCAGTTCTGTTCTCGCTGGTGCAGCTTCCTAGCAGGAGGTGGAGACAGCATTGTTGAAGGCAGACCAGGTCCATTCAGGGGAAAGGAAATCTCCTCCCCCTACTCTAAATGCAGCCCAGGTCTATTCAGCACAGTCCTGACTCATCAGACTTCAGAAGCCACTGCCCCTCCCCAGCTCCTGTCATCCAAAAGCCAGACATGCAATACACAAACCTAGCACAGGCACACTGGATGGTTAGGCAAGAAAATACCTACTTTCTAAAAGTGGTATTTTTAAATACAGAATGTAAAAATCGCCCTCACTAAAAGATGCATTTTAACATTCTGAGTTCAGGCATACTAAACGTTACCTTTCTACCTTGTTCCAAGGGCAAGGTATGTTTATAAGATGTTATAAACAAACTCCCTGTTTTGTCCAGGTAGCCTTGCAATAGTGAAAAATGAAATTGGCAGTAATTCACTATCAGGACATGCCACACACACCAGGGCATGTCCTACCTTTCATATACAATGCACCCTGTCCACAGGGGTACCCTGGGCCTACCTTAGGGATGACTAATATGTAGAAAAGGGAAGGTTTAGAATCTGGCAAGTGTGTGCACTTGGCAAGTCGACATGGCAGTACCAAACTGCACACAGGCTCTGCAATGGCAGGCCAGAGTTACATTTTACAGACTGCATCTGTGGGTGGCACAATCAGTGCTGCAGCCCACTAGCAGCATTTGATTTACGGGCCCTGGGAACACACGGTGCACTGTACTAGCGACGGACTAGTAAATCAAGTAGTCAATCATAGAAACACCAATCCATAACAGTAATTTACAGGGAGAGCATATGCACTTTAGCACTGATCAGCAGTGGTAAAGTGCCCAGAGTCATAAAACCAACAAAAACAGTTCAGAACCAGGAAGCCAAAAAGCAAAATGTCTGGGGATAAAGTAGCTGAAAAAGCCAGGTCTGACACGCCCCTATACAGTCTCAAAAGGAGAGCCAAGAAGAATCTTTGGTACACTTTTCTTTCTGTTTTCCACAAACTGAACTCTATCTACCACCATCATTTGCTTCTTGTCTGTAAATTGAACTATGGTTGAAGCCTCATTGGAACAAATGAGATGTACACAACTGAGTCTTTTTAGGTGAATAGAATATTTTTTTACAGTGGCCTAAGAAGCAGCCTTATTATTCATATTAGAATTTTGAGCTTTCCCAAATTCAATTTCCTATTTCCAGAAATACATTGTACTCGAAGTAATATCCACATACCTTTTTATTTAAATACTATCCACTTCATTTTCCATCCAGTCTGTGTTTTTGTGTGTTTGTTTTTTAGCACTAAAGAGGCAACACATACAATAATGTACACAATCAATCAAATATACAAAGTTGATCCAAGAGTTTGCCCAGATGAAGTGTTATGTTGCTGGGTTAGGGTCATGTAGCGAAGCTTCTCATTTCTTACATTGTCCTCTTTTTCACAATAACAATACTGCAATTAACTTTTCCACATATTTGCATGTGCGATAATGTTGGATTAGTTTCTCTGAAACTACTTTGTTTACAAAGCTAGCTTCTCACAACATTATCATGATGCCTCGAACATCATATAAGAGGCTACATTACGGACTATGTACAAATGTCGTTCTATCTTCATCAACGTGGCGACAGAGCTATCCACATATTCATAACATTGCTAACCTACAATATACTTCACAAGGCTGCTTTCAATTATAAATAATAAGCATCCTGAAAGATCAGCAGAGGAGTCACTTCAGCCGACACCGAGTGTCCCTGCATGCTGAACTTCACCACACAGCGGTTTGACATCTCATGAGGGGTGTCCAGTTCGTGACCAAGATAGGGTCCTTCATTATCTCCCACCAGGTAATGTGGTTGGATCATCCCTAGGGGAGATTCTTGGCTCTACACCTTTACACACTCCAGGTACACTTAGAGCAGGATTGCATAGTATGAGTATATACTGTGTTAGAAATGGGGGTCTCTAGTTGGCAGAGGTAGGTCCCTTTGTCCAAGTAGGGACGCTTAATCCTAGTCTGGGTAAGGAGGATATACTTCTAAAATAACCCCTGCTCACCCCCTTTTGTAGCTTGGCACGAGCAGAAAGGCTTTATCTCAGAGGCAGTATGTAAAGCATTTGTGAATTCATACAGTAATACCGTGAAAATACTACAAATGGACACCACACGTGTCTATAAAAATAAGTAATCTTTATATAAACCAAAACAAGACGAAAATGCCAAAAATCCACAATACAGTAATAGAAATATGACTTTCAAATAGTAGAAATAGTTCAGTTCAAACAAATTGCAGATGCAACACTTTTCACACAAAGTACATTGAATACATCGCGCACACAAACAAAAAGGGTCACAGGGACGGTGATGCATTGGTTCCTTATACTCAGAGAAGGTAAACCATCAGTCCTTGCTCTGGTGGAGGTGATGTGTCAGTTCCTTACTGCTCTGCAGGGGAGGTAATGTGTCGGTTCCTTACCGGAGAGGTGATGCATCAGTTTCTTACTGTGTGGGGGAGGTGATGCATCGGTTTTTCTTATTGCGTTTCCCAATGATGCAAAAGACTTGTGCCTCGATGCGATTCAACGATATGGGACGATACGTGGGTTCTTGCAGCCTCACTGCAGGGCTTGCGTCAGAATAGGTGTGGTGATCTCAGACTTTGGAGATCGAGGCACTTGATGCGGCATGTAGCTATTTCTCATGCAGCGAGCAGGTGCTGTGACATTTTCTTCAGCGATGCATCAGAAACAGGTGTGGATGCGTCACACTTCTCGAAGTTGCATTACTTTTCCGGCTCCCGGCAGCAAACAGCCTCAAGAGGCTTAAAAAAAGAGCAGGCACCTCTTAGCAGGTCAGAACTCTCAGCAAGGAAGTGGGGGTGGATGATGGGGAAGTCTTTGTGTCCATGAGACTTCAGAACAGGAGGCAAGCTGAGTTTCCAGCCCTACAAACAGCAAAGTCCTTTTCCATTTTTTTGGCAAAAAGTAGTCGCTGTAGGACAAACCCACACAGCAAACAGCACAGGGGCAGTATTCCTCCTCAGTTTCTCCAGCTCTTCTCGTTGGCAAAGGTTCCTCTTGATTTCCAGAAGTGATCTAAAATTCTGGGGTCTGGGCAGAGAAGCTCTTTGCCCAGTCAAAAACAGTTATATCCTCTCTGAAGCAGTTTCCTGGCAGGAGGTAGAGACAGCATTGTCCTTGGCAGACCGGGCCCATTAAGGTGTGAAACAAATCTCCTCACCTACTCTGAACCCAGCCCAGATCTGTTCAGCCCAGCCCTGACTCACCCAGGAAAGGCAGGACACACCTAAACCCCCCCAAGTGCCTGTCTGAACAGAATGTACATCTGCAGCCCCTGTCACTTCAAAGCAAGATGGTCAATACACAACCTAGCAGAGGCACACTGGATGGTTAGGCAAGAAAACACCTACTTTCTAAAAGTGGTATTTTAGAACCCAGAATGTAAAAATCACCCTCATTAAAAGATGCATCTTAACATGCACATCAAACTTTATTTTCCTATCTTGTTCCCGTGGGCAGTTATGCTTATAAGATGTAATGAGCAAACTCCCAATTCTATCCTATGGGGACAAATAGCTTTACAATAGTGAAAAACTGTATTTCACCATCAGGACAGCCCACACACACCAGGGCATGTCCTACCGTTTACATACACTGCACCCTGCCCACATGGGTACCTTGGGCCTACCTTTGGGGTGACTAACATGTAAGAAAAGGGAAGGTTAGGGCCGGGAAAATGGGTGTGCTGGAGTGAGGTTTTCCCTAAGAATCGTATACCTCCTCCATTTTATCATTTTGAATTAAAACGAATAACTGATTAATATTAATGGTTTGCTGTGATTGAATAATCAACATTACTAATTAGAAAATACACGTGGGAAACACATTTGCATGGCCTGATTAATATGTAAACTAATTTCGTATGCATACAGATATTTAGAATTTTTGCTTTTGTGATGTGATTTGTGAATTCTGCTTTTAAATGTGAGTATAAACCACAATGCGTGTTGCTTTTGCTAGATAAATACACACACATAGAGGGTTTAGTGAGAGAATAACATTTTAATAGTCATTTCCATGTATTAATTACCTTTTGTATATCTTTGCTTAAGTTGACCTTTCTGGAGTGGCCACAAAATGGCTGCCATCCCTATTTTGACGGACAGACGAGATACAGAAGTCACTGAGTGAAGTGCGCCTGCGCTAAAAGATGAGCAACAATAACCTCGTCCTGACCCCAGGCAGACTGTACTCGTAAAGGTCGCACCGGGAGGAGTGCCAATCCTCAGACAATGGACTTCCTTAAACTAAGAACTGTTATAATTGATGACACCATGGACACAAACCCATGTGGGAACCAACATGCCCTGAAAGGACTAGTAACTGTTGCAAATTATTAATAAATTGAGAATTGCATCTAATGAAACATTGAACGCATGAGAATCAGGAAGAATGATCCTGGTTCAACCAATCAAAATTTGTTTAAAACATGTATTGTAACATTTTGTTGTTGATTTTACTATAAAAGAAGTACACTAGAGAGGGTCAGGGGTTCGCTTTTACCAGATTTCCTGATGTTATGCTGACGGAGAGGACGGTGACACTGCTGGGCAGCTGCTTGCCAGAGACTCTGATGGACTGATCAGATGCCCAATTAATTTACGAACTGATTGATCGATTTATGGGCATAGTGACGAAAGATCTGAATTTGACATAGAGGACGCCATTTAGCCAGGTTAGGTAAATATGCGAATCAAAATATTGAATGCTTTATGATTCTCTTATGCTTTATTTAGATAAACATTTCAATTCATTTAAGAACTGTGTCGGGTTATTATTTGAAGTGTATTGATGTTTAGAAGAATTAAGGGTCGCTTTTCCCAGCAACTCAGCTGATCCATGGCCTATCCATGGGAGGAATTGCTAGGTTAAAGAGTATTGAGACCCTGGTGAGGTAGGGAGGAATAGGTGAACTTGTTACTCATCAGGGGGATTTGTGCAATTTCCTCCCATATTTCCAGCGCATGGAATAGAGAAAGGTTTTCCCCTCTCTCGAGGACCATTGATCTAAAAGTAGAATGAATGATTGGTGTTATGGGCCCCACCAGTGAATGAGTGAATGAATGTGGTTGTTGAAGAAGATCTGTGGTCTATGACGTAGTGAGGGGATTTTGGTATTCAGCGCTGGAGCAGTTTTTCTGGTAGCAGAATGATGGTTAGCTATTGTTTTGGGTTTAGTGACGATTGCTTGTAAATAGCTTATTGATTATTGATTGGTATTTGTTTATGTACTAACACTCTATGTTGAGTTGCGTCGAGTTATATGTTGTTTGCACGGCTTCTGGGATGTAGGAAGTCGGAAGTTTGTAACAGTTCCGTAGTAGAGCAGAGGTAGGTGCTGCTCTCGGGAAAGACGGAATTGTTGTAGCCCTGTAGGTACACAGGGGAAACGTGTGACAAGTTAAGTTGCACGGCGCATTGTCTGGGTTCGATTCGGCGGCATCGTCGTGTGTTGCCTTTAGAAATATTCTCGGTGTGAGAGAAGTGTGTATGATAGCGAAGGTTACCTGTGAAATTTTGGTCTTTAAGTACCAGGAAACCAATTGGCATACCGATAACGCTGATCACTGAAAAGGTAGCAGGTGTTCTCTGAGCTTGTTAGAAGGACAAAGTAGAGGGAAGCGCTACTTTGTTAACGAATGGTATATTCTGTAGTAGGGCAGAGGTAAGCGCTGCTCTCGAGAAAAACAGAAGTCTGCGTGAATGATCTAAATTTTCCCTGTATGACAGTGTGAGTATGAAAAAGGCATTATAATTAATGGCAAAACTCTAGTGTTATTTAATTCTAGAGAAGCGATTAGTTGATGTTTGACAGAAGGGTGAAGTAGAGGGATGAGCTACTTTATCAACAAAAGTAACGTTTCTGTAGTAGGACAGAGGTAAGCGCTGTTCTCAGGAAAGACGGAATTCTTGTGAGAAAGGTTTTTTGCTGTTCTTTGGTTAGCGAATCAGACAATGGAGATGTTTTAGTGTTGTTACTAACAGAATCATAAAAGTTGCAGTAAGAGTTCATGGAGCGGTCTTGTAAAGGAGGGGTAGACGAGAGCAGAGCTGCCGCAGCGTCTGCTGACGTCAGAACGACCGCACTGGGATTGGACAGTAGAATGGAGGCGTAAAACGCTCCGGATTAGTGCGTTAGTGTAAAGCCGCACTAAGAGTGGAGGAATACAAAGTGACGTAAACGCTCCCTGATTGGAGTGTTAGTGTGAGTCGCGGTGAGATTGGAGGATTGTGATAGTGACGTAGACGTTCCTGATTGGTGCGTTAGTAAGAGTCGCGCTGTGAGTGGACAGAATAGCAGTACCATTGTAAGAAGACTAAACGGTACACGAAAATCGAGAAAATGTATTACCAACCACCAGAAAAGAAGAAATCGTGGTTTGGGAAAATTAAAAGGTGGTTCAAGAAAGATAAAGTAGCTGAGACTAGGAAAGGACAGTTACTTCCTCCACCGAAAACACCCGCATCTACAATGATTGCGAAATATGGGTATCATACTTGTATTTGGTTAGATAATTGGGTAAAATACACCAAGGACGATGGAGTCCTGGCGTTTCCAGAACATGGTTCCTTTAATTTGGCTGTTTTGAGAAATCTCCAAGACAAAATGATGGACTTAGAACCAAGACCTAGACCGACGCAGTTTGAGGCATTGACGGAATGGGAAGACTAAATGCATGAACGAGAAAAGCAGAGAAGTGATAGGGGTTACCGATACATGTTCGGTAGATCATACGGACATGAGACACATGACGACCGGATGAAAAGGTGGCGGAATGCAAGTATGACTGAGGGTATGTATCCTGTGAGAATGGTAGGAGAGAATGAAGGGAGAAAATGCACCGAGAAAAGGCGTAATGTGGATTTGAGTGGGTATGAAGTGAATGAATCAGAAGATGATGTTCTTGATGAGGTGTTTTACAAAAATCCCACCACCGTATCGACTAGAACCAGAGACATTGTCACCAAGTGCCCCAATGAGAGAAACATTACGAATAATTAAAACAGAGACTATGGGCCATATGTAGGTAACATACTATTTACTGATTCATAAATACCGAATTTTACCGATTCGGTATTTATGAATCGGTAAATAGTATGTAGGTAAACAATCGGTAATTATTACCGATTCAGTAAATATCGGTATTTATGAATCGGTATTTACCGAATCGGTAATAATGCATCCCTTCCCATTCATTCCTATGGGCCTGGAGGCCCATAGGAATGAATGGGAAGCCATTTTCTATTACCGATTCGGTAAATACCGAATCGGTAATAGGGGAAGCATAATCATGGGTGGCAGGGTGTCATATTGACACCCTGTTGCACCCCTGATTTGTGCATGTGTGCACATGTGGCGCACATACATGCCCTAAGGGCATGTATGTCTGCCACATGGCACTTTTAAAGCAGCCAAATTTAGCTTTTTGAAAGGTATTCGTTATTTAACATCAACCTGTAGTTGGTGTTAAATACCGAATCCTTACAACTGAAATTCACTCACTTGAGTGCTCCCTACATATGATTTAAGGATTCGGTAATTTACCGAATCTGTATTTTACCGATCCGGTATTTTACCGATCCCTTACCGATTCGGTAAATTACCGAATCCTTAAATCATGCCTCCTACATCTCAAATGCCTAAATACCGGTCGGTAACGGGATATTTACCGAATTTCGGCCGTTACCGACCGGTATTTAGCTACCTACATGAGGCCCTTAGTCACCAGAATTAGGGAAAAGTAACTCTGCAAGAGAGATAGAAAAACAGGCAGAAAGTAGGGTAAATGGGGAAAATTCAGTAGAACTGGCAAAAACTACCCTAGAATTAACCGAGAGAATAAGAGAATTGACCAAAAATTTAGAAGCCGTAACAGTTCCAGTAACGATAGGTCCAGTAATGCCCATATTTGAGAAACAAAAAGATACTGAACATTGTTTGACAGTGCCGTACAGAAGCCAAAATCTAATTGAAAATCCTGAACGGAGTCAAATTGAGAATACGTGGGGACCGACAATAAATATGTTTGAACCGAGCGTTTCAAATAATCCATTTGTAAATCAAATTTATGCTGAAAAGAGTAGAATGACAGGGGAAACATTATTAGAACCACAAAAGGCCCCAGAACAAAATAATGTATACAACCCAGTAGGGCCTAATGTAGAAGAATTAAGTGAATGGCTCAGAGAGCTACAGAAAAAGGATCAAGAATCCCAGTCAAAAGATGTAGCTAAATTACGAATGGTATTAGAAGAATTAATAGTAGGAACTATCCCTACTGAAAAATTGAAAAACTATCAGGATGAGGAATTGTTGTTTCTCTGCAAGAGTGCAACGTGGAGAGCGAAAAACTTGCATGAAAGATTAGAGGAAATTGCAAACGAAATGGGAATAGATTTTGACAAAGTGAAAGCACTGCAAAAATCTTATCGAGTTGATTTCACTGAGAAGGATATAGAGAACATGAATACTACAGGAAGGATAGGTCAAATTAAGGACATAATTGGTTTGTTGAGAAAATGGGGAGATGTGGACAGATGGAGAAGTAAGTGGTGTAGAAGACGCGATAATATTACAGAAAAGACAGTTTCAGCATTTCCCGTTAGAGAGAAAGAAAAGGTAACGACAGAATACCCCATGAGAGAGATTCCAGGAGGAGGGTATGTACATGTTCCATGGACAAGACAGGACATTTTGTCTTTCACAAATGATTTCCCTCGACTACGCGAAAAGCCCGTCGAGTGGTACCGGCAGGTAGACAGATTTGTAAAATTGTCAAAGGTATTATGGATAGATTTGAATAGTCTATTCGATATAATAGTACCAGCAGATTTGTGGACAGAATGCAAGCTGATGATAAATTGGCCCACTCAGGAGTATCCTAGGGACCCTAAGACGGGAGCTCCCGACCCAGAAGTAATGAAGAAATATGAGCAGGTTATGGTATTTCTGAAAAATAAGGTACCCCCTAAAGAGACCGATTGGGTAAAAATTGACAGAACCCAACAGGAAAGCAAGGAGTCAGTACATGCATATTATGAGAGGCTAATTCAGGCTTTTAAACAGTTCAGTGGAGATGAGAACCTGAGTGATAAAGATTTGAGTCATTTCGTATACAGATTTGTATATGGTTTACGCCCAGAAATTGGTGATATGATAAAGCAGCATACAGTTGATTGGCAAAATAAGAAAATAGATGAAGTTTTGAGACATGCAAAATATTTCAGCGATGAGATTGAGGCAAAACAGCGAAAACTGAAAGAAAAGGCAATGTGAGCACAGGTAAAAGTAGCCGAACGACAGGAAGCTCAGTTGGTAGAACAAGCAAACAATCCAGGAGTAAGACCAAGATTTGGTTCCGGGAAAGGGAAAGGTAATATAGAAGAGGCTAAAAAGAAATTCCCATGTCACAATTGCGGTGAGTTAGGGCATTGGAAATCCGAGTGTAAGAACCCTCCAAATACTAATAATGAAAATCGATCGTTGAATCCACAGGTGCAGAAAGAGGTGGTGGTTAACTGCAGCAACAGCAGCAGGTGGTTACCTCCCAGAATCAGGTGCCAAAACCACCTTTTCCACAGAACAGAAACTCACAGAAGTATAGTAAGGAATCGGGATTCTACAATGAAGAACAGGTAAATAAACCATCACGCGCTCGCACTGTTTCGCAGTATTGGCTGCAACATGATGAGAGTGATTCAGAAATGGATTATTGACGGTGCCGTAGGGAGGAAGAAGAGTGCGTACTTGGCGCAACTCTAGAAGTAGACCAGACAGGACCATTTGTAGATGGGAAGATTAATGATGATAACATTACTTTCCTAGTGGACACTGGCGCTACTCGATCTACTGTTAGATCAGCAGATTTTAAGAATCTTCCTCTTTCGGATGAAATGATCCAAGTAGTTGGTGTATCTAATTAACAGTTAAAAACATACCTTACAGAACCCGTAAAAGTTAGTATAGGGAAATTTTCTGAAATGCACCGATTTGTGGTGTGTGACACTAGTCCTGTGAACTTGTTAGGTAGGGATCTGTTGTGCAAGATGAATTGCACTATATTTTGTACTCCAGATGGAATAGCTTTTGAAACACCAGATGAGGATGTATTGTATAAAATGACCATAGCCAACAGAGAATGTGAGAATATTGGAACATATGCAGTATATAATCCAGATGAACTGCCCAAAGAATTGAAACTATCTGTAAAAGCAGAGGTTTGGGATTTCACCGGAGAATTGAGAAACGTAGACCCAGTAAAAATTACTGTAAAAGAAAGAGTAAGCTATCCAAACATCCCACAGTATAGATTGACACCTGAAATAACTGAAGGAGTAACTCCAATAATTGAGAAAATGATCAACCAAGGAATTTTGAGAGAGATAATGAGCAGTCCATGTAACTCACCCATAATGGGCCTGAAAAAGCCAAATGGGAAATTCAGAATAGTGCAAGACCTGAGAAAGGTAAATAAAATCGTTGTACCATGTTGTCCCATTGTTCCAAATCCATCAGTGATTTTGTATCAGATTCCCCATGATGCAGAATGGTATACAGTAATTGATTTATGCCATGCGTTCTTTTCCATCCCATTGCATCACGACAGTCAGCAAATTTTTGAATTTCGGTTTGGAGACCGTATTTTGGCATGGTGCCAAATCCCACAGGGGTATACAGAAAGCCCCTCAATATTTAATCAGTTGTTGAAAAAGTCATTGGAAAGTCTGCAAATGCCCGAGAGTTCAGTATTAGTACAGTTTATCGATGACCTCCTTGTGGTGTCGAAAACTCGTGAAGCTTGTGAAGTAGACACTATAGCCTTACTAAATCACCTGGCAGATGGAGGACTAAAAGTGTCCCCAGCCAAACTGCAGTATTGTAAAAAGGAAGTACAGTATTTGGGACATTACATTGAAAAAGGATTGAGGAAAATAACAATAGACAGGATCAGAATCATAAAAGGAATGAGAGCCCCCATGACTCAAAGAGAAGTGAGAATGTTTCTGGGAATGGTAGGGTACTGCCGCCAGTGGATCAGCAACTTTTCTCTGATTGCAAAACCTCTGGTACGGCTAACAAGGAGTGATGTAAAAGATCCCCTTGAATTGAACAAGGAAGAATTAGCAGCATTCAAACGATTGAAAGATGGATTGTGTGAAGCCCCAGCATTGAGTATGCCTGATTATGAAAAAGAATTTGAGTTATATTGCAGTGAAAGAAATGGACATGCACTTTCTGTGTTAATCCAGAAGCATAGAAGATTGAGGAGACCAATTGCATATTATTCATCAATGCTTGATCCAGTAGCCGTAGGCTTACCTGGTTGTCTGAAAGCAGTAGCTGCAAAATGTCGAAGTTTGGAGCAGAGTGAAGGAATCGTGATGGGATATCCTTTGAAAGTGTTTGTACCTCATGATGTGGCGATTCTTTTAACAAGGATTCGTACTCAGTATATGACACATAGTCGGCTGACTAAGTATGAGAAAGTCATATTAGGTGCAACGAATGTGAGCCTTGCGAGATGTGTGAATGTGAATCCAGCAAATTTGTTACCAGATGCTGAGAATGTGGAAGTGAGAGATGAAGCAGATCATGATTGTTTGGATGTACTTGAGTATTGTACGAAACCGTGACCAGACATAAAAGATGTACCTTTGGCAGAAAATGATTATGTAATGTTTGTTGATGGGTCATGTTTGAGAACAGAAGGGGTGTTGAGTGCAGCATATGCAGTGTGCACGGTTGCAGCAGTAATGGAAGCATCCTATCTAAAGGGAGTAAAATCTGCTCAAGTAGCAGAATTAGTGGCTCTCTGACTCGAGCTTTCAAAATTGGGAAAGGTGTGAGAGTGACTGTGATAACTGACAGCCAGTATGGCTTCGGAGTTGTCCACGATTTTGGCCAGTTGTGGCTACAAAGAGGTTTCCTAACCTCAAGTGGAACTCATATAAAGAATGCTGAAGTGGTTGGAAAGTTGATTGAGGCGATACAGCTGCCTAAACAATTGGCTGTTGTGAAATGTGCTGCCCATAACCAAGGGGAGGATTACGTTACTGTCGGCAACAGATATGCCAATGACATGGCACAGTACTGTGCCAGAAATCAGTATTCAATCAATTGGGCAAAGGAGAAAGAAATGACTTACTATTCCTTAATGTTTACTAACGTTGTAGGGACATGGGAAGAAGTGAGACAATTGCAGGAGGAAGCAGGAGATGAGGAAACAAGGCAGTGGGTAAAAGCAGGATGTGCACCAAGGGAAAAAGATCAGGTGTGGGTTTATCGAGATGGAAGACCAGTCATGCCTGATAGCATGTTGTCTACCATGGCACGGATGTATCATGGCCAGGGACACATAGGGAGAGATACTATGATCAGGTTGTTTAAACAGACCTAGTACAACCAAAAATTCAGAATTATATCAGAGAGTCTATGTCAGAGATGTCTAATTTGTCAGGAATACAATCCTGGAAGAAAGACAGTGGTGAGCTTGGGAACTATAGGCCGAGAAGGAGGGCCTTTGACCAGAATGCAGATAGATTTGATTGAGATGCCAACATGTAACAGATTGAGGTACATTCTGGTCATAGTCTGCCTATTCTCCAGGTGGGTAGAAGCATACCCGATAAGGAGAAATGATGGACTGACAGTAGAAAAGCTGCTTTTGAGAGAATTCATCCCCAGGTTCGGGTTCCCAGTGACCCATGAATCAGACAGAGGAGGGCATTTCTATAATGAGATTGTAAAATTGGTCGGTGAAGCATTGAATGTACAACAGAAACTGCACTGTGCCTACCGACCAGAAGCTTCTGGTGTGGTTGAGCAAATGAATGGTACAATCAAAAACAGAATTTGGAAAATGTGTTTAGCCACAGGAATGAAATGGTCTGATGTCTTGCCTCTAGTTTTGATGACCATACGTGCAACCCCAGATAGAACTACAGGGTTAAGTCCTCATGAAATAGTCATGGGACTTGCGATGAGGCATGCTTACATACCAGTCAACAAACTGATGATGATTTCTGATGACATTGTGTTGGAGTACTGTAAAGGCCTGGCTGACGCAGTTCATTCTGTGTTTCATCAGGTTGGAGCGGATGCCACCACCCTTGAAAAGAAGTCAGCCCATGATCTAAGCCCAGGAGATTGGGTGAGGATAAAGGTCCACAGAAGAAGAAACTGTTTGGTTCCCAGGTGGGGAAAACCAAGACAAGTCATTCTGACCACGACAACAGCTGTGAAGTGTGCTGGACTGAAAAACTGGATCCATGCCAGCCTTGCCCTGAGAATACCAAATCCAGTGGATTGCAGAGAGAAAGAGTACTATGACAAATCAGAGTCAAGTACTAAATCAGACAACGAAGAACCAAAAACACGAGAAAATCCTGAAACAGATTCTGGTCCCCAGAAGTGTCACTCTGAGAAGAAGATTGCAGATTTCTGACAGCTCAGACTCTGAAGACGAGCAAAGAAAGAAAGGTCCTAGAAAAGAACCTAAAAAGAAGGAAGGAAAAGACAAAGAAGAAGCAGTCAAACAAAGTCAAAGAAAACAAATCCCAGATGAAAAATTGAGAGAAATTCCACCTGAAATAATAGATTTGAATGAAGAAGGGACAGATACAGAGAGAAAGGGACAGATTGCAGAAGACCCCCGAGGAGGTGTAGGGAACTGCAACATCCAGCTAGGTGAAGGGACATGTAGTCAGCAGGAAGATTGCATGTCAGAGATCCGAGGAGGGAAAAAAGTAGGGAAACCAGAACAAGTGGTGGATAAAGAGACTGGTGAAAAGGAAAAGCAAGTTCGGACAGAATCAGAAGAGAGTGAGAACAAAATACCTGAAGGTCGAGTTCTGAGAAAGAGAGCTTGGAGAGAAGAAAAGAATGAAAAGAATGTCAAAGAAAGTAAATTGAAAAGAACTGTAAAACCAGAAGTTTGGCCAAACAAAATAAAGAGACTAAGAAATCGATTGTCTCGAGTGAAATCACCAAGAGCTGAACAGGTGAATGAAGTCACAAGTCAGGAAAAATCAAAGGAGGAAGAAACAGTTGTAACCAAAGAGTCCAGAAGAACAAGAAAAGAGGCAGACAGTCAAGGAAATCCAGAGGAGGCTTTACTGAAAGTGGTTAAAGAAGAAGAAGAATCAGAAATCCTGAGAGTTCTCTTGTCCGACATTGGAGAAGAAGCTAGCGGAGATTCAGGAAATTCTGTATCCTGATTGGGAGAAGGAGGCCAAGGACGATGAGATGCCAAACTGAATAAGCCAAGAAGCTGTTGATGTGGAAAACGATAATAAAAGAGAAGAAGTAGAAAATTAGTGGAACCAAGTAGAAGCTTAGAAGCTTTGGGTTAGAAACTGGTCATAAAGTAGAATAGGCTAAGTCAAAAGACACGGTCTATTTTAGTAAAAATGGCTAACACAGATGGTAGTAAAAGTAGATGTACCTTCATGAAAAGATGGTGTAAAACATGTTGCTGTTGTACAGGATTATTAATGCTTTTATGGAGCATCCTAGCTCTTTTAATATCATTTAAAGTCACAATAGATACAATAGAAGGACATGGTCAAAACAAAACTAACATAGGTAAACTTTCAAAGGTAGTACCGACTGTAGAAACAAACATTCATTTGCATAAAGATAGGTCTATTAACGATTTCTCTAATAATGTATTTTCAAAATTGTTGTATGAATATGTAAAGACTATGGATGTAAGGGACTGCTACGTCTGCATGTAGTTACCTGCTTCTGTGGCAGAGGGAGTGACTTATCATCACTTTCCAGCTACTTATGGAATAACATGTAGTGTAATAGCTAGCTTATTTTATGAGTTAGGGAAATTAGAGTATTATTTTTCAAATGTAGATAACATTTTTGCATTAGTGCCTGCTAATAATAAGCTAAATAAGGAAAGACCTGCTAAAGTTTTAGGTGAATTTTTTCTAGAGACTAGTGAACTAACATTAGAAGCTGTGTTTAAATATAATTTGACATGCAGTTTGCAGAAAGAAGAGAAGACATTTTTGAATATGGTTGAGGAAAGATGGCATAAGATGCACAAAAAGGCATCAGAAGGAAAGGTTGAGAAAACGGCTTGGGACATAGAAATGGAGAAACACCTGACAAAAGGAGAGTCAACACCAACGATAGCTTTAGATAGGCCTCAGAAAGGAAAATTTTGTATAAGAAGGAATCAAACTGCATATGATAATCTTTTTGTAGGTAATAGTGAGTGCCATGATACATACCGAATCATGGGTGGATGGGGATTCAAAGGTGGAAGAGATCCAGTATTTCCTGGAATATATTTTATCTGTGGGAACAGGGCATATTATCGTTTGCCAGACAATTGGTATGGCACATGTTACGTAGGCCTGGTATTTCCAAAAATCTTTCACATGGACAGAGAAGAGGGTGTAAATAGTTTAACTAGTCATTTAGTGCGTAGAAAGAGAGAATCTTGGGCAGAAATTGTGGGTGACATATTTTGTGCATTGATACCAGCAGTGGGAATAACTCTGAATGCAAATAAAATTAGAAGATTGTCTACAGTAGTGGATCGCTTGTCAACAAGCACTGCTAATGGATTCTTATTGGTTAATACTGAAATGGTTGCCATGCGTGCTATGGTAATGCAAAATCGACTTGCCCTTGACATTCTATTGGCAAAAGAGGGTGGAGTCTGTGGAATGCTGAAAGTTCAACATTGTTGCACTTACATTCCAGACGAAAGTAGAGATCTAAAAGTTTACATTAAAAATATTACTGAATTGCATGATGAACTTGCACCACTGGAGGTTGAAGATGTATGGACAAGAATGGGAAAGAAAATAGCTGCTATTAAAAATGTCTTAGCTAAAATTGATAGTACTGTTATAGGTAAAATTTTGTTTCCATTAACATGCGTGATAGTTGCATTATTAGTGATAAGATTAGGGTGTATGTGTTGCAGGAAAAAGAAAACCAATAATAAAATAAAAAGAGATAAACTTAAGAGAAAAGGAAAAGATCCAGAAAAGGATTTAGAAGAAATAGCCTTAGATGAGTGGAAAGAAAGTATATATAAAAAAGTAAAAAGAGATGAATATGAAGAAACTAAATTTTGAGCTATGAGTAAGAAGTCATTTCAAATTTCCGTAAAAGGGTACTAAATTTGGGTGTTTTGTGGTGATAAAATCACCAAAGGGGGGATTGCTGGAGTGAGGTTTTCCCTAAGAATCGTATACCTCCTCCATTTTATCATTTTGAATTAAAACGAATTACTGATTAATATTAATAATATTAATGGTTTGCTGTGATTGAATAATCAACATTACTAATTAGAAAATACACGTGGGAAACGTATTTGCATGGCCTGATTAACATGTAAACTAATTTCGTATGCATACTAATGTCAGATATTTAGAATTTGCATGTTATATGTTGCTTTTGTGATGTGATTTGTGAATTGTGCTTTTAAATGTGAGTATAAACCGCAATGCGTGTTGCTTTTGCTAGATAAATACACACACATAGAGGGTTTAGTGAGGGAATAACATTTTAATAGTCATTTCCATGTATTAATTACGTTTTGTGTTTCTTTGCTTAAGTTGACCTTTCTGGAGTGGCCACAAAATGGCTGCCATCCCTATTTTGACGGACAGACGAGATACAGAAGTCACTGAGTGAAGTGCGCCTGCGCTAAAAGATGAACAACAATAACCTCGTCCTGACCCCAGGCAGACTGTACTCGTGAAGGTCGCACCGGGAGGAGTGCCAATCCTCAGACAATGGACTTCCTTAAACTAAGAACTGTTATAATTGATGACACCATGGACACAAACCCATGTGGGAACCAACATGCCCTGAAAGGACTAGTAACTGTTGCAAATTATTAATAAATTGAGAATTACATCTAATGAAACATTGAACGCATGAGAATCAGGAAGAATGATCCTGGTTCAAACAATCAAAATTTGTTTAAAACATGTATTGTAACATTTTGTTGTTGATTTTACTATAAAAGAAGTAGACTAGAGAGGGTCAGGGGTTCGCTTTTACTAGATTTCCTGACGTTATGCTGACGGAGAGACGGTGACACTGCTGGACAGCTGCTTGCCAGAGACTCTGATGGACTGATCAGATGCCCAATTAATTTACGAACTGATTGATCAATTTATGGGCATAGAGACGAAAGATCTGAATTTGACATAGAGGACGCCATTTAGCCAGAATAGGTAAATATGCAAATCAAAATATTGAATGCTTTATGATTTTCTTATGCTTTATTTAGATAAACATTTCAATTCATTTAAGAACTGTGTCGGGTTATTATTTGAAGTGTATTGATGTATATTGTTTAGAAGAATTAAGGGTCGCTTTTCCCAGCAACTCAGCTGATCCATGGCCTATCCATGGGAGGAATTGCTAGGTTAAAGAGTATTGAGACCCTGGTGAGGTAGGGAGGAATAGGTGAACTTGTTACTCATCAGGGGGATTTGTGCAATTTCCTCCCATATTTCCAGCGCATGGAATAGAGAAAGGTTTTCCCCTCTCTCGAGGACCATTGATCTAAAAGTAGAATGAATGATTGGTGTTATGGGCCCCACCACTGAATGAGTGAATGAATGTGGTTGTTGAAGAAGATCTGTGGTCTGTGACGTTGTGAGGGGATTTTGGTATTCAGCGCTGGAGCAGATGCACTTGCCAAGTCGACATGGCAGTGCCCGACTGCACAAAGGCTCTGCAATGGCAGGCCTGAGACCTTGTTGCAAGGTTGCTTGTGTAGGTGGCACAATCAGTGCTGCAAGCCTACTAGCAGCATTTGGTTTACAGGCCCTGGGCACACACAGGGCACTGTACTAGAGACTCAACAGTAAACCAAATAGACCAATCATGGAAACACCAATCCAAAAGAAAAATGTACAAAGGGAGCACTTGCACTTTGGCACTGAACAGCAGTGGCAAAGTGCCCGAATCATCTAGACCAGCAAAACAAAGTCCAACACACAGCACAAATACAGGAGGCAAAAGCAAAAATACAGGGGAAACCCATGCCAATGCTGCCAGGTCTAACACACTGTTTTAGCACCATGATGGAGCTGTACCTGCTATTTACTCATTTGGGCCTCAGAATCACTTTCATCTGCTTCTGTCTACTAATTATCACTGCATATGTATTCTATACAAGAATAACGTTGGTTCAATAAATCTTATGAAAACGTCTCACAGGGTATTCTGTATGTTTCTCTGAGCTCACGTAAGTATGAGTGATTGAGTGATAGGTTCAGATCTGTTTCCACGATCCCTGAGGGATCAGGGTTGTCATGTTCAGTGGTTGCCATAAACTATTCACTCCCTGGTAAGATTAGGGGGCGTGTGGGAGCAATGTGAGCTAGCTGGTCTCTAGGCCAATATATCCTTTGGGGATGCCCCTAATCTGTCTAGAGTACTCACCAAAAGTTTATGTTGTCCATCAAAAGCTCATGTCCTACGGATTAATGGGAACTACACGACATGGCACCACCAACGTTGGTTGGGCTCTTATTTAATAATCGTTCTGAGTAGTTCAGTTGTGCTTTTCTCAGAGAACCCTACTCACCTCAAAACCAGAGACGTCTGTGGTGGTAAGGAAAATCCCCCTCAGCTGAGTCGGTATTCCCTATGTGTTGGCTGTAGTTCATTCAAGCTTGTAGGATACAATTTTCCCACATTTGTGCTAACACTTTCTCCAGAAATTCATCTACTAAACTGCTACTTTCTTCACAATGTCTGTAAATGGAAAGGAAGTTGAAGAACAAGAAGTTAGATTAAATAAAAAAGAAAATTGTAGACATACAGTTACTCTGAAATGATCACATTACATCCTCCTGGCAACGGGCGGTGACGTTATCTTCATGGTTGAGGCACACGAAGCCTTCAGAACAGAGATACTGTACTCTTGGGTTAAATTCCCTGCTGCTGATACTTGCACAAAATTATTTAACACTTACATTGAAGATGAAACACCAGAAGAATATTTTCCATAAGTGGATTTAGAAATTCTGTTAACTTACCAAGAACATATAAATTGGTTTAAAGGCACCCACCCCCATACTGTATAAAGAGACTCGGTCCACTCAGTAAAGAAGGAGCAACTTGGCCAGTTCTAGCTGCTTTAACACCACATTCTAATCTTAATGATTCAGATGCGCAGAAATGACAACACTATACAAGATCCGGTAGACATTTGCAGAAAACTTACGCAGCAAATTATACGAACACTCACAGTTAACTCTGTGCGGAGGGCTCAGGCTGCACAACCTCAGTTGGCTGCACGGGTATCAGCCCTCAAATGCTGAATGTAATTATGGGAAAGGTTCCCACCAGTCGGGAGAAAATTCCATTCTGGATTGCACAGAAAAACAAATCAGCTTAAAGCGGATTTTCCACACACAGCATCGCAGGACAAACACAGAATATGAACAGTTTGCTTGTCAATGGAAATGGCTCCCCCTGTGGAAGATTGTGTCTCTTGAGGTACAGTCTTCACTGCCGTCTACACCAGAACTCATGGTACCCCTTCAATAGCAGTTTTACTGGATGCACTGAAACAAATACAGAATGAGTATGGGCCAGGACCTGCCCTGAACTTGGGGATGAAACTGAAGAGCAAATATGCTGAAGTATCAACCATTATGTTAAGTAACAAAAAAGGGGAAGCAGCAGCATTGAGTATACACCAACACGTGAGGGAGTTCACTCCTGCACAGCAGGAGTTGAATTACTTAGAATTATTGAAGAAACCTATACTATGCTAGGCAGAGATTATTTGGTAGCTAGACCTTGGAAACCACAGGTTAAGAGAAATTCTGAAAAGGATCCTCTTGTTCCTTTCAGGAATCGTCCAATATATGTTCAGAGAGAAGTGGACGGTCAGAGCACCGATCAGAAGAGCTGTGAAGCCGAAAAGGGAAACACATCACACTTCAGATTTCATCCTTAAAGAGTACTAACAAAAGACTCAAGAACCTCAATTTAGAAAGAAAAAGGTAGAAGGTATTAAAATAAGACATGCTCAGGACTCTGCTTCTGAACGGGAACTGGGCAGTGACGATGCTGTACAGCACAATAGAAGTCACAATAGCTGCTGGAACCTGATGGATTATCTGGTGGTAGTGGCGCTGAATAAGCATATCACAGTGGAAACACCTGATACAAGGGTAAGTGTCCCACATTGTTTATACAAAATAATGCTCCAAATGGATGGGGACATACCCAGTAACATTAAGGCTCTCTTTTGGGAGTTACGACATTCTTTGGCTGAAGAGGATTGGCCACTTCATAATAGAATGCCCACTGGGAGAGACAGAAATTTTACCGGCTTTCTCTGACCTCGTTCTGGACCTGATTTTTCAATCAATCATTGGAGACAGGAACACACAAATATTTTATGTTCTGTACAAGCTGATATGATAGTTTCCAAACATTTGCACACATATGTAAACACAACTGACCTGGTGATCTACATAGTCACTGGACTCACCGGGTACACCTGTATCACTTTCAATGAAGGGGATACTGTACCTATTGCATACAAATCACATTTGCACACAAACGCTGTAATGAGTTTTGCACCAAATGAGAAAATTCTCACAGCTGTACAGACTGCTGTAGTGAAGGAGAGAGCAAATTGTCAATAGCCCAGTACCGACCTCAGAGGCCGTTACTAAAGCAAGCGTTCCAAATGCCAAAGCATTACATCCACAATGGATTCAATGGGCTAACTCTCTCACTGCAACAGATGTAGATTACAGATTCAAACAGGAGCATTCTTGAAGTACGAACATGAATATCCTCTGCCAAACAAAATAATGCCTCTAGATCAATATGAACACATCATTTATACCAATGAATCCGCTCAGCCTGCCGTAGGGAAATGAAACCAATACTCAGTGGCATGCGCAATTATAAAGGGATGCACACATGACAGAAAGTTCTGTCCTGAAAAAAACATACTCAGTCCCTAGGGGACTGTACAGTTGAGCTGGCAGAACTCAAAACTCTGGGCCTGATTCACAAACGTAATCTGAGACAAAACCCTAACTTTACAACTGTCAATATTCACAAAAGGCATTTAGTAGTAGTAAAGCTAGGATTCCTAACTTTACTACTACTAAACTGAGAAAAATCCTAACTTTACAACTTTCGATATTCACAAAAGGCATTTAGTAGTAGTAAAGTTAGGATTACTAACTTTACTACTACTAAACTGAGAAAAATCCTGACTTTATGACTTTCGGTATTCCCAAAAGGCATTTAGTAGTAGTAAAGTTGGGAATCCTAACTTTACTACTACTAAATGCCTTTTGTGAATACAGAAAGTTGTAAAGTTAGGATTTTTCTCAGTTTAGTAGTAGTAAAGTTAGGAATCGTAACTTTACTACTACTAAATGCCTTTTGTGAATATCGAAAGTTGTAAAGTTAGGGTTTTGTCTCAGATTACTTTTGTGAATCGGGCCCTCTAACTATTGCACTACAAAGTATGGATACTGAGTTCCCCACACATATAGTGTGCAATTCATTCACAAGTGCCGGGGCCCAAGGTTTTGCTCAGCAACCCCCAGACGGTGTGCTATTGAAGGTTAGGATGTCGAATACCAAGGCTGTGCTGTCATTATGCCACCTCATATCTCTTTAATCCACCATCAGACACTCATTGCTCCTTTATCTCACTATTGCAGGTTCCTGCTTGTACCTTGTCACAATGTTCCATCTTTCTTTTCCTCCTTCTTTCCTTTGTGTTGTTTCCTCTCTTACTCGGGGTCAAAGTCAAATAAGTGCCGGTCCCCAAAAATAAGTGCTGGTGGGCCCCACCTGCAACCACTAGCTCAAATTTAGCACTGCCCTTGTAATATCCAGCCACTAGTTCTATCTAATTGGCTCACATCTTTCCTATTAGAACATCACCTTAAATGTAACATCCCATGACCCATTCCACTAAGGTATATGCAGAACCTATAATTCCCACTTTCTCCCACCTATCTTCACCTATCTATGTGAAACTTGGCAATTATAACATACTTTATGACACCCTCTTGAAGAAACATAATAATTACTGATTATACAGTTTGGATTCCAGTATCACTCGCTACCTAATCCGGAAAAGTTTCATGTGAGAAAACCCTTTGTAAGAAAGGTGATTATAAGTAGAGTTATTAGATCTGGAATAAATTGTAATTTACTATAATATTCTGTAGGTACAATTGCAGAGCATAACCCCACTGGTAAATTATTAATGCTTCCTATCAAATTGATAGCATTTTTGTCACTGTCCCTCAGATAACATAAAAGAAATTAAGTGACAAGAACTCTTTACCAATGTCTTGTCTGCTGAAACAGGTGCTTGACATCCAGTGACATAATTTTCCACTTCATGATCAATAGGGGGCCATTAATAGTTTATCTTCACATGCTTCTTGGTACTTTGTGTGCTTGCTCAACTAATGTATGTCTTAACAACACTGGCACTACCAAGACACCCCCATGTACCACCAATCCATGTCTTCTTCATTTATTAAGTTCCTGTGTTACATTCCATCTTTTACTTGTTGTTATGCATACCATGTTATTTTAAGTTCTACATTCTGGTTCCACTTAGAATCCTGGGTTAGAACTGCTTGTATCTGAAAGGTCAGTTATACTGAGCCTTAAGGATGATCAGACTGCTCTATGTTGCTGTGCTGCAATTGATATTAAAATCTTTAAAATAATTCTGTACTGAATATTTTCTAGAAATTGGCGACGAGCTGAGGAACACTTCACTCAACAAGGAGCTGCAGTACAGAAGCGCTGTGTTCCTGAACCCCTTAATTTGTATTTCAAGTATTTATAAACTGTTTTAACAAAGGAAAAGAAAAAAGAAGAAATTTAAACTACAAAGAAGAAACTGGATCAGCGTATGCCCAACCGCATGGTCGTGGTGATTTTTTAAAGGATTGGCGCTTTCAAGATTCACGGCAAGTGTTGTTATTTCACATGCTTACAATAGAGCAGGTGCAAATTTCAAAAGTAATCACCTTGAGTGGGTGCACTGCGTCTTCACGAGTCTTTCAATTTCCTCGGAAAGGCGCTGCGTCTTCGCTATGCACCGGAGTTCTTTAGAACATTGATTCGACAAGTATGTGTTCACGCAACGTCACTAATTCACAAATGAGTGACAAACAGACGTGATACATGCAACGTGGCGGCCATCTTTGAGAGTCCTTAGCAACGCGCATAGCAACCATTGCACGCTGGCTCATTTGTAAATAAAATCAATTTGCATGATTTACAGCACTGATTTTCAAGTTTATATCAAAGATTTGCATCGTGTTTGGCATATCAAGTAAGTTGATGTTACTCAATCCACATGGAGAGTAAACAAAAAAAATCATTTAATCTTTAGAATATATATAGTTTATTTAAAAGAAAGAAAAGAAATAAGAGTTATCTGACAAGTTGTATCTCTTCTACAAGTAAAATGCAATTTGAACCTCCTGCAAAGTTTTTACAAACTAAAGGTGATCCTCCCATAGCATAGTCAAGATGGAAGGAAGAGTTCATCAATTACATGAAGGCTATTGATGGGGAGCGAATGGGCGCAGAAAGAAAAAAAAGTATCTTTCTACATTGCTTAGGTTCAGAGGTACAGATGATTGTCAGAGCATTACCACACATTGTTATTGCAGAGGGTGGAGAAGCAACTAATGTTTATAATGAGGCATTACACAGGATGGAGAAAAGATTTAAACCCACGAGCAATATAGCTCTGAATAGATTCAAGTTTTATATGAGAATACAAGATGAAAATGAAGCATTTGATGGCTTTTTAACATCTTTGCGCACTTTAAGCATGCAATGTCACTTTGAAAAATGTGACGAAATGATAAGGGACCAAATTTTTGTCCATGTGAAGTGTAAAAAAAACTCAAGAACAGTTATGGGTGATCCAAAACTATCAGAAGCTATTTCCACTGCTAAAGCTTTCGAACAGTCAGAAAAATGGATGCACACTGTAAGGAATGTAAATAACAAGTCTGACAAGTCTGAAGAAGTCTGGGCAGTTAAACGTCCTGAATATGTTAAGAATGATACTACCAACTCGAATTTCAATGCTTCTCGCAATCCTAACTAGAATAATTTTAGGAGATTTGATAAAAATGACAAGAATTTTGTTTGTTACAGGTGTGGCAGCAAAACACACATGGCTTCATTTGGAGGGTGCCCAGCTATCAACAGAGAATGTAGAAAGTGTGGAAGGATAGGGCATTTTTCAAATATGTGTAGAGATCAAAGAAAGTTTATTCCTCAAAATCGAGGAAGGGTTTCTTGTACGTTAGAGGGAGTTGGAGATGTGACACATAACTGTGAAGCTGGTAATTCCTTTCAAAACAAGGACTTTGTTGTATTGTTAGTTAAGAGCATTGCAAGTGTTAAAGATAGTGAAGATATGCCTATCAGGAGCCCTCCCATGTGTACTGTTGAGATATCAGATGTGGATTTAAGTCTCATGGCTGATTCAGGTTCTCCATGAACTATTATTTCTAAGGTATATTTTTGGGAAAAACTTAGCTCGGTTTTTTATTTAAATAAGATATTTCCACCTGATATCACACCAGAAAGCTATGATGGCTCAAGAATTGATATGGTAGGATATTTCAACACTGAGTTATGTTTCAAAACCAGAATGGCACACATAAAATGATAAGTCTCTGTCAAAGGGATAAATGTCCTTGGTTGGAAGGATCAATGGAAACTTGGCATAATTTTAAATCCTAGGTTAATAGAACCAGTCATGTTGGATGAAACTGTGTGTTCTAATAACATTTCAATTACAGGTTGTGAAGACATGGAAAGATTCATAAAAGACAGTTACAAAGAAGCTTTTACTGATCCTTTAGGAAAACCCAAGGAGTACTCGCATCATATTAAACTCAAGAGTGATGTTACTCCTGTCAGGCAAAATAAAAGATCAGTACCTAATAGTGTTAGGGAGAAGTTAAAGAACATGTTAGCTGAACTTGTTTCAGAGGGGATCATTGAACCGATCGACTCTTCTGTATGGGTTTCACCCATTGTTTTAGTTCGCAAACAGGACAAAAAATTGAGATTATGTGTTGACTTGAGAGCACTTAATTCGGGAATTGTTGTGGATTGTCTCCTTCTTCCCAACATAAATGAGGGGGTTTCCATGTTATAGGGTGCAAAAGTATTTTCAACTTTCGATTTGAGGTCAGCGTACCATCAAGTTCCTCTTACCGAAGAATCGAAAATGTTAACTGCTTTTATCACTCCACAGGGTTTATACCAATATACAAGAATGCCTTTTGGACTAGCCTAGGCGGGCTCAGTGTTTCAAAAAGAGTCATGTTCAACATCTTCAGGGATGTAGATAATTTCGTCAAGTGTTTTCAAGACAATATATCAAAATTTTCAGCCAATGAGGAGGAACATCTTAAACATTTGTCAGAGGTTTGTTCTAGATTAAAACAAAATGGCTTGCCACTTAAGGCGCATAAATGCAAAATGTTTAAAAAAACTGTTGAATATTTAGGTCACACCCTTACAGGTGATGGTGTGGTACCAAAAATATCTAATGTGGATGGCATCATAAATGCTCCTGCTCCAATTAACAAGGAGCAATTGTTGTCCTTTGCAGGCATGTGTGAGTATTACAGCAAATGTGTGACTAACTGTGCCACAAAAATAGAGCCATTAAGGAAACTTTTAAGACATAAAGCTATATTTGAGTGGGGTAAAGAGCAGCAAGAAGCATTTACCATCATCAAAGAAGACATTGTGAATGCCCCCACATTAAGACTGTTCTGTATGAAGAAACGCTGTTTTATAACTGTGAATGCCAGTTTATATGGCATAGGGGGTGTTTTGTCACAGAAATGTGGAAATGAGGAATGGAATGTGTCTTTTGCTCCGAGAACTTTAAATGAAACAGAGAGAAGGTATGCCATCATTGAAAAAGAGTTACTTGCATGTGTATGGGCAATTGAACACTACAGGAATTATGTAAGGGGAAGTAAATTCACTTTAAGGACGGATCACAAACCTTTGGTTAATATACTTTCACCTAGGGGTGGATGGAACTCTACTGCGAGCCAGATTCAAGTTTACAAGAATACTGTTCTAAAACTGAGTTTGTTCCAGGTAAAAAAATAATTACAGCAGATTTCATTGCATCATCCATGTGAGGTACATCTGTCTGAAAAGGGAGACGATTCAGAAATTGTTACCACTATTCAGGATGTTGTTGTAGGAGCTTTTGCGGAAATTTCAGAGGAGAAAGGGAGGTCTGGTGAAGAGGAAGATCCATTATGGCAAACTGTTAAGAAATACATTTTGGAGGGTTGGCCTAGGAAAAAGGATATCAGTGACAAACTCATGCCCATGTTTAATGTTGCAGAAGAGTTAGAATTAGAGGAGATATTGTGTACAAAAATGGTAAGTGTGTGCCACCCTTTGATATGCGTGATTTAATTCTCAAATTAGCTCATAATTCTCACCAAGGAATGTCTGCTATGAAACAGTTAGTAAGATCTTTCTTCTGGTGGCCAGGGATGGATTGTTTGTTGGAATGCAGAGTGAGAGAATGTGATGTATGTATTTCCAGTGAAAGAAATCCTTAAACTCAATGTACCATCCCTTAAGAACACAGAGTGGCCTGAAGAATCTTGGAAGAAATTGGGCTTTGATATTTTAGGCCCATTTATGAACCTTCCATTTGAATAACGATATGCTTTAGTTCTAGTTGATTACCATTCAAAATGGCCAGAGGTCAAGTTTGTTTCAGTTTCTACCACTGACAGGGTTTTGGATTTTTTTAAAGAAAGTTTTGCGAGGGAAGGTTGTCCCTCAACCATAGTGACAGACAATGGTGTACAACTTATTTCAAAAGAAATGGAAGAATGTCTTAAATGTCACAACATAAAACATGTTACCACACCTCTTTATGCGCCACATGAAAAAGGCCAAGTGGAAAGCTTCAACCGGTTGTTGAAGGCTTTCATTTCTGACGTTGTCAAACAGGGAGGTGATTGGAGAAATGTATTAAGAGAAAGAATATGGATGTATAGAAATACTCCACATACACTTACAGAGGTTAGTCCTTTCCGCCTTCTGAAGGGCAGGGACCCTCCTTCAAATATATGCCCATGGTGGTTTAAAGAGAAATGTAAGAATAATATCTTGAATGAACATAATCTGAACAATACTTGTGAAAGAGTTAAAGCAACAAAAACAAAGTTAGAACAAAGTGTGGTATGATAAAAGGTGGAATACCAAGGAGCATGACTTCTAAGTAGGAGACTGGGTGAGAATTAAGAAACCAGGTTTTATTGGCAAGTATATGAGCAAATTTGGTAAACCCATACAAATTTCTAAGATTTTTAGAAATAGTGTTATCACTCAAGATGGGAAGTTATGGAATGTCAGATGTGTTGCTAAGTGTCCTGAAGGTTTTAGAATCACAACTGAATCCACTAAGGTTAACAATTCTAATCTCAATACCAACTTGAAAATGCGCACCACATCATATCATGTACCACTAAATGTCACTGAATCTACATTTTCTCTTAATGACTCTGTTTCTTCTAGAGTTAAGGATTCTAGTCGCTCAAGATTATTACCAGTGAAATTATTAGATTTTGTAAGATAGAGTTGTTTGTTTCTCCCTTTCTTTTTTTCTATATTACTTTATGTATTTTCCTATATAAGGGAGATATGTTACATTCCATCTTTTACTTGCTGTTAAGGATATCATGTTATTGTATGTTCTACATTCTGGTTCCACTTAGAATCCTGGGTTAGAACTGCTTGTATCTGAAAGGTCAGTTGTACTGAGCCTTAATGATGATCAGACTGCTCTATGTTGATGTGCTGCAATTTATATTAAAATCTTTAAAATAATTCTGGACTGAATATTTTCTACACCCTGTTTATCTTTCAATAAGGTCAGCAGGTCACACAACCTTCAACAATCTATCTCCATACATCTTTGTTCCCAGCATCTTTATCTATGCCATGGTCCCATGCAGTCTTCTAGTTAACCTTTCCCAATGCAGTGTCATTCTCCATCAGCCAAACCTCAGCAACATCAACATCGTTCATTTCATCCTCATCTTTTCCATCCGTACAAGGTGCATGTGACAAGTAACCGCCCATTGCTTTCCTAATGCCTGGTATATTTTCTCCAGGGCAAGCATATTCATGCAAAGTACACGCAAGCTCGGTGACATTTACTGAGACATTTCCGGTGCCCCCACACATAAGAATATTAACCAAACGTTTGTGATTGTTTAAATTACTAAACACCTTTTCCTCAGCTGCAGCTCCTCCGTTAATGTGGAGGATCGTTGCTCCGCTGCCAGCAGTTGGGTGAAAAACTGGAAAAATAAAATGATAAGAAAACAATTTTATTATCATTTTGTTTTTGTTCACGGAGCCAAGTCTTGGGGGCTGGGCCACTCTGATGACAGCACTGCAGCAGGCATGGAGGAGGAGTGGTGGACATTGCAAGTGCACATATCGGTTGTCTTAGGATGGCCAAAATGACAAGCGCACTGAGATCTCTCCGTCCCCAGCTGCGTGGCTGGGTGGAGAACAGCATAGGCTCTCAAAACAAGGAGCGCAATACAAGTCCACTCAGACCAACCCCGGCGCTTCTCTCATCCTAATATTACCAGCATGAGAGCAGCATCTGGATTGATGCAGGGGAGTCTGGAAGCCTGTGCACTAGCAGCAAAGGGAGCACCGAGGCAGTTGGGGGCAGGTAAGTTCTATTTTTTTTTTTGTTATTGTCCCCCTGTGCTGCCCACCACTTTTCTCTAATAGCAGCGCTACTTCTCTATCTTAAAAGGTCTTGAAGGTACTACCAGCCTAAACACAGTTTAAATGCTAAATGCATAGTCTAAACGCAGTTAGTTCCCCTTCAGTTATGGAGTACTTCTGTTCTGCCTCTTGAGTTTCCTTAACAAGATTACAATGAATGTGTTTGCCTACCATGAGTATGGCTCGGCACTGACCGGACACCAATTTGAATGGCACCCACAGTTACCAAGGGTTTGAGTGTTTCATGGAACAATTTTAATAATGATGCTGCCTGTGCCTCTTTCGTAATCTTATCCATACTGTAGCCACGCGTCCTATTCACAAGAAATCAAAATGTTTTTACAACTAACCTATGGCGAGGCTCAATTTGTTCTGTGCATCACTTGACAAACTAGGCATAAAACTCGCACATTCCAGACCTGTTTACTAATTCTTCTTTGCTTTTGGTGCAGTGAACTTTACAATGGTGGAAGCAATGAAAGATTTAGGATCTATGCCAGCAACACCAGCAGTAGCCCCCAAATATTCTGCACTGGTTTGCATAAATTAACCTATGTTTACCTTTGTCCTTCTTTCGAGTATTTCCTTTTTGCTTATTCTTGCATAGGTCTTGGTGCAACACTTTTAAATGCCCCTCCTTTGTTTTACGGTAAATCAACACATTGTTCTGGGAGGCAGGAACCTCCTTCATGCTCTACCGCATATTGTTCATAATGCAGTGAAGTTTAGCCAACGCTGAACAGAGCCCGAGAGCCTGCAGCAAAACTGAAAAAGATTCTTCCAGGGTGATTAAAGCTGTTTCATGCTTCAAGTCCTTATTTCATTTAATTGTGTGATGGACTGCCTTCAAGTCCATGAAGTATTTAGCATAACATGCATGATTCTTTTACTGTGCATCAATCAGTAATAATCAATTAAATGTATATAGAAAAAATATGAACCGGTTAGAAAGTCAACTTATTGTGTCAAAGCCACATCTCCTGTTTCGGTGTTTATCTGAACATAACCAATGGTGGGGAAGGAGAAAATTCGAGATAAGAAAATAGTATGAACGGCCCAGTGGTCAGTGAAATAATGGGTGGTGCAAATTTTTCAAAGTGATAAAAACAACCTACTGTGTTTACAGATTGAACGCACAAGTAGCACAAAGTATAATTATTCTAATTACTGTCAAAACAAACTGCCTGACTGTATTTGTTAACGTTTGCACCTACTACATTGCGCATTGTAGATCTGCTTCTGCAATCAATGTATTTGTGTTTTTCTTCTTGAGGAAAAGTGATGTATGATGCGGTAGGCAAGTTACTCTGTTGAGACTGTGTAATGTTCATTTGTTGTAGAATTGGGGTTTCTCTGTTGCCATTGTTCATGCTTAAAGATGCATTTTGATCCATGGGTCTGTTGTACATCACGAATCACTTTGCCAGTGTTTTTTGGGTCTGACTTGACAGTGCAGCTGTCGCAATACCTATAGTTACCAATTATTTAAACTGTACAAAGATTAGCTTCGGGATGGTTGCTTGGAGGGACTATTTTACAACCTCAAAGGTACACTGTATCATCAGATATTACATTGCTTATCTTGTTTTTAAATAATTTAGTCAGAGCTCCAAATACAAGTCAAATCTATTGATTTTGTCAGTGCTTGTTTAGTGAGTGAACGCGTTCAGAGTTTGCAGATAGCAGTGTCCGTGTACAGTTATGTGATTCAGGTGTTTATGCATTTTATGTCAATCATTTTTCTATTTCTTGCATTACTTTTTGAAGCAGGTTTAGTTGGGTAAAATGCTGCTGTAAATCATAGGATTTGGGCACCATTATTTTGGGGGGAAACGGTGTGCTTGCCATGGAATCTTTCCTCGAAGAGTAAGTCACTTTTCCAAACTGAAATTTGAAGTTTTCATATCTATAAGAATGTCTTCTCTACTTTTTGTGGTTTAGCCTTTTCTCCATTCAGGGCCAGACTTGGACAAAAAATAGGCCTGTGCAGCAAAATAAAAGAGGTCTTTCATGGTGAACTAGAAAGTTAAAGAGTTGGCTCACATTTGTAAATTCGGCCAGTTTAGCGCTGTATGGGTATTTTGTAAGGCATGGGAGACTCAATGCATTGGTGCATGCTGCAGATAACGTTTATTGGAATATCCTGGAAATCAACAGTAAAACGTAGCCGACCTGCATAGACATCATGTAGGAGTTGTAAGGGGTCGCAGCTGCTACCCCTAGCTTGCCCCTTACGGCCCCTGGCACTGCCTTTGCGACTCCTAGCCTCAGAGGTGGCAAGATCAGTGCCTGGTACATATAAGCAGCTCGTCATTATGGACGTTGGATTGAGCTCCAGTTTCCCTGTTTTTGGTCATTTTTTAATTACAGTACTAGTGAATTATATACTATTCTCAATTAATGTAATAAAAGAATGGAGTGCAATTTGCTAGAATATGGCCCTCCCTGGCAGCTGAGATAAGTAAAATGCTTTTAAATATATGCTGCGTGCGTGCTTGCTGGTTAGAGTGTGTTTGTGTGACAGAAAGTGTGTGTGTATGTCTAAGCATGTGTGTGAGTGAAAGTAAAGGTCAAATGGTGTGTAATATCACTTCTGCTACCCCTGGCATTTTGGTGGATTGATGTTCATGCCCGCCTGACCATAAACAGGCCCACAAACAGTTAAAAAAAAAAACAGCCCACACAGTGACCTGTCATAGCCGCCCATCGGGCACTGCCTGATTGTCCTGCAGGTCAGTCCCACTCTGTCTCCATAAAGCCTGTGCAGTCGCCTGGTTTTGATTCTTTGTGAAAGGTTGGCGCAACGTGTTTTGCTTCAACTGAGCTCATCTGTGCGAGAGTTTATGTTGCAATGAAAAACTCCATAAGTACCGCACAGATTCCACATGAACAGATTTTTGGGTGCCTTCTTCGTATCCTTTTAAAATATTATCCGGCCATTTGATACTTTTTTTTTCAGAACCGCGGTACTGTATTGCACATTGGACACCCGCGCCTCGTTCTCATGAAACTCGATATGTTTGACTAACTGAGCAAATGTCTTTCAGAAATTATTGTTTTTCTCCTCCTGGCAGAACACGCAGGCCTAACAGAACGCAATTACATTTTCAAATGTTCTCACAGTACCGCGACGTCCATCAAGCCATGCCATGTTTTCTGCACCACAAAAGATACTTTTATTATACAGTGCCCGTGTCCTTGACTTGAGGACAAACTGACTGAAAGTTATAATGGTATTTGCTTAAAGTTTAGGGTTTTTTTAACGCTAGAGAGTTGATGAAAACAGGAATACCTCGCTTCCTCGGAGTTAGGCATTTGTGTTACTTGATTAATTAGCAATCAAAGGTACAGATATTATCTATCTCCTGGTGAGTCCAAGCCCACAGACTGAGCGCCTCAAACTGCCTTCAAAATATTCTTCGGAGAGCGCCGTTTGTGATGAGCATCATTAAGTCCGGAATCAATTATCCGATTACCCGGCGTCCAGCTAAATTCTGAGCAAAGTAATAATGGCAGCCGCAGACAATGACTGAATGATCTATCGCCGTTATCAAAGTGTGTTGATTCAGAGCAGGGTCTCTCGGAGAAGGGAATGTATTTTCGGAGGCGCGCGCTGCGCGGGCGTCGCAGGAGCCTCGCGGCTTCGCGAGCGCTAATCCAAGGCCAGGTGTTGCTCGCGAGGCGGAGTTCTGACCAGGTGTCGGAGCAACACGTTTTGGAATCTCAAAACAGAATGACATTGGCTCGAGGGAAGCAGGGAAAATGGCCCGTGACTTTCCCATCTGCAGGAACAACTGTAGTAACCGCGGCTGGCAAAGGTTCAGCAGCAGCGGAGCCCACGCTCAGTGAACCGGGCCGAAATTACCATGGATGCTTTTCCAGGGGAGGCAAGGATCATTCTCATCTGTCATTAAAGGGTGCATTCCACAACTGGAAAAAAGTATTCAATATCATTTCAAATGAATTACAAAAGCGCAGAATTACATTTTAGTAAATGAGGGCCAATTGAGACTAGCTAAATTGTACTTAAAATAAGAAATGTCTGAGCCTGCCGTATGGGATGACAAATCCCGGAAGGTTCGAAGCGGTCTGACGTGTCACGGAAGCACCTGGGGCCGGCTGTTTAAAGAGCACCCCTCCTGGCAGAGCTTACCTTGATGAATGGTGGAGGGAACGGCCATATGCAGCCCTCCCGCCTCCAGGCCTCAATGTGTCCAAGTGTTGGCTCTACAACAAAAGCATAGCCACACACGAAAGGGTGATAAAAAAGAAAAGCCGAAATGAAAAATCATCAAATATCATCTATATAAATCCTGTACTGAGTGGCCAATCTATTTAGCACACTTATTATGTACTAGCAGTGTTCTGTAATATAACGCACCACCGATTAACATTTACATTTGGTCAGTTTAAAGATGATGTAAACACAAATCGTGTGTTTGTGTGTTCAAGAGAAACGATTTATCTTTTCACTAAATAGTTTATATGGTACTCACACAGGCATTTTGGAGTATGTAAATTAATAATAATTTAGATTAGCGATTTCCTTAAGGAACAAACTTGCTGTATTTTCTCTATTTTATTTGTAATCCTTACTAATGTGGTATTTTACCTTGTTTTGAAGTACCAACTAATGGAGTATCTGAACCTGTAATGATAATACGTAAAAATGAATATTTACCAAATGAGAAATCAATTTTGAATGAATTTGTTCATAAAACCCTTTCACTCAAACCAACTCTCTTTTTTGATATTGCAAAGCCCCAATTGGACCTCACTGTTCATAATGTTTGATGTAAATGTTTGATCCTTATCAACTTTCCTTGTTGACGAATAAAGGTGCATACGACCAATGGTGGGGGTTATTTAGGCATTAGAGTAATTATAAGCCACTACAACCATGTTTTTCTTGCTTGGGCCAACATTGGAAACAGAAAAGTCCATTCCTGGTGTGGAGCTGTTTTTGCATCTCCACTCCAGAGGCTTGAAAAAGGTCAGCAGATTCTGGTGAGCCAAAACTTGTTACATATGTGCAACTAGTTGAAGGCCATCAATTCCCATTTGCATGACTCAGCACCTGCAAGCAATTGTAAGAAATGGACATATGATCCAACTCGAAACATGTATCTTAGAGTATACATTTGCAGCTTGCCTTGTGCTTACGAGCTAGCTCTACTAATTGTTGCAAGGGGCTTATTGAACCTGTGATTCACAGATTATTAATTTTTCTTTTGTCAATAAAGCTTTTCATGCTTATTGGTATGTAAGCAAATTGCTCTGACAGAACCTGTTGCCAGGAATGCTAGAGCTTGACTAGGTATAGTGGCTGAAATTAGACTGGATCTCCACACAAGATCCACATGTGCCAAAAGTAAGATGAAGGATTTTCCATGGACAAGTTTGGGTGGAGGATGGCCTGGTGTTATCTTGACTTTTAGTTCTGACAGAGTACTGTGCATTTTAAAGTTTTGTGGGTCTTATTGTACTTATTGTCTTTATTAGGTACATTTATGAATTGAGATTTATCCAGTGACGTAGCTAGTGGGAGATGGGTGTGATGGCGGCAAGCCGCGAGCGCATGGTAAGTTTTGTTTCTTCTTTATTCTCCCTCATCTGCGTCGCTGAACACCCCCGCTCATTGCCGTCTGTTGCCCCCTGCTCCTCGTGCTCTTTTGCCAGCACCCACTTGCTGTTACCTGCACTGGGCGGCAAACAAAGGGATCGTCCCAGGCATCAAAGGCCCTACCTACGCCACTGGGTTTGTCTCCCGTTTAGGTGATAAAAACAAGGTCTTTGGCTGCAACGCAGCGAGTCCCTTGATTTAGGAACTATAAATGTGAACGAAATCCATGGTCTAAGTGCAGGAGGTTCTAGGGGATAATCAACATTTGCATACAGGCTGTGTCTGAAGGCGTTTCCCATTGCATGTGAGATCAGTGGGCAAGCATGAATTCAGATTCCTACCTCCATGCTAGGTAACTTATGGGGATAGACCCTCTCTTTCCCTTTTCCCCGCCTAACCAACCCCCTCGCAGAGATGAGCTGTAACAGAAAGCAGTATACTAACTAAGGGGCTTATTACGAGTACGACAGTCCTTGGAACTGCCATACTTGCGATAGCAGTCCAACCACACAGGTGGTCCAACTTTTGTATTATGATGGTGGTGGATCTTCCACAAGACCGCAGCCACCAACAGGATCCAGGATCCCGCAGCAGGTTCGGTGCAGAAAGCAGGCCAGATTTGCGGCAGTGCCTATTCCGGCACCATCGAGAGAATGGCAACCTGCCTTTCCACCAACCATTACATGGCCGTGACCAAGCCATGAAATGCTTGGCAGCAAGGTAAGGAAAGGGACCCGCAACACAGCCCCTGCAGCAAATCTGCCCACGGGGATGAGTGCAGAGGGCACATGATGTGCGCCCCCCCACAAGTGTAGGCTCCTGCGTGGACTGTGTAGTATGCATGACATGGTGCATGCCACACAGTGCACTCGATGCGGCAGCGGCCCCACGACAGTGACATTACTGCTGGCTGTATTCCTCAGCCAAAGCAATGCACCACTGTGGGACCACTGCAACACCACCCGCCCATCCGCCCGCCCTGGATTTAAGTTGTTATCCAGTGGGTTCACCACGGGCTTGGCGGTCTTCCTGGGTCGGCTGCGGTGGCTGTCCCTGTGGAAGACTGCCAAACTCGTGATACGGCCCTAAGTGTTTTTCTGGTTGTGAATAAGTGTGCAGTAAGAAGAATGGGGACAGGAGAATTGAAACTGAACAAAACCATATTTAAAAGGGCTTCACACCCATTGTATACTATTAATATGGTAACAGCACATACAAGTATAGAGAGGGTTGAGTAAGGCCCACTAATGATGTTGGTAAAAAGTAATTTCTGAATGAAGGCATCTTTAGTATAGAACATTTGAATAATCTTAAAAAGAAGATGAAATAACTTAAAAACAAACTTAGTCAAGAAAAATGGTCAGCGTTACTAAAATGGTACAAAGAAGCGATGAACCATAGACAGAAATCTCAGGTGCGGAACCTGAAAGACACCCAGAAGAAACTTGATACCAAATCAGCCACTTGAAGGATAGGGTTGGACCCTGTACTCTTATTGAAACACCTCGTGCCTATTTAATTGTGTTGTATTGTATTATATTATATTATATTGTATTGCATTGCACTGTATTGTATTGTATTGTATTGTAGCATTTATATAATGCTTACTACCTCTATGTGGTATATACCACATAGAGGTAGTAAGAGGTATGAGCAGGGCTGTCTTTAGCACTGGTGGTGCCCAGTGTGACAATGTTTGTTGGCAACCTCCACTGACCACCTTCGCCAGAGAATCCCTCGCCAATAACCTTTAACAGTGACCTCAAGTCTCCATAACAACTCTCTCTCAGATGCGTTTAATTAGTTTTCCAGCACCACTCATACCAGTGTGGGGTAAGAGAGTGCTTTACATCACACACACATTACACTGTTAATCTACCACATGTGTGTAAATCAGTGTAGAGGAAATGTTACATATCACAGAGGACTAAAAGATGTAGGAGTCACATGTCATCCATACTGATAGGCAATATAGACAAGGCTACTTGAATTATGTGATTGTGCAGCTACGGTAAATTTTGCATTATTATTCATTTGCTACATTTGTCACATAATCCATCATCTTCTGTCTAATCAACAGATTTTAACAAAATATATTTTCTTTCTAGCTCAAATAATTTAAAAGTTACTAAAAATGCAGTGACATGTTGCAGTGCAGTGGAAGGCCCTTTGTAAAGCATGACTGGTTGCCTTGCTGTTGCTTATTACAGTAGTAGGTGCTAAACTGGTACTAATGAGGTGCACTCAATGCCCAGACAGTGTTAACAAGCATAAAAAGTACAAAATAATGAAGTAATACTATAAAAAACAAAATCCCTGTCACGCTGCATAACTTACCCTTTCTTGCTGCATAATTGGCTCAACACTGCCGCATTATTTAGCACTCCCCTGCTGCATAGTTCCAGGGGTCTTGAGTATAGTTTTAAAGTGCTTGGTCTGGAAAAGCACAATCCCAGAATTTAAACCATGGTTGCAGGTTTTTTAATAATAAGAAATTATTTGTAATCAAATGAACCCTTTTTGCAACTTTAGGATAATGAAAGACTGGAGGAAAAAATAATTACGTCCTAATCTATACCTTGTAGTTTGCATGCAGCTCTTCAGTTACAGTTAATAGCTCACTGTTCTATATTAGGATTTTAACATATAAACTGTAAGTAACAAAAGGATCTCTCTGACAAAAGCTACAACCCACTGAACTATTTTCATTATATGCATTTTGTGATCTGCATGGTAAATGTTCTTTGCAGCAGGCATATTAACCCTGAACACTACTTTATGATGAGTCAAATCTTCCACTAGACAAAGCTCTGATCTCTCTTCAGGAAGAAAATTATTCACTCAATTTATCTTGAATTTTTTATTGTTGCCTGAAAATGGCTAGAGAAGGCACACAGCAGTAGGCGCTTTAAAAACCATAATATACTTGTAAACACGGCACCTCTGCCACCACCACAGAAGTCAGCCCTTGGCGCCATGGTACCGGTGGCACATCCCAGAGCTGGCCCTGGGTATGAGAGATTGATACAACTTTTATGGTTTTTATTAGGCTGACAGCTTTGAGCAGCTCCAAAGGTTCTTCAGTTGTGTTTCTTCTGACCATAGTCTACTTGGCTGGTTAGTGCGTTGAGTTGCTCAACCTGATATTTTGTTTATGGTCCTGAAAAGGCATTGCTGGAAAGAAAAAAAGTGGGAAATATGCTGGGATGGACTTTGTTACTCTCATCTCATATCAGAATGCCATTGGGAGATGTACAGAAGGAGTCATAGTATCCATCTAGTTGGGACCTGCAATGATGGACTAGATTAGACTCTTCTGATTGGACAGCAGTATGTGACAGATCACTTCAGACATATGATGGAACCCTTGAAGGATGTCACAATTTGTGTGTGAGTAGCTGTTGTGAAAAGTGGTAGGTATACCACACTTTGTATGTCTCTGAGGAAAGAAGCAATCCATTTTAAAGCATTTTAATTCTGAAATGACAGAGTCTTTGTAGTAGCATGTGGTGATAGACAGTGCCAAATACAGCCGATAGGTCCAGAAGCCATAGGACTGCCACTCTATTCTTGTCCACTGTGAGGTCTTCGCAAATTACTATACTGGCTGAGTCTGTGCCTCGTCTTAGTCTGAAGTCAGACTGTTGGTCTGACATCAAGTAGTTTTCTTTTCTAAAGGTTGGAAGTTGAGTAAACACAACTCTTTCAGATATTTTTCTTAGGAATTGGCCATTTGATATGGGTCTGTAGTTTGATGGATTGGATGAGTCTTCATTTCCTTTTTTGATGAGTTGTTTAATGTAAGAGGTTTTCAGAGTGGGAATGTACCTAGTTCCAGGGACTTGTTGAGTAAGCTTCTAGTAACCTCCTGTGTGCAGGTTGTGCAAAATATATCTTCAAAGATATTTGGAGGTACCTGATCCGAAGCTGAGCCTGATGATGTGCTTGTGATAATAATGTTGAGTAAACCTTTATCTTAGAGAGTATTTGTTGGAAAGTGGATTATTGGTAGGGGCAAATGTAGGTCTGCCACCGGCAGTAAGGCCACTAACACATGATAGGACTCAGCATAGGTTTTAGAAAATTATTCCTATGCTCAATCCTTGGTAGCATGGCTGCGAGCAGGCAGGCTTAACTTCAAAGACAGGTATGTAATGCATTTAAAAACACCAATTCAGTAAATAATTATGACACAACACATAATAAAACTCCAACACCAATTTATAAAAATAGGGAATATTTTATCTTTAAAATGACACCAAAACGACAAAAATCCAATGTAGGGAACCGAAGAAATGAATTTGCAAAGATTTACCATTATCTAACACTTAGAAACATATGGCACCTGATTGGGATATCTGGTCGCGATAGACCGGCTCAAAATCAAAGTTTCAGGCCGACCGCGATGGAGCCCTGAGCGGCTACCACTTGCGGTAGGTCCCGGTCACAGTTTTTACCTTCGAACTTAGGAACTTTTCTGGAGCTTTTCTTCCCGGGATCCCTCGAAGCTCTCAGCCACTCCGGATTTGGTGAGGGTTCGCCAGATAGCCTTGCAATGAGCTCCCGGTCAAACTTATGGAAGTCCGACCTCCGGAGCGTTCCAGCAGGGCAAACTCAGGATCCTGGCTGACACGCGGTTGAAGGTAGGCGGCTTGGCTTTCGCGGTTGCTCCCGGTCACCTTTTCTTCATTTGGACTTAGACATTTTTACTGAGTTTCTTCTCGCGGGGTCCCTCAATGCTCTTCACCAGGCCGGATTCGGTGAGGATTTGCCGGCCTTGGATTTCTTCTACTCCCGGTCAAACTCTGGAAGTTGGACCTATGGAGCTTTTAGTGGGATGAACCTGGATGACTTGCCCGGCTCGCGGTTGAAGGCAGGTGGCGTGGCTGGCCAGGTTGAGTCGGTCTCTCTATGGGGCTTTTTTTTCAAAATTGCTCCAAAGTTCTCCAAACGTCTTGAACTTCTTCCTGAAGTTCCTCAAGGGATCCCAAAGTGTCTCAAACTCACTCCAAGGGTCTGGAAGCTCCAAGATGGTCCTTGAAAGTTGAGGACTTCAGTTCCCACAATCCATGTGGACAAGACCCTTACAAATCCACTGGTGTTGTCCAGGCTGACGATCCTTGCTGGTGATGGTCCAGGTAAGCTCTGTTAACCTGTAGCTTGCAGGGAGTCCACTCTTTAGTTCTTTTGCAGCAAGGTACTCCACAGGGCTGTAGTTTCAGCTGGTGCAGTCTTCAGAGGACAGGCCTTAGAACTTTGTACCCCAACTTCTCAGCATGGCAACGTCTTGCTGCCTTAAGTTTCAAGCAGCAGATCTAAGAGGCTCTGCCCCTCTCAGATACTTATTCCAAGTTCTCTGGGTCAAGCAGGAGGTCACTGCTGACCAATGGGAGCAGGGCAACTCCCCAAGAATATTACCACATCCTGTAGAGTGTGGCATTATGTTGTCCCAGAGTGCACCAAATCCCCCAAATTCATAATGGCTGATTTTCCAACAGGGAGCTAAGAGCTGGCACACCCCTAGAATAGCATACTTTCCATAAACACTCCCCCTTGCATCTGTGCATTCTTCTATAAGCCTAGCTCTGACTGAGTTGAAAAGTTAAGAGTTATAAATGACACTAAGGCCTCCTCTTCTCTTTGAAGACCATGGTTTACGACTCCTCCCCCTGCTCTGGCATTCCAGTGTAGCAGCACACTGCCGTCCCAGCAGAGCTGGTTAACCCCAGGGGCTCTTTATCACCTCTTCAAGGCAGCCCGGCTAATCCACGTAACTCTGACCAATCAGGACAGACCACTGGAAGGCTGAATCTGGACTTACAAACAAAAAAGGCTTCAAACTTCTTGTATGTACACTTTAGGAGTAAGTCGACCATATCATATTCTTGAATTTATTAATACCATTCGGGGAAGTCTTTGAATGATACTTCTAGCCCTCTCCTATCAAGAGTTATTAGTTACTAACTTCCTACCATGTTAACCTATGTAGCAGGGGATTTGCAAGGGGAAAAATGACTTGGGCCATTAGCCAAGTATTTTGCTTATATCTACAGGACCCCCACCCCATGGGACAACTAGGGGAGACTTTAGTAGTTCCGATTCTGCAGAAATATTGCAGATCCTCCCTCCACAGGGCTCCTAGCATCAAAGTCGAATTTGGGCAGCACTTTATCGCAATGTGGGGAGTGAAATGTGAAAGTTTACTTAACCCAGGGCATATACAACTCATTTTATAGGGGTCTACCATATAAATACCGGACCCCCCACCCCTGGGACACCTAGGGGAGACCCTGGGGGTTCCTAATATGCCAAAATATTGCAGGTTATCCATGTTTAAGTGCCCCAAACCCCAACGTCGAGTTTGAGCACAATTTACTTTTTAAAAGCAGTCCTGCCACCCAGAGCTACTTTTAAACCTGACCTCGGGCTTCATCAGTGCACACATTCAGTTGCAGAAAAGCTGCTGGCCTCAAAACTGCCATGCCCTATTGTGGGCTAGAGACTTCTAGGTAGTTTTAATCCCCCTGCCAACCACAGGGGTACCCCAACCCTTAGTGTACCCAAGTGTATGTAGGTGTTTTCACTGTATTCTAAATGTGTCTCTTTCAGCATAGCACTGGCCCTGGGCCTGGTTAGGCAGAGCCAGTCAGAGTCAGTTACCTCCAGTACCATTCAGCAAAAGTTAGGGATGCCCAGGGCACAGGATGACTTTGCAACTGTATTGAACGCATTTAGTGCTGGAAGATTGCTTTTGGCTGTTTCTGTGGTGGTTCTTGGGGAATATTGCATTGGCTGGACTAGAGTTAAAACCAATTTATCGAGTTGCTTACCTCCTTTAGTGATTAGATTTCTCTCTAGCCCACACAACTAGGAATTGGCATGAAATGCTTACATATTTAGTGCTCTGCCAGTTGTCTAAGGGCCTTTTGGGTCATTGACCCCTGATGTCAGCACACTCTCACCCAGACAAAATTATCCTGACAAGAACTAGCAAACCATTTTTGAACAATACGTTATTGGGTTAAGAGGGAGGATTTCGGCAGATGAGCCACACCAAGGGAGGCATGCTCTTCTGTTATTTCCACTTTAAAATTGATCACCTACATGAGGGGGTTCCTAACTGATATGGAAAACCCAGTAACTGATTAGAAGAGACAGGTAGAGGTGGGTTTAGAGAGCCTGAGCTGGTGAATGAGCCACAATATACCCTTCGATGCCATCCAATATTTTGGAGAGCCTAGAAATTGTGCCTCATAGGATAGCTTCTGCCGTAAAATGCAAGTTGCAATGCAAAATATGGATGGGGACAGCAGGAGAGTTTTAAATTAATATTTAAGAGTCACTAATAATGACTACTGCATTACACCTAGAAATTAAGGCTTTCAAAACCTTGAAATTAGAAGGTGTTGGAACTTTGAAAGACAAGAAGAGACTGCATACAGCTTACTCTTGTCAACAAAGGAATGACTGAGCTGAGAAAATACTGCTTGTACTCATTTCTCTAACAATTCAAACTCTCATGCTATCCCTCTGCTAAGTCACATCAAGAAAATCCATAGAGCTACTGCTGTACCTTTCTAGAACTGAGAACAAGGAAGAGGGGAAAAGAAAGATAACGGTGCAAGGCTAATCTTTGGAGAAGCTGAGCCCTCCCATATTGTTCCTGCGACCTTCTGCAGCAGTGGTATCTGTAGTTTGAGAGGAGTGCAGAGGCGGTCTCCCAGAGTATGAGGGGTACTCGCTCGAAGACAGGAGCGAAGAGCACAGTGGGGTGTGTGGTGATGACTGGCTGTGTTGCCGATTAGCAGCTTTGATGATCTCTCTCCTGTCTGTCACAGGTGACAGGTTTGGTACAGAGGACGCAAATGGGAGAGGCTTGCAGCAGGCACTTTAGGCGTGTCAGCACAAGTTCATCAGGCCATCCTGGGCAGGCCTGAGTTTCACCTTCATTTGTGCTTTGGAGTGTGGGAATAACCAGATTTCTCCCATCCTATTCAATCCTGTGAACTATCAGTTGCTGGCAAGTTTGACCATTTCTCATTTTAATATATGGCAGAAGTCACAACCGGTGAAGAGGAAGCACTTGACTTGATTACTGGCTGTCCTGCATACGGGGCTGTTTTTACAGCCGCATTATGTGGCATGTGGATTTTGGCCTCCATAAGGAGATTTGAAAGGATGAGCATCAGAGGTAGGGCTGGGCGAGCTAATATGAGTCGCTTATCAAGCATAAACAGTATGGCGGGTATGTCTCTGGCAGCTGGGAGAGCAACATCTTATAAAGCACAGAAAGGCTAGAAGGCTAAGAGAAAAGAAAAACTGATTATTCCTGGAGGCTCTTCTTGTCAGATTGCCCTGGATGCTTCATTTGAGAGTGCTCAGCTGGTAGAAAGTGTTAATATCCAAGGGGCAAAGGGCAGACTTTCATGTGACTCTGGTTTGTCTCAACTTTCCCCAGTTTTAACAGTTGGCTCCCTGTCAGTCCTCTATCAAAAAAATATTGATCAGTACATACACCCTTCTAACCCAACGCTGGTGGTAGAGCTAGGTACAACAGCTGGGCTGGGTACAACAGCTAATCATTCTGGCAGTATAGCTACCAATGACTCATTGGGTGTGCTTAATAAATCTGCACCTGTATTGTATGTCCCTAACTCTTCTGAACTAAAGGAGTCTCTCTTGGGTAAAACAGATTTGAGCATGAAGGCGCTGTTTGGAAATCTCGTAGACGTGGGAGTTTGGTTGGAAGTGGTGAACCTGATGACCCTAGATCATTTAAAAGAAGAGATGTGGTGGATGTTGTACCCCATTTAAGATCTGGACAAATAGCAAGTGGCACTCTAGATCTGGGGGGTCAAAATGTGCAGCAGGGTAGGATCCTTGGTGGAGATGATCTGGTGGGCAGTGGTATTCAGCATCCTGGCTTAAATCCACAAGGACTGGCTGAGGCTGTTTCACTGTTAGATTCAGTCAGCTTGTCAGATTGGGAGCTGCATAGCTTGGTTTGGCCAGACCAGCTGAGGTGATGGAAATAGATCAAAGGAATCAGTTGTATTCTGATTGAAAGGGGACTGCCGGTAAAGGAGCAGTTTGTAGTAATCCAACAGATGGTTTGGTTAGACCCCTTACAACTATTCAGCTAGAGGACCTGGTTACTAATGTCTTCACTCAAGGAGAATTGAATTCTGTAATTTCAAAAATAGAGAAAGAACTATTATGGGATCATGAGGGTCTGGAGTTTACGCCAATAAGCTCTTTATCCCATCACAAGAAACAACCTCTTTATATCTCTCTCTCTAAAACTATGAGGTCAACGGAGTCAGCAATGGTCGGGCCTAATTTAACGGAGGAGATTGCCGCTGAGCCAGAGAAAGCCACTTCAACTGCCTATCTATGCTCTCCTCCAGCTCCATAGGGCAGAGAATAGGAAGGACTCTCTTTCTCTAAAGACAACAGACCTGAAGACATAGGTTGTGCTGATAAAACTGTCTAGAAATATGGCCATTCTTCATATCCATTAGGAGGGACCTAGAGACGTGCCAGATCACGTTACAGGAAAAAGTCAGAGAGAATAAATATGCCACTCTGAAGCATGAATCTCAGTTGGAGGGTCATACCTCTAAATTAGATCTGAAAAATAGATCTCGAAAGAATAACCTCAGAGTTTTATGTATTCCTGAGCACAGCTCAATGATCACCCAATAAGTTATATTGTTTGTTCTTCAGAGAAGCCTTTCTGGCATTAAATGACTGGGACATGGACTCTATTATTCAAAGGGCGCACAGTTTCCTATTTCTGTAACCCAGGAAAGGGGGAGCTGCCCGTTATCTCTGGCTATCCTAATCTATGTTGGAAACTTCAATCTGTGACTGAAGATCTTTTAGGTGGCTCTCCCTCGATCCCTTGTCAGAGCTTGCGGTGTAGATATTTTTGTTCGATCTGACTTCTGTCATGAAACATTTGTGCATCGCTGGCAGCTTGGTGAATTCATTCAGGCATTCCAGAAGATTGGGCCAACAGTCTCCTTTATGGGGCCAACTAACTTGAGGATCAATGTTAAAGGACATACAAATTTCCGTCAGTTGAGGAACTGCTAAACAAATGGCAAGCAGTAAAATGATTTGTTTATCTTCAAGAGGTTTGGAGCAACCCAAGCCAAGTACAGATATCTGCTCTTTATCTGGAGATCCCCTTCCTCTTAAGTTTTGACAATGTGTTTTACTCTGATCTCTTTTTCTACATTTTTCTTCCTTCTTCTTTTCTCTCAGCCATACTCGCTTTGTGCATTATATTATTCTGATGACTGAATAGTTTGGTACACTTTGGATTGGTGATATTTGGCCTCTAACTTACTGGTTGGTGTCAGCCTATAAGACATTGTGGGTAAGGAAGGTGGGTGGATGGGCCAGGGTTTGGGCATAGAAGCTGGGGGGAGGGTTGGTTCTCTTGGTTGAGGTGGTAGGGTGGTGTAAGGTTTATGAGACTGTAGAGCAGGGGTCAAGGTTTAAGCAGATTTGGTATCACCTACAAGGGTGTGGAAGTGCAGGGGGTAAAAATAGGGTAAAAAATTGGGATGAATGTAAAAAAATGGATTGGCAGAAACGAAAGAGGGAACCTCACTTAAAGTTGGGAGGATGGTGTATGTGGCGTCACTTTATTACAAAGGTATGGTGAGGGGTAATGGTGGGATGAGTCATGATCTGCAACTTTATATTCTTTCTTGCAATATTAATGGTATGAAACTGCAAAATAACCACAAGGTAATTAAGAAGAAACTCCACACTCTTAAGCCACTTATTTTTTGTGTTCAGGAAATCCATTTGTCTCGTGAACCGGCTCCCCTATTAAGGAAACTCTGAAATAGGGTTCTGAGTGCCTCGAGTTATAATTATGCTCAGGGCAGGAAGCCTTTTTCATAGGTGACAATAATTAGGTTTATTGAAACAAAAATGTGACATAGGGGGGCAGTGGCTGATTGCATTAATTAAACAAGCATTGGCATAGCCAATAGGTCTCGCTTTTGGGACCTTCTAAGTATTTAGTTATGCAGCACAATATCCTTGGTGCAACCACATCAACTGTTGCATGATTAAACACTTATAAGGTCCCAAAGGCGAGACCTATTGGCTATGCCAATGCTTGGTGTGGTTGTGTGTGTGGTTGTGTGTGTGTGTGTGGTTGTGTGTGTGTGTGGATGTGTGTGTGTGGTTGTGTGTGTGGTGTGTGGTTGTGTGTGTGTGTTTGTGGTTGTGTGTGTGTGTGGTTGTGTGTGGTTGTGTGTGTGGTTGTGTGTGTGGTTGTGGGTGTGGTTGTGTGTGTGGTTGTGGGTGTGGTTGTGGGTGTGTGTGGATGTGTGGTTGGTTGTGGTTGTGTGTGTGGTTGTGTGTGTGGTTGTGTGTGTGGTTGTGTGTGTGGTTGTGTTTGTGTGGTTGTGTGTATATGGTTGTGTGTGTGGTTGTGTGTGTGTGGTTGTGTGGTTGTGTGTGTGGTTGTGTGTTTGTGTGTGTCTGCCTGTGTGTGTGGTTGTGTGTGTGGTTGTGTGTGTGGTCGTGTGTGTGTGTGGTTGTGCATGTGCAGTTGTGTGTGTGTGGTTGTGTGTGTGTGATTGTGTGTGTGGTTGTATGTGTGGTTGTGTGTGTGGTTGTGTGTGGTTGTGTGTGTGGTTGTGTGTGTGGTTGTGTGTGGTTGTGGTTCTGTGTATGGTTCTGTGTGGTTGTATGTGTGGGTGTGGTTGTGTATGGTTGTGTGTGTGTGTGGTTGTGTGTGTGGTTGTGTGTGTGTGGTTGTGTGTGTGTTTGTATGGTTGTGTGTGTGGTTGTGTGTGTGTGTGGTTGTGGTTGTGTGTGTGGTTGTGTGTGTGTGGTTGTGTGTGTGGTTGTGTGTGGTTGTGTGTGTGTGGTTGTTTGTGTGGTTGTGGTTGTGTGTGTGGTCATGTGTGTGGTTGTGTGTGGTTGTGTGTGTGTGGTTGTGTGTGTGGTTGAGTGTGGTTGTGTGTGTGTGGTTGTGTGTGTGTTGTGTGTGTGGTTGTGTGTGTGTGGTTGTGTGTGTGGTTGTGTGTGGTTTTGTATGTGGTTATGAGTGTGGTAGTGAGTGTGGTTGTGGTTGTGTGTGTGCGGTAGTGGTTGTGTGTGTATGGTTGTGTGTGTATGTGTGGTTGTGTGTGTGGTTGTGTGTGTGTGTGTGTGCTTGTGTGTGTGGTTGTGGTTGTGTGTGTGGTTGTGTGTGTGGTTGTGTGTGTGTCGTTGTGATTGTGTGTGTGTGGTTGTGTGTGTGGTTGTGTGTGTGGTTGTATGTGTGGTTGTGTGTGTGGTTGTGTGTGTGTGTGTGTGTGTGTGTGTGCTTGTGTGTGCTTGTGTGTGTGGTTTTGGTTTTGTGTGTGGTTGTGTTGTGTGTGTGGTTGTGATTGTGTGTGTGTCATTGTGGTTGTGTTTGTGTGGTTGTGTGTGTGTGTGGTTGTGTGTGTGGTTGTGTGTGTGGTTGTGGTTGTGTGTGTGGTTGTGTTTGTGGTTGTGGTTGTGTGTGTGGTTGTGGTTGTGTGTGGGTGTGGGTGCGGGTGTGGTTGTGGGTGTGTGTGTGGATGTGTGGTTGGGTGTGGTTGTGTATGTGGTTGTGTGTCTGTGTGTGTGGTTGTGTGTGTGTGTGGCTGTGTGTGTGTGGTTGTGTGTCTGGGGGGTTGTGTGTGGGGCTGTGTGTGTGTGGTTATGTGTGTGTTTGTGTGTGTGGTTGTGTGTGTGTGTGGTTGTGTGTGTGTGGTTGTGTGTGTGGTTGTGTGTGTGTGTGGTTGTGAGTGTGGTTGTGTGTGTGTGGTTGTGATTGTGTGTGTGGTTATGTGTGTGGTTGTGTGGGTGTGGTTGTGTGTGTGGTTGTGTGTGTGGTTGTGTGTGTTGCTGTGTGTGTGTGGTTGTGTATGTGGTTGTGGTTGTGTGTGTGTGTGGTTGTGTGTGGTTGTGTGTGGTTGTGTGGGTGGTTGTGTGTTGTGTGTGTGGTTGTGTGTGTGTGGTTGTGTGTGGTCGTGTGTGTGGTTGTGTGTGTGGTTGTGTGTGTGTGTGGTTGTGTGTGTGGTTGTACGTGTTGTGTGTGTGTTGCGTGTTTGGTTGTGGTTGTGTGTGTGGTTGTGTGTGTGGCTGTGTATATGGTTGTCGTTGTATGTGTGGTGTGTGTGTGTGGTTGTGTGTGTGTGTGTGGTATTGTGTGTGTGTGGTTGTGTGTGTGTGTGTGGTTATGGTTGTGTGTATGTGTGTGTGGTTGTGTGTGTGTGGTTGTGTGTGTGTGGTTGTGGTTGCATGTGTGGTTGTGTGTGTATGGTTGTTTGTGTGGTTGTGTGTGTGGTTGTGTGTGTGGTTGTGTGTGTGGTTGTGTGTGTGTGGTTGTGTGGTTGTGTGTGGTTGTATGTGTGGTTGTGGTTGTGTGTGGTTGTGTGGTTAGTTGTGGTTAGTGTGTGTGTGGTTGTGTGTGTGGTTGTGGGTGTGGTTGTGTGGTTGTGCATATGGTTGTGTGTGTGGTTGTGGTTGTCTGTGTGGTTGTCTGTGTGGTTGTGTGTGTGTGTGTGGTTGTGTGTGTGGTTGTGTGTGTGGTTGTGTGTAGGGGTTGTGTGTGTGGTTGTGTGCAGTTGTGTGTGTGTAGTTGTGTGCAGTTGTGTGGTTGTTGTGTGTGTGGTTGTGGGTGTGGTTGTGTGTGTGTGTGTGGTTGTGTTTGTGTGTAGTTGTATGTGTGGTTGTGTGTGTGGTTGTGTTTGTGTGTGTGTGGTTGTGGTTGTGTGTGTGTGTGGTTGTGCGTGTGGTTGTGGTTGTGTGTGTGGTTGTGTGTGTGACAGTAATACTAAAAGCATCCCAAAATAAAGGAACACAAACATCGAGTTTGTGGAAAGAGAAAGCACGTAAGTCAAACGGGCGCAGCTAAGCATTAACACAACAACAAAACAAACAAGATCACTTAGCGAAGACTGGGTGCTGATAGTGGATACACACAGCCTATCATCTTAAGAGTTCAATTGCAGCCAATGTGCAATTAAACCTGCCCCCTCCATGTGAGTTGCACCCCATATTTCATGAGTTGTAAGTGCTGCAATCACCATAGCGCTTTGAGATCTAAAGCGCTACAGAGTTCTAATCGATTAACCAGTCACCAACATGCTGTGCTTTTAAAGAGAATGTGCCAAAAGTTTCCAGCTTCCGCATCATGTCCTCATGAAAGCGCCAACGAAAGGACTACCTGAATAGTGCAACGGACATGAAGCAGCCGCTGCGATCAGAAATAAACAATGTGAATGTTGTCCAGTTTCACAGTAACATTTCCTTAATGTTCTTTGAGTCACAAAACAGTAATACTAAAAGCATCTCAAAATAAAGGAACACAAACATAGAGTTTGTGGAAAGAGAAAGCTCATTGTAAGTCAAACGGTGCAGCAAAGCATTAACACAACAACATGTTCTTTGATGTTTGATGTTCTTTGAACGAGAACATCAAAGAGGCGGAGAACATCAAAGGGACGCCGCAAAAGTGAACGCGGGCGAAAGTGAAAGTGATCGCGGGCACTTAATGAGCATGACGAGGTTTGCCAGCCTCTGCTCCTAAGTGCGCGCCCGCGCACATGCACTGTAGCTCTAGGCTGGCCATGGTAGCATTTTTTTGAGCCCTCACAAAAAGTCTCGCCAGTCCAGCGCATGCGCTGGGTCAGGCGAGACCTAAAAATGAGGCAGCCAGTTTACTGTCTGCACAACATATGGCCAGAATGAGGATTATCCATTTATCTTTGAGTACTTGAATGCTGAACTTCGCCAATGGCCTGAGCCCTTAGTATTACATGGGGATTTTAACATCATCCTATTTCCGGGGCTTGACTCTACTCTGAGGGGATCTTGGAACACGGTAAGGTGTGGGGGGACCTCAGAGATGCACTGAGACAGGTCATGCGTTCTAATACATTGGTGGATGTTTGGTGTTGTAGATCATGGGAACCTGGTTTTACTTTCTACTCATCACACAATAAGTCTATTTCTCAGATTGACATGCTTCTAGTGAGTCACTCACTTCAATCTTATGTTAGTATTCACTTGAATGTGTGAATTATATCGGACCATAACTCTTTGTTGATGTTTATTAGCTCACAGTGGCTTTGTAAGTCCCCTACACTATGTATTTGGACCTTTGATCGGAAGCTTTTATTGGATGACGAATACATCTAAGTAATGAACAATATGTTAAGGGATATCTTCATGTTAACATCATCTCAGCATCCACAATTGCTATTTGGGATGCACTTAAGATTTCTGTAAGGGGCAAACATTGACTTTTTCAATACACCAACAGAAAGCTTGGTATATTCCAAAGTCTCAAATGTGGCTTTTTCTCAGACAGTTCGAAGTTAGATTGGCCCAAATTATAATTGATTAAGATTAATACTGGCAAGGAGTCTCAGAGCAGTTGGCAGCTTTGCAAACAGCTTTAAAGAAAAATATCTTGGAAAGGACTAATAAAAAGGTTCTGGCTGGGGAAATGTTATGTTTTGAGAATAATGAGGAGATGGGCCTTGTACTTGCTTTTAGGGTAAATGGTAGAGTCAATTGTTGAGCAAATGGGAATCAGGGAGGAGGTTAGGAAACATTATCAGAGCCTTTATAAAGAGGATTATTTCACCTCTCCAAAGGCTTTCAACAAATATGTAGACAACTTCCATTATTGTAAATTGAGACAAAGACATAGTGAAAGATTGGATGAACTTGTCACTTTAGTTGAAGTGGTAATGTCTATTGGCCAGCTGGTTAAGGGCGAAGCGTCTGAGCGTGACCAAATTCTCCTGGAATTCTAAAAAATCTTCTCTGGGCTACTTGCACCATTCCTCCAAGATCTCTTTAACTCCTCTGACTTTCTTAGGCAGGCCCTCCAGTCTTGGGAGAAAACTAAAATCATTATCTTCCAGAAGAAAGGGAAGTATCTAACGTGTTGTGGTTCCTAACGGCCAACAACCCCGATTAATCCAGCTTTAAAGATCTACACAAGGATATTAGCCAATAGATTATCTGCAGTGATCTCTGACCTGGTTAACCTTGAGCAATGTGGGTTTTCCCCAGGATGTGATATGATCTATGTTAATACTGCTGTAACTGCCTTGGAAGAAGCATCGGTGGAAGAAGTTTGATCATGTTGGACGCCGGAAAGGCATTCAACCTTGTCTCCTGGCAATTCCTGTGGGTGATTATTGCCATTTCAGGTTTTGGCCCCGGGTTTATCTCTCAGGCTTTGCAGCTTGCAGAATCCATCAGCACATTGCGTTTGCATCACTTTAGATCTTAAAGTCCATGTCTACGCTGATGATGTTGCTATCCTGACATTCTCCACGGCTCCTGCGTTGACATAGGTGGAATCACTGGTGACGGAGTTCGCTCAGCTTTCTGATTATAAGCTTAACTCCGATAAGACCCAGATTATCTCAAATGTCTCCGTGCTGGATCTTGATAAGTTAAAGGTGCATTAAGCAATTTACCTAGGGGTTGAATTGCCCATGCAGCCGGAGGAGGTCATTGACCTAAATTATGGTAAAGTTCTGTAATCAAGCCATGAAGGATTTTAACTAGTGGATTAGACTGCATTTGGGGCTTATTGGGAGGTGCAATCTTATAAAACTGGTTCTTCTGCCTCGGTATCTGTACTTATGTAGGTGTATACCACTAATATATCTTCCTAAGGTTTTTAAAAAATAAATTCGAAGCCCTTTGGTAAAAGTATATATGGAATTATAAAAAACCTTAATGCAACATAGAGTATCTTCAATTACCTTGTGATAGAGAAGGACTGTGTCAACCAACAGTATGGTGTATTGCCTGCCATTCTTCGTTTTGTGTCTTACTGTGGTCTTGGGTAGGGAATTCTGGCCATTGGGTCCAATCTTCTCTGATTACTCATATTGGGGGAGGCTGCAATTAAACCATATCTAGGGCTTATAGATACGGATTATTTCAAGAGGACAAAATGTAAGACCCTAAGTGTCTATCATCAAACATGGACCTGTTTAAAAACACTCTTCCTGGTATAGCCCATATACCCAATATACTTTATTTGAGTATAATCCAAATTTTCCGTTACTGTGCATTGCAGTTGGCTCAGTTACTGGATGAATATAGAACTTTGCACATTAGGACAACTGAATGAGGATCCAACTTTGTTATCCTACGAGGCACTCCAGCAGCATTTACCCTTCCCCACCAGGGCTTATTTATATATCTCCAACTTCATTATTCTCTGTTTAGTTGGCGGTGGACGAGGTAAAGTGTGCACAAATTTACTTTCTTGAGTTTCTTCTGAAACTGACTCGTAAGAGAAACTCAAGTTTGGCTTATAAAATGATTACGGCAGCTGAGATTAAAGGGTGAACGAATGTGTTTCTACTTAGTATTGATAAATGGAGTGGACATTTGGGGGCTGAGGTGACTTATAATGAAATGAAGAGTAGTAACATTCATGCAGAGACAGTCTTTCATGTGTCTCATGTCAAAACACACTATTGCAAAGATCAGAATGATTTGTACTATGCATCATATCGTTTGTACAAAACGAAAATAAGGCAGTCGATGCTTTCAGTGTGGATTGGAAGGAACACGAGCTGTTCATATCTTTGCTGCATTTAGAAGTGTATGTGGGTACTGGGACTATATTTTTCAGAAACTAAATAGGATCTTCTTCATTGACTTTACATGGGACCATAAGTTGATAATACTCAAGCATTCCCCCTTGAGTCTTTTTTTTATTTGCTGTTTCTCTTGCCACACTGGTGCTGGCACAACACTAGTTGCTAAGTGTAGCACCGATCCAAAGATATGGTATATTAAATCGCATCTGGGCCCATTTAGAATGTGGATGTCTGAGGTTATGGCTGGTCCCGAACCGAAATTGTCATAACGTATGACATTATATGGATTTTTCTTCAGTGATTTGATATCTATATGTATTTTAACTGACGCACATTGCACTTTACAGGTTTTTACCCTCTGTCCCCCTTATTGATTGGTGTTGGTACCATTGTAATCAATGGAATTTCTTTTGTTTGTTGTGATGAATTTGTAAGTTGGGATGCTCTTTAAAATAAACATATTAAAAAACTGAAGAAGGAAGAGGGATCAGTGAACAGAGTGTTCGCCAATCCCTTGCACAAAACCTAAAAAGATACAGTATGAACTGCAATTTTGACTTTTGCTTTACAGAGTGGCGGAGAAGCCTGATTCTAGATAGAAGTTTTTGACTTGGTAACCTATGAAAAGTTCCACAAAGTATGGGAGCATTAGAAATATCCAGAAACAAGTTTCATTTTGGTAAATATGGGACATACACATGTTTTTACCTATGTGAACTGATTACTGAAAACAAATGTAACCTTTGTGGCCACTGTTTCCAAATTTGCTCTGCTTTCGGCTTTGGATTGAAAACCTCAAGACTGCAGTGGGACAGTATACACCCTAGCCCCACTGAAGGATTTTGAGCTTGAAAAAGTCTAAAGTTGAAAAGGTTCACCATGGCAAACTGCTAGATTATACCTGACCATCGTAACATCACAGTCAGACACAAAAGGTCCATGTGAAACGGTCTATAGCATAGGATAACACTGACTTTCGATTTCCCATTGTTTATATTAGATACTTTTTATGTGTTTTAGGCATGTGTGTAGAATTTCAATTTCTTCAGAGCAACACTGGATTTAAGTTTAAAGGATTTTCTATCTTCACCATGGCGTCCTCAAAAACATCCCGTCACCATGACCTTCTACTTGCGGAAGTGTTCAAAGGCCCACACACACACTAAACTCCATCCTTAAAATAAATATCCAATAATGTAGAATGTAGAAAATGAGTAGGTTCACGGAGGAGAAAATCGCCCTTGTGCTTCTTAATGAATTGTAAAAGACACACAATTGATGGACGGAATGCAGAAAAAAAATCAAAACATTCACCCCCAGTGAAGAGATCTGGGTTAAATCCATCATTCTTTTGCTCACCATGCCACCCCAGTTTAGACCTGGCCATATGCAAATCAGTCTTGACCCTGTGCCTCATGGGAACAGTCAAGCCCGAACTGCCAAGCCAGGTCACCCCTGGACCGGAAACAACCATCCTAGGTACTTACTTTGTCGGAATTCCAAAGAGACACTACAATGACTGTTCCGAGATCCTGTGCATGAGGGCAGTTGCCCTGGCAACATAGACTCCACGCTCCTGCATTGTAGAATCAAGGAGAGTTACACGCTAAGGTGTGCAACTCAACAGGTTATCATGCCAGCGTATGACGTATTGTAGCAACAGAATGACAAGTACACATTACCTCCAGGTCCCTCATGTCCTCGTCCCGTTCAATACAAGTGGAGATAATCATCTACCAACCGAAAAAAAGACCAGAGGAATGCTGGGACCCTAACCCTACCCCTCCCACTGGGAGTACATAAGCAGAACCTACCCATTCCGCCTGTTCTTTTTTCTGTCTGTCAACATAATTGGGACGAGGTGCTGGTGCTGCTCCTGCTGGGCTGGAGTGGCATTACTTCTTCCACTCCCCATCCGGCTGCCTGGCTGTGTGGGTGGGGAGTCTGCCTCCCGGCCTGCCGGGCCTACCGAGAGGCTTGAAGTTTCCTGGCTGGGTTTTCCATGCCGGCCGGCCCTTTGCAGCTGGTGCACGGCCTCCCGGTTTCTTCCGGGTTGCTGGGCACGTCTTCCTGTGGCCTGGCCGGGTGGAAGACACACTGCGATTAATGGGTCTTTTGACTTTCGCTACTCCTGCCCTGGCATGGATGTTGGTCGGGCGCCTTAGGATGGCTGGTGGCGGGGGGGCTTGTTCCTGTTTCCCGCTCCCCCGGTGAGTACCGCGTAGCGGTGTCTCTTTCTTTCCCTACACTTTAGGCCTTCTTGCTGCTGTTCTGCTGCACGCCTGTGTTCCCTCCTGCCCTGGCGTTGTTCCTGGGGGCATGCCTGGGTGCACAGGGGGCCTTCTTCCTGTCACCCTCCGGGTGACTGCCACGTTGCAGTCTCTATTTTTCTTCCTCCTCCTTCCAGTTAGCAGGATGGTGCAGTGTCTTCCGAGTGCAGCAGCAATACTCTTTGGTGACCTGAAGGTCGTGAGTTTGGATCTTGGCAGAGTAGATTCATTCAATGTTTTATCCTTCGTTTGGTACTGCGAACGAAGTCTGTTGCTTACAGCACTCAATGTTACACTCTTTATTGCTCCATGCTGTGTTTTTACCTCACGCAGGTGGAGCTGCTTCCTCCTGCCCTGGTGTGGATCCATGTGGTGTTCCTTGGGCTGACTAAAGGGGAGAGGGGGTCAGGGGCTTGAGGCTCTGGCTAATCTAGCCCTCCCTGGCCTTTGCTTTTGCCTGTGCCCTGCTGGGATCCTCCCCGTTTTGGCCCTTCTCCGTGTGTGGGTTGGGCCGCTGGGTCCTTCTTTTCAGGCGGGTTGCTTGGCTTTGACCCTGACTTCCCATTTGCTTTGCGTTCTGTTTGCCTTGGTTCTGCCATGGGTGTTTCTCCCCTGCTCCTGCCCTCCCTTGGTGCGTGCTTGGCCATGGAGTTTGTGGATGTGGGTGGTTTGCTTGGTTTCCCTCCCTGGCTTCTGTTGCCTCTCTGGCTTGCCTCGTTTTGGGGGTTCTTTTTCCCCTGGGGTTGGGGTTTCCGGGCTGTGGTTGTTGGCCCTGCCAGGCATCTGTGGGTGTCGTGTTGTTGGCCCCCGGTCTTCCTGGCCTGTCTGTTGTTGGTCGGTGGTCTGCGTGTTTTTTTTTTAGGGGGCATGTCTGGCTGGCCTGTTCTTTCGTCCATTTCTGGTCTTGGCTCGTCTGCTGCTAGTGTTGGGGCTCACTTGGGGTTCCCATCTCTGGTCTTGGGTTCTCTGGGCCGCTTGGTCGACTGGCTGTCCCATTGAGGGCCCATTGCGCCTCTTTTACGGTGGTTGGTGTTTGCCTTCTCCAGGGCTGTGGCTTCCTGCTCCAGTCTCCCCGTGTTTGAGATTGGGGTGTTCTGCTGGGGCTGTGTTGTTTGGGGCGGGGTCTCCCTCTTGTTCCCCTTTCTTCTTTGGTTCCCCCTGGTCTTGTTGTCCTTGGGGGTTGACCTTGTCGGCTCTTGCTGCTCGGGCTTTTCATAGCGGACCCTGGTTCTGTTTTTGAGCCTTACTCTGTGGGTGGCGTTTGGGCCTACTGCGGTTGTGTTGTGTAGTTCCTATAAAAAGTATACAGGAACTGTGCGTTTAGACAACATACACTGTAGGATTGGCATCAGACGAACTCTGATCACCCACATAGTGTATGTTGGCTTTTTGAACCAACTAGCTCACCTCTTACCAAGGAAAGAATAGTTCCTGGCAACCATCGAACATGACAACCCTGATCCCTCAGGACCGTGGAAACAATATACTACCTTTCGCTCAGTCATGCGTGCTTACTTATTCTGGTGTACAATAAATGAGCTGCAACAACCGTTAGGCAGTATAAGATATAAATGATTCGCAGAACTATAAAGGTAAATGGATGGTATAGTTCTACCATCTTACAATAATCACGGATACATTCAAGTATATAAAACACATGATAAAAAGATGCGTACTCCGTCGATGCCTCCCTAACTAGATGAACCTAAGTGTACCTAGTCTGTGTGTAGGTGTTAAGCCAAGAATTCCTCTAGAATTTAGTCAACCCCATTATCTGAAGTGAGAGACTGTGGGACCCCGTCCTGGTCTCGAATTGGAAACCGCGCAAGGGATGTTTTAGACCACTGCGAGATGGAGTGTCTACATGCAAGAACCTCAGCGTCTCTGGTCAGTGTGTCGGCCGGGAAGTCTTGGTCTCCTCTGTCTTATCTTAGCAAGATGTGATGTATATATACCCATCGGTCTCCCCAGGGGTCCTACCTTGCTGTGTTACTGTGTCGGCCTAAGGATGACGTTGGGCATGAGCATTGTACATAGATTTTACACAGGAGATGGTAGTCCTGCTGTGCATAATGTATGAGATTTCGAACTAGGGAAAACCCGCGTTCTGAATGCAGTGTAGTATCTATCTAAAAGTTCAGTCATGTAAATCATGACAAGTGTAATGTAGGGAAAAATATAGGTGAAGGGTAATGAAGTTACAGAGGCCTATATTATGGTACCTATATGGAATATAACAGTTGTGGTCTCAGCCGGGCCCGCTCCCTTCCGGGTCTTGGGGCCTTGTGGGGCGGCATTCTCGGGTTTTGTTTGTGTTTCCCCAGTTTTGTTTGTGGGTGTCTTGGCTTTCCCTCTTGGCCTGTCCCTGGGCTCTGTCTCGCCTCCCAGGCTGGGTGCCTGGGGGTAGTCGTCGGTCGGCTCAGGTGGTTGGTGCTGGCCTTCTGTCCTGGGGCCTGGTGTTCTTCTGTGGGGGTGAAGGGGCTTTGTCCTCTGGGCTCTCTGGGGCTAGGTCATTCTGATGGGGGAGTGGGGGCTTGTGCCTGGTCGCTGCTTCCCATTTTCTGGTTTGGTCTGGGTGGCCCTGACCTTGGATAGTTCTTTTCCCTGTTGGCTGGCCTTGTCCTCTTTCCTTTTTTGGATTGCACCTGTGTGCCTGCCAGGTGGTGTTGGGCTTCTCGGCCTTTTACCCGGTTGGCACCCTTGGGGCTTCATTTTCTCTGGCCCGCTGCGGTCCGGGTGTTGGTTGCTTGGCACCTTTCCCTTCTGGGATTTTTCCCTTGGGGTCTCTTTGGGGTGCCTCTTTTCGGCTTCCCTTTTCAGTCTGGTTTCGTCTGTGAGCTTTCTCCCCTTCGTCTGGCAGTGTGGGTTTCCCCCTTGGTTGGCCTGTGTTCTCCATTTCTCGTTTTCTGGTTGGCTGCCTCCTTGCTGTTGCCTTCTGTTTTCCTTGGTTCTGGTTACGGTACTTGGTAGTGTCCCTAATGGCTGGTTCTGGCTTGCTGGCCCATTGGGCTGCTGAGGGTCTTCTTCTTTGGGTTGCCTCCTCACTGTCCTTTGTTGTTGGCAGCCTCAGTTGCCTTTTTTTTGTTGAGCTGGTTCTCCCCCTTCCTTGTTCGCTGGGGGGGTGCTCCTGGTTTCAACTGGTTGCCTTCTGTGGGTTGTCAGCCTCTTCATCTTGGTGGTCTCCCGTTGTTTTGGTGGGTGCGTCCCTGCTTAGGTGGGACACCCTCCTGTCTGGGTGCTTTGCCTGGTGTTTACGACGCTTTTCCCTTTTGCTTCCCTTGGGTTGCTGCCTTTGGTGTGGTTTCCTGGGTGTGCTTGTGGGTTTTGAAATGATGGGTCTCTGCTTTGGTATTCTCCACTTGTATTGAATGGGAGGAGGACAGGAGGGACCTGAGGGTAGTGCTCTAGTACTTAATGGTAATCTTCGTTAGTACGTGTCCCGTTGTCCTTGTCCCATTCATACACCATCCCTCCCGGATGGCTGGCCTTCCTGTTGGGGGCTTGGTAGTTCAGGTGGAATGCTGGGTAAGTTCTGCTTATGTACTCCCAGTGGGAGGGGCTGGGTTAGGGTCACAGCATTCCTCTGGTCTTTTTTCTGTCAGGAAATGGTTATCTCCACTTGTTTAGAATGGAACGAGGACAATGGGACCCTGAGTAATAAAGATTACGGGTAAGTATTTGAGCATTGAGCGCTGTCCTCTGTAATTATATTCAGGGAAAAGGATCTTCTCACGCGCCGGTGCCTATTCCTTTTTCCTGAGGCAGCGGCTGCTTCACGAGATGGGCGTTGCGTCTAGGTAATGCTATCGACAACGAAAAATCCCAAATGGAGCACGGTAAATGCCTTCCTTAACATAAATATCCAATAGTGTAGAATGTAGAAAATGTGTAGGTTCAATGACGACAAAGTCGCTCCTGTGCTGCTTCATGAACAGTATTATATAAACAATGGGGTAACCCTGTGTCCCTCAGAACCTGGGTATGAATATTATGAAAAAACAATGGTTCTGTCGGGAGTGAACAAACAATTACTTTGTCTTATAAATGGATCAAGAGAAACAGAATCGAAAAAATGAGTAAATCAATCATGAAGGAGAATATTCCCGTATTAGAAGGACCACATGAATTAAGAGATCCAGATCACATAAACAAATGACAAATTACAAATTACAATGAGATCAAATTTGATGGGTGGTATGCTGTTCTTTATATATAAATTGCATCATTTATATTGACACCCATATCTTTTATAGCAAAGCACGGTTGCCAAAGTTGTACAACACAAAGTGAATTCGTGAATCAGTGAAAAAGTGACATGTGTGATAAAGTTGTGCATAATACATACAAAGAAATAAATACAAACAGATTTTTATGTACACGATATAAAAGAGGCCAGTTTTGGAGAAAGGTACAATGACACGGTTTCAACAAATAAATCAAGTTGTGTATGAAACCGAGTCTTGAACTGGTCCTAGCTATTGTCGTCGACGTTTCAACCCAATGCAAGCGATATTAATTCATCATACGGGTCTTCATCAGGACTATAAAACAAACCATGGCAACCTAGTCGAGAGTCTAGGATGGCCTAACATTCAAATGCTGTAGAGACGAGTCACTCATCAAATGAGGATTCTAAAAACGCAGCTTGCTCGCTGCAGTGCTAAGTTGGTGGGATAAATCTACCAGCGTCTCAGAGCGCAGCTTAATCGCTGCAAAGCTATGTGGATGGAATCCTGTAAAATGAATCCAATCAGATGTCGGAGTCAATGGAAAAAAATCTACCAGCGTTTAGAATGAATTCAAAACTTTGCTGACAAGCGGTATCGAATCACGCTATCCGGCCACCTTTCGTTGTAGTGATCAGCAGATCAGTCTTCAAATATCATCACCACTTCTTAAATCCAGAATCCAGGTTTATTTTAAATAAAAGTCCATTAGTGAGCACAGCACAGCACAGTGCCACAAGGCTCCACGCTAGGAGGTCCCCTGGAAAAACTCTCTCCTTTCATAGATTCTAGAACATGCTTAGTTACAGCAGAACAAGGGCTGCATTTGAACATAAACATATACAGAAACAGTGATAGCCTATGTAAATTTAACACATAAATATAATAAAAAGGGAGGTTTGGGTCTGGCAATTAGATTAACTTGCCAGGTCAATTTAGCAGTTTAACGGACACACAAGAATTGCAGTGGCATGCCTGAGACATGTTTAAAGTGCTACTTTAGGGGTGTGGCACAATCCATGTTGCAGGCCCACTAGTAGCATTTAGTTTACAGGACCTGGGCACAAATAGTGCACTTTACTAGTGACTTATTAGAAAATTGGATAAACCAATGTTACCATGTTTTAGATAAATAGCACATACACTTTAGAACTGGTTAGCAGTGGTAAAGTGAGCAGGGTCCTAAAACCAGAAAAAATGGAGCCAGCAAAACAGTCAAAAACAGATCAGAAAGCAAATATTTAGGCGAAACCACGCCAAGGATGGCAGGTCTAATACTATACAATGGGGGTGTGGGTGATGGTATGAGACCAGCTGGGAGTGGGTTGGAGCTTGTGAATGTTGGAGAGTTGTTTTTGGATTATGATGAAAAGAGTGATGACATAGATGAGAGTGAAGTGCAAGAGTGTGGTAGGGCAAATAAAAAGACAGTATTGGAGAACAGACAAGAGCGACTGTCTGACTGGATAACAGGTGGGAAGAGACTTCTTTGGTACCTTTCAGAAGTCACATGCGGACGGAAGGAGCACTGACAGGTGTTGGACAAGGGCAAAGAAGCTGGTCAGAGGACAGGAATACTGCTCATAAACAGGAAATTCCTAAAGGTATGGGGCAACGGTGGTCAGTGTGAGATGTGAGAACGGAACACAATGTTAAAGTTGTAACAAAATCAGTGGGAGGAGGGGATGGTATAATTGAAGAAAAGAAACGCACAGCTAAACACTCAAGTTCAGGTAGGCAGGGAAAAGATGGGGAATTCTCAAAAATTGTGAAAGTAATGTGTGATAAGGAAATGCAATGTGAAGATAAAAAAGCCACAGATGAGGGGAGCAACAAAAAGAGAATGAGGATGTCAATCTGAGCCACAATAAAATAATTGCTGGACATGGCAATAGCCATGTCATTAGGATCACACTTCTGAAAAGTTAAAAGGTAGAATATGGGATCATGAATATGTGAATGTTTTTAAATTACTTCACAGAGATTTGCAAGTGAAAGAAGGGTCCAAGAAAGAGAAATGGAAGTTAGCAAGACACCTGCATGTGCTCCTTAATATTGATCATTGGACATCGGCTTTTCTCATTTACGCCAGTATTTATTGTGAAAAGCGTGGTGACAGGGCTGTTGTTTTGTTAAACTAGATGGACATAATTTGTAAGGCACAGATGCATTTTGGTGGTTATGCTTGGTTAAGATAAGGTGAAAAGTTTTAGGCCAGGTTCAGTTTGAACCCTGGCAAGTTAACGAGAGGTATAGATTCGGAGTTATGGGTGCAATTGATGTCATTGACTCATCCACCAGCCACAACACATACTGCAAGTGGACTGGCAGTAACATATTAGCCCTTTCTATAAAAGCCTGTCCAGCAAGGGGCAGACATGCCAGGCAGTGGACAAGATCTCAACACAGTAGCATGTTGGGGGTTTAACAGAGGTTTCTGTCCCCATACAATTTTGACAATACAAACATTAATGTTCCAAATGTGGCCCAAAAGTCAGTTAATGTGTCTCGTTTAACTTGGTGGCTTCAATTTTACCCTAATTGAGTGCAATCTACAATATTGGAATGGGGATTTTGGGAGAGGTTTTGTTTGGGTTATCAAGGACCTTAGGTGAGGCATTGGGTAGACAATCTAAAGTCAGCCAGAGAATTGTCTTCTATTGTACAACAGAAACTTGAAAAGGAGCTCACTGAAGACAGGATTGTGGGTCCTTTCTGGGAATGGCCTCTATCTGATTTGATAATATCACCCCTTGGTGCAGGGCCTAAGAAAGCAGAAGGGGAATGTTGTTTGCTTCAGCATTTGTCTGGTTGCAGAACTAGCAAAAATTGACACAAAATATGCTTTCTGCCTACCAATTCATCCTGAAGATTTTTCATTGCTCTGCATGCAATTTGGGGAAGCTATATTTGTTGAAAAGTTTCTGCCCAAGTGTTGTGCTGTTTCTTCTTCACTGTTTGAGATGCTAAGCACATTTTTACAATGGGCTTTTACGAAAAGCAGTGGTCATAATCTGGTATGTCACTATTTGTATGACAATTTCTTATTTATTCACAGACGAGAGACAGATGAATGTGGAAGGGCACTGTAGTATCTTCAGCTGTTGGCAGAGGAGTTGGGAGTTCCACTGGCAGTGGAAAAGACAGAGTGCCCTGATACATCCTTGATTTTTGTAGGCATTGAATTGGACACTGTGAACATGTTGGCAAAATGGGGTTTCCATTAATTGTTTGGATGATGGCACATTCTGGAAAGTCCAGGTTTATTCTGATGCTGCTGGCGCAAAGGATTTTGTTTGTGATATTTTTTGTGATGGAATGTGGTGTGTCCAGAAATGGCCAGAACATTAGATGACACGTGGACGGAGCATAGCATTTTTAGAATTTCTTTCCCGCAGCGTTGTGGAACTAGTCAAAATACAGAAAGCAAGAGATTTACGCATTCTAAGATTGTTGAGAGATTTCATGCTACTATGTTTGCAAATGGCATTGTATTTAAGGCTACGCATGTGCCTGCAACGAGTAATAATATAGCAGATTCCTTATCTTGCTCACAGTGGTGACGATTTCACATGCTCAAGGAGCAAAGGAACCGAAGACAGATTTGCCATCCAACATCTGGACTTAAGGGAAAGGAGAGTGATTGAAAAATCAGTTGCAGATTCAACAAAACGGTCTTATACACAGGCAGGAATTCCTGCAAATTGGTTGCATGAGGCATGATAGATCTGAGTTTGGGAGAATGGACGGAGAAAGTGAATGGACGGAGAAAGTGATATTATACATTTTGTGCTGAGTTTAACTGACAAATGTTTGATGCATTCTACTATTGCACGAATATTGGCTGGAATATAATTTTACTAGAAGCTGTGATGGGTAAATGATGGGGGGGTAGAACTGGTGAGAACAATTTTATGTGGATGGGCTAAAATGAGAGGTCTTGGGACACAGTTGCGAGAAGCAGTGACAGTTGAACTTTTGAGTAGAATACTTTTTGTTTTGCTTATTTTTGTTACAATGCTTTTGAGGTGCAGCTTTTTCTATGGCCCTGATGAAGATGTTGTATGGCCCTTTCAAAGTTTCTGAGCTATTTGATTGAAAAATAAGGGCTGGTTTAAGTTATGATGAGGTTTTTTCAGATGGTCAGTGTTTAAGATCTGGTTGAGGGTATTAAAAACAAACCAGAAGGGCTAAGGCAGATGGGTTTGGATGAGCAAGGCAGACTTGGGGGACATTTGCCCAATATGAGAGTGAGAAACGTTTTTGGAAGGACCAAGTAAAAAATATGAAGACTTTTTGTGATGCAAATGTGTCCAGACTGACGTCCTCAAACTTGTTGACTTTTGTGAGGAGGGCTTTGATTTATTTAGGCCATGGCAAGTCAAGGTACGGCATACATTCATTTCAAATAGGTGTGCCAACTGAGGCAGAGAGCTTGGGTTTGTCATGGTGTGACATATGTAGAATAGGAAAATGGCATGCTCAGTGTTGTGAAAAAAAAAAAATATGTATATTTTCATATTTATATACATATATGTGTATATTATCTACTGGCGGTCGCCAGTAGATAGTTATAGTTAGGATCGTGTTTCCATAGGAAATCCGCAACATTCTATTTGGAATAACTTTGGCGCCGATTGATGAATCCTCGCGAAATTTGCAAAATAGGTGGGGCGCTCCGCTCCGCTCCTTCCCTGAAAGTCTCGGGGGGATTCGTTAAGCGGGGGCTGAGAAAAAGGGGGGGTCCCAAAACGCATTTTCCCCATGCATTTTTCCATAGGACCTTTAGTCCAAGCTACAGCCCGAACGGCTGAACAGAATTACTTGAAATTTGGCAGAGAGGTAGTCCTCAGGTCAGGGATGTGCCTTTTGCAGGTCTGGTGTAAATCTGTTCAGTATTTCCTGAGAAAATAGCATTTAAAAGCATATATATATATCTATAAGCGCGCACCGTGCGCGTACGGTAAAACTTACCGTACGCACACGCTGCCGTGCGCGAGCGCAATTCTGATTGGTTGTTAGATCTTAGTAAACATTCGAATCGGTCGAAACCAGGAAGTGTCGGCCGCCATTTTGTCTCTCGCAGTCTGAGGGGGTGAAAAACAAAGGTGCAGAACGTGAAAAGGGGGCAGGGTGGACAGTTCCTGACCCCCTAGCCTTAGTCAGGGGGTCCCAGAAGGACCCCCAAGGGCCAAAATTTCCTTTAATTTTTTTGCGAAAAATCGCGGAGTACGCGTAGCGTGCGCGTACGGTAGAAACGGAAAAATTCCGCAAACTGCGTAACGTGGGCGCGTGGTGAAAAACCTTAAAAAAAAAAAAAAAAACATAAATTAGCATTTAAAAAAACTTACAAATTCACAGAAAAAACCATAGGTTTTACACACGTTATAGTTTGGAATTAGCATTTAAAAAACCTTGCAAATTCACTTAAAAAACCATAGGTTTCACACATGTTATAGTTAGCTGGACATTTCACTCGTGAAAAACCATTGAAATTCCCCCGTTATAGTTAGTGCAGGCAACTATAACTCACGCGACCGCAATCCTCTGCTGAGGACGTCAGATATTACATCACTGATGACATATGTGTCTTTCTGAAAAAAAAATATTTGTAATATATGTATAGCTAAAAATTAATGGAAGAAGACATGGGTAAATAAGTGTCTAAATACAGTGATGTAATATCTGACGTCATCAGCAGAGGATTGCGGTCGCGTGAGTTATAGTTGCCTGCACTAACTATAACGGGGGAATTTCAATGGTTTTTCACGAGTGAAATGTCCAGCTAACTATAACATGTGTCAAACCTATGGTTTTTTAAGTGAATATATATGCCCAGCGTTTCACCATTTTAACAGGACTTTGAACTGGGAAACCTTTGCAATAAATCCATCTTCTCCACTGAGCATGTGTCGGACCCGTTTCTTTGAAGTGGGATTGGACTCGATGTTGTACCGGTAGCAGGCACCGTTTACCGACACGCCTTCTCGGTCAGGAGCACGCGCTCGGCTTGCATCAGTTTGGTTAGGTGTTTGGAAGACACAAGCGCGTGCCCCCCCCAGCTGGTTTCAGATACTCACCTGAGCAAGGGACCATACGGGGAGAGAAGAAGTAGCAGTATGCTGCTTTAAGGTGGTTGAAAATGGAGATGACATCATTGCACCCTGCCTTGACTGCCGGAGGATGATTGCAACACGCAGCCAGCATTGGGACACCACCTGGTGTTTGAAAAAGCAGATCACTGTATCTGCAATCACAGCGTGGGACATGAAAACCCGAGACGGATCACAGCAGGAGTGGCGGAGTCAAAGGCTGAGAGAGGCGGGGTCAAGAGCAATATGCTCCAATGAGGGAAGTACTATCTACCTTCAAATATAAGCCCCCAGGCAGAACACTATCAAAGTGAAGCGGGCACTGAGGAAAGCCGCAAGGCTGAAACGCGTCTGCCCAGCGTTTCACCATTTTAACAGGACTTTGAACTGGGAAACCTTTGCAATAAATCCATCTTCTCCACTGAGCATGTGTCGGACCCGTTTCTTTGAAGTGGGATTGGACTCGATGTTGTACCGGTAGCAGGCACCGTTTACCGACACGCCTTCTCGGTCAGGAGCACGCGCTCGGCTTGCATCAGTTTGGTTAGGTGTTTGGAAGACACAAGCGCGTGCCCCCCCGGCTGGTTTCAGATACTCACCTGAGCAAGGGACCATACGGGGAGAGAAGAAGTAGCAGTATGCTGCTTTAAGGTGGTTGAAAATGGAGATGACATCATTGCACCCTGCCTTGACTGCCGGAGGATGATTGCAACACGCAGCCAGCATTGGGACACCACCTGGTGTTTGAAAAAGCAGATCACTGTATCTGCAATCACAGCGTGGGACATGAAAACCCGAGACGGATCACAGAAGGAGTGGCGGAGTCAAAGGCTGAGAGAGGTGGGGTCAAGAGCAATATGCTCCAATGAGGGAAGTACTATCTACCTTCAAATACAAGCCCCCAGGCAGAACACTATCAAAGTGAAGCGGGCACTGAGCAAAACCGCCAGGCTGAAACGCGTCTGCCCAGCGTGTCACCATTTTAACAGGACTTTGAACTGGGAAACCTTTGCAATAAATCCATCTTCTCCACTGAGCATGTGTCAGACCCGTTTCTTTGAAGTGGGATTGGACTCGATATATATATATATATGCAAAAAAAATCTTTCTGTTATTGGATATTTGTATTTAGTTTTTATTGTAATGTGTTTTTTCTTTGTATTTTAGTACCGGATGTGCTAACAGACCTAACATGCCTAACATGGTCACTTGGATAAAAGGACACTCTTTTATCCGGTGGGCTATGCTATTTGCAGATCAGCAAATATATAACAGATCTCTAGGACATCCAAGCAGCAGACATGAAGTTTTCTGTTTGGAGAAGAGTGGAATGAGGTGGAGGGATTTGTTGCCTTTATTGGCAGAACTGTTGTCTTCTAGAGGTTGAACGGATGTGTTAATTATTCATCTGGGCTAAAGAGACTTAGTTAAGCTGTTGGATTTAACATTGATTAAGCAGATGGAAGAGGACATGCTGTTGATTCGGAACAGGTGCACAGGGACCAACATTCTGAGGACGGAATTCATTCCATGAAGGCAGTGAAGAGGTGCACTGAAACATGCGGCTATGAACAAAGAAAGGAGTAAGCTAAATAGGGCAATAATGCTTTTTTTTGTCACTCAATGGGTGTTACAGTGTTGTCTCAGAAGAGCATAACAGAAGAAGCAGGGAATGTATATCTCTCTGATGGAGTTCATCTATCGAATCTTGGGAACGCATTGTACATTTTGGAATTGAGAGATCTTTTGGAGGACACATGGAAGGAGAATCTTTAGTGCAACTTGAGTTGATTTGATGGTATTTGGGTGACGTGATGCAAGCTGGTGGGGCACGAAAATGCCTGGCTGGAGCTTTACTGGGTGGCACAGTAATGGGGGCATTGAGAGTCAGGTTCCGGCATATCCACCGCTTGGCGGGAGACACAAAAGGGGGAGCAAGGCAATAGCCAGTATCTCCACCAGTGGCTTAGTGCAAGTGGAACAGGCAAGCAAGATGGGCATCTCCAGGGCTAAGAGTAGCCTGTTACGGAAGTGCGTTACATCAAAGGAAGAGGTGAAAGCACTTTATCTCTGGCTTATCTGCAGCCCTTCCAGGGGTGGAAAGGAACAACACTCCCATCCTAAATGTTCTACTCCTAATACTGGCTCAGCCTCTGGCATATCGTCTGGTACTCTCTCTGACCACTCTATTCAATTGATCACAAAGGAGGTCTGTCTGGAGGATAACCCTCAGGAGCCGTCACTGATGACAATTTTCCAGATAATTCAGGCCCAGCATTCAGAGGTCCAATCACATTATGCCCAGTCTAGGGCAGACAATTTGAAAATGCAGCAATCACTGAAAGAGGGCTCTGGGAAGATTTCAAGTCTTACAACAGAGATCAGAGAGCTGCAGCAAAAAGTTGCCCATGTCGATGAGGTAGAAACAGTAACAGTTAAAGCAATTGGGAATCATGATGGGCAGTTGAAATACCTTCAAGCTAAAGTCAAAGCCATGGAGAACCACCAGAGGGGAAACAGCCTTAGGATATTTGGAATACAGGAGGGGTCCGATTCCTGGCAATATATCATACAACCGTTCAGAAAGGCTTTTCTCGATCTGATGGATTGGGATTTGGACTTACAAATTCAGCGTGCCCATCGCCTCCCCCTTAATCGCAATTTGGCTAACTGTAAGTCAGCGCAGTCTCGCCCAATCTTAATATATGTAGGGAACCTTCTCCTTAGGCAGTAAATTTCTCTTAAGGCACACCCAACTACACTTGTCCTGGTCAACGCAATGCCAATTGGAGCCCACTTGGATCTCTGTAAATCCACAAAACATCAATGATGGAAGATGCACAAATTAACTGATCCTCTGAAATCTGTTGGGACTTAAGTATTTTTGCAGGAGCCAGCTCACCTCAAGATTATCAAGGATGGGTGGATTCAGATGTGCTACTGTGAGGCGGACGCTATGCAGGCTTTGAGCCATTTGAAGGGGGCTACTACTAACGGTATTTAAAATCTTACCATCCGTACACTTTTCTTTTTCTTCCTTTTTCATTTTCTCGATCCTTCTCTAAATTGTAGCTTTTGATTTCATGCTTTAGTTTTTGCACTTACTATTCAATAACTATCTGGCACTCATATCTTGGAGTTGTGTATTCCTTACTTGCATGCTGGGTGGTTGGTGGTTAGAGGTATAGGGATGGAGGAGTGTGCTCTCCTAGGGCTGTCAACCATCGACAGCCAGCGGGTGGGGTTGATTCCCTCCCAAAAGCACAGCAGTGGACTTGGTGTGGGGGATGGGGAAGGGGAGAGTTTGTACTAGATGGTCTTATGAAGAAGATAACAGTGCCATGTCTGGAAAGTCATGGGGGTGAAAATAGATCATGCTGTTCTTAATCTACCAAAAGCATATATATTGTGTGCCTTAGTTTGTCAAAACTGCAGGTTAGAACATGGATGGGTGATTGGCAAATTCTCTTGGGCTTATGACTAATATTAAATGCATGTGTTGGAATGTTTCTGATACTAATGCACGGGGTAAGCTGCAACTAGTACGGGAGTAGATAGGGATTCTAATGGGTGATTTTAACTGTGTATTGAAATATAGCATAGATTTTTCTAATTACACTACTACCAAGTGTATGTCCAGAAATAGGGCACCAATCAAAGACCTGATCCACTTGCACAGGATTTGTGATGTATGGAGGTGCGTTTCCTGAATGAAGCCCAGGGAAGGGCGTGCATCAGTTCCTTACTCCAGGGGAGGTGATGCGTCAGTTCCGTTCTACCGTGCAGGAGAGGTGATGCATTGGTTCCTTACTGAAGAGGAGTTGATGCGTCGGTTTCTTACTGTGCGGGGAAGTGATGTGTTGGTTTGTTACTGAGGCCCCAGCGTTGTTGAAGACTCAGTGCCCCGGTGCAATAAGTGCGGATTCATGTATGCGTCATTTCTCGATGCGGAAGCGGGGGCAATGGAGCAGCGTTGAACCCTCCAGCTGCAGTCCCACGATGTGTTGGTTCTTGCAGTCACACAGCAGGGCCTGCGTGGGAATCGGTGCGGTGATCTCAGACTTCAGGGATCGGTGAATGAGATTTGGCTTGCAGCGATTTCTCCAGCCTTGGGCAGGGTGCGTGGGTTTCTTCAGCGGCACAGCAGCCATGAGTCAGAAACGTGTGCAGATGTGAAATTATCATGAAATTTCCCTCTTTTTATATAAACAATCGATTTGCTTACATTCGTAAAAATAGAATTGGAAGAATTTTTGAACTTACTTTACCAAATAAATGCCCTTAAGAAGTTCAATCTCTTTGGACGAAATGCATCAGCTGGCTTTTACAGTGCTACAAAGAAGCATGAATAGAGTAGGATTATCCTTTGGATTTGCGAAAATCATCATGGCTAATTGCTAATTTTTGGAATGATCATGAATATGTTGAATGTGGTGCACCCTTGGTGGTGGTGGTTTAGACCATCAGTGTTGGCGTGTTCTGTGCTAGGGCAGTGTTCTACCGTAAAGTCCATTCCCTGTAGTGAGATGGACCACATCAATAGCTTTGGGTTATCACCCCGCATTTGTATTAACCATCTGAGGGGTCTGTGGTCTGTCTGAATTCAGAACTGAGTCTCAAAGGTAGGGTCTTAACTTCTTCAGTGCCTGGACAACAGCAAAAGCTTCTCGCTCTATAGCACTCCACTTCTGTTCTCTGGGGAGTAGTCTCCTGCTAAGGAAGACTACAGGCTGGTCTAAGCCCTCATCGTTCAGTTGTGAGAGCACCGCTCCCACACCATGCTCTGAAGCGTCAGTCTGCACTATGAATTCCTTGGAGAAGTCGGGTGCCTTGAGCACGGATGTCGTGCACATGGCTGCCTCAGGGCATCAAAAGCTTTCTGGCAGGCATTAGTCCAGACCACTTTCCTGGGCTGCTTCCTGGGAGTCCGCTCTGTCAAGGGGGCAACAATGGTGCCATAGCCCTTGACAAACATCCTATATTAGCCTGTGAGACCTAAAAAGGCTCTAAACTCTGTCTGGGTCTTGATGGCCCACGAGCCAGAATGGTGTAAATTTTAAGCTGTAGGGGTGCCAATTGGCTGCTTCCTACCTGGTGCCCTAAGTACACCACAGAGCTCTGCCCAATCTGGCACTTACTGACATTGACCGTAAGGCCTTCCCTCTGTAGAGTCTTCAACACTTTCCAGAGGTGCTGCAAGTGTGCTTCCCAGCTGGTACTGAACACTGCAATGTCGTCCAGGTAGGCAGTGCTGAAATCACCCAGCCAACACTTGGTGGTCCAACCTCCAGGCATCACTCAAAACTGGAAGTGCCCCTCTGGGGTTGAAAATGCTGACCTCACCTTGACCCACTCGGTTAAGGCAATCAATCATGCTGAGGAGCTTGGCAGCTCGCAACCGATCAATGAGCTCATCAGCTATGAGGATGGGGTGCGTGTCAGTCCTGGTGGCAGCTTTGAGCCCACAGTAGTCCACACAGAACCTTAGTTCAGGAGTGGCACCGGGTGCAGCAGCCTTTGAGACCAACACCACTGGGCTGACCAAAAGACTGTTGGAGGGCTTGATCACCCCTAACACCAACATCTTAGAAACCGCCTTCTTGATGCTGGTTCTAACCGGTCAGTCAACCTGTAAAACTTGTGTTTCACAAGAGGGCTGTCACCAGTGTCCACATCATCGGTACATCAGTGAGTAACACCTGGGAACAGGAAGAACAGCATGGGGAACTGCCTCAACAATTTGTGACAGTCATTCTGCTGCTCTGGGGTAAGTGTAGGGGAGAGGATCGCACCTTCCTCTGACACATTGTGCTCCTTGGTAGACAGGAGGTCAGGGAAAGGTTCACTCTCCTCTTCAACCCCATTATCTGTCACCAAGAGCATGCTCACTTAGGACCTCTCAAAGTGAGGCTTGAGGCGGTTTACATGGAGGACCTTCGAAGGATTCCTGTGAGTGTGCAAATTCACCAGGTAGGTGACTACGTTTGTCCTCCACCACTGCAAAAGGCCTAGTCCACTTGTCCTGCAAGATACAAAGTTCGACTGGGGCTATGACCCCCACATTGTGGCCAGGCTGAAACTCTGCCAGAGTGGCATTCTAGTCATACCAGCATTTCATCTCCTACTGGCTTCCTTCCAGGTTCACCTGTGCGAATTTCCTGAAGCATGAAGTTTGGTTCCTGAAGGCCAGCATGTAGCTAAATACTACCTGGGGAATTTTCCTGGGAGCTGTCTCCCAGCCTTCCTTGACCAAACTGAGAGGTCCTCTCACAGGGTGCCCATACAGAAACTCAAAGGGACCGAACCCTAATGAGTTCTGTGGTACTTCCCTCTATGCAAAGAGAAGGCATGGTAAGAGGAGGTCCCACTTACACCACATGGTTTCTGTCAGAACCTTGATCATGCCCTTTAAGGTTTGTTTGAATCTCTCCACCAAACTATTGCCTTATGGGTGGTAAGGAGTGGTGAATTTGTAAGTTACATTGCACTCCTCCCACAGGGATGTCATATACTTGGATGTCATATGGAGAAGAATATGTATGCAGTTCCTGGATGTGAAATTTGTCCCATGGTCAGAAACCACCTCCCTGAGGAAACCCACATGGCATCGTCATTGTCCTGAGAGGGATAGCCTCCGGGTGGCATGGTCTACCAAGTCCAGGATGTACCTGTTGTCCATGGCTGTCTTGGGATCCAGTGGCCCCACAATGTCCATCCCAACCCTTTTAAAAGGGGTTCCTACAACTGTAAATGGTTGGAGAGGAGCCGTAACTTCCTCCCACTCTTACCACTTGCCTGACAAGTCTGGCAATACCTACAATGTTCTTTCGCTATTGGGGCCAAAAGAAGTGGGTGACAATCCTGTCAAGGGTCTTGTACTGCCCCAAATGTCCTGTCAAAGACACATCATGAGCCAGACTGAGAAGGAAGGTCCAGAAGCGCTGGGGTACCACAAGCACTGACCCAGGTTCTCTGACCTTAGGCTCACTGTATAGGAGACTATTCTCCCAGTAGATCCAGTGTGATTGAGACTGATCACCAGCTGCCTGGTTTGCAGCTTGCTGCTGCAAACCCTCCAGAGAAGGGCATTCTTTCTGCTCCCTGCAGAATTCTTCCCTGGTGGGACCACCTTCTTGCTGCCAATGGGTGAGCTCTGATAAGTCCCCAGTTCAGCTACCTGCTCCCCTGTGAGTACCAAGGTATCCCCCTCAAAGTCAGCCTTCTCCTGGACTGTGGGAACCTCAGGGGTGGGTTTCCAGCACACCTTGCCCTTTCTCTTGGCAGGAACCTGGGCCACTGTTTCAGGCTCCAGGTACTTCTGATCACCTTTTTTGCCAGCCATTGGATGAGTGGTTAAGTCAGGCCCACTCTGGCAACCCAAGCATCTCCAAGTGAGATCTGAGCTCAACATGCTTCCACAAGAACTGCTCCAGGTTATTACCTAGCAGACAATCTACAGGCATGGTAGGGCTCACAACCATCCTCTAGGGACCTGAGAACCTCCCCATTCAAAGGGAATATGCGCCATCTTACACTGGCGCTCTGAGTTGTCCACCGCAACTACTTGGTGGAATGCCACGGGACTACTTGCTCCTCAGAGACCAGGTGACACCGTACTGAGGTCACACTGGCTCCAGTATCTCTGAGAGCCTTTATCCTTCTTAAATTGATGGTCACCCAGGCCCTGTATTTCTTAGTGTTAGCAGGTACCTGGTTTCCTGGGACCATCTCACTGTCCCCTAGTGGGACGGGGTCATTTCTGTGGGATCCCCACCCTCCTATGGGTACCCCTTTTCTCCAAGAGCTACAATAGCCAACACCTTGGATTGCCCACCGGTGCGTGGCTGTGCCCTCTTGGGACACTTGGGATCCCCCTTCAAGTGACCCACCTGCTCACAGGCATAGCACTTGTGGGGGCCAGTCCCTGCATGCCTCACTGAAGAGACCCCTTGTTTCTTATCTCCTGGGGAATGGGAACTTTTACCCTTGGCATTAGTTTGGGGCCCTTAAGAGAACTCCTATGCTTTACACTTGCCCCCCACTCTTCTGCTGGGGACCCTGCCCGCCTTTGGCAGAGTCTCCCCTATAAACCTTCTTGTAGGCCCTGGTACTCACCCAGCAGTCCATCACCATAGCAAGCTTCCTGGGGTCAGTCAGCTTGCTATTAGTCAAGTGCTGGCACTGTTCTGCAAAATATAGACTAGATAAGTGCTCCCATGCAATCAAATTGTAGAGCCTTGAAAATCTGTCACATTACTGCCCTTCACCCATCCATCCAGTGGCCTTCATATCAGATTGAGCGAGGCTCTGCCCCTTACCCAAAGCCAGTAAAGGGGCCCTCCCCTCTTCTGGGAAAAGAGGCACAATCCTTCTCCCCAATTCTTTTTAGGGACCCCATTCATGTGTATAGATGCCCTGTGACCCCGAAACCACATTTGTATGTCATCCCCCTTCTTGAATTCCTTGTCTACATTCTTGGGGCTGTGCACAATTTCGTCTGTCTGCACTGATGAATTTCTCCACACTGTGATCTACATACTGCTCACTAGCATGCCTGGCCGGTGCCCAGGCACTCAGGGCCTTTTGTAGCTCCTGTTTCCTGGTGAGGCACCTGATTTGAACTTTGAGGTTCTTGCAGATAGCCTTCAACTCCTTCCCTTTGTAGGTTTCTAACCTCTCCTCCTCAAAGGCCACTTCCAAGGATCCAACGGATAATGCTCACGATTCAAGCAAGATGCATAAGCAAGTTCAAGTTCTCAACAAATGGCAAGATCAAAAATAGTCCAATAAGTATGTGGTATGTTGTGGTCTGAAATATGGTAGTAGTGGAGTGCAATCACTGTAGGTTAAGTGCAAGCGCAAGTCCTATCCTCACCGCTGACAACCAATATTAGAAATGGGGGGGTCTCAAGTTGGCAATGGTTTGTACCTTTGTCCAAATAGGGACCATTACTTCTAGTCAGGATAAAGGGCGATACACTACTGAAATAACCACTGCTCGCCCCCTTGGTAGCCTGGTACAAGCAGTCAGGCTTATCTCAGAGGCAGTGTGTAAAGCATTTGCACATAACCAACAGTAATACAGTGAAAACGCTACAAAAGGACACCATACCAGTTTTAGAAAAATAGCCAATATTTATTTGCAAACAAGAACAAAATGATAAAAAGCCAACATACAGTATTCCAAAATATGCATCTCGCAAAAATAACTCTAAAATGCAGTTCCTTGAAGCTGGTAGCTCAGCCATGGGAATACCACAGCGCTGAAAACAACAGAATCCACCAGTTCCAGCCAACCATGTCGGTGCGGACCTGCATTAGTGTCAGCAGACTCGTAAACACTACCTTTGGTTCCAGCTGACCGCGTCATGGCAACTGTTGCGGTTGCGATGTAAAGCGTAGCGGTGCGACATGCGGTGCCCTCGAGTCAGGGTACAGGCAGTGGCTCGGTGACGGTCATCCAGTGGTGTCAGTGAGACCAGGGCTACAGTGCGGAGTGAGGCAGTGATCGTGGCTTTGCTGGCAGGTCACAGTGCAAGCCACAGTGCAGGTTGATGGGAGCTGTCGTCAGTTGGCCCAGACTGCAGTGTGGGATGGGACAGTTTGTCATGTGACTTACAAGCGGTGCCCCCAAACCACGGTGTGATCATGGGTGTCGAGGTCAGTTGTTGTGTGTCGATTTAGATACTGTATATAGGTTTCCCGATTTGTGTCCTTATATAGGCACAATTCGCATTGCCCATATTTAGGCATGGAAATCCTACCCTTATATAGGCATTATCCATGCTAACCAAATACAGGCATGGCCACCTACATCCGTTCATCTACGTCACAACGAGTTCTTGGAAAACCAGACTCTTAAGCCTTTAGGACTTCCCCTTGCTTGGATATTGATTTCTACAAGAACTCATTTATTATGCATGATAATCTGTTCCTTAGGGGTTCATTCATGACGTTCTTCTGCCCGACTTTTACTTCAATAATGGCATTCCTAAACACCTTCAAGGTATACATATACCTTCACTTACCATAGCAAACCACGGTTCGGCTGCCTACTTGCACAACGCGGCTCGCCGTGGCAAGTTTGGAAGGAAGTCAAGTCCCCGCCTGACGCACTGACCAGACGCTGTCATCCTCCTCGCAGAGAATCCAGCTCCCGTGTTTCTGACTCCCCTTGCGGGGTGTTAGAGATCGAGACTCGGAAAAAGAGTCCAATCTCACTCATTCTAAGGCATGGAGTGGACTAGAACCTAGAGGGACTTTTGGCAAATCTTGGCAACTATAGCTAGACTATAGACAAAGCAGCCCTACTTTTCACCTAGTACTACACTTAGGTTAGGTACACTGTGGTAGAACTAGCTAGAAGCATCCGATGAGTATTAACATTTTAGCCTGTGTTATTTATGTAAGAATTTTTATGAGTAATTGTCATATCTACAAACCATGCTATTGCAATATTATTTTATCTTATTGCTAACGCTGTACATATTATTCTTTGCATTCTGTCTTATGATCATATCTCTTGCACGAGAAATAAGACTGTTCAATAAACCCTTTTTTTTAATCACCTGTCTATCTATTTCTGTGTAACTCTGTAGAAATGAAGCATGCACGATTGACTGAGTGAAACTATTATCTATTATTTCCACGATTCTGAGATTGTTCCGATTCTAAGGGAAACAATGATGTCATGTTTATGCGGTTGTCAGAAACTAATCCCTTCTTGTTTATTCGAGAAGTTTTCTAGTGAACTCTGAGTTAGCTGGCACACACAAGTAATTACGTTTAATGTACTCGATAGAGACATACTGACCTCAGTCCTATGTCAAAACTATAGTGTATATTATTCCAATGCGCAGTGCCTATCAGGGATATGGGAACTACACTACACAGTAGTCAGCGCCATCATCAGTGAGACAAGGTTCGCGAAGTGAAGTGAGGCGGTGCAGAGTGTGGTACCCACAGGTCGCGGTGCAAGCAGCAGCTCGGTGGCGGCAGCAGTCATCGTCGTCGGTGAGACCAGGATTGTGGTGCGAAGTGTGGCAGTGCCCTCTGCGGTGCCTTCAGGACACAGAACCAGCAGTGTTGTCAGTGATGGTGTCAGCTGCTTTCCCCCTCTGTGACAACTGAAACCCACGGTTCCAGAGGCGGTACCCAGAGGTAAGTGAAGTATTTGCGTCCCTGAGACTGAACAGGCGGCAAGCTCTGTTTTAAGCCCTTGGATATACTCAGCAACAAATGAAGAAAGTTCAGTCCAGTCCTTTCACTTCCCAAGGCAGTAGCAGCAACTGCATGCCAACCCAGCAAAGCAACAACACAGCAAATGGTTAGTACTCCTCCCGGCAGTTTTTCCAGCTCTTCTTCTTGGCAGGTTCCTTGATCGAATCTAGTTCCAAAGTTCCGGGGTCTGTCCTCCAATATTCATACTGCAATTCACTTTGTTCTCCTGGGCAGAGAGTCTCTGTGCTCATTCCAAAACAGTTTGGTCCTCTCTGTCCCAGCTTCCTGGCAGGAGGTGAAGACAACATTGTCCAAGGCAGACAAGGCCCATTCAGGTGCAAGGAAATCTTCTCCCACTACTCTAAATGCAGCCAAGTTCTATTCAGCCCAGCCCTGACTCATCCAGGAAAGGCAGAACACACCTCGACCTCCCTCAGTGGCTGTCTGAAGAGAATGCACATCCCCAGCCTCTGTCACTCCAAAGCCAGACAGCCAATCCACAACCCAGCAGAGGCACACAGGATGGATAAGCAAGAAAATACCTTATTTCTAAAAGTAGTATTTTCAAACACAGAACATAAAAATCATCTTTACTAAAAGTTGCTTTTCTACATTCTGAGTTCAGGCATACTAATCTCCATTTCTGTAACTTGTCCTAATGGGATGTGTACTTGTAAAATGTTACAGAGAATTCCCCATTCCATCCTATGGGACAGATAGCCTTTCAACAAATTACACAGTAGTTCACTATTAGGACATGTCGCACACACCAGGACATGTCCTACCTTTCACATACATTGCACCCTGTCCATAGGGGTAACTTGGGCCTACTTTATGGGTGAGTCGCATGTAATAAAAGTGAAGGTTAGGGCTTAGCAAGTGGGTGCACTTGCAAAGTTGACATGGCATTAAAAACTGCACGCAGACAGTGCAGTGGCAGGTCTGAGAACCTTTTGAAAGGCTGCTTGTGTGGGTGGCACAATCAGTGCAGCAGGCTCACTAGCAGCATTTGATTTACAGACCCTGGCAATCTCAGTGCACTTTACTAGGGACTTTCCAATAAATCAAATATGCCAATCATAGAAACACCAATCCATAATCAAATTTACAATAGGAGCACTTGCACTTTAACACTGGACAACAATGAGAAAGTGTGCAGATACACTAAACCAGCAAAAACAGAGTCAAAACCAGGAGGTCAGAAAGCATAAAGACAGGGGAAACACGCCAAAAGATGCCAGGTCTAACACATTGCTTCTGAGATAAGCATGTCTGCATATGCCAAGCTGCCGAGGGGGTGAGATGGGGTTATTTTAGAAGTGTATCCCCCTTACCCTGACTAGGAAGAAGGATCCCTATTTGGACAAAGGTGCAAACCATTGGCAAACAGAGACCCCCATTTCTAACAGTATGCATTACAATTTAAGCTCAATTAAACCAATATTGTCTTTCACACTTTTTAAATACCTCCATAATCCTACATTGTTTGGTCAGATAAGTATCCTAGTTCTTTCAATCCATACCAAGTAAACATTGTGTAGTAGTCAGACATAAACAGATTGGCAAATTGTCCGCTTACATTAAATCCTGTTTTAATGTATTTTAACTTATTTGTTAGGGAATTTAGGTATAGCCGCAGCAGTCCTAGGACAAGTGAGTGAGGGCAGCCTGCTTAGAGTAAAGGATTTAGAGTTTCATATCATTCTGTGGTAAAGTCTGAAAAAGGTCCCATTTTAGAGCTGAAAGTGCATGGGAATTCAGCAATTTTACGTCTATTCTGCTACAGTCTGATTGGATGTCTCTACAACAAGGTCCTCCCGACCCTCACCCCACAAGTCCCATTTGGAGGCTACTGAAATCATAGCTTCTTATAGTGTACAAAACTTTGGCCACTAGTTACGGCAAGTAATAACTTCCCATGTTCTTGCAACAGAGCTCAATTTTATCTTTCTAGCCATACATGGGATGTGAATCTTTTTCATATGCTATACCAAATTTAGCTCTACCATGAGTTCATACTACATACTGTTGTAAAGAACAGGTGCTTCCCTACTTTTCAGTCCTTTATAATAACAGAAAAAGAAACAAATTAATTGTTCTAAGTATATTGGCCTGGACACGATGAAAGGCTGTTAGGGTATCTTTTTCAGTGGTCCTTTGAAAGTTATTTGAATAACACGCAAACTGTCTCTGAAGAGCTTCAAGAGAAGATATGAGAAAGCAGGTGAGAATTGGAATGGAATAGGGCAACAGTTAAAGTCATGAAAAGGACAGAGGCAGTAGTAGAAGTTAAATTGGGGAAATAAACAGCAGAAATAGAATGCAGTGGGGGTGTGGTCTCGCGCCGCGAGAAGATGGCGGCTGGTTTGTGAGCTCCGCTCGAACGCGGAGGTATTATTCCGGCAACAGCCTGTCATCTGGTCCCTGGGGACCCCTCGAGGATGGGTTCGGAGCGCTGAAGGGTCGGTGCGGCGATTTTGGTCATCCTGACCCTGGATTCTGCTTTCCCGGACCCGGTGACCGTGGCGGTGTCTTCACCTCAGCGATTACGAGCGGCGGCCGCCATTTTGTACGGACCGCTTGCGCCTTACTGCATTTTCTGAGGTAATCCGGAGTTCCTGATAATGAATGCGCGGGAACGGTTTTTTTTCTCTTTTTTCATTCCTTATCACGTGGTGTGTCATAATAAGAAATGACTGTTGCCTGATACCACCTATTGTAGCTGATGGTGATCATGATCCTCCCCGCATCACCGCCTGTCCAAGCTGCAGCATGTTTTTTGCGATAGTATCTCCAAAGGTGTTGCCAGTTGCACTACTTTCTCTTTTTTCTGGCTCTCTGCCCTATATTTAGTGTGTGCTTACTTTATTTTTGTTACACTTCCTAGCCTCTTGGTGATTTCTTGTTTGTTTTTTTCTTAATTGAAACGTTGTTTGGCTCACGAGGGCATATTATCGCCAGAGTGCTGACGGAAGGTGGCATTCGTTACTTGCACATACTATCGCCTGATTATTTGCATTTTTTGGTCTCCGAAGACTGATTCAAGAGGGTGTTGTCATTTTTTGACGGATGGGCAGACGGAAGTCCTTATTGAGAATCACCTCTCGACCATCTTATCACTCCAAGATGGCTAGCGAAGTCTCACATGTGGCTAGAGCAGTTTCTTCTGGTACCAAACCCAAGAGAGCCAAGAATGACCCTCCTTCACCCATTTTATCCTCTCAAAATCCTGTTCTAGACACTATTTTAGATGAAGTACGGGGTCTTAAATCTTTCATGGCTACTACTAACGAGAAGCTCCAATTAATTGAAGATCGATGGATTACTATGGAAGCTAAGGTGTTCGATATGGAACAACGTATTAGTGATGTTCAGGACATTTCTACTAAAATCCCACTTTTGGAACAAGAAATCCACCGTCTCAAACTTCACACTGAGGACCTTGAAAATCGCAATAGGCGCAACAACCTGCGCCTTTATGGTTTACCAGAAAATCTTGAGGGCCCAGATCTGCTTCTTTTTCTGAAGAAATTTTTGTCTGAACTCATAGGTATTGCCCCTGACCCTGCATTAAACATTCAACGAGCCCATAGGCTTGGTCGTTTTCAACCTAATGCTTCTAAACCTAGAGGTATTATCATGTTGTTTTTGGAATTTACTGACCTAATGCGAGTCCTCTCAGCTGCCAAATCAAAACGTCACCTTACTTGGTCGGGGCACAACATCTTTATTTCACAAGACTTATCGAATGCTACCAACGCACGAAGAAAGGAATTTCTGGCACTTCATCCACAAATGAGACAGTTGAATATTCGTTATGGCATCCTCCATCCTTGTTTGTGTAAAATCACACACGAAGGCTCCACGCGTTCTTTTGATGACCCTCTTAAACTGAAATCGTTTCTTCAAAACCTATCTTCACTTCCTGCAACTGGCTCTCCCTCCATTCCTTAATCTCCTCTAAACCTCCTCTAAACCTTTTGCTCCTCTAAACCTTTTGCTCTTCCTTTTAGTATGGCTGTGTAGTAGTTTTTCTATTTTTACCTTTGTCTTTCTTTTGTCGGTGCTGTTACGCCCCATGCGTCTGTCTCTGTTCTTGTCTTTTAGGTGTGGATATCTTTCCTTGATCTATCTTCTTTTACTTTTTTTTCTATCCTCGCTTTCTTTCTCTGCTTTGCTATTTTATCCCCTCATATGTACTTTTACTTACCGGATGCTATGTTGTTTACTGCATATGTCCTTTGGGATTGTGTATTGTGTTACTGTTTATTTCTCTTATTTTGATCAATTATGGTGTCTCTTTTTTTCTAGCTGTTTCCCTGAAGTGTATCATCTCCTTCCATATTGTACCCCTCCGCTCCTCCATTATGTGTAAGTTTGTCACATGGAATGTTCGTGGTCTTGGCAACCCCGTCAAACCTCAGAAGGTACTTTCTCATTTATCCAAACTAAACTCTCAAATATCTTTCATTCAAGAAACTCATTGTAATGAAGAGGAATCTCTTAAGTTGAAAAGACAATGGGTAGGTCAAGTTGTACACTCCCCTGCCTCTAGTAAGAAAGGGGGTGTTTCTATATTGTTTCACAAATCATTGTCTGTACAAATTGTATCTACGCAAAATGATGCTGATGGAAGATGGGTAATGGCCAAGGTTGTTGTACAGGGCAAGGATTTGATCTTATTGAATATTTATGGTCCGGTTAAACCTGACCCCAAATTTTGGCATAACATTAAGGTTCTACTTTCCACCTTTGATTGCCCTAATATTATTATCGCTGGTGATTTTAACCAATGGATTGACCCCTTTTCTGATAGACAATCAAAGTCCAAATTCCAACCAGACAAATCCCACAAGGCTTTTCAATCGGCCATTACCTCTCGTCCTCTAGTTGATGTTTGGAAAACATGTAACCCGGATTCTCTTGAAATCACGTTTTTTTCAAATGTACATCATACACGGTCTAGGATTGATTATATTCTAGTCAGCAAATCCCTACTCCCATCTATTCAATCCTCGGAAATTGGGTCAATTTTTATTTCTGACCATGCACCAGTCCTTACTGTTTTGGATCTCTCGTTAAGCCTCCAAAAATGTAGTCGTTGGAAGCTTAATAATGCTCTACTACCAGATTCTACTTTCATTACAGAAGCCACTTCCTTTGTTAAAGAGTTTTTCATGTTTAATAATCCCTTAGCAACCTCTGTTTCTAATAATTGGGATGCTTTTAAGGCTTCATTTCGGGCATTTACTATTTCTTATGTATCTAAGAAAAAGAAAATTGCTAGGAACAAATATTTAGCTTCTCTTCAAAAGCTTAAATTATTGGAGCATAATTATTTTACTTCCAAATCACCCTCGGCTATGCATGAGCTCATTAAAGCTAAATCTGAACTTAATAAACTTGCGACTGTGGAAGCTTGTAATAGCCTTCTCAAAATTAAATCTAAATATCATGGGGGCCAAAATTAAGCTGGTAAGATGTTAGCCAACTATTTAAAGATCAAATCTGAACGTAAAAACATTGGTCCCATCTTAGATGAATCTACTAACCGTTTAGTGTCCTCAGATGACGGCATTGCCAATATCTTTCATGACTATTATGAGGCCCTTTACTCTGATGACACGAATCCTTCCAATCAAAATTTAGATATCTTTTTTTCGGGCCTTCCTTCTCCCCCTTCCTTACCTAGTGAATTTGATTCATTGGAGGACGCGGTTACTGCCCAAGAGATTATTGATGCCATTAAATCCTTAAAAAAATCAAAGGCCCCCGGACCAGATGGCTTTTCGGTCGAGTTTTACTCTACCTTTACATCGCTTTTTGTCCCTAAGCTGCTGACACTGTTTAATTCCTTTATTAATGATGCGAAGGCCTCTGGCTCCTTTATGGATGCTCTAATAATCATCATTCCCAAACCTGATAAAGATCATTCCCTGTGCAAAAATTATCAACCCATTTCATTAATTAACTATGACTGTAAGATATTTGCAAAGATTCTTGCTATTCGTCTTGAGAGTCTTCTTCCATTATTGGTTAAGACTGATCAAGTTGGTTTTATTAAGGGTAGATTAGCAGCAGATAATGCTCGAATGTTTGCTAATATTATATCTCATGCAAAAAAAAAAAAATCTCCTCTTGCAGCACTGTCTCTAGATGCCGAAAAGACGTTTGATCGTATTAATTGGCAATTTATGTTTAGAACCCTCCAATAGTTTGGTTTTGGTCCATCCTTCATTTCATATATTAAATTATTGTACACCTGACCACGGGCCAGTATTTTTAAAAATAATCACTTTTCTAAATCTTTTTCTTTGTCTCGTGGTACACGTCAGGGCTGTCCTCTCTCCCCTTTATTATTTGTCCTTTGTCTCGAACCCTTCCTTGAGCATATTCGGGTCAATGCTCATATATCTGGCTTTACATATAACTTTTTAGAAATTAAATTATCCGCATATGCTGACGATATATTGGTATATATGGCTAATCCTCTTATATCCCTTCCCCCCTTCATGGATGAGGTTCGGTTATACTCCAGCATTTCTGGTTATAAGTTGAATCTCTCTAAGACAGAAGGTTTTCCCCTGAATTCGTTATGTTATCAATATATGTTTAATGATACTAATTTTACATGGTGCCCCATGAAAATTAAATACCTTGGTGTTTAGTTCTCCGCGTCCCTACCTGCCACAATTAAATTTACATTTGCTGCATTAATTACTAAAATACAATCTTTGCTTCTTACCTGGTCCCCACTATACCTTTCTTGGTGGGGTAGGTTATACACTATAAAAATGATGATTGTACCTCATGTCCTTTATATATTGTCTATGTTGCCTATTCGCATTCCCATTTCAAATTTATCACAAATTAATTCCATTTGTGTAAAATTTTTATGGAATAAGAAGCATCCACGTATTTCCCTTATAAAACTTAAACGCCCTAAGTCTCAAGGTGGAGTACGTTTTCCCGATTTTAAGGCTTATCACTCAGCTTTTATAATTAAACAGTCCTTTGCTCTATCCTTTGATTTTGCTGATACTCCTGTACCACGATGGATTGTTTTTGAGCGTTCCTCTTTAAAGGATTTTTCTTTTCAGAATGTGCTTTACATGTCTAACTGTTCTTTCATCTCTAATAACCCTATTATAAAATATTCCCAAAATTTATTATACAATACATTCACTAAGGGTTTAACTCCTTTTCAATGCTTTCTATCTTCTACTATTTGGTATAATACATTTCTTAGATACAAGGGTAAATCTTTTTATTACAAACACTGGAAAGAGAAGGGCATTATTTTTGTTCATCAATTAATTTTTCAACACTCTGTTATTCCCTTCCTGGATTTGCATATACGATTCCAACTACCTGACACTTCTCTTACTGAATATCTTTTAGTTTCAGCTGCTATGCAAGCACAGTTAGCTTCTTTTGACTCTCCTGCAACCGCACCATCCCTTACTCCCCCAACACCATTATACAGTCTATTTCCTATGCATAAACTTAAAGCCGCTCTTGTCTATAAACTATTGTTGTCACATACAACCGAGAGATCTAAATCTCCTACTGAGCTGGCTTGGGAAGTAGACTTATCTCTTTCAGTTACTATAGATGTCTGGGATAAACTATGGTCTAAGTTATTTAAAGTTTCTGCGGCTGCTCGTATAACTCAATCCTTGTATGTTATTTACAATAGAGCTGTTATTACTCCTGTTTGTATATCCAAGTTCTCCCCGTCCACGTCTCCACTATGCTGGTCTTGTTTTAAACATACCGGCACTTTGAGACATCTCCTTTATGATTGTTCTAATGTGCTGACTTTTTGGAAATCAGTTTGGTCAAAATGTATGATCATTTTTGATTGTAATCTAAGTTTGTCAGTTCATAATGTTTTTTTAGGTTCTTCATCACCTGATTTGGATGATTCCACGTCTGTTTCTTTATTGTTTGATCTTTTTATTGCATTAGCATTTAAAGTCATTTTATCTTCTTGGAAAGACAATTCGAAAATATCTTCATTAATGTGGTGGAATTTTATTTGCGATGAACATCGGATTGCCAGTGTCTCTTCTTCTGTCATTTCACAAAAAATTAAATCTGATCTTCTCTGGCTACCTTTTATCTCTCTTCACATGCTCCTTTTCCCTAATTTGGTTCTTTTCTCTGATATCTTATATGGTCTCAGGACATTTGCTATTCTCCGATTCATATTCTATGATTTATGCTCTTTATTTCTTTGATATTTTCCTTCCTTTTACTTTTCTTCCTCCTCTCTCTTTAGTTTTATTTCTTTTCTTCTTTTCCGTTATTGTTTGATCACTTTATGGGATTTTGTATATTGCTTCTTATTAACTGGTTTCTATAATTTGTAAGTACGATTTTGATTTCTTATTTGAGTGTATTCTTTTTGTATTTTTTGTGTTTTATTTCTTCTGAAAACTCAATAAAAATTTCTTAAACAAAAAAAAAAAGAAATAGAATGCAGTGGAGCCTCAGGGGGAGAAAATGAATAGAGTGGTGCTGGATTAATTTTCAGACTGGGGGCACTGATACTAATGTTACGTCACTAAAGTCTCAGGGTTTGTGAAAAATCAAAGTGCTACATAAAGGACAAGTGTAGCAAATTAACCACACCCAGTCAGCAGTAGAATGGTAGGGTTGTAGTATGTTTCCAGTGGTGTGTTTTGAATCACATTGAGTAAATTATGGAGTGATGGGATATACCATGCACAGAGGGCATGTTTTCCATTGAAATAATACGGTGATTAAATTTGCAGTTTTACTACTAAACCTATATGTTACATGTGGGAAATGGATTATTAGTTGGGTGCGGATAGTAGGCCACCACAAGTAATAATATCACTATTCATGTTAGGTCCTGTAAAAGCATCAGTAATTTAAATTTGAGCTCAATCCCTGGTAGCTGTAGCACAGAGCAGATAGGCGTAACTGAAGAAGATGAAAAATATTTAGAAGTCCCAAAACAGTTAAAAAATCAAACCACAACAAGAGAAAAATCCAACTCCAATTTACAAAAATATGCAATATTTATTGAACAAAATCACACCAGGACAACACAAATCCAGTAAGATGAACAAGAGATATGGATTTAGCCCCAAAAGGCATTATGCGCCAACAACAGTCATCTGGCTGTGCTTGAACTGTACCTTGGCTCGATTTTAGCCATGAGAGCAGGTCGGATACAGAAACCATGTTGTGTGGGGTCAAAACCTTTACCTTTTTACTTAGGGCCAGACTTATATCTTGGCAGACAGGAAATTCTGTTGTAAAAGTGACGGCGTTCCCTCCCTGCTAAGATAATGACCCACCTGCCATATTTAAATGCTGGTGGACCATAGCAAATAAAATAAATAAATAAATAAATAAATAGTTTCATGATGATAATGATTCGTATGTGTGGCTATATGTCTGCCCCCCTAAACATGATTGGCGGACATAAAATCGTTTTTCAATGCCTGTGACCACCAGGAAAAACCGTCTGTAAGGGAAATACAAAAGCGCTCAATGCCGCCCTTGCTGTGGGTGGAAACTCACATGGTGGGAGTAGGGGGTGTATTGTTTCTTTTATTTTCAAAAAGAAAATCCAGCTTTGGGATTTTCTTTTTGAAAATTAAAAAAACTGTAACTTTGACGTACAGCTGTCTCATGTTGGATGCAGCAGTCTGGCAAAGTCACAATGCATTAGCAGGTGTCAGAACGCACCTTCAGCGTCCACTGACAGGCTCCGCATGAAGGAGCCGGCACAAACAACAAGTGGAACTCCGATTCCCACCGTAGTGCGCAACGTCCTGAAACCCGGATAAGGCGGAGAACCGGCAGAAGAAGCTGCCACTTATTTGTTATCCTTAGCGGTTGGTGGCCATAATCCTTAGCGTTTGGTGCCCCTCGTGGTCGGGTATGGGTGCTTTGGGCACCGCTTTCCTTTTCTACTCATCGTTCTTGGAGCTAGCAGAAGTACTTTGATGTGCTAGCTATGCGCCTTGGCTTAGCGCCTGTTTTCTCCTTGCGTTGGTGATTCCGCTCTCATTAGGGGCTCTTGCAACGGAGTATAGCAGGTTAAGAAATTTTTGACTAACATTTACATGTTTACTGGGCATTCAGATGCCTCACGGTTCAGTTCTTATAGCTTCCCTGTTGGGGAGTTGAGTGCCATGGCTCATGCAGGGAAGAGAATCTCTTGGCATGTTTTAAAACTGATGTCAGTGGTAATATTCTTCCCTGTTGGTGAATCAAGTGCTGTGACTCTTGCAGGGAAGAGAATTGCATAGCACTATACCCCCAGGTTGTGGTGGTAACGGAGATTGAAGACAACTCTCTGAACTCTTGACTCCGATATATATATACAGTGGCATAATACTACATCTTGATTGTTTGTGGAGGAACGGAGCCACAGCAACATTTCTTTGTTTATCTTGATGGAATCTCTTGATAACAATTAATGGGTATTTCCTTGACATTTTCATTTGGTGAAACTTTGTTGCATAATCATAATGCTATGGACGTTTTCACAACCTTAATTAACTAGCAATTGGCCACGCCTTGTGTTTCCTTTAACAGGGGTGGTCAGTAGTTGGTGGTCCTTCCTGAGGATTCATATATCTTCTTTCCGCCAACACAAAGGGTAGGTGTATATATAGCAAGTATACATTTTAGGGGGTGTGGCGCTCACATAGTGACCGATGTACTTATGTATTTCCTTTGTTTTGTCCTTACAGTATTCGGTGTTGAGGAGTTGAGATCACCTGCTCACTTCCCCTGTTTTCGAGGTTACATTTATTTTTCTTTACAGGTAGCTAACAGAGGTGGATAAAAGACTTCTAGGGTTATAAAGTATAGTTGTCTCACTCTTCTGGAAGAGTATCACTTTATTCTCTTTTGTATCCACAGGTCTCCCTACCTGCAGTTCCCATCCTTGCCTTCCCCCGCCTGACCATCCTAAAGGCTGTGTATTTCATATTCTAGACTTGGGGTTCGAGCCTGAAGATACGCTTGGTCTGGGACAGCAGGAACCACCTTCACAACAGTTTATGTCAATGCTTATAATGTCCTAAAGGCTGGTGAATATTTCTAAATTTGACAGGTGGCACCTTCGTCAAGGCAACATAGTGATTTACTACATCGCCAATGAATTGGGCCCTTAGTCTCTGAAATGGAAGTCAAAAATTCTCATTGAGGCAAGGCAGCAGGTACTGGCTGAAAAGGCCTCCATGAAGTCAGATGACTGTCAGCAAGGTCTCAGTGAAGCTGATGTCTTTAGACGGGAAACATCAACGTAAGAGAAATTCAAAATCTGCACCCATGGAAGGTACCTCACTGTCCAGATACTTTAGGCGCTTTAGCCCGTTGAAGATTTCTACATTCGGACATAGTTTCATTTTTGGAGTGCGGATTCCTGCAACATGGCATGGCTGAACACTGTAGCTGAACAGGGCTCCACGAGACCAGATACGTTCTTCGCGATGTACCACAAAAATGGATTTGCTTCTGCAGAAAAACTTTAGCCCAGCGGAGGCAATGCTCCTTTATCAGATTGACTTGACAGGTTTGTCTTGGTCCTCCAGAGGTCTTTGGAGCAAAAATGTTTCTAAGTCCCAGACTTCTAAGGATATTAGGAGGAGTACAGTTTGACATAAGAGTCCCAGTATCTTAGGAACAGCAACTGCAGGTCATGATTTACTACAGAAGAAGCCACAATCAGGGTCCAGAGCAGGTCCAGTTGGAATTGGTCTGCAGGGAAAGGGTTTCTAGCAACTTGTTATGTCCTTTTAGCTTAACAGGAGGTAGCCAGATGACCCTTGAAGTCTACTTCATTGTCCTGTGTGCAAGTTGAAGCAGGTTCTGCCTTTTAGGTTTCCTCACAGGACTCAACAGAAGTTGCAGTCCTTCTTCTGTCTTCCACAGGTCCAGTTGTGTTCTGAAGGAGTGCCCAGAGTGGCACATTTATGCCTGCACTAGCCTGTCCTGGCCCCTCCCTAAGCAATAGGGATAAGTTGCCAGGGGTAACCTTAATCACTTCTGCAGCATCTCCAGTGTGCTACTGCAAACAATCCCACAGTGCACCTATCTACCTAAATCCAACATGGCATAAACGTTCTTCCCCTACGCAGAGCTCCTGTGCCCACCTTAGATATGTGGTCGGGAAATGAGCAACCTATCTTCTGTGGTCACTCAAAACTTGTTCTGGGGAAGCTCTTCTCCCACTGGGATTGATGCCTGGCTCACTAGAGGGACAAAGAAGTTAGCAGTCCCAGGTGTGCGCTACATCTGCCTGTATCAGAGCAGGCCTCTTTGAAGTTATATACACCCTTGAGCACTGCCCTGATGGTCATCCACAGTAAACAAGCATATTCTCCCACCCAAGCCCTTTGTCACAGCAAGTGAGCAAGTTAACACCTTATCAAGTGGCCTATTCAGATCCTGGGTGAAAATTGGAAGGACGCTCATCTAAATGGACCTATTGAGACCTTTTGCAAAATATTTTACAAACCCGAATTTACCTGTGAATTGTGGTTGTAATAAATATTTTACAAAGTCCAAGAATGTAGTTTTTTAAGTGTTTACTAGGTGGAGATATAATTAATAATTTTAATATGATAACCCAGTGCTTTACTATCGAACAGCTAACCTCTGCCTGCTCTTAAAATATGTTTTTGCGTACATTCACAAAGGGGTCCCCTGTGAACCTCTTCCTCTTTGCTACTGAGCTACCACCAACTTATAATGGTGGTGAAATGCAAATGTTTTGTATTTCGGTCGCAAAACATTCTAGCATACCACTGCAAGTCACTATTAGGAAGGGGCGCCCTTAACACGCCCCTTACTAATTCCAAATTGCTAACCCATTTTGCGATTCGGTAATAGGTCACTGAATTGCAAAATGGCCATTTGCACATAGAAAAATGTTCTTTTCCATTCTCAAATGGCCCGTTTCTGCAAATTGGGCCATTTGTCTAGATGAAAAAAGCTATGTACATGTGGCACTTAGATTGTTGTATGTCACAATATTTGATACAGAATTTTTGGTTAATATACAGTGCCCTAAATATCATCTACAAAATAATGCTTGTAGATTTTCTATTATTAAGTCAATACCTAAAACACAATGTGTTTGTCAAGCAATTTTCAGACAATAACATTTTGGTACAACACTAATTTAGAGCTAACAAAAGAAGTATGAGAGGAAAAAAATGATCTGAAGGCAGACATAGAAGAAGCTGATGCGAGAACAGAATCAGTAGTCAGATGGAGAATTGATAGCTTCAAAAAGTGAGATGAGAAAAAAGAACCGATGAGAAAACAATAAAACACACATGCTGTTTGTGAAGTTAAAGGGAAACCTCTCAGTGATTGGTTAGCTGGAATAAGAGAAAATGCATGGAGATGGTGGAAAAGGAGGAGGGATGCCAGAGGGATAAAGCTGCAGCAGAGGTGGGAAGGGAATCTGAAAGCTGCAGTTGTAGAAGTGAGCAGAAGATGGAACAACTGCAGGAGAGGAAAGATGATGAGAGAAAAACACAGATGGAGAGGTGAAAAGTGAGCTTAGGGTGGTGAGTGATAGATGCTGAGCAACCATGAAGTGTGATGAGCAAAGTCGGGCCTGACATGAGACTGGGATGTAGAATGTGGCCTTTGGAATATAATGGTGTATACTTGGAACACTTGAAGGCAGGCATTGTTGTGAGATATTCAGGGTGAATGGCAGTTACTCAGGGAGTACTTTGGGATGTTATTGCAGCCTAAGGTATTGGGATGTTCTAAGTTAATACATATTTGGAAGGGTAGAGATTTTTTTGTAAATTTAGGCAGGGTTAGCAAATGTTAATATGCCATACTCCTTGTCTGGGGGAAAAATGGGGCTCATGTGTCACTTCACTTCGGCTAGCAACAATCATGTGCTGACCCATGTCCAGGGTTGGGTGAATATAAACAAGGAGCACAATTGGTGTTTGTATTATCACCTTTGCTTTTTTCACTGATGCTGTTGAGTCTCAGACCCGGTACACTGGGACCCAGCTAACCGTCCTTAGACTATGTGTTCTGAACCCCAAAAGCATGTTGAATTAGTTCAAAAATCCCAACAGGCACATTTCATTTACCTATCAGTCCCTAGTATATGGTACCTAATATACCCAGGGCCAAAAAGGTAAATGTCATTAATGGACTGCAGTACCTAATGTGCCACCACCAAAGTGCCAACTTAAAAGCATGTCTTCAGTTGTGCACCTGCAGCCTGAGAGTACAGTTTTGAAAGTGCAAATTGGACCTGGCAAGATAAAGCTTTTGCCAGACCTAAACCTTCCTTTTTACTATTTGTAAGACACCCCTAAAATAGGCGTTAGGCCCTAAATACCCACAGAGCAGGGTGCATAGTATTTATAAAAGTAGGACAAGTGTAAGTAATATTTTCATACTCTGGCAGTGAAAATCTCTAAAGTAATTTTTCACTATGGCAGGCGTAGCTCTTCCATAGAAAAGAACTGGGTTACAGTATAACATCTTATAATGCATAGCTTCAGTTTGGAAATATCATCCATTTGCCCCGTCGAACCTCAAAGGGGGTACAGGCATGGCCATTGTAGGTGACTATTGCCTTGGAGTGGTAGTACAATGGCTGAACACGAGCTAGAAACACCGGGCCCAGGCAACTTTGTTGCAATACCCGGAAAAGGTAGTCCCACTGGACTCTGTTGAAAGCCTTCTCAGTGTCAAGGAATGCTGCCAGTTTTTCATCCCCATCCTGACAGACACTCCATAGAATGTGTGATAGGAGACGCAGATGGGATGCTGAGGTGCTGTGGGGGACAAACCCGACGTGGCCACTGTGTACCAACAAGAGTATCATCCAATTTAGTCTATTGGCTGGCACCTTAGCATACACTTTCATGTCAACATTTAAGAGGAAAATCGGGTGGTAGCTGTAACAGCTCAGCAGATTTTTGCCAGTTGAAGGGATAAGAGTGGTAGATGCCCTTTTGGTTTCATAAAGGACAGGGTAGGGGGAGATGCCTCTGAGAACACCCTGCATAACAATGGAGCCAGCATGTCCTTATTGGCCGTATAGTGTTCAGACGGGTAAGCATCCAGCACTTGAGCTCTTGCACACTGCCTTGAAGGAATAGAGGGTCGAATAATAGGTACAAAATGACTCCAAAATATCCAGTAGGTGCGAAAAGAGTTGGTCATCGTCCCGCCAAAAGATGGGTATGGCAGGGGAAGAGTCCTGTTGCTGCAGCTGCAGACCCAGAAGACGACCTGCTTTTTTGCTGCATTCATAATGACATTGTTTAAGTGGAATAGTGCCATTTCTGCATAAGATTTATAAAGGGTGTTCATATTTGGCCTGTAGCAGTGCTTGCAAAGTGGTCCATGAAGGGTGCACCGGGAGTATTGTGCTGTAGGAGAAGCAAGGGTATATTCAAATTGGATCTGCTTGTGTAAGGCTTTGCGCTTCCTCCAAGAGGAATCCAGCATCAAATTCCCCTGCGCCATTGCCTTACCCGCTGCGCACATGGTACTTGGGGAGTCTATGGAGCCCACGTTGATCTCTAAAAAGAACAGAGGTAAGAGTGCAGATGCTGTTTGTCTGCTGCGGCTTTGTAGTGCTAAAGGTTGAGTCGTGAATTCAGAGGTCAAGGCTGAGCCGAATTACATTGTTGTGAAAAACCATGGAGCATAATATGTTGGCATCTACCAGGTGACCCCCGAGAGCGATGCTGACAAGGAAGAAATCTATTCTGTTTAGGTGCCATGCACTCCAGAGGTGTATGTGTAGTCTCTCTCAGTAGGATGGAGGAGCCTCCACCAGTCCATCAGGGAGAAATCGGACTTCATGTCATTGAGGAGGCCTCTCTTCATTGTGTTGTGGTCTACGAGTTGGTCAGACTTATCCAGAAACCATGTCCCAGCCCCCTCCCCCAAGAAAAGCTTAGTGCAGGTAGATGGTGTTTTAATAACTCACTTCTTTTGCATCCCATATTCAATTCTCAATTTGATTCTTTCACTTCTGAAATGTTTACTATTAATAACACACCTAGCTCTTCTTTTGTAATGATGTGGGATTCTTCTAAGGCAACGGCAAGGGACTTTATAATGAATTTTTTCTTACAAAAAAAAAAACATATGCAATTCCAATCAGACCAATTACTTAATAAAATTTTAAAAACTAGAGCATGCCTATTATCTTTGTAACATTGAAATTTCTCTAAACCACCTTATTGATGCCAAAATTAATTTTAATATAATAACTACAAATACTGCTTCAACTTTTGCTAAAAAGCAGTGCACATTATTATGGTGGTCAAAACAAAATGGGGAAAGTGCTTGAAAACTATTTAAATATAAGGAAGGACAGAAGCAAGATTGAATCCCTATGCGTTAGTGCTGGGACTACTCTATTTAAGATGAGGAAAGATTACATTAATTTATTACTTTTTATGCTAATTTGTATTCTCCTGAAACGCAGCCATTAAAATCAGAATTGACTAAATATTTTTAATCCATTACCTCTCCTTCCTCTCGTCATATTGATTTTGTTCCACTATCGGCTGATTTTTCACTCTCGGAAATATCACATGCAGTTTCTGTCTTTCGTAAAGGGAAAGTTCCTGGCCCTGAGGGCTTTACTATTGAATTTTATTGCCATTTCTCAAAACTTCTTCGTCCCGATCTCTTACTTTTATTTAACTTTTTTGCTACTGACAGAGCTTCTCACAGTTCTTTTCAGGATGCCATGATCTGTTTGATTCCTAAAGACAATAATTACCCCACACAGTGCAAGAATTACCGGACGATTTTGTTAGTTAATAATGATTTCAAAATGTTTGTAACGCGGCGTTCCCTGGGTCATTTCTCTGCTGGCAATACTTTGAACGAGACGCAAGCAGCAATATTGGCGTGAGGTAGCATGCGTTTCCCTTTCTTGTCCGATATTTACTAAAACACCTCAAATACTGTCATTTGTGCATACATTGCAGATAGCACTGTATAAAAATGGTACCAAACACTGTTATCTCTTAATATACACAATAGAGTTACCACGTACTTGATGAGATATCTAATGTGAGTCCTACGATCCCAGAAGTAATGACATATAATTCAAACACACGGTCATGCTGGTTGCACAGGGCAGGGGTGGGTTTTTTCAATGGGCATGATTTTGGGAAAATATAATAATCCCATTCTCGTGGCATTGCCGTACAATCTAAAGGAAGCTAGCGCTCTCTGGTATATAGGAGGTGGGTTGGTATACATGATAAGGTTAATCGTGACAAAAGCTTCTACACTGGATCATCCATTATTGCTATTGCTTTTGATGCAGAAAAGGCTTTCCATCGACTCTCTTGGGATTTTATGTTTCAGAAAATAAAATGGATTGGCTTTCTACCCAAATTGATTGCTTTAATATCCTTGCTCTATACAGGTCATAAAGCTGCCTTTTTTGTCTATGGCATGCTTTCAGATTACTTACCTTTGTTTAGAGGGGTATGTCAGGGTTTTCCAGTATCTCCACTTTTGTTGATTATAGCACTTGAACCCTTTTTAACAAAAATTCGTCAGGATGAGCTCATATCAGGTTTTTCTGCTGGGTCATAAAAAGTCAATATGTCAGTATATATCTGAGGATATTCTTTTTAACTTCTCTAATCCTTCGGTTTCCCTTTTTCTCCAGCAAGTTTAAACTTTTTCTCAACTATCGGCTTAACGCTCATGTGTGAAGTACTACCTTTAAATGTACTGTATACTAAACAACTTTTCACACACACACAGTTTACCTGACAATCCACTAAGATAAAGTACTTCGGTTTTTGGCTTTCACCAACCATTAAAGAAACTTTGAAATTGAATTTTAAATCCATTATTAAGACAATAAATGACAGTATTGCCCACTTTTTCTATCTTGATGGCGTAGCATTTACTTTATTAAAATGAATGCCCACTCCCTCATATTATACGTTATTGCCATAATTCCTGTTTTTTCCCCTAGTTATTATTTTGGGAATATTGTTTAACTTTTATTAAAATTTCTTTGGAAAGGTAAACCTTTTTGCATAGCTCTGTACTCTTTAAAAAAAGATAAGTTTAATGTAGGCGGCCTTACATTTTTTGATTTGAAAAACAAGAGGGCCCATTATGATATCGGGTGGATCTCCACAGCCGGCCCGGAGACTCCGCCATGGAAAGGCATGCGGTGGAAACTGGGGGGTGGGTGGCGCATTTGGGGGGTACCTATGGTACCCCCCTACATTGGTATGCCCAAGGTGGCAGGCACCGCGCGGTGCCTGTCACGTTGTGCATGCCGATGCACAACATGCCTTTCTGACATTGCGGCGGGTTCTGCTGACAGCACCGCCCACCGCAATGTAAGAAATGTGGGATGCAACCACCAGGGTGGCGGGTGCATCCTAATTGCCATAGCGGGTCCACCGCACCTCTGGCGGTCGGTCTCGTGTACCGTTACGGTGGCGGGCGGACTATCGTAATAGACCCCAAGGTTTTTTTTTTGGAACAGGCTGCTCATTGGGTTTCTTCAGATCTCCCTTTACATTCTCCTTTGTGGTTACAGTTAGAGAGATACCTTAATACTCCCTTTGATTTTAAAGAAATTCTTGCTTCCACTACATGCACATCTCAATCACGGTCTCCTGTCATTTCCCATTCCTGTAAAATTGTGAAACCTCTCTTACCTACCATATATCCCTTGCTAGCTAATTATTGGCAACAACTCATTTGGCATAATAAAGCTCTAAGAATGAAGACTCATCCCTTTTATTTGAAAATTTGGCAAATTATTGGTTTATGCTAGGTTTCGCAACTTTTTTCTGGTGACTAACTTTGGTCTTTTTCTGATCTTCAAACACGATTTTCTTTGCTATCTACCTCCAAGACACAATACATACTTTTATTCAAATGTCTAAACCAATACATTTCCACTTTGGCATCTATTATCCTCCCTTCACCTTCATCTAACATACTTTTTCCCTTGCTCAGTAATAATCCTTCGGCATCTGTTATCTATAAATCAATACAATTAACCCCAGACAAAGTCAAACCCCCAAGTCAAAACCTGAATTAGCTTGGGAAAAGGATTTGGTAGAATGTTGGTCTACTCTTCTTTGAGATAAGATTTGGCTTAAACTCCAGAAAATGACACGAGCTGCAAATACTACTCAAACCCTTTTTTTTTGCTGTTGGTTGTTATTTACACCTGCCATTCTAAGATAATTTTTTGCAGATGCTACCTCATCCTGTTGGTCCTGCTCATGTCCCATTGCAGATCTGAAACATATGTTATTTGAATACCCCATCATTTATCATTTTTTTAAATTGGTTTGGATACAAACAAATAAGATTTTTTTATGTTTCTATCCCTTTCTCTTTTACTAATATTTATTAAGGAAGCCTAGCATCTCAGTGGTCTCATTCAACTCCAGGCCATAAACAAATAGATTTGGTATTAGCTGTTGAATTTCATTTAATTACATCAAATTGGAAACACGCTCATAACGACACTTTCACGTCTTGGTGGAATGCCTTTTGTTTTCATCATAGATTGGACACCAACTACATCACTCCTATTTCTCTTGCTATTAAAAGAGATATCTTATGGCTTCAACTAAGTATTTAGCCGTTTGTGCCTCATCTGCTAATACCCTTATTTCTGTACCGTATGAGGTACGGAAACCACCTTTAATCTCCCTTACTCTCTTGTTTTCAAAATTTTACAAAAGACAAAAGGTGTTTTATTTTCCTTTTCTGGTTATAGTGCCTAGAGTTTCCAAGTTATTGTTATATTTCTTTATTTGATATGCCATGTTACATATTGCTCTCCCGTCTCTTTCCCCATTTTCCTCTTTCCTTATATTACTATATTGTTTATTATAGTGCAGAGTTCATATGTTTTCATATTTACTATTCAATTCTTATCAAAATATTTAGTGCCTTATGCTCATTATGCTTATTATTTCTGTTCTGTTTTGGTTTTTGATAGCATATGTTTATTATTCAAATGCTGTTTCTCTACTGTTTCCTGATAAATTCAAACCTAAAAAAAGAATTGTAAATATGTGCACTTTGTCAAATGTGTTAGAAAAGTAACTCTGTCCCTTCACCCCATAGTTGTATCTACGTTGCACAATGTTTTTTGGTTTAAAGTTAGAATGGTAAATGTGGCACCCAATCCTCAAAGCCATGTATTTTTCCAGGTAAACATCGTTTACCACTCATGCAACACAATGCATGCCATTACAACACGGTCATTACGACAACCGCTTTGTTATATTGCATGCCATTTCAACGCAAGTCAGAACAACGACTTGCTGTAGGGGTCAGAAGGTGTTGGATTTGTAATCCAACACCTTCCCTACTGTTGCACAGACTAGAGTTGGAATAGTAAATTATACTATTACAACAAGCAGTGTTCCCCCCTACAACAAGTCGTTATTCTGACTTGCGTTGTAACGGTATGCGGTGTACCAACGCGGTCGTTGTAATGAACACGTTGTAATGGCATGCGTTGAAAAAGCATGCTATGTAACGTGGCATATTCATTTTCCACATAGTTGTACTGAAATTAAAATTGTAAATATGAACCACCACTCCAACATCCACCTCCTGAAAAAATATGCACTTTCCCCAAGGTATGTGGCTTAGAAATAGAATAGTAAATCAGAATTACCCTAATATAAGCATATCCCCTAATGAAAATAGAATTGGTGCTAGAATGATACCATTCTCCCCAAAGATATGCACTTTCCCTAATATTTATTGGACTAAAATTAGAAAAGTAAATTGTCCCTTCCCGCAAATATATACTCAATTCAATTCAATTCAAAACAGTCTTTATTGCGATTGTTCATCTTAAAAGACAGATAGTTGTACAAATAAAAAAGAGAAAAAAAAGAAAAAGAAAAAAAGCATCCAAGAATACACCTATAATGCTGTCGTAATTTAAAACAAAAACAAAAAAACACTCAATTTAAGAAGCCTTTAAAAACAGTCTGAAATATATCAATCGCAAGGACTTTACATATATGCATACATCTAATTTTAGCTCATAACAGTTCAATCCTGAAAGTGTCCTTAACTGGCGATCATCACCCTCCATTTCTTTCGCGGATAGCCAAGGACCAGCTCAGAAACTTCGCGACCTCTATTATAATGGTGGCATTGCCACCACTTTTCAGTAGTCTTTTGGCAATCACTACAGAGTTCGTACCCAAATTTCTACATAGGGGTTTAAGCCACTCGCTTCTGGGTAAACGGTAAGCAGGGCAGACATATAAAAGGTGGTCAATGTTTACAACAAATTCTGGGCAAAATGGACACTTGTCTCCCTTGCCAGTAGTCCAGTTGCGAGTGAATATCCTAAGCGGAAGAGTTTCTACTCGGAACTGGTGGAACAACCTGCGATCTCTAGGTTTCGTGATTAAATCCCAGTAGCCATCCATCCGGGGGTCATCTTTAAAGTCCCAAAAAACTCTTGTCAGTGAAGAGCCTCCCATGATAGAATGCCTCTGGTTTTTAATTAAGTCCCAATAGGCTGCTCTATATAATACTTTCGATGGCAATACAGCCGACTCTGGAGACACCCATAAATCCCTCATCCCTATCTCTATAAGTAGAGTTTTGATTCTGGATAGCCATAAAATCTTGTTTGAACGATCCAAACCCCTTATTTCAAGTAAATATATACTCTTTTACTATTGTAAGTTGGTTTGGAGTTAGGCTGCTGAATCTCAGTACCCTTAATTTAATTCAAAATTTGCCATTAATATTGGACTGGAGTTAGAATATAAAATTTACATATGCTTATATTATACATGCAAGAATTTATAAAATCTATTCAGTAAATTATTTTTAATAATTTCAATATTTCAATAAATTAATTATATGTTAATTTATCGGGTTTTGTTAATAATATAAAATGGAATATGTTGCATATGTGTATATTGTGAGTGAGGTTGTATACATTTAATTTACATTTTGGTAAAATGTAAGTTTTTGAAAAAACAATTATAATTATAAATTGATATTTTATGCAAATTATTTGATATCATTTATGTGCTACATAAAATACATTTGTGGTAAAAATGTATATTTTTTACATTGAATATATCTTTCTAACTTATTCTTTAAATATGTGGATCTTTTAGGATAGCATTTTCACAAATAAGTAATTAATTATTTTAAAGTTACTGTATAGAAATTGGGTCTCTAATTATCAAACATGTGTATTTGTAAAGTGCACGTTAACCCAAAAGGGTATCTTGGAGCTTGAATAAGACGTATTTATTGTTACCGAACTCAATGGTATTCATTGCATCAACCTCAGAAATATGAAAAGCTGAAGAGACCCACCGGGATTTGAACCTGTGCCCATGAGGTCAAACAGGCCCCTACAGTGGACACATTAGACCACTAAGCTACCATACCCAGCTGGCAGAGGTTTGCACCCTGTCCAAGTAGGGACCACAATCCTAGTCAGGATACGTCAGCTCCCCTACCTAAATTAGCCTGTGCTCACCCTCCAGTAGCTTGGCACAGAGCAGTCAGGCTTAACTTAAGAGGCAATGTGTAAAGTGTGTTTGCAACACTTAAATTACAGTAAAACAGTGGAAACACCACAAAAAGACTACACTTTAGTTTGGAAAAAGAAGGATATTTTTAAAACATGACCATAACGATAAAAAATCTAAGAAGTAGAACTTGAGATATTATTTTTTAAAAGAATACATCAAAAAGTAGTTCTTAGAAGCAAATAGCGCTTAGGGGTTACTTGAGGTCGCTATGGACCAGGGTAAATCCAAAGTTCAGATCGACCGTGATGAAGGGCACGTCGGCTCCAGGGCCCACGCATGCCCCACTGAAAAAAAAACTTTGAATGGAGCAAGCGTTGACATCGAAGACTCAATGCATCAGTTCCGATCCACACGGAATGGTAGATGCGTTGTCATCAAGCCTTGCAGTCAGAACCCACATTGTTGTCGAACTCCCTACGATATAGCTGCTGCATCCTCGTTGAGCCTCGCAGTCGGGTCCTGCATCGTCGATGAGCTGCACAGGTATGTCCTTGAAACAGCACTGCGTTGGTGTCAAAGGGCACTGCGTCGATTCGGATTGGCACAAAGTCGTCACTGTCGATTTTTGTAGAAAAAAGCTGCCGAACACACCATCAAGACCCAGGACTGGATTGGCACCTCTTGGTAGGGCATTCAACTCACAGTTGACAAAGTCCAGCAGGTTAAGCAGAGTTGAAGGAAGTCTTTGTTGGCCCTGAGACCTCAAAACAGGAGGCAAGCCAGCAAGGCTTTGGATTCACTTAAGTTCTTGGAGGATGTAGAGATGCAGGTCCAGTCCTTCTCATTCTGAGGCAAGAGGCGGCAGGCAAAAGATCAACACAGCAAAGATGTCCAGCAGAGTGGCAGTCCCTCCTGGCAGCACAGCAGTCCTTATTCCTGTCAGAATGTCCTTAGATCCAGAATTGTACTGAGGTCATGGTGTCAGAGGTCCAGTACTTATACCTATTTGAGTCGTGGAAGTGGGGGGGATGTTGAAGTGTACAAGGTCCCTTACTTCCCTGCCCTAGCTCTAGACTAACTACTGGGTGTATGCAGCTCTTTGTGTGGAGACAAGCACAGCAATATTCAAGTGCAAGTGTCAGCTTCTCCCTCCCATCCTGTCTAGGATGACCCATCAGGATGATAATGGCCCATCAGGGTATGAATGAACCATCAGGCACTTCTCAGCCCCTTCATGTGTGACTGTCTAGAGGAAATACACAATGACCAGCTGTCACCCACCTCAGACATGTATTCAGAGACAGAAAGAGGTACAGAATGGACTAGGTAGGAAAATGCCAACTCTCTGTTGCCAGAATGAAAACAGAATCGAGCAGCAGAGCCACAACATCGTGGAGAAAGTTACACTGAAACCGGCATAAACAGCCAGCGCGCCTTTGAAGTCACTCGAAATGATTTCATCAAAGAAGCAAAACCACATGTATAATCGATCGGGACTCACAACAAAGTATGAAATTCAATAGGCACACAAAACATCGTTTCGGAACAATTTGACTCATAATTGAATTTGAAACACTTCTCCCATCATAAAGGAATTGTGAATAATAGGCAACTTTAAAGCGCTGGTAACCAAGTGAAAAGAACTATGAAATAGGACACAAACGTGGCTCCGGCAACCCATAATAAATACAAACCATCCTGGTAATATCCTGGGTAAACGACTGTAAACTATAGCTAAGATTACACCGATATATGCCCTGAAGAAAATCCCGATAACACTAGGGATTAGAAACGCGTCGGCACTTTCATACTCCATGAGGGTGATGAATTCAGCCCAAGTGGCATAATAGGAGATTCAAGTGTATATCCCACCCATGCGCAGAGCTTAACCCCATGGAATGAGGCACTCAGAAAAAAAGAGAAATTGTGTTTTCTTTGAGTTCCTTGAGAATAATGGTTCGATGAATCAATGGTGCAATATAAAATTGCTATTTCGTTGATTAATGTACTGATTGAAAAGCAGTACTGTTCTTTGAATTAGTATCAATTGAGTTCTATAAAATTGCTATTTCGTTGATTAATGTACTGATTGAAAAGTAGTACTGTTCTGTGAATTAGTATCAATTGATTTATATTGTGAGAAGCAGTATGTGTATTGTTTTTTCAGACAATTTATGATTTATAATAAGTGTTGTTGAACGTTAGGAATTTGGCAAAAAATAGCCAGGACCACCGAAATACAAACATAGTGGTCCTTTCTCTGCCTAAATAAATAACAGGAACCAAAACAAGGTGGCCAGACTCTCATTTTTATAAATGTATCACATCCTGTCTGGCCATCAATATTGGATGTTTCAGTTTCTAAACTCTCTACAGTGGCATTTTCAGACTTGCAATTTACAATCCAACTTCACCATAAATTGGGATTTTAAATTGTGAGTCCAGAGACACCAAACGTCAAATGCCTATCTTTTACCAATTGGACATTACACCTATGAAATGTAGCAAGGTAATCCCAAAATTAACCTATGGGAGGGAGAGGTCTTGCACTGGTGAAAAGTGAATTGAAGAGTTTTTCACTACCTTAGGTCTGTCTATGGCCTACCTTAGGGGTGACTTATATATAATAAAATAGAAGGTTTAGGCCTGGCAAGTAGATTAACTTGCCAGGTCGAAATGACGGTTTAAAAATCTGCGAACACGGGCTCTGCAGTGGCAGCCCTGAGACATGTTTAAAGGGCTACTGAAGTGGGTGGCGCAAAACGTGCTACATGCCCACTGATAGCATTTAACTTGCAGGCTCTGGTCACATATAGTGTACTTTACTAGAGAGTTATAAGTAAATTAAATATGCCAATTGGAGATAAGCCAATGTTAGCATGTTTAGAGTATTGAGCACATGCACTTTAGCACAGGTTAGCAGTGGTTAGCAGTGGTAAAGTGTCCAGAATTCTAAAGCCGACAAAATGAATTCAGCAAAAATAGGAGGAGGAAGGAAAAAGGTTTGGGGGATGACCCTGCAGAAAGGGCCATTTCCAACATTACATTTGAAAAACTTATCACATATTTGATTTTTATAAAAAATAACTACATTTTTTATGTTCTGATACTTTACAATTGTAGATATATTTTACGGTTACGATTTCAACATTTCGATACACTATATTTGTGTATTGGATTTTTTTAGATTATGATTATACAGTATAAAAAGTCTATATTTTTATTGTTGCTATTTTAAAAACAATGTTCTTATTCCACAATATTATTGTTGTGAATGTTATCAAATACAACAACAGAATTGAAGCTTACCTCTATCTGCTCTGGAATTGTGCATATCATTTTGGGTAAAATAGTTAATTAACGCAGCTTCTTGTACATGGGAGAAGAATGCCCCTTTCAATCAGTATTACTTTTTAAACGAAGCTGTACATGAATATTCATTTTACATCTGTTCTCTTTGTCATCATTTGTACCATGGGCACTGGCAGCGCATGCGACACTCTAAAGCCTACAAGATTGAGTAGCCTATTATATATGAAATATAAAGGTATACATTTCTATCTCACTTGTTTCAGCAGTGATCTATTCACCAATTTTGATCCAAAAGAATCTGAATGCATACACTTAGTATTTGATTCTAAAATATACTTTATAGAGGTTAAAAACTAAAGTCTGCAAACAAGAATAGAAGCAGGTACATTTTGGAGAATATGCTTTAGTGGCCTTCCTGAAATGTCACAAATGGGCCAATTCCCAGTATGCTTGCAAATTAGCACATGTGGTGGCGCTCTTGTTTCAGAGGGAAGTGAATACTGGAATTAATTTCTGCAGAGAGATTTTCTTTGAAATGATAGAGCAAGTCCAGACTCAGTGCTCATTAGCAAACAGAGATAACAGCACACATGGAATATGTAGGAAATAAAAGAAAGTGTGATTTGAGCACCCATAAACCAATACTCTCAAGATGTGGTTGGATCACAATGTTTTAAAGGTCATGTAGGTCAGCTTTGGGAATACTATGATTAGCCGCTTTGTGGTGTGAACCTTGCAGCACGTAGACCCATATTTATAATGCTTTGATTCAGCGCATATAAGTAAGCAACGTTGCTGCACTGCCATTCATAAACTGGAGATAACATCAGCTCTGCTCTCTTCCTGTGCTGTCACACTAACTGCAGCCAGGCCGCAGTGTAGCTATCCTTGCGCCATACTGCAAGGGTGTCTTCATTGAGGCCAGCACTGGTTTGTACAGAAATGGGTCCCTTCCTGCCCAGAAACTATGCTGAAAGGTAATTTCCTCTTTGAATGACTGCTGCAGAATTTAGCACACATGAAAAGAGGAAAAAATGTGGAGAAATAAAATACTTCTACTTGTTGTGCTAGCCTCAGGGCAGCACATGAAGTCTCAACTTGACTGAACCTGCCCATCAGACCTACTGAGGGCAACATGACTCAATGAGTTAAATAATCTCGGAGGACTTTTTTCTGTGACCTGGAGGTCAAGAGTGTGATTGGTAATCTGAAGCTGGCAATGTGAGAATTATTAAACTAGGTAAATGTAATGCCTTTTATTTACAGTTTTCATAAATATCTGATGTTTAGTATGAAGTGTTATATAAAGACACCGGGCCCAGATTCCCAAAGGTAAACTGAGACAAAACTCTAACTTTACGACTTTCAGTATTCACAAAGGACATTTAAGAGTAGTAAAGTAAGACGTTTGACTCAGTTTAACTTAAGTTTTGGTCTTAATCTCGGTTAAATTTAAGACAAAAACATAAGTTAAACCGAGACAAAAGTCTAACTTTACTACTCATAAATGCCCTTTATGAAAACCGAAAGTCGTAAAGTTAGACTTTCATCTCAGGTACCTTTGTGAATCGGGCCCAACGTATTGTTAATACAATTTATTCTTAGGATCAGTGGAAAAATCTGGGGTCTGTTGTTGTCCTGCCTGTTTTCTCTGATTAAGCAAGTAGTGTTGGGTAATCTAATTTAAAACTTTTATTTACATTGATGAATATCATCACAGCTAATTATGGAGTTGTTAGGATCTCTTTGGAGTCTATAGATTTCCCCAGTTAGGACTGAAGATTATGCATTGTTGATATGAATGAGTTTATAACTTGATACCTAGTCGTAATCTTCTGGAGGTTTTTGCAGGGGATCCAGAGCTGTTGAGTGTTGTGGGCTATAGAAGGCTGAATATGCTGTGACATTAACAACCTATTCTACAAGGATAATCATGGTCATCAATTTAACCAAGAAAGGACCCATATATAGAGGGGCATATGCAACAAATATTCACGCATCACAATACTGCAAGCCACCTTGCTGCACTCTCTGAAAGGTAGAGGGCAGGAATACACTATACATAACATCATATGGTGCATTTCTGCTCTCTGCCTGTGCTGGCGCACAAGCTGCTGCCTAGAGCCAATGCAGGCACCTTTCCACCATGGTGCAAAATCAAATGTATGATGTTACAACACATACATTTACAAAGCATGCCTTTACAGCGCAGGTTTTACATCGCAAAATCCTTTACAACGCATTCCATTACATCGCATTATACCTTTACAATGCATACCATTACAACGCATACCATTACATTGCATTTAAGGTAAGTGTTGGATAGTGTAGGGGTAAAAATTACTATTCTAACTCCAGAGGAAGCAACAGTAGGGTAAGTGTTGGATAGTGTAGGGGTAAAAATTACTATTCTAACTCCAGGGGGTGCAGCAGTAGGGTAAGTGTTGGATAGTGTAGGGGTAAAAATGACTATTCTAACTCCAGGGGGTGCAACAGTAGGGTAAGTGTTGGATAGTGTAGGGGTACTATGCGTTGTAATGGTATGCGTTATAATGACATGCAATGTAATCCCTGCATTGTAGTGACATGCGTTGTAGTGTCATGCGTTGTAGTGACATGCAATGTAATGGATGCATTGTAGTGACATGCGTTGTAAAGGATGTTGCGATGTAATGACTGAGTTGTAAATGTAGTACGATGTAATGACTGCGTTGTAAAGGTTGTTCCCCACACGAGTCCCTGCGGTGTAGGCAGTGTTCATTTTGTACATGGATGGGCACCTTCCTGCACAAACACAATCTGTGGAGGAATTTTTCTCTTTCGATTTGTGCTGCACACTTAGAAAAAGGAAACAACAAGGTGAAATAAAGATCTTTCTCCTAGCTGCGCCTCTGGTGGGGAGGCGTACAATTCTGACGCATTCCCAGGTCTACCAGTGTTGGTAAATCTGGTAATCTCTTGATTTATCTAGCCATGCAGGGCCACACAAGGTGGCTTTGTGATGCTTGGAAAATCTCATTTTAGGTTTTCATCACCCTGCGTCCCCTTGTGTAGCACAGGGCGACGCAAAGCTTTCATGAATGTGGCCCATAGCGTATAGCGAGTATCGCATCTAATTTGGATAGGTGAAGAGCAGGACACATTAATTAGTAAAGTAACTTGTGGTTAAAGATATTAAAATTGTGCACATCTGATGTATGGCTCAAGAAATCTCACTTAGCAATGTCCTCCCATAAGAGCCCCTAAACATTTGGTCAAGCACCACTTCAGCATCTATGTTGGATGTGGTCCTCTCTGCACGGTTTCCTTGTGCTCTTTCCTTGTAACATGATAGAATTGACTTACCCCTGCAAAGTCTGTGTGAGAGGTGGCGTCCATACCAAGAATGAAACCATAGCAATATTGAGGAACTTCACTTTTTGCTTTTAACTGGACGGTATTGTTTACTAGTATAAGGACTCTCCCCTATTTAGTGCCACAGTGTTTACTCTAACCCCAACATAGTACTGTTAAATCTTGCTACACCCAAATCGTCTGTGTAATTTTCCCATGACACCATGAAAGATGGTGCTGAACTATCTCTAGTGGCATGGAAGTGAAATGTATATGGCTACAGTGTTTACTGACATCACCAACATATGCAACAAACATGTAACACTGCCTGGAGCCCCTTTTGTGCTCTGGATGGGTTGTAGTTTAAAGGTTCTGTAGTCACATCCTGCCAGAAAAGGTCATTTTTGGCATCAATCAATTGATAAATCATTTATAAAGCACTTCAAATCACCTGTGGGGGTCTCGTGGTGCTGGAGATGCTGACTACTGATTGGTGGTTTGTTTGTTTAAAAAATCCAGGTCTTGGGTTCTTTCAAGAATTGCTGGAGTGATGGGACAGCCCTGAGGTGCAGCAAAAGGTTGTTCCAAGCATTGGCCGCCAGATGCGAGAAAGAGCGTCCTCTGCTGTTGGTTCAGCAGATCTGTGGGGTTCCTACGAGGAAGAGGGAAGCAGATCGTAGGTGTTTGGTCAGTTGGTGAAAGGTCACACTTTTGTTGATGTATGCTGGTCCTTTGTTGTGCAGGGCTTTGTATGCGTGGGTCAGCATCTTGAACTGGCATCTCTTCTGGATGGTAACCAGTGTAGTTTCTTGAGGTGGGGTGTGATGTTAGTTCGTCTAGGGATGTCGAGGCATAAGATAGACTCTATCTTGTTAGACTTGTCTCCATACCCAATGTCTCTAAAAACCTACATTCAGTCACTGCTGTATACCATCACAGGATAGGTGCAGAAGTAAACCAGATAGTCCCTAACAAAGTGCATACTAGATGTAGAACTTCCCCTTCATAACCCTGGTTTTCTGAGAAACGTAAAGCCCAAAAGTAACTCTGTCACAGACAGGAGCGCAGATGGAGAAAGAATTATGACATTCTTGAAAAATATATTTACAAACACATGATTGGTGAATATAAATCTATGATTCAAAAGGAAAAATTCTCCTACTTTATCCAGAAGATTGAGACCTCGAAAAATACCACCAACGAACTGATCATGGCAGTAAAAACTAGCTAACATTCCGGACAAAAACAATACTAACTGCAACCAATCCTTTTGCAACACTTTAGCCCATTTTTTTCAGGCAAAAGTAGAAGGCAGGCAGAACAAATTAATTGAACTGTGCTTGGTCAGCCCCAATTAAAATAAAACAATATACTGCTATAATCAGCAAGTTCACAGTATGGAACATCTGATTTACATGCAAGTTGCTAGGTGCAGTGAGAATATTTTAACTGCTGCTCACTTCACCCAAACCATACTTCCAGGTAGGCTTGTACACATCAGAAGTCATGCAACCATTGGCAGTGAATCAGTGCTGCTGGCAGAACACATTGCAACAGATTTTAATAATGGTAGAGCCATTACCAAAAATACCTCTGCAAGCTTTGGGGAATTACTAATGATAATTTTCCCTGGGTGGCATTTATGGATAGCTCTAAAATCACAATCAGCAGGTCACTTCAGCATACAGCTGAGTGGCCAAATTATAGCATCAGGCAATAGCAGCTATGTATGCTAGGTATGGTACACTAGAAAACACAAGTGCACCCTCTATTATCCTGATCTTAAGAATATCTTGGACAGCAGGAGTGATAATAAGTATGAAAGAATAGGCACAGTGAGTCTTTCTCCATAACTTCTATTATTTTTAGATTGTGCACTGCTCAGTTTTGTATAGTTTCTCTGTTATGTTATGCCGTGCTCCTGGGTATCACTCCCTGCCAAGGAGTGTGGTAAATAATCAATGTAGTAGCATCCCCACTACCATGGGGTGTCCCTCTGGGCACTGGTCAAAGCACTGAAACATCAGCTAAAATAAACAAGCTTCTCTTCCAAAAGTTCCTTTGTAGTTTTTAATTGTTGATTTCACCATTATTTCATGGACATTCAAAGACTTTATTTCCCATAATGCATGATATCTGTGTTATTCAAGTCAACATTAATTCTTTCATCCCTATGCATTTTGGCTTTAAAAGCCTTTGTCAGGGCAATGTCTATAAAAGTAAAAGTAACATTAGTTTACTCAGGGGAAATGCCAACAGAATATTATCACCACCTCATATTTTCATGGTGTTTCAAAAAGTGCCTAAATACTGTGCACAATATTAACAACATTAATGGTAAGTCCGAGTGAAAGTCGGTGATTCATTTAATCAAAGTGCCTGTTGTGAATTAATTGTGTGTCGCTTGTATTGCTGCATCGCATGCTCTTAAGGATCAAGGTGACTAAGAAAAGCAATATATCGCTTCCGTGAATATGCGTTACTATTTATCCTTAGTGCTTTGCATGTTAACTCCTAAAGTTCCCTCCCATTCAAATAACAAATACAATCTTTATCGTCTAACTTACCGGTGTATTGAAGTTACGCGCTTCTCGATCCTACGACTGCCGCGTTTGTCAATGGCCTATCGCGCCTGGCTTGTTAAATGGTAAATTACGCGTTACGTGCTGGCGTTCTATTATAAACATCGAAAGAGTGCTGGTAGATGTGTATTGGGAACTGCTCTGAGTGTTAATAAAGTTTCAATGTCAACAATGCTTAAGTGCAGACAACATGTAACCATTATTTCATAATGCTGCTGATGTATAAAAAAGGCTCTTCAGTTTAAATTAAACATACGACATACCAAAAAAAATGAAATGAAAAGATACCATATTGCGTACTTCATCCTATTAGTCTGACAGTCACTTATGGCTAACAGTCTGATAAGTATTTAAAAATAGTACGGTTAACTGCAATAATATAAGTTCAAGATATCACAAAAGGTATATCTGGTCATAATCATCCATTATAAGTAACATTGAAATTCAACCCTATCATTCATTCCATTCGGTTTTAAAGTGTTCAAATGAAAAATCCAGTAATTCTCCCGTTGAAGTAGGGTATTGTGATTGTCTTTTCCTTCTTGTTTTTCTATGACCTCTAATACACAAACTTTTAGTTGGCTGATATGATGTTGTGCCTCAATAAAATGACAGGCTACTGTGGATTTAACTTGTTTAGTCCTGATATTGCTCTTGTGCTCATTCATTTGAATTTTCAATTTCCGTTCTGTTTGTCCTATGTAAGCTTTCCCACATGGACACTTGAGCATGTATATTATATTGGATGTGTTGCACATTGCATTAACTCGTAAAGTAACTTTATGCCCTTTCATAGGATGAGTGATGTAGGTTCCTCTAATAATGTTATTGCAGTTATTACAATTCAGACATGGGATAGTACCCTTGTAGGAAGTTTTTATCGCTTTCTGTATGGGATGTCGTATTATTTCACCTATATTTTTGCCCCTTGTGTTCGCAAAAATGGGTTCCTGCTCGAATATATTGCTGAAATCCTGTTCCAATTTCAAAAGATTCCAATGTCTTGTGATTATTTATTTGTAATGCAGGCTCATGGTGGAGTATTTACATACGCATGTCATTCTCTCTTCCTTTGTTTTGAATTGTGTAGCCAATAGGTCTTGTCTTCTTTTGTTTTTAATTCGATCTGTGGCTTGTGTTAAAATATCTTCCGGATATCCTCTCTGTCTGAAACTTTGTAACATGTTTTTGCTTTGTTCAGTTTCTTTCATGGGGTCTGAGACAATCCTTTTAGCTCTCAATAACTGACAATATGGTAAATGTTGTTTCAGTGCCTGTGGATGAAAGCTAATATAATACAAGGTGTTATTTCTATCTGTCGTTTTTCTGAACAGGTTGGTGTCAAAACCCGTTTGTGTTCTGGTAATTTCAACATCCCAAAAATTGATTGTACGTTCTTGTATCTCAAAATTAAACTGTATCCTATTGTTGATTTGATTGAGTTGAATTATTTGTTCTTTCAACATTTCAGTTGGGCCTCTCCATATTATAAATATGTCATCAATAAATCGTAGGTACAGATGTATGTGGTTTTTCCATGGTTGAGCATTTAAAATGTGTTCTTCTTCATAGTGATTCATAAAGATATTCGCATATGTGGGCGCAGCACAATTGTTCATAGATGTACCAGTCTTTTATAGATACCAACTTTCCTGCCATTTAAAGTAACTATGGAATAAGGTGTTCCATCAGAAACACTTTCATACCTTCCTCATACTCTGTTTGTAACAGTGATTTCTCGACGGCTTCAATGCCTTGGTGTGGAATCGATGTATATAAAGATTTTACATCAATAGTGCACAATACTGTTGGTTCTTCTCCTGTGATTTTAATTTGGTTGAGTTTACTGATCCATAACTTCCCAGTAAGGGTTAGAAGCAGTGGCACACGTGTGAGCCTATAAAACCTACCAGAGCATGGTAACACAATGTGCTATCAGAATATCTCAGCCAGCATGAAGATCCCCGCCCCCTGCCCCCCCCCCACAAAATTCAAGACCCTTAGCCACAGCATGCCCTACATGTGGGAAGAAATGTGTGGTATGAAAGGGATTTGTGGTATCCGTGGAATACTCAATTCAAAGTTTGCAACCCTATAAGGTGGCAACAACACCTCCAAATGCAGCCATGAGACAACTATAGCCAAGAACAACAGATATAATAAAACAAAAAAAGGTATTCCTATACTCACACCATACACTTCTGGCAGTAGAAATACCTGCCTCTTAATACACAACTTTCCACCCTGTCGGAATTTCCTGTATCATTCTTGAAATGAATGAAGGGCTGGTAAGTTGCTCAACCACTGTTACCTAGGTAATGAGGAATCTCCAGGTACAGCAGGCCTATAGCACCTTTCATGCTGAGCACCCAGCCATCCGACCAAGAACCGAGAGGCCCTTCTCAGAGTGGTCACAAATACAGGCCCCACTAAATTAGCCCTAACAGACATAGTCATTGGGAGAAAGTGAGCGGCTACAACTTCCTAATGTCAAAGGATCATAACTATGCTCACAGAGAAAGTGTCTTACTACTCTTTCTAAGTGTCTAAGCAATTTATGCAGCCCGCTAAGCACAGGTGAGTGTTGCTTAGCTTGTGGTGGAACCATGCATAGCAGGTCACCACAAGCCCTCTTTTTATACAGGACAGCCGTTCCCTGTACACTCAAATCCCCCTCATGGATGACAAAATAACACATTAGAAAATCACTTACCTACAAATAACACTTTAGAAAATCGCTTACCTATGGACCAGCCCTAATGCATAGGAAATGCCTGGTATCTGTTTATCACACAAAAAATAGGCAGAGGCATTTATCTTGGTTTCTCGCCACTGGCGGTAGGTGTTAAAGAGCGGCGGGGCGCTGCCCTCCTATTCACGGAGAAGGGGGAGCACACCGAGCAGTTCAAAGCTAATATGGCGGTAATTACTCACAGTGAACCAGACAATACTTTGTTAAGAGAGACAGAGGGGGCATGGGATGGGTACTTTTGCACTTGTTCTGGTCAATGTTTCAATCACCCTCTAAGTCAAAGCCATTGAAGTGACATCAGGACCGGTGGGCGGGGCCTGTTTAAGAAGCTCTGTATAAGTCTTCCCTGGGGTGCTATTGCTGTGTCCCAGGGTGGAGTCAGGAGAGCTTCATGCTAGTGAATGGCAGGGGGCAGGGCTGCATGCAGTGTGAATGTGTGTGTGGAGGGTGGAGGGTGCCGAGAGGTTGTGATAGGGTGGGGAATCTGGCAGCCGCTTTCGGCCCTGGAAGGCTTACCTCAGGAAGTGAAGAGCGCATGCAGCCTGCAGCGGTGCACTAGAGAGGAGCTGCTCTTCTCACTCACATTCCTAATGGAGGGCTCCTTTCCTCATCCCCCCTCCCTCTCACTGCCTCTGGGTTGGGGGTCACCATTAGCGCAACAGCAGGGCTCCAGCCTTCTTTCATCCCTGCATGGTTTGAAAGCTTCATTAATTTCCCAGATGCTTGGTGAGTGGAACTTTACTTTTTTCCTTCAAAAATCGATTTATAAAAGACAAGTACTGGTGTCAAGGGCTATGAATGTTGACATCGATTTTCTCAAACACAGGTTTAAATTGCTGCTGTGTTGATTTAAATGTCGCCGAAAGCTGACTTTGTTAATATATTTAAAGACGGCAATGATTTGACGCTTTGGGGCAGCCCCATTTGATTTACTACACATTTTTTAAATGGAGACACAGAATTTAATTGATGGTTTGTAAAAAGAAAAACCCGTTTCCGACTTGCTCGCTCGCTCGTTCACTGCCCCGACCCTTTTATAATCCCGCGGGCGCCGCCACTGCCTGTCTGGGTCCTCCTCAAACATTAACATTTTCAGACCTATATGCTGTTTAGGTCGCATTAGGTTGAAGACAACTGCCTGCATCTCAGATGCTCCTACATCCCTGTACGAGTTCCCTGTTCAACAGTGTGTCCTGTTAAAAGGACTTTGCTATGAACAGCAGTCCACTGTAAGCATCAGTCGCCGTTTTTCAGGAGGAACAACTCTTCACCATAAGATGTCAAGTGCCCCTCTACTCACCTTTCCTAGTGTTGATGCAGTCTACAGTTCGGTGGTCGAACTCACCCGGCCGGAGACTGGAAAGCACTCCTAGTTCACCTTAAGCAAATGCAGGATTTTTGGGCGTTTAGGAAAATATTGATAACGTTTTTGAATCATTACATTGTGTGAATTTTCTACCATGATTTATGTGCGATATTTTTGTATATTTCCTACCTTTTCTGATATAAGTGCTTAAAGTTCTTTAGTGCCAGGAAGCCAAGTTCTAGGGTACAATAGCTCCATAAATCCGTAGATCAATCAATTATCTGTATACACTATGCTACTAAGAAAGTTTTTTGAAAAGGCACATTTAAAACTAGTGAGTCAATAGGCAGGCTTATTTTAATCCACTGATATCACACATTCTTTTAGCTGATGGAGCTAAATTTGATATCTCTCATCAAATGCATCAATACTGAAGCTCAAGAATCTTATCAAACAAGAAGCCTTGTAAAAGGGAAATAATTCATGCACAATCATTTTATTCCATGACAAAAATAGCGCTGGTAAAAATATTACAAAATGCACACTACTCCTAACCATACATATTTCATCTATGCTTTGGCGCAAATGCATCTAATTGGATCTTGGAAAATGTGCATTAGTAACCATAGCATACATTGCAAGATATGTCCTTTATGGTACATTTCAAAGAAATGTAAGAGAATATCTAAAACATGTTACTATGCACTTGAATAAGTGAAACTAATGATAGTTCCCAATTGTGCACTTTACAATAATGTGTAATACAAAATACAAGGCAACTTAAATGTTGATCCACCATTTCTGCCTTTGTAACCAAATCTAGCCAACTATTGATCAGCAGGTCCTGCAATGATGTAATGGTTCGAAAGTCTTAATTAAGTCAGGAGATAAAATAATCAGAATAATTTGAAAATGCAGTTACAGTTACATTTAGAAACAGGATGTGGTCTTCCAGACTGGCTCAAGCATTTCACACCAAGGAGTCAATTTTTGACATGAGGGAAAAGTCTACAAGATTTAATGTTCATCTCTGTAGAATGGAACCCTACTCTAAGTAAACTCTGGCCATTCTTGGCCTAGCTAAATTTACCATGCATGCCCTCAATAGCAAGTAGTGGCCAAGTAAAAGAAGTGATACCTAGATAGATAAATGGATGAGGGAAGGTCAAAATAACCTTTAGCTTGCCTAGCATTACTGTTTAAATAGGATCAGGGGGGGTTAATCCTAAATTAATGCTACTGACACTACTGGCATTGGAGAATATTACTGCTGCTCGCGAAGATCACATAGTTCTAATGAGCCTAGCTCACAGAATATTCATCAACTGGGAGATATGCTACTGGAGAAGACTGCTTTAGGACTGTTCATCTTCCTTTGCAGAAGACAGAATATGCATATAAGAAAGTGGGTTATTAATTGGGGTGGATGTGAGTCCACCACAAGGAATAATACGACCTACGTGTCAATCTATAACAAAGTTTCAATAACTCAAACATGGGCTCAACCCACTGGTAAGTATGGTACAGAGTATACAGTTTTACTGTAGGAAAATGTTTTAAAGTATTTTAACAGTAACAAAACAGTTCAAAAGTAGGTTTGGGCGGAGTTTGCGGCGTTCTGCTGAACTTCGCCAAGTGACCAAAAAACTCTGTGACACTACGTGGAGTTCTGCAAGCAGTGGAGTGCGTTAGGTCACGCCGTTCATGTAGACTTTTAGCGCCAGGTGTTTGCCCTGTGCTAGAAAACCAGTGCGAACCATGCATAGTGCAAGAGGGCGCTGCTTCTTTCTGCCACTCGAGTATATTTACTGCTCAAGCAGCAGAACGCAAACAGAAGGTTTCTCAACATGAGTGGTCGCGACTATCTGCAACCGCCCGTGTTGAGAAATCTTGCTGGGAGGTGGTCTAGGGGTGGATTTTCCTCACTTGCACTCAAAAGTAAAGCACCAATCATTGCTCACTGGTCATGGCTGACTGAAACCTTGGCGTGATTTAGGCAGACTGTGATGGAGCTCTGGTCAGATACACCAAACTGGTTCATCTTGGTCACAGAGTTGACCACCTGACTTAGCCTCTCTCAAATGAAAGTTCAAATCCTCCTGCAGGGCAAGAATGCAGGTTGAATCTTCCGAAGTCCTCTTGAACCCAGATAGCTACTGAATAAGGTACTGCTGAAGCCATTGGTTTTGGCAGGAACAGACCCAATTGGGAGAAATTCATATTTCACAACCACCAAAGTCCTCGCTTTGGGTGGATACTTGTTGAGCCTTTGGCTGGTCAAGCTTTCTACCTTTGGACTTATAGCCTCATTTATAATTTGGAAGTTAGCCTGTCCTCCGCCAGGGTGATGGAGTAAATTACCCTGATGGAGGTCCAAGTGACCAAATTTTGAAATGTGCATCGGGCCTGAAGAAATTTAAAGCAATGACAGGAACTGCCGTCATGGCAGTTCCTGCCAATGTATTGTAATGTTGCTGTTTGGCTCCGTAATATTGATTGAGCTGTACAGCAAAGTTTAAAAAAATACATATTTTCAAAAACAAAACCCCATAGCAGGATATTGCTTTTGAAAAAAAATAATGTCCACCTCGCCATGAAAGTTAGGCCTTATGGTGAGGGGGACATTTTGTAGTTTTCACTGCCCCTTAATGCCTAGGATTTCCTGGCAGTGATGGGCAGTGAAAACTGACCTGTATGTCCACCCATCTAAATTAGGTGGGTTGGCATACAGGTCAACCTCTGATGGCTCTTTCTCCATTGGGCTGTCGGAGGGGTGTAACTACGATGGAGAAAGCGTAGTCTCTGCCGTTTTTCGACCAAAGTTCCACCTGCATTTAATTCAGGTGTGCGGATCATTGTGTTGCAGCAAAGGGTACTCCATTGCAGTGGCAACAGATAACTCTTTCTGCAACATATAATTGGCGCTTTCATCTTTTTTATGGAGCTCAAAATCTTCCAGTGGGGAAAGCCTGCAGCTGTATGCAACAAAGTCACTTCGAAATATGACCTTTACCTCTGATGCTCCGTAGGTCTTGGAAGTCCAAAAAGTTTCTAAGTCCCAAGTTTTCAGAGTTTCGAGAGTAGCTCCTCTTGGTGGTTTCTAAGGTTCCCAGCACCTAAGGGACAGCACTCGTAGAGGCAACAAGCAGGTTAAGTCTAGTTACAGTTACAACTGGTCAGCTGTGCACAACTTCAGGAAAAAACATTTCTTATGTCTCTGTAACCATACAGGAGGTAAACAAATTAACCCTTACAGTTCACTTCCTATTCCTGGGTACAAGTGGTAGAGAGCTTCAGCGCTTCAAGCCTCTACACAGGTCTAAAACAGAAGGCCCACATCTCTTCTTTTCTTCCACAGGTCTAGATAGTTTTCTAATGCACAGTGTGTGAGCTGACAGCTTTGTAGGTTTCACTAGCCAGTGGGAATGGGTGACTACCGTACACTCCCTAACAAATAGGAAAAATGTTCCCAGAGGCAACTTTTCCCACTTTTGCAGCACATCTGGTTTGCCTTACAGTAAACTAACCAATAGTGCACTATTCCAAGGCAAATCCAACATGGTAGAATCTTTCTCCTCCTGAATGTAGCTTGTGTGACAGCCATGAGTGAGTGTAGGGATATTAACAGTCCCCTCCTTTTCCGCTACACTAAATTGGTTTTGGGGCCAGCCTCCCTCCCCCTATTCTTCTGCCAAGCTGCTGATGGATGGCCTAAGGAACAAAAGGCTTTCCTTCCTCAGGTCTCTCTTTAAACTTAACAATGAATGGGCAGGTCTTGTCCTTGTCCCTTTCAAGCAGATGGAATTCCTGAACCCCTCCCAGCGGTCCTTCCTGGGGTGAAAGGAGTCCCATTTCACACCCCCATGTCTTCTTGTCAAAAGGTTTAAACTTTTTACCTGCTTTATGAGAGATTTTCACCCGTCATTAAGAGGAAGCACTGACAGGGTCCAACTGCTGCCTAATGCTAATTCGCTTGCTAGAAGTCCATGAAGGTAAATTGTAACATTTTAAAAGTCAATTTTCTTAAAGATTTACAAAAAATCTAACTACACGAATGAATTTAACTTTTAATAAATATCCCAAATAGTGGTTTATTTACATCTAGCTTATTCCAAAGTTAGGAGGCTTATTCTTTTATTCAATTCTATTCTTTCAAATAGGACAGTTAGAACCCTAACAGTGACAATAGCTTTGGGGAGTTTTTGTGTTAGAAGTTCAAATTGCTCCAAGTCTTAAAAGTGTCTGATTTACAATTTTACTTAATTTAAATATGTTATCATTAACTAACCTTGAAAGCTGTCACATAAGCAGAGCAACATTTTTACACACAATAAATATGTATTTTAAAATGTGTATTATTGTTCATTTTTATTGAACTCACAATAAAAAATATTTTGGTGCCAGCGCACATCCATGCAGGGAGGTGCAAATACTGACACTAGGAAGTGAACTTAGAAAAACCGAAAAGAAAAAAATGACCAGCTCCTTCAGTTCAGTGAGTGTCTCACTAACCAATACAGCACAAATCTATTCACTTATGTAAAAATCTACTCACTTTTGCATAGGTGGAGAATTTAAACAAACACCAAATTGCTACTATTTTACAATTCAGGAGCTATTATGTCACAAGGAAGATAGGTGCCTTAAGTAAAACAGATGTAGAAAGGGGATGCTAGACGTAGATTGAGGACGCGCTTGAATTATTTGTAGCCCTATAAAATATATTATGCCTCAAATGGCTAACACCCATGTTTCCCCATACAAGTATTTTAAACAGCTCAGTTAATTTATGCATTACCAGCTCAGTGACCATTTTCTTCAACCTAATTCACAGTAAAGAGTTCAAAATCAACAGCTCCAATTACAAAAAAAATGGCATTCAAGAGTGTCTCACTTTTATCTTGAATGCAGAATGTTAGCACTCTAATTGTTCATTATAACTTTGGGGTGAAGCTACAGTACAACACTGGAAAGTCAACTGACAGACTGCCGCTGGTATTGCAAGTGTATGATTCACTAAACAAGCAAGACGTTTTTCTGACATGGATGAGGAAGATGTTTTAGATAATATAGAAAATGTGCCCTTATTTTAGCTTTCTTGAGCATCGCTTCTTAACCAGGAGTTTGGAGACCCCTGTGGAAATGCAACTGTTCAGACAAATATTATTACCAGATTATTAAAGCATATACGCATAAGAAAAACAACGTGTAAAATTTAGAATTTCACAATGCTATGCAATGTGAAGGAATTTGAAATAGGAGGCTAAAAATGAGGTTGCCATCTCAACTTGATTTATGGGAGCAGCACATATACAGCAAGTAGAATCTAGTATGGATGATGCTTATGGATGATGCTAGCCTGAATTGAAGCACTGGCATACTTCGACAAAAAAAGAGCATGAATTAAGAGCAAAAAAGAGAATGTGACATACTAGTCTGGCAGATTGCTTCCTAAAATCACATTTTGAAAAGCTCCAACCTTCCCATTAAAATTTTGACTCGTATATATTTTTATTTCTGAATGAAATATTATATTCCATAATATTTGTATCTTTTGATGAATAATTCTTTCTACCTTTTCGTGCATGGTTTTGAGGTTTGAATGCGAGAAATTGCATATGCCCGGAATCATTGCTTCCAGGAGTGAATCAGTGGGGGCCCATAGAGTCAAAAAAATGAGAACCACTGTTCTAGATCACTAACCATAATTTCTATAACAAAACGAAACCCCTCATTTTGTTAATTTACTGCTGTCTTTTATCTAGGAAATTATTTTAACTCTGCAGCTCTGATTCCAGCAACATGGCATTCAGTTGTGCCTCACATTTGTCATGAATATACAATGTGAGCCTCGTTTTTCATTAGAACGTGTTTAATTTAGATACTCCAAAATGAATAATTCACACAGATGATGTAGGAATAACTTTTAATTCCTGTCACAACCTCAAGCCGCCTCAACTGTCCAAGACTCAACATTGCACTTTGGCATATTCCATAATAACTGAGGGACAAACCAAAATAACCATGGCCAAATAATACAAACTAAAACCAATACAGAAAATACATAATGTGGGAAGGGATCATAAAATTAATAATTAACGGAAATGATATTACAGAGATACAACAGAACCCTTTGGTACAGCTCCAGTAGTACACTGGAGAATCAACTGACAGACCGCTGCTGCTGTTGGAAGTGCATTTTACTCAGCATGTCAGACTTTTTACGCACATGGCTGAGCAATACATTTGTAAATTTATAGAAAACGTGTCCTCATTTCATTTGTGGAGCACCTTGCATAATTTGCATGAGAAAATCATCAGAGACCACCATTTACTCGCAAACATGGTTCATCAAATCCAGCAAAGGATCAGAATTTTTCACTTGGTAAAATTCACAATTCATAAAATTGGTAAGATACTGCCAACAACATATTTGAATTATGACTAAATTATGTTCCTAATCTCACATGTGTACCTTTTTGTAACCTTCAAGACCAGGAATTCAGGACAATGCATTTTTGTTAAGTTTAGATTGAAGAAAAAGATATGCTGAGAGTACTGGTTGTTCCCGACTCTCTCTGGAGCCATTGGTCACTTGATTACCCAACAAGAGAAGAAAGGAGAAAACCGGGAAGTGAAAGAGAAGACATAGAAGTGCTTCCTATCAAAGGTTGGTTTTGCCAAGCCCCGGGATTGGTTAGCTTCAATGAAAGATTTGCTGTGCTAGCGTCACCATCTTCCTAGCTTTCTAGAACAAGTACATTTGCTTTTTTCTAAGAATTGAGTCCATTGTTGCAAATTTTTGTGCTTTCAACCTACGTTCAGTTTGTGGTGTAAAGAGATGTGAAAGCCATGGGTGATCCTGGTAAGCTCTATATTTCTGAGAAATGGATGCAATTCTGCATACAACAAGGGGTCATTGGAGTACTTACCTCAAGGTTTTCCAGTGAAACCAATTTTTGAAATAAAAATAAAAATAGCAATTGGTCACAATGTTTTTGTCAGTAATTTTTAGTCATGATGGCCAATTTACGAAAGCAATATACCGTTACATATGTGTGGCCTTTCAGATTGCAAGGATTCAAAAGGTTTGTAGGTTTTCTAAAAACATACGATACCCAGAGCAAACAACTAAGCTGCAGCATTCAATGATTTTCCATTGTATCCTGACCATGCAGCAATTCATACGGTAAAATTCAATGGATGAAAAATGGGTTTGAAGGACACTAATGAGTTTAGGAACATGGAATATTTGTACTCCTAGCGTGACTCACCACCACTTTGCTGTCCTGAGAAAAACTGGCTGGACCTGAGACACAAAACACACCAAAACGTGACCTGGAGACATCACATTTCACCTTGCAAAATAAATGTATTTTTTACAATGTGGGTAGCTGCGGACATTGGGCCTTAGCTCAGCCAAAACCTTTAGAAAACTACCACACCCAGACATTTCTAATTAAACATCCAGGGGAGTCCAGACTTGTGTGGATCACACAAAATGTTCTTACTCATAAGGCCTTTCAAACCTCAAACTGTGGCATTCTTTTTCCTCATATTTCTGTGAGAGAAAGTTCTTGAAGCTGCAGGGATCCACAAAATTCCCACCACCACTCTTCTCTCATTGAAAGAAATGCAATTCTACTTGTGTGGCTCGTCCTAGCACTTGACACCCAACTGGTCCCTAAATGCAACATAGAGAAATCACATTCCACCTCACAAAGTTACCAGATTTGGTGATGGAGGTAGCTGCAGCATTCTAGTTGTTTGTAATTTGGTCTATTCCTGTTGCAGGAACTAGGCTTAGCCACACAAGTGAGGTAGCGTTTTTATTGGGACAAGTGTGTGTGTGTGAATGCCTTTAATTGGGGGATGGCACTGGCCTTTGCCCAAGAGGCCTCCCCCCAAAGAAACAAAGACATTTATGGTGTATAGTGGGCATATGTCCCTCCCCCAAGGGAAGCACATTGGGAGCAATTACCCCTAATCTGCCCCTTATTGTGGTGGCCAACTGGGGACTAACCTCTGAATCTGCCTCCTGGGAGAGCAGAAATACTGTATTGCCCCCTTTGGGATGGTGGCATGGCCTTAAACCAGGGTGGGTGGCCCTCACTCCTTTCTTTTTTTGTACAAATAAATAATTCCCTTGTGTCTGGTCAACCTTCTACCCCCACCCCAGGGGCAGATTGAGGGCAGCCCCCTAATCTGCCTCCAAAAGGGGCAGAAAGACAGTATTGTTTCCTTTGTATTGTGTACTATGTGTGATGGGTATCCCCAGACATGGGCCCCTTGCTCACTGTGTCACTAGAACCTAGCTACACCTGAGTAAGGTGTCCTCATCTTGGAAAAACAGGTATTGGGTTGCTTGTGATCTGGTTCAGGAAGGAACTGGCCTGGTAGTTGGGCTGGAGCAGGGTCAAAAACTTAAGTGGCATGGTGTGCAAAGCAGAATGGACTGGGATACATCCCAAAAAAAGTACCAATGGCTGAGATTAATACAGGCCTTTCACCCATCACCTTTTTGTAGGCTAACCTTTGGAATGGTGGTATGGCCCTTTGCCAGAGTGGGAGAACCATCCTTTTTTTATATAACAGCAATTATTTCTGTTGTGGCTAAAGGGATTTCTGCCCCCTTCAATGGCAGAAAAACTGTATTGCCCAATTTGGGATGGTGCCCTTTCCATGGTCGTCGGCCCCCACACCTTTTGATATTAATCCCTGGTGTATTCTGGACTTTCCACCCCTGGGGGGCAGATTGGGGACAAAACCCCATACATGCCCCTAATGAGGTAGCAGAAAGACCGTGTCACCCTTGATTGGAAGAACACTTGCCCTTGCCCAAGGGGCCTCTCCTTCCAAGAAACAAAGAAATTCATAGTCTCTAGAGGACTTTCTACTCCCCACAGGAAAGCAGCCCTATGGGGGATGCAAATTGAGAGCAATCCTCCCCAATCTTCCTTGGAAGAGGAGCCAGAAAGTCTGTCTTCTCTTTCCCCTTGAGCACTGATCCTTGCATCGTCCCTCTCACTAAATAAAAAGGGGCGGGCAGATTTATTTATTTATTTATGAGTTTTTTATAGCGCTTGAATCACCCCCTGAGGGGTATCTCGGTGCTGCGGAAATGCGGGAGTAAGCTGACACAAAAGCGTCTAGAACAGAACAGTTTTAGGAAGCCTTCTGAATTGGAGATGATCTGGACATTGCCTCAGCGGAGTGTGAAGCTGATTCCAATACAGAGGAGCGAGATGCGAGATTAGGGGTAAAGCTACCCCTGGCACTCAGAGTAGAAATACTATCTCACCCATGAATGGGTAGACACTGGCTCTTGCCCCAGGGGTATCTTTCCCCTAGAAACAAAGAAATCCTGGGTGTGTACTAGGCTTCCTACCCCCCTGGAAGGGGCAAATTGCAGACAATCCTCTCCAACCTCCTGCCCAAGGGGGCAGAAATTATGTCTTTGCCTTGGTCTGGTGGAGCACTGGCCTTTGCCCAAGTGGCTACTCCCACCTCGCCAAATTAAGCCCTGGACTGGTCTAGTGCAGTTGATCTGTGCTTGGGGATTGTGTGCTCAGTGTGATCCCAATCAGGAATCCATTGAGGAAAGATAGTGCTGTAAAGGTGAGTCCCCTTTCCAGCGCTGCCTCTCCTGTAGACACCCATGCTCAGGGGCAGAGTTTTGGCCTTTTGCGATTTCTTTGTGTTGCTCCATCAGCATGCAAATTTGTAGTTCATCAAGAATTAGACATAAATTATATTATTGAAGTCATAGACGTAAAGCCAATATTGTATTGGATTAAAATATGGACACATCTACAGCCACTTCTGATATTTTAAATGATAAAAGTGCTACATATTTTTAAACGAGCCAGGATCTCACCCATCGGTTTGAGTACACAGAAAGATGCCTTTGTGAATTAAAATGTGAATGTTGGTTCGCAAATGGATGATACTTATTGTGTTTTTTGGAATGTTAAAAGAGGAACACATTAAATGTATGATTGACAAGGGTTTCCTTGCTTCTAGCGGAATCAGTTCAGTTCAAGGATATATTCCTCTGCCCACGACCAGAGGATCTTTCACGATGGCTTAGAACTGAAAGGAAATATCTCACCCTTCCTTCATCTTTGGCCTTTGGTTTTTGGCCTTAGTCCAAAGGATCAGGAGTAACCAAATAGTCCGAGTTTCTCTGAGTTTGCCTTCGTGTTAACTTCGCGTTCACAATTTATGAATCAAATAACCTGTGCCAGAGAACATTATGTTGCTTAGCCAGCCTAAAGCTATGGGGTGGGAAAATAATGCTTTGAGAGTCTCACTGGAAACTATATGCCAGACAAATGGGTCGATGATATATCTTGATAAATTCCGTAATATAGAATATGATGTAGCAATTAGATATTGTATTGAATGAGAGATTGTGATATGGTTAGGACCATGTTTTACGTTTATTGTAAATTGTGTTAAGTAGCATGCATTGTGATCATGAACATTTCTGAACTGTTTGTTTTGTTTCACAGTTTTTAACATAAACAACGATGATGATGATGATGATGTTTCAGGAACCAAATTGTTAAAAGACAGGAGGGCATATGTAGAAGCCCCTATCGCCACCACAACGGCACTTTTACGGACGTTGTGGTGGCGATAGGGGCTGCGTCTTATGTACAAGGCAGCAATAAGCCACTTAACGTGGCTTGACGCTGCCTTGTACATAAGGCACCCTTTCACGCTATAGTTTGCAAGAAAGGGGCGTGAAGTGGATGTTGTGGTGGGCGTTTCACCGCAACACCCATTGTATATGACACTGCCCCCTATGTACAAGGGCAGCGTACATAGGAGGCAGTGTCAAAATTAAGACCTGGTCTTACGTTGGTGAGACGAGGAAAAATGCATTATATCTCCTCATTTTTGCTTTTTCCATGTGTGCTGCCTTGTGCAGAACACATGGAAAAAGCAAAATGCCATGGTTTGTTTATGTACAGGAAGGTATCCCTTCCTGTACATAAACAAACATTTTAAAAGAATGCCATTTTGTAACTTTCATGTGTGCAGGATTGTTCATGTGCAGGAAGGGACACCTTCCTCCACATAACCAATCCTCCCCAGCACACAGACACTGTGTTGGCGCTAAGTTGCTAAACTTATCGCCACCGCAGCGGAAAACGCAAGGCGGCACCACATTCTTGTAAATATAGCGCAGCCTTGCATTTCAGAAGTGTCGGAGCGTGTCGTTAAGCCAAGGAGGCTAACCACACGCTCCACCACTTCCTAGTACATATCCCCCAGAGATTCCTTCCACACTTAGCATGTGAACAAGTCCCACAGCCAGTTTAAGGCAAGCAAGTTGAATGTTCAGTGTTAAGAAAGTTAGAGTTCAATTTCTAGGGGCATTGGGATTGCAAGGGGGTGCTGTTTCTTAAGAGCCATTTGGTGATGAAATCACGTGCACTGGGCATGGATGCACACCATAAGCACCAATTTAAACCAGAAGTGCTTAGGCACACCAAGGGGCATATTTACAAGCAGGCGATAAAAAATTATCGCCGCTGTTGCGGCCGTTTTCGGCCGAAAAGCGGCGATAATTTTATCGCCTAGTTAGCAAGGCCACGCTAACGCATGAAACCTTGCTTTAGCGTCAGGATTCCTAACGCCCAGCTTTGCATCCCTAATGAGATGCAAAGTGGGCGTTCCTGACCTAACATGACAGGAGAAATGTCGCTAAGCGACATTTCTCCTATCATCAATCCCCACGCTATGAAGCCTAGCGTCAGGAAAAGTAGCGATAACCCCTGTTATCGCTACTTTCCTTACGCCTGCTTCAGGACTGACTTAGCCATGATATCCTATGGAAGGTGGATATCATGGCTAAGTTTGTGAGTCCCTATCAGCACGCTAACGCCATATTGCGTGAGATTATCGCTGAGTTTCCAGCGATAATCTCACGTTAGGCAGTTAGCGTGAGGATTTTTATCGCTGAGGAGATAAGCGTTGCTAATAGCACGCTATCTCAGCGATAAAAATCCACGTTACCCAGCGATAATTAACCTCACGCTAAGAGCGCTGAGCGATAATTATCGCCGGGTGTTGCTGATATGCCCCCAAATTCGTAACAACAGTTATCTGTTCTTTGTGTGTGTAGCATTTTGTTGAGCTCAGAGGATACCTTGCAAGGACACAAAAACGTGACCAAGTGTTTATAAAGTGCCTGGGTGACCAAACTTACAGTGAAAATGTAACAAAGACTAGTTTTGTTCCTGTTGGTGAGATATGAAGTCTATGTTTACATTTTATTTTTTTTTGCAGATTTTATATAGCGCAAACTCAACCCGAAGGTATTGGAGCGCTTTACATGAGCATCGTATTTACATTACACATTCAGGCACGGGGAGATTAAGTGATTTGCCCATAATCACTGGATGTGGACGCAACCCCGAGGCTCGAACCCTGGTTTCCAGCACCAAAGTCAGCAGTCTATCCCACGGACCATATCCTCTCCCCAATTCTATATTCTATACATGTCAAGCTGCCAAAATATACTCATGAAAATTAATTTTGCTTGGGTACGTAAAAAAGTGTCACTGCTTACTTAAATCAAATCAAAGACAGTTTGGGTGTGACCATTACGCTGGGGTCAGCTTCCGTTCTGAACAGCTCAAATGAGTTCTGGAAGCCACAGTGGGAAGACAGCTGCATTGGTGGCACCGGACACTACATATCTTTGTAAATGAAATGAGCATTATGAGCGCACAATCACATAAGTGAAGTATACAGGCTCCAGCTCTGTGCAAAGTTGCATTCCCTTTGTGTGAAGTCTAAGTGGACGTAAAAGACCCATGTGTTGTGATAGAAGGCGTCTATCCACAGACTGTTAGAGTACAGGGTTATCCAAAGAGCACTAAGCAACAAATATCCTCTAGGGGTTCAGGTGACCTGCTGAAGATCCCACACCCCCTGCTCTGGTAGCCACATGTCAGTCCAACCCATTTGTGGCTGAGGCACTCCTTGCTCAAGAGAGGAGCTGGTACTCAGGACCCATTCCACTCACTCTACGGTCTCAAACGGCACTGAACTGGCCACTCATCCATGGCAGTGTGGCCCGTGGCATTGGTAAAGAGAGAGGAGGCTGGCTGGTGGACTTAAAATGCATTGATGTTGCAATGTGCCAGTATGCCTGCTCCTGTAACCCACTCCTAATCAAAGGGGCTTGCGTACATAAGAGAGACTATAGGGTTATAGCATAATCTGGAAGTTATATTAAAAAGGGCAGGAAATATAAGATGGGGTTTAATTACCATTATTGGAAAATCCCGTTCTAAGATGGCCACCAGATTTCATTTCAACTGAGAGCTCTTGTCACCTGGGTAGCAGAGTTACGCGGCCTATCACTGGCACTGCTGCTGCCTACCCCACACCACCTGAAGTTCTCCAACTTCCTGGGAAATGAAGAGGCTGGAAGATAGGGCACATGCTTGTTATATGCATGCTTTCAGCTACTTTTAGCCCATTTCCCAAAGTAAAGCATCTGTAGGAAAAGTGTAGGCGTCCATGAAACGCCATGGACTGAGATCAAAATGTGTGGGACAACTGATCAAGCCACTGACCGAAGGCAGTACACCCAAACAAACCAGTGGCTGAATGAGGCTGACCCAAACCTCTGTTTGTATATTATTTGTTGCACATTGTATGTTGTGCTATTTTGGGCTCAGGCAGACACCTATCAAAAACATTTACAGTGGTCCACCTCCAGAGAGCTTCCCAGCCCATATTTCAAGACACCCTGAAGCAAATCACATCACTGATGTTTAATCGCTAACAACAGGTAGGAGCACATGCCTTCACACGTGCACCTATAACTCCTGATGCTGAAAAAGAAATGTTTGCAACTAGAGCTGTTCTAAAACCATTCACGTCACATGCTCTGTAAGACTGCCACAATCAATTTGAATTGATATAGTTGTACCGGATTGGCCATCACTTACCTTTTTTTACTGAAAACCAACCTTTGTGAATTATCATACAACAGGATTGAAGTGGGATAAACAGGAATAAAGTGATGTAGCAATCGTATTGAAGAAAATACAATCGCTGTGAAAGGAAGTCAAAAAGGGCCCTCGAACGAGCAAAATGTTGCCAAGAACTTGATAGATCCTATTTTCTACAATACATGGCTTAGAAATTATTATTGACGATTGTAATTTCATATTCTACTGCAATACTCAGATCCAAAATATATAAAGCAGTCAGTCCTAGACTTCTCAGAATGTTCCCTCTAGTTTATCCTATATCCTTACATTTGTGCACCAGGATGACATTCCAGTCTTGAAGTGCTGTATGTACTTGTCCTCCCCCGGCCTGAAGCTTTTCCCTAATCCTCCTCCTCCCGGGGGTGAGAGAGGTTCGATTTTATATCATAGCGTGCCCCAGGCACGTTCTGTCCACACCTGAGGTATGAGACCCTTGTCCTTGCCCTGCCAGCCTAATTTGTTGGCTGTGTTAAATTGACCGGAGGGTCCTGTGTTACTATATAACAAATACCCTGGGACATCCTTACCACTCAGCCAGCATAAAACCCCTGAGCAGGCCCTTCTGTTCAATATGTAGACCTCTTTGTTAAATTGACCATAGTTCTGCCATTTTCCTGTATAACAGGCTGAAGGCAGGTCTGATCCAAATCATATCTAGCTCCTCGTTCTGTGAGGCCTCCTGCTCCAAACTATAGCTCCCCCACCCTACCCGTGTGCCAAGTTCACTAGCGCAAAGTTCAATATCCCCCTGTTCTTTCGACATGCAGCAGACTGCATCCTGGGTCAGTACATACTTTTAGGGAAGTTGCCACCGCAGATGTGTCAAGCTGAGGCAAGAATGTGGCACCACAATACGTGAAGATTTATATATGTATATACAGAATCCCTTTACAATACACATTTTTCTGCTTGCCCATCCAATTTACGGCAAGCGCCTTGCCTGAGATATGACCTTTCACCTAGCTCACGTACCACACTTACTGGAAAGGGCGTCACCATGCATGGTAAAATATTAGAACCATACCGTAAGTCACGAGGTAGACATGGCGTGAGATGATGATAGCGTAGGCACTTCTAACCGCCTTAAAGAGTATAAGAAGAGAGACCACAGAGACATCATTGGACTACCCCTCCCGTCTGTTAGTAGATGGCAGGCGGGTGTGGGTGGTTCCCAAGAGTTTTTCTTTTTTGTTTTTAAGATACAATTTAACTTGCCAATATATTTGCTGTATATGCTATGTATGCTATTTTGCTATGCTATTTTGTCCCTAAATTGGTGTTTTCTTATTGAGCATTCCATACTTATATTACATTTGCAAAGCTGCTTTCTTTTAGGTTTTAGGTAGGTACGTGAGTATTTTCAGTATTTTAGATCGTGTGTTTTACATTCTGAGAACATTTTCCTTGATGTAACTTATGTTTCTCATAATGCATTTATAAATGTGTCGTTGAGGTTTTCTGAATTGTCTCTCTCCAAACGAGTACAATGCCTCCTGATTCATGCGAGGTCGCTATACTTGTATTTTGCATTTGTATGCCTTAGTCTTGCAGTTTTTATGAAGTTGCACCTTCTCAATAAACTGCCAATATTCTTTCCTTCAAATTCCATGGCTCACATGTCTGTTTCCTTCATTTTTAGAGCGAGCGTTCCCAGACACCCCGGCTCAAATTAAGGTGCCCCTTTTGTCCCTAGCTCACTCCCTCGCTCACTCCGTGAAGGCTCCAAGAGCTCTGTGCTCAGCCCCCTGCCCTATTGACCCTTAAATAAAGCTACCTCCAACAGGGGCCAGTCCCTGCACAGTGCCGAATGAAACGTTCCATCACAAGAAACAGCCTGCAGGGTGGCTCCTTGGAGGCTCGGCCCCTGCTAGGAGCTGACCACCTCTCATTTACTTGCCTCCCAGTGTTGTCAGACTTGCCAACCAATACCAGAACAGCAATATGGGAAGCCACACGGTGCGACTGTCAGTGTCTGGGGTCCATCGACAAAAAAGAGAGATCACAGAACGCAGAGACTGAAACAGAAAGACAGGCATGATTGAGGTGTGGCCAGATAATCAGGTGACCATCGACCACAAAGCTCCTTTGTATTCCAACATTTTGGTGGCACTAGCATGAAGTACGCCTCGTGGTTTTTATTCTTATGGCCCACGTTCCGGTCTTGCTATTGGCCACCCTGCGTCAGGATCTGCTGCCGCTGGTCTGGTTCTTGACTGTGAGAGTAATGTCTTCTCAGTAGCACTGCCATGCTTTTTCCGTGGAGTGTGGCTGACAAATTGTTTGTGACAGGAGTAAAGCTGTTAAGGCATTTTTCTACCAGACAGAGTGCTCTGGTGCTGCTTTGGCACCAAGAATCAGAAATGCTTTTGCAATTTACTTGCCATGGACGGAGTCATATTGCTGTCTACCCATCACTTACACGGCATACAACAGCTCACAGTAGCCCTGGTATACGGTGCAGATTGGCTGAAGATGGATGCATTTGCATCTCAATGCTGCCTCCCTCCAGAGCAGGACTCAGAAGGCAAGAGGCAAAAAGCTGACAATCATGATGCCTGACGCTTGAATCGCTAAATTACTGTCACGTGGTCATTCCAGAAAAGCAACGGGCGCCAGTGCTTAATTTGTAATTTAAAGAGTGCCAGTGCCTGAAGCTCAACTTTAAAACAAGTGGCTAGTGTAATAAAATGTGCACACACGACACACCAAAGATGCATAGCCCTTGCCTCTTTAATCCGCTAAAAGATGCCCAATCAATCAATCAATCGATTTATATAGCGCGCTGCTCACCCACAAGGGTCTCAAGGCGCTGGGGGGGGGGTCCGTTACTGCTCGAAAAGCCAGGTCTTGAGTTGCTTCCTGAAGGAGAGATGGTCCTGGGTCAGCCGTAGGTGGATGGGGAGGGAGTTCCATGTCTTGGCTGCCAGGTAGGAGAAGGATCTTCCTCCGGCGGTGGCTCTGAGAATGCGTGGAACGGTGGCGAGGCTGGTCGATCGCAGCTGGCGGGTGGGCGTGTAGAAAGTGAGGCGGTTGTTGAGGTACTTGCCCCCTTCCTTTAAGTCACTACTGCAGGTTTCTACTTCTCCTTTTTGACACTTGTTCCGTCTTTCTCTTCCTCCATCTTTCCGCTTTTTAAAAATGTTCTCTTCTATAAACGTCTGATGCAGAAAATGAAGTGCCGGTCCGCAAAAATAAGTGCGGGTGCTCCCCACCTGCAACCACCGGCTCAAATTAAGCAATGGCAATGACTGATGGGGCTCGCTGAAAGCCCTCCTCTATGTACTATTTTTATGTAGTAGTTACAGATACTCTGACAGGTATCTAAAGCTTTCTCTGGCAGAACTAAAAAAAAAAGCCAAATAAATTAGATGCGTTTGTTTTATTTAAAATAGTGAGCTACCTGTCTTCAAGGATAATGTGTGTCTTTCACCCAGCACTGAACTCTGATGTCAGAGGCAGCATCCAATAGTTCTCTACACAACTGCATGCATTGGCATTGTCAGGGGACAGGGACACCATAAGTATTGGTACTAGTTACTACTGCTGTCATCTGGTATTAATAGTTAAGCACACTGACCTTATATCCTGTATTTCCAAACGAAATAGCTGAAGATGAGAACCCCTAGGGATGTGAGGGGGGAAACTAGACTGTGATGGAGAAGTTGGTGCCTCAGAGTAATGAGGTTTGCTGGTAAGTAACTGGCCATTACCTCCTTGACTGACTTCCCGGTCATAGTCACTACTTTTTGAGCTGATACCCAAAGAAGCAATCAGCTTCAACAAACCAAACCTTACCCAAATTTGATACTAAAAGCTTAATTCATCATAGACAACCAAAGATACGTCATCGTGATTTAACTCATCAATAACCTTCTAATGAATTCTGTGCAGAAATGCCAGAAGCTGAAAAAGTAACCCACCAACAACAGCCTGCAATGAAGAATACTGGCAAATAACTGGCCGAAAATAGTGAGGCAGGAAGGGGCGGTTGGTGTTCAAGGGCACGAGGGGCATTGCCCTGCCCTCATGGAGAGGAGGAGAAGGAGAATCGAGCAGCTTAGCACAAAGGGCTACTAGATGCTTGAGATGAATCAGCTTGAATTGTGGGTTTTTTTGGATTGAGGTATTGGTGCTAGGACTGGAGAGTCCTGGCCCTGGAGGCACATGCCAGGGCGGTGACTTCACAAGCATGGGCATGGCAAGGTTCAGCAGTGCTGAACATGTGTGCTTTCAGACATGGACCGCTGTGTCCCAGGGAAGGGTCAGCAGAACTCAGTTCTAAGTAATGGTCTGGGGCGAAGCAGGCTGACGACTACAAGGCAAGAGTGGGTGGCAACACCTACGCATGGGCCTCACCGCCTCCACTCTCACCCCCTGCTGGCCTGATTTTAGTGCTCAGATGCTGGCTGAAAAAGGAGAAAGGCGTCCCGATTCTGGTTGTACATACTCGAGAAGTGCTGACAAGCAAGCATGTTGTCTTGTTGATGAGGAGAAACTGTTGCTGAGGAAGAGATTCCCACTAACCAGGCTAGTGCGTGCATCAGGCACTGCTCGTTCAAGAAAAGGAACCCGTGGGTGCTGCAGCCACAATCCCACCTCTAGTTGATTCAATATTGTATTGTTTCTGCGGTCGCCTACTTTAAATGGAAAACATGCACGTCTTTCTCCACTCACACTAATGACTGAAAAAAAGCATGAGACTGTTCTCATAACCAAGTTACGCGGGGGAACAGAGAGTGCATGTGTGGGCTGTTTTTCAGTCCTTAACGGGAAATCTGAGCACAGTGGAAATTAAACAAAAACAGAATAATGTACAGACAAGCACGTTTTCCTTTTAAAGGTTGTTACTAGAGCAACAATCAAACTGCAAGTAGCTGCTTGTGTGATTGTTGCTGCAGTCGTGGGTGGCTTATGTTGATCGAGCAGGCCCTCCAGTATGAAGCACGGGCTCAGCCTTGGCTCTGTCTCCTAGCTGGAAGAGTATTTAAGTGCCTCCTAAGACAGGTAATGTATTTTCCGAAATCAAGACTTTACGCATTTAATTTCAAAAGCAGTCTTTTAAAACGTAGCTCTTTTCCAAGTTAGATGGGTCAGGGCTTATATTTTTTAGCTATATATGCAGGTAGATTTCTGCTTCACCCACTTGTTCCATGCATATCTGGAAATGTTATGCCTCACCACTTTCCGATTTCACCAGCTGCCACTGAGCAGGATTGTGTTTTACAGGATGTGCTGGGAATGCAGGGATGGAGTCTAATAAGGAACTGCATATTTCCATCCTTGCATTTGCATTGTTAGAATCCCTAATTTATCTTGGATTGCAGCCCAATCCCTTAAGAGGACAGGGTCTGAAATAAAAAAAAAAAGTAAAATAGTTTTTACAAGTGAAAAGTATTGGGATAAGCACACTAGCCAGGGCCGAACTGGCCGTAGCGGGCACCAGGCAATTCCCCAGTGGGCTGCATGGGTAGGGGGCGGTTTTGGGTACCTAGGGGCCGTTTTTGTTACAGGGCCGTTTTTGTAGCATAGCTGCAAAATCGGCCCTGTAACAAAATCGGCCGAAAACTGGCCCTGGAAAAGAGCTCGCCTGCACCCCCAACACCATGGATGGGGGGGGGGGGGGGGGGCGAAAACGATGCCTGGGCCGGTCTTGGTTCCCAGTACGGCCCTGACACTAGCGTAACGAAACTAGCGGGGGCACTGCAAACTACATGGAGTCCCCCCCTTCGGACTCAGTTAGGAGCTGTCACGCCAGGGTACTGCTAAGGGGGCCCCCTGGAGCACGGAGGCCCCCCGCACCACGAGGGCCTTTTTTGTTGCACTGCAAGGTAAGCAAGCAGTGATCCCCTCGGCCGTTGCCTGCTTCCCCACAATACTGACAGCTCACATTCACACAGTGGAAGCGATCCTTACGAGCAGCTTCCTCTTTGCAAATGGATACTGTAGTGACCGGCTGGTCACGGTCTAGTGTTTGTAAAGTAGTGTCTTTCCACCAGCCACTCCTCCAGAGCTGGCTCCCAGCTCACCCCACACCCATCCATCACAAACCTGACCGGTCAGGTGACAGGTGACTCTGCAAATAAAAGGGGCAGGGCGCACGTGCCCTGGGCCAGTTCAAGAATGTAACAAAATGTGTCCCTGTCATTGATGCCACTGCATGAGAGCCTAGGCCCCTAACACTTACAGACACCACCAGCCGGTTTACAACCAATGTTAGGCGACCACAATTGCGGTCACAAATGATTGCAAACCCTTAGTACATTGCGTTGCGATTTGTAAGTACAAGAACACCGTTTCTTGCACACTCCTCCTTCTGAATTGCAATGAGTTGTATAGCACATTGCAACATTTTCTACTCCGAGGTGTGTGCCTTTGTGTGGTTTCCCAGCTGTAAAACTTGTAGTTTTACAAGCCATGCAGGCTTTGCAACCACAAATCCATTTCATAAATCAGGCCCATAAATAGCTATTTGTACTTGGAGAAGAGTAACCTGAAAGACAGAAGGGGAAATAAGAGAGATAAAAGCACAGAGACCGTGTGGCAAAGAAATGTAAAACTTTCACATTGAGTTTCAGAAAACTGAACATTGGAAAAATTGAAGGGGAGATTTTTTTATACCTTTGTATATTTAATATTTGAAATCTGTAAGGAATGAGTTAATAATGTTCAACATTAGCGAATGTTGCTTTAACATTCTGCCTTCCATACGTGAAAGGACACTGCAATGTTTGTCTTATGCAATGTACTTGTTAAAAAAAAATCACATTATAAATGTTGCAGCAATCATTAGCGCAGTCTACATAACCTATGCGGAATAAATTGGTGCTCTTCTCTCAGGAAAAAGCAGAGGTCAGGATATCTGATCCCTTGAACATCAGAATTTCGTATGTGGATGAAGGCTGGTCAAATCTTTACACGCCGGGCAGTTTTATAATATTCTTCTTCCATTAAACGGATCCCATTCTGTCATAAATTTTCAATGAAGCACAGGATATTAGGATCAACAGTGCCCCCCTGTGGCGAATTATTCATGAAGTAGCTCAAGGATTATCAAACAAAAAACAAAATCTGGAAATAAAGGCCGATCGACGTGGTTTTTGCACCTATAGTGTAAACATCGGATGAGGCATGTGTGAAATTAAGTTTAAAAAGTGGTGAAAAAGAAATAAAATCATAGCTTTGAGATTTTTGTCATCAATTTAACAAACCTTACATGTAATACGCATGGTCCAATAAGAGGGAAAACGCGACATTTCTGGATTTATGTACACTTTTGTTCCCTGTGAAAAGTGTGTTCTCGGGCTTAGGGAAAGCTTCCTAAAACTAGAACTTGTGACATTAACCGATACTTCTGCAGCCATGTAAATCGTCACGAAATTGTGAAAAAGAATTTCCAGCAGGTTTGTTGTTGAACACGCGTGTTGTGCCGTGGTCCTATTTTTATTTAATTTACATGTCTGCGGTCTTGAATCTGACCGAAGAAAAGCTCTACTGCCCTGATTAAACTCGTTTGGAGGGCCATAGGTGCCTTTCACAACGCAGATAACATGGTACTCTGCAGTGTGTGACTTCCAAGCCTTGGACTTTGTAATTGTGTGTGCGAATAGTAATTGTATGTATGCAAACACATACTCTGAACAAGCATTTGCATAGCCAATAGGTCGCACCTTTGGGACCTTATAAGTGTTTAGCCATGCAACAGTTGATGTTGTTGCACCAAGGATATTGTGCTGGATAACCAAACACTTATAAGGTCCCAAAGGCGAGACCTATTGGCTATGCCAATGATTGTTAAATGATAGCCTGTAAGTAGCACTATAGTGTTCTCTGCAGACGATGTTCAGCCCTGGGCACTTTTGAATAATGATATATATGTAGCGTTTGAATGTAGCACCGTATCTTTCTAGTAATACCATACGACATACTTAGGTTTTCCACATTACAAAATTTATGTGGAACACCGTGCCTCAAGTAGAAACCGGTGCGAGAAGTAAAAAGGATGCAAATGAAATGTTCACACCTCTTAGCAATTGTAGGGGCATATTATCAAGGACGACATTAAAATTATCGCCGGTTTAGCGGCAGAAAACTGCCGCTAAAGCGGCGATAATGGGCTTGATAATGTGCCCTGGAGAATTCCAATAAAAGCCCATGTTCACACCAGAACATGGACTTCTATTGGAATTCTCAAGTGCATATTATCAAGTCCATTATCGCCGCTTTAGCGGCAGTTTTTGGCCGCTAAACCGGCGATAATTTTTAACTCTGTCCTTGATAATATGCCCCGTGCAGATAGAGCGAAAATAGCATCCACTCATACTTTACACTCACTCGTACTGCCAACTACTTTGACTGCTGAGCACAAAACAGCAAGCATTCAGGAATTACACACTCAAAACATCTGCAAAATGATTTGCCTACGATTTACTCCATTTTTTTTAGCTACTGTGTAAATCGGATGCACTAATATCATAGCAACACAGCACAAATAACAACTGCACAGCCGAGATTTGGCATACGATTTTAGAAGCAGTGTGTAATAACCCCATATACAGCTATTCCTGATCTTTCACTTCGCAAACCATTAGTGTCAGGATACTACAATTCCCAGAATGCATTGATGTAAAAAGTGAAAGCGCGGGGTAAAAAATATGATGCCAGCATACAGAGAAAAATCTAGCAAACCAACTACTATGAAGTATACTAAAATTACCTTTACCAGGTTTCCTTCACTACTGAACAATACACGCACTGGGTGGTTCACTTAAGATTTTTTTTACCTGCCTCCAAAGCTATTAAACAGTTTCGTAACTAAACATCTATAGTAGGTAAAGTAAAAAGCAAACACTATCACATTCTTTGTACTTATGTTACTCTGCTAGTTTATCAAACCTTTTCATAAACAAATGTTTACATTTCTTTGCAGGCTTTGGGTCATAAGCAATACATCCTTCTAATGTGACAAGGAATGTAAAAATATTATCTTCTTGAAACTGATGGCTTGTTACCATCAATAAAAGCGCAGTGATATGCACATATGCAAATAGGCTTCTGTCAAAGTAAATGCCCACTTTACAAGGAGTTGAGTAAAGACAGATCCCCATTTCTAACTGTGCAATTTGCACCAATTAAACAGCATATGCCACATTCGCATGAAGATTAGCTTGTGAAAATTGTGAGTACAGAAAACGGAAAATGTCTGTAGTAAAAGACGCATAACATCAATAAAAGAATAAGAGCTAAACTGGTTTCCTAAAGCTTGATTCTTGCACACCTTTTTCGAAATTAATGGAAAACTGGCATTTCCACTTGCCGCACCTCAACATCTAATATTTGCATCTCCACAACGTTTGTCATGGATGAATGGCACACACAACACTCTTTAAGCCAAAACTAAAAATGTTCCAGTCTAATATAGACAACAAGCCTGTAGGAATGTGCTATTTTAGTATCAGATAATACAACAGCGCCACCTGCTGCACACAACTGATATGACAAATTGAGAGTTTACCCAGCAAAAGCAACAAGCGCGGCCATGCTAATTACTAACCGATGGCCCCTGCGTGCCGCTTCTCGCTCCCGCAAGGTGGATGCGGTGGCATGCACGAGTTTGTGAAAAGTGCAGACCGATTCCAAAAGTTCATCTCCTAGAGTAATGCATGCGCGCTGCCTAGGCGAGACCTAAAAAGGTCGATAAAAAGTTTCGGCAATACACCTCAAGCCCCATGATGAAAGCACGTACTGTGAAGAGAATAGTAACAATCAAATATGGCGTTGTCGTCTGACTTCATAATAGTCAAGCATAGTTATCTGGATAAGTACTGCCCTTCCGAAATGTGCTTAATCTTTAGCATGTCTGGATTTAGGCGTTTGCATAATGTGGCCTCCTGCTCTTTAAAGTGGTATGCTATTTCATTTAGAGTGGGTGGTCAGATGGCTTTTTCCTGGTGATGAGAGACAGTAAAAAAAGAAAAATCCACACCATGGGAGAAAACTACTGTGAGGTTCATTCATCTTTTGTTTACTTTTCCAAAACAAACTTCCAAATTGAAAAGCGAAACATCCCGAAATAAAGTCACCCATTAAACTCTTCCTACCGTGACAGGAACTGCCATGGTGACAGTTCTTGCCAAAATACAGAGATGTCTCCCAGGATGGTGAGCATGTCTAAATTTGGCTGGCAGAGTAAACTTCTCTGTCACCCTGTCCTCCTGTACTCTGTCTGCTAAATCCTAAATTCTTTCCTCTTTCTAAAGCGGCAGAGTGGATGAAAAACAACAGTTTGGAATGCTACTCAAAGGATTGCCAGTGGTTAAGACTATTTGCAAGCCTTCGTCCCATCACTTATTGGGTGTTTGATCACCAGCTGTATTACTAGAAGCCAGAGAATGGTGTAGTTTTCCAAGCCTACTACTGCCAATGTTTGTGGATTCTAAAAAGTAGTACATTTGCATCCATTCAGGGAGCACTTCTATTGGTTCAGATTTGCTAATGTTTTGATTAACTGGTCACTAAGGGCCATATTTGCAAATAAGTGGCACAACTCAGTGTAGCAAGCAAAGTTGCTGCGCTGAGTTGCATCACCTGAAGAGCGCAGAATTGCGCCATCTCTTCAAAAGAAATGGGTCAGTTCTGTTCCCTTCATGTGCTTACGCACTTAGGGATGCCTTGTGCCAACACAGGCTCCCTTGCACCATGGTGCAAGGGTGCTGGCGTTATTGTCAGGATATTTTTCCTCTTTCTGTGTGTGCTGCAGGATTGAGTACACATTCAAAGAAGAAATAACGTGGAGAATTTAAGATATTTCCCGTTCATACGCCAGGCTCCGGTGGTTACACCATTTTGGCACAAAGCCATGTCACCACGTAAATATGGGTTTGTGTCAAAATCCATTGGTAAATGCACAGGAACGCCTATCCACCATTTTTGGAATGCCTACCTGATGCAAAGTAACTAAAGGCATCTCATTGCACTGCATTGCATTACTTTTTCTTACCAATTTTTACAAATCTATTTTTGCATCCTTTGTAAATACTGACAAGAATTTTGGGGCCCAGTAGGATGGCGGGCGGAGGCACCACCGTGGTGCTGGCGGTGGCGGAAAATGCCATTTTCTGCATGCGAGCAGCGGTCCTCACGCCCACCATATTAGCATGGCCAAACATACCCCCTTTTCCCGTCTGTCGCGGTGCGCCGCGAACCGGCATCAAAATGTGCCCGCCACTGCGGCGGTGGGAGCCAATGGAGATCCACCGCCGTGCGGAATGACATCCTGTCCACTGTACAAATCAGTATGCCCCAAACAGCCAGTCGCACCGCAGCGGAGGAACCGCCCAACCAGAGACGGCGGAAGCACAACAGTGGAGCGCGAAACCAGATTACCGGTCCCTTCCACCCGGTCCCGACCTTAATGGATCCAGCTCTGCATGTCTTCCCGGTGCTACACAGGATTCACTACCAGCAAGTTATGCACCGTTGCGGACGCCGCCGCAGGTATGCAATAACACAACTCCGCACACAACAACAACACACACTTCATGGGCAGATATATGGTTCCACTCCATACCAGACACCCTGATGGGGACAGGAACACATCCACAAGTGTACCCACCCATGTCCTACCTGTCACCAAATCACCCATCCGCATCCAGGTCACCCACCAACCGCGATATTGATGGAATGTCCCGGTCAAGTCACCGCAGCAGTGAAGACACGGGAAAACACGTGTACAATGCAGAAGGCAGGGCCAGCGCCAGGCATGGGCAGTGCACAAAGATCATAGGGCCACACCTCCAGCCTCCACACACCAGGCCCCCCAAACATAAAGAGACATGCCCTGTGCGTGTTCTGTGCTCCCCATGCACAATAACCAGCCAGGTGAACCCACACCCTGCACCACACACCAAACAACTAGGGAGACAGCCTCAGCAGGTGGGGCTGCAGAGGAACACACATCACAGAAGCACAGGGCCAGGGCAACCCTCACACCACACCTACACTACACTCATGGCAAGAAAACTGTGTCCAAGCACAAAATGAACACTCATACAGATTAGAACAATCACTCAACTAGACACACAGCCTGTCAAGTCACACGGACATACCCCACACTGACACACAGCCACATATTCAGACCAGATGTCGGCAGCAATGGAGGACAACAAATAGGAAAGCTAAAGCACAAATGGAAGGCCAAGGAGATAACCACTAAACATGTGTACATCATATGCCAGAGAAGGAACATATAACAACACCCTTAGCCCATCAAATCACACATGGCTGGCACAGTGAGTGAAATTAAACCACAGTCACCTCAGTGCAACAACTCAGGGAGACAGCAAGGCAACCCATGTAAAGTCACAGGGATGAAAGGATGTCTCAGAAGTCAAACTATGAACAGCCACACATCTGTATCCAACTACTTGACAGGTGTATGTCAGCAGCACAACACACAGGGCCCATTGTTACACTCCATGACTGTCAAATACAAGTAGGATCCTTCACACATACCCCCACAACCTCACACCTGCAGCACACAACACCAGTGTCAAACACAAAGAAGGGTGCCAATAATGTCCAGTCAATACACTGACAAACAATCACACTCCCTGGGGGGCAGCCACAAACATCACACATACTCAGGGATGCCTGAACCAATGCTGGCAAAAAAACAACAGCCAAACAAAAAACTCTATAACAACATACACAGAAGTACAACACGACCAGACCTGACCTGTGCAGCAAAACTGTGGAAAGGCAATGGGAGCCCAGACAGAACAGGAGTACACAACATCATCAGTCAGTAACAATGCACAGACAACATACTCCAACACAGGCAAGAAGTGCATCATCTCAAAGCAATCATGGACACAAACTGGGGGCAATGGGCCTACAATGAAACACAGAAAGACATACCACACCACCCATCAAGTCAACATGGTGTCATAGTGTACCGCATGCTTGCACATACACAATCCAGACAAGTGACAGGTCAAATATGAGAGGAGAAAACCCCAAGGATGCACCCAAAATAAGCCCAGGAACAAAAATAGCCCTAAGTGCATGTGACAGATACACAAGTAATGCACACAACACTGGCAACACACATCTGAATGAATCACAACACACAAACAAGACACACACACTGACATGCAAATAGAACATCACATACAGAGCATCTGTGAGCTGCAAGAGACAACACAGCCCAAACACTGCACACATCCACATCAAACACACAACAGATGCACATGCTAATACATCATACTGCAAACACAGCTGGACATTAGGGGATGCACACCAGACAAGGACAAGGCAACATACACTCACAGCACTGCATGCACGACAAGCAGTGTGTGCACACCAAACATACCAGTTCCACACAGATATGAGTGACACTCCATGAACCCCCACAACACTAATCAGCACAGCACAGAGACAACATCACACTCAGGAAGGGAAGCAGTACCTCAGCAAACACACATACAGCTAACCCAACACCCACAGATGCACAAGTCTGGGACACCCAGGTGAAAACAACATGACCAAAAGACTGTGCAGCACAAACAGTTGAACTGCATATGAGCAACCATGGCTGCAAAACAGTACAAGAAAATCCCATATAACCAATTTGGAAACTGTACTGAGTGGCACATTGGTCCTGTGCACAGATCAGCACCACAAAGCATAGTGTACCAAATGAAGTGGTGAGGAGGCACACACACTGGCAACCCAAGGGGACAGCTGACAGGAGAGTAAAGTGGTGTGTACGTCAGTAGTAGACAGGTGAGGAGTGCACCATACAAAAATAGATGGAGTGCAGACTCACAATGGGTAGGCATCAGAAGCACAGATAGGGGATGTTATGACTCCACACCCCACATGCCATAGTGGAGCCAAAAAAAGCCTCAAGTGACAGCAATGCACGAGAAAACACACCCACAATGTCGGTGTGGCTGAGCAGGTCTGCACAGTGAGTACAAACAGTATCAAGACACATGGCTGATCAACAAAACACAACACTGACTTGCCAGTCACACACTCTGCATGCTCACAATTGGCACCAACAATAAGTAGGTGTCCCCCAGAAGTGCAAGGACACACCAACACTCTGCACTGTGCACAACCTGCAAGTCCCACATGTGCACACAATCACAAGCACAGGGCTGACCAATCCAACTAACGCACTTAACTCCTGGGTGAAACATCTGTGCAGTTGACATTGCAGGGGCACACACACATCAACACTACTAACAAAGTCACCCCCTTCACACTGCACACTTCTTGAACACCCAAGTGCACACATTGAAATTTACCCATGTGACTAGGATGATTGGCCATCACAAGAAGAGCATACACCAACACTGTTGGTCACACATCAAGAAAGATCACACAGACATGATAACCCTGGCCAGTCTGACTGTAATCCTGTGTGGCAGTGCATACAAACATGACATGTGTACAATATAGCTAACCTGACCAAAGAATGATTATGATAACAGTAATTCATCACAAACCACCATCATTGCACCCCAAGCCTTTAGAGTCAAGAAGAACTGAGGCGCCTGTCACCTCTGCAAAACCCTGAAAAAGTGAAACAAGCCATTGCAATGTTGAAGTGGCATACAGAGCATGTGTGACAGTAAATCATACCCCCACAGAAAACCCTTTATTTAGCAAGGACACCGACAAAGCAGACAACAGGAGTAACTGTCTTTATTCACATATTACACAGATAGACACTAAAAGTAGACACAATCAAGGCCAGTGGTCAGTACAAAGTGTAGATGAGGTACATGAGAAGCTGAACAGGGAATGGGCAAACAGCAGTGAAGATCAAGGCCAGTGGCCAGTACAAAGTGCAGATGAGGCACATGAGATCCTGCACAGGGAATGGATGAGACTGTACCCTGCCATGGTCAGCAACACAGTCAGGGGGGTACCAATGGGCAGTCCAGGCACCGCTGTGGGAGAGACAAGTGTGAGAGGGGGACTTCCGCTCAGACTTGGCTGTCAGTCGCACTGGGAGGTGGTTGAGTGTCGGGGACAGTTGGAGGACCGGACTGGGGAGGAATAGAGCCCAGCTGAGGTAGAGGCATCAGTGGCTTTGGAAGCCGGAGGACTGCTTGGACCGGGTGGTGTTGTGGCACATGGAGGTGGAGTCATGCTGCAGTGAGATGCAGTGTGGGTGGGAGAATGTAGAGGGGTGCCTTCCACTTTTTGGGGTTCTAAATGGCTTCCCTGTCTTGTGAGGAGTGGTAAGTGGAGCAGGCACAACAGGCACACTCTCCACCAAAGCTGCATCAGGTGCAGCCGGTGGCCCTCCCTCCGGGGACATGCTGGATCCAGCGGTACGCTTGGCCTGGCCTTGCCTTTCCACTCAATCCCCTGTTTACCAGGTGTACCCCCTACAGTGCTCTCCTTTCCCTGCTTCACAGGGCTCTGGATGGGAGTTGAGGTTGTAGGTGAATCTGCCTTGGAGCTCTCTTTATGTGGACTCTTAGAAGGCACCAGCTTCTCAGCGGGCACGGCAACTGTCTGCTTGTCTTTGCGAGACACTTTTGGGACAGAGAGTCCTTGTCTGAGGATGCCTCTGAGGCATTAGAGCCTGAGGCCTGATTCATGGCATTTTGGCCCTGGGTGTCACCTAAAGGGCTTTTGCCTTTGCGCTCTGGGATGGCTTTAGTTTTTTGTGGGGATGGTGTCTGCGCCCTGAACCGCTTGGCCTGCTGCTGTTGTGTGCTGCGTGTGCTGTATCTTAACCTTGAGGTCTGTGGTCACTATCGTCAGATGTAGCCACTGGCAGGGGGGTGGCCAAAGGGACTGGAGCTGGACTCTGAGATTGTGCCAGATGAATGGCTGCCTTCACTGCGGAGGACAAAACTGGACAGTCCGGTGTAGCCCACCCACGTCTGAATGAATGCCCTCCATGAAAGCAAAGGCCTGTGCCAACTTTTTGTCATGGTCTAGGAACGCATTGATGAGAGTTGTCTGACCCACACACAGCTGGCACAAAAGGTCCACAGACTCAACACTGATGGCAGCCGGGGAGACAGGGGCAGGGGCAGCGGTGCCTGGGGTGAAGGACACACTTACCTTCTTACTGGTGCGAACACGGGCAGCACTAGTGAAAGCAGGTGGGAGGGTGGGCACTGTATGCTGTGTGGTGGAAGAGGAGGCAGAGTTCCCACTCTCTGTGCCTGCCAACATAGATGTGTCACCGCTGGTGTCAGATGACGTTGAGGTTGGTGTTTCTGGCTGTGATTCCTCAAGCAGACTCCTGTCCCCCTCCGAGGCGCTGGTCACATCAGTGTCACTGTGCCGTGCGTAGCAGTCATGCTTGATGCCTCACCACTGGTGCCTGTCCCCTGTCCTTCCATGTCCACGGGAGATGCTGCATGAGACAGAGATGTAGGGTAAGTTCAGTGGAATCAACACAACCATCATATGCAAGCAAAGCACTAAACAAGATCATGATGTCCCCATCTTGCAACCCACCCTGTGCAGTAACATTGTGCAAACTCAATTCTAAATTCGAATTTTGCTTGTTATCATGCAAACGTGGAATAAGTGAGCCTTTTGATGACTACACAGCCAAATAGCCTGCCTGTGGCTCTGTGTAACCAGGAACACAAATCCCCCTGAGCACACTTAGGGCCCTGAGGGGGGCAAAGATGTACCTCCCAACATGTTTCCACTTTCACATCTGGAGGGAGCAGAAGGGGACAACACAGATACAGACTCCAACATAACATTCCACAATGGACATGAGCTCATGCCATCCACCCTGTCCTACTTTGGGGCACAACTACAGTTGCACATTGGTGTCAGATGTCTAGTCCTCACAATTCTGACATCAGGCAATTCACACATTGATGAAAGCACACTCAGATGATACACACTGCCGTTCCCTTTCATGGGATGTCCCTGACTACCCCAATGCAGATGATGCGAGAAGGCCACGACTCAGAATGCAATGCCAAGGGCCATTACTCCAATGACATGAGAAAGTACAGGTAGGGCAAATACATGACAGCTGCACCCAACACAGAGGCCACTTACAAGCCACTGCATCAAACTACCAACATCACCGAGCCCAGCGCTGGCCCAGGCTGTGAACACATGCAGCCATTCACAACCGAAGTCACCCTTCCCAGAATACTCACCCCCAGCTTACTGCTGATGCTCCTTCAAATGTGCATCCAGCTCAGGCTGTGTCACAGCTAAGATGCGGGCCATTAGTGGTGTTGTGCTCCTGCGCGCCAACCTGCCAGTCCAAGGGAGCAGTCCCAGCGTCATGTCTCCCACGTTTTTGCTCAGCCGGCGGATGTCATCCCACCTCTTGTGACAATGTGTGCGCTGTCAGTTGGACACATTCAGAGCCCGCACCTTGCGTGCAATGGCCCTCCATACGGCCATACGCTGGTGGACTTTGAGCTGCAGGCATTGGAGACAAGAGGGGGAAAAATCATTGAGACAGTGTTATGTACCACTATCTCTCAGTACAGGAGCATGATACTAACTCAGCCCAACTTCACAGATATGTCTAGCAGAGGCAATATAGCATCTCACATGGTACATTCGCATTGGAGAATCATATGAAAATGCATGCAGGTATGAGGGTGGACACAGTACCTGCCCATCTCATACACATGCAGGATGCCAGCACAAAAAGCTATGTGTAGGCTGCCCACATCTACTATCCAGTTTTAGGGTGAGCAAGACATACATTACATTTAAATATATGTTATGGGGGCAGACTCACTGTGTCCAACACTGCGCAGCCAACAATGTCCTTGTCCTGTGAATGACTCACTGTGTCATGGAGGTCACATTGAGGGACATGATCTTAAAATCCCACACCCTTCTCACAAGGCCTGTCGTGTGCAATCTACAGGGCTGAGACAGCTCTTTGATGGATAGTCCAGCAAACAACACACATGTTACACTCTGTACATTCAGTGATGTGTCCTTGTCAGATTGGGCAGTGACTGTACAGGCCAGGTGGGATCACACTGAGATCCAATGAGGGGCATCAGAAATGTCACATGAAGGGACAATTTGAGAGCGTAAACAGTACCTACACATGCCAGTCACTACACATGCTGGTGGAAATTGAAGGGACTGTGCACAAAAGTACGACAATCTGCTGTGTCATAGGTGAATTACCACCAAGAGTGTTGGGTATTAAAGTCCTGAGCATAGTGCTGACCTATACATGATGCACATTTTGAGTCAGACACAATTCTATCACTACGCACTGGATGTAAACCCTTGCTAAGGCCACAGATGAGCCTGTGAATGACATCAGGGACCCACACAGCCATTCACCCAAGGAATTACTGTCCTGACTCTTGCATTACCAACTTGCTGCATCACTGTATGGCCGACAAGACAATACATGTCCCTCCAATTTTGATGTGCAGGCAGGGAAACGTGTGAAATAGGCTACACACCCCTTTCCCCTGGTGACAGCATGCTAGGCAGTGCATGACACAACCCCACACTCTCAGGCACATACTGCAGCAGATCAACACATGTGTGCACCCCCTGCACTCTCCCTTCTACTCTGAAAGACTTATCACGACAATTGGAGCATAGCCTCCCATACTGTGTGAGCGCCTCATACACCAGGACCTCCAGCTCCTCGGTGGTAAAGGGACTAGCCCGGACCTTCTCAGTCCTCGCCATCACTGTGTCAAGGAGACAGGAGCAGCAGCAGTTGGTGGTGAGGGGTGTCAGGCAGCAGGCTCTGGAGACAGCAGCAGCAGCAGTTGGTGGTGAGGGGTGTTAGGCAGCAGGCTCTGGGAGCTGTGGAAATGTGAGGTTCTCTCCCGCACATATATAGCCCCTTGCGGTAGTTTCAGTGGTTCTAAGCTGCTGCAATTGGTGTTCCAGGTCAGCCTTTTTCAAATGCATCCAATGACCGGCTACGCGGTGATTTTCAAAATTGCATTGGTCTACCATGATCGCGGTTCCCATTGGCTGTAAGGGCATGGGCCATGGCAGTGACACACCGCAGGGGCCAGGCGGTCGCTACCGCGGTCGTGCATCTTTTAATTGCATCCAATGACCGGCCCCGCGGTGGCAGAGCACGCCTACCTCGATTTTCAAAATTGTATTAGTCTACCGCGATTGCGGTTCCCATTGGCAGTAAGGACATGGGCCTTGGCGGTGACACACCGCAGGGGCCAGGCGGTCACTACCGCAATATGTGTGCCATACATTACTAAGCATGACCGTGATTTGGGTGGCGGAGCATGCCAACTGCCATTTGACCATGGGTATATGCCTATCACTACGATTGTGGCTTGGGCATTGGTGGTCACACACCGAAGGGGCCAGACAGTAGCTACCGTGATATGTGTGCCATACATTGCTAAGAATGAACATAATTTGGATGGTGGAGCATGCCAACCGCCATTGGACCATGGGTAAATGCCTATCACTACCGCGTGTGTAGCTTGGGCATTGGTGGTGACACACCGCAGGGGCCAGGCAGTAGCTACCACGATATGTGTGCCATACGTTGCTAAGAATATCCGTGATTTGGGTGGCGGAGCATGCCAACCGCCATTTGGCAATACACATATCACTATCACTACCACAAGTGTGGCTTGGGGATTGGCGGTGACACACCGCAGGGGCCAGGCGGTAGCTACCGCGTTATGTGTGCCATACATTACTAAGAATTACCGTGATTTGGGTGGCGGAGCTTGCCAACCTCCATTTGACCATGTGTTTATGCCTATCCCTACTGCGATTGTGGCTTGAGCATTGGTGGTGACACACCGAAGGGGCCAGGCGGTAGCTACCATGATATGTGTGCCATACATTGCTAAGAATGACCATAATTTGGGTGGCGGAGCATGCCAACCGCCATTTGGCAATACACATATCACTATCACTACTGCGAGTGTGGCTTTGGCATTGGCAGTGACACACTGCTGGGGCTAGGCGGTAGCTACCTCGATATGGCTGCCATGCATTTGAGCCAATGACCGTGATTTGGGTTTCAGATCACCTTGACAGCACCTATGGACACCTCATGCAGTGTTAATGGCCAATGGCCAGTTCTCAACAGTGCACAGTAGACACATGATTCATGGCACATGATTGTGCACTCAATGCCAATGTAACCTTTACCCCACTGCTGACTACACATGCCATGTTGTTGTATATGATTAGAAACATTGGCATGTACTCCCTCACATGTCACTTGTGATTTTGCTAGGCATGTACACAGAACAGAGTAGTAATGGACTCTTCAATGGGTACACATGTCAAAGTGTGAAAGGGCTGAGCAACTCACAGTGATGAATGTCTTACTACACAATGTGCAGATTTGACTGTCTACTTTTCTTGGCTTATGCACATACTTGTCAACAAATGCACAGTCTTGGGTCATTGTGTAGTTGATGTGTGCCCTGTGTGACTTATGCAAGAAGGTGTGGCTGGTTCAGCAGCTAGGTAGGAGACAGTAGTGTGGCAGTTTCACACATATGCTGTTGGTACTACTCTCAGGGCTGCCCATGCGAGACGTGACCATATCCCTTTGTGCATTCATATAGTCGGATATTGTTTGTGAGGTGCTAGCTGTGTGAAAAGTGCACAGGTGTACGGATGGTGTAGCTAAGGGTGTCCCTACATGTAAGTTGTGCCGTAAGCTGAACTGTGATGCTAGTCATTGTTTGCTTTGTGTCTGTCAAAATGTAAGATGTTGGACACATCTCCTGGTGGATTGCATTGACTCTTGTCTGCTTTAATCTCACCTAGGAGGAGGACAAATGTGCATCGTCCCTTCACAGTGCTGGCAGACATGTAGGATGAGGAGGCCATATGGAAATTCTGCCTGGATCGAGCCACCCTACAAGACCTATGTGCTATGATGGAGCCCCACCCGCAGCCTCGCAGGACATATCCGGGTGCTTTCACACCAATGTCTAAGGTGATGGCGGCCCTGCATTTTTTCGCTTCAGGATCTTTCCAGTACACGGTGTCCAGCACAGGTGGGATGTCGCAACCTATGTTCAGCATGGTGCAACATGATGTCCTGTCCACTATGATGATCTACAAGGACAGATATATCAATTTCCCCAGGAGGCATGAATTGGCGGCTATGAAGGGAGAGTTTTAAGCACTTGGGCACATCCCCAATGTTGTTGGTGCCATTGACTGCACACATGTTGGCCTGGTTCCACCACAGACATGTGAGCACATCTACAGGAAGCATTTCCATTCCATCAATGTGCAAGTGGTGTGCCAGGCGAATATGATCATCTCACACGTCTGTGCCAAATTCCCAGGCTCGGCCCATGACTCGTACATCATGCGTAACAGCATTGTGCCATGACTGATGGATAATCTGCTTTCAGAGCATGCACGGATTGTGGATGAGTACGAAGTGTCCGGTAACGTGCTGTGTGTGTGACATGCTGTTCTCTGTCACAGTTATATTACAAAGTTACTCTGTGTATCTCACACCTTGGTGATTCAGCATATCCCAACCGTCCTCATTTGCTGAGCCCACTGTGGAATCCCAGGACACCAGCTGAAGTCCTCTAAAATGATGCCCATGGTAGGAACCGTCATGTGGTGGAGCGTAATTTTGATCTCCTGAAATCACGTTTCTGTTGCCTGGACAAGACCTGAGGTGCACTGATGTACTCGCCCAAGAAGGTGTGTCAGATTATAGTTGCATGCTGCATGCTCCACAACCTGGCCTTACGCAAGGAGCTCCCCCTGCTCCTGGATGTTGATGAGCAGCCAAGGCCCCCGCCTGCAAACCAACCCATGTCCAGTGATGAGGATAGTGGAGAGGAGGAAGGTGTCGACCTGCATCAACAGCTCATCAACCGCTACTTCACTTGAAGGCGAGTGACAATGTGCAATGGAGCCAATGTCTGCTGATGTCATTGTTGTTAGCAAGGTGTATGTGAGCTTTGTGGCTGCAGCCTGTTGTTGACTCAGTGCTGGCTGCCAATGTTTCTGGAACAGGGTAGTTTGGCACATCAACAGGATGTTTATGTCGGTACTGTTGCTCATTGTAATGTGTGCAGATTGAAGTACCTTGATGACAAGTGTTGTGTGATGGCTGTGATGCCAACACCTGACTAGTGAATATTGTTCTGTTGTGATTTCCTAGGTCCCTTCAGCCTCTCCTTGCCTACATACAATACATACTCCAGGTGCATTGGAATCATGGTGAAGACTGCACATCCTGGAATAAACTCGGAGCAGACACCTCGACATGTGTATGTAAGGAGTGTTTATTTACAATGGGGACATGTGACAGGGAGGTGAATATTTACAATAAGTTGATTAGTGAAGCAGTGAGTTGTCAGTAATTGTACATGAGACAATTGAGTAGTCACCACATTGATGTAGTGACCCAGTACAACAGACAGATGCCATTCACAAGGCAGTGTGGGGAAGGACAGTCCAAAAAGTCAATGCAGTAGTGAAGAGGATTGCCATCATGGCTGGCTCTGTGACTGGCGTTTGGCAGGTGCTTTGCCACGGGATCCTCCCTGGGATTTCTTGGGACAGCCCCTTGATCGTTTGGCATGGGGGCCTCTGCTGCGGGGCCCAGAGGACTCCCCCCTCTCTGTGGCCACAGGGGAGGATGGTGAACTGTCATCCTGCAGGCCACCAGAGGGAGGTGGAGGTGTTGGTTGTGGCACAGGCCTGTCCCGCAGTACTGCCACTAGCTGGCCCAAGAGATCCACAATTTGGCCCATGCGGGTGTTCATGGACCTCAGCAGCAGGCGGAGCTCACATGAATCTTCCTCAGCCTGGCCCGTTTGTCCCTAGGCCCGTTCATATGCCCCAAGGACTCTGTTGATGTTGCCCAGGTCTTCGATCCCAGTGTCCGTTTGTCTTTGACTAACCTTTGCCCCCCCACCTGCCCTGCTGCCACGGACTTGTTGCCTCACCACTGTAGGCACCCGCCTACTCTCCCTGCCCTCCTCAGTTGGTGGTGTGAGGTGGTCATCCTCTGGGGCAGGGATAGTGTTGCAGGCAGCACTGGTGGTGGTGGTGGAGGCTGCACAGGCCATTACAGCAGGGGTCTGCGTAGATGTTGGTGTTGCTGCACATGTGTTGGGGGGACAATGTGGTCCTGGGACATTTTGCGCCCTGGCACACCAGATGGGCCGGCTTCGTGCTCCGCATCCTCAGAATCCAGGGAGTCATCATCAGAAAGTCCATGTTCCGGGGGGAGACTGGCTCTGCAGGTTGCTTTTGTCATCCTCTGCAGTCAGTTCTTGGTCACCTGTGGGACAGAGGGGAAATGGTCATTGAAGTGCACCCCTCAAGCTTGGTGTTACATGTATCTTATTCACAGGTTATACACCACACAGTTTACTAGTTATCACATTGTATGTCTGCACACTATTGTGCATCATGACAAGATGTGGAAGTACATGTATTACTTGTCCATGGTGTGACATGTCAATACATACCATGCGCCACGTGCATATTTTGTGATTAAAAGGACATGTTGTCTAACAACAAATTTATGTGAAGCATCTTTGTTGATTACTCTGCCTGACAGACGTTACATCTGAGCATGAACTTGCCATTGTTATCTCCTGCACACCTTTGTCATGTCATGTGAAAATCTCAATTTGTACTACAGACCATGCTTGCTTTGTTTTCATATGGTCCTTGGTGCTCTTCCCCATGGCACTCACACATAGCATTCAGTGCTGTGCATGTGAATTAGTGAGTCACACTTTGGTTTCTGTGACAGTCACATTCGCTTAGCTGTCTACACACTGTAAGTGGCAATTGGATCTGTGTGAAGTTTTGTGGGATGAGAGGGTTGGTGTTGTAATAAGGCACCATGCTTTTTGAGAGGAATGGCTGGGTGCATGCACCGTCTACTTACCTGTTCTGTTGTCACATTGGGTGGAATATGTGACACATCTCTGTGTGTGTGTGGTGGAGGGCTCCATCCTGCTCAGGGGTGAGACAAGAGAGCATAAGATGGCTACCTACCTGTTAGTTTTAGGTGAACAATGCAATGGCTGACACATGCATCTGGGTGGGAGGGAGTGCTCCATCTTGATGAGCTGGGGATCAAGGGGGCATGGTGGGAGTAGTAGTACAGGCCTCCCACCCACAAACAGAACAACCTTGGAAAATGGCTACCTACCTTTTAGTTTGAAGTGTACAATGCAATGGCTGACACATGCATCTGGGTGGGAGTGTGTGCTCCATCTTGATGAGCTAGGGGACATGGTGGGAGTAGTAGTGCAGGCCTCCCACCCACAAACAGAACAACCTTGGAAAATGGCTACCTACCTGTTAGTTTGAAGTGTACAATGCATAGGCTGACACATGCATCTGGGTGGGATGGAGTGCTCCATCTTGATGAGCTAGGGAACAAGGGGGCATGGTGGGAGTAGTAGTATAGGCCCCCCACCCACAAACAGAACAACCTTGGAAAATGACTACCTACCTGTTTGTTTGAAGTGTACAATGCAATGGCTGACACATGCATCTGGGTGGGAGGGAGTGCTCCATCTTGATGAGCTGGGGAACAAGTGGGCATGGTGGGAGTAGTAGTGCAGGTCTCCCACTCACAAACAGAACAAACTTAGAAAATGGCTACCTACCTGTTAGTTTGAAGTGAACAATGCGATGGCTGCCACATGCTTCATGGTGGGAGGGAGTGCTCCATCCTACACAGGGGTGGGTCGAGGGGGACTGTTGGGAGTTGTTGTGCTAGCCTCACACATATGCCCCTCCCTGTTAAGATGGCTACCTACCTGTTAGGTGGACGTGAACATTACAATGGCTGCCACATGCCTCTGGGTGGGAGGGAGTGCTCCATCCTGCTCAGGGGTGGGTCAAGGGTGACTGTTGGGAGTTGTTGTGCTGGCTGCCTGTACACATGCAACCCTGGGAATGTTGCAGGCTACCTTTGGGGTGTTTAGATGGAGTGGATGTTACATCAGTGGTACCTGTGTTGGGTATTGTGGTGCATATGAATGTACTTGGGCCTAGGAGGTGTAGCTTTTTAGTTGTGCAAGACAGTACATGGCAGTGTAATGGTTTACATTTGTTTGTCCTTACCAGCCTGCACTCCCCCGGCTATCTCTGTGAGACTGTCTGGATGAAGTATGGCCAGCACCTTCCCCTCCCATGCAGTGAATGTGTTTGGTGGAATGGGAGGGCCACTGCCAGTCCTCTGAGCCAACTCACGGTTCTTGTTCTTCTTCTGTTTGACAACCCTCTTCAGGTCATGGCACCGCGTCTTGATTTCATTTTGGGAGCGCGGGGTGGTCCCTACTGCATTGACCTTGTCGACTATCCTTGCCCACATTTGTGCTCTTGTGGCTAATGGTGTCTGAGGACCAGGCTACCAAACACTTGTGGTTCTACTCTGATTATCTCATCTACCATGACTGACAACTCACTCTCTGTGAATTTTGGCATTTTCTGTGGTGCCATGGTGTGTGATGTGCTAATATTTTGGGGTGCAGTTGTTAGGGTGGTGGGGTGGTGTAGGTGGTATGTGTGTGTGTGTTGTTGTGCTGGTGTGATGTGTGCAGGTTTGCCTCTCCTTTGTGCTCTGGTGTTGGGCCCTTCAGTTGTGGAGCATTGCAAAGGATTCTGGTCAGGAAGGGGGCTGGTTTTATGCTCAGCTATGTGGGTGTGTGAAGATGGAGTATTGCTGTCAGGTGTGTTGTGTGGGTTGTGCTGGTATTTGTATTTTTGAATTTGCCATTGAGGTGTGTCATTGGCATGTGTTAGGTGTTTTTGGGGGCAGGGCTAGTTTGCTGTGTGCACTTGGTGGCCTTGTGATTTTGTTTAGTTGGCCGACATTTTTTTCACAGAGCGTTCACAGCGATGGCTATGCTACAGCCCTTCCGTCGGATCTCCCATTCATCACTGTTTGCGACCGCGGCGGTCGGAAACAGCGGAACATTCCGCTGTCACATCGGGGATATCCAAATTTTCTGAGCAGTCTCTCCGCTGTCCTGGCGGCTGTTTGGTGTGTTTCTGCTACGAATCCGAGTGCCGCTGATGGATTTTTACCTGCTCCGCCCGCTACGGACAGTCTTTGGAGGCCTCATTCCGCCGCGGTTGGATTTTTTGGGTGGTTGATCCTAATCGAACCACTGGTTTTACCGTGGTACCGGCGGACGGTTGATTTCCGCTACCATGGTGGTCGGGGTGGTTTTCGGACCTCCATCCTAATAGACCCCTTTGTATTGAGGCTGCAACAAAAAAGTGATGAAACCTCAATGTAAAATCATTGTAAATATGGGCCTAAATATTTTCACGATTCTGATCCAAAAAATGGCAAAGTTAGATTCTCTTAAATAAATCAGTATGACAAGAGAAACCAAATCCGAACAACCGGGATTTTTGGGGCATCATAAATGACCTTAACCAAGGGTCTAAATTCCAGCAGGAAGCCGGGGTTGGAGCAGACATCTGGATCAGACATGTGCAATCTCTATATAGCAAAACGGAGGCGGGTCAAAACAATTGCTCCGGGGTGGAGAAATTAAAAGGAGACAATAAAAATAAAGAAAGGGAATTGAAGCAAGGAAACATGGAGAATGGGCCAACAAAATCAGACGACATAACCAGTATCAACGAACTAAGGATGATTATCCCAAGACTAAAGACAGAGGGGGCAGCAGGACCCAACGGGCTGCCAAATGCAATTTTTAAACACAACCCGGACTTGTGGTCGGAGATTCTAACACCACTGTTTAACCGAATATACAAACAGGCAGAGTTACCCGCCTCCTGGAAAGGGAGTATTATCCACCACATCTTTAAGAGCGGTGACCATCGAAACCCTGCGAACTATAGACTAATATCCCTAATAGATGTAGAGGCAAAACTATATGCCTCTTGCATCTTAGCAGAACTACAAGCTTGGATCCTAGAGCAAAAGATCATGCCAAAATTCCAGACTGGCTTTAGGCAAGGAATGGGAACTACAACCAACCTAACCTGTCTGTCAATGGTGAAACTGGGGAACGGAGGCAGCACCACAGGGCATATTCCAACACACAAAGGTCTAAAACAAGGCTGTGTCTTAGCCCCCACCCTCTTCAATCTCTTTCTTGCTGACCTCACTAAGGCTATTGATTCAGCAGATAGTCATCCCCCCTTCTTGGCAAACAACCCAATCTACTACTTACAATATGCCGATGATATAGTGTTGTTGAGTAAAACCCCAATCGGCTTACAAAGAGCCATCAACAAACTAACATCATACCTGGAAAAGGAAAGTTTGGAATTAAACAAAGAAAAAACAAAAGTGGTCCGGTTGGTTGATCCGAAGAAATTAAAATATAAATGGATGGCTCAAGGGATAACAGTAAAAGAACAAGTGAACTACAAATACTTGGGCCTAATCATAACAAAAGGAGGTATTCATAATGATCACAAAACAGCTTTAAAAACAAAGGATCAATCACTTATTTTTGCCCATCGCTCCATAAAAGGTAAAATGGACTGTCCCAACTATAGCCACCAATTAAAAGTTATGGCAGCACAGATAATGCCGACTCTATCTTACGGCTTGTTAACATGGTGTGGGAAGGAAGCTGAACTTTTAAACACCTTAGAGACCAAAATTTATAAAGCGGTCTTTAACCTGCCAAAATCTGCATCAGCAGCACAAGTCAGGCTTGAATGTGGTCTGCAAAACCAGAAATATCGGAGTATGAGCAGGTTTGTGAAACTTTGCCATAAACTTCGATCTGCTCATTCAGAAACACTGGACTGGCTAAGCTGGGAGGAAATAAAACAAAGCGGGAAATCTGAAAAGCTGAACATTTGGGGCCAACACCTGAAATATTGTGTGGAAATGCTGGAGTTGGAATCAGTATGGAAATCAGGATCTGACAAGGCAACGTTAAGTAAACTAGCAAATGCGGCGGCAAAAAGGAAATCTTTTGCGGAGGATAAAGAGACATTGGCAATACGTCGGCATGGTTGGACAATCATGAACTCTTTTATACCTTCAAAACCATTGCCCTACCTAGCATCCCACTTTAATGTACACCTCAAAAAGATATTTACAGCTTTTCGGATGGGGATACATGTCTCAAAAGATTTATTACCATCTTGGAAACCGCCGCATCAGACGAAAGAATGCCGCCTTTGCGGGTACCACACAGAAACCTTGGTTCACCTTTTCTGCATATGCCTGGCCCTGATAAAACAGAGACGACTTTTATTGAAACCTATTTTTAACGTGCTAAACATTCGTTCTTGCAGAAAGGCAGTCATATGTTGGCTCAGTGGCTCCTCCATAATCTTAGCTTGTCGTGGAGTCAAATTCCTTGAAGAAGCAATAAAACTCCTTTCTTAACTACTGGACAATTTAAGTACATTTTCTGAAAGTAAAGAGTATTTTACTCCCAGTATTAACTTTTTTTAAATGATAAATGTTTTACTTATTGTAATTGTAATTTACCATGCAAATTTTGTAATAGTTTTAATTAATTATGCAAATAAAAGTTAATAATAATAAGAGAAACCAACACAGACATAGATCCAACTCAGGGCCTCCATACCCAAACACCAAGCCAAAAATGTATATAGATTTGGGGGGGTGCCCCCACACCCCTCGATTCTATGTCGCTATGTGAGAAGTTGGCCTGGCATATGCTGGTCACTAGTTATAGTGGCCACCTTGCACCAGTCCAATTCGACTCTTATGGTAGATAGGTTTAAGACAACCTTTTAACCCCTTCGCTGCCGCGGACATTCCGCTGCAGCGCTGGGGGGGGCAGGGGGCAGCGCGGTGTGCCTGTGCTCATGACGGAGCCGCTCCGTCATGAGCCACAGTTGAGCTGTGCTCATGACGGAACGGTTCCATCATGACTCCGCCCATTTGCGTTGTCGCCCCGCACAGGCGGGGAAACAGCGCCGCGCAGGCGGAGCGGCCGCCAACAGGATTGTCATGACGGAACCGTTCCGTCATGAGCACACGGCAACCGTGGCTCATGACGGAACGGTTCCGTCATGAGCGGGGAAGGGGTTAAAGAAAGCTATCCTAGTGGTAGCTGTGGAGAACAGCCTTCAGGCTAAGTCTCAGAGGAATGTAAAGCAGCTTGTTTTACCTTATAATCTCTTGAATTACCAAATGAAAGGACACCACACAGGCATATATATCAAATATATATGTATTTATTACTAGACACACTCTACTAATCTCTTTATGAGATTAGAAACCAGATACACATTCAAATGTCAATGTTTCACAATAAATTAAGCACAAATATGGCTGGAGCCCTAGGGGCGTACCAGACCATATACAAAAAAAATGGTATAAGAATGTCGACTTGCAAAATGCCAAGGCCTAGGGCCTGGGGAATCACTGGGTCTTCACTTCTGCAGTGTTATCAGGTAAGTAACAGGCCCACGGGAGACGCGTGCAGTGTGTGAACACAGCCGCGGGTTCCCTATTGACTATAATGGTGCAAGTCACGGTTTGATTTTTAAAGTTCTAGGGTACTTCGAGGAAGTCTACAAGCAAGCCACTTACAAGGTAAGTACTTCGAGGGCCAACACACACTAGGGCCCCAGAGCGCACGACTTACCTCACCCAGGGAAGCCGGGTGCATAGGTGTCTTTTGGTGTCGGGTCGCGTAGCTGTTTTCTATGGAGACCAAAGAAGACTTGCTGTTTGCGTCGACTGAAGAAGTGTCCGGTGGAATCCAAGGGTGGATTTGAGATGCTGAAGACCTGAAAATTGAAGGGACAGTGTTCAAGGTCACTTGCCAGTGACCGGTGGCCAGGAAGATGGCTGACCACAGATGTCGGGTGATTTCAGGTCATCGATGGTGTTGGGACTCTTTACTCACGAGGTCCCTGAGGGATCGACAATGACCAGCATCTGGATTCGGAGTGTCCCATAAGGTCTGCAGCTGATGGCGTTGTCGGCAACTGGATTGGAGCCAACAAGCCTTGGCTACTGTAAGTCTTGTGTAGACTGAAGAAAGTCGATGGTGCAGACCAGCAAGGTCTGAGGGACTCACCCAGCAATGTTAAGTGAGGGCAGGCTTGGAGCAATCAGGGGAACCCTTTTAGTTGATGAGAAAGTCTTCGGGGGACCCACAATCCAATGGGCAAGGGATCGCAATGGCGCCTCTTCAGGAAATGCTTCACAAAAGCCCACAGTCACTCTGGACGGGGTAGGCCTCTGATTTTCACTGCAAAACCTGCTGGAGGCTTGGGCCACAAATGGTCTAATGCACAAGTCCATAGAATGTCATGAAGGGCTTGCACTCGACAATAGTGCACGGTCCCCGGGTATTGCTGTTCCTCATCACTCGTGGGGTCCACTTGCCACAGCTTTGCTGGGGACTCACAATGGCCGTCGAGAAGTCAGGAAATCTACTTCCGGGGCAGCTGGGACTTCGATCTCCGGCAGGAGCGGGAAAGTTTGCAAACATTGATTAAGGTTTTTGGTGCCTGACAAGCAGGGGAGTCACTGCTTGACTCCAAGGGAGATTCTTCTGTCTTCCAAAGGTAGTGGAACGTGAAAGGGCCAGGATTCTTCTTTGTAGAGCGTCATCCAGGGTTATCTGATTTGCAATGGCAAAGCTTGCTATCTTATAGTGAAGATAGTGGAGGGACTAGCTCTATGACCACTCCTCTGGGAGGGTCAGGGGAGGGGGTGGTTACACCCACTTTCCTTTGTCCAGTTTCGCACCAGAGCAGGGGCAGGTAGCCCCTGAACCGGTTTGAGCTGGCATATGCACAGAGAAGCCTACTGCTCCCCCTGTGCAGTACTTCAAAGCACTCTAGGAGTGCACCCACCCAGCCCCAATACACTAAATCCTCTCTGGAAGGTGGTGACACCTCCCTGTGACAGGATGCCTTTTGTTGGGCTTCCTCCACTGTGAGTTTCAGTCAGCAGCAGGAGGGCAGACCAGTGTCTGTGCTGGTGGCATCCATTTTGTGATGCCAGGGCTCTATAGGATTTCTATCGTTTTACATGTCGTCCCCTCTAGAAGGGTGGGATCATGCTCCCACATCATGGACTGATGTGGGGTTATGATTCCAAGTTGATTGACACCAAACAAAACATGTTTTGATGCAGTCATTCCAAAGTTAGCATTTTAATGCACTTATGAGTATATGGTTTAACCGCATCCACAAACAGCCATAGAGAATAGACTCTGGCAGCTGCAGAGGGACTCTGCTCATGCAGAGGCACACCCTCACATTATAAACCACGCACCCTGTCCTCAGGATTGATAGGGCCTGCCATAGTGGTGGCTGATAGGTTTATATGTGTGTGTATGGTGAGATATAGGAACCTATATCTCAGTGAGGAGTGCTAACACTACCTCACACAGGCTGCAGTAGCAGGTCTGTGGTGTCAGATTGAGTCTGCTTCCCTGGGGTGGCATAATACATGTTGCAGACCCTGGTAGGCCTGTGAAGTGCCTATGCCCTAGGTACCTAAGGTACCATATACTAGGGGTTCATAAGGTACCACAGTATCCAATCACTAGTGCATCTAATATGCACACCAAGTCGTTTAGAGAGAATAGAGAGACTGGGGCCCTGATTAGCAGGGACCCAGCCAGACTATAGCCAGAAACCAGTGTATATATGAGAAAAAAAGTGGGGGCAACATAAATTCAGATCCTACTCTCCTACACCCTAGTTATGGAGTTTACAGGTGCACAATTGTTCATTAAGCCACTCTACCAAAATCAAAGATAGGTTATTCTACTGCATTGTTCTGCTTTTAGCAAATAAAAGAAGAAACCCTAGATTTTTTAAAGGCCTCTCAGCTGGAAAAATGTATGAACTGATGAGCCAAAATATTATAGAGAAATTAGGTCTATTTAAGTTTTGGTATATTTTTAGTTGATTGTAAACTCTTCAACAAAGATTGTGGCAGCAATCAGTAAAAGCAGCACAGACATTTTCATAACTGTGTGCCCTCAACAATTCCTCACGACATTGTGATAAATGTAGTCCTTACTTTTTTGTTTTAATTTTCCTTCATGTACTCAAGCAAATATTGCTGATCAATTTTTATTTAAACAGTTACAGTTAGTACAGTTCAGTTTCCACTGAAAGAATATCCTGACATCATGATGTTTATTTTTCATGAAAAGTATTCGGAGAGAAGCCTCGGAAATGAAACAACCACCATGCTTTTGGGAGCGCGTAGCCAGCCATCTGCCACTTCCTGCGTCCTTCTTGGTACCCTAAGGGGCATCTTAGTGCAGGAAATGGATGCTTTTGAAGGTGTGACTAGTCCCATAATCGTGGTCTTTCCTTGCCTTTCCTCATTGTTTGTGCTGTGCAAGTTTCCAGTGTGAGATCATGGGTCTTTGTGGGAATTGGCTAGTGTCCATTTGGAACAGCATGTGCACAACTGCTGGAGGTGCTGTGTTCCCAGCAGGCATCCTTGTCTTCATGGACACTATAGCCTTCCTGTCACGTGCTCAGGCATCAAACCCTGAAACTGAAGTCATATAGTGGGGGTAGAGTGCCCATGCCTCCAGTTGTAGTGCAGGATTTCCCCTTGCTGCAATGAAACGTACTGCCCCCTCTTTCTGTGATATTTGTTAAGATTGTATTTAGAATGTTGTTATTCATAGTGATATATTGGTGTGGTTTCAGATTATTGAGGAGGGAATAGCAAGGCCACACCATATCGTGACCGGAATATTGAGGACCAAAATATCGACAGGTAAGCAAAATATATCTTTTCTATATCTAGCTCCACATATCTACATTGCTTCACAATATATCTTGTTTTTTTTTTAATTCTCTTTATTGGATTTTTCAGATGACAAAAATAACATCACTGCCTCGGAGGGCAGGATCATCAAAAAGAACAATAACATGCTTCACAATATCTCTTCACCCGAGGTACTTAGATGTGGTGATAAGAATAGTAAATCTGTACCTCCCTCTGTGCACTTACCTTCTCAATGTTTTGGTCCTCGATATTCTGGTCACTATCTCACAATTCATCTTCCAATCAGGCAGATTCTGGCTGTTTGATGCTGCATTCTTCAAGCTCCTTTTTAATTTCTCTCTGTGTGACCGGATGTAAATGATCTCACGGTAGTCCAGTCTGGACTTCACCAGGACCTTACTGAATTTGATATGATATCTCATCTGAAAAAGGACGCTCTCTTTATCAGTAGTCGGTAGCCTGCATTCTTTGTGATTGCTTAGATTTGATGATCAAAGAAGACCTCAGAACTCCCATTTTCCTGACTGGACCACTGAAGGAAAGTTCTTAAAAGTGTTGCAGGAGCATGTTACCATTTTAAAAGTGCTGCAGGAAAATGAAGATTACGGTTCCAGTAAATAAATGGAGACTACTTTGTTTCTGCAACTTAGTGCCAACTAAATATTCTGTGAGATAAATATGACTCACGTAAAATCCCCAGCAGTGAAAATCCTGGTTGTCACTGTACACTTATCATAGATACATGAGCCCGTTTTTGGAGAGCTCACCAATGCCCAGCAGACATCGCAGGTTCTTAAAAAGAAGCTTGTTCAACAAATGAACGGCCACACTGGTATTGAAAGGGTGTATCGTGCCGCAGGGTGTGCACATTGCGCATAAGCAATATGTCATCACTTACAGTGAGGGCATCCAATGAAATAAGAGGGCTTATCCGCTGCTCCATGCTGTATGCTGTTGTGGATGGAAGAAAAATGTGAATGATACAACAACAGACTAGTAGATGAAGAGGTCTAACTGAAAAGTCCTATAGGTAAGTATATTATATATATATAGTTTTACTAAAATCTAAAGGTTTTGGCGTACACCAAACCTAAAAATGAATTGATGTTGTTAGGTTTCCTGAGCCTTTGGCCGGATGTAGGTATAGACCAACAGAAATGACAAGGTGGCACACCGGGCAAGTCACAAGGGAGGGCTTTAGATTCTGATGTGGCAATGCCACCACTGATCTATAGTCTTCCCTTATGTTGCAGTCACTGTACTACTGAGCATTGAAAATCTATCCAAATGTACCTTTTGTCCCTCGATAATCCGGTCACTCTATTGTGACCCTTCAATATTGTGACTTTAAGTATAGACCCACATCACTGTGGCATAATTGCATCGATTTTTGACACCTTACTCCACACATACATATGCATATTTTCTATATAAGTTCACATATTTGTCCCTTTGTGAAATGTATATCTGCGCAGTATGTAGATGCGGAATTAAGAATAGTAATCCAGAATGAGAATCAGAATACGCTTTATTCGATTTAAGAAGTGTTAAACCATAAAAGAACAATACATTTAAAAACATGTTTAAAAGAGAGAGGGGCCATCCATTGTCATCCTATATCTAACCACCCCTTTCAGGTATTTGGTTATATGATCAGTCACAGTGTCATCATTTAAACATTGCAACTTTAAAATAGCAGGTTGACATTGTCTCAGGCCATACACCTTTAAAATAGGCAAATTATAAAACATGACATGAATTGTGGACTGTGCAGACATATTATCACAGGGACATAAGCATAAAGAGCGAGACCAGTCATTTATATTTGGAAAAGTGACTCTAATATGAAAGATTCCAAGACGTAGGCGGGTCAATAACAACCTATCATAAATTCCTAGTGTATTTATCAGATAGGGTTGCGTTCCTGGTTGGGTCAAATGTAATTGATGTGCTCTTACTGATGGTTTCGTAATATTTGTAGTCAATCTGATGGTCTGCAGGTGATCAGTACATAACAGCTTTAATTCATTCCTGGTAACATGATTAAAACTGTCAGGATTAGCAAAGTACTCGGGATGTCCTAGGTCATTTACAATTTTTTAAACATATGTAATCCATGGAATACGGTCTACCCCGTAAAGAGACAGACAGTTATTAATCACATCCCGATTCAACCTAGTGGAAGTGAAGAAATATAAACCTTCTCAGGGTTTCACTGATACACCTGGTCCTTTTAAACCAACAAAGAAGAGATTGGCACAGAAGCTGTAATATAAAAACAATGCATTTATTAAACCTCACATGAGGGAGATTGCATCACACAGTACCCTCAAGTCCCTGTAGGAGCCATTCTAAGGAATACAGAGAACAGGAGCATTATATACCCACACAGGGGATCAAAAGAAGGTGGTACAAGTACACATGAGAAGAGTTACACACATAGATGGTCATACAGAAAATGCACAGTCAACAAGTAGGAGGAGTAATGAGTTGCTAATATCAGTTAGAACAGCCTGACAGTTCTATACTAGGAGCGGGTGCATTCTACTGGCTAGGCCTTTCTGAGCATGTGTGAGGTTCTGGAAGAGGGAGAAAGCAAATGGCTAGCACATAGCTAACTAAAATGGCTGCCAAGTACAAAATGGCTTTCAGCTCATGCTAACAGATTCCTGCAATCTTTAACAGATGGTCCTCTTAACATGAGCTAAAGACATTCCTATGATCTGGTAGGAACATAGAAAATATTTTGCACATTTATTTTCAGAAATTAATCAATATCCTAATCCATTGCTAGGTGGGCATTACTCATTCTAAATATTGTTAAGCGGGCATATATAAGGTATAAGCAGGAGTACAAAGGGAACAGAGCATTGGGTCACACAGATAGCAGGAGAGAGTAATGACTATTATCACAAACAGAACTACCAGTATTTTTTAACCCTAAGCAGAAATCAAATCCTAGAACCATCTAGTCCAATTCTATGTAAAAAGCATTTTCAATAGACTTTTCCAGTGTTTTTTTATGAGGGCTAGCGTAACAATCATTATAGCAAGGAAAGGGTAAAGTAACATATGTCAACTGCTCAGATGAACTTTTCTCTCGCAGAATAAACATTATTCCTAATGCAAATATTAAAGCAGTCAGACATATTATTACAAAAACAATCCTGGTTCCAGGGGACCAGGAGGACCACACAGGGCCATGAGAATTAGGACGAGGAGCCGCAAAGGGCTGCTACTTCTCAAAAATGGGACAACCAAAGGGGTACATTTTTAACAAAAAAAAAGAAGTCCTTGGGATATTGCAGCAGCTGTTCAACCAGCCAGAGGGGAGTCTTCTCCCTGTGTCCGTTTGAGCATCACAGGCAGGCTCTTGTTGTTGAGCTGCACAACTCGCAACTCAGGAATCACGGCCCAGTTTCAAGGAAAAAGTTTCTTCTTTCAGGATAGGGCAATCACCTTCCGGGGCAAATGCCCTCAGCGATCCTGTCCAGTGTCTCAGGCAGTGCACCAGTTTTCTTCACTTCAATCTAACAGGCACCAAAGGCACAGCACCTGCACCTTGAACTCAAGTCTTTCCCTAACTCCTGTATTGCTCTGCTGGCACACTGCTTTTTCGTTGGGGCCACAAATTGTATCCAGTGTGCCCAGGTATCTCATAATCAACAAATAAAGGTGCAGACGTTACAGCCAGCATTCAGGGGCGTGATGCTGAAGTACCTGAAGCAACCCTTATTTCAAAGGGGGTCACCTCAAGTAAAAGCCTCCTTGCCGTTCTGGTCGGTCTGTGACTCTCTCAGCTGGACATCAAAAATTTGATCCACGATTTCTCCTTTCTGATTTGTGACCCCGTCTTTCACCCAAGACAGTGACAGGGGTACACACTTCACATCCCAGTGCTTCCGGACTTCTACCTTCACTGAGGTCCTAGTTGCCAGCAATGCCTGTGCTGGTTACATTCACCTTGGCTTCAAGCTGGACTGGTGCTGACTCCTCAGGCTGAATATGATGTCCGGGCCCCTCTGGCAATGGTTGTAAGGCAGCAAATATCTATTGGTGGACAGAACAAAAGGTCTTTAGACAAGGCATACAAATAATCTATCAACAGAGAGGATGGTCTCAGAATACATCCTAGTCCTGGTGCGCCCCAAATATTAGCAAGGCACCCAAGAACCACTTCTTCTATCTGAGAGTAAAAAAACTAGACCTATTACACTATTTGAAGCAGCTAAGGAAGTCTGTGTTCATTTACTAAATTCTGAGGAAAAGAGAAAAACAATACAGACATACTCCAAATCCTACATTTGTGTATTCCTATATTATTCATCTGAAGACCCTCAAGAAAAAAGGAAATGTTGTACACTTTTACTCATAGACTTTGCATTACTTGTACAGGACTGCAGACACTTCTAAAATGATTTCTCTTAATAAAAGCACCTACATTGCACGCTTAGGACCATGCTCTCATGTTATAGGTGCAGGCAGGAAAATCTAAAACTGCTAATTTAAGAGGGATTCTTATTACATAAAGAACTAAAAACTTCAACATAGTGGGTACATAAATTTCTCCAGCAGAACACGTTGTGACAAACAAACTCCTATAAAACAATTTTTTTCCTCAAAAATGTTTGCTAAGGATCACATGTGCATCTTTCCTGCATTCTATTATTCACGATCCAAACTATGCAACATCAGCTCTAGTAAGGACTGTCAGTTTATTTACACAGACTAGCTAGTAAAAGACTAGCAATGCCCTTGAAAAACTGTATGTAGCATGAGAATATCATAAACATTAATGGTGTTATCACCAGAGAATTTTAGAACAAAAACTACCCACATCTAGTTCCCCTTAAAAATCAAATAAGGGAACAGCAATCTAGACTACTCATCCTTTCATAATTTCATCAGACAGGATGGGCAGTAACATAGCATATTTATCTATTAATTTTATTAATGCTAACAATTTATAAAACAGTATTACTGAATAGCCAATTAAATGTCTCATGGCTGTTTCACGGACAGCTTAGACAGGCTCAAAAGAGATTGAGAAAAAGAGAGAAAACATAAATTTGCCTTCCCTTAATTTGTAGAGGAGCTAGCCTCCTTCCCCCATTTCGACAATAGGAAAACCTGAAACAGGTTTAACTTCTGTCGACACTATCCACTTCTATCTATGGCAGCTGGGCACAAATACACTTGTAGGAGGTAAATAGCACATTTAGCTAGCTAAAAAACATGAGTAGCCAACCACCAATTCCTTTAGCAAATGTACAAGTGCACATGAATTCAAACTAAATACCATTGCCTCCTTAACTCAGCCCTAAAAGCATTAGTGCTATATACATGGCAGAGCCATTCTCTTAATCAGAGTTCACATATACCATTATATTTGCCTCTGTTCATATTAGTGCACAAAAACTTGCTTTTGCCAAAAAAAGTAAGCAAAACTTCTCTTTCTCTCCCTGCCCTGCCATCTCGTCTTTGAAAAAGTTTCAGAGGTTGAAGTGTCAAAGCAAACCTTGCTCTGAGCCCTGCTAGGCTTCTAAATGTAGAACTCAACCTGTAACCCTTTACCAGCTGTCCTATTTTGTCTGCAAGATTTTCCATGCAGTTTTTCAATTCAAAGTGACTATGAAGAATCCCAGCTTAAAGGCAGTCCTGTTATTCCTGTTTTCCAGTAATTTAGAGGTAAGAGAATAACTTCTGCTGTGTTTTTATATTTATTTATATTTGTAAGCAATGTGTGGAGTGCTTTTATAGTAGTATAGAGGTCAGCTTTTCATTCTACACTTACATGTGTGCATTTATTGAAGCCTAAGAGCAGTTTGAAAGCTGCTCTGAGTTGCAGAGCTGCTTTTAAAAGGTGCATTTTGCCCAATTTCGACTTTGGTGTTTGGGGCACTTAAAAATGAATATCCTACAATTTTTTGGCATATTATTCATCCCCAGAATATCCATTACATATCCCAGAGATGGGGATCAGAAATGTATAAGGTACACCCTTATAAAAATGAGTTTTGTACGCCTGGGTAAAGTGAAATTTTCTATTTTAGTTCCCCCCATTGCGTAAAACGCAGCTTAAATGCAACTTTATTGCTAGGACTTCACAGTATTATTTTTAGGCATTATAAAGATTAAAAAACGAGTTTGATGCACTTATTTTGACTTAAAAAATATTTATATAATCAAAATTCCCCTTTTTATTATTTTTTTAATAACTCCAACCCTTTTGATGGTTGCACATATGAAAAGCAAGTGTCATTCCTTTCCTATCATATTTAAACACACTCATTTATAACGCTGAGCACAGAAGCCTTACTTGAAACATGAAAGTCTGCGCCACTTTTTAAAGGACAATTATTATTTAACATCAAAACCACGGATGTACTTATGTAAAAAGGCATTAAGAAAGGAAATCCCTTCTCATCTTTTCTCTGTTATCCAAAATAACGAAACTGTATTTCTAACTTTTAAAACAGCAATCTGTTATGCAGGCCTTTATACCAGGTTTACACTGACTTAAAATCTAGGTGACTCAGCATTTTCCCCTCTGTAGCCTGTAGTCAGAAATAGTCATGTGCTATTGACACAGCTGTTGCTTGTGATCAGCAGGCGTCGAATTCTCATGCCTTTCAAGCCAGCACAAATCTATCGTTCTGTAATGTGTGTTTAGTTTAACAACAACCAACTCACTCAGATAATGTGAATGCCTTCTAACACCTAATACATAAGGATAAATGCTGTGACATTTTGTATCTTAGTCCAAATTATTGTAAAGCCCACAATTTTGTTTTTTCTTCCTTTCTATGAGGCCTATTTTATTCCTATTGATTGTTAATTCTAATTTTATCTTTAGCATTGTGGCAATTTGCACACATGTATAGTGTCTTACTCTGTCAATTTTAATGATGGTGTGCAACTATTTAGCATACATTTCATAATTCATTGCTGGATTATTTTAAAATATATTTTATTTTAATGATATTTTGCATAACAGAACGATGACAAAAAAAACCCAACACATTGAGCTCATTCCAGACATTTTCAGAAGGGGGTCATACACTCAGAACACACAATAGAGTGCGCTTAAGGCTAGCTATTTTTACACAAAGAGCGCAATCGCTACTTACTCACACAAGTACCACCAATGACAAACCACATAGACATTTAAACATACATTTAACCCCTTCTGTGCCCATGACGAGCTGGACTCGTCATGGGCCGCGGTTGCGCTGTGCCCATGACGAGTCCAGCTCGTCATAAACCCCGCCTGCTAATGCAACGGCCGGCACAGGGCGGGGAAAGGGCGTGGCACACAAGGGGTTAACCCACAAATCAACACTTAGGACAGAAACAAAAGACAGCCCACTGACTGTACTGAACCAAACCATTTGTAAATATTAATTGTAAGTCATATTTACAAGAAAAACTCTTAAAAGTAGTTCAAAAATAGCACAAAAAACTGTTCCATGTTCAAGAAGCCAAAATACACCAAATTTGCTAGTTTTGGATGGTAGAACACCAAAAATCGCTCTGCATATCACCACTTATGAATGTTACTAAGTGCATAGACCAGGATCCTTTTTATGTACATATTTAATTCCTTGGGGTACTTAGTCACCAGGGAAGAAATACGTTTTTATACCTAAACCTATTTAGGTATCCCCTCTATGGGAGCCGGCTGATTCCATACAAGTTCCATAATGGTACCTCCAGGAAAGCAACACATTCTACAATGTGTGCTAAGAACAGGCATGCCAAGAATATTTCAGCATATACAATATTATACAGAGAGTAGCACTTAACTCAAAGTGTGTCGTTTCTCATTACCTGCCTACATAAATTGCCATTTACATATTTCCAAATTCCAAATATTGGCCAATTTCCATATAATTCCAAAAAGCGTCGCAACAAACGACCTTACCAAGCACAAAATCTCCAACCTCTCAGTACCATGTTCTGAGTGACCTAACGGTCGTTTTTAAAATACTCACGCCAAAAAGGTTCTCAGTCAGGAGCGGAAAACATTTGGAGGAGTCAAATCAGGAAGTCCAGAAATATTCTGGGCTGCAGAGACAGAGAATCTCTGTGCAGGGTACCTCCTTAATAGAGTCCTGTCCTCCTCCTCCTCAGTAGATTCCTGTCACCCATCAAGACCACTCCCTTGGATAGCCGCTTCTCTGATGAGATCCACGTTGAGCGCCAATTGAAGACATATAAACCTTCTCAGGGTTTTCACTGATACACCTGGTCCTTTTAAACCAACAAAGAAGAGATTGGCACAGAAGCTGTAATATTAAAACAATGCATTTAGTAAACCTCACATGAGGGAGATTGCGTCACACAGTACCCTCAAGTCACTGTAGGAGGCATTCTAAGGAGTACAGAGAACAGGGGCCTTATATACCCCCACAACGACTCAAAAGAAGGTGGTACAAGTACACATGAGAAGAGTTACACACATAGATGGTCATACAGAAAATGCACAGTCAACAAGTAGGAGGAGTAATGAGTTGCTGACATTAGTTAGAACAGCCTGACAGTTCTATACTAGGAGCAGGTGCATTCTACTAGCTTGGCCTTTCTGAGCATGTGTGAGGTTCTGGAAGAGGGAGAAAGCAAATGGCTAGCACATAGCTAACAAAAATGGCTGCCAAGTACAAAACGTCTTTCAGCTCATGCTAACAGATTCCTGCAATCTTTAACAGAAGTGCTAGTTCAGACTTTATGCCATAGCAGGGTAGGCTGCATTTTAATCTGGTCAGACAAGTGGAGTGGTGTGGCTCACTGGTTAGAGGCGGCAGACCCAGAAGCAGAGGTCGGCCCGGGACCAGGGTTCGATTCCCGACGCGGCAGGGTCTTGGCCAAGGTCAGCGGACTCGATAATTCTTGCCTCGGTGCCTACTCTAACCATGGATCCCACTCAGCAACTCTGGGCAATACCTTGCTTAATCTCCACTTACGGCCCCATCAGCGCCGGGGATGCTTGTCTTCACCTTGGAGATGCCCAGTAGGGACCATCTCACAGGGAAAGCCAGGATGGGTTCCCCAGCGGTATACAGCGCCGGGACGCCCCGTTGCTGGGGCAGCTGTGCGCTTTACAAGTATACAACATTTACACAAGTATGAAAAACCCAACTCTGCATGGCAAATAAATGTAGCTATGCTATTCGGCAACGCTAAAAAATATCTTAAAAATCTATTTTCTAAACCGCCTAGTGAAGGTGATCGGTGGTTTGGTTCACCCTGACCAGTCGGGTTTCATGTCACACCGGAATACCGCAATGAACTTGTGGAGAGTGCACGGAGTGTTAGAGAGAGCAGCAACAATTCAAGAGGCAGCAATATTAGTGTCCCTAGATGCGACAATGGCATCCGACACTGTCAAATGGCCATATCTCTTTGCAGTTCTACTTAAACTAAGGTTTCATCCAAATTTCATACAATGGGTTGGACTCCTTTACTCAGAACCCCTTTCACAGGTCGTGGTTAATAATAAGAAATCGGCAGCCTTTCAATTGAGTCGGGGAACCCGTCAGGGTTGCCCGCTTTCTCCTTTGCTATTCGCCCTGGCCTTGGAGCCTCTAACTGCTTGGATATATAGAGACCCTGTCATACGAGGGTTACGCTAGTCCCCTGACTGGGAGGATCGTATTTCACTCTATGCAGACGATATACTACTTTACCTGGCCTCCCCAAAGGCGTCACTTATAGCAGTATTAGATATACTGGCAATTTTCGCAAGATGTGCTGAGTTTCCTATAAATTGGGGTAAGTCATCTATGTTTTGAAAGGGGACCCACCCACCCCTCCAAGGAACTGCCCGATCCAAACAAGTGCAACGGGCTTCAAATACCTAGACATTTTTATCTCCCTCAACCAGACACTCTGTTTCCACCGTAATCTCCTCCCACCCATTCAAAGACTGAAATGAGACATTGCGAGCTGGAAAACACTTCCGAAATCGCTACTGAGCAAGGCAGCCCTTTTTAAAATGATGGCATTACCCCACTTCCTATACGCATTTCAGAAGTCTCTAGATCCAGTTCCGGTGTCCTATTTCAAGGAAATTGACAGCCTACAGAGGGACTTATTGTGGGATGGAAAGCCCCGCATAGAGTTGAATAAACTGTCACATAATTGGTATGACGGGGGAATTAGCCTTCCAGATATCCAAAAGTACTACTGGGTGACACATCTCGCAGCAATCAATCAGGGCACCTACAGGCACCCTGAAGACCCGGGATACACCATGGATCGGTGGCTTCTGTCCAGTGGGAATTTGTTGAACTTGGCCCTTTTAGCAGGTTCACCCCGAAACTTTTTGCATTCTCCTAGCCTTTTTCTGTAACATGGTGTTGGTGATTTTAGGCCTCTGAGCACTTTAGCACTGTGGTCCAGTGTAAAGTGCGTGCGCTCTCTGTGTATGTGTGGGAAGAAGTGGAGGTGGCACCAGGTATGAAGTCACAGTCACGTGAAAACGGAACAATCCAAGGAGGCTTCCTCCTTGGATTGTGGGTGCCTAATCTTCGATCGTGAGGCGTCAATTGTAACGCCGCCAATATATTGACTTCATCAACTTTTGATGCTTACTGTTTTGGATATCTCACACAGAAAGTTCGCATAGAAGGGCTCTTTCAGAATTACATTTCTGATTGACTTCATCAACTTTTATATTTACTCTTTTGGATATTTACAGAGAAAACTCACATAGAACGCTTCTTTCAGAATTACTTTCTGCCCTGATGAAGTTCCGTTAAACGGAACGAAACGCGTTGGCTGTTTTTACATGTTACATGAAGGAGAATAAAGTACCACAGTGAACTTATCCGTTTTCACGTGACTGTGACTTCATACCTGGTGCCACCTCCACTTCTTCCCATTTACCTTCTCTGGTTTTCCAGTGGGATCTAAACACAGCAGGTCTCGGAGTTGCTTGGCACAGGACACATACTAATTTGGGACTCTGATATTGATGTGCGCACTATCAGTCGGCTGTGTAATTCTTTTTTTTGTTTATCTCTGTGTATGTGTGGTGAGATTGGCCTACCCTCCCATCGGAAAGCATTGGGGACGAATGTGTCCGTGGTAATTCCTGGTATGCGGGGAGCAGCAGGGGAGAGTTTAGTATGTATGAACTCGTGAGGATAAATGCTGCGTAATGGTATGCGCAGATTTATGGTGACTGGTGGAGAAATGACACTTTTAGAAGTTGGCATTTCTGTGTGCTATGTGTCTGCCTGCCTGATGTGAATTGCATGTCTGGCTTGTGAGTGACAGGAGCTGAGAGTTGTGGGTGGCTCCAGGAGGGGCAGGGTGAGTCAGCTAGGCTGAATGGGACACCTGGGCTAAGAGTAGTTGGGGGGGTAATCCCCAGACCCTGAATAGGGTGGTGCTTCCCTAGTGAATGCTGGCTCCGCCCCCCTGTGGTGTATCTGATAGTGAGCCCCCACCTAACAATGGGGAAGAGGAGCCCTGCCAACAGAGTGTATTGTATTGTATTGTATATCGATTTGTAGAGCGCGATTGCTGCCCGACGGGCGTCCAAGCGCTAAGGATGCAGCCAGAGTGGGAAGGTACGGCGGGAGTTAGGACAGGGATTGGGTCAGGGCAGACCTAGCAAACAGAAGAGTCTTTAATTGTTTGCGGAAAGATTGCAGGTTGGGATTGCATCTAAGTTGAAGCGGGAGTGAGTTCCACAGTTTTGAGGCATTCAGAGCGAACATTCTGCCTCCAGTTCTCGCTCTCTTAACTTTTGGAACCACGGCCAAAAAGGCTTCGGTGGAGCGTAGATTCCTGCTTGGGTGATAGCGGGTGACTAAATTGTCATTTATTGCTGGACCTGTTTTCCTGAAGGCATGATGTGAGATACATAGGGCCTCATGTAGGTAAATAAATTTTACCGGTTCTTAAATACCGAGCCGTACCGAATCGGTAAATTAGAATCGGTAAGTTACATGTAGGTAAAAATTCGGTAACAGTTACCGATTCGGTAACAGTCGGTAAATACGAATCGGAATTCACCGATTCGGTAAATACCGAGGTGATAATTACCGAATCGGAAAATACCGAGGTGGTATCTACCGAATCGGAAAATACCGAGGTGGTATCTACCGAATCGGAAAATACCGAATCGGTACGTACGGATTCGGTAAATAACATCACATGACTTGACGAAACAGCTAATCCTGTGCAACGACAGCCCACCCAACCAGGAACTGCCCACACCCAGGCAGGTGTACACAATTAGCCGAAGTGGCCACACCCAGGCAGGTGTACATAATTAGCCGACCCTGGAGAGGCTCGGAGTGCAGAGGAGAGGCAGGGAGCAGTTGCATGTGCGAGCGGGAAACGAACAGCATGTCCAGCCAGAGCACACAGAAAGACGGAGGGGAAAGGAGGAGGAAGCTCAAATTCAGCCCCAAGGAACTCCAGGTGCTGGTGGAGGAGGTGGTGAAGCAGCACCAGAAGCTGTTTGGGAGGCAATCCCTGCAAGTGCCTGAGGCCGAAAAGCGCAACATATTGCTGGCCATCCAGGCGCAGGTCAATGCTGTGGGAGTGACCCACAGGGAAATTGAGGTCCTCAAAAAGCGCTGGTATGACCTGAGGATTGTGACCAAGAGGAAGATGGGCGACATCCAGAAGGAGGCCAGCCAGACCGGAGGTGGAACCAACAGGGCACCTGCCCTCACCGAACTGGAGGAGCTGGTGGCGGCCACACTCGAGCAAGAGAGCGTCGTGGGTCTTGGGGACGCCGACAGCTCTGCCAGAGCCGCAACACACCAAGGTAAGATGAAAGCACAGCAATGTAGCCGCCCCTACCCCTATCCCACATCCCCCATTGTGACACGAGAATCACACTGCAGTCCACACGTGTCAGTGCAGACAGGCAATGCATTCCGGGAGATGTAGTCAGGGCAACACTAACCATGACGTAAATGTCACAGGGCAACAAGGCATGTCACGCACTCGAGGCACAAGGAGACAGAGGACAGATTGGAATGTGAAATGATTTATTGTGACGCTTGCAATGCAGCCCTTCGGGGACACTGAGCCAATGTTGTTTTTCTGTCCACAGATGTGACATCATGCAGTACAGGGCATGCTGCAGGGGAGACGGCACACCGGCCACAAAAATCACCTCTAGCCAGCACGAGTGCAGACCAGGGAGCAGGCCCACTTGCAGCCGCACCACCTACGCAGCCAGCCTCGCCGCACACAGAGCCAGCATCACCTCACCGAGAGCCAGCATCACCACCACCAGAGCCAGCATCGCCACTCATGTTCGATTCACCGGCCACATCTCCGCTTGCAGGTGTGAGAATGAGGATGCGTCCAGCAGCCAGGCTACGAGCCTTAGACACCTCGTCAGACGACAGCATGGGCCCAGAAGACCGCACCGGGCCCCAGGAAGGGAGCCATCCCACTGTGCCCCAAACATCACAGGCAGCACAGACGGGAGCAAGAGGGCGCCGCAGGTCGCGTGTCCAGAGTCCACCAGCACCCACTGACGGCCATGGTGTCTTCTTGGGGCTCGAGGGCCAAATGTTGAAGCAACAGCGCCTGCAATCAAAGGCAGTAATGTCAGTCCAGAGGCACATGCGGGTGATGAGGACAAGCTTAGTCAACATGGACACAAACATTGGCGGCATGGCTGCGGGCATTCGGGACATGTCCCAGTCAATCCAGCAGTTGTGCAGCAAATTAGATGCTGACATCGAAGCACGGCGCCGGGAACGCCAGAGAAGGGACACTACCAGCAGGGCACTCAACCGTCTGGCAACTGCGACTTCCCTACTTTGCCGGCGCTCTGTGACGATGCAGGAGGGCCTAACACAGTGCTGCAGCGACCTGTCACGGGGGATGGTGCAGGTGACAAGTGCACTAGGGGTGCTATTGACAAGTCAGGCGTCGACAACTGCTGCAGGGGATGCTGCGGAGAGCATCGACACCAGCAGCAGCATCACACCCCCCGTCCCCGAAGCACGCAGGAGCAGCAGGCGGCTTGGGGTTGGCTCTAGTGAGGATGCACAGGCCGTGCAATCCACCACTGCAGCGCGTATGCGCAAACATTGATGTGGCCCTGCTTATCCACTTGCCATTGGGTGACGTAACCCTGGACATACTCATTGTATAGATGGCATATTGCCAGATTGGCCTGTTCATGTGTTCATGGCGTGGTGCCACATTAAACTACGTCATGACTTCTCACGACTCGCTGTGTCCCCTCACTTACTCAGAAATAGTTGCATGTGATCTCTGCCCGTCTCTCTCTCCCATCGATTGCAGTTGGCACTCTAGCTGCGCTGCCCTCTGGCTGGCCTGACTCATCCTCGTTGTCCTCAAAATATGTTAGTTCCACATCTGTACCTTTTTTCGTGGCAAGGTTGTGCAGCATTGCACAAGTGGCAATTATCTTGCAGCAGGTGATGGGTTTGTACTGGCGTGCGCCTCCGCTCTTGTGGAGGCAGCGGAACCTGCTCTTCAGCAGTCCAAACGTGCGCTCCACCACATTGCGTGTAGATTTGTGGGCCACGTTGTATCGTCTCTCACTCTGGGTTGCTGGGTGTAGGTAGGGAGTGAGGATGAATGAACGGCATGCATATGCACTGTCGCCTGGATGAGTAAAAGGGAACCATCAGTTACATGCCTCTATACACTCTGATTTGCAGGTTTCAAGGGGCGTCACTGTTACTTACCCAGCAGGTATCCCTCTCCGAATTCTCCGGCTCTCAGTCGTGTGTAGATCCCACTATTCTGGAAGATGTAAGAGTCGTGGGTGCTCCCAGGAAACTTTGCAACAATATCTGTGATGATGTTCCCTGCATCACAGATCACCTGCACATTGATGGAGTGGGTGGACTTCCTGTTCCTGTAGATGTGCTCTGTGTCAGCTGGAGGACAGATTGGGATGTGTGTACCATCAATACAGCCGATGACATGGGGGAACTGTGCCATGTGATAAAAGTCTGTTTTTGTTTTCTGCAGTGCAGCCTGTGTGTTTGGGAAGCTGATGTAGTGGTGCATTCTCTGCATCATGGCATCCAGGAACTTCCTGAAGAAACGTGACAGGCAACTCTGGGATACCCCACCCACCGCAGCTATCACCACCTGATAACTGCCGGATGCCAACAGATGTAGGCTGCAGAGCACCTGCACATGTGGGGGTATGGCGTGCGCCCTTCTTATTGGCTGGTCCAGGAGTGGGTGAAGGTCCCTGATTAAGTCCATGATGGTTTCGGGGTGTAGCCTGTACCTCTCATGTATCTCTGCATCAGTCAGCTGGAATAGTGTGATGCGCTGTCTGTAGATTTGTTCCTCCCGTCGCCACACCCTCAGTCCTGCTGCCTGTAGACGTAGGCGCCTTGCAATGACGTACATGGCGGCCATGTTGTCCACGCTGTTGCATTTTGGGATTGCTTATGTGCATTGTTGATGGTTACCACCTGCTTTCCATCCGTGTTAATTACCGACTCTTATTTACCGATTTTCCTGGATTTCTTAATTACCGACTGCTCCTACATGTCATTTTCAATTTTTACCACTTCATATTTACCACTTCATATTTACCGATTCGTTAATAATGTATTCGGTAAATATGAATCGGTATTTTAGAATTCGGTAACTATGAATCGGTATTTACCGCCTCATATTTACCGAAAAGTGGTTTTTGGACTCCTACATCTCACTTGTCTGAATACCGGTCGGTAACGGCATATTTACCGAAAATCGGCCGTTACCGACCGGTATTTGGCTACCTACATGAGGCCCATAGTGCCTTAAAAGCCACTCGCTGTTTCACCGGTAGCCAATGTAGACTTTTTAGTCCAGGTCTGGCTGACTGTGTACGTGGAATGTTAAGCAGGGTACGGGCTGCGCAGTTCTGCACAACTTGTAACTTCCGTAGAGTCAGTTCTGGGGCACCCACGTAGAGGGCGTTATTGAAATCCAACCTGGACTGTATCAGGCCTTGTACTGCCACCTGTTTGGCCTCCATTGGTAAAAGGGGCAGGACTTTTCTGATTATTCTGAGCAGGCCGAAACACGTGGCAGATAACTTGGTGGCCTGGTGAGTGAAGGTGAGATTTTTGTCCAACCAAATTCCCAGACTCTTTACGCTCTCCTTGGGGATGGGGGGCGTGCCCAGACATGAAGGCCATAAGGAGGTGAAAGGTACTGGGGAGGCTGGGCCCAAAAGCATGACCTCAGTCTTATCTCCATTGAGTTTTAAGGAGGAAGCTGTCATCCAGCCTTTAACCTCCTCCAGACATTTCATCAGACCTGACAACGTTTGCCTGATGCCCTCCTGCGTCAATGAGACCACTAGCTGGGTATCGTCCGCATATGATATGATCTTGATACCATGCGGTTCGACGATCCCAGCGAGCGGTTTCATGTATATGTTGAACAACGCAGGGCTCAAGGAGGAACCCTGTGGGACCCCACAGCTCAAAGATTTACTGGCTGACACTGTGTCCCCGTCAAAGATCTGGAATGATCTGTTGGTCAGAAAGGAGTTAAACCACCTCAGTGCATTGCCTGTTACCCCGATGTCAAGGAGACGGTTCAGTAAGATGGTATACCTGACCGTATCAAAGGCAGCACTTAGGTCAAGGAGGATCACTGCCACTGATCCTCCTTGATCCAGTATCCTCCGTGACTCCTCAGTGACCGCCAGCAGCGCAGTCTCAGTTCCATGCCTAGGTCTGAAGCCTGTCTGGGTCATATCTAGTAGTTGATTCTTCTCTAGGAACTGGATCAGCTGGGTGTTTATATGTTTTTCCAGAATCTTACTTGCCCAGGGGAGCAATGAGATGGGGCGGTAATTAGCGTGATCCTCTGGGTCAAGATTAGGTTTTTTTAATAATGCCCGTACCATGGCTCTTTTCCAATAGGCGGGCACAGTACAAGATGAAATCGAGGAATTTAAAAGTTCCAGGATTACGGGAAAAGTGGTTGAGCTTGACCGCAACATAATCTCGGGTGGGGCAGGATCACGTGGCGAGCCGGATTTGACTTGTCGAGCCAGCCTACTCAGGATGTCGAGGTCTAGATATGGGAGATATTCTAAGGTTGGTTGGCCTCGGAGAGCAGAATTTGTCGAGGGTGCTTCCTCTGCCCCTCCAGAATTAGAGGTTGAAGTCGAGAAAGAAGAATAAATCCGGGAGACTTTGTTGTGGAAAAATTCTGCTAGCTCGTTGCTCCAATTCCCCCCTGAACCAGTTTCTGCTGGTTCGCCAAGCCCTGTGCTGGCGCAGACAAAGGAAAAGGGTGTATAAAAGAAAGGGCTGTGACTCCATAAGGTTGTTCTCTGCCTTGGTGCTGTTCCTGTGCTGGGGGGGCTGCTGCTGCTGGGGGCCCAAGAGGAACCGCCACAAGGGTTTGCCTCCCTGCTGGAGGGCCCCATGTGCTGGCCTCCCTGGGCCCAGCCTTGTGGCCCTAAAAACTTTGCTGCTGGGGGCTGAGGCTCCTAGCGCCTTGTGAGCGCTCTGATGGTTTGCAGTACAAGGCTGCATGAAGAGAGGGAATTCCCGGCGTAGGGATTCCCCCCAGCGCCTGCTTTGAAGAGCGGGTGCCCACCCCGCGTGCTGCCAGGAAGAGCCGCAATTGTGGGTTTCTAGGCGGGTGCCCACCCCGCAGTTGTGCCTTTTTAGGCGGGTGCCTACCCTGCATTTCGCCCAAGGAGAGGAAGCCCACCCCGCATGTGTGGTGTCAGCAGGAGCCCACCCCACATGTTCATCCCTATGGAAAAGAGAGTGTGAGCCCACCCAGCGCTTTGCCAATGAAGGCGGGTGCTCACCCCGCACTTGAGCTTTACCTTGAAGTGGGTGCCCACCCCACATTGCACCACTGAGGGAAGGAGCGCCGGGCCGCTGAGAGCACGACCCGGAAGCCAGGCGGTATTGCCTGGTTGTGGGTGGGGCCTTGCGGGGGAAAGCGGAAGAGCAGAGAGGAAGTCGGCGGCTGTGCGAGCAGGGCTCCCGTGTGCCGGTGGGAGCCCTGTGTGTTGACCAGAGTGAGCAGGGAACCTGCTGGCAAAAGAGAGGGAGACGCCACAAAGGGACTGTACTGCTCAGGGAGACGACCGGAGGAGCATCCAAAGCAGCCCGGTGAGTGGGGCTGCCACATGTGCATGTCGGTGGCTTCCCCCTGCCAGAGGAAGTCCAGGGGAGTGAGAGAAGTCCCGAAGGCGGCATCTCGCTGAGCAGGGCCCCCGTGAGCTGTGGGAGCCCCGCATGGCGCCAGAGAAGAGAGGCTTCCCTTGTGATCCGTCAGTGCCGATCTCTGCAGCCTGGTGAGTGGGACCATGTTGAGAGACCGGTGGGGGGTGTATGTCAGGGCACATTGTCGGTGCCTGCCCCCCCGTGGATACTGCTAAGGCACGGGTGGTGCCAGGCCCTGATTGTTCTTCCCAGCTGCCCTGCTAGACAGAGGGCAGCTGCGACATGGAGCCCCATTTACTTTAAAGTCCCGGAGTGGGGCTTTAGTAGCATAGTGAGTGCCAGTGCCTGTTTGGTTTCTAGCTGTACCGCAGTTGCGGGCAGCTGAACCGAGGGGGCAATTCATGCTAAGAGCCCCAGAGGCACGGTAAGGTGCCATTGTTTTGTTTTTTTAATTCCCACAGCTGCCCCTCCTGACAGTGGGCAGCTGCAACGTTGGGGGCCAGTTCTCTGAGGTTAAGAAGGGGTGAGTGTACCCCATGCCCCAGCACATGTGCGCATTATGTGTTTGCTGCAGTGGCAGCACACCCTGACATTGTGGACAGAGGGCATTGGGGCCCCCTGTGAGAGGCCAGTTGGCCTGGGGTCAGTTGGTAAGGTGCTGTGTGCACTTTATTTGGGCTAGTGAGGCCTATGGCGTAATGTGATTTATGCTGGTGATACCTAATGCATAAGGTGTTTATGCTCATGAGGTTTGGGCCCAATGTGCTAATGCTTAATGTCATGCTATGATGTTTTGGGGTAGTACCTGTTTGCGTAATGTGTTTATGCTTATGGGGTTGGTACATAATGTGTATATGCTGGTGAGGCCCATTGCGTAATGTGTTTATGCTGATGAGGTTTGGGCCTAGTGTGGGTTTATGTCTAATGTGATAATGCTTAGGTCAATATGGTACCAGTAATTACTGGTTGTGTTTTAGATTTGCATTTTACTTACCTGTTCTGATGGTTCTGACAGTGGCCCGATTGGCCCTGTCAGGTGTAAATAGTCCCCTGTGAATATTGCCTAGTGCCAGTTGGCACAATGTATATTATGTGATTACTATTCTAATGTGTTATGAGAATACAAAGGCTATTTTTGATATAACCTTGTGAGGAGTTCCTTTTGTGGTGTGCCTGGTATGTTGTTGCTGTGTGCATGTTGCGCAAACGCTTTACACATTGCCTCCTGGATAAGCCTGACTGCTCGTGCCAAGCTACCAAGGGGGTGAGCGGGGGTTATCTTTGGCGTGTAACTCCCTTGCCCTGACTAGAGTGGTGGTCTCTGCCTGGCTTTGGCGCAAGCCTTAGCCAACCAGAGATCCCATTGCTAACAGAATTACAACAGATCCGTCTACTTCTGGCCCCAGAAATACTTATTGACGGGACCAACTAAACACTCAGTCCATATTTGGCACGTAGTTAATAGACATCTGGGTTGGGACCGGAAACTCACTTTAGCTACCCTTTTATGAGACTCCGAAAAGCTGGGGAACCTGTGGAGGACTAAAGGCTTTGATAAATGGGATTTCATTGGGATCTCACATGTTAGAGACATGTGGGTCAAGGGCAAAGTAGTACCATTCACCTCCCTACACCAAAAATTCGACCTTCAGACACGCCATGCCATTGAATCCCAGGTTCCAAGGGGCTCCTTCCCCCTGGAAGCCTTGCCATTAGAAGAGAGACTTCTAGATGGCTACCTACCTGATAAAGCCATCTCCCTGACCTACAAGAAGCTAATCAATAATATGGCTGACCCCCTCCAGCCGCTCAGGGAAAATTGGACATGTGATTGTATTGAGCTAGACGATGAGGAATAGCAGGAGGCAGTGTCTTCCCCACGGGTGGTGGCTATACAGGCAAGACTGAGTCTGGTCCAACTTAAAATTCTTCACAGAACTTATATCACAGGGCCTGGTTTAGTCCGCATGGGTAGAGCAGACACAGGCGATTGTAGGTGACAGTGTGGAAGGGAGGGTACATTCATGCACATTCTGTGGGAATGTGACCTCATACAAACATACTGGCGTAACATACAAAACATCTTTAGGGAAGTGCTCACACTTGACCTGCACGTGGAGGCTCGGCGATGCATATTGAATGTGTGGGAGCCCACCGACCTCTCTACCTACAACAAGCAATGGGTCACACTGGGGTTCATGTTAGCGAAAAGAAATATAGCACAACTGTGGGGAGCCTCGCAACCACCTAGAATCGAAGCTTGGAAAAAAGACCTAGACTGGTGTATGTTCCGGGAGAAGATGGTCTATGTGGCATGAGGCTGTCCCAAAAAGTGGTCTTGGATATGGAGTCATTGGAACAGTTACCGCGGAGACATATGTACCTCCCCACTGTGTGTTGCCCAAGAGGAAACCCCTACCCCATAATATTGTTCCCGTTGTGTACTGTATCACAAATCTGCAAGCATATGTACCTGCTGTATGGTGTACTCTGTCTCCTCTGTCTATATTTTGTATGTCGATGAACAAGTTTAATAAAAAGAATTATGTAAAAAAAGGAAATATTTTAAAAAAATCTATTTTCTGCTAGCTGCAAAGACTCAACATTAGCATAGCCCCAGATGCCAGCTCCATACATGGCAATCGGTATGCATTTGGCTTTATAGATTATTAGTAAATCAGCAAATACAATGCCCAAATAAGAAAAATGATTGGTAAAATTGAGTTTCCTGTTGTTAATATAAAAATCTCAGCACTTAACATTAGGCTTACAACATTTCATTGTAAATGTTTTGTTAATATTTACATTAAGGTCAAGATTTAACATATAGGCAGAGACGCTAGAGATACTGTTAGATCTGGGGGTCTCTAGTTGGCAGAGGTATACACCTTAGACCAAATAGGGACCCTTGCTTCTAGTCAGGGTACAGGGACACACACGGTAGATAACCCCTGCTCACCCTCTAGGTAGCTTGGCTCGAGCAGACAGGCTTATCCCCAAGGCAATGTGTAAGGTATTTGCACGTAGACACCACAATGATCCCCCCTCCGCACACCACAAACTTAGACCACACAGGTGAGTTATATCAAAAATAATATATCTTTATCTAGTTTCCGCAGTTGAAATCAAGTATCACAGGTTTACACCATTTCGCTTTCTTGGTTGGTCGGGATCGTAAGACGATAGTCTCTAGTCTCTTGCGTGATTCAATACTCACTGAGAATGAATCAGTTCGTAGGCTCTCGTTGTTTAGGCAGCAACGTTGCTCCGTCGGTGTCACTGCGCTCGTTGTACAAAGCGCTCCTCTGGCTGTTCAGTGCAAGGTTTCCACAACTCCCTCGACGAGCCCTCAGTGACGATGTCGACGTCACCGGAGTCAGCCACTCACAGCGCGGCTTCGTAGAGCAGGGAAGTACGACTCTCGGTCTGCTTCAGGCCTCCGGGTCGCGGCAAGGCACGTGCCGATGAGCACGTCGGTCTTCTTGATGCGGCAACCGGTGTCAGGCCCGGATCAGCGCGGTACTCTCCAACAAGGCAGAGAACAGCCCGCCCACTTCACCGGCAGATGTTGAGAAGCTTGGTAGAACAGTCCACGGTCCCTGCAGCACACAGCAGCGCAGGGGGGGACACAGCAGAGTCTTGGGTTCGGGGCAACCTTTCTATCCCTGGGTTGCGAAACAGGAGGCCAGCTCTTCTCAGGCCCTTGGAGATTCGGTTTAAGACACAGCACACAGCAAAGTCTTGTTTGGTCAAGTGGGTAGAGTCAGCACACAGCAAGACCCCTTCTCCTCCTCAGCTTCAGTTGTACCGCAGAACAGGTCAGCCCTTAGAGCACACAGCAAGGCAATCTTCCTTTTAGTTCTTCAGCGGTCCGTCTTTCAGCAGAGGTTCCTCTTGATGGTAGAATCTAAAAATCTGTTGTCAGGGGTCTTGTACTTATACCCCTAAAAGTCTTTGAAGTCTTTGTGGAAGTGGGTCCTGAGCCCGGTCTGATCCAGTTCTGGGTGTTGCTGGAGCACTTTGTTTTCCTTGCTTCTACTTTCTTTTCAGAGTGAGGGGCAGAGTCGTCAGCCGCCCAGCAGGAGGTGGAGCCAGCAGTGTGGCAGGCAGGCACAGCCCTATTCACCCCCAGGTGCTATCTCCTCCCTCCACTCTCCTTGCAAATGTCACCATTCAGCAGAGGGCTGACTCAGCCAACCTCCCGGGGGATCCCCAGCCCCTGTCACTCTCAAGCCAGACAGTCAATCCACAAGCATGCCCAAGCACACGGAAGGGTCAGACAAGAGAACAGCTACTCTCTAAAAAGTACTATTCTCCAACTCAGGATTTAAAAACAACCTCTCCTAAAAGATGTGTTATTAAATGCTGAGCTCAGGGATATCAAACACTCATGTCTTATCTTGTTCCTATGAGAAGATAGGCGGATAGCCATTGGCACCAGCCTCCCCCATGTTAGCCTATGGAGCAAGATAACCTTGCAGCAGTGAACACACAAAATGGCCGTTGTTCACTACCAGAACATGTTACCTGCACTAGTACATACACTGCACCCTGCCCAGGGGGGTACCTTGGGCCTTCCATAGGGATGACTGACGTGTATAACAAGGGAAGGGTTAGGCCTGGTCAGTGTGGACACTGGCCAGGGGGACATGGCAGTCCGGGGACTGCAGGCAGGCTTGCGGTGGCAGGCCTGAGACACCATTTTAGGGCTACACAGGTGGGTGGCGCAATCAGCGCTGCAGACCCACTAGTAGCATCTGTCATCACCAGCCCTGGCACACACAGTGCACTTTACTAGGGACTTCATGGTGATACAGATATGCCAATCAGGTATATCCAATCAATATGATATTTTACACAGGGAGCACTTACACTCTGGCACTGGTTAGCAGTGGCAGAGTGTCCAAAGCATCTAAACCAGCAAAATCGAAATCCATCACAGCATCAAAAATCCAGGTAGCAGAGGCAAAAGATAGGGGAAAAACCCACGCCAAGGATGTCAGGTCTAACACGTGTCCCCTCCAGCTGAAAGTGGGGAGAACTACCCACCCTCTTGGGAGTTCTCATCACTAAGGCGGAAAAACCTGGACAGACCATCAACACTGGCGTGTTCTGTACCGGGACGGTGTTCCACCGTGAAGTCCATTCCCTGTAGGGAGATGGACCACCTCAACAGTTTTGGATTCTCACCCCTCATCTGCATTAACCATCTGAGGGGCCTGTGGTCGGTCTGAACACGGAAGTGAGTCCCAAACAGGTAGGGCCTCAGCTTCTTCAGGGCCCAGACCACAGCAAATGCTTCCCTTTCAATAGCGCTCCACCTCTGTTCCCTGGGGAGTAGCCTCCTACTAATGAAAGCTACAGGTTGGTCCCCGCCCTCGTCGTCCATCTGTGAGAGTACTGCTCCCACACCTTGCTCTGAAGCGTCTGTTTGCACTACGAACTCACTCGAAAAGTCAGGCGCCTTAAGCACCGGTGCTGTGCACATTGCAGTTTTCAGGGCATCAAAAGCAGTTTGACAGGCCTCGGTCCAATTCACTTTCCTGGGCTGATTTCTAGAGCTTAGTTCTGTCAAGGGGGCAACAATGGTGCCGTATCCCTTGATGAACCGTCTGTAATACCCGGTAAGTCCTAGAAAGGCTCTCACCTCTGTCTGCGTCTTGGGGGGTTCCCAAGCCAGAATGGTATCAATCTTCGCCTGTAGGGGCGCCACCTGGCCGCTCCCCACCTGGTGTCCCAAATACACCACCGATCCCTGCCCTATCTGGCACTTACTGGCCTTGATAGTGAGGCCTGCCTTTTGCAGCGCCCTCAACACTTCACAGAGGTGTTGCAAGTGTTCCTCCCAAGTGGAGCTGAACACAGCAATGTCATCCAGGTACGCGGCGCTGAATTGCTCCAGCCCGGTCAGTACCCGGTTGACCAGTCTCTGGAAGGTGGCAGGGGCATTTTTCAATCCAAAGGGCATGACGCGAAACTGGAAGTGCCCCTCTGGTGTGGAAAATGCCGACCTCTTCTTTGCCCCTTCAGTTAAGGCAATCTGCCAGTACCCCGAAGTCAAATCGAAGGTGCTGAGGTACCTGGCAGCTCCCAACCGATCCACGAGCTCATCAGCTCTGGGGATGGGGTGCGCGTCAGTCTTGGTGACCGCATTGAGCCCACGGTAGTCCACGCAAAACCGAAGTTCTGACGGGCCACCGGGTGTAGCAGATTTCTTGGGAACGAGGACCACTGGGCTAGCCCAGGGACTGCTAGAGGGCTCAATTACCCCGAACGCCAACATCTTGGAAACTTCTTTCTTGATGCTGGCCCTGACCTTGTCAGCTACTCTGTAAAACTTCTGTTTCACAGGCAGACTATCTCCAGTGTCCACATCATGAACGCACCAATTGGTGACACCTGGGGTCAGGGAGAACAGGGAGGCAAACTGACCCAACACCTGGCGACAGTCTCTCTGCTGCTCTGGGGTCAGGGTGGGCGAGAGGACCACACCATCCACTGACCCGTCTTGCTCCTTGGTTGCCAGGAGGTCAGGGAGAGGATCACTATCCTCCTCCCCACCGTCATCTGTAGCCATGAGCATCGTCACTTCAGACCTCTCGAAGTGGGGCTTGAGGCGGTTCACATGCAAGACTCTAAGGGGCTGCCTAGGAGTCTTCATGTTGATCAGGTAGGTCACCTCACTCTTGCGCTCTACCACCTCGTATGGCCCGGTCCACTTGTCACGGAGCGCACAAGGCTCCACCGGCGCCATTACCCACACTTTCTGCCCAGGATGAAATTCAACCAGAGTGGTATTCTGGTCGTACCATCTTTTCATCTCCTCCTGGCTGGCTTCTAGGTTCTCCTGAGCGAGCTTCCTGAAGTGCTGCGTCTGGTTGCGGATGGCCAGCACATAGCTGAACACATCCTGGGGGGTTTTCCCACGGGACTTTTCCCACCCCTCCTTCACCAGTGTGAGAGGTCCTCTAACAGGGTGGCCATACAGCAGTTCAAAGGGGCTGAACCCTAAGGACTTCTGAGGCACCTCCCTGTAGGCAAACAACAGGCATGGTAACAAGACGTCCCACTTCCGTCTCATGGGCTCCGCTAGGCCCATAATCATACCTTTCAGGGTACGGTTGAACCTTTCAACCAACCCATTTCCTTGAGGGTGGTAAGGAGTGGTGAACTTATAAGTTACCCCACACTCCTCCCACAGAGACTTCATATACCTAGAGATGAAGTTGGTACCCCGGTCGGAGACCACCTCTCGGGGGAACCCCACACGGGAAAAGATCCCCATCAATGCACGGCCCACCACGGGTGCTGTGATTGTCCTGAGAGGGACTGCTTCCGGGTACCGAGTGGCGTGATCCACCAAGACCAGGATAAACCTGTTGCCTAAGGCGGTCTTGGGATCCAGCGGCCCTACGATATCGATGCCAACCCGCTCGAAAGGGGTGCTCACTACAGGAAACGGCTGGAGGGGCGCCACGCACTTCCCTCCGCTCTTACCACTGGCTTGACAGGTTTGGCAAGACTTACAAAAGGTACCGACGTGCTTCTTCATCTGGGGCCAGTAGAAGTGGGTGACAAGCCTGTGATAGGTCTTGTCTTGCCCCAGATGTCCTGCGAGAGGCACGTCATGAGCCAGACCCAGTAAGAAGTTCCTGAAGCGCTCGGGTACCACCAGCACACGGGCTGCACCGGGCTCAGCAAACTTAGGCTCACTATAAAGTAAGTCATCCTCCCAGTAAATCAAATGTTCCTTGGACCCTAGGCCCGCTGCCTGGTCTGCAGCCTGCTGCCGCACACCAAGGAGAGAAGGGCACTCTTTCTGAGCCTGGCAGAATTCCTCCCTGGAGGGACCACCCTCTTGCTGCCAATGGGTCAGCTCAGGCAATTCCCCCAGTTCGGCCACCTGTTCCCCTGTAGGTTCCAGGGCATCCCCCTCAGGTTCTGCTTCCTCCTGGACCGTGGGAACAGTGGGGGCCGGTTTCCCGCACCCTCTGCCCCTTCCTCTCCTGACAGGTTCCTGGGCCATTGTTCCAGGCTCCGGTTCTACTAATCCACCCTTACTGGCTGTCATGGTACGTGTGGATACACAGATCCACGCTGGCAGTCCTAACATCTCCAAGTGAGTTCTGTGCTCTACGTCCTTCCATGGAGAACTCTCCAGGTCGTTACCCAACAGACAATCTACTGGCAAGGCATCACTGACACAGACTTCCAAGGTACCAGAGACTTCCCCCCATGTAAAGGGAACATGCGCCATCTTGCAGAGGCGCACTGAAGTGTCAGCTGCCGCTACTGGGCGGAGCACATTGGGAATGACTTGCTCTTCAGACACCCACTGACACCTGACACTGACAGATGTCACACTAGCCCCGGTGTCTCTCAGAGCCTCTATCTCCCTCCCATTGATGGTCACCTTTTGCCCGTATTTCTTAGTGTTAGCGGGTATCAAGGTATCCTGGACCATCTCTTGGTCTCCTAAAGAGACAAGGGTTATCATAGCTAATCCCTCCTCCCCACTGGAAATCAAATCCCCTCCCAAAGCTACACTAGCTAACCCTGGGACGGGAGCAGCAGCTGGTGCTGGGGGTTTCTTGGGACAGTTAGGGGCTATGTGGCCCACTTCCCTACAAGCATAGCAAGTAGGCGGTGGTCTGTTGCCCTTAGGGGGCCAAGACCTCTTAGGCTTGGGGGCTTGGGACTCCTTCTCCTGGGAACTGTTTTGGGGCCCTTTAGAGACCTCCCTACTGTTACCCTTGTCCTCCCCACCTTTCTGCTGGGGACCCTGTCCACCCTTGGCTGGCATACTTACCACCCCTTTGTTGACCCTGGTGCTAGTCCAGCGGTCTGCCTCTTTAGCAAGCTCATTGGGATCAGTTAATTTGCTGTCTAAAAGATGCTGGCGCAGCTCTGGAACACATAGACTACTCAAGTGCTCCCAACTAATCAAGTGACACAACCCCACATAATCAGTTACTTTGCTGCCCTTTATCCAACCTTCCAGTGCAGGCGTGTACATACTCACACACTCCACCCAAGTACTCGAATCAAGTTTCTTGAAGTTCCTGAACTTCTGGCGGTACTGTTCTGGTGTAAGCCCATACCTGAGGCATAAGGCCTCCTTCATCGTGGGGTAGGTTAAGGTCCCTGCTGCTTCTAAGGGTGCTAAGACATCCCTCCCAGAGGCCTCAAAATGCTTCCACAACCCTGCTCCCCAACTCTTCTCAGGCACTTCATTCATCTTCAAGGCAAGCTCATAGGATCTAAACCATGCATAGATATCCTCACCCCTCTGATAATTCTGTACCAAATCTTTCGGTATGTATACTTTACCCGCCTGTACTGGCTGTGCGCTGCCACCATTCGGGCTGGACTTCACTTGTTTGGCTTTAATGTCCAGCTCCCTCATGCTCAGCTCATGAGCCAACTGGAGTTTTCTCTCTTCCAAAGCAAGAGCATTCCTCCTCTCCTCCGCCTCTTTCTCACTGTCAAGGCGCAGTTTCCTTTCTTCCGCTTGAGCTTTGAGCTTAAAAAGTTCAATCTCATGGGCCCTAATCCTCTGATTTTCCTCCAGCTCTGGAGAAAGGCTCCTACTGGAATGGGTGCTGCCAGCCCTAGATGCTGGCCTATTCACGGGCAGATCATCGGATCCAAATCCGTGCTCCGGTGTGCCATCCCCTCCAGTAGTTTCCTCGGTTGCGCCATTCTTGGCCTCCCACCAGGCCCTTAGAGCTTTCTGTAGCTCCGTCTTGTTGGCGCCGCCCTTCACTGGGCATCCAAGCTGCTTGCAGAATTGCTTTAGTTGCTCCTTCTTATATTCGAGCAACTTTTTCACTTCGAATTGCAATTCCGACTCCTCACCTACTCCATTCAGAGACATGATGCTTCGTCGATCCTCCAAGAATAGTCTTCGCAAAAACTTCGTGCAATGCAACTGCTTACTAGATTAGTGATGTACGAAGAATCACTGCAGGTCAAATGCAAATACTGGTTCTAATCCGCACCGCTGACCACCAATGTTAGATCTGGGGGTCTCTAGTTGGCAGAGGTATACACCTTAGACCAAATAGGGACCCTTGCTTCTAGTCAGGGTACAGGGACACACACGGTAGATAACCCCTGCTCACCCTCTAGGTAGCTTGGCTCGAGCAGACAGGCTTATCCCCAAGGCAATGTGTAAGGTATTTGCACGTAGACACCACAATGATCCCCCCTCCGCTCACCACAAACTTAGACCACACAGGTGAGTTATATCAAAAATAATATATCTTTATCTAGTTTCCGCAGTTGAAATCAAGTATCACAGGTTTACACCATTTTGCTTTCTTGGTTGGTCGGGATCGTAAGACGATAGTCTCTAGTCTCTTGCGTGATTCAATACTCACTGAGAATGAATCAGTTCGTAGGCTCTCGTTGTTTAGGCAGCTACGTTGCTCCGTCGGTGTCACTGCGCTCGTTGTACAAAGCGCTCCTCTGGCTGTTCGGTGCAAGGTACAACTCCCTCGACGAGCCCTCAGTGACGATGTCGACGTCACCGGAGTCAGCCACTCACAGCGCGGCTTCGTAGAGCAGGGAAGTACGACTCTCGGTCTGCTTCAGGCCTCCGGGTCGCGGCAAGGCACGTGAATGAAAGGCAATTTATATTGCGCAAAACAATAACCCTCAGGTATCAAGGCGCCTTGAGCACGTCGGTCTTCTTGATGCGGCAACCGGTGTCAGGCCCGGATCAGCGCGGTACTCTCCATCAAGGCAGAGAACAGCCCGCCCACTTCACCGGCAGATGTTGAGAAGCTTGGTAGACCAGTCCACGGTCCCTGCAGCACACAGCAGCGCAGGGGGGGACACAGCAGAGTCTTGGGTTCGGGGCAACCTTTCTATCCCTGGGTTGCGAAACAGGAGGCCAGCTCTTCTCAGGCCCTTGGAGATTTGGTTTAAGACACAGCACACAGCAAAGTCTTGTTTGGTCAAGTGGGTAGAGTCAGCACACAGCAAGACCCCTTCTCCTGCTCAGCTTCAGTTGTACCGCAGAACAGGTCAGCCCTTAGAGCACACAGCAAGGCAATCTTCCTTTTAGTTCTTCAGCGGTCCGTCTTTCAGCAGAGGTTCCTCTTGATGGTAGAATCTAAAAATCTGTTGTCAGGGGTCTTGTACTTATACCCCTAAAAGTCTTTGAAGTCTTTGTGCAAGTGGGTCCTGAGCCCGGTCTGATCCAGTTCTGGGTGTTGCTGGAGCACTTTGTTTTCCTGGCTTCTACTTTCTTTTCAGAGTGAGGGGCAGAGTCGTCAGCCGCCCAGCAGGAGGTGGAGCCAGCAGTGTGGCAGGCAGGCACAGCCCTATTCACCCCCAGGTGCTATCTCCTCCCTCCACTCTCCTTGCAAATGTCACCATTCAGCAGAGGGCTGACTCAGCCAACCTCCCGGGGGATCCCCAGCCCCTGTCACTCTCAAGCCAAACAGTCAATCCACAAGCATGCCCAAGCACACCGAAGGGTCAGACAAGAGAACAGCTACTCTCTAAAAAGTACTATTCTCCAACTCAGGATTTAAAAACAACCTCTCCTAAAAGATGTGTTATTAAATGCTGAGCTCAGGGATATCAAACACTCATGTCTTATCTTGTTCCTATGAGAAGATAGGTGGATAGCCATTGGCACCAGCCTCCCCCATGTTAGCCTATGGAGCAAGATAACCTTGCAGCAGTGAACACACAAAATGGCCGTTGTTCACTACCAGAACATGTTACCTGCACTAGTACATGCTCTACCTTTTACATACACTGCACCCTGCCCAGGGGGGTACCTTGGGCCTTCCATAGGGATGACTGACGTGTATAAAAAGGGAAGGGTTAGGCCTGGTCAGTGTGGACACTGGCCAGGGGGACATGGCAGTCCGGGGACTGCAGGCAGGCCTGCGGAGGCAGGCCTGAGACACCATTTTAGGGCTACACAGGTGGGTGGCGCAATCAGCGCTGCAGACCCACTAGTAGCATCTGTCATCACCAGCCCTGGCACACACAGTGCACTTTACTAGGGACTTCATGGTGATACAGATATGCCAATCAGGTATATCCAATCAATATGATATTTTACACAGGGAGCACTTACACTCTGGCACTGGTTAGCAGTGGCAGAGTGTCCAAAGCATCTAAACCAGCAAAAACGAAATCCATCACAGCATCAAAAATCCAGGTAGCAGAGGCAAAAGATAGGGGAAAAACCCACGCCAAGGATGTCAGGTCTAACAGATACATTTTTGTAGACCAAGGGGAGAACGAGCCAAAAGGACAGCATCGTCTGCATATAACAATGCTCCGATTGGCCGTTTACCAATGCATGGTAGGTCCTGGCATTCACTTCTCAATGTTGCTCCCAAGCTATTAATATAAAGGGTAAACAGAAGGGGGGCTAGCACACACCCCTGCCACACCTCATTCTTAACAAGGAAACTGTGGTTGAGTTTGCCACTTCTTCCGTAACGCACCCGGGCCCTAGCGTCTAGATAGCACTGCTTTAAAAATATTAAAATTGGTGGATCCACCCCCATGGTCTCTAATATACTTCATAGCTTCTGGTGATTGACGCAGTCAAAAGCTGAACTCAAATCAACAAAACACAAATGTAAGCTCCCCCTTTTGGCCTGTACATATTTTCCCAGGAGGAGGTTCAAGTTCAGGCTCTGTTCAACAGTACCAAAACCTTGGCAAAATTCATACTGCAACTCTGAAATTATACCATTTTCCTCCACCCAGAGCTGCAGTCGACTTAAGACAACACACCCGGCCACCTTTACGAAAGAGTCCAAGAGTGATATTGGTCTGTAACAGGCCGGGTCGTTACGATTGCCTTTCTTATAGATGGGGACAAGTATGGACTTCGTCCAAGTAGCTTTAAATCTCTGGGTACAACCAGCCTTCAGGACCATAGCTAACAGTGGTCCCCAAAGCGCAGGGCAAGATTTAAATAAATCCACAGGTATACTGTCCGGGCCTGGGGCTTTGCCACTCATACTCGCATTTATAGCTAAGATTACCTCATTGACGTTAAAATCAATCTCAATTGGAAGATAGCTTGAAGGGTTTATTCTAGGTGCCTCTTCATTTTGTAAATCTACCAAATTACAATAGAGACAAGAAAAATGAGTCACCCATTGATCCTCCCCTATTGTTATTTCAATGCTGGGTAGTTTCCTGGAGGCAAGAAATGGAGCATTCACCGCCTTCCAGTAGCCTTTCATATCCTTCAGATCTGAGGCTTGCTTAAGATTTTCCCATAATTCCAATTTTATGGCAATTTTACGCTCTTTGAGGGATAGCCTATAAGCTGCACTTGCCCTTTTAATATCTGCTGGATCCTTCATGGACTTATGTAAGGCAGTTATCAGGGCTGCATGTGCTTTTGAGCATTTAGAGTTGAACCAACCTTTCTTACTATCTACCCGTTTTTTGCTTTTTGATAATAATTTGTTTTGTAAGGACTGAGATATGTTTCTTAAAGAGCTAAGAACATCAGACTTGTTGGCAGTTTCATCAAGATAGACCAAGAAGTCATCTTTACAGCTACTTAGGAGAGACTTACATAGTTCTAACGAGTCAACGCCTGCCCACTTAACTATATAGCCATTCAGTCTATTAATAACGATTTTGCAGTTGCCCTTTGGTTGCCCTGGCCTTACCTGCTGGCCCCGGTTTTCTGCAGCTTTCCAGCCTCAGCATAGTCCCCCCCCCTCCCGCCGCCGCGTTTCGCACTTCGTGGCCGCAGCGCGGAGGGCGGGTGTGCGCGGACTACAGTACCCAGACTCCCCGGCCCACCACTGAACACAGCGTCATCTTCCTAGCGCCCGGAGGCGCATTTAAGTCAGCATTACTTCCGGTGGAGCGGGTGCTCATTTTGCAGTTGCCCTTTGGTTGCCCTGGCCTTACCTGCTGGCCCCGGTTTTCTGCAGCTTTCCAGCCTCAGCATAGTCCCCCCCCCCTCCCGCCGCCGCGTTTCGCACTTCGTGGCCTCAGCGCGGAGGGCGGGTGTGCGCGGACTACAGTACCCAGACTCCCCGGCCCACCACTGAACACAGCGTCATCTTCCTAGCGCCCGGAGGCGCATTTAAGTCAGCATCATTTCCCGCGTCGCGGGACCGCGCGCGGGCTACGCCGGGCTAAGCCCGGGCAAAGGGCGGGCCCTCTGTGGCCCACAGAGGCCTGAGGAGACTGGACTGGACCCGTCCCCCTGGGCAAATAGCGATTGAAACAAAGCGAGTGCACAGTAAGTCACAATTTTACCTTACTGCTATGTCATCTGGTTGCCAAGTCCAAAACATGCCCCTGGATGTGCTGAGTCCGATAATTACGGTGGCTAACAGAGTGGGGACCCCATTGAATGGTACCCTGGATCATTACATTGTTAGAACTCCATCTGGAGGCTTGACAGATCGCTCACTTGTAGAGCGCTGAGCAGAACGCCGACGCTCTATCGAAAATATTAAGAAGAGGGCACTGTCTGAGCCTAACCCTGCTGCCATTCATAATGATGAGCTAGCCCTAGATTCTGCAAATAATACCTTATCCACAGATGGTGTCCCGTACTTGCTGAGAGACTGTGAAGTGCCTAGCAATAGCTCTGCTGGAATAGTCACTTCTACCTCACCACATAACACTCTTTGTACTTCTAGTACCTCTGGAACTCCGATTGTTGTGTCATTTACTCCCCCCAAGACAGCACGACAAAGGTTGAAGAAACCAGTACAAACTATAAAGCATGGTCCACCTCCTTCCAAGAGGAGACGCAAAAGGATGGAACCCAATAAGCTGAAGCAGAATTTTACTGACTTTGGGAAAAAGGCCATTCCCTCTAGTACTAATGCAAGGACTGACGCTGTTCTTACGGATATGACTGGAATGGTTAATGCTTCTATATCCCTGTTAACTTCTGCATCTACAGAGGGGGAATCTAGCATTAAACATAGCTTGGAGGATAATAGGTCTAACTCAATACATACAAGCAACCTCTTGGATAGTATTGAGATTATTATGCGAACCTATACTCTAGCTATAGTAGAAAGATTGAAAAACATGGAGAATAGACTAGGAAATATAGAAGCAGAGTTGGGTAGGAAGAGAAGTCCATCAAGTCAAAAAGCTAATCCAGAGTTAAAATTGGCTCCAGTCCCTTCCCTAGTAGATAACTCTGCCAATAATTCTCGATCATCGTCTATAGAAATTGTGTCAGTATTAAACACAATTCCAAACAATCCCATATTAGATGTCCCGTCTTCCAGTAGTCATCCTCTAAATGGGATAGCTCCTGCCCTTAATTTAGATCACACTAATGTTACAACTAATCGGGCAAATGCCCCTGTGTGTACTGCAATAGTTAAATCTAATTGCCATTCAATAATTCATGACAATAAAACCTTCAAAGATTTGGCTAGTTGCCCGATTGGACCAACGAGATATGAAGAGGGGGGCCCTATGCAGACACGGGGGGAACAGCTTAGGAGACCGCTACCGGATCTTCCCCCAGAGGCCGTACCATATGTAGTGATTCTTACAGGGGTACCAGAGCTTCCAGTGAATAAGAGAGAGAGTTTTTCCCAACTAAAGAATAAAATAACTCACTGGCTGACATTACACAGGCCAATTGCCAGCAATATAGTTGGCAAAATAATTCATGTACGCCGTCTTCAGTGGTTGGGTGGAAGACCTAAAGACATTGGGGGGGATGTGGTTGTGGTCAATTTTAGAGACCACAATGCTGTACGATATATCCTGAACTGGCCTCTGGTAAATCTTAATAGTAGCATCTTTCCACGCGCTCTGACTTACTTCTATCCAAGATCTGTGGTATTTCCTTTCCAACCTGCCCAAGATTACTCTCTTCCTATTACCAACCTACCCCCTATGCCGATTAATAGGAACTCGGCCTTTGTGCAGTATGCAGCTCCAGCTGTAGAAACTCCTGGGTGGAATAAGGTACCTACCAGGCCAAACGTTGCTGTACATAGGAGTACGGACTATGCAGTGCCATTCACCCCGCTGGAGCTGTCAAATAGGTTTGACATCTTCAGCGGTCTGGATGCCTGTGATTGAAGTCTACAGTTAGGCGGGGAGGAGACCGTGGGTGTACATTTCTTGGTCACAGGTGCTTCGGACGAGGTTTTGGAGGGGATTGTACCCATTGTTCCAAGTTTATCTGATGGAGATTCTGATCCGATCAGTGTCATTGTTAATGTACCTAATTACTATGATAACTGTTCACAAATAGATAACCAAAGTAGTCATCTAGGTGGTGTAACAACTCACGGTTTAATTAACCATGAGGCTCTTCCTGGAGCTATAGGATATTCTACACCTGGTGACTGTTTAGGAATGGCCAATGAAATTGGTTGTTCGGTGGAGATTAGTGCATCAGAGTCAGTGGGAATTCAGCCAACCGGTGCCATGGGAGATGCTACTAATGTTCACAATCCTCAAAATAGTATTGTGGAGAGCCAGTTTCTGGTTTCGTGGAATGTGGCAGGTCTTAAAAATAAGATGGCATCTAGGGATTGGGCCTCTTTTATTGATAACTATATGGTTGTCAATATGCAAGAAACATGGGCATTAGAACCCCAATATAGATCAGGGTACCTTCATTTTGCAGTAGCTGCAACTAAAACAAATAAAGGTAGACCTAAGGGGGGACTGACCACTTGGATAAAACAGGATGATAGATTCTCAATTACACAACTAGCAATTAATTCAAGGGATATTCTGGGGGTTAAGTTAAAATCTCCCTCATTTGGTGAACTCATTATTTTTAATGTTTACGCCAGGGGCAAGCCGGGAGGGAAACCGTCAGAAGTTGTTGTGGCATTGGGACATTATCTAAGTATCTGGAGGGGAAGTGCCAATATATTAATCTGTGGTGATTTCAATTGCTCCTATGAGCCTCTGGACCATATGGATCTAGAGCTCACGGAGGCTGAGGATATTTGTTGGCAAATTCCCCCCCTTAGCATACCCCCTATTAAACGGTCGACCCAGGCAGCCCTCCAACTTAAGACCTTTAGTTTAGAAAATGGGTTGAGAGCAGCGAATGGTAGGACACAAGGGGATGAGTTGGGTAATCCAACTTTTAATAATGGACTGAGTACTAGTAGAATTGACTATATTCTGGTCAATCTTGAATTTTGGACTTCAATACGAGATATGACTGTCATCCATCGTATTGAAAGTGACCATAATCCTCTCAGTCTTGAGCTAAAGCTTTATAAAGGGCGGGGGCTAGCATTAGATGATGTAACAGATGATATCGTCATGGCAAATGACACTCGGCGGGTTAGATGGGCCGAGTGCCTGGGCAAACCTGAAACCATTAGTGAAATGAATGACCTGGTAAAAGAAGCAATCACTGAAATACAGGGGGAGTCAGATCATGAGGATTACTGCAGTAGGGTAGTCCATATTCACTTGACCCTTTTTCTTAAATTAAGCAAATATTTTAGTATTCAGAGGAAGAGGAACCCCGGTAAGGGGAAAAGAAAACCGGTTTCATGGTATGATAAAAACTGCAGGACCGCATATAAATCATTAGCTGACGCAGTGCAATCTACTGATAGGGAGGCTATTCGGGTGGCAAGGAACCATTATAAATGGACACAAAACACCGCGAAAAAAGCGTGGGACACTAAATACTGGGAGGAGTTACTGGCAGCCAGTAAGTCCAGAGATTCGACGGACTTCTGGCATCTTGTGAGGTGGGGCTCGGGGAATCAAAAACCAATCCCGGTTAACTATGTCCCGCCAGAACACTGGGTCAAGCACTTTAAGTCCCAGTTTGCTAATACAAACATCGTCCCAATACCTGCCCCAGCCTTATTATGCCGTCCCTTATCAGTAACCACGCTAGTGTTTACCAAGAAAGATGTTGAAGATGCCCTAAATTTAATACCTAAGGGCAGGGCCCCGGGCCTAGATAAAATTCCTGCAGATTTGTTTCTACATAGCAAATCAGTCTGGGTCCCTTACATCAAATTATTGGCAAACACTATTGCCAAAGGTAACACTGTGCCGGATATTTGGCGGGGAGCAGAAATCATACCAATTTTTAAGAAGGGTGACCGAGCGGACCCGGGAAACTACAGGCCAATTAGTTTAATAGCCTGTATTCAGAAGGTTGTGGCAAGAATGGTACTTCTTAGGGTCCAGAATTGGATCGAGGACTCGGGAGTCATGTCTACCTTCCAGGCTGGCTTTCGACCCATGACCAGCACGGTAGACCAAGTTTTTAGATTTTCCACTATATACTGGAAATGGGTGGTTCTGGGGGGTGGTACACTTTATGCAGCCTTTGTTGATCTAAAGGCTGCATTTGACCTAGTCCCAAGAGATAGGCTGTGGAGAGCGCTCCACGAGCAGGGTATCCCACCGGAACTGCTTGTGGTCTTGATAAAATTACATGAAAATAACTACGCGCAGGTCAGATGGGGTAACCAGAGCCAGGTGACCGCCAGTTTTCCAACGGAAAGGGGTGTGCGGCAAGGGTGTGTGCTGGCTCCCACATTATTTACACTATATATTAACAGAGTCATGGATTATTACAGGGACTCTATTACTGATCCACCCAAACAGAATGGTATCCCCGTTCCCCTGTTAATGTTTGCCGATGATACCCTCCTACTGTCAAAGACCCAGGAAGGGCTTCAGAAGGCAATAGATTGTTTTGAAAAATTTTGTAATGACTATGGCCTCTCTGTTAATGTTTCTAAAACTAAATTCATGACTATGCATAGGTATAGGAACATCAGGGGCAGAGTCTTTATGAACGGGGAATCATTAGAGCAGACAGATAGCTTCAGCTACCTGGGTATCACATTGGGCTCTAGGTTACAGTTGAAGCCGCATGTGGCCCATCTAATCTCTAAGCACGCACAACTATCCGGTGCCCTATTAAGAGAATTTAAGTTGTCAGCCACTAAACCTGTAGCCCCAGTATTAAGAATTTACGATTCTAAAGTAAGATCCTCCATGCTGTATGGAGCGGAATTGTGGGGGTCGTCCAACATTGCAGGTTTACAAAATGTACATAACAAATTTCTCCGCTGTATAACTGGGCTTCCACCTTCCACACCACTCGTACCCCTGCGTATGGATCTGGGCTGTCAGAGTCTAGAAAATATTTGCAGATTCAGACCAGTTGCATACTGGAGAAGACTGTGGGTGACCCCAGAATTGCATCACTATGCCTTAGCACTTCTGGAAACACGTGATATGGATACTGGAGGAAAAATTCTATGGTTCAGAAAGGTTAAAACCCTCCTTAAGTCTTTAGGTTTGGGAGATCTTTGGGATAACCCTCAGGAGACATTATTCCCAACAAAACAACAGTTAAAAGAGGTTTATTGGTCATTCATATCCCAGGAGGAGTTTCAGTCACATACTGCTCCATCGAATACAAAAGTTTTTATGGAGCTGAAACATACTCCTAGGTATGAGTTGTACTGGGATTTGATCACAATGCCCTATGACAGGAAACTATTCCATCAGTTTAGGGTAGGTACCCTTCCGCTGAATACGGTTACCTGTGAATGGGCATCCAGTAAAAATGACCAAATGTGTCCTTTCTGTATAACACTTCGGGAAACCATAGCTCACGTTCTGTTTATCTGCCCAGAATACAAGGTCCCCCGTTATAAATGGATAAGAGCAGTCTGCATTCAAAAGGGTATTATGACAGGGATCACTGCATTGAGAATATTTCAAACTGACTGTTCTGAAATAATGGTGATAGCGATATCTAAATTCTTGAAACGGATGTGGATAATAAGAGCTGGGAAACTGAAAGCTCTCCAGTAGCCCTAAAATTAATTCCAGTATAATTGTGGCATTCTCATTTTTAACTACTAAAGTTTTAGTATGTTTTTATGAAAGACAGATATTTATTTTTTTAAATGGCCGAGGTAGGAATACTATTTATGTAGTGAACTCCCGCGTTTGTGGTTTAAGTGATATGCTTCTGTGTCCAACTTAAATGTGTAGTTCTAATGGTTGTATTTGATGTTGTACCGTGCTCTTCTTTTCTCCTTTTTTTTATGTATTTGATGATGAAATGTGTGTTTTTAATTTGTCTTTTATGACAATATGTCGAAATAAAGACTGAAAATGAAATAACGATTTCTTCCTCAGGTTGAGTAGCCAATCTTTTACTAGTTAACACCTTAGCAGGAAGAACTATAAAAACACTAATAGAGTAATGGTCACTAAAAGCAACAGGATGTATTTTAAAATAATGTATTCTGTCTGCGTATCTATTTGATACTAAAATGTGATCTAAAACTGAAGACAGACCACTGCCATTAAAAATACTGCTAAACGGGTTGGTGGTAGACATAGGTCATTTACAAAACCCAAGTCCAAGGTATATTTAAGCAGGTTAAGGTGATCACCAAGAGCAGAATCTCCTGCAGCGTGTAAACAAGGTCCAGAATTAAAATCCCCTCCCCAGAATATGCAAAGATCTTTATTTGTGCTCTTCTGAAAATTATCCAGGTCTTTCTGTAAATTCTTTAGGATTTGTTCAAAATCCACTACAGGTATATTGTTATAAAAATGTATTAATACTGTACAGTGGGAGTTATCTATACACATTTTATGCACCCGGTAATAAATTATAGACTCCACGAGATCGATCATACATGCATTCAACCTATTGGAGATGTAGGTACATAAACCACCCTTTTTCCTCCCCTGACTGGAAGGAACTGCCCAGGTTTCTTGAATACATATGGTATCAGATTTGTGAATAAATTCCAGCCAGGCAGGGTTGGTCAATTTGGCATTAAGGCCCACCACGTTCCAAAAAATAATTTCCATTTGGTTAGTCCTAGGCACACACTGAGATACACGATCGTTGTGGGGAAAGTCAACAGTAGAAACATTAAGATGATGACCGTAACTATTAGATGGGCATGCGTGGGAGGTATTTATAATTTGTTGGGGTATTCCATTCTCAGTATTGGGGTCAACAGGAATATCTCTCACCTCAGAGTCAACTTGTTGGACATTGGCCAAAGGCACTATACATGGCGAAGTTAGACCAGGTGAATTATTTCTGGGAATTTATGTTTGGGCCACATAGTTACTTCTATTTACGAGTCAATCAATATCCTCCAAAGAAGAAAGCATATCAAATCTATTAAACAGAGGTAGACTGAATTGGGAGGGGTTCATTTGTGGTTCATGGGGTGAGTATAACTCTTCTGTGTTACGTTGGAAGTGTAATTTATTGAAAGATAAAAATAGCCCGAAGGCAGTACATTTATTCCATGATTGGTCACATGATTGGAGCCTTGTCTACACAGAATCTCTTGTGTTAAACTTGCCGTTCTAAATGTAAGGACAACACAATCTCCAGAAAGCGTTTTTCTCTTTTCCCCACCCATCCCACTCTTCTTACCATTTTAAACTCCCTAAATAAGGCGTCTGTTAGGCAAGATGTAGATCCAAGCCAACAAAGGGCCTTATTTATTAAAGACTCCCAGGATTCAGTTGACTTTAAAGTAAGTTGTGGTACATTCGTCAAAATTATTATGTAGGAAGTGCCCTTTGGCAGCAAGTTTAAGAGCACCTCCTCCCCATTTTCCCTCTCCCTTGGAATTACACGGGGATTGGGCAACAGTGAAAAACCTCTAGGCCCTGTTTGGGCTGATGCTTAGTTATGGTTTAAATTGTGAATGCCCTTGGAACCAACACACACCCCAGGAACAGTTTGTGAAATATCAGCCAGTGAGGACTGATATCCCCTCCCATCATTCAATACACTTCTTGGACAATTTTGCAAGGTATTATTAGAGCTTACGCCCTGTGCTTTATTCAACAAGTCCTCAATAACAGATGTCATAGCCAGCAATTTCTCTAGAGGAACCAGGGCTGACTTATGATGATTGGGGGGATTGTCAGGTCCCAGGCCCTCCCTCGAGACCTTGGGGATGTCAGGGGTAGTAAGGGACTCAATGTGTCCATACAAATTGATCAAAGCACCGTCCAAGTGCTCTAGACGACCATGCTATAGAGCAAAGTTTTTGTCTATCGATTCTTTGATCCGTTAAAGAGCAGTGTCCAGGGCAGTCACACCAGCAGCAATGGGAGCATCATATCCTCCCGAATAGAGAACGGCGTTAGGGGTGGGGGACATCCATAGTCTGTGTACCAATGGAACAGGTCACCACCACATGGTTGCACCGAGGCCCCTTTTGTTGTTTTGGCTTCTGGGGACCCACGCCCTTCTTGCGGCTCACAGGTGCCTTTGCCTTTGTGCCCACTAAGGGGAGATTGGAAGTCTGGGTCTTAGAGGCTATACTAAACCCACTGGGAGTTTCCATATGTGGTGCTGTTAATTTATCATGTACGGGGACTGAAGTATCCGGGGTAACCGGTGCAGTCCCTTGAATGATGGGAAGTGAACAAATTTGAAGTTGGGTTATACAACCCGGGATATGCATGCCTAGTGAGGAACGCCTCTGCAAAGATGAAGGATCTAAAGAAAGCCGTTTCTCCGTTAGTTCAATCGTGGCAAAGTAATGTTTCTGCCCTCGTGATGAAGGCATCCAATGTCCCCTTGGCTCTCTTACATTTACTCACTGCAGGATTACTCATGATTGGGTTAGCACCAGGAGAATAATTACAAATCTCAGAACACACAGATCACACAGGCGTAAGGAAAGGAAACACTGCTGTACCTGGAGTTAGTTGAGTCTGAGAGTGATGACAAAGGGTCTGGTGTCCTCTTTTTGAGTGCGTCCGTGCGCTCAGAATCCTGGAAGATGCACTTCCTGACTGCTGCTGGCGAGAGTCCTGTGGGCACACAAAGCAGGAAATAGCGCTACAATGCGCCACGGGCCTGGTGTCCTCTTTTTGAGCGTGTCCAGGCGATCAGAATCCTGGGAGATGCAGTCCCTGACTGCTGCTGGCGAGAGTCCTGTGATGATATCCTCAATCTTCTGCTTGGCCAGCAACTGTTTTCCTTGCTGTAACAGGAGCTGAATGTGCAGCAATTGGGCCTTGCCTAACTCAGGTGATGATTCAAAGCACTCACACATGGACCTCAGGAACTCAAAACCCACTGATTCCCGTCCATGCTCCAGCAGAAGTCGTGCAGTATTCAAGCAAAAGTCAAAGGATACATCGTGGCGACGAAGTCCCACAACAGCTCAATATTTTCAACTGCTGCCTCCACCTTTGCAAGGACATGCACTGTCCGAACTCCTCCTAAAACAATGTTCATCAGCTGGTCCTGAGTCTTGCAGTGGATTGACAGCACGTACGCTCTTTTCACAGCAGAAGACAGCCACCTTCTCCCCTTTAAACCAGCTGCAACTACACCGTTCAGGGATGGTGAAATATCGAGTGTGTTTAGCTTTTTCAATGTTTCCAAAGGCACACAGGAAGGCGGCTGCAGTGTAAGGCGCGCTGATCAGGGTGCTTCAAAGTGCAGTATGGCTGGGGGTATGAAAGGCGATGCTGGAACACCAACAACAAATGCGTGCTGGAGTGGATGCCTGCTTGTACCCCACAATTATTTACCTCTTCAATATATTGTCATTCACTATTCTTGTCATGATATTGTGACCATTCAAAATTCTGCCTTCAATATTTTGTGCTTAAATTCTACAAAGATGGATACACATCCTTGTCTGGGACAGTTCACAACTCAGACTTAGAGGACAATGTTTTGCCTCTGGACCTGGGAAAGCCTAAAGGGTGTTAGTTGCTGACTACTTAGCAGGGATTAGCTATCTGGGAGTGTACAGGAAAAGTTGGTAGAACAATGGGAAACTTGAGTACTACTTCTTTTGCATAGAAGATGACAAGAAGAGCCTCCTAAACAGTTAGAACCAGAGTTGGAGGGAGTACCAGTTTGGACCCTGTCAGGTGGGGTGCGTGAGGTCAGGAAGCTGCAAACAAGCCAGACTGGTGATAGCTCGTTCCCCCGTTCTGTGAACAGAGGCTCCTTGGTAGTTTTACAGTAGGGCAAAGAGGAAGGTGGAGGACTGAGATAAAATTATTAGGACTGGGGAGTAGAATTCCGTTGGCAAGTGCACAGGATATATCTGGTAGATCCGCCTCCTCAAAATATTCCTGGCCCTGAGGAGCCTCCATCTGAAGAAGAAATCCTTGCTGGAAAAAGAATCCTGACTTCTGACTCCTGACTCATGCTGGGAGTACAGGGCTTACACAAGGACTCAAGGCCACTGAAGGGACTGGAACTATTGTCAAAGAGTCAAGTGGTTGACGACCTTCAGGAAAACTAAAAGCAGAAGGACTCCTGACTCAAAGAGGGCTCAGCTGACTTAAGAAGATAGGACCAAGAAGCAGACCTGGATAGAGAGAAACCTGACACGCAGAAGCCTGCCCTGAGGAGCAGGAGGCTGCAGGACTGACCAGAAGAATACCAGAAGAAGAGTTCCCAGCAGTTGAAGGCTTAAGTCTGAAGGTGAAATTTAATAGGGACAACCCAGTTAAAGTATCCTGCCTCCACTCTTTTACTGTCACCCTGAAATTACACACATGTCCTGGTTCCCATGAACTGTTGTTTTTCCATAATTCTTGAAATCTTTCCAGGTACTTTTTGCCTTAAAAGTTTAAAAATCCATATCTCTGATTCCCATTAGCCTATTTTGATAATTTTGGGGCCTTTTTGTTCATTAGATGTCCTCTATTTTCTTAAATTGGCTTTCATATTTTATTGTGTTGTATTCTCTACTTTGAAATGATTGACTCTTTTTGGACTTAGCATCTGGAGATTGCCTGCTGTTTGTGCTCTAGCTACCAGAGGTTGAGGAGAGATTCTCTAAGAACTGTGTTTGGGCCTAACCAGAGTGGGAACATTGAAATGGGGTTATCTTTCACATTATTTAGCCAGATAATAGTGGACATGGAGTTTATATTATGGAATATTCACATGTAAGTTGGCATGAAGTTGGTATGTAATTAATATGACATTACTTGCTACATTCACATTTTTATTGATTTAGTTCTACTTTTAGAACAATGGACATCATGACAGAACGTAAGTTGAAGCTAGGTAACTAGTTTGAAGCTCATGTACCTTTTAACCACGCTACCATCCCCGGCCCTTAAGGCTGAGCTGACCGTCTCCTTATACAATAATGGGAACATCCTTATTCAAGCCTCAGACCTGAACCTCAAGTGCTTTGATTATGTCTTTTTGTGAATTAAGAACACTCTAACTAACTCTAACCCAACCACCCTCCATCAGAGCTGTCCACCCACTATATCTGCTCCCGCGGTGACAGGGGCCTCTTCTTCCCCATATACTCTGTCCTAATCTGGAACCACTCACCGCACTGACGTATCCACCAACACAAAGGATGTTTTCATTAACCACTTCCCTATCACGGACAACCCTACGTTGCCTCTTATGAGATATGGTTTATCCAACCTGAGTAACGCCCCCCCAGCTGATGACTCCAGCATGGCCTCTCCTTTACTACGCCCTCCCTCTTATCTGGTGTCTCCTTCATCACCCATTGCTCACTCCTACAACCGGGCTGTAGGCACCATTCCAACATTAACAACCTGGATAGCACTGGTTCTCTACCCTTAGACTCTGGATCTTCGAGTTCTAGGGCGCGGGATCCAGTTGTTGTCTCCACTCCGCTGACCTGTAACCTACACTCACCCTCTCATGCTTTACATGCTACACCTAAATCCATTCTGCCTGCCACCATTCCCACTCTGGGCTCCGATTCCAGTCCCAAGCATGACTTTATCTCCCCCTGTAACTGTGGTAATGGTCCGACTCAACTCTCTTTTACCCCACTCGCTGCTGGGTCAGTCCAAGCATCTCATTCTGGTCCTGCAGAAAAGGGCATTTACAGGCCCTGCCTGGAGGGGAAGATTGCTGATCTCAAGCAGGATCTCTTGACTGTTAAAGAGATCATGCAGAGCTTACTATAATTCTCCCTGAATATGGAGAAGCTCTGTAGTACTCCCAATGCCCAGAGGAGAGATAATTACAACACTCAGTATATGATCTACGCTCCTAACGAACTTTCCCTTGTTCACTCCCCTCTTAAGTGGAGCTCTAGTCCTTTACCTAACCATCACTCTAGGCCCCATAGACTCCTGCCCCAGCTATCTGAGGAGGACATTCTCTCCCTCAGAATTCTCTTACACTGACACGAGGACTGTCTCCTCTGCCTACCCTACTCTCAACATCCCCTCCATCATTTCGGACCCTGACAGGGAACCTAGTCTTAAACACAGATTGGTAAACAAAGAAAATCTACTCCACATAACGACCTCTCATCACATAGTGATCACCTCCAACCTTCACATAAAATCGATGCTATGCAACTGTAGATCAGCTGTGAAACATGCAGCGGATATTTCAGAACTCATCATTGCACAAAACCTGGACCTACTGATTCTCAATGAAACCTGGTTCAGCGATACCTCCTCCCCAGTTCTCAACATCTTAATCCCCCCTGACTACGCAATTATCAGAAGTGATTGACCTGTTAAATCTGGGGGGGCATTGCATGCATTCATCACATCAACCTCAACATTAAACAATCTCTGAGTTCTGTTTTATCCTCCTGTGAACAGCTTGTCACTGAAATCTGTAATAAAGGCAAGAAGGTTTGTGTACTGCACTCCATCTATCATCCACCGCGTGACAATCTGGTTTTATTGAGCAAATCATGGAGGTCATTAGCTCATACCAACTCTGCCACATCTTCCTCGGAGACTTTAACCTTCACTGGAATGATGCAAATGATCCTATAGTCTGCTCCTTTAAGTCTTTCCTCTCTGACCATAACCTCTTACAGCTCTGCAAAGGCCCTACACACAATAAGGGTGCTACTCTCAACCTGATCATTGCTAAAGACAATAGCATACAAATAGGTGGCATCTTACCCTGTGACTGGTCGGCTCATCATCAAATTCCCTTCCTCATCTTGGAAAAGGGCTTGGGTAGACAGGGCTAACCCCTTAAAGCTAAATAACTGATGCGCAATATGAGAGACCTCAACATCAATACGCTAACCTCAATCACCAAAAACAGATTACATCCCCCCTAACATGACCAACCTTGACGATCTCTCTGATCACTACATTAACACGGTGTCTAAGATTCTTGATACTATTGCACCGAAGCAATTTAAAAGGATTCCCATCAAACAATCTAAACCCTGGTTTAATGATGTCCTTCATGATGAGAGGAACAATCTTAGACTCTCAGAGAGGCTCTGGAGAAACACTCCCTCCACCACTTGTCTCACTCAACTTAGGAAAGTGAGAAGTACTTACAACAAACTCATCCAATTGGCTAAAATAAACCACTTCAGGACTCAGCTGGATGGAACTAAAAATAGACCCAAGAAACTTTTTGACATCATCAAGGAACAAACTAACTATTCTTCCAACCCTATCACTACTCCGGTATCCTTGCTTCCTAGCGGTGATGATTTCACAGTTCACTTCTCTGAAAAAACTAGGAAAATCGAGCTGGAGCTACTTCCTGGCACTCCAAATCTGAGGCCTCCGAAACTATCTGCATTTCCAGCTGAGCTGGCAGAATCCTCGACAATATCCTTGTCCTTAGGATGCTCTCCCAAGAATAACGCCTCTTGGAATATCTTTCTCCTCCTAGATGTCAAGTAGCTCCTACACAACATGGCGTCCCTTAAACCTTCCAACCATTTCAGCGATCCTTTACCTGTTAAGTTTTATAAAGAGCTCAATTCAGCCCTTCTCCCTCTTTGGTCCAGGATCATTCATGAATCCCCCTTACAGGGAAGGATCCCTGATTAGTAAACAACAAGGGAGACAATGAGGGCTTGATAAAGGTCCACCGTACTTGCCCTGGGTAGAACTAGAAGACAAAAGAGGTACGGTGTTCCTGGGTGGCAAGTTGGCCACCTGGTGAGTACTCAGAGTGGTGGGGAGGTGGGAAATACCTCCTTTCGGAACTAGGACCCTCACACACCCAGCAAGCTAGGTGTCATGCTTCATCATATGGGTCTGCTCCTCGTCGAGCCGGCGCTGCAATGCTCAACGGGCACCCATAAAGGGGCAATTTATCGGAGATCTTTTGTTCCTTGCCGTATAGGTGCCATGGGTGTGAGGGGCCTGGTAAGATGTAGATGTGGTGTGTGGTAAGGGAATCCGCTATACTTATTTTTATTCTGGAGAGGTCACAACCTGATTAAAAAATAAAAAGAAGAAGGAGGGCGACTATTTTGTTTCAATCTGACAAAAATTACGCTCTACCCCTTAGTGGTAAACATGTGTCTCGCCTATAAAATGTCTCTAATAGATCAGTTGGTGATTCCTCAGGACCTAGTGACTAAATGAAAACTATCTACAGTGTGTGGTATGGTTCTACATACCACTTCTTCTCCTGGTAGCGGAGCGGGTAGGTGAGCCGGACTGCTCTGAGCGGGAGCAGCGACACTACGTTGAGTGTCCATATACTCCGCTGCAGTCTGATGAAGCCGCACTTGAATCCTTAAGAGGTTGGCTGCTTTTCTCCGGGGGAACATCCTACCGAGAGAAGAAGTGGTATGTAGAACCACACCACACACTGTAGATAGTTTTCATTTAGTCACTAGGTCCTGAGGAATCGCCAACTGATCTATTAGAGACATTTTATAGGCGAGAAACATGTTGACCACTAAGGGGTAGAGCGTAATTTTTGTCAGATTAAAACAAAATAGTCGCCCTCCTTCTTCTTTTTACTTTTTAATCAGGTTGTGACCTCTCCAGAATAAAAATAATTATAGAGGATTCCCTTACCTGTTTTAACCCACACACCACATCTACATCTTTCCAGGCCCCTCACACCCACAGCACCTATACAGCAAGGAACAAAAGATCTCCGATAAAGAGCCCCTTTATGGGTGCCCGTCGAGCATTGCAGCGCCGGCTCGACGAGAAGCAGACCCATATGATGAAGAATGACACCTAGCTTGCTGGGTGTGTGAGTAGTTCTGAAAGTAGGTATTTCCCACCTCACCACCACTCTGAGTACTCACCAGGTGGCCAACTTGCCACCCAGGAACACCGTACCTCTTTTGGCTTCAAGGATCCCTGATTGCCTTAAGGTGGGGCAAGTTACTCCCATTCCTAAGAAGCCCAATGGGGACCTGTTGGATCCTAACAACTTCAGACCTATCACCTGCATTATGACACTAGCTAAGCTGCTTGAAAAATGCGCCCACTCACAGCTATGCAACCACATTGAGAAATATCAACTCCTTAACCGCCATCAGTCAGGTTTCAGAACAGGCCACAGTACTGAAACGGCATTAACCTACATTGTAGAGGACGCCTTGAGATCCCTAGACTAAAATGCCCCTTGTCTCCTGATCCTTCTGGACCTCTCCTCAGCCTTTGATACCATCAAACATGGAACCTGATTGATCTTCTTCAACATAGGATGGGTCTCTCGGCCCGGTCCTAAATTGGTTAGCCTCTTTCCTGCATAACCGCACACAAAGGATCAAAATTAACCAGTCCCTTGCTTCCAGTAGCCCTGTCATGAATGGAGTGCCTCAAGGATCTGCACTCTCGCCCACTCTATTCAACCTTTTTATGGAACTACTTCCCGTCATTCTGAACCTTGCCAACATTTAATACCACATGTATGTGGATGACACGCAACTGTACCTGAAGATCTCCTCTCAAGAGGGCATAAAAATGCTAAATACTGCACTTGCTCAAACCCAATAATGGTTAGCCCAGAACCATCTGCTGTTAAATACTCTCAAATGGAATTTCTTTTAATTTCCCCCCAATCACTCGTCTCCTACCCTGGAATAGCTTAAACAACTCACGGCTCTGAACAGCACCCCTCATGTTGTAGACTCTGCCAAATCTCTAGGAATCACTTTGGATAAACACTTAAACATGCAAGCGCACATCAGTTCAGCTATTAGGGGAGCCAACTTTCAATTTAACACTCTTAAGAAAATCAAACCTTTCCTCCCCCCCGAAGACATCAGGCCGGCGGTTCAATCCCTGGTTATCTCTAAGTTTGAATATGGTCTGGTGACCCTTTCTGGACTTCCCCAAGGTAGCTTGACCCCACTCAGAGCTACCCTGAATGCATCGGCTAGACTCATCATTAGGCCTGGGCTAAAATTCTGTTCCGCTCGCGGAAATTGTGATAATTTGACATTTTCGCGTTTCACGGAGAGTGCGAAAATGTCAAAATTTCCGCAATCCGCATCTTACCGGAAACTTTTTTCTTGCTCGCTCTGTAAAAAATATATTCTTGCGTGCGCGCGATCGCCTTACCTGAATCCCCGCGTTCGCCGACAAGTTTTCCCAATCCGGTCACATTCTCCACGAGATGTTGGATTGTTGGTAGCCATTTGCGCTGTCTCGCAACAGTTCGCGCCCGCATTAACGTCATTTGGCGCGCGATCACGTAATTCGTCGCGCGATCACGTCTTTCTTCTCGCGATCATGCACTGCGAGAGTATAAGATGATTGAAATCTCGAACACGTCATTCTCCACCGCGAGCGAGAGCGTGAGGACGCATGTCATATCGAACGCAAAAAGGAGCAAGAGACCCCGAACACATCATATCCAACGCGACAGGGAGCGAGACACGATCAAGTCATTTTGGACACGCAATCGACATCCGGAGGAAGTAATTCAGCAAATGATGATTTGGATGAAAACAACTCCTCAGATTGACATTTGGATGTCCTTTTTTGTGCAAGGAGTCCTTTTTTAAAAAGGTGGGGAGAGGGAGGAAGTGCCACAGAATCTCCAACTTCCTGTTTCTGTCCAGCAGGCTCCTCCCAGTGCTTTGTCCATCTCCTGCTCATTCTGCCTTTGGATTTTGAGCTGGAAAGATCACTCTTTTTGTCTGCTGTATCATTGCAATTGGATTTGAGGATTGTTTAATTGGATATTTTTCAAGTAAGTGGTTGTTGTGTCTGTTTGATTGGGGGCATTGCAGTTGTTGTAACTACAATTTATTTTTGGTAACTATCATTCCTTTTTTTTTAAATGTTGTGGGTAGTAGTAGTCAGTAGTAGGCCCAAGCTAGTCATGGCCTCATGGGTGTGTGCATGATGAAGCAACTGTTCCTTTGGTGTTTTTTGAATTTATTTCATTTTCAAGCATCATTTAGGGCCTGGATGGCATTGGATTGAGTTGGGAAATGTGTTTTTTGGGGTGGGCTTTCTGTTGTTGGGCCTGGCCTTGTGGCTGGTGGCCATTTAGAAGCCTAGGCCTGCAAGCTTGTTGTCTGGCCTTGTTGTCTGCCAACAGGTCTGCATTCATCCAGTAGGATCAGAGCAGGTAGCCACAGCTTTATTAATCAAGTGTTTCTGTGTGGTCTATTGAATTTAGACATGATTTAGGGCATGGATGGCATTGGATTGAGTTGGGAAGTGTGTTTTTTGGGGTGGGCTTTCTGATGTTGTTGGGCCTGCCCATATGGCTGGTGGCCCTTTTGAAGCCTAGGCCTGCAAGCTTGTTGTCTGGCCTTGTTGTCTGCCAACAGGCCTGCTTTCATCCAGAAGGCTCAGATCAGGTAGCCACAGCTGTATTAATCAAGTGTTTCTGTGTGGTCTGTTGAATTTAGACATCATTTAGGGCATGGATGGCATTGCATTGAGTTGGGGAGTGTGTTATTTTGGGGTGGGCTTTCTGATGTTGTTGGGCCTGGCCATGTGGCTGGTGGCCATTTTGAAGCCTAGGGGGCAGATTTATGAGCCCCTTGCGCCACTTTTGCGTCACTTTTCCCATGTTAAAAGTGACGCAAAAGTGGCGCAAGGGGCTTATGAATCTGCCCCTAGGACTGCAAGCTTGTCTGCCCTTGTCTGCCAACAGGCCTGCTTTCATCCAGTAGGATCAGAGCAGGTAGCCACAGCTTTATTAATCAAGTGTTTCTGTGTGGTCTGTTGAATTTAGACATCATTTAGGGCATGGATGGCATTGGATTGAGTTGGGAAGTGTGTTTTTTGGAGTGGGCTTTCTGATGTTGTTGGGCTTGCCCATGTGGCTTGTGGCCATTTTGAAGCCTAGGCCTGCAAGCTTGCTGTCTGGCCTTGTTATCTGCCAACGGGCCTGCTTTCATCCAGTAGGCTCAGAGCAGGTAGCCACAGCTGTATTAATAAAGTGTTTCTGTGTGGTCTGTTGAATTTAGACATCATTTAGGGCATGGATGGCATTGGATTGAGTTGAGAAGAGTGTTTTGTTGGGGTGGGCTTTCTGATGTTGTTGGGCCTGGCCATGTGGCTGGTGGCCATTTTGAAGCCTAGGCCTGCAAGCTTGTTGTCTCTTGTCTGGCCTTGTTGTCTGCCAACAGGCCTGCTTTCAACTAGTAGGCTCAGATCAAGTAGCCACAGCTGCATTAATCAAGTGTTTCTGTGTGGTCTGTTGAATTTAGACATCATTTAGGGCATGGATGGCATTGGATTGAGTTGGGAAGTGTGTTTTTTTGGGGGTGGGCTTTCTGATGTTGTTGGGCCTGGCCATGTGGCTTTTGGCCATTTTGAAGCCTAGGCCTGCAAGCTTGTCTGGCCTTGTCTGCCAACAGGCCTGATTTCATCCAGTAGGATCAGAGCAGGTAGCCACAGCTTTATTAATCAAGTGTTTCTGTGTGGTCTGTTTAATTTAGACATGATTTAGGGCATGGATGGCATTGGATTGAGTTGGCAAGTGTGTTTTTTTGAGGTGGGCTTTCTTATGTTGGTTGTCTTAAAGACATGCTTTTGTTGTGTGTGTCTGGTGTGTGTTGGTGTGCAATGCATGCACCCTGCAGACCTTTTTGGTGCCTGTGAATTTTCGTATTTGCATTTTGTTGCATTAAAAAGAAAGGCAGAGCAGTGTGCTTTAGCATGCATCCTTTACCTGGCTTTTATAGGCCTTTTGTCAGCTCCTGGTGTTTCCCAGGCCCCCTGCTTGTTTGGAATTTGTGAGTGTCTATGTGGCTAGTGGCCTTTTTTGTGTTGGGAGTTATTAGTGTCCTGCTTTTGCCATACATGGTTTTCCTATTGGCTTACTGCTTCCATCCATCCACCCCCTTTGCCAGCAGCAGCTCCATGAATGAAGAGATGCTCAAATAATTTAATGGCAAATAGGGTCCACCCCACATCCATTACATTTTTATTTTGGTGGTTCTTATTATCTTTCCTATCCTTCCTGAGAGTGTAGTGTGTGTACACAGTAGTATAACATAGCCCTTGTTGACAAAGTCTCAGAAATGGCTAGACTATATCTTTTGTTTGCACTAATACAGTAGTAAGTAACTGAACCACAACAACAAATGCAACATTTCACTGATGTTCTTCTCCTGGCTTATTTGCTTTTAGGTGCACAAAAAGCCAGAGGAGGAGGTGTCATCATCATCACCCGTTGTACTGCCAGCCAGACAGAAGTCCTGCTGCGTGTGACCAGAACTTGTTGTGCATCTGCGTCCTGGCTGACATCTGAAGAAGATGGCCCCAAAGAAAGGTACCAGGTCCAGTACTAAGAAAGTTGCCGGTGAGAAGAAGGAACAGAAAAAGGAAGTGCCATTAACCACGACTGGTGTGCCGGCCAATGTTATTTTTGGCACCAAAAAAGTTACGCCGGCAGCAGCATTGTCCCGGAACCAAGCTGAGAGCAGCACCTCAGCACCAGCGGTCCAACCCCACCAACCTAGGCCCAAGGCCTTGAGTGTCACAGAGGTAGCCAGTCTACTAACGAGCAGCGATGTTGAAATGTCATGATCGCAAAGTAGTACACAATCAACGCAGGCGGAAACTCAGCAGATAAGTGTGCAGCCGCAACAAGAACAGCAGCAGCCGCAACAAGAACAGCAGCGGCCACAACAACAGCCCACCATAGTAGTTGTTGCTCCTGACGTAGGGGCATTTCAGGAAATCGAGCTTCCTGCAGACAAAGTGGAGCAAACCACTGGTTCGGAAGATCTATTGTCTTCCAGACCACCAGCAAGGAAAAGGAGGCTTAGTCCATCATCTTCTTCTTCAAGCCCCTCTTCTGATGATCGTGATGCCACTTGGCAGCCACCAGCTCAGTCTGAGAGTGATGCACGCCACAAGACAATGCTTCTGAAAAGGAAGGTCCCAGAAACACTTAGAGTTATGGAGGTAGATGTAGAAGAGGGGGGTGAAGTTGATGAAGACGAGCCAGTCATCACGCACATCACTCCCACCCCAAAGGGATTGGAGACCAACATTCTCACCCTATCCAGAAAGGCTGCTACTGAGCGGGATGTAGCACGGATATCACCAACACAGGTTACACCACCACTACCTATAGCTGCCATATTTTCCAAGGCCCGGCAGGGACCTACATCCAGCTCAACCCTCTCAGTAGGTAGTGGTAGTAAAAGTCACAGTGTAGCTGCACAGAGTCACATTCCAAGCACACCCTCCAGTTCATCTGGTATTGAAAGTGGCACATCCAGCAGTGCCAGAAAGTTCTCCTCCCCAGTTTGGGACTTCTTTTCTGTTAGCACCAAGGAGGAGAACATTTGCTATATGCTCAATTTGTCTACAAGGTGTTCGGCGGGGTAAGCTTGGTACAAACTATGGTACCGGAGGCCAAGCAAGTCATCTCAGAATACACCACACCATCGTGTGGGAGAATCACCTACTTCAGTTAAAAGAAAGTAGAAAAACTCAACCCATTGAAGTTGGTCAGGAAGAATCAGGGGGCGATATTATTGCGGTGGAAGGTGAAGAAGTGGGAGGCATTTCTAGTGGTGGTACCGCCCACATCCTCCTCAGTAACATCTGAGTGGCACCGCAGTAAGAGCCATACTCAGAGTCAGGCGACCGAGTACCGCAATGAGACAAACTGCGTCGTTGAGCCTAAGTGGGTTAATGAAAACAACAGCACCACAAAGGAGAGTATTCCAGCCTACCATTGAGAGCATGCTTAGGTTGGAGGGGCAGTTTCAACGCAACCACCCAACGGCACGGTTGTACAGTGCAAAGCTGGCTAAAATGTTAGCGCTGGACCTTCTCCCTTTTTCATTTGTGGAAGGGGTGGGTTTCCTTGAATTTGTGTCAGCCATCTGCCCTAAATGGAAGGTTCCCAGCCGGTCCTATTTCACAAGAATTGCTGTTCCGGCACTACATCATGATGTGCTGGAATTGGTTGGACAAGATTTGCAGCAGAGTGCTGTTCACAATATCCACCTGACAACAGACATGTGGACCAGTTGCCAGCCACAGATTACATGTGCATCACTGCACACTGGGTCTCTTTTGTGGAGGTTAAAGATAAGCTATCTGAGCGAGGTGCTGTTGACAAAGCTGCAATTTTTAAAGGTACTCGGAAACATGCAACTGTAGCCATGTTCGCCATGGAGAAATCTCATACTGCTGAAAACATTTTGCAAGAGTTTCGCAGCAAGGTTTTTGAATGGCTGTGCCCAAGAGGGCTTAGTATGGGTTTTGTTGCCACAGACAATGGCAGTAATGTACTTAAGGCCATGGATCTTGGTTCCCATTTCAGGGTTCCGTGTTTGGCGCACTGCATAAACATTATAGTTCAAGACTCTCTGGAAAAAGAACCCATAGTCAGCAACTTACTGGCCATCTGCCGAAGAATATCCACTCATTTCAGCCATTCTTTTAAAGCTTGGAAGCAGCTGAGGATCATTCAACGTGAATATAGGATGCCAGTCAAAGCACTCATCCAGGAGGTGGCAACACGTTGGAACTCAACGTATTACATGCTTGATCGTCTGTTTGAGCAGTACAGGCCACTCAATGAATATGTCTGGCAAAGAGGGGATGCTACTGTGAAAGGCATGACCCTTCAGATGGAGCAATGGGGCCTAGTTAAATGCCTGACTGAGATGCTTCGGCCTTTTGAGGTCTTTATACGTGAAGTCAGCAAGGAGGACTGTACAATGGGCCAAGCTATCCCATTATTGCAAATGCTAGAGCATCAGCTGAATAAGGTGTCTGAATCATACAAAGGTGTAGAGGACAAAAAGGGAGCCTATGACTTGGTGGAGAGCTTGCCCGTTGCTTAGCTGAAAATTCAAGGATAGAAAATAAAATGTTGTCACAAGAACATTGCATTTCTGCCACAATTCTGGATCCATGGGCAAAATTTGGACTGAAGACATTCTTTCCTTTTTCAGAGATTGATGTTGCCCGCTACAAAACTTGGATAGCTGTGGCAGCGAGTAGGTTGGAAAATGAACGGCTGCTAATTAAAAGCCCGCAAGATCAACCCACAAGAAGTACTGCAGCAGGGCATGCAGCATCAAGTGCAACTTTGCAGGCTGGGGGCAGTGCATTTGGATCACAACACTCACCATCACTATCGACAACAGCAACAATAACTGGATCATTAGGCCCAGTAGAATCGTTAGACGATTGGTATGTACAGTTAGGCATTAATAAGCACAGTGTTGATGCACAGAGAAAAGAGCCGGAAAGTGTAGCAGCAGCACCCCTGAACATTGAGCGGATGGTCCAGGCCTATCTGGATGACCCAACAGAGGTGTACATTGATCAAAACCAATTGCAGTATTGGTATAGGAAAAGGTCTGAATGGCCACTGCTCAGCAGGCTGGCGATAAGCTATCTGACTTACCCTGCTGCAAGTGTCTCTTCCGAACGTGTTTTCAGTGCTGCTGGTTCCATTGGAACAGTGAGAAGGACCAGTTGCTCGCCCAAAAACGTGGAGAGGTTAACAATGATCAAAATGAATCAGCACTTCATACCACTGAATTACACAATACATGAAGCAGGGGAGGAAGATGAGGACAGCGGCTCAGGTGATGGAAGTAGTGTGTCACATGATTACCTACCACTGGCTGAACCCCCAGAGTTTGAGGATGAGCTGTACTTCCCTGACAATTAGGCTTGCACTTACTGTCTTCCTCCCTTTTTTTCCCTTTATTTGTGTGTCTGTCGTTCCGGTTACAAACTTGTGAATCACAACAAATCCATTACCACCGTCTTCTACTCTTCTTATTTAATATACAAGTTTCAGGTGTCTGCAATTTGACAGTACAGTCCTCCGAATCCAGCTCCTCCGCTCCATCATACTGAATCTCCCGCCTAAATCCATTGCCCTCATGAATGATGATTGCATGATGGAAAATAGAAGAAAAAATAAAAACTCTCCTAGTCCCGCCAAAAGAAGTGGAGCATGAATCAGATGACTGCTATAGCTATCCTCCTTTCAAAGCCGAGAGAGACTGCTCATTAACTAAAATGAGATGGAACAGGTAATGATTGATGCCATGCATTAGACGCAGAGTCGCAGACTGAGTGATGTTGTTGTTGTTTGTTGTGCATGAAGTTATGTCATTGTGCACTAATCATCTTTCTACAGTACACACTAAACGTAACTCAAGGTGAATTTCCCCCTTCTTGCAAATAAGAAATTTGTAATTCTCCTGCAGGTTGATACATTGCTTTTGATTGAATACAGGAAGGGGACTCAATCTGCGCACTGAGTTTGATTGACAACAGCACTGTCCATGCTGATGATGGCGAAAAAGACGGCCCGTTAACTTAAGATGAGAAGGATCAGGTAATGAAAATTAATGGCATGCATTGGACACCTGACTCTGAGTGATTGGTATTTGTGTTTTTGTTGTTTGTTTGTTGTGCACGAAGTGAAGTCAAAGTGTACTAGTAGTCTTACTGTACACACTAAAGAGTGACTCAAGTCAATAATATTTCTACTCTTGTTGTGTAATAACAACATTTTACTTCTACTGCAGGCCGATCGTCACAGTCAGTCAGTACAAGTATCGGAGATGATTGATGGAATAATAACAAGTCAGGAGGACGTTTCATGAGTGGCATAAAAGCCTAAAGGTAAACACGTCAACAACAACCACAGCAGACCCAAATGCCTGTGTAGAAGTGGAGTCGAGTGTAGCGGTGGGATGACTGCTGTGCATTGATTTACTAACTTAAATTGTAAAATGCTTGGTTTGGAATGGATATGTGCTTTGCCTTTGTCCAACTCTTTAAAAAAAAAAAAGTACTCTAAACGGAGGATGTGCTAAGCTAGGCCTGTCACTGTGGGCCTGCTCTGTCCTGTTGTTGTTGAAGGTCAATGCTGGAAACAGACTAGAGTAGAGATGATGCATACAAGCCGCCTCGGAAAGTGTTCTTGTTGCACTACACCATAACTTGTGCATTTGTTTCAACTTTGTTTCTCAATAGCCCCTTTGTTTTTCCATCTACAATTACAGGCCGGGCCTTGCCCTATACTTGGGAAAACATTACAATGCACACTTACCTTACCAATAAATCTACATTTTTTTCCAGCCGTGCAGTGGCGAGTGGCGACACCCAAGATTGATGGATGAGAGGACCAAGAGGAATGCCGAGATACAAATCCAGTCCACATTTTTGACCAGGATAACACAGTAACAGTATCTGTTGTAAATTGGCAGCGATTGGCTTAGCATTAGCGGAATCCATCTTGTATTTAGAAGCTATCTTGTCCATTTTGTGGAATCCATTTTATATTTCTGGCAGCCATTTTGTTTGCTATGTGCTGCCATGTGCTCACCATGTGCTTTGTCCTCCCTCAGTGTTGACTGTTCTTGTAATCTTCCTAGAAATGAACTATATTTAGCATCTTCCACTTTTGCACATGCCCAGTGAGTTTTCAGCTGTCCTTGCAGCTGTTAGTAGTATGTAACTGTCAGGATGTGTTTACTAGCATTGGCAAACTGTTAACTCCTCCTACTTGTCGACTGTGCATTTCTATATGACCTTATATGTACATAAAACCTTCTCCTGTACTTGTAACGCCCTCTTTTGAGCCCCTGTGTGGGTATAAAAGGACCATGCTCCTTCTGTTCAGTGTGCTACTTTCATGCATTACCGAAGGGTGCTGTGTGAATGTAGTTCCACCTCATGAGGTTTATTTAAACTTTGTATTTTCTATTCCAGTTTCTGTGCCAACTTCTTCCTATTGGTCTGAGGACTCTGTGCAGAGAAGGGTGAACCCCTTGCACTGGTAGGCCTAGCTGAGGTCCACTTCTACATATCAACTTTCATCTTCTTTTAAATATTTTGATTCATTTTTTTGTCTACAATCTTTACAACAGGGTGTTCTTCTTGTTGTTGTTATTATCATTAGGTTTGCTCGTTGTTTATGATTCATCCCTACCAATATTTAAAAATTCTATTTGCTATCTGTAAAAGTATTAAGCCTGGAACAACAGACCAAGAAGTGTATGTAATCCGGGTCTCCTTATCAATCATCATCATGCATGCATTTCCCTTTTCTCCCTTAACATATTGATAGGGATATGGTAGTCTTCAAAGATTGTCGTTTGTTTGTCCATGCATACTGTTTTTCACTGTCAAACCTTTCCCCAAACCCCCTTCCCATCCATTCAACAAACCCTAACCCTCTTCCCCCGGGCTGTGTGACTTATTATCAAGGTGTGACTAAATTAAATGTACACCAATACTTAATCACACGCTTGCTGGGGCGGATGTGACGAAAGCAACAGTACTTCAATTTCAAGGCAGAACGATGATCTTCTTCTGCTTGCCCACCCATGAGCAGTATATTTTAGAGGTGATTTTTATTTAACAAAGGAACATATACCTCAGCATTAATTGACTGCATTGATTGGATTTGTTGTCATTCCTCATACACAACACTAACTGTTATGCTGTAGGCCTAGTCAAGTGACTCGACACAACTGTAGTTTGTAACTCTGTCTAGTAGGCTATCCCCACCACCATTATGTTTTGTTGTAAAATATTTTAGCATATTATTGTTGCTCGGTAAGTTCTGTACTGTACTTCATTCTACTACTCCCCAAACAGTCTTTCAAAGGTGACTGACTGTCTCATTTTCTTTTTTTGCAAATGCTGCTGCCCTGCCAGTGTCTACTACTACTACTATACTACCACCACCACCCCAATCATGGCATGTTAGAAAAAGGAAGCCATCTTCACCATGCAGCCATTGCTGTGCCTAAGTTAAACATCAAGCAAAGGAAAGAGAAGTTTGGGGGAGGCATAATTAATAATGGGCATGTTTTCAATGAATTCACACACCCCTTTGAGTCCAGATAAAGAATGCATAGACTAGCAGAGAGATTGAAAGTACTAGTAGGACAACTCAATCAGTGAGGGGTGTCGCATCTATCTGTTTGTGTCTTACACAATCAGCCAATTATTTAAATCAAACACTGGCTATGGGCGGACCTGCACCTGCAAGGAAACAGTGTGATGTAAAACAGAAACCCCACCTACAAAACATTAACAACATTGCATGTAACGTAGAAATATTGATTTAATGTACCCTAACAAAAATAAACAATGTAAAAAAAAACACAAAAGCTGACCCAACCCCCTCCCTAACCGCAACCAATGTCTGTAAAAAAGTCCAAAATATTCCAAAACCCCAATGTCCAATTCCCACCCACCCAAACAAGAATTAAAAAAGGGGCAGAAGATAGGGACTAAGATGTGTGGCGGGATTGCAGGACAACACGCATCTGCTCCTCTAGATGGGCGACGCGGCACCTGAGAGCGCGGCAGTTGCAGCCACAGTGGGGGGGCACCAGAGATGGTATTGCGGGCGCGGCGGTGGCGCCGTACCGCTGGAGGGCGGTGGCTGGGGCCCGGGGGACTGGAGGAGGCTTGAAGTGCTGCAGTCTCCTCCTCCTCCTCTGCCAAGACCACCAGCCACCGATATTCCTGCTGGATTGCCTCCAGCTTGTGGCGCCATGCCTTGGCAGCCAACTCCTTCTGATTAACTTTGGAAGGAGTAGCTGTATATCAAAAAGAAAAAAACAAGACAATTGTAAAATATACTCTTCGAAAAACAGTAAGACTAGTTAATTATACACATAGTGGCATGGTAGCACTATAAAGCACAGTACATAACATTTATTAAATCTCGCCCGTCCTTCTTTCCACCCGTCTTTCACTTTTTAGTTGAACACCAGGTGATCTGATCTGACTTTTAGTCTTCTCCATAAAACTTTCAAAGCGGAGTTGAAATCAGATAGATGAGGCCATTGGTTACTCAATACTCCCGCCCCTATGCCAATTAAAGGGTGTCTTCACTCTTCAAACGTTCACAACAACTCTTACTTACTTAGGACATCGGATGGTGGACGGACATCCTCACGCTAAAAAGGGACCACCCGCCATAAGGGCGGGGGTCCCGTGGGGACAATTAGGATGCGCCCGCCACAGTGGCGGGTGCATCCCGTTTTTTTATCATTGGGGTGGGCGGAAAATACATGTTGTGCTTTTCCAAGCACAACGTGACAGGCCCCACACGGAACCTGCCACGTTGTGCTTTGAAAGGCAGGGGGGTACCATAGCATATGGTACCCTCCATGGGGGCCCGCAAGGGGCACCCCAAGCATACTCCGCATGCCTTTCCGTGGCGGCAATGCCGCCACGGAAAGGCATTCCAAAATGCAGATTAATGGCTGCCGGTGTGTTCAGACACCGCCACCATATTGAACCCTTTTCCGCCCGGTCGACATGTCGACTGTGCGGAAAATCGGCGGACGGTTTCTATCTGCCGCGGACCCCCCAGACATTGTAATATCTATGGCGGGGGGTCTTCTTTACAGGGATGGTGGGAGGTTTGCCCCTGCGGGGTCAGCGATGACTACCGCCAGCCCGACGGGGGCAATCCGCCCGCCATCCTAATGGGGCCCTAAGTCTCAAAAGTACAGAATACATACAGTACACCCTTACAGTGAGTGTGATGTCAACAATAGATAAGGATTATGAATCTAAGTTACCACCGCCCGCCACTGGTGCTGGCACTCCCCCTACCGCTCCATCGTCGGTATCGGCAACTGCTGCATCCTCTCCCTCCGCGTCGCCTTCGCTGGCCCCGGCAATTGTGGTCGTGGTCGGTAGTGCGCCTAGAAAACATTACACATTTTTTAGGCATCATATACACCTTCACCCATTGGTCAGTAGCAAGATTGAAAAATGAGTTAATAGTATATAACATACATCACTAGTACAAATCAGGTAGTAGTAGAGTAGACACTAGTAGTTATATATGGTCCCCCCTAGGGTCATTCTAGCCTTTGCTTAGTTAGCCCGAGCCATGCAACCATTTTACCTTTGTGTCTTTTATTTTTGCACATGTGACGTTACCTTGCAGCTTGTTGTAAAAGACACCTTTGAGCCCACATGACCTCACACTGCTACTGTCTACGCGCTGCATACAAGCGGTCAACCAAAACATTAACAAGCCACTTTTTATGAAGTACTGGTGTACTGTTAGTCCATATTGCTTATCCATAAATGCTACACTTTTTGGCACGGCTGAGAAATGCTTGCAATATACTAACGCGCACCATTTTTTTTTCGTATTACAGACGGAAGATTCCCTTCTACGAACCAGAGCTTTGCAGAGCTTATGATGCAACAACTACCAGTACTAGGTTCTTCTAAGGTGAGGGGTCCCTTCACTCAGAGATCTTCCTTTATAAATGTATCTAAACTAAATTCCTAGGGGATGGTGGTGCTTCCACCACTGTTCAGTTATCATGATTTAATTCCCAACTGTAAGTAAGTGTAACAATGTTTATTGTTTTAATGTTATTGATTTTCCTGTTGGTGCTGCATTAGAATATAACAACATCCAAGCTTGTCAATTCAAAATAAACATTTTGAACTTACATAGACTTGGCGGTATTTGGTGTGGACTTACACGAGTGAGCAAATTAAAGGAAGGGTGTGCATGTGCATTGCTTCCACGACTGAGAGGGTGGGTGTGTTATGTTCTGGGTTGTCTACTTGTTGGGTATCTTGGGGCGAGGGTTCGGAGAGCTAATAGTTATGACAAGACACTACTATAACTAGTCGGGCAGGGGATTGTGGTGTGTTCTGAATTTCTGATTGAGGTGTGTGAGGAAGGTCCAACCTACCATCACCAACATCCTATTTTCTTGTGCAAAGGTCTGTATGTGCAAAATCCCTACAACAGTAGTAGTATGTCCTATCATATCAAAATAGTAATAAATCTGGTTGGGCATTTGTTGGTGTGAATTGTCAAAGCCTCAAGATTAACAAAGACTCAAGATCAATAAGACTAGAAGTAGTACAAGAGGACGACCCAAAGGACTGGACTCAATGGCTAGAGCTACTGGTGAATCTGAGTTTTATTTACAACCTTTCAAATAAAGAGTGGCCAACTGGGCAAGCTTAGCTACTACAGTACAGACAGACTGATAGTAGTACAGAGTGTCATCATAGCAGAGGCAGGGATAACAAGATTTTTGAAACAGTTTAGATCGAAGGATAATTCTTGGTAAAAAATAGCATTGGGAAACTGAAACAATAGTTCGGGAAAAATATGGTGCAGTAAAAGTTATGGAATAAGAATTATTATTAAAAACAAGAAGACTTACTAGGGCCAGGAGAGGAGCCCAGGTTGGTGTCCTCCTGGTTGTGTTGTTCTCCCGCCGACACTGTCCCACTCTCTGTCTGCCATCCCCTGGGTGCTAAACAGGAAAGATATAAGAAAGGGACAAACATTGATGGATGGTGTCAAACAAATAAAATATTTTTAAAGAATGGTCAAAAAACACTAATGTAAACAACAATTGCAATAACTAAATTGAGCGATCTCATCTGGTCAACAAGTAGTATCGGGGGATTCGCGGATCGACTACTTACTATTTATCAACAGTAATCCAGTCTTCCATTCTGATTCCAGAATACTAACTAAGCCCAAGTACGACATACCACCCGACCTAGCCCAACTATTCCAGGCGTGCCAATTGTACATTAAGTATGCATTTCCACTTCTTTTAGTCCTCAACAATGCATTTAGTCAAATGGAGGACACATGACTACATTTTTTGTATACACCAAATTTTGGGTTGATTGATTGATGCTGATGTTCTGCTAGTGCTAAGCCTATTACCATCACTCATTGAACAAACTAGAAAAGGTTCTAATAAAGACTGGCGTACTAGCAGCACTGAGGGGGCATCACGCATACCACTAAAAAATTACAAACTCATACAAAGTAACTAAACCTAAGTACCAATCCGCCCCTATTCTTAGTGACAGGACCTAGTAAGGACTAGAGTCACTATAGCATTACGTAACTTAAATTCTCTAAAATAAACTCTTACATAATCACGCTAAGCGAGCGCAAATGCAAAGTTGCAAACAAGTAAGACTAGTAGTAGCGCAGAGGAGCACCTGTGTCATAACAATCACAGAAGACTTTTAAACGTAATTAACCTGGAATGTAAGCAGCAACATTCTAGCGGTTGGAAGAAAAAAAGATATTTGCAATATATAACACAGAGCAGAAGAACAGACAAAGTAGTAATAATTAAATAGTTACTCACCAAGCCCCGGGACCTCCACTCCTAGCAGGTCCAGCAGGTCCTGCTCACTGTCCAGGATGTCGGACCACCTGTGCGTCAACTGCGCCTGGGTGCGCCGGACCCCAAAGCAGCGCAACACTGCCCGGCACACCTTCCCCCACCGCTGTCCGGGCTCCCGAAGCCCAGACCCGGACCCAGGCCTGCCACCTGCTGCCAGCGTTGAGGGGAGGTTGCGCTGCACAAAGAAGATGAGTGCAGCCAACTCTACCTCCCCAAATAAGGCCCGTGCCTGCACCCCTTGTGGGCGCCGCCTTACACAAGGAAGGCGGTTGCAGCTCTGGCTGTGGCAAGCCCTACCCTTTGACATGGTTCTGGGGAGAGAGAGAGACGGGGCGGGAAAGAAAAGGTAATAAAATTAAAAAAGTAAGTAAAGGAAATAAATAGCAGGCAATAAAAAGAGTGAAAAAGTAGCTAAAAAAACCAAAAAAAAGTAGACAAAACCAAAAATATAGAAGCAGGAAAATAGTTAGAGAGATAATAAATAAAAAAGATTTTAAAAAAGTGGCTTCAAACAAAGGATTGGAAAGATACAGGGAGGATTGAAAATCAGGCCCCAGAACCATGCAATAGAGTGAAAAACAAGATGGCCGCGCCCATTGCGACATCGTGCGCAAGTTCGCGCGATATTTTCTCTCCCTGAGCACGCAAAAAGCGTCGCGAACAAGTAAAAGCGTTCCCGAACAGGAAATACGTACCGCGAACGGGCGCAAGCATGCATTGCACGACCCGGAACAGATCAAGTGTAAACAAGATGGCCGCGCCCGTGAGCAACCGCATGGGTAAGTTGGCGAGCCGCGTTCACGCAGAAAATACCGCGAACGGGCGGGAAAAAACCTTCCGTGTCTTTGCGATATTTCTGCGTGTTTGCGGAGATTTTTAACATTTTCGTGATAGTTTGCGAAAGTGAATTTCGCAAATTTCGCCCACCCCTACTCATCATGGGCTCTAAGAAAATATGACCACATCTCCCCAGACCTTTTGCAACTAAATTGGCTATCTATTGAAGCCAGAATCTGATTCAACATTGTTTCCTGACCCACAAAGACATTCATTACAACACTCTGCTCTACCTAGCATATAAGCTTGAACTCTCGGGCTCTGGCCGGAACCTTAGAAGTACGTCCACCTTATTATTGAAACCACCAAGATTCAAAAAGAAAAGATCTTACAACCGTACTTTCACTGGTCTTGCTCCAAGAATCTGGAACTCCCTGCCTCCCAAGATCAGATCCAATCTTTCCACAGTATCTTTCAAGAAACTTGTCAAACGGCTACTCTTGAACGAACTTTAACAGCATCAACCTGCTCTCACGCTTCTGTTTTGTTAATATTTTGATTCTTATTGTACTACACAGGTGCGCTTTATTTTATGCTTGTATGTTAAATTGTTCTTGTGCTCTAGGACACCTCTAATACCCCCAACTCTTAACTGGTTATGTTTCCCCCTTTGCTGTAACCTCACTTACTGCCCCATTGAGTTTGTTACCCTTGTTTTCGCCATTTCTGTACAGCGCTCTGATACCCGTCTGGGTCTTGTTCGTGCTTTATAAACTTTTCAAATAAATAAATGTAGACACCATAATTCCAAACAAGCCTCAGCTATTTGACTCATTTGCACACCAAACTTGTACCTTAGTTACAAATTAAATGTGTGCTAAAATAATAGCAAAAGTGAAAGATGCTACTTCCATGAGAATAGAATATTTGACATATGCAGAAGGGCCAACTGAAGGACTTGATTGCATGAAGCCACAGTATAATCTTAGAGGTAAGCAGCAGCAACTCCTCCATTAAGGTGGAGGAGCTTCACACCACTGCTCTCTGAGCAGTGCAAAAAGGAAAATAAGATGATGATAACACCATGTTAGCGTTTTATTTTTTAGTACTGAGCCAGGGCATGGCAGGTCTATGCTATCCTGCCAGACAGCAGCAGCCAGCAGGGAGGATGGTGTTGGTACCTGTTAGATCTGGGGGTCTCTAGTTGGCAGGGTAGGTACCACTGTCCAAGTAGGGACCCTTGCTTCTAGTCAGGGAAAGGGGGATACACTGTTAAGATAACCCCTGCTCACCCTCTAGGTAGCTTGGCCTGAGCAGTCTAGGCTATCAAAGGCAATGTGTAAAGTATTTGTACCAACACTCACAGTAACACAGTGAAAACAAAACAGATTTACTCCACACCAGTTTTAGAAAAATAAGGTATCTTTACTAAAAACTTCACAAGACCAAATACTACAGAAAAACCAACATACAATTAAAAAGGTTACTTTAAAGATAGTTCAAGAGTTTGAAGAAAGTACTCCAGGATGTAAAATCAGTGTCCTGCACAATGCGACTCTCAATGCACAAAATGCGACACTCTCGTGCCCAACAGTACCTGTAGTTGTGTTAAGGTTCCCAAAAGCTATAACAAGGAAGAAGGCAAGGGCGATGCGATACTCCTGAGACCTTGGGGAGGCTTTGCAGCAGCCCTGCTTCACGCAGCAGAGGTAGGGGGAGGATGCGATGACTTTGGCTTTCATTGCGTAGGTTTCTTAGGGGGAAGCTTCACGCACAGGTACGATGCGACGATCTTCGATGCGGCGTGATGCGCGGCGCAGCGCGGATTTCTGGCTCTACAACCCTCGATGCGTCACGCGGGGCGCGGCGTTGTCTTCTGGCGCCCCAACCCTCGATGCGTCACGGGATGGGACTCTGCGTCGACACACGCAGCGACTGGATACTTTCACGCACCGGCAGTGGTGCGGCCCGCAAACTGGTTCTGCGATGACCCTCGCAGCGCCAGGAATCTTCACGCACCGGGACGATGCTCGACGCACTCGGCGATGCGGGGACTCCGGGTGTTGCGATGATGCCGCGATGAAATTCTCCTCGCACTCTCGCTCTTGCGACTCGCAATCGGATGATGCGTTGGGTACCAGTTGCTCTTGTTCACGCTTCTGCTTTCCAGCTCCCAAACACAGCAAAACGACCTCCTGAGGCCCCAAGACTAGGCAAGCACTCCAAGGCAGGTCAGAACTCCCTCAGCAGAGTTCCAGGGGAGCTGGTGGTGAAGTCCTTTTGTGCCTGGGACTTCTTAACAGGGAGCCAGCTCTTCTCAGGCCCTTGGAGATCAGAATCAAAAGAAGGGGACACAGGAAAGTCCTTCCTCTCTCCTTGGCAGCAAAGCAAAACAGCAAGCAAGCAGTCTTCTCCTCTTCAGTTCCTTCCAGCTTTCTCCTTGGCAGAGGTTCCTTCTTAGTTCCACAGTGATCTAACGTTTAGGTGTCTGGGGTCCTCTTCTTATACCCCTCCAAGTCTTTGTCTCTCTTTGTTTCAGTGGGGGGATTCCCCTGCTCAAACTGGTTCCTGGGTGTGCTCTGCCCTGGAGCACCTGGTTCCTTTCAGAGTGAGGGGCAGGGTCGTTAGATGCTCAGCAGGAGGTGGAGCCTTCTTTGTGCTGGCAGAGGCAGAGTCCTCAGCCTGGCCAGCAGGGGGTGGAGCCGGCATTGTGCTGGCAGAGGCAGCCCTACTCAAACCCAGGGGCTACTCCTCCCACCCATTTAGAGCAGATCTCCCTATTCACCCTGCTGCTGACTCATCCAGACTCCTAGAGCCACCTAGCCCATCACATGACACCAGTCAGCCAATCTGCACACAGACACACAGGAAGGTTAAACAGGAGAATAGCTACTTTCTAAAAAGTGCTATTCTCACACAGTGAATTTAAAAACCATCTTGCTAAAAAGATGTATAATTAAATTCTGAACACAAAGATACCATACTTGGATTTTCTATCTTGCCTTTAGGGGAAGATAGGCATGTAAACATCCTTCCCCATTCTGTCCTATGGGCAAGATAGCCTCTCAGCAGTGAAAAACGAAAATGGCTGCAATTCACTACCAGGGCATGTTACACACCTCAGTACATGCCCTACCTTTCAGATACACTGCACCCAGCCCAGGAGGGTACCTAGGGCCACCATAGGGATGCCTGACATGTACAGAAAGGGAAGGATAAGGCCTGGTCAGTGGTTGTGTTGCAGGGATTCTGCTTATACACAGAACTATGCGTAGAACCCCAGGACCTCAGTGAGTTGTGGTGTACCAGAAACTCACCTCAGAACCCAGAACCCAGTATCCGGCTAGCATAAGTGTCCCATTCGTTATCCGAGATTTAGCTCGGCGGTCCCAATGAAAAGACAACCCAGAACAAGCGACTCAGTACATACTCAGGAATGGTGGGAATCGGAAATACCTGTTCGTATATTATTCTCACATCAGTCCACAACAAGAATCAACAGAGACACGGTGAAAATAAAAAGAGTTTATTTTTATAGACCACGTGTCCTAAGATGCAGTACTTTGGCTAATACAAGCAGACAAATGATTAAAATCAAAACCATCAACATAGTTACAATTCCATAGAATATAAAAGGGGTGATCATGTTATAATGACAGTGGATACTACCACCTTCCCTTTACTAAGAAGCTAATATTATTATTAGACTAACAGAAGGTCTCTTAGGCTTGAATAGGGGACCCCATACCTCAAAGATCAGCTTAGTGAAATCACATCACAGGAGCATCAGGAGTCTTCTCGCAGGAAGGCTCGTCTTCGGTCTGAATAATAAACATGATGTCTGTGATATTAAAAGCACCAACTTTCAGGTATGTGCAGCTGCTCGTGTGTTATGACTAAATAGTGGGTCGATCAACCTAGAGTGGAAAACATGCATTGTCTAACAACTCAGACTGTTTGTCACATCGTGTGCAGACCAGGGTCGCTGCGCAGAGCTCGGGATGGTAACAACAGATTGCTCTCGTGTGAAGCAAAACTCGAGTCAGCAGTTTGTTTAAGCAATAACATGTGAACGCAGTGTCGTGTGCAAAAGCAGCAAGATGGCTTTCTAACTTCTAACGTGGTTATGCTAACTTAACAATGTATGTACGTATTAAGGGAGTCCTTACTACATGCCCCCTTGATCGAAGCACTACTTAGTATGCAAGAAAAGAGAGAACGCAGAGTTCAAACACTGGTCAGTTCAGGCAAAGTTCGAATAGGAAAAAATCAAAAGTGGAAAGAAAAACAAAAAACCTCAAACGTGCCGTGGGGGGTGAAAAAATGAAAAAACGCCTCACCGGGCAGAAGTGCAGACGTACAGGGACAGTTCAAGACACGTGAGGAAAACATTGTGGACGATAGTTCACTCAATCCATGAAAGTATACGCAGCATATGTGGCCACTGCTTCCAGCAGAAAATCATTGGCACGGCCACTGAAAGTTTCAGCCATCCAGTTAATCAAAGAAAAGGAACATACATGTTCTTCTATTAGCGGAGCCTCTAGCACCATCAGAGGGCAACCAGCGTGTACTTCCAAATAACTCATATCCAAGAAGTCATATGCCGCTCTCGCGATGTCCCAATTACCCAGGATACCATGCGCCGCACCGCAGGCCATAATCCGAACACCAGAACAGGCGGACTCGTGAGACACTAAGGGCCTCATCAGTCGATCATAATCCGGGTCCGGAGACACCATGTTGGTTAAGCACAAATCCATAGGCCATTCAAAGGGACAATCTAGGCAGGGGAAGACAGGTTGCACGCAGGTGAAGTAGGAATACCGGAAGGATAATCCATATGCCAGGCTCAACGTCGCCAACGGCAGGACACCATAGTAATCAAGCATCCTGTCACGAAGAAGCTGCAGACGGGACAGGCTGTCGTGTGGCACAGAAAGAGCAGCCATTCCGCAAGACGAAAAGTAAAAGTAGCACACCTGCCACTAGCGCCAGAATTAACGGGACACCTCCAAAGACGCTCGAGAAAATAGAATGAAAAAATGCCGGTATCACACCAAAAATAGTTTGGAAAGAGGTCACGAGGCCCGAGCCCACAAGTTTAAAAAAATGAGCCAGGCCAGTCGTGGACGAGGCATTGAAAATTGTTTGGATCAAAGCTCCAAAATGCAGGGGGAGGTCAGTATTCAAAAGCGCCTGTACCTCAGTGCGCGTATTTGCTACGTGAAGGACAAATGTTTCCCGGGAGGAAGTCAATGGCACCTCCTTTTGGGACAATAGCGCTCTTAATCTGCTCATCTTGTTGAACTCTGCTTTCAAGGTTGGAATCGAAGGCCAGATGGAAGCATCTAGCCTCCCATGCGGGAGAGGAAACAGAACGTTATTGCAGCAGACAACCCTCTGCGATACAGTTACTATATACGGGATCCCCACTAACATCCCGCAGCAAGCTACATTGTTTAAAATTAAATAACTACCGTTTGCAAGCAGCGTGAAAGATGGCGTAATCACTGGTACCGGGATACCTTTGAGGACGCAGGCCAAATTCGGGGCGTGTACATTGCAAGTTCCGTGCAACTGAATGTGCCTACATACAACAGAATGATCAGGTGACGTTGTACATTCTTCACCCTTCAGATAAACCTCAGTACCGTCCCTTGTACATCTATACGTAAAGGGGAGGGACCAAACTTCATGTATGAAAGCGGTACCCAGCTGTTCATATCTACCCAGAGCATAGTGTTTCATACAAGAGGTAAACTTAAAAAGTGCGAACGGGAGAGTTATCAATCCGTGTAAGAGCCACACTGCGGAATCTACTTCCGCTACAGAGAAAGGTAACGGCTCCAATTTTTCAATATGTAGCAAGGAATATGTAGCATCCTTCATGGACATGAACTGCTGTTTGTCAGTAAGGTTAAAGGGAAGAAATAATGATGTTGTATTCAGATAGTCCCAAGGGACCTTCCCTGCCTTCAATGTTTGTAATGTCCATGCAAACTGCATAACAGAACGCAACTGGTTTTGACCATGATACAACACAGACATATCATCCTGCACAATATCCACAATTGAAGAAACAATATTATCTAATGTATAAATGCGAGAAGAAAGAGTGTTAATGCTGTTATCAATAACTGCTAATACTTTTTCCATATTAGCCTGATCAATAGCTCTCAATCTTGAAGCTGCCTCAATTTGCGACAGTTTCCATACTTCGTTGTAAATAGCATACGCCCATCTCCTGGATCTGCCACCCACAGGACCTTTAACAAAATCATTCAAATCTATTTTGTCATGTAATTTTGATAAATGAACTTTGACAGATGCCAAGGTAGAATGTCGCAGCCAGGACTGACATAATTTCCCTACAGAGTATGTAGTTACTGTATGTGACGACTCAAACCGGGGGTCTACGCGATCTTGAGTATACCCCGGTTTCAGACCTAGAAAACGACGTTGACAGGTATCAGAACTGCTTTGCCAAATTAACCATCCCTCATTACTAAATTTTGAAATATTGAAAGATGAATTAGAAACCAATAACTGCAAAGCAGGAAGGGACAGATCTGTGTGGTTATTCCAATTTGGGTAAGCACCCAGATCCGGCACAGAAGGCGAATTTAGTTTTTTAGAAGTGGCCAATCCGAAACAGGTGGTTTGGAAGATGGTTGCATTTAAAAACAACATATGATTTGGTACTAGACAGGCACGGTGTAAAGCTTCAGTTCCCTGAACCTGCCACGGTTTGGAACCCCAAACCGACTTAAAATCAATAGTAGCCTTCCATAGATCATAACCTTTGATTGACAACTCATCCATAAAGGACTTAGAATATAGCAATTTGGTGTGTGTCAGTCTAACCTTGGAGGCAGACTCAGGCTTAACTTTAAAATAAAAGGATGCCGGGGCTGAAACACTGAAATCAGTAAAATAAGTAAACTTATCAACTAATGTATGTGAACTGCCAAACGAGGGGGAGGGACAATGTTCCCACTGGGTAAAATTTACAACATTTCTAAACGTATTCGCTTTATGCAGGAAGTGATTGCCATAATGTTGAAAACAATACTGTTCTGCATAATTAGCCGCATTGTCATACAAATCCTCAGCATCAAAGGCGGCATAATATTTCAAATCTGAAAATAGTGCTTCAATGGCGTGTACATCCCAATCATCAGAACGTATGTTCTGTTTAACTACATCACCCATAGAAACACGAAATACATTAGGCACATTAATGACCTCTGTAGGCCCATTAATTTGAAATTTAACTGCATTCCATGCGATTCCATCCATGACGGGCCAGGCAGTAATATTCACAAAAGTCTGGTCCCTTTTCATGATGTGGGATGAGGAGTGGGGGGCCAAAGTTCCATTGATAAGTCTAATTGTCGATCTCTCTTTGAGATAATGGCCATCCACCAAACGGAAGAAAACTACAACAAATCCAATGGACATGAACAAAAAAATACTGAAAAGCAGCAACCAGATGTATGTCCAAGGGGCTATCAAAAAATGTCTCTTAAACCAACTTACAAAAACAGCAATGTTCGATGGGGGAGTTGAGGGCAAAGAGTTAGTGTCAAAGGAAAAACGGGACTGGCCAAGTGCTGTAGATTGTAAAACAGGCGAGGGTCCACGTGTAGGATAAGCATACTCAGTCTCTTCGGGCAAACCACCAGCCGGTGGTATCAGCAAGGGATCAGTAACTGAATGCATCTCGATGGCAACATCAGACAAGGTGGTAGAAGCAGGAACCAACATTGAATTTCTTTGCATTGTCTGGCATGAAACTGCCGGAGTCATACTAAGAAGTATAGGCCACTCGCTGAAGTTTGACATTGTCAATAGAGATGTACCTGTTTTCTTTGCGACCAGGAAGTGGAGGTAAAATGACTGTTCTTGTACCCTGCACTCCAAGCACTGGAACTGGTGCACGATAAGAGGGGCCGAACTCCTTCTTGTTCTCCACCTTCTCACGGACCAGATCTCCAACTCGGGGTAGCCAGCCGACTACCGGAATCTGAACCTCAGCTTCAGATGTGGAGGGCAAATGTTCTTTCGAAAGAGAGTCTCTGGCTTCTTGTAGAGTCTGCAAAACAGCACAGTGATCATCTACGTCAAAGGGTGCGGTCGACGCCGCAATGTCTAGACCATCAAGGTCTGGAACAAACATTCTGATTCCGAAGAGCATCATGTACGGGGTCCGCCCACCCAGAGACGTTCTAGGGAGATTATTAAGTGCACGTTGGACGTTATACAAATGGGCTAGCCAGTTCCGGCCTGTGCCTAAAACACGTGCTGTCAATGATTGCTTTAAGTCACGGTTCATTCGCTCCACCACACTATTACCCTCAGGTCGGTAGGGAGACGAAAATTTGACTAGGACCCCCAAATTTCTCATAGCTTCCTTGTAAGCCTTAGAGGCGAACGCAGGGCCCTGATCAGAATGGAAGGTACCACACGCAAAAGTTCCCACAAAGACACGCAAATCCCTGATGACAGTCCGCGAGTCAGCACTCCTTTGTGGCCATACCCATAGAAAACGTGTGCATGAATCCACTGCAACCAAGATGTACTTGTACGCAGTATCAGAAGAAAAAGGACCGCAGTGATCTAAATAAACACAACCAAATGGCTTATTAGAGATGTACAGCTGTGTCTGTGGTGGGCGCGCAACAGTAGAAGGTTTAATCTGTTGGCAAATGTCACAATCAAGAACATATGCGCGCGCTTGTTTATATAAACCAAACCACCAGTAACGTTGTTGTAGCAGAGATATTGTAGCTGACACACCGGCGTGGGCTGACGCCAACCCCTCGTGCGCAGCTAGGATCAGTGCTGGTCTGCAGTCCGCGTTGGGAATAATTCTGTCACCAACGTCGTTAATCCTCACTAATGGGACGTTATCAGGACTTAAATGATAAATATAACGAGAGGGAAGACCCTTCGGGTAATCAGCTCCCTTCTCTGTAGCAGCAATAGCTGCCAAGATGTCATCATCAATCTTACTTTTGGACCTTGTAACTGCTGCCACTAAGTATGTAGCCACTGCTGTTTTCGCTGCCTCGTCAGCTAAGCTGTTGCCGACAGCATGGACACCAAGCCGCTGGTGACCAAGAGTGTGAATAACACTTACGAGAGGGAGACGTTCTTTAAAGTCTGCCACTCGAACCCAAAGCGTTTTATGCTTAATTGTGCTACCTTTAGTGTCTCGATAATCATTCTGAGACCGGAAGTGTAAATTGTCATTATAGGACTGGACACAGTAGAAGGAGTCACTCACTATAAGAGTAGTGAGTCGGGGATCAGCAAACTCCAGTGCAAGCACCAGAGCCCGGAGCTCCGCCAATTGCGCGGTACAATCACCCAATGACTGTTTATGCACTGCATCAGATTGGAATTCACCATTTACGAATGTACCTACGACAATTGCGCAAGCCGCTGAATAAGCGTGCTTCGATCCAATTGCGGGTTGCGCAGACCCGTCAGTGTATATGACACAATGGTATTCTTCGAGCGGGCGCAAAGACAGAGGTGCCGGATGAACGAATTCATACTGCAAGCACTCTTGAGTCTGTAATGAGGCATCAAAGATGTAAGTGACATCTGGCGACGTCAGTGTTGTGGCCCATTGTATCCACCGTGGATGCAAAGCTTTAGAATTTGGTACACTTGCTTTAGTCACTGCCTCTAAAGCAGGATATGGTGTTACAACCAGAATCTGTTTCCCATGCGACAGTGCGCGTTCCTTGAGGATCGCCATCTGCACAGCAGTCAGAACTTTTTCGACCGTGGAAAAACGTAATTCAGCAGAGGTGTACAAGTGGGATTTGTACGCAATGGGGACTGTGTCGCCCTCATTAAACGTCAAATACGTGAACCCCACGGCGCCTGGTACTATTCTTATTACCAGGTTAGTGCGGTTATCACGTGTCAGCAAGTATTGTGAAGCAAGAAGGTCAGCCTGTAAAGACTGTAAAATTGCAGAGTGTTCTAGCTGCCAGCTAGACTTCGAAAACGAAGGTTGTACCAAGGCGTAAAGCGGCTTGATACGCTGGGCATAATCAGGAATGTACGTACGGCCGAAATTCAGAAAACCCAGCAGAGATTGTAATTTCTTCAGTGTCGTAGGAGCACTTAAGCGTGCACACTTCTCCAGAAAGTGGGGGGCTAACCCCTTACCTTCATTGTTGAGCTCGAAGCCCAAAAACAACACCGTATATTCTGCGATGTGTGACTTCGCAAAATTGAATTTGTAGCCATAGTCAGCAAAACTCATGATAATATTGTCGACTCGAGACAGATGCGGCATCAGCTCATCATCCGTAAGATAGATATCGTCAACATAGGAGTATGCGTCGGGGTCTATTCTTTCTAAGAGAGAAACCACGCGAGCAGAAAAGACGCCAGGGCTATTTTTGTAACCCATGGCTAATCTTGTAAACTGTTTTTGTTTGCTGCCCGAAGTAAACGCTGTCCACTGGCTACTCAGTGTGGACAGGTTGTGGCTAAAAAAGCCATTGGAAATGTCAAGTGTCGTTTTAAACCTTTTACGCACGAGACTGTCGACCAAAGCCGAGCTATGTGTATTTTGTACCGCGCAGGTCCGGCAATGGGAGTTTAGGTGCCGGTAATCCAAAACTAAACGGTACGAGCCGTCAGGCTTCGTTACAGTGAATAAAGGGTTATTCATAGGGGACACACATGTCTCAATAACAGCCTGATATTCCAATTGTTCAAGGATTGCCGCGACGTGGGGTCTCGCTTCACGACGCATAGGATATTGAGGTTGAGGCTGGGGCATAGACCGCAATGGAATCTCATGGCAGGGGGACAATCTGTCCCATCCCACCTGAGTACGATACACCGCCGGCGCAAGCGCAAGCGCCCACTCCCCAGCATACACTTCAGCTTGGTCCTAAGGCACCGTGTGCGCAAAGGACGGGAGGATTACTTCCTCCCCTCTAGGAGCCTCTAAAATGAAAGCTGGGGGCCAATCTGCCTCCGCTAGGAGGATATCATACGTGGTGGTCAGATTATCCCAAAAAATCCCTTTTATTGTACGTTGTATGTCACCCTCAATTAATAAGACTATTTCATAAAGTCTGTCAGGGGGAGCCACTCTGGTGTCAGCTGTTTCAACAGTAACCGATATATCAGTTGCTGTCACCGCCAGAAAAGGACGCAGAGCTTGACGGACTATGGTAATTTCCGCTGCGCTGTCCAGGAGCGTCAGCGCCCATGTCCGGTTCCGAAGCTGTGTCCGCACTATCTGAGGCATACCTTGCCGTCAGAGCCGCCACTTTCTTCTTCTGAAACGGGGGTCTTTGTCGTGCAAATTCGTCCTGCTTGCCTTTACCCTCAGTCTGTCGGGGCTGGTCACGCTGTTGTGGAGCACCCCGACCTTTGCCACCGCCTCCGCCACCGGACTGTGTAGCCGATGTTTCCTGTGAAGAACGAGGAGAGCGCTGTTCAGAAACCTGAAATCTATCAGGAGACTTTATAGTAGCACGATCGCGCAGATCATAAGTGCGTTCACTACTTGACTGTACGGGAGAGGCAGGCCGAGAGCCCTGTTTCTGTTGCTGCTGCTTTCCCTGTTGTTTAAACTGCCATTTTTGTTTTGGAAAAATTGGTCGTTCGTCCTTACCAGACGTTTCTGCCTTACCCTGCTGTTTTAGATCGGGATTCTTTATGACAGGCTTAACTCCTAAAGAGCTACGACCCAAATCCCGATATGCCTCTGCGATTATTTTCGCAAATTCCTGTGGTTTGTCCTCCTCAGCAACTCGCTTCAGTTCATTACGAACCTGGAAATGCAAAGCATCACCCTTAAGGTTTCCAATTATCATGGTAGCCACCAGGTCAAATTGACCGAGGAGCCGCATCCCTAACTCTATCGCAGACTCCGCACCATGGTTCTCTTGAACTCGTTTGATAATGGAGGGCAGCTGCAACATAGACGGAGTGCCAAAGCACTGCGCGTACGTCGCTGCAAAGACCTTGCCCCAATTTACACAATCATCTATGTGGGGGACCAAGTCTTTAGGCAAACTAATGGTGAGGATCCTGTGTTTCTCCACAGGAGAAGTATTCGGGTAAACCGCTTCTATTTGGTCAAATTTTTCAGCAAGCCAAAAGGGGAAATCATCCCTATTTTGGGGGCGCTTGCCCATAACAGAATTAACCATAACAGGACTAATGACCACCGCGTGATGATCAGTAGGCTTCTCCGCAACAGCAGGTGCCCCCGCCTGCACATTGCGCGACACGTACTGCACCAACGCCCTATATACCGTAATTAGGGCAGTGTGCAGTACACGCAACTCAGCCACCGTCACCGTGAGGTAACGGGGATGAGGCGTAAATCCGGCTAGTACCGGCCAAGTGGCCCCTGCAATTGATAAAGGGCCCATTCTTGGCGGTATAACCACATGGGGAAGGGCGCCATTAAACCAAATAAGATGCTGCCAAGCAGATATTGGTATTTCCTGTGTCCTATACGGCGTATAGTTCGCTGGCATGGCAGCGGCAGTGTAAGAATGAAAGGTGTCATCATCCCCTACCGCCGGAATCGTCACCCAAGAGTAGAACAACTCATAGGGATGAGCCGCATCGGCTCCCACCACAAAGATGACGTTCATACCAGTGTCCGGCACCCCATACTGCGTCAAATGACGTTTCAGAGCTGCACGGCTATGCGCCGCAATATCCACCGACATTAGGACAACACACACTTGAAACTATCAGTAGCACAAGGGTTCAATAACCTTTTTAATGATCAAGCTTGAAGGAACCTATATCAATAGACCTAGGTAGGTTTAAATCCGTCAGACTTGTTATCCGGAAACAAGAATGAGGGTGTTGTGGACAAACGCGAGCACTACTAAGGCGTTTCAACTCATAGACCAAACGTTAGGTGCGCCATGTTGCAGGGATTCTGCTTATACACAGAACTATGCGTAGAACCCCAGGACCTCAGTGAGTTGTGGTGTACCAGAAACTCACTTCAGAACCCAGAACCCAGTATCCGGCTAGCATAAGTGTCCCATTCGTTATCCGAGATTTAGCTCGGCGGTCCCAATGAAAAGACAACCCAGAACAAGCGACTCAGTACATACTCAGGAATGGTGGGAATCGGAAATACCTGTTCGTATATTATTCTCACATCAGTCCACAACAAGAATCAACAGAGACACGATGAAAATAAAAAGAGTTTATTTTTATAGACCGCGTGTCCTAAGATGCAGTACTTTGGCTAATACAAGCAGACAAATGATTAAAATCAAAACCATCAACATAGTTACAATTCCATAGAATATAAAAGGGGTGATCATGTTATAATGACAGGGGATACTACCACCTTCCCTTTACTAAGAAATTAATAATATTATTAGACTAACAGAAGGTCTCTTAGGCTTGAATAGGGGACCCCATATCTCAAAGATCAGCTTAGTGAAATCACATCACAGGAGCATCAGGAGTCTTCTCGCAGGAAGGCTCGTCTTCGGTCTGAATAATAAACATGATGTCTGTGATATTAAAAGCACCAACTTTCAGGTATGTGCAGCTGCTCGTGTGTTATGACTAAATAGTGGGTCGATCAACCTAGAGTGGAAAACATGCATTGTCTAACAACTCAGACTGTTTGTCACATCGTGTGCAGACCAAGGTCGCTGCGCAGAGCTCGGGATGGTAACAACAGATTGCTCTCGTGTGAAGCAAAACTCGAGTCAGCAGTTTGTTTAAGCAATAACATGTGAACGCAGTGTTGTGTGCAAAAGCAGCAAGATGGCTTTCTAACTTCTAACGTGGTTATGCTAACTTAACAATGTATGTACGTATTAAGGGAGTCCTTACTACAGTTGCACTGGCCAGGTCGACATGGCAGTCCTGGACTGCACATAGGCACTGCAAGCAGGCCTAAGACATCATTTTAGGGCTACTCCTGTGGGTGGCACAATCAGTGCTGCAGCCCACTAGTAGCATTTGAATCACCAGCCCTGGCACACTCAGTGCACTTTACTAGGGGCTAACAGGTGAAACAAATATACCAATCATGGATAACCAATCAATATAACAATTTATACAGAGAGCATATGCACTTTAGCACTGATCAGCAGTGGTAAAGTGCCCAGAGTCCTATTGCCAACAACCACGGGTCAGAAAAAATAAAGGAAGAAGAAGCAAAAAGTTTGGGGATAACCCTGCAAAAAGGGCCATTTCCAACCCAACCCCCTTCCAGCCTAAAGCCAGGGAAGACCAAGCGATACCTCAATGGGATTCCCTGCTTAGGGCGATAGAACACGGAAACTGGCCCAAACAGCAGGGCACTATTCCTGTTCTACGCCTTCCTGAACCCGGTTTAATCTCTCCATCCATACTCTCAGGGTCCACCAAGCCAACCCATGTGGAACCCTTCTCTTCACCTGTAGACACCACCTGTGCAGCACCTAGCCTTAACTTGCTCACAGGTGTGTCCCAACAGACAGACAGCAAGCCACAGTGACCACTGACAGTGGTCAGGGATGAGACCCATGCCTTATGCCTCTCAGGGCTCTCAAACCCCTGTGGCATCAGAGGGTAGGGCGCAGTAGCCCCAGGTGCTTGGCACCCTTTGTCCACTCCCTTCCGTGTCAGGTCGGGTCTGACAACCTGGCACTGACCCACCAGCCCCGGGCCTGTGTCCGGTGGCTGGACAGGAGGCTGGGGTGGGCTGTTCCATACCAGTTCCTCCTCTTCCTTGGGGCTCTGTACCCTTCCACCTGGAGTGGTACCCCCTTCTAGAATAGTCAGGGCACCTGTGGCAGGTGTCCTGCACCATTCGCCCACCAATTCAGGGGTTCTATCCTGCAACTGGGATTCCAGGTCAGGGGGAACACCCCGGACCTGGCCCTCCAACCTAGGGTCTACACCCTCCAGGTGAACCGGGGTCAGAGGCGAGGACTCCCTCCCTCTGCACCCCCTTCCAGAAGTCTGCACCCTCCCACTCGGAGTGATACACCTCAAAGACAAACTGGTAGAGACACTGCTTACAGATGTCCCTCCCTCCAGGTCAGGCAACACTTGCACCTTGCTTCCCGACCCAGGGACCAACCCCTGCAGTTGAACACTTGCCTGGCGCACCAGGACTTCACTCACAGATGTGTCCACACTGGTAGACAGCACCCACCTGGCCAACACAATGGTGTGGCCCAGTCCACCCCCAGGGTGTGACTCCTGCCCCCCTTCCAGGGGCAACACTGTCCACCAGGACAACCAGCCACAGGGGCCACTGACAACTGGCAGTGATGAGAGCCAGGCCTCATGCCTGTCAGGCCTCTCTAACCTCTGTGGCGTCAGAAAGTGGGGGGCAGTAGCCCCAGGTGCCTGGCACCTTTCCTTCACTCTCTCTCCTGCCAAGTCAGGTAGGGCATCCTGACACTGGCCCGCCAGCCCAGGGTCTGTACCCTCAGGCTGACCAGAGGTCACGGGCGAGGCTCTCCTCCCCCTACCTCTTCTTCTGGGGTCCTGCCCTCTCCTCCCAGGAGAGTCACCCTCAGAACACAACTCACCCACCAGTTCAGGACCTCTCTCCAGCAACTGGTCTCCCAACCTAGGGTCTAAACCCTCAGGTTGCACTGTGGTCAGAGGCGAGGACTCCCTCCCTCTGCACCCCCTTCCAGAGTGCTGCACCCTCCCTGCTGGAGTGGTACCCCTGGAAGCCAAACCGGTCAGGACACAGCTTACAGATGTCCTTCCCTCCAGGTCAGGCAGATCCTGAACCTGGCCTCCCAACCCAGGGACTAAACCCTGCGGTTGCACACCTGCCTGGCATGCCAGGACTTCTGGGGACTCACACAGTATCTCCCCGAGGGTGACACATGACTCATGTGTCTTGTGACAGTCTGCCTGGTGCAGATCTCCCGGGCCCTGTCCACCTGACAGTGCGCGAAGATCCCCCAGGACAGAAGTGGTGTCACCATGGTCACTCCTAGGGGACTCAGCCCTTCTGGCTGGTCCCTGACCCACTGGTTCTCCCACTGGGAAACACATCACCCTCTCACCCATCAGTCTGGACTTCTGCACCCTCCCAACTGGAGCGGTACCGCCAGACACCAGAACAACTGGAGCTCTGTTTACAGAGGCTCCAGGTTCTCCTGACACTAGGAGATCTCCCTCAAATGGCCTACTAGCACTGTCTAGGCCCCCAACCTGGTGTTCTCTTAAGGAACCCTCCAGGCCCTGAGACTGGGTTTCGGGCACCTGGGGACCCACAGTCCCACACTCACCCCTTCTCCACTGAGACAGGACGTGAGCCCCTACACCCCTCCCACTACACTGGGACCTAACTGGGCTACACTGAACCTCTTCCACCTCACAGGTCTGGAAGATATCTGTGCCACTCCTTTTGGGATCACTCTCCAATGCCTCTTCAGACCCTCTGGCATCCAACCAAAGGTCTGCCTCCAACGCAAGCTCCCTGGAACCAGAGAACTCACACTCCACCGGGTGTTGGCATAGCTCTGGAAAACAGGGACTTAAAATATGCTCTCCAACAAATGAATCACACAGCCCCCCACAGTTGTTAACCAAGCTACCTTTTGCCTCACCCTCCAGTGCCTCATATATGTACCCCACACCACTCTCCTGAGATTGGCAAGACAGTATCTGACTGTCTCTGTCACACAACTCACACTCTTCTGGGCAGTCTTCACACTCACACACCAAGGTTTCTACCATGGGGGAACCCCTCTCCCTGTACCTCTCATCTAGGGTCAGTAGAGTGTCCCTCCCACCACTAGTAATATGGTCCCATGTGTCAGTTCCCCAATCTACTTCAGGGACACTGCACCCCACTGGAACTACATCATAAACCTGAACCCCCTGGTGTATGTCAACCCCCTCCTTCAAGTCAGGAGCCACATCTCTGGGCGTTCGTACCTTTCTCTCAGCACTAGAAACTACAATCTTGCTGCCACCATCTGAGCTGGACTCCACCTCCAACTCAGCCAAGCTCACCTCTTGAGCTACACATTTTTCTTCTTTCTGGGCTAAGGCCCACCGGATCTCAGCTTCCTTGATTTCCTGGTCTAATTCTCTGCACCTTCGCTCAGCAGCAAGGTGCCACTCACCTTTCTCTCCTTCACTGTCAGAGAAGTCCTCCTCCTCAGAATCGTCTGTTAGTGTTGCTTCCCAAATTCTGACCTCATAGGAATACAGGCGTGCCTCAAAATCCCCCCTTGTGGACCCTTCCTCCACGGGCAGCCCCCTCTTTTTGCAAAAAGCTTTTATCTCCTCCACTGTGTAGATATACAAGTGGAAAAAGTTGACTTCCATTTTGGCAAGACTTCACAGGTGCAACACTAGCCAGAGTCTTAGTATCCCCAAAATATACTTCCAGGAGGACACAAGGAAAGAAAAAAAAACAGTATGTGGTTGCGTAGTGGTCTGCACTTCAACTAGTGATGTACACCAATTACTGTGGGTCAAGTACAAATACAAGTTCAAATCCTCACCGCTGACCACCAATGTTAGATCTGGGGGTCTCTAGTTGGCAGGGTAGGTACCACTGTCCAAGTAGGGACCCTTGCTTCTAGTCAGGGAAAGGGGGATACACTGTTAAGATAACCCCTGCTCACCCTCTAGGTAGCTTGGCCTGAGCAGTCTAGGCTATCAAAGGCAATGTGTAAAGTATTTGTACCAACACTCACAGTAACACAGTGAAAACACCACAGATTTACCCCACACCAGTTTTAGAAAAATAAGGTATCTTTACTAAAAACTTCACAAGACCAAATACTACAGAAAAAACAACATACAATTAAAAAGGTTACTTTAAAGATAGTTCAAGAGTTTGCAGAAAGTACTCCAGGATGTAAGAATCAGTGTCCTGCACAATGCGACTCTCAATGCACAAAATGCGACACTCTCGTGCCCAACAGTACCTGTAGCTGCGTTAAGGTTCCCAAAAGCTATAACAAGGAAGATGGCAAGGGCGATGCGATACTCCTGAGACCTTGGGGAGGCTTTGCAGCAGCCCTGCTTCATGCAGCAGAGGTGGATGCGCCGGCTCCGATCTGTAGGGGGAGGATGCGATGACTTTGGCTTTCGTTGCGCAGGTTTCTTAGCGGGGAAGCTTCACGCACAGGTACGATGCGACGATCTTCAATGCGGCGCGATGCGCGGCGCAGCGCTGACTTCTGGCGCTGCAACTCTCGATGCATCGCGGTGCGCGGCGTTGACTTCTGGCGCTGCAACCCTCGATGCGTCACGGGACGGGACTCTGCATCGACACACGCAGCGACTGGATACTTTCATGCCCCGGCGGTGGTGCGGCCCGCAAACTGGTTCTGCGACAACCCTTGCAGCGTCAGGAATCTTCACGCACCGGGACAATGCTCGACGCACTCGGCGATGCGGGGACTCCGGGTGCTGCGATGATGCCGCGATTAAATTCTCCTCGCACTCTCGCTCTTGCGACTCGCAATCGGATAATGCGTTGGGTACCAGTTACTCTTGTTCACACTTCTGTTTTCCAGCTCCCAAACACAGCAAAACAACCTTCTGAGGCCCCAAGACTAGGCAAGCACTCCAAGGCAGGTCAGAACTCCCTCAGCAGAGTTCCAGGGGAGCTGGTGGTGAAGTCCTTTTGTGCCTGGGACTTCTTAACAGGGAGCCAGCTCTTCTCAGGCCCTTGGAGATCAGAATCAAAAGAAGGGGACACAGCAAAGTCCTTCCCCTCTCCTTGGCAGCAAAGCAAAACAGCAAGCAGGCAGTCTTCTCCTCTTCAGTTCCTTCCAGCTTTCTCCTTGACATAGGTTCCTTCTTAGTTCCACAGTGATCTAAAGTTTAGGTGTCTGGGGTCCTCTTCTTATACCCCTCCAAGTCTTTGTCTCTCTTTGTTTCAGTGGGGGGATTCCCCTGCTCAAACCGGTTCCTGGGTGTGCTCTGCCCTGGAGCACCTGGTTCCTTTCAGAGTGAGGGGCAGGGTTGTTAGACGCTCAGCAGGAGGTAGAGCCTTCTTTGTGCTGGCAGAGGCAGCCCTACTCAAACACAGGGGCAACTCCTACCACCCATTTAGAGCAGATCTCCCTATTCACCCTGCTGCTGACTCATCCAGACTCCTGGAGCCACCTAGCCCATCACATGACACCAGTCAGCCAATCTGCACACAGGCAAACAGGAAGGTTAAACAGGAGAATAGCTACTTTCTAAAAAGTGCAATTCTCACACAGTGAATTTAAAAACCATCTTGCTAAAAAGATGTATAATTAAATTCTGAACACAATGATACCAAACTTGGATTTTCTATCTTGCCTTTAGGGGAAGATAGGCATGTAAACAGCCTCCCCCATTCTGTCCTATGGGCAAGATAGCCTCTCAGCAGTGAAAAACAAACTGGCTGAAATTCCCTACCAGGGCATGTTACACACCTCAGTACATGCCCTACCTTTCAGATACACTGCACCCAGCCCAGGGGGGTACCTAGGGCCACCATAGGGATGCCTGACATGTACAGAAAGGGAAGGATAAGGCCTGGTCAGTGGTTGCACTGGCCAGGTCGACATGGCAGTCCTGGACTGCACATAGGCACTGCAAGCAGGCCTAAGACATCATTTTAGGGCTACTCCTGTGGGTGGCACAATCAGTGCTGCAGCCCACTAGTAGCATTTGAATCACAAGCCCTGGCACACTCAGTGCACTTTACTAGGGGCTAACAGGTGAAACAAATATACCAATCATGGATAACCAATCAATATAACAATTTATACAGAGAGCATATGCACTTTAACACTGATCAGCAGTGGTAAAGTGCCCAGAGTCCTATTGCCAACAACCACGGGTCAGAAAAAATAAAGGAGGAAGAAGCAAAAAGTTTGGGGATAACCCTGCAAAAAGGGCCATTTCCAACAGTACCATAAGTGCACATGACAGTTTGGCTGTCTGTCTTAGGACAGCCAAATCGTCATGCGTGCTTAAGTGGAGAGCAGTCTCCAGCTCCCAAGGGCTGTCTTAGCGGCAAACCAGGCCACTCAGACAAACCACAAAGCTGCTGTCCTGCTGGTAATGGTATTACCAGCAGGACAGCAGCGTTGTGATTTGCTGTCATGCTGGTTATACTAATGCCAGCATGAGAGCAGCATTCTGATTGGTTATGGGGAGTCTGGGAGCCTGTTTGCTTCCGGGAGTCAGAAACAGAAGAGGACGGAGGAGAGGAGGCAACCATACACAGGTAAATGATTCTTTCTTTTTTCTTTGCAACGCTGATATTTCCCTGAAAAAAAGTAATCACTATACAACTATTTAGTCCTGCATCCGATTCGCTTGGTGATTTTGGCTAGTTTCAACAACACAAGTGCCCAGATTAATTATGTGGGCCTTGAAATTCTAACAGGTCGGTCAACTTATTTTCCCATTAAAAATAATGAGCAACTCATATTGAGGCAACTTGTAATGAGTCCCATATTTTCCTGCCTGAGCAGATCCCTGGAAAATGTGCTTAGCCATCTGCCTCTGGGCTTCGGTCCTGCAGCACATTTTTGGGGAGATGACCGTCCCAAACTCATCTCAGAGGAGACTCAACCTCCCTGACTGGCTGAGCCCTTGAAAATATTAGGTTCACTATACCATGCACGGCAGTGAAGATCAGCCTGGCATTGTGAATATTCTGGACACACCATACAGCTCATTGAACATCATTTGGACCTGCATGGACCATTCTTCTGATAAAGGTACTTTATTCACCCAGCCATGCTATCGCTTCTACCATTGGTTGCATGTAAGCCCACAACCTGTCCAAGTAGATACGAGATCATGCCCAGTGTCGTTAAATTTGCTGCACCCCTTAATACAAGATTGGAGGCAGGCTGCTAAAGAAACATCCTTGACCAGTGTTGGTGTTTGAGAATGCCAACTGAAGCTCTCTACAGAGCTGGAGACTGGCTGCTGAGTTATTAATTGCTACAATGTGAAGGTGAGACTGATGGTGACTCTGCCTAGCGAGAACACCCCTCACTGTGCCAACTTTAATTATTTTCATTTTGCTCCCTTCATCCTTCTGTGTCCAGTGGTCAAATGTAATGATTGACTACCTAGCCAATCAAATAAAGAGACACTACTGGTGTTTTGGGAGCACTGTGCACGCTTGGGCTTGCTGCCAGGTGCTCACTTCTTTCACTCTAAGGGATCCCTAAGGCACACTCATACAAAGATACCCACAAAAATGAATGTCAAGACACTGTCCACCTATAACTGCTGTTGTGTGTACTTTTTCTGTATTTGCACAGTTCCTTCTGGCATTCTGGGGTTCTGTGCTTTCTTCATTGTTTGCATGGTCATAGCTTTACAACCTTTAGAACATTACTAACGTTATAGTAAGTGGTTAGAGAGGGACCTTAATTTTTATTGCTGTATATTGGTGAACGGAAGCAAAAGAACAAATCAAAACATTCACCCCCAGTCAAGAGATCTGGGTTAAATCCATCATTCTTTTGCTCACCATGCCACCCCAGTTTAGACCTGGCCATATGCAAATTAGTCTTGACCCTGTGCCTCATGGGAACAGTTCAGCCCGAACTGCTAAGCCAGGTCCTCCCTGGAACGGAAACAAGCATCCTAGGACCGGTTTTGGGGTTTCATCCCTCTTCACCCAGGATAACTTGAATCCAGTGACACAGTGAGCCCGGGACCCACATCTGGGCATACACGGCGCACTTAGAGCGAGGAAGCAAAAAACACACAATTGATGGACGGAATGCAGAACAAATCAAAACATTCACCCCCAGTCAAGAGATCTGGGTTAAATCCATCATTCTTTTGCTCACCATGCCACCCTAGTTTATACCTGGCCATATGCAAATCAGTCTTGACCCTGTGCCTCATGGGAACAGTCCAGCCCGAACTGCTAAGCCAAGTCCTCCTTGGACCAGAAACAAGCATCCTAGGACCGGTTTCGGGGTTTCACCCCTTTTCAGCCAGGATAGCTTAAATCCAGTGGCACAGTGAGCCCGGGACCCACATACATATTATTATTGATACACATTCTCTATTGCTTTTGTGATAATTATGTTGGCCTGGAATCACCTCCTTTGAGTTAGATCTTGATTTCATGTCCACACCTACTCAAAGTGGCAAGGAAGCCTTAGGTCTACTCTCAACTGCCACTAGACAAAAATCGAATCTCTCTCCTGCAGGTACATTAATCACCAGAGTTATTGTGTTACTTTCATTGCTACCTGAAAACTGTTGTGTATACAAGGAACTCTGTGGTGCTTTTAAAATTGCTGCTCTGCTACAAAACTGGGCCGGTAATAAAAGCAGCCCTCCACCCTTCCAGTCTCCCTGGGAAATGCACGATGCCTGGTATGGTATGTTGGGTCTTGTCACCTCCTATGCCTTCCAGCTATGCATAACCACTAGTGCCCGGCAGGGCATCCATCACATTTGAAAACCACCACACATTTTGAGGGTCGGAGTTCCATCTTCTTGGGGGTGCCACACTAGACCCACCCACGCTGATACCGGCAGAGGCTCCAGCAGACCATCCCCCACTGGTGACACCTTTAGCCCGTGAAGCTTTCAGGCCGGACGCACCAGACAATGCCATCTCTTCACCTCAGGTATATAAACCACACCGACTCTCCCGAGTCTGCTCCACTGTTCATCGCTGCCACTAAACAGGGGGCATTAAGTTAAGGTCCAGTGAACTGGCATGCCCGATGCTCACTCCACCCCCCCACATCACATGGTACCCAGTCCCATGTACCTGTACCTTGAAATGCCTTGCCTGCCATGCTGTGCCTGATCGACCCCTCGTTGGCACTCAGCCCAGCTGCTCTGCTGTACCCTCGGGATTGCCCGTGCCTTCGCAGTATGGCCCCCACGCGTTGCTGCCAGCATGCCCCTGCCTCCATCGTCCTAGCCAGATGGAAAGGAGGTAGAAAACTCGACCCCACACAAACCAAAGATGTCATGGTCACCTTTGCTCAACTCTCTCTAGGCCCTGGTCACACCCCCTCCTTTTTCCTCGCTGTCCCCCCACATGAGGTTGGTCCTGGCAATGGCAGATCCTGGGCTCCGCACTATGCCTGCCATGGCTTTACCTGACCTAGCTCCACCATCCCTGTTAGATCTGGGGGTCTCTAGTTGGCAGAGGTAAGTAGCTCTGTCCAAATAGGGAACCGTGCTTCTAGTCAGGGTAAGGAGGATACACACTGTTGATAACCCCTGCTCACCCCCTTGGTAGCTTGGCACGAGCAGACAGGCTTATCCCCAAGGCAATGTGTAAAGTACTTGTACCAACACTCACAGTAACATAGTGAAGCACCACAAATGGATGCTACACAAGTTGTTTATCAAAAATATTAATTACTTTATATAGATGAGGCAGATCAAAACGACATAAAAATCACATACACATCGCTCCTGATGTTCAGGTCTGGTGTGTGCCTGCCCTGGGGTGTGTGCCGGGTTGTGGCTTTCCCTACCACACATGCTTGGGGGGCCTGTGCTGTGTCTTTTTTTCTGGCCTGGCTTTGCCTTTGCCCTGGTGGGCCTTGTGGCCGTTGGCCGGCGGACCACTTTTTTGGGGTGGCGATGGGTTGGTTTGGTCCTGTCTCTTTGCCCTTGGGGCTGGTCGTTTGGGCCCGGTCCTTTGGCTCTCTGGTGTCGGGGCTCCTTTTGGGCTTGTGGTGTATCTGGTCCCTGTGCTTATGTTGCAGGGGAGGGTGTGGTCTACAGCTCGGCTGCTGACCTTGGGGCTGGGATTCCATGGTACGAACCTCTGGGTCTCCTCCACGTCCTGTGATTCTGGGCAAGGCCCTTGTCCTCTCTCCTCCATGGGTGGTGTGCCTCTGGAGGTGCCTTTCCTGCTGGGCAGTGTCCGGCTATGGTGGTGGGAGCCTTATTCCCATGGGGGTCACCTTTGTGTTTCTGCCTTCTGCTCACTTTGTCCATGGCCCGTCTCTCCCTTCCGGGTTGTTGGCTGGGCCCACCGGTGCCCGTGAGTCTTTTCCTGTCCCCCCTGCGTGTGCTCCAGCCTAGGGTTGCGGTAGTGTCGGTCGGTGTTGGGCGCCCGGCTCCTTGCCCTCCCTGTCAGTGGGTGCGTCGCTTTGTTTGGGTGTGGGTCTTTTTGGCCCCTTGGTGGTCGACAGTCTGGTGCCTGGTATTGTGAGTGCCCGGGCCGGCCTTCTGTTCTTTTCCTCAGGGCTCTTCTCTGTGCCTTCCTGGTGGGGGCTGGGCCTCGGCTGGCTGGTGTGAGCCGGGAACATAAAAGGTCAACAACGCGACACCCACCGACAGGGTGGGTAAGGGAGCTGCGACCTCCAGGAATGAACCAGAACTGACCTCACCCAACGCCAGAGCAAAGCAGAGCAGGTGAAAACAGAGAGGCAAACGAGAAGAAATGCCATCCAACAAGACAGGCACCCTTAGGCTGCAACCCAGGTAAGTAACAACCAGGCCCCACCAGAGCAGACCATGAAGCACACAGCACCGAGAAACCCATCGTAGGTACCCAGCCAGGTACTAACCAGGCGGAACAAAAAAGAGCAGCCGGGACACAGGCAAAAAATAAATGAAGCTCCATGAAGCCCACAGCACCTTGCATACCCAGGCCAAAGCCCAAACAGGTACCAACAAGGCTCAACCGCGCTGAACAGCCACAGGACTCAAAGAGCACACAGGACCTGGCTTACGTGCGCCCAATCAGGCACGAACCAGGCTCGACCCTGCCCAGCAACAGAAAGCAGGCAGGATCAAGTACATCCAGAGAGGCATGGCCGGAGGCTCAGGAGATGAATGCACCACCTGTGGAGGAAGAGTCTACAACCAGAACCTAGAGGCCACAGTGATACATGGGAAAAAAGTGGCAAAGGAACCGCTATGTGATACTCACCACAGGGGCAGAGAGACAGCACCTCTCACCTACTGCCCCCACCAGCCAACCAGATGCCCTCCAGCAAACCAGCGCAAGGCAGAACCGGCACTCCGAGGCCATAGCCAGGACCCCCCTGCTCTGCAACGAAGAACAGCAGGAGCGCCAGGAAAAGGACGCCAGCAGGATCCCATCAGCCAGCCAAGAAGCCCAGGGGCACCACCAGGACCGGCCCTGGGACACACTAAACAGCAGCAGCAGTGCGTCTTCCAGACCAGCCAAGCCACAGGAAGACGCGCCCACCAATCCGAAAGAGACCAGGAGGAACGGCTCCCCAGCCGCCAACCAACGCGGCTCCTGGCAAGGCTGGCAGGCCAGGAGACAGCACAGAAGGACGTAGAGGACAGCCCAGCAACCCAACGAAGACATCCAATGAAGACAGCAAACAGGTAAGAACCAGCACAACTCCAAGAACCATTCTGTCGCAAGACAGAAAAAAAGAACAGGCTGAATGCTGGGTTGGAACTAGAAACTAAACGAGTCCCTAACCAAAGTATGTGGATCATGTGTTGAGCTCTTGAGGTTTATGTACAACAGATATCACAATAGCATAGACAGTAATGCAAGAATTTTTTTTATAAAATTCAAAATTCTGTCTTTATTCATAATTGTTTTTTTAAAGTTTTTTAAAACTAGACACAAAATGATCATACACATTTTTAAAAAAACACTTTCATATTCACAACACACAGTGTTGATGATAAAAACTCAAGAAAACTACAACAGTCGACACGGCCTTTCGGTGAGACTTGAATCAACCACCTTCTTCAGGACAGAGTTTTCTAATCAAATAGCCAAAAATTAATAATTCCCTCAATCGCATCAGATCGGAAACTTTCTTCTAAGTGATTTAAAATCAGGAAAGTCCTTTTTATGTGGTACTGTTCCTTTGTAATTGCGTTTGTTGGAGCCACCGATGAAATTGGAGCTATCCATTCCAGCCCATTAAAAGACCAGTACAATTTCAAAAACAATACAGGGGTCAGGTTATGTACTCCCAGTGGGAGGGAGTGGGTTTAGGTATCCCAGCATTCCCTTGATCTTTTTTTCTGACGTGGAGATGGTCATCTCCACTTTGTTAAGGAATGGGACGAGGACTCGAGGGACCGGGAGGTAATGCCCACACGCAAAGTAACAGATGGCAGTGCATTGTGCAATTATATGTTACTTTGGGTTACTGTTCAATGTAAATGACAATTTTCATTGAATAGTAAATCCCACCCTAACATTTTGCATCGGGTTTCCGCTCAAAAATGAATGTAATCACGACTCAAAGAGTTTGTAAATCTAGGCGCCTGGCAGGCATAACAAACTGTTTTTATTTGCCTTATTTTTCCAACTGTTCATGTGTGTTGCATTGTGCAGCAAACATATGAAGTGGGAAAAACCTTAAAGCATACATGATGTATGTTAGAGACCCCTTCAAGTACTAACCCTATTGTTAGATCTGGGGGTCTCTAGTTGGCAGGGTAGGTACCACTGTCCAAGTAGGGACCCTTGCTTCTAGTCAGGGAAAGGGGGATACACTGTTAAGATAACCCCTGCTCACCCTCTAGGTAGCTTGGCCTGAGCAGTCTAGGCTATCAAAGGCAATGTGTAAAGTATTTGTACCAACACTCACAGTAACACAGTGAAAACACCACAGATTTACTCCACACCAGTTTTAGAAAAATAAGGTATCTTTACTAACAACTTCACAAGACCAAATACTACAGACAAACCAACATATAATTCAAAAAGGTTACTTTAAAGATAGTTCAAGAGTTTGCAGAAAGTACTCCAGGATGTAAAAGTCAGTGTCCTGCACAATGCGACTCTCAATGCACAAAATGCGACACTTTCGTGCCCAACAGTACCTGTAGTTGCGATAAGGTTCCCAAAAGCTATAACAAGGAAGCTTGCCAAGGCGATGCGATACTCCTGAGATCCTGGGGAGGCTTTGCAGCAGCCCTGCTTCACGCAGCAGAGGTGGATGCGCCGGCTCCGATCTGTAAGGGGAGGATGCGATGACTTTGGCCTTCGTTGCGTAGGTTTCTTAGGGGGAAGCTTCACGCACAGGTTCGATGCGACGCTCTTCGATGTGGTGCGATGCGTGGCGCAGCGTTGCCTTCCGGCGCCGCAACTCTCGATGCGCCACGGAACGGGACTCTGCGTCGACGCACACGATGACTGGAGACTTTTCACGCACTGGCAGTGGTGCGGCCCGCAAACTGGTTCTGCGACAACCCTCGCAATGGCAGGAATCTTCACGCTTCGGGACGATGCTCGACGCACTCGACGATGCGGGGACCCTGCGTGTTGCGATGGTGCCGCGATGAAATTTTCCTCGCACTCTCGTCTTGCGACACGCAATCGGATGATGCGTTGGGTACCAGTCACTCTTGTTCACGCTTCTGCTTCCCAGCTCCCAAACACAGCAAAACGACCTCCTGAGGCCCCAAGACTGGGCAAGCACTCCAAGGCAGGTCAGAACTCTCTCAGCAGAGTTCCAGGGGAGCTGGTGGTGAAGTCCTTTTGTTCCTGGGACTTCTTAACAGGGAGCCAGCTCTTCTCAGGCCCTTGGAGATCAGAATTAACCCCGGGCGTAGCACTACGCTTCGCCCACGTAGTGTACGTAGCGCTGCCTGCTTCGCACTTTCCGAAGTAGGCGAAGCAGGGCAGCGCTACGCACACGCCGAGGGCGAAGCGTAGCTGCTTGCCACCCGCCACCCACCTCCCGCCTGCCCTCCTTTTAATAATATAAGCATTGAAAAATAAATTAAAGTAAGTCGACTTACCCGTAAGCGCGGCGTCTCCGGGGCTCCCTCTTTCTGTTTCTAATTTCTTCTGGCAAATGCGCATGCGCGGACACCCGCGCATGCGCATTTCTCGCGAGAAATGCGCATGCGCGGGCGTCCGCGCATGCGCATTTGCCAGAAGAAATTAGAAACAGAAAGAGGGAGCCCCGGAGACGCCGCGTTTACGGGTAAGTCGACTTACTTTAATTTATTTTTCATTGCTTATATTATTTAAAAGAAGGGCGGGCGGGAGGTGGGTGGCACGTAGTGGGGCTACGCGAAGCGCGTAGTGTGCGTAGATTTGGGCACACTACGTGCTGCTTCACGTAGCCCCACTACGCCCACTACGCCCACCCTTAATCAGAATCAACAGAAGGGGGCACAGCAAAGTCCTTCCCCTCTCCTTGGCAGCAAAGCAAAACAGCAAGCAGGCAGTCTTCTCCTCTTCAGTCCTTTCAGCTTTCTCCTTGGCAGAGGTTCCTTCTTAGTTCCAAAGTGATCTAAAGTTTTAGGTGTCTGGGGTCCTCTTCTTATACCCCTGCAAGTCTTTGTCTCTCTTTGTTTCAGTGGGGGGATTCCCCTGCTCAAACCGGTTCCTGGGTGTGCTCTGCTCTGGAGCACCTGGTTCCTTTCAGAGTGAGGGGCAGGGTCGTTAGACGCTCAGCAGGAGGTGGAGCCTTCTTTGTGCCAGGAGAGGCAGAGTCCTCAGCCTGGCCAGCAGGGGGTGGAGCCAGCTTTGTGTTTGTCAGGGGCAGCCCTATTCAAACCCAGGGACTACTCCTCCCACCCATCTAAAGCAGATCTCCCTATTCACCCTGCTGCTGACTCATCCAGGCTCCTGGAGCCACCTAGCACATCACCTGACACCAGCCAGCCAACCAGCACACAGGCACACAGGAAGGTTAAACAGGAGAATAGCTACTTTCTAAAAAGTGCTATTCCCACACAGTGAATTTAAAAACCATCTTGCTAAAAAATGTATAATTAAATTCTGAACACAGAGATACCAAACTTGGATTTTCTATCTTGCCCTTATGGGAAGATAGGCATGTAACCAGCCTTCCCCATTCTATCCTATGGGCAAGATAGCCTCTCAGCAGTGAAAAACGAAAATGGCTGTAATTCACTACCAGGGCATGTTACACACCTCAGTACATGCCCTACCTTTCAGATACACTGCACCCAGCCCAGGGGGGGGGTACCTAGGGCCACCATAGGATTGCCTGACATGTATAGAAAGGGAAGGATAAGGCCTGGTCAGTGGGTGCACTGGCCAGGTCGACATGGCAGTCCTGGACTGCACATAGGCACTGCAAGCAGGCCTAAGACATCATTTTAGCGCTACTCCTGTGGGTGGCACAATCAGTGCTGCAGCCCACTAGTAGCATTTGAATCACCAGCCCTGGCACACGCAGTGCACTTTACTAGGGGCTAACAGGTGAAACAAATATACCAATCATGGATAACCAATCAATACAACAATTTACCAAGGGAGCACTTGCACTTTGACACTGATCAGCAGTGGCAAAGTGCCCAAAGCATCTAAACCAGCAAAAACGAAATCCAGCATAGCATCAAAAAAACACAGGAGGTAGAGGCAAAAAGTCAGGGGTAACCACGCCAAAGATGCCAGGTCTAACACCTATGCTTCCATGAATGCGTGCACCAGTCCTCTATAGCGCAAGGATGTGTGCGTTCACGCATGACTGCTGAAAGTGCGCTTGTGCTGAGGGACAGAATAAATGCACCACTTCTCAGCAAATGTTGTGCTTTTTCTCGCTCTCCCTTTGACACAAGGCAGCACAGCAAAACGGATGCAGCGTGGCCTTGCGGCAAAGAATAGTAAATCTGGGTCCATGCCTTCTTTTGCTTCTATACGTCAAAGCACAGCCAGCCGTGGCCATCAAGCCCTTTCCTACATCAAACCGATAGGAGGGAGCTGGCGATTTTTTCGACATTTTCGAGTCGAATAGTATCTAAGAGTACAGCGGTAATGTTTCAGCACAAATACAATTTCCGTATCATTGATTATAGGGTAAATCGATGTTTTAGAACAATTATTCAGTCTAACTTGGCACCAAATTATAGCAAATTAAACTAAACTTTAGCAAAAGATAAATATGCTGCAAACTCATCGCAATCTGACATTAAAGAAGCAAAACAGACATTTTGAAACAAGAGAGCAATTCAACCTCAATCGGGACCAGTGTCCCAGGATTTGCTTTTCCTGTGTGGAGCAGAACAGCCCCCTGCAGAGCTGGGGGTCCCAGCATGCGCGCCTCCGTGTGAAGGGCATGTGCTGAAGCAGGGCCAACACTCCTCAACTCACCAAAGCAGTATCCGTCGAAGACTTCACATGTAGCGTTATAAACGAGCGATGTTTGCTCCCAGGGTGGCTCGCGCCTGTCTGAATCGAAGTCCAGTAAATTGTCCCCTCCAAGACAGCTAATATTTTGTATATGAATGTATTGTTGAGAATGCAAGTAGGCGAGGCCTGTTTTACGCCTTTGTTATTTCTTACAGCATTACGGCTAGCATTCTGAATTACACTGTAATACCGATTTGGGCAGACACTGAAGTTTTTATCAGTTCAGCATCAGAAAAAAATGCCATTCAGTACCGTGTATCACCGAACCCAGGTTTTCTCAGGTCATCTTTCATCAGGTAATACATGCCAGAATTTGCCTTCTTAAATGCAGCAATTACCTAGAGAAATCAATGCTTATGGTGCTAGCTTTCCAAGTAATTCCCCATTCCTTACTAGAGCTGCAAATGACCGATCCCACGGTGAAGAGTGCTCCGGGTGTGACTGCATCGGAGGCCCAGCAGCCCGCTGCTCCCTGAGACCTTCATGCATAAAATTAACACGAGGTAAAATACTGCAGTGAAATGACTGCAAATATATCGTGCATTATAGTCCTAACCAGTCAGCGGCACACGGCTCAACAATGGATGAATATATTCACATTGCGGAATGAATGATAAAGTAAAGATGGAGTTCTTGGCCAGCTTCTATAGGAGCAGTCACTCCTTTCCCGGCCTCAGCTTCCCACCCTGCTCAAAGTTGTCTCGCTGAAATGCCACAATTTACATTCAAAGATCTCGTCAATTATTACGATCAGGGAATTACTGTCTAGCATCGCAGTGCAGCCACCCCATTACCATCGATTACAGGAGCACTGGTGCATTATTAATACAGGTGCGAGCGACAATAGCAGCCACACTCATCAACTCATAATAAGGATATATATACAATTGAAGTCAAATGTAAGAGAAAGATGAAAGGATCGGCATTTCACATGCACATATCATTAGCGGAGTCTCGACAGTCTACAGAAAACAGAAATGAAAAAATAAACATTATTATGAGTGTGAGCTTTATTTGAAGTAATCATAATGACATATTTATGATATTTGTGTTGCTCCATCACTTTGGAGCCAGCAGCATACTGCTTATTAAAATGCTTCTATCTCCAAATAAAACGGAATAAGCATGTGACATCGTTGTAGATTCCAATACACCAGAGCAAATATAGCATTCGACATGCTGGCACTAACAGCTCAGAAGAAGAAATCCACACGGTCAAAATTGGTACTTCGTGATTCTGTGGGTGAAAGCACCATGCTGCTATACTTCCCAACGCAAAAAGCCACATTTTGAAAAAGAACGAAAATGTTTTTTCCCGTCCCAAGTTGGAACCTAATTTACACATGAACCGGATCGAATCTTTTCCCTGTATGACTGAATTTTCATTCTTTGTTGAAAGTATTCATGGGCACCCAAATTCCGGTCAATAGGTTGGATGGAGAGTTAGTTTATTCCGCTGTTTTCAATTCAGTGAAACTTTATGTAGAATGTATTTTGCTCCCATAAGTTATTCTCTTACCTGTATTTAAGCAATGGTTGAGGATATAGAATATATACTTTACAATGGTAGAGTGAATTCTTCACCAACATTAGCACTGACGACTGAGAGTCAATGGGTCTTGCTTGCATTTGGAGTCTTGACTAAAACATTAAAAAAAAAAGTCTGCTGAAGAGAAAAAAACACAAAACTCATACGTTTCTATATACAATGCATACACACGAAAAATATTTGGTGTGATGGTTCAGTATATACACACACACACGTGCACGCACACACATATGAGATGTACTATCGACCCTCATGCAGTGCAATTCAAGCACTCTGTATTAGGTGGTACCCCAGACTGCCAATAGACAGAGGCGTGAGCAGGGGGGAACACAGGCCCGCTGCATCCCTCCTTGCCAGCAGTGCTGGGGGGACCGAGTTCTAGGGGGCCCCCTCAGCACTGTACTCACACCAGAGAGCTCCGGATTAAATCCGGAGGGGGCCCCTCTATGTACCTTGCAGTGGGGCCCCTTCAACTTTCGTTACACCACTGGGCGTGAAAAGAATACTCATTTGGGAGGAGCCAGATCTCAATCTATGTTTATTTTAAAGAATTGTTAGCAATAGTTTTCCAGAAAATTGCAATATCAAGCCAGACTTAAAAATGCCACTTTCACATGCATCAGACCAAAAACTACTTTTGATAAGGCTAGTCGGTGCAAACTAATTTCTCTATGCTTAAATTTGTGGACATTTTTTAGGGGTTTTCTGTAGGCCAGTTTAGCAGCACGATTGTAGGATTGTCTCCAGGTGCGTTCCAATTTTTTACAAAGGCTTTTCTCCTCACGGAGCTCAGGGGAAAACCACGGGGCTGATGGCCTCTTCCTGGTGGGGACAACAGCGTCTAAGGCCTTAACCACCCAGCTGTTAAAGCTCACTGAATCCACGTCTGGGTTCCCTGACAACTTGAGCGGGACAGTTAAAAGTGCGGGTGCCATACTATCTCTAGTGACATTGGACCAGATTCTCCTTTTCTCTGGGCCTTGCTGTGATCTAGTGATGCGGTGAGTCAGCTCAAAGCTGAGGGGTATTAAAAAATGGTCCGACCGTATAAGTGGTTTGGGGGCCGCTACTCTCAGGTTGGGATCATTAGAAAATATGAGGTGCAGTGTATCCGGCAGCATGTGTGGGAGCAGTGACCAGCTATGTCAGGTTGAGTTGGTCCAATGTTTCAGCCAGATAGTTAGCTTTCGTGCATTTGTCACTATCCATATGGACGTTAAAATCCCCCAGAAAAGTGAACCTGGCGTGCTTAACCCCTTCGGTGCCCGCCCCTTTCCCCGCCGTGTGCCGGCCGTTACATTAGCGGGCGGGGTTTGTGACGAGCTGGACTCGTCATGGGCACAGCGCCACCGTGGCCCATGACGAGTCCAGCTCGTCACAGGCACCGAAGAGGTTAAGGGAGAGGTCAGCTGCTATATCGCAACGTTCTACTGGATGGCAAGCCGAAGTGTTTGGAAGTCTGTATACTAGGATCCCGAGCAACAAAAGATCAGATGCGGTCTTAACGCAGAAGAACATGGCCTCTAGGATCCCTGTGTGTTCACTCTTCCTATAGGAGATGTCCCAGCCCTCCCTGAGATTAACAGCCACCCAGCCACCGGTCTTGTTGCCATCTCTATTTACACCCACCAACCGGAAGCCAGCAGGGATGGCTAGTGTGAGGTCTGGATTAGAGCTTTCACTGAGCCAAGATTCGGTGAGAAACATTAAATTCCATGAGTTTGCCTCCAGGGAGAGCCAGATGTCATCTGCATGTTTACGGAGGGATCTACATTTGATCAGGCAGGCCCTATTAGGGGCGATATTACCCCTGGCATCAGTGATAAGGGTAGTGCTTGGGGGTGAAGCGTCCTCGTGTTCAAGGAGTCTATCTCTAGAAAATAAGGACAGGAGCTGCAGAATGTTTTTTGGTTGGACACCAGGCAGTCTTGTTTGAATGTATAATCACAGGCCTTAATGTTCATGCTAAGGAGTTGTTCCCTGGACCAACATATGGATCCACCGAGAAAGCAACGAGCAGCGTGGTTGGTGCTGGCCACAATCCAGACGCGGACGGGTGCAGACGGGCTTACCTTTGGCACAACTTCAGCGTACCAGCGGCGAACCTGCACCGCGGCCCCTGTGCTGCCACGCCACTGCCCCATTTAAATGCCCACCCATGAGCGCTGCCCAACAATGCGCTGCTTCCAGTCTCATGGTGACTTCCTGTCAGGATGGTTTCTTCCCTCCCGGAGCCTTTCAGGAGTAAGGTGAGCCAGGTAGAGAACCTGCCCCCCAATCGTGTGAAAAGTAAATCCCAGTTCAAATTCAGTCAGTGCAAGTAAATATAAAAAAATGTAAAAGCATAAAAACAGTTTCAAAATGTATATGCCTGTCACCAAGTCAATCGGTAGCCTTACACGCTCCGCGCCGTGGCCCCGTTTAAATGTCCACCCGTAAGCGGGAAGCTAGAGCGCTGGCCTGGCCAACAATGCGCTGCTTCCGGGCTCATGGTGATTTCCTGTCAGGATGGTTTCCCCCCTCCCGGAGCCTGTCAGGAATAAGGTAAGACAGGTAGTGAGCCTACCCCCCAATCGTCTGCAAAGTTAATCGCAATTCATATTCAGTCAGTGCAAGTAAATATTACAATTTTTAAAAGCATAAAAACTGTTATAAAATGTATTTGCCTGCGACCGAGCCATCAGTCATTCTCAGCAGAATCATATTTAGTTCTCCAGCAAGATGCCTCCTTCAAACGTCCTAATTTACATGAGACTCATCTTTACCTTCGGAATCAACAACTGAATAATAAAGCAACACTGATATTGAGTTCCAGAGTGTAAGAGTTCTGAATTACAACTACAAACAAGCATTGGCAAAGCCAAGAGGTCTCTCCTACCTGAGAGCTATTGGCTTTGCCAATTACTTTTTAGCCATATTGTCCTTCAGTGTGGCTGTGCAGCATGGCTAAAAGTAAAGTTAGAAAAAAAAAGTGCTATGATGTAGCCAGAGCTGGCTGCATCATGGTGCTTTGTTCTCTCTTCTGGTGGGTGGGAGTGGGCAAGCTAAACAATGGGAAGGGTGGATGGGCAAGTGAGGGAGGGTGGGAACGGGACAGTCGAAAAAGTAGTATGACATGGCCAGGGCTGGTCATGTCATAACACTTTTTTTGTTATGTCAGGTGAGGGGAAAGGCAACAGAAAGAGCCGGGGTGCGGGGTGAACGGGACGAAGCAACAAGAGCTCGGGATTAGGAGGGGAAGAAGTAACAGGAGCACGGTGGTGGGATGTGATGAAGGAAGAGAAGCACAGCGGGTGAGAGTGTAAGAAGCAACAGGAGCACTGGGGTGTGGGAGGGGGAAAAATGAACAGTAGCCAGGGGCGGAAGGGAAAGAAAAACCGGAGCACAGGGTGAGAGGGGGAGAAGCAAACAAAGAAAATAGTGCCCGAATCACAGCACGAACAATGAATGGACAGTGGAAGGACATTAACCAAGATGAATCAACCAGAGGTGGTCCATGCTCCACATGAAAGAAGAGGAAGTGAAGTCAGCATGTGCTGGTCAATTAGGAAACAGCAAACGAGAGTGACATAATGGATTTGAAGAAGAAAAGCAAAGGACTGGAGCATTATGGCCTCAGTGACCTGCCTAATCTCGTAAACATTTTACATCCAATCCACGAATACTACTAAAAACCTGGACTGAGTGACCTACGCCAGGCCATAGGAAACTTGAGAACTCTTGAGGAGAAATGGTCTACTATGGAAAACAGAGTGTTTGTCAGTGGAGCAACAAGTCGCAGTGATTCCAGCGAACTCGCAACGAATTTCCTCTCTGGAAAAATCGGTTATCGCTCTTCAGCAAAACACTGAGGATTTAGAAAATAGGAACAGGAGGAATAACCTACGCGTTTACGGACTGCCAGAATCCCTGAAAGGAGATGATCCTGTTTCATTCTTCACCTCCTTTCTTCCGAAACTTTTAGACATGCCATCTACCACCTCTCTCAGCATCCAAAGAGCTCACATACTTGGTCCTCGCACATCTACTTCTACTAATCCACGGGGAGTCATCATTCTTTTCCTGAAGTTTACAGATCCTCTCTCAGTTCTTTCTGCAGCTAGGTCCAAACGTCAAATCTCCTGGATGGAACCGAAGGTGTTTCTTTCACAGGACGTCTCAAATGCTACTGCGTCCAGAAGAAAAGAATTCCTAAACCTTCGTGCTCCTCTTCGTTCTCTTGGCGCTAGATATGGCTTGTTCCACCCATGTCTCTTCAAAGTCACGTACCAAAACCAAACATGGACTTTTCAAAATCCTGCAGAGCTTAAAAACTTTATTCATATTCAAGCTTCCAATGGCATGGAGACTTCCACTTTTTCTAATGACTGAACATTTAACCTTCTTTCTTTTCCACCTTACAGGTTTTGTACCCCCATGTTCGTATTTCTTGTTCTTTGTTACATTGCAATTTGGTATTTTTTATGTTCTATAAACTGTTTTGGTGTAGTTTTCCTCTCATTCAATCAATCAATCAATCAATCAATCAAAACACTTTTAAAGCGCGCTACTCACCCGGGAGGGTCTCAAGGCGCTAGGGGGAGGGGAATGCTACTGCTCGAACAGCCAGGTTTTGAGTTGTCTCCTGAAAGCGAGGTGGTCTTGGGTCAGCCGAAGGTGGATGGGGAGGGAGTTCCAGGTCTTGGCCGCCAGGTAGGAGAAGGATCTGCCTCCGGCGGTGGCCCTTCGGATGCGTGGTACGGCGGCGAGGGCGAGGCTAGCAGGTCGTAGCTGGCGGGTGGGCGTGTGGAAGGTTAGACGGTCGTTGAGGTACTTGGGGCCCAGGTCGTGAAGAGACTTGTGTGCGTGGGTGAGGAGCCTGAAGGTGATCCTTTTGTTGACGGGGAGCCAGTGCAGGTCCTTCAGGTGGCTGGAGATGTGGCTGCATCGGGGGATGTCAAGGATGAGTCGGGCGGAGGCGTTCTGGATGCGTTGGAGTCTTTTCTGTAGCTTGGCTGTTGTTCCAGCGTAGAGGGTGTTCCTGTAGTCCAGTCGGCTGGTGACGAGGGCCTGGGTGACCGTCTTCCTGGTTTCGGTCGGGATCCATCGGAAGATCTTGCGGAGCATGCGGAGGGTGTGGAAGCATGAGGAGGAGACGGAGTTGACTTGTCTGGTCATCGAGAGGGAGGAGTCCAGGATGAAGCCCAGGTTGCGTGCGTGGTCTGTTGGCTTGGGGGCGGTGCCCAGGGCTGGGGGCCACCAGGAGTCGTCCCAAGCGGAGGGTGATGGACCCAGGATGAGGACTTCCGTCTTGTCTGAGTTCAGTTTCAGGCGGCTGTTCTTCATCCATTCGGCGACATCTTTCATCCCTTCGTGGAGGCTGGTTCTGGCGGTGTCGGGGTCTCTGGTGAGGGAGAGGATCAGCTGGGTGTCGTCGGCGTAGGAGATGATGTTGAGGTTGTGTTGGCGTGCGATGATGGTGAGGGGTCTCATGTAGATGTTGAAGAGGGTGGGGCTGAGTGATGATCCTTGCGGGACGCCGCAGATGACTTCGGTGGCCTCCGATCTGAACGGGGGGAGGCGGACTCTCTGTGTCCTTCCGGCGAGGAACGAGATGATCCATTTCAGTGCCTTCTCTTGGATGCCGGTGTTGCTGAGGCGTTGGACAAGGGTGTGGTGGCAGACAGTGTCGAACGCTGCGGAGAGGTCCAGGAGGATGAGTGCAGCTGTTTCCCCGTTGTCCAGCAGGGCACGGATGTCGTCAGTGGCTGCGATGAGGGCAGTCTCGGTGCTGTGGTTGGCTCTGAAACCGGACTGCGAGGGGTCGAGGGATCCACTTGTCTCGAGGAAGGCGGCAAGCTGTCTTTTGGCGATCTTCTCGATGACTTTGGCCGGAAAAGGGAGGAGCGAGATGGGGCGGAAGTTCTTGAGATCGGTGGGGTCTGCTGTTGGTTTCTTCAGTAGGGCGTTGAGCTCGGCATGCTTCCAGCTCTCCGGGTAAGTGGCGGTGTTGAAGGAGGTGTTGATGACGTCTCTGAGTTGGGGTGCGATGGTGGAGGCGGCCTTGTTGAAGACGTGGTGGGGGCAGGGGTCAGTCGGAGATCCGGAGTGGATGGTATTCATCGTGCGGGCTGTGTCTTCGGTGGTCACTGCGGTCCAGGTGCGGAGGGTGGCGGTGGGGGGCGTTGGTTCGACGCTTGGGTGCGGGGGTGGTGTGCCGAAGCTGTTGTGGATGTCGGCAATCTTGCGGTGGAAAAACGAGGCGAGGGAGTTGCAGAGATCTTGTGAGGGGGTGATGTCGTTGTTGCCGGTGCTGGGGTTGGAGAACTCCTTGACGATGCTGAAGAGTTCCTTGCTGTCGTGGGTGTTGTTGTCCAGTCGATCCTTCAGAGATTTCTTCTTGGTGGTGCGGATGAGCTGGTGGTGCTTGCGGTGGCGAGTTTGAGGGCGGTCATGTTTTCAGTGTTCTGGTCGAGGAGCCAGGCTTTCTCGAGGGTGCGGCAGGTCTTCTTGGAGTCCTTGAGTTCGCTGGTGAACCAGGGGGCCTTCTTGCTTCTGGGTTTGCTGGGAGGGTTCTTTAGTGGTGCGAGGTCATCGGCGCAGGTGGTCAGCCACTGCGTGAAGTCGCGAGCTGCAACGTTGGGGTCCAGTGTGCTGGCAGGAGGGTTCTGGCTGAGGGAGGTGGCGAGTTGGTCGGTGGTGATCTTGCTCCAGCTTCTGTGAGGGACCTGTTGCGGGTGGTGGTGGGTTGTGGCTTTTCTGAAGCTGAAGTGGACGCAGCTGTGGTCGGTCCAGTGAAGTCCGGTGGAGTGGTTGAAGGTGATGTGCTTGCTGGATGAGAAGACGGGGTCAAGCGTGTGGCCGGCGTAGTGGGTGGGGGTGTTGACCAGTTGCTTGAGTCCGAGGTTGGTGAGGTTGTCCAGCACGGTGACGGTGTTGCAGTCCTTGTTGTTCTCCAAGTGGAAGTTGAGGTCCCCTAGAAGGATGCAGTCGGCGGAGGCAAGGGCGTGTGGGCTGATGAAGTCCGTGAAGTCTTCGCTAAATTGTGTGCGTGGTCCCGGGGGTCTGTAGATGAGGGTGCCTCTCATGCCTCTCATGTTCATCTCCTTTCTTGTTTTGCTTTTTTTGATATTATTGGTCTTAAGACTTGTTACCTTTCGTGTTATAAGGTAGCTGGCTATTTATATTTATATTTATATTTCTTCTATGTTAATTGTTTCCTTTGTTTATCCAATTAGATTGGTTGGTTTATTTTTTCTCTTCACTCCGTGTGGCTCCTCTTCTGCGTCTTTCCGTCCTGGTCCGGTCCGGACTCCCACTCATGGGAGGCTCATCTTGTTGAGTGTCGCCATCGTCCCATTGTCCTCCTTTCTCGTTTCCCCCTCAGGTATGTTGTCCTCAGTCATCCTTTTTGGATATTTGCTGTCTCTTCTTGTATTTCTTTTTCTTCCTTTTCCGTCCCCTTCTTTCCTTCTCTTTCCCTTTTACTTAATGGTTATACTTATTTCTCTTTTTGTGTTTCTATTTATTTTTTCTCTCTCTATATACACTTATTTCATTTTTCTTCCCCTCTGCTCTTTTAATTCCTTTTCTAAATTTCCCCTTTCCTTTCATCCTTTTTTTCTTTTACCTAGTGGCATTCTTCCCTTTCTTCGTGTTGTTATACCTATTGTTTCTTTTACATTTCTTCTGTTTTTGCATTCAAAGTAATCTCCTGGAATGTAAAAGGTTTTATTAATCCTATTTAACGACAGAGAATACTTTCCCACCTGGCTTCTTATAACCCAGATTTAGTTCTTTTGCAAGAAAACTCATCTTACTGAAGCCGAATCGGTTAAGTTGAAGAGAAGCTGGGTGGGTACGGTCTTATTCTCTTCTAATAAAAAAAATGGTGTTGCTATTCTATGTCACAAGAAATTAAAATGTAAGGTTGTGTTCCAGGATAATGATACTGAAGGTTGATGGGTATTAGCTAAACTATTAATTAATTCTGTGCCTTTAACTGTTTTTAATGTTTATGGCCCTACGCAACCTGATTATTCTTTTTGGCCTTTAATCAAAATGTATTCAATACCAAGATGCCATGTTTATTTTAGGTGGTGATTGTAACCAGATTGTTGACCCGTTTCTTGACCACAAGTCATCTGTCCGTTTTGCACCTCATGAGACCCATAAACAATTCCTTGACACTTTTTCCCAGTCACATCTCATTGATTCCTGGAGAATCTCCCAACCTGACGCCCTTGATTACTCCTTTTTCTCTCCTCCTCATGCATCTCTTTCTCTCGATTACATTTTTCTCTCTCAACCCCTACCCCAAAATCTTCTATCCTCTTCTATTGAACCCATAGTTATTTCTGATCATGCTCCAATTGTAACAGACCTTGATCTTCTCCCCCCACATCCTAAGTCTTCACGCTGGCGATTTAATAACTCTCTTCTTACCGATCCCCTTTTCTCTACTTCTTTTCGTTCCTTTGTTAACGAATTCTTTTTGCTCAACAATGTTCCCACTTTGTCTCCTTTTCTTTTATGGGATTCGTTTAAAGCCACAGCTAGAGGTTTAGTTATTCATTTTGTTTCTAAGAAAAAGAAACGCTTTCTTCGCAAACAAAAACTTTTATTAGCCCATATTAAGACTCTAGTACATGAGTTTTACACCTCCTCTACTAACTCTATCTCACCAGATCTTATACGAGCTAAACTTGAATTTAACAAGTCCACCACCGATAATGCTTCCTCAATGCTCCTTCGTAGTAGTGCCCGTTATTATGGTGGCCGTAACAAATCAGGCAAGCTCTTGGCTAATTATCTTAGATCACGTAAAGAGCGTACTTTTATAGATTCTGTCTACTCTTCCGATAACTTTCTCTTACACAAAGACCAAGAAATACTTGATCAATTTAAACTCTTTTATCAGTCTCTTTACACACCTGAATCTCCTCCCACTTCTTCTCTTATTCAAACATATTTTGAGAAGCTTCCTATTCCCTCCACCTCTCATCTTAATTTTCTTGATCTTGAACATGATCTCTCACTCGCCGAACTATCTAAAGCCTTGAACACTCTTACTAAAGGGAAATCACCTGGACCCGACGGCTTTTCGGTTGAATTTTATATGCACTTTTCTGACCTCTTACTTCCCCGACTTTTAGTGCTCTTTCAATCATTCTACCTATCTGGTAAGACGGCAGGAACTTTCCAAGAGGCCACCATATGTCTCATTCCCAAGGAAGGCCGTGATCCCCAATTTTGTAAAAACTATCGGCCTATATCTTTAGTCAATGTGGATTATAAATGATTTGCTAAGTTGCTTGCTCAACGCCTGGATCCCCTTATGCCTCATCTTATTGGTAAGGAACAATGTGGCTTTGTTAAAGGTACACTCACTTCTGATAACTCTCATCTTTTCCTTAATGTTTTAAATAAAGCCTCATCACTTTCCATTCCTCTCGCTGTTATCTCTGTTGATGCAGAGAAGGCATTTGACAGAGTGGATTGGTCTTTTTTGTTTGCTTCATTACGCTGGCATGGCTTTGGCCCTAAATTCATTTAGCTTATCTCCCTACTATATTCTGCTCCTAAGGCTTCGGTCCTAGTTAACGGTCACGTTTCCTCTTATTTTTCTCTTCAGCGTGGTGTCCGTCAAGGTTGTCCGTTATCCCCACTTTTCTTTGTTCTAGCCCTTGAACCTTTTTTGACCTCTATTCGTAACAATGTATCTATCTCTGGCTTTACTTATGGGGATAATCAGATAACTTTCCGCGTATGCAGATGATATTCTGCTATTTATTTCTGCCCCCGAAAACGTACATACCTGCCTTATTACTGGAATTTGATTCATTTTCACAGGTCTCTGATAAGACTGAAATTCTCCCTCTGACAAAATTCTGCCTTCCTCATCTCTTCTCCTCTACTGGGTTTGCCTGGAATAGCTCGAAAATTTAATATTTGGGTATCTGGTTCTCTAATTCCATTGCCTCCTCCGTTCAACTAAATATGTCCGCAGTTCTTTCCCGTATTGACAAGACATTTTCCTCTTGGAATCCTCTCTTTCTCTCTTGGTGGGGGCGACTGGATTCAATTAAAACGATGATCGCCCCTATTCTAATATATACCTTTTCCATGCTTCCTGTTCATATCCCCAATATTCATTTTAAACGTCTTGACTCCTGTCTTTCAAGATTTCTTTGGAAAAATAAGAAGTCTAGAATTGCTTTATCCTCTCTTCATAAACCAAAGTCAAATGGTGGAGTTAATTTCCCAGACTTTCGTCTATATCATAAGTCTTTTTCGCTTCGTCAGGCATCCAGATGGCTTACATCAATATACTCTCCTTTTACTCCCCTTTGGCTCTCTATAGAGCAAATGCTATTGTTACCATTTTCTCTTAACGAAGTTATATGTTTTCCGCCAAAAATTCTTATACTTCTCTCCCCTTATTTAGACATACCTCTTCTCTTTGAAATCCTTGGTCCACTCTAACCCTATTACCCGTGAATCCTTTTTAGAAACCCCCATTTGGCATAATTCCCTTATTCTCTTAAACAATAGACCCATTTGCTGGATTTCTTGGAGATCAAGAGGTCTCATGTGGGTTAATCAGCTCTTTGATGGATTCTCACCTTGCTCATTTCCTCAATTTCAACTTTTATTTCATTGTCCCCGCTCCTTTTTACACAAATTCACCATTATAATGGCAATTATTCTCGACGTCTACTCTTCTCTCCTTTCCTCATCTCACTCTGTTTCCCAATCTCCTCTCCTTAAAATTCTTTTTACCTTTCCTAAAGCTTCTCTTATCTATAAGAATTTCTTATCTCCTAATCCGGATCGTGTGAAGTCTAAACTAGAACTTGCTTGGGAGTCGGATTTGGGATGTGATTGGTCTGTTGCTCTTTGGGATAAAATTTGGTCCAGATCCCTAAAAATTACCCGCTCCGCCTCTCTTACTCAATCTTTGTTCTTTCTATATCATAGACTCTACTTCTCTCCAGTTTCTTTATTTCGTTTTTCTATTACTCCTGACTCTAACTGTTGGACCTGTGGCCTTCCTGATTCTGATCTTCTTCATCTCTTCTTTCTATGCCCTCCTGTTATTAAATTCTGGAAGGAAGTTTGGTTATATATTTCTCGCCTCTTTACAATTTCTATTCCTTATTCCCTACCTCTCCTTTTTACAGGTAGTCTTTCTGACTCTTTAGACCTCCCCGCACACTGTCGCGGTTTATTTGACCTCATGCTCGCTCCAACACATATCTTTTAACTGGAACCCTCTAACTAAACTCTCCATTCAATGTTGGTGGAATTCCCTCTGTCATTTTCATAGACTTGATGTTGCATTTGCTTCCTCCTGTACTCCCACTCTCAACAGAGACCTATTTTGGTTACCCCTTACTATATACCTAGATAAATTGGCCCTGAAGAAAAATTCTCATATCACTTCCAAAAATTTTAAACCTCCTTGAATGATATTTCCTCTGTCCTCCTTTCCTTTCTCTTTTTTATGCTCCTCATATTATGTATCCTTTTTACTGAATAATATGTTTTAATTTTCTTGCAGTTACTTATTGATACGCCATATTTTATTCATAGATATATATATTGCAATATTAACATTTCCTCTTTTCCCTTTTATTTATCTTTTTTTTCTTCTTCTGTTTCTGTTTTTCTTCTTCCTCTCTTTTCCTTTCCCTCGTATTTATAAAACTTCACACAATGCTTTTGTTTTTCTCTATTTGGTATTAGCTTTACCCTTGCTTCAATTTTGTATTTGATTTTATTATCTGTAGTTGCTGATATCTTTTTGTTTTTAACATAATTGTTCAATAAAGCATTTCAAACTCAAAAAGAAAGTGTGTTCAGGAAATTTGGTCCGGAGATGCTTTGGCTATATGCGAGAAATCAAACTCCCTTTCAAAATGGATATTAAGTAATTATATTGGGAGTAAGTGTCTGTCAAAATTATCAGTGGAAGCAAAGGCACCTTAACAACGTTTATTTTAAACCGCTCCCTTGATATGAGAGCACAAATGACAACATTACGCCCACTCTGGCTCAGAAACTGTATATACAATTTAGATATTCGTTTTTTCCAACTAGAGTTTTTTGTAACAAGTGGTTCAATGTACAACTTGTGGGAGATATGTGTCCAGCTTGTAGAAGGGCCTCAGAGTCCCTACCTTATATTTTATTTTTCTGCCCAGCATATGGCCCCAGTGAGCAAAATGGATATTGCCCCTCTGTAGGGAGCTGGGCACTTGGAGGCATCTGGCGACCTTTAGGGTACTTAGTATTGACATCTCCAGGCCGGTGGCATTCTCTGTTGCAAGATAACTTATGTCTGCCTCGATTTGGCGTTCTAAATGCATCTAAGCCAGTGAATAGGTAACAAAACACATTTTGTACGCCTATGTGTTAGCACTGGGACGATGTGCTATTCTAAGCTTTTCACATTCGTCTTTTCGAAGTATGTGAAAAAAAAACCTTTATGCACTTTATCTTTAATAAATTACAGCCTTGACCCTGCGTGATTGCACTTTAGGTAGTGTTTTTATAAACATTGTAAGATTTTTTATCTCTATACAGATGGGGACATATTCTCAAGAACGTGTGATAACTATAGCAAAATTTGCTTAACGCAACTTTGCACATCGCAGTCTATCGCAGGAAAATAACGCTGTGTCAACGTTGTATTCTCAACCCGGCGGCACCATGCAATAGTCTCACGACAACGTGCCAAATGACCGCGTTAAAACGAACGCGACGCCTACAAAATACGAAACACGAATGCAAAAAAAGTTGCGATGTGGCCAATTGCATTACGAAAATCAGCGATAACCAGCGACAGGCCTGCAATTCCCACGCGTCATGCAGGAAAATGCACTATAAAAGAAGAACAAAAAAAGGTAAAAGAAAATAAACTGCGTAGCTCCATGGATGCACCCGGACCAAGCGCAGACGACAAGGCGAACCCCACAAGCCTCACAGATGACCAGCAAGGATCCCCGGGCTCGGGGAAGGCCAAGGAGAAGAGGAAGAGGAAGACGCAGTTCAGTCCACTTGAAAACAGGATCATCGTTACGGAGGTGATAGGACACTCCCAACAACTGTTCAGCACCGCAAACGTGTCATTGGCAACACAAACGGAAATATGGCAGTCCATCGTGAACAACGTGAATGCAGTCAGAGTGTCGAGGAGGTCAATGGAGGAGGTCAAGAGGCGCTGGCATGATGTGAAAAGCCAAGCCAAGCTGAAAGACGCTGCCAACAGGAAGGCAGCAACGGCGACTGGAGGTGGGAGTCCTGCGCCACAGGAGGAGCTGGATGATCTGGAGGAAATGGTGGCCACAGTCATCAGTGTGGTGACGGTGGCAAGAGTTGGGGGGCCGGACACAGCTTCATATGACATGACCCAACAGCAACAGGGTGAGTAACGACCAGGGACTGGGTGGACGGGGGGAGATGGGCACAATGGCACACATGCACAATCATGTGTAGCACACTGCACACCCACAATGAGTGTGGAACATGTCCCTGATACCCTTGGCATGCTGCAGCACACATAGAAACACCAAGTAGGCCCCCCTCCACTATGTGCACAAAGGGGCCCCCCTCCCTATCGCCAATCACACAACCTACCCATGCACATGTGCTGAATCCACCCAATCAGCAGCTTTGTGAGCCACACTGACAATGCAAGTGACACTGCATTACCAATAGCATGGCAGCAGTCAAAATCCATGACATGGTGCATGCCACAACACTGAGGTGGCCCAGTGTGGATCACATCCTCCAATGAGCAGGTCACACTCTGACACATCCACGTGCACATGCAACCCCTGACATCAGCAACAAAATGGCAGACAAACAATGCACATGAGTACAAAGACCGTCCAAGAGCACAAATGACCCAAGTCGCCAACATCTCTGTACCATAAAAGCACACAAGTCAAAGGCACACCTCTTCAAAGAGGTAAGGGGCCGCTAAATTAGAGCTGCAGGGGAGACTCTCCCACAATGCAGCACACACACATAGCAATCACAGCACATCAACATTGACGACAATGTGGTACAAGGTGCAACACTTTCACTACAGAACAGAAGACACAACTGGTACCGCTTGTGCGTAGAAACTGGCCAATCACATCTGGCATAGCAGGACACTGTTAGAGGACAATGTATGAGTACAACCTCACATCCATCATGTAATCCAAATGTCCACTGTCTCCCATCAAATAGCCATCTCCTCAAAAACAGTCACAATGTACATTGTCATTCAGTCTGTATGTAAACATCTACAATGCGTCAACATACATGGGACACACTGTAAACCTGCATCTCCCCTTTACATTGCAGAGGGACAATCAACACCTCCTGCAGAGCATACCAGACATCTCTTCAGTGATAATGAAGAGGACACCCTGGACATTTGCTCAGACACCCTCCAACGGCTCATAGGCAGCCTCTGCACCCCAACACCAGGAGCAGTGCAGCCCAGCTCTATCGAGGTGACACCACCCCCTGCACAGACCACACAGCAGGAAGCACCCACCACTATGGCTGGCTCCCAGCACCTCACTGAAGAACACATGACATTCCAACACCGCGTGTTAGACTGCCAGAAGGAGCTGGCTGAACATGTGCGTCTGGGGTTCGAAATCATGGCAGCCAAACTTGATGCCATACGTGGGTGTATAAGTCCCATCAGGGACCACTTACAGTCCCTAACGGACACCCACAGTCCGTTTCATGCCCTACAACAATCTATGGCTGACTTCGCTGGAGCCATTACTCGGATACAAGAACTGTCTAGTCAGACAGGCTCCAGCGATGACAGCACAGAGTTGGCACAGATGCGGAGGACAATGGAGAACATGCAGCGGATGCAGACAGGAAGGATGGCTGCCAAGGCCGAACACCAGCGAGATGTAGCTGGAATCTACCATGCCCTGCAGATCCTCATCTTGCTATTGCTGCCACAGAGCCTGTCCCAGATGACTGCTGCAGGTACTTTGACACACATCTCCACCCCTAATGTGTCTGTGGCACACAGTGATGCAGCCATACCACCTCCGCCCCCTGATGTGTCTGTGGCACACAGTGATGCAGCCATAACACCACCACACACACCTGGAACACCTGACACAGAAGACATATCAGAGGATGAAGATGTGGATGGTAATGACTCTGTGTCAAAAAGGAGGTTGTAGCATTCTTCCCCACCAAATGGCCTGGTCCTGCTTGGTTCAGCCCTCTGCATCATGCCCTGCAACAACACCTTCCACTATCCCCCCAAACACTCTGCAAAATTCACCTGGACCCCGACATGGACTGCCATATCTGCACTGGTTACCAATGACACAGCAATCAGGCTGCGGACTGGACTCTTCTGACTAACTTGTCATTCCCCAAAGGACTCTGGTTGGCACTCCACTGTGCAACCATGTAATATCGGGTGTGCATGGCCATGTACTGCTCCGGCTCCGACACTCCACAGAATGTGAATAAAACATTCCATATCACACAGATGTGTCATGTCTATGTTCAGTCAAGAATAAAACTATGGATGAATGTAGGGACATCGATTGCACGAAAAAAGTACACCCTAGGAAATGACATCAATGCAAATGTTTGACCGTGACACACATGGCCAATCATATGTCTGTGAAGGTGTGAACTAGCTGTGGCCTCATTGCTCATCAACAACAATCTAGCAACCCCCCAATGTAGCCCCACATCCCTGTATGAAATATGGCTGTGTGTGAAAATGTCAAAGTCGGTAGCAGGACCAAAGTACTGTCCCCTATCACATGTGACAACAGTTCATCTCTTCGCATACCTACACACACTCAACTGAGTGGAGACAGCCTGTTTTGATGAATCACATTGATCCAGATGGCAAGAAGTTGGATACCATACTCACATTGCTGAAGACAAGTAAGCACACAGGTATACCAGCAACTTTCCTAACCACAATGTCCGGCTCACAGAGGAGGAGCTGCCAATGGGGACTCACCCCTAAGTGAAATGCGTCAGTCAGTCCTTCCCTGTGTACAGACAATGCTCATGGAGGCACACGATTTGGCATTCTAATTAACACTCATCACAGTTGAACACTATTGAAGTTGCGTAAACTTTATTAACATGTGCGTGTCAGTACGGGCAAGACAAGGGCCACAACATGCAGACCACTGCATCATATACTAACATGCAGCATAGGAACATATAGAGTTGCATGACATGGGGATGCAAACATAGACAGAAATCATCATGGATGACAACGGTCTCAGCCCACCTTACCTTGCTGGACAAGTCATGTGATGTTTGGCGTACGCTCATTGCACCGTATCAGGGGACACCACTCACAGCCCATCGGATCTGCATGGTCCTGGGCCACCGGACTGCGCTGACTGTCTGCTCTGCTGACAGTGAGCAGGTGACAGAGTCCAAAAGGGTCACATGTAGAACTACATTGCCATGTGTATACACTCCCTCCAGCAGGGAATCAGATTGAGGAACATTGCCATGGAACATTGCCATGCGCCGCTGTTCACTCACCTTGCACAGGTGTGTGTCAACCCGCAGTGTTGCACGCACATGCATTCTGAGTCCAGGCGAATGCAGCCATGTCCACTGTAATGGTGGGATATGTGATCATTACTCCAAGATGCAAAACGGTGTTGGGACCTGTGCTATGGGTTACAATCAGTTGTGGCTGCAGGCACGTAGTTACTCGTCCATGAGAGCGAGTGCAGCTTCATAGGCAATCAGTTTCAAGAGTACGTCATTGTCGACTTCAACAAACATGAGGGCGAGCCCATCCATTAGCTGGTCCGGACAGATGTGCTCCATCCACGCAGTTTCACCAATCCGCAAAACAGCTCAATAGGGGAGCGCCTTAATGTGGTCACTGCATACGAGAAATTGTGCAATCTCCCATGCCCAACTGCCAGCACATACGCCAAATATCAAGGCATCCCATAAACGGGTATTACGGTTACACTCCTGGTCATGTGCCAACAGGGGACGCACACACATGTCATAATCCAGTTCAGCTACCGTTGTGTTGGATAGGCAGACATCCATTGGTCAGACATCCATGGGCCACTCAAATATGCATGATCGACAGTGGAACTAGGGCTGGACGCAGGTGACGTATGCAATTTGGAAGCTCAAACGGTAATTGATCCACAGCACAGCCAATGGCAGTGCCCCAACAGATTCAGCATTCAGTCACGGTACGGTTCCACATCACACGGGTTGCGCATGTGCCCGGGATGTTCTGCCATTGCGTTGTTGGGTCTCGAAGGACCGGCACTCTTCTGACCTGCGGCTGTTGTGTGGATGATATGCCACAGCTCGGAGCAATGAGACGTATGGGTGTGCAAAGTTTGGACGTATGGGTTTTGCTGTGCTTAAGTGTCAAGGGCATTCCATGCAGGAGTACCTCGGGCAAGGCCTTCTGTGTGTGGGATGTGGATACGTTGTTCTTTCATTAGCGATGTGTGGAGTGTGGGAGTCGTCATCTCCTATGGTGTATCTTTCAGGGGGTGCCCGCAGCATGCACTGCCAAGGTCGTAGGTGCGGATGTCCTTCTGCCTTCTGTTTTGGGACAAAGGAGCTTTTATCCACAATGTCAGTCTGACTACTGCTTGCATTCTTGAAATGTTATGTGGCTTTCGCTTTGCAAATGAGGCTCAGCCTTAGGCTTATGGTGCACCAAGAGCGATACACACACAACAGTTGGCATGTATCAGCCAAGACTCTGAGCAGCCTTGTGCTCCTTGTACAATCCCTTCCTGCGCGGCTGCCCTCCGTGTGCATGCAACAGGGCGACATTGTCGGTTGAGGTCTGTGTGGCGCCGACACTGCAACAGAGACACACGCATCAGTTGGTTTCCTGACCAGCCCAGAAATGAACCACGCACAGGGCCCAGGGATGATTCTCTCTCTTTCTCTCTCTCCCTCTCTTCCTTTCACTGTCTCTCTCTACCTCTGTTTCTCTCTGCTTCTCCCTCTTTCCCCCTTTCTCTCTCTTTCTCTCTCTCTTTCTCTCTCTCTCTGTCCTTTGATGAGTGCATGACACACCTTCTTATCTTGAATTTTGTCTTGCAGGCTGTGACATACAGAATGTCCATGGGAGACCCGCCATGAGTCAGGAAAATTCAAGGGTGAATGAATGATTTACCTTTGTCTGTCCACACCTGAATGTTAATTGTTGTTATTGTGCAGCTTCAGGCGAATTGATTGGTTCAAGGATTTGTAAATTTGATGTGAACTATCTTTGTCCAGGAAGGGGGGGCCCGGGGTAGAGGCCAGGGAGGGGTAGGAGTACTGGGGTTGGTAGCGGTGGATGTTGTGGCCCTCTTGTGTGTCTGAGCAGCTTGATCAGTGGATCCATGGCATCTGTTGTACTTCAGGTGTGGCTGTGTGCTGGGCTCCCTTTCATGGTGCAGGTTGTCGTCTGACTTAACACCAGGTAAGAGCAGGTGTTAAATTCCTGGTGTTAAATTCTTGCTGCTTACGCACCTTATGTCATGTTTTGGGATCTTATCGCAGATCTGGCTGGTCGTTGAGAATGTTGCGAGGTGGTGTTGTTGCGGCTTTTTGCCCGGGAACACCTACAGTGCATCTCATTAGCATTAGTTGCCGGTGTCATCCATGGCGTTGTTTTTTGCGGCTACTATCGTAGGAAAATTGGTGATATCAGCTGTTAGCACCAGCTTGTGAATGGTGCGATAAATTTATCACCACTTTGGCTGCGATAAAGTGCCACTAACTCCGCGATAGGTCCTTGAGAATATGACCCATGGTATTTTAACTGCAAGGTCCGGTGAAGCAATATTTTCCATGCTAGGAAACAGCCAATGGCAGCAATTTGGGATGTATATATGCCAGTATATAGATTATGTGTTCCCTTTGGACCCACCCGAATGACTTTCCATGATTTTCTCAATTAGTTTACTGCTACATATATATATGTTAGAAATACCATCTAGTACACCATTACTACCACTAAGACTAGACCTGGGCCTAAGACCTATTACAGAGGAGCTTGGACTTAAACCTATAATTTTTTGGCGCAAAATTTGGTGTACACCAGAGCTTTTCAACTATAGAATGGAGCTCCAAGAGATTCTGCGCCTTGTAAAAGTTGCCCAAGTTCCATGGTTAAGGTATGTGAAGCAAACTTGCGAGTCACTGGGAAGACCAGATTTGTGGTCAGATCCAGCTAACGTATATTTCAGGATCTCACGCAAATCTATCTCCATGGCCTATTATGAGTACAATCTAAGGGTTTAATTAAAAAATGTTCGGGCTGGGTCCTTATCTGATCATTTCTTGAGCCTCAAAGACTCTTACTATCGGGAGCTTGTCCTTGATGACATAGGCCCAACACTAACAAGGAAACTCTATATGCAATGGCGTTATGGCACTCTCCCCCTCAGGGCATACATGGACTGTGGGACACATTCACAGACCGCAGCACAATGCCCAGCATGTGGTCATCCGTGCGAGACTGACCTGCACATTATATTTTTCTGTCGAGCTTACCAAAGAGCCAGGAATTATTGGCTTGTCCCACTTTTAAAAAAATTGGGCTTTAGGCAGTACCTCCCAGCTTTTAGATTTTAAAAACAGATCTATCGGCTTCTACAGTATTTGCAGTTGCAAAATTTTTAACAGCAATGTGGTTCAGTCGCATCCGTTGTATAAAATCAAATACCGGTGAATGAACTTTTTTTTTTTGATAATCATGGTCTATTTTTTATTTGATGGATTATAATTCGCTTTTCTATTATGTATGTACTTGTTTTCTTTGTGTGTACACTTGTTTTATTCTTTTATGGTCCTAGTGACCGAAATAAAGGTGATATGATGATGATATATGTTAGAAATAGCCTTAAGAAAGTCCTTATGCAATAACATGGAGGGAATGTTTTAGATCAACAAACTATATTTCAACCTGTCTTTTTTGTGGCTTATCCATGTATTTTAACTTGTATTTTTTATGGCTGCTCTCATGTATTGGGAGTTTTGCTTACTGTTTAATACTGGATAGGTAATATGCTTTTTTGCAAAATTTTCACTGATGTAATTGTGCATGGTAGACAAATGGGATTCAAAGGTCAAGTAACAGGATTTGAACACAGTGTGCACAATCACCAAATAATACATAACTTTTATGCTTTTTTTTGTGAACCTAATGCAAGCTATTGCATGTCTCTTATCTTCATTTATTTTTTAACATTTAGAACAAAAACTGCATGTGTGGATATTCACAAACATGTATTTAGCAGATTATTAACAGATTACAGGATTAGTTGCAGTGCTTTACAAAGTATGGAACACAATTATAAAACAATATTTATTATTTGCGCCCAATGCATTTCATGACCTAGTCCCTTCCTCAGGGGTGGATCTGAAAGAAATAATAACAGGTGCAGGGGTTGGTTTCAATGGTAACAATATATCCATCCAAACAATTTCTGTGATATATTGAGTTTGTCTCCAATGTGTCAATATATGCTCTTCAACAGTGGCCTCATGCACTTCATGCCAATAGATATGTAAAACGTAACTTGCTCATAGTGAGGTGTACCTGTAAAAGGTGACCAGGACCTACATTGATTAGATATTCAAACCACCAAAAGCTGGGTGCTTAGCAAACCCAGATGAACCGCAACATAAGCAGACCGGTGTGAACTTAACCATCATCTACTTAATACAAATCAAATGCCAATCGAACTCTTTTTTAAGATGATACTCTCTCAGGTTAACCTATTGAAAGAGTACAACAAGAACTAATTTGAAACATCTGCCTCATTGGTCAGCTATGTTATCACTTTTATGAAAAATGTAAAGTTCTTAATTGAATCGTTCTAGTGCATACTGCACTGAGTACGTGAACGCTAGTATCCTTAGGAGTGTGTTAACTATGTCTACGAATACAAGAACAATCATCTGTTACTGTAACACAATACTAATGTTTACTATTGATGTTATCCTGGTAAGTGATAAGTCTCAAACCTCTTAGTCCAATATGCCATGACTTGACACCAATTGGCCGTCAATGCCAGATCCAACCGCGGTTGTTTTTTGCTCTGACCATTGTGGTTAAACAATTTCATCAATAACATAAAAAACGGACGACTAGTAGCCGTTCTCCACTTGTTCAATGAACACACGCCATTGTTGTACTGTTGTTATCTTTCTTTGTAACCATTCTCACGCTTAGCTGGTGATAAGTGCGAGAGCGTTGCCCTTTGTTCTTTTTCCTCCACACAGCCCTCGCGCCTCTTCTCCTTGCGGAAGTTGCGGGCACCAGAATGGAGCGTGCATTCTCTGTTCTGTTTTTGTTCAAACATGTATCTGCGCGCAGATGCTACTCCCCTGCGTACAGATGCATGTTTGCATTCAAACTGTGACAACTTTATTCATACAGTAGTCTTTGACAGTTGAGTCAGTTTGCCTTTCTCTTGTGCACTGCTGACTTGCTGTTGTGGGCTCTGTTTATCCTGACTTACAGGAATAAATCTTTGGGATATTTTTACCTGCTGTGTCAGTTAATTCTTCTCTTTGCAAGTGTTACTTTTCTTTTTGAATACCTGTTCCACAGCCATGTTGGGATGAGTCATCAGCCTCATACCTCTTAGTAGAATATGCAGTGACTTGACACCAACGGTCCGACATTACCGGATTAAGCCACAGTTAATCCTACCGCTGACCAGTGTAATAATACGGTTTCACCAAATACATAAACAGCGGACTCTGTTGTCTATGAACACACGCCGTATTTGAATGGTAAACCTGGAAAATACATGTTTTTTATAGCTCGCACAGTGTGAGAACCCAAATAAAATTGAACCATAATCGCAATTGTCATTACACCAAAAACAATTATCAAAACATTTCCCGAACTCTCCGGTAACTCGATGTTAAGAGTCATTCTAATTTGGTCTTGTGATCTTATGTGCTCACTTAAAATGTTATCACCGTTGCCGTAAACCTTCGCTCACACATTCTTGTTCCTTTAATAAAACATGTGATGTCAGAGTAATGAAATTGATGGCAAAATACGAATACATTTTCCTTTCGGAAAATGTATGCAAATGCTCATTAATGTAGTTGTGAGGGATGTGTAGTGACTGGTGATGGGGTTAACCCTTGCTGAAACTTTATAGAAAACAGGTCATGTCCAACTTGTCATTGAGGCTTTTAGGGTGTAGTGTATCTAATCTTTTAATCCAATATACTTCTCTTTTTAATAAAGATTTTGTGATGTTTGTTCCGGGTAATTTTCCCAGCACCTCAATCACTTGGAAACGCAATTCTGAAATTGTATGTCGTGCTTCTAGTTTGTTGTGTTGCAATCAGTATATGCGATAGTTATATGATTTCTCCCATTCTGGGGTGAGTGATCTTGGAACCGGTTATTACATTTTTGCAGTGTATGCAATTAAAACATTGTTTTGTTCCTTCTGGGGACTTTATCCCCTTATGCTTTGATGTTGTCAAATGTTCTTTTAAATTCATAGATCTTGTGTATGCATGTAAAGATTTGGATTTGAAGATGTTATTAAAATCTAGTTCATTTTGTAAGAGTTCACATCTTGAATTTATAGTCCTCCACATGCTTTCTGAAACTGTAGAGTTTTTGGATAAAAAAACTTGTAGAGTTTCTTTTTTTTCAAATTGTTTGTGCAATAGTTGGTTTCTGTCCATCACTGAGACTCATCATATGAGTTCTTCTAGTGCTACCTCTGGATATCCTCTCTCTCTGTTTTGATCTTGCATCCGAACACATTTCTGGGGTCCAAACACATTTATTTGATCCCTAAAAGCTTTAAGAAAGGTACATTTTGTATTAGCTCGTTTGGGTGAAAACTTGTATACATTAAAGCATTATTTCTGTCAGTTGGTTTCGAATACACCTAGGTTTGCAACCCTGTCTCTTACTTGACTATTAGTACATCCAGACACAAAACTTTGTAGTCATCAACGGTGTATGTAAATTGAATTCTAGAATTGTACGTATTCAACAGTTGAATCAAGAATTGCCTTAGACTGGGACCATATTAAAAACATATTGTCGATAAATCTGCAGTACAGTATTAGATTATTTCTCCAATGTGGATCTTGAAAGATATATTCGTCTTCAAACTTAGCTATGATAGACAGCACACGCTCCAGTGTAGCACACAGTGATTAGTCAGGACAAAATTGATTTTAGAGTCTAACAGTGTGAGTGCACTACACACCTTTTGAGCAAAGAAATGGGATTCCACATTTGCCATTATCTTGTTTTAACATGCATAATGCTACATTCTTTAAAAATGATTTGGGTTGTATAGTTCACAAATCAGTGTTATTGATTTGATGACCATGTTTACTTTTATGATCATTTGATTGAAATATTGTTGTTATGACAGACTGATAAAATGGGATAAACAATTTGGAAGAAGTAACCAGTCCTTTAGAAATTGAAATACTAAAACTTAGGCCCCTAAAGCATGAGGCAGCACCCAGTAACTAAACACTTCAGAGCAATAAAAATGAATAAAATTCTAAAAGATATATTAAGAGAGAAGCTGCCAGTGTGATAAAAAAAATCTATTAGCATCGATTGAAGGAGACACAGAGCATCTTCTGATTTACATTTGACAGCACAACAAAAGATTGGTGACCACTATTCTTCTAGACCAATTCTATTGAGACACATAGGAGATCTGGTCCAGGTAAGGATGCTCTTACCACTGTTTCTTCAGGTGTTTGTGATTGTGTTTATTTATATAGTGTATCTGTGATTTGTGGGTTAAACAAATGCATGTAAACCATTCTGATTGATTGATTGTTTGATTGATTGATAGTTGGTAGAAAAGGCCCATTTGCTTATGATGTTCTTTTTCACACCTGCTATTTAGAGGTGTTGATATAGGTTTGGTGACCTCTCTAGCCCTGGTCCTTCCTTGTTGGACTAGGTGCTCTGTTGTATCTGAGTGGTTGCTCTGTTTAGTTATGCTTAGCATTTATCCTGGCATAAAAGCAGTGAAGGTGGTGCCTTGAAGCTTTTCACAAGGGAGGTGTGGTTGGTATTGAGGACCTGGGTGTGTGTTTTTCCTAACTGGCTTTCATTTGTGTTAGAATCTCTGGTCCCTCACAAGGCCTATTCTGCATGCCTTGAATGTATTGTTCACGCAGTCTTTCCACATGGTTATGAATGTGACTCCAATTGGAGTACACTCGGCGGGTGTATTCTTGGAGCCAGCGGAGGATGATGTCGCTGTCCATGCCCATCCTCTGATCTCTGCCTTTCGGCTTCCTATAGCCCTGCCCCCATGTTTTGGTAGTAGGTTTATTGCAGATGCATGCCAGCTTTGTAGCTGAGAGGGAGGGCCATGCTCTAGCCGTCCAATGTTCTACTGTGCTTTCTTTGTGTCTCACAACCTCACACTTTGTGGGGGAGAGCTACTGCTGCAAAAGTGGAAGGAAAAAGGTGGCTGAATGATGGAAATCTCATCCTGGATTATAGGCACTGCCAGCCTCTGCTGGCGGCGAGGAAGTGGCGTCTTTCCCTTTGTTATTGCCCTCGGAGTGACAATATGGACACACCACCGCCGCAAAAACATCTTGGAACCGTGTAGAGAGTGGCACATTTTTCTAACTACTGACTTACTGTTCACCTGACAAATGGGGAAAGTGCTGAGTAAAAAGAAAAGCAATGTGAATTTTGTTGATAAGTACATTGGAAAGCCCCACCGTGTGCCACCAGTATTCCAGCCCCCCGCCCCCTCCTGGAGCCAGTGACAAGTATCCCATTTTGATAATGCCAGCTAAACTGGCTAACGCATTAAAGACATCAAAACATCTGAATGAGAGAAAGAAAACTTTGCTGAGTGATCCAATGAACATGCTGAAAGTTTCTATGGGGTATGTTGAAGCAGTAGTGGTGTTAACAGCAGGGCTCAGTCCTGTGGAAAAAGGCAGGGAAACCTCCACTGATGTGTCAGGGATGTATGACGTTACAACGCACACTTTTACAACGCATGCACTTACAACGCATTTTTTACAACGCATAATCCATTACAACGCATGACATTACAACGCATGACACTACAACGCATTTTTAAAAACTACCTTTACAACGCATTTCCATTACAACGCATAATACCTTTACAACGCATACCATTACAACGCATAATATTAAATTGCATTTAAGGTAAGTATTAGATAGTATAGGGGTAAAAGTTACTTTTCTAACTCCAGGGGGTGCAACAGTAGGGTAAGTGTTGGATAGTATAGGGGTAAAAGTTACTATTCTAACTCCAGGGGGTGCAACAGTAGGGTAAGTGTTGGATAGTATAGGGGTAAAAATTACTATTCTAACTCCAGGGGGTGCAACAGTGGGGTAAGTGTTGGATAGTATAGGGGTAAAAATTACTATTCTAACTCCAGGGGGTGCATCAGTAGGGTAAGTGTTGGATAGTATAGGGGTAAAAATTACTATTCTAACTCCAGGGGGTGCAACAGTAGGGTAAGTGTTGGATAGTATAGGGGTAAAAATTACTATTCTAACTCCAGGGGGTGCAACAGTAGGGTAAGTGTTGGATAGTATAGGGGTAAAAATTACTATTCTAACTCCAGGGGGTGCAACAGTAGGGTAAGTGTTGGATAGTATAGGGGTAAAAATTACTATTCTAACTCCAGGGGGTGCATTAGTAGGGTAAGTGTTGGATAGTATAGGGGTAAAAATTACTATTCTAACTCCAGGGGGTGCAACAGTAGGGTAAGTGTTGGATAGTGTAGTGTAATATTATGCGTTGTAATGGTATGCGTTGTAATGGTAGTATGCGTTGTAATGGAATGCGTTGTAAAGGTAGTTTTTAAAAATGCGTTGTAGTGTCATGCGTTGTAATGTCATGCGTTGTAATGGATTATGCGTTGTAAAAAATGCGTTGTAAAGGTACTGCGTTGTAAAAGTTGCGTTGTAAAGGTTGTTCCCCATGTGTCAGATAAAGTCCCAGCCTTACCTCGTGGAACCCAGGACAATTCCAGAATGGACCTGGGACACAGTCCTTGGGTGCAGGGAGCGGGCGATTAGCAATAGCTGAGTCAGTGGGTGCATCACAAGCATTACAAGCACCGGTATAGCTAGCGGAATTGGAGCAGTCGGAGCAAATCTCTGAGAGCGGAGTGGAGATCAGAGTAATGCCAAATAATTATCATCCAGGAACTAGCGAGGGGAAAAGTTCCTCCTTTAGCGGTGCGGAAGGAGGAGGTGATGTGACCCAGATTTACGCTCTGTTTCAGACCAGGAAGGCTGGGGTGAAGAAAGGAGTCAAAGATATAGGGAGAAGTAAGGAAGAGTTTGCTTCTGTTAAAGAGGCCCTGCCCATGAGGGACAGCCTAGCGAACTATCTACTTGAAACTCAGTGAGTGGCAACAGTAAATCAGGAAGAAAAGCAGAGCTCTGCTTGCCGCGGGGGCGGGAACACTGTCTTAACAACACCAGTCGTAGCTGTAGAAGCCTCGCACGGTATACTGAGCATGTTAGAGGACCTGTTAAGTAAGGTTGAAACAATTAGACTCACTCAGAAAGAGATAGCAGATGAGTTGAAGATGTGGCTGGACAATGTGTGCACCCAGTTACAGAGACGTTTTAAGGCATAGGCAAAGTGGGCTCTGGCCCAGGGCCCCAGCCTTGCAAGGGGCCCCCTGATAAAGCCAGCTATGTTCTGCAGAGAGTCTTGCCCTGATGACTTTGAATGATTTTTTAAACAGATTGTTGTAAATATCGTTTTTTGTATCAATTATTTTTAATTTGTGAGTCTATTACAGACATTTTGCAGACAAAATATTTTTATGTTTCAAGCAACATGATATAAAAAGTTTCTTTTAGATGAATACAGGACTTCGAATATGAGAAATGGGAGGGTGTAAGAGATTGCATGCAGTAATATCAATGAGCTGTTGCTGTGTTACAATTGTGAAAACACTCAACACTAGCCCTGAATATCAGATGTACACACATTTAGAATTTGACCAAAGAGGGCATGAAAGAGCTGAAACTGGATCATAAAATCAAAGCTATTCGAACAGGGGCCCCCAAAATACATTTGGCCAAGGGCCCCCAAAATCCTTAAAACGTCCCTGCCCAGTTAGGGAGGCCTCTCTTTTAGAATTGATGAAGCGGAGCAAAGGGTATCTGAGTGCGAGGATAAGGTGCACTCATTGTAAGAAGTTAAGGAGAATAGAGTGGGAAGCATCTCCATGGTGGAAGGTTTAATTAAATTGTATGTACTTCTGGACTATACTCAAGATTTGACAATTATGCGGGCTCTAAGAGTCCCTGCCCAAGGGTCTAGTCAAGCTAAATATCCTAGGACCATGCTGGTGAATTTAGTGGATTACAGAGTTAAAAAGATGATGTTGGTAAAAGTTATCAGGGGGAATTTGTTAGCAATACAAACCAATTTTGCGTTCAGGATGTTTTGACAGCAGAAACGGCTCGGAGACGAAATACATTTAAGAACAGGATTCCAAGGTTTCAAGTGGCTGGTGCACAGGTATTGATAATCCAACTTTCCAGTTCCAGATAAACCAAGTTTCCAGACTTGAAGTACTGTTTGAGGGCACATTCCAAACATTCGGCACAGTGAAAGAAGCAGGTTTTTTAAAAAAAAATCTATGAGTTAATGTGGTGATCTGATTTTTTGTCTTTTTTTGCTGGATGTAGGGTGAGGTCAGAATTAGAGGGATGAGAGAAGCGGGAGAAAGGACGGGGCTCCAGTCAGAGCATTCAAAGAGGGAAGGGTGGGAAGGAGGGGTTTTGGGGTGCAGTTGAAAAAGAGGTTCAGAAGAGTGAAAAAAGTGAAGACAGATTACAGGCCATCTAATTAAGTTTACATTGACTGGACATGCATAGTAGACACTCTAGGAGGGGGCTCCTGATAGTGTGATGGTTCACTTGGAATTGTTATTTGCACAAGTTTGTTGGCCAGTCACTAAGCACATGAAACACTTTTGCACTTTAAAGCACTTTATGATTTTTTTAGCGCTTTAAAGGGGTGAGGTAATACTCAGAAAGGGTACCGATTTGAATAGAGGTAGATTTATAAAGCGGCCAGGAGCTCAAGGGGCATTATTGCAGAGGAAACACATTGAAGCTTATTTCATTTGATGCTAACTGATTAAAAAACAAAAAGAAATTGTATGCTTTTGAAGCCTGGGTTATAGGGCGAAATCCATCTGTAGTATTCTTACAGGAAGCCCATATTGCCTCGACTAAGTTGGCTAGGTTTTCAGGGGCTTATTTACAAGCCCCTTGCACCACTTTTGCATCACTTTTAACTTGGGAAAAGTGACACAAAAGTGGCGCAAGGGGCTTTTAAATCTGCCCCTCAATGTTTAGAAATGGGATGGCTTTAGAGGTATATCAGGACCTCAGGTGGCCCATTGAGGCGTTAATGTGCTTATAGCTAGAATTCTAAATGCAGAGATCCATGTCTAGGTGAGTGATTTGGAGGGTCGCTGGTACTGTGTCAATTGCTCCATCTCTTCGGCACAGCTCATCTCAGTTAGCTTCTATGCCCCAGAGGAGGACAACATAAGACCATAAGTTGGGTAAGTTCAGTCTTTATTTCAGATTCTGGGTGAAAATGTTATAGGAGGCAATTTTCATTTTTTGCAGGACACACGGGTGGAGCCCTCCTCTGGTACCTAATCTTATACAAGAATATCAAAGAGTTCAACTTCTTACAGACCGGTGGAGGGAAGCATTACCAGAAAAGAGGAAGTATACATGTTTCTCAGGTAGATTGTCCGGGTATCATTGGTGAGGAGCGAAAGCCCCAGCCCAAGAGGTGGGTTGTGAAAACTGCAGGCTGAGAATTGGGTTATAATATTAATCGGGGATATCTGATACTTTATTATTAGAAATTAAGGAACAGCCCCACCAAATGTAGTATGGGACACATTGAAGTCTTACTTACGGAGGAAGTGATATGTAAGGATGTGGCAACCACTAGGAAAGCCAAAGAGAAAATATTGACCCTGGAAAATCATGTGAGGTAAGCACATGATAAACTTCCTCAGCAGTATACTGAGGAAAATAGAAGTGTGCTTGAGAAAGATAAGCATGCATTAATTGATATTGTTTATGCTAAGAGCTATGCAAACAACATTTCTTATATACAAATGATTTATGAAGAGAGCAGTTATGCTGTGAAATTTATGCCTGGCAAGCTCAAGAAAAAAATAGCAAAAAGGGACATACATACTTTAAAATGCCCTGTAACTGGGTTTCTTTGCAAGAAGGGAAAAATAAATGAGATCCTTCCGAAAAATTACAACCAGATTTATAATTATAGCCAAAGAGTTCTTAAAAAGGCATCAGAGGTGTTTTTGGGACGACTAGACATGCCAACACTCTCAGAAGAAGATAGTCAAAAGATGGCTAGCCCCTTTAGCTAGGAAGAGCTGGAAGAGGTGGTTCTCAGTCTACCAAATAACAAAGATTGCCGCCCCGGTGGCTTTCCATTGGAGTTCTATAGAGACATCTCTGAGGATTTAATAGAATATCTGCTTTTGTTAGACTACTATATCCCAGGCCGAGGGCTCATCCCACTTTCTTTTAAATTAGGCAAAGTGATTACCTTTTTAAAAAATTGGGGAAATGTTGACAATCCAAATTCGTTTCACCCTATAGCATTGTTAAATTTGGATTATAAAACAATCAAGAAATTACTGGCAAATAGATTTAATGAGATAGCCTCTAAATTGATACACTTTGATTAGAACAGTTTTATCTCTGGACGACAGTTAGGAACCATTACACATTATTTAGTAGAAACTCTTGATTACTTAGCTGCAAATCAAATTCCATCTGATATCTTTTTATTGGATGCCATGAAGGCATTTGACCTAGTGGCCTGGGAGAAAGTTTTTGGTACACTATAGAGATTTAGGATTCCATCTCAGATCATGAGGTTTATACAGAAAATGTATGAAAATGCATAGGCAAAAATTAAAAATGCATCAAGATACAGAAATGGTAAAAGTTCAACAATGGACCAGACAGGGTTGTCTCCTGTCTCTGATCTTCTTTGCCTTTTTTGTTGAACCTTTGGCAATCAGAATATTAAAAGTTGAGGAGATTTGGCCTCCTATAACGCAAATGGACAAGATAAAACTCTTTGATGATCTAATATTAATTTTAGACACTAGGAATTCAACACATAAAATAGTTTTTTTGATTTTTACTATGTGTCAAGTGTTAGGACGCTATAGAATAAACAAAAGGAAAACTGAAATTATTTTGTGCAATAGTGGTGCAGACATTCTCCTACCAGAGCTCCGGGGCTTTATTTACAATCAACCTAAGCGCTACTAGGTGGTTAGATATACAAGTAAGGTTGAAAATTTATATCAGTTAAAATACACCCCACTGTTATTTAAAGGTAAGGCATTCTTTCAATGAGAATTACTTCCCCTTACCCATTTGGGAAGGGTAGCATTGATAATAATGGTGATTCTTTCTTTGTTTAGTTTTCCTTTCTCAGACTTATCCTGTGTGTTGAATGTCAAATTTTGAAAGGAAATATAATTGTTTTTTTCATCTTTAATTTGTCAGGATAAAAGTGCCAGATTAGCACTTAGCACTTTATATAGAAGTGTGGAAGAAGGTGAATTAAGTCTCCCCAATTTGAGAGAATACTATTATGCTAATTTTGCACAATATACGCTCAGATTTCGTACTTCATCCTAATCATATGTGATTCTTAAGTATGACCTGATAAATTTGATTTTAAAAGAATATAATAATATTGACAATTTAAGATTGATTAAGTCCCCCAAGAAAGTTCGATATAAGATTCTATATTGTTTTTTAAAAACAAACAGATGCACTTTTATTGGTACTATTCGGTTTACTTTATCAATCCTGCAACACATCTGCCCAATTCGGTCTGGGGTCAAAGGGAAAGGATTGAACAATGCACTGTATCTAAATCGAGGGCCAATGGCTTCTCTAAGATGATAGATTTTATTATAAGTGATAGGTGAAAAACCTTACTTGAATTAGAGACACAGATAGGGAACAGCTATTGGTTGCAGTGTTCCTTTAGTATCTTAATTTTATGATTAAAACAATTGATATAAATTCTCTACTAAACATCAAAAATGTGGTTATTAACTTCATTGAGACCTGAGCCCAAAACGACCGGTTGGCTGGAAAAAAGAGGGGCTGATATTTATCAAAGAGCTGTAAGTAAATGGGAAAAATATGAATGATTTTATTGTCAAGGGAAGTTTGGGGTAAAGTTAATAAATTGAACTTTACGGTGTTTAGAAGAGCTAATTGGTGTAGAATGCAGTTTATACGTGAAATGGATGTTTATTGAACTCCACAAATTCATGAGAATAACCCAGGATTGTTGGGCCAATGTTTCAGATTGGGATCGATTGAAGCAGCAAACTGGTCTCTTGTAATCTGGTACTGTGTTGCTCTTCAAGATTTTGGAATCACAATTTTAGAGCATATGGAATGGATTTTGCAAATACAGTTTGCACCTTGTGCCTCGTTTTTGCTAATGGGATATGATCCCATTTTAAAAAGAACCTCTAGATACCAGAAATTGAGATATTTGTCAGTGTTGGTGAACAGAACCCTGCTGCTGCAAAGGTGGAAATCACAAATATCCCTTCTATTGGAGAGTGGATTGGGACAATGAAGCAAGTAAGGGAGAAAGAGTCATTATATGCCATTCGATGTGGAGGGATTACAAGGTTTAATAAAATGTGGGCCCAATTTATGGCTGGTTAAAGGTTCTCATGGGCAAGGTTTACTGAATAAGGAAGACTATACAGTTGTTTATTGTTGTGGGGAGTGTAATAATTCCGAGCTATTGTGTTTAGGGAAAAGTATGTATATGCTTTTGCCAAGCAAAGTCATGTTCGCATAGATCATTCGTAGAGTCAAGAAACTCTTGGTGCAAGTGATATTGTAATGTGTACAATAACTTTTTTATAGATGGCTTGTATGTAATTGTATGAAATGAATTGTCTGTTTGGTTTGTTTCACCTCAAATCTTGTTTTAATTTAAGTCTCTGATAAAAAAAGGAAATTTAAAAAATAAGATGCCTATTCTGGCTGGGAACCTTCTTTAGGGTGGATTTTAGGGGTCACGTGGTGGGACTGTGGATATGCTTATATATGTTATAATATTTCTCCTATTTTTGCAGAATTCTCTGCTTTAGTTCTGAGTGTGTACACGTTCCCCTATGGTCTGGGGTATAATACTCATGTCCAGTTGGTCCTCTAAGCTGATTTTTGCAGTATCAGAGTCATCCTGCCTGATGACTTTCAGTCATTTTCGCTACAACCCAGGCTCCTCTCCAGCTTCATATTCTGAGTTGTGTTGCTTGACTCACATGGGGTTTGTTCATGCAGCTGGTCAGTTACAATTATTGTGCCTCTGTTGTGTTTGACTCTGTTATACTTTAAAGGAATGAAGGTCTTTTAATGTTGAGAGAAAGCCTCTAGTTTGAGCTTTTCAGTCCGGTGGTACTTTTTGGTGGGCATTCAACCTGAATGGTTGTTTCTTTTTTGAGGACTTTTATTTGCATGAAGAATTCCTCCTTAATCCGCAGTTGTCTTGGGTTTTGTCTTTGGGGGTGCAAAGAAACTTTATGCTGATGTATGTATGCTTATGGGTATTTACAGAGCACAAGCAAAATGAGGTGCATGTGAGTGTTGTACAAGGTCAAAGGCAAAAACTGAGTAGAAGTTTATTGGATGGAGAGTAAGGGGAGAGCAGAATAAAATAAGGTAAGGCATTCTAAGGCTTTTGGATGTAGTGTTATTTGAAAATGTGTCTTCAGCTCTTTCCTCAAATGAAAGAGGGTTGTGGAAGTCCAGATGGACAAGGGGATGTGGTTACCTATCTTGTATGCATACATGGAGAAGGCCTCTATCCTGTTATATTTCTTCATCTACAGTCCGGAGATGTCCTGGCCGTGGGTGTTTTGCAAACTGCAAGAAATGGTGAGCTTTTCTGTCAGATAGACACAGATGCCATTTGTGATGGCTTTGTAGGCTAAGTAGCTGGAGTGGCCTGGCAAGGGGTAAAGATCAATCAGGTTGGGGATATTTGGCAAATTTATTCAGGACTCTAATGTATGTGGCATGCTGCAGTGTATAGTAAGCCTTATGAAGAGTTATCAGTGAGAATGTGGAGCAGGGCATGGCTGGCATCCAGAATCAAGAGAATGAGTCTGAAGTCACTTTCTAGGAAGAATGCTAGCCCTTACTTTAGCAGAGCCAAATGTTTATTTTTGGTTATTTTAGTGAATAGTTCCTACCGGGTGAGGTCACTGTAGAGGGTGAATCTGAATGCCCTGGCTTTGGATCATTGAGACAGGTTGGGACTCTGTCTATGCTGTCCTGGGTGTGAGAAAGAATGTGTCTATATCTAATGTCAGTCATATTCCTCAATCGGTTCATGTGGTGTTAGCCTACCTTGTTTGGCTTGTTTTCAGTGTATGCCATTCCTCCCCAACCCACCCTACCGCCTAGGACTGAAAGGATTCACTGAAAGCCCTTCCAAGCAGTGTAGTTTGACTTGGGAATTACTTGTCTTTTTGGGTGCACTCTATTGCCTTGGCAGACTCTAGCTATAATTAAAAGTAATTGAGATCTTTGATTATTAGTCTTCTCCACTGAGTTGAGGTGAGGGCTTCTTGTTGATGGCTTATCTTCTCTACTGTGTCTTCCCTTTCCTCTTGGGTGTATACATCACCTCTCATTCCCTGCTCAGCCAGGGATGCCATGCTTTTTCGTGTCATTGCTTAGACAGGTCCACCTGGATTGGTACTCCAGTGTGCCCAGTTTAGATTTCATTTTCAGTGGTGACATAGGAGGGTTTCCTTTGTGGCAGTTTCCTGATTGCTGTTTGTGTATACTGGGTTATTGGATCTCTTGGTGTCAGATTCAAGTCAAAACTTACAGGTTGATCTGAACATTGCTTTTGGAGAAACATGGAATCCACCAGTTTCTTTCCCATCAAGATTGATGAACACATCCCAGATTGCACTTGGCACTGAAAGAGCAGAGGAATATAAGTGAAGGCACATAAGACAATTCGTCAGTTTGTAGTCACAGAGCTTGACTTCTTAAATAGAGGTTCTGAAAGATATTCGGCAGGCTCTCATGAGACAGCTTTTGTACGCTAAACAGAGCATCTGCCTACTGTAACACCTGACCTGTGCAGTGTGCGTCCTGATAGCACACCAAAACCAAGCATGTCTGTGCATGTGCACACCTCGCCCACTACAACAACTGAACCCTTGGTCCTCCTACCACCTATCCCTATCTACTCTTCAGTGCCCCTCAACACTCTAATCCCTGTTCACATCTCCCAGCACTGCTGCCATGCCTCTGCACCCAAAATTGAAGGAGCATTCTTCTGCACCAACTGCCATTTCATTTGCATCCTCATGCACCCACCTCACTCCCCCATGCACCTCACATATCCAACACACACAGCCACACACCCAACCACAACTACATCATACCACTCTCTGTCCTGCATGCTCCTCAACACTCTGTCCCTCACCAAATATGACACTGTACTTTGGGATTTACACTACCTCTCACAGGACCTGCTGTTCTTGACCAAAACATGACAGAATCCCTCGTCTGCCCTCATCATTGCACTACAATCCCCACTCGGATACAAGATTGAAGACAGGATAGGACAAACAGACCCAGAGGTGGGATTGCTGTCAGCCTCAAAAAACCCATTTCATGATCCACCACCTTGGAAAGAACCACCAGCAATATGGAACACTTGACCTTCAAACTCTTCATTGCTGCCAACTACACCTTGAGTGGCACCCTCATCTACTGCCTTCCCGGACCAAGCACCAACTTCAACAGCACTATTGCAGACTTCGTCATCCCCTTGACCCTCAACTCCAGTACTTTCCTCCTCCATGGCGAACTCAGCTACCACCTGAAGGGTCTCACCAATTCTATCACAACCAACCTGCTCAAGGACTGTTCAATTTTGGACTCACCCAGTGAGTGGAAGACCCTGTACACCTTGCCAGACACTTATTGGACCCCATCGTCAATGGCTTTCATACAGTAAACAAGTCCACACTAATCACCTAGCCCAACCACACTCTCATCAACTTCAGCATACCCATCCCACACCACCACAGAAACACCATCACCAAATCTTCAAGGCGACACTGAAACAAAACTTCAGAAACATCCTGGTCTTCCAAACTCCTACCAGCCTCAAAACCAAGCTCCCTGAACCCGCCTCCAACTTCAAAACCTGCATCACCGCTTGCGCAGATACCCTGGCTCCTCTCCAAGTGGACAAAGCCATGAAAATTAAAACGCAAAAAAGCTGGTACATGGAAGAACTCAGGCTCACCAAGTGCCACGCAAGCAACTTGAACACAGATAGAGACAAAGTCAGAACAACTCTGCAAAGAGCTCCTAGAAATATGCCCTCAGACACTACCATCAGTAAATCAGAGCCACCAAACACTCTGCACTCACCAATCTCATCGAAGGCAGCACCAAGGCATTATTTGCAATAGTGAAAGACGTCACCTCACCGGCAGCAATCTCCACTGGTGCAACCCCCTCTCAGGACCTCAGCACCCCTATTTATCAGCAACAAGGTCACCAGAATCTAAGAATAATTTGAGCCCCGACCAGACCCATTAAACCTTGCCCATCTCTACCAACACACAGAGGGCCACCCTGTCCACCTGTCCCACCATCACCACTCGAGAAACTGAAACAACCATGCAGTCCAAACACTCTGTAGCATTCTTGGATCCCTGCCCCCACTACGTCTTCATCAAAGGGCAGTACCCCATCAGCGCAACCCTCACTCCGATACACAACAACTCAATCATCACACCCACCTACCCGGATGCCAGGAAACATGCCACAGTTCTCCTCCTCCTCAAGAAACCCTCAGCAGATCAAAAATCTCTAGCCAACGTCTGGCTACCCTACCTGGCAAAAGTCACTGAAAAGATGAAAAACAGAATCCTAGCCACCCACCTCACAGAAAACCACCTACTCAACACCACACAGGTCTAACCACAGTACAGCGACCAACCTCATTGTCATGGCAGACGACATCCAGATGATCATAGGCACACATGGCACTGCGGCCCTGTTTCTACTGGATTTTTCTGCAATCTTTGATGCCAAACCTTTGACACCACCTACTACATTCTTATCCTTCGACTGCGCAAAGCCTGCATCAAAGGTCCTGCAATTCGCTAGAATTTCTCTTCCTGATAGGCCCTGCACTTTAAGTCAGCCTAGACCCCATCACCTCAGACGTTGTCAATCACATCTACACAATGCCACAAGAATACTCACTCAGCCCTACTTTGTTCAGAGCCTACATGACCCCACTCACCAGCATCATAAGTGCCCACAGTATCAAGATCATACCCTATGCTGTCGACACCCAGCTCATAGTCTTCCTCTCTGAGAAGTCTCCAAACACCTCGACCAATTTCTCCATCTGCATGACCAAAGTCGCCAGATCCTCAAGCTCACAGATAGATAAGACAGCAGTAGTAATCTTTGGCAAAAGCACCTCACTGCGTGACTCTACATGGTGGCCTGCCGAACTTGGACCCACAACCCTCACTGCAACCCATTCAAAGAACCTGGAATAGTAATCGACAACCAACTCACCATGCCAGGCCAAGTGAACACAGTTGTAGTGTCCCGCTTCCACACACTCAAGATTCTCAAGAAGATCACACAATAGCTCCCCATCAACAGTCACATACCCATCACCCATTCACTTTTCACCAGAAAGTTCGACTAAGACAAAGCACTCTATACTGAAATCAATTCTCACTTAACCATAAGGCTCAAGACCACACAAAAGTCGGCCACCAGGCTCACCCTCAACATCCTACTCACACACACATCCACACGCACCTGAAAGAACTCCACTGGCTTCCAATCCACAAACAAGAACTCTTCAAACTCCTCACACACATATACAAAGCCTTAAACAACATTGGCCCCATGTACCTCAACAACTGCCTAAATTTCAGCAAACCTACCAGACACCTTCACTCAGACTGACTCCTACTTGCACACAGCTACCCCTTTTTATACAAGACACTGCTGTACCTAAAGCAATTCTAACAGTCATACTGGCCTTCTTGTTTACACACACATCAATCCCTTCTAATAGACTTTCTAATAGAGCATAATGCAATATTGACATAAAGGCTTGCAGTACTCATCCTTCCTACATCAAACAACACACGTTTTGTTCTTTCTCAGAACGCCAACTGAGAAAGCAAAACAATTAACTGCAAGTGCACCCTCCATTGTCTGTATAGATTACAGAAGAAATAGGAGCTACAGGTATACTTATACAGACCAAAAAGCATAGCAGGAAGGTGGGGTAAAGGCAAGCTATGAGGATCATTCATTTGCCATTAAAAGGAGATATGTGGACAGAGAACCTCCATTAACGTTTGCAGGTTAATCGCTGCTCAGCTATCTGCAATAAGGTATTGAGGGTCAGTCTTTTTCTGATTAGGTGTTATCACCTGCCTCCTTTCTCCCCAACCCATGTGTCTTCTGAACGGAGATATTAGTCCTTTTCATCATGACTAATGCTGAATGTGTGCTAAAGTTAAATTTACCTATGAGCTGTAGCAACTTTCACCCACATTCTTCCATGTAAACAAAAGCTGACCATTCAGCACTCACTCTTTCACATATTATGGCTGTTGTATGGTTTCGGTCATAGCAGCTTATGCATACGTAATCAAATGTGTAAGGATGTCCATGTACAGGGCTAGAAATACACAAGGTACCTCTGTAAAAGGCTACTAGTGTGCAGGACTGCTTTAAAGGCTTAAGAGGAACTATCACTGGTTTCCTTCCAAAACTCTCTTTAAAAGAAGAAGCCAAGCAAGAGGACTTCATTTCTCACCATCCATCTGCAAAGATGGTGACAACACTGGACTTTCCATCATCCATCTGCACAGGAAGAGACAACACTAGTGCCTTGTCAAAACTCTCTTTAAAAGAAGAAGCAAGCAAGAGGACTTCTTTCCCATCATCCATCTGCACAGGAAGTGATATCACTGAACTTCCCATCACCACCTGCATAGAAAGTGACATTACTGGTTTTCAGCCAAAACCCTTTTTAAAAGAAGAAGCCAACTAAGAGGGCTTCATTTCCCATCATCCTTATGAACAGGAAATGGCATCAGTGGATTCCCACCCACTAGACCCTGCTCTCCTCCCTCCTGTCAGGATCCATTTACTGGCATCAGGAAAGTGGAGTATTATGTAGTGAGGGGGTTAGACTTCACCATGCAATACTGTCATGATACCAATAAGATGGTCCTTGGATTCACCAATAAATCCTTAGGTTAGTCCTTATAGTATGGCAAAGAGCAGCCAGGCTTTACTAGAGGAACATGTATTAAGCATTTCAGACTACACAACATGGATGATAAGTAATTCACATGACTCGAGAGAAATACAAACTCAATTTGTAAAAGCTAGAGTGTATTTTTATCTTACTTTAGACACCAAATGAACAAAATCACAATCATATACCTGGAGTTATGGATTTTGAAACAATATGAGCTTGAAATGACCATGTAACGGGGTGTGTGGGTCACCTTGTCTACCTAGGACTCTCTATTCTGCCACTCCTAAAGATGTCAGAAATCACATTTTTATTGTACAGTCCAGGATGCCCACACTGGAGATGTGGATCCCCTCCTGGGGGTATACATACCTCTTATTGAATAGCGAATTTCCCACCTGCTTGGGTGCAAATATGCCTGGGGAAGGGGGAGGACTGTTTCCTCCACTGGGAGTCAGCCCTGATGAATATCATAGGCGGTGCAGCCTTTGAAGCTCACCACCTTGATGTGCCTATTCACTATCCTGCTTGGGAGGAGAGAGGTATGACCTCCTTCCTGTCTGCCCAAGCCTTTGTTCCTGGCTCCTGGGAGAGGTCTCACTGCCTGGCAGGAGCTCAGAATCCTAACTTGACGGCAGCAAACGTGCCAAGTCTGGGCTTGCCTGCCAGAGCACAGAGAAGCTGGAACAACCAAAAGGGCAACCTCTAAGATAGCCACCTGGGTGTATGCTACATCACCCAAGACATGAGATGCATGTCAGGAGTGAGAAGGCACATTGTTTGATACTAAACTTAACATATTTTGGCGGTACCATAATGGAGCTGCCAACTTTGAGAATGCCTGAGTGGCAGCACATGTTATCCTATGGACCGCTAACACTTATAGTAGTTTCCAAAGGGGAACGCCACTATTGGGACATATAGGTTTGCACTTGTTATCACCTTTAATATAATGCATCCTGCCTTCAGTGTTCATGAGGCCTTCCTTAGGGGTACCTGACATATATTAAAAATAGTATATTGACTGTGCAACACTTGGTGAATACACAGTCGAGTTCGAGCAGTTTGCATTGCTCCTGCAGCCTGCAATGGCAGGCCGGCTGTCAGTAGTTTACTTGGATCACTCAGGATGGCATAAAACCGTGCAACAGCCAAGGGGACCTGAAGTAATCTAATAGTAATCCCAAGGGCCACACTTATCAGTGGCCCGCAATATCAAATCAATAATAAGCAGTTGGCAACGAAGAAGGTTCAAGCGTTTATTGGCCACAACAGAACTCTACATAGAGGAGCCCCATCGAACCTCACCCAGAAGGTGTGCCGACGAAGACTGCTGGCTCCTTGACAGAACAACACTTATATACATTACAGATGCAGCATACAAAGCATTGCAAGTGGAAAAGTACCAGTTAGTCCTAGAGCTCCTAAAATGAGCTCACACCATCTGCCCGTATAAGGTTACTATCTTGTTCAAAGAAGGTCGGCCTGGTGACTCCCTTTCGTCTCGGGCACAGAGGAATTTAGCTTAGTACTCCCTTCCGCAGATGTGACCTTGAGCCTCGGCCGTAAATACAATTCACCCTGTCTTTAGGCTGGTACAAGCTAAATCATACAGATAGTGTTTACAGAGAGTCACGTGACCTAGGCCTAGTCAGTCGTGATCCAATATGGCTGAACTGTGGCTTTTCGGCCCTTTCTATCATGCCGGATACTATAAAGAATAAGCCATTTAGGAAGCAGTTCTATGTACATATGAGGGGGACACAACCCTAGATACGTTATGCTAACTTCATATACTGGCCTGAATCCCACAGAACGGCCCTTTTTATCATAATGTAGCTATTCATGGAGCTATTCTTCGAAAATTCCCTCGTCTATTTGCATTATGTCTTGTATCTCCTTCTGGATTAGTTGAGCATTTATCTTGCCAGGATTTGCTTTAGGGGTAGGTAAGGCAAGGCGGACTTGGGTGGCACAATAAGAGCAACAAGCGGGCCCACATTGGATGCAGATACAACAAGTGAAAAGGAAACCTCCTATTCCTAGAAGGCACATGAAGATCTTCCAACCCCAAGTGGTAAGGAGACCCCAAAACCAGCCTGAACCAGACCAGGTTCCAGTCTCCGTGTGAATCTCAGATGCCAACCGATGTAACTTCTGTATGGCCAGATGGACTGAGGGGGCGGAGTCAGGTATATATACACAGCAGGAGCTGCCAATCACTCTACGTGCTCCCCCACGGTCAGCTAGAATGACATCTAAAACAAGGCGGTTCTGAAGCGTCACAAGTTGGGTCGCTTGAATCTCGACTGTGATATTGGTCAGTATACCAGCAGTGGTATTTATTACTCCTTCTACCACTCGGGACAGTCTCCTAATTTCTTTACTGGTCACAATGGGTCCCCATATAGGCAGAACTCCCTTTATTATATCGACAAAATGTTGGGCAGGGGTATCAGTCTGGTCGGTGGCATCTCCGTCAGTTTTTACTGAGTTTAAGCTTCGCCGATTCAGTGAATGAGACCGGTGATAATCAGAAGGTGCTATATAAACAGGAGGATACAAGAAAGACAAGTAGCATTTACCTGACCATCCTCTCGGAAGCCAAGTGTAAGCATTCTCTACACATACAAAATATACATTCGGGGGGGTGAGTAGAGGCGGGCTGCTAAACGTGTGTAAACTATAGCTATAGTTACATCTACTGTAACCAACAACTAAATGGCCAGTACCATGTATGCAAAAGGAGGACGTGCTGTTCAACACAGGGACCGGGATGACTTTGTCGTTTGACACATTTCGCTCTTGGAAATATCTAAAATATTCAGTAAAGTTGAAGGACACGAAATCCGATACCTCATCCCTTAACCAGGTGTCATTCTCATGTTCCATATATACATTCATGCAAGCGGTAGGATCCAGAGTACCGTCCGTACCTTCAGCGTTTGGGGTGAATCCCTGATGTCTCTCTATATAGGCCAGAATCAAATCATAGTCTTTCTCTGAAAACCGGTGTCCATCAACAGCATAATGTTCATACATCATTGACAATAATCTGAACCATGCTTCACAACTGCCTAAATATGACAATGGCATTGAAATGAACAGATCATGCTTGTGCATCACTGAGGGGAGGAGCCCACATACCCAGCAGTTTGTGGTATTCGTTGAACTGTGGGTTTGGTGCAACATTTCAATGAAGGCATTGTTTACATAGGTCTGGCGGTGCCTTTCTTTATGCGGGGCAAAAGTCTGAAAATGGTGCTCCTCGGGGACGGGAGTGGTAGCTATCAGGGTATGTACAGGATAACGGAATTCTAAATAAATGAACATTCCTAAACATAACATTAATGAAACAATTATTATGACAATAAAAACAATCTTGCCACGCAAGCTCCAAGTAGAAAACTGTGGTATCCTTGGTAGACATAAGTACCACTCCACACACAACAAAAACATTGGCAAATGTGGATGCAAAGGGCGGTGTACTATGGGACGCTCCTCTTCAGGGACAAAACGGCCAAAAGGGTACATTCTCACTAAAAGTCCAGTTATAAGCTCGGGAAAACAGAAAATCTACAAGCAGTCCAACCTGCCGGAGGGTGCTTCTTTCCTGTGTCCGTTATAGAGCCTCACAGGCAGACTCCTATTGTTCCAGGTAATTTCAAAGAAAGAAAAACTCCACCTGGGCCCCACCAGTCTACCAATGTCTCTCTCTTCTTTCTGAACAGAGCAATATCAAAAAGTTCCAAGCTCTCAACGGGTTCAGTCCAGTGTTTTTACTCATTCCCAGAGGCTACTCAGATCTCTCGCTCTCATTCTCTAGCCTGAGCCTGGGATCTCTGCTTTTGGTCGGGCCGCAGGTTATAGCGAACATGACCCGGTGTTTCAGGATTAATGAAAAGAACAGGCACAGTGGGGTCAGGTAAAGGGTTGGGTGCGTGACTTCTCTTGTCACCCGTTGTGGCCCCAGATGCCTGATTACCTTTTACAGATGTCGCCGAACTTACGACACCCTCCTCTCGCCCATCCGTTTCTTCTCGGGCGTCCGGGGAAGGTGACTCTCCGGCTGACTTGCCACTTTCGGGTCTCAACACCTCACTTTGGTCCCACTGGTCATCCGGCAAGGGAAGAGGAACCTTTTTGAGGTGAGACACATGAATCCAATGCCGCTTCCCTTCGACCTTCACAGCCGTCCTTGTGGCCAGAAGCACCTGGAAAGGCTTGGTCCAGCGTGGGTCTAGACTCGATTTCCGTTGGTAGTTCTGAACCAGAACCCACTGTCCAGGCTCCACACCGTGTCCGGGACCCTCCGGCAGAGGCTGCAGCGCTGCTGTTATCTGTTGATGAATGGAACGAAGATCTTTAGTTAGTGCATAAAGGTAGTCTGCCAACATAGGGTACTCGATGTCTCTAAGGGATTTTGGTCGCAGCACGCCCCATACATTAGCGGGTCTACCAAATATCACCTCATATGGCGATATTCCACTACGGGAGTGAGGAGTGGCCCTTACAGATAGTAAAGCTAGAGGTAAGAGATCAGGCCACTTTAGACCTGTGGTGTCCTGCAACTTGGCCAGCTTTAATTTAAGGATTCCATTATATTTTTCCACCAATCCTGCTGATTGGGTATGGCGAGCCGCATAAAACTTCTGCTGTATGGCCAGGCCCTTGCAAACATGTTTAACCAGATCGGCATTGAAATGTGTCCCATTGTCACTCCAAATCACCCGGGGTACTCCATAGCGGGGAAAGAATTCTTTTACCAAGGCCTTTGCAGTGGCTAAGGCACTATTCTCCTTGGTAAGGTACGCCTCCACCCACTTGCTAAACGTACAGGCCACCACCAAAACATACTTAAGATTATTAACCCGTTCAAACTGAATGAAGTCCATTTGTAGTACCTCAAAAGGTAGGGTGGGTGGCGCGAAGCTACCAATCAAAACAGGGATGCTACCCCCAGGATTATGCTGTAGACAAATCATGCAATTCTGAACTAGATGCTTCGCAGCCCTGTGAATGTTGGTATTATACCACACAGGATCCAGAATTACGCAAATGCCTTGAATTCCCACATGTGCCGGACCGTGTGCCATGGACACAACTGCAGTCACAAAGGCGTTCGGTAGCAGCCACCTACATCTTTCAGACAGATCAACCCAACATCCATTGTCATCCAGCTTCCCTATCTGCTCTTGCCAGTATTGTAGTTCTTCAGGGGTCGCTTCTGATTGCAAGTCTCTTACGCTGTCTATAGTGTTACTAAATGCCTCCGCCTCTATCATCCCGGTATGAGGACTTGCTACAAACATGGAGGTGGTATTAGATTGGGCAGTCTCTTTAGCGATTCTGTCTGCAAAGGAATTACCCTTACCCACATCATCAACTATTGCTTTGTGCGCACTGCACTTAACAACTGCTATGGCTTGGGGCAGGGTCAGGGCGGCTAACAATCTCAACACCAATTGACCATTCTGTATTTTTTGTCCATGGGATGTAAGGAAACCTCTCTCCGCCCACAATCTTCCAAAGCTATGTGCTACGCCGAAGGCGTACTGGCTATCGGTGTAGACATTTATCCTCAACCCTTCACCCAATTCACAAGCCCTTAGTAGTGCGACTAACTCGGCAGCCTGGGCCGATCAATAAGGTACCTTGGCCGTCTCAACTACTGTTTGCAACGTGGTTATCGCATAGGCGGCAGTCGTAGTGCCATTGGGTAGCCGAAAACATGAGCCATCAACATACAATTCCCCTTGAGGGTCAGATAAAGGAATGTCTGTCAAATCTATCCGCCCCTTCGTTTCCTCTTCTGTCCGGAATATGCAATCATGTATATCTTGACTATGATCCTCCGGGGGAAGGGGTAGTAGCGTAGCAGGGTTCAGGGTGACACAACGTTTTATAGTAATGTGTGGTGCAAACAGGGTCAATTCGTACTCCGTAAGACGCGCACTAGTTAAGTGCTGAGTCTGTGTCCTGTTCAATAATATGTCCACAGCGTGGGGCACCATCACTTTCAGGTCCGTATTCAGGACAAGCCCTTCCGATTGTCGGATCGCCACAGCAACCGCAGCCGTGGCTCTCAGACAACTGGGAAGTGCCCTGGCGACATTATCCAATACCGCCGAAAAGTATGCACAAGGTCTTTGCTTACCACCAAATCCTTGTGTTAACACTGAAAGCGAGCAACCGTCCACCTCATGCACATAGAGTACAAAAGGCTTCCGGTAATCAGGGGTGCCAAGCACAGGAGCAGAGCAAAGAGCAGATTTCAGAGCAACAAAAGCATTCTGACATTCAGCTGTCCAAGGTAAAGGTTCATGCATGTCTTTAGTCGTTAAATGCAAGAAAGGTTTAGTCAATAGGGAATAGTTAGGGATCCATTGACGACAGTAAGAAGTTGTACCAAGCAAAGCGCGGACATCACGTTGCGTGCAAGGAACAGGCATGTTAGATATGGTTAGAATACGATCAGGGGTTAGCCGTCATCCCTCCTTCGACAGGAGATGACCGAGATAGGTCACCTCCGGTCGACAATATTGAAATTTAGACAACGAAACTTTGTTACCATGGTCTGCCAGGTGCTGTAACAAGGCGGACGTTGCCAGTCGGCAACCATGCTCAGTATCAGAGGCCACGAGAAGGTCATCCACATACTGCACCAAAACGTTACCGGGTGGCAATGTTAATGTGTCCAACAATGTTTTGAACGCTTGGCTATAGATACTAGGACTCTCTGTATAGCCCTGTGGGGCGCGACAAAAGCTGAAGCTGCGACCCCCTAAGGAGAATCCGAAAAGATAACGGCTATCTTGATGTATGGGAATACTGAAAAAAGCGTTTTTCAAATCAATGACAGAGAAAAATTTGCCCGTCGGGGGTATCATAGTCAGGATAGTAGTGATGTCAGGCACTACAGGATATTGGGGTACAACAATCTTGTTGATTTCCCGCAGGTCGATCACAAAACGATAAGTATCAGCATAATCAGGACTCTGATCTATCGGGGCCCGTTTAAGAATAGGAAGAATAGGGCTATTGCACGTGTTAGAGATCGTCTCTTCCACCACTCCCATGCGGATCAAATCGTGGACAATGGTTAGAAATGCCCGCTCCCCCGCGGGGGCAATTTTATACTGCGGAACTCTGGGTAATCGAGCATTTTGTTTCAAAGTTATCGAAATGGGTGGTATGTTCAACAACCCTACATCAGTATCTCCAGTAGCCCAGAGGCTCTGTGGAATCTTGGCGAGCTCAGGAGGCAAAGGGTCCGTTTTAGAGAAACATTGTGCAGAGGGATGTAAGGGTTTCCTAATCGTTAAGTAAACACCATCAGGAGAGCAATAAATGCGGGCATACAGCCTCTTCAGTATGTCCATACTCAAAAGATTCTCCCCACATTGCGAGGTCAGAAGGAAAGGTGAGTCAATTGAAATCGGCCCCAAGTTAAGAGAAAGAGGTTGGGAGATGGGACTTACCACTGGAGTTCCGGAGAAACCGACAGACACATTATTCTGGCCAGACAGAGCAGCCCCAGGGACGAGGGTGTGTGAAACAGAACTATTCATCGCCCCTGTGTCAACTAGAAACTTACCTGATGCGTCCATTAGACGAGCAATGTACATAAGGTCCATTTTGATCGATCGGAATTGACACACGTCCCTCACTCTGTCCTCGGCTTCCCTATGCCTCACCGTAACCTGCCGAGTCATTACTTACACATCCTTCATTATAGTACTGTTTTCCTCGACCATGGTCAAAACAATTCGGGCTATCCTCACCTTGCTCAGCTCCGTCTTGTCTCGTATATCCACCTCGGCGACCACCTCCACGGCCTCTTCCTTGTCCCCTCGAAACCCCGCTCTGCGCCTGCAGCAACGGACACTGTGCTCGCCAGTGCCCTTTCTGCTTACAGAAGGCACACTGATTTATTCCCAAATCAGTTCGTCCCCCACCCTGTCCGGGCCCCGCCCCTCACGGGGCAAAATTCTATATCCCCCTACCCCTACCGCATCCCCTCTCAACTTGCTTTAACAATACCCTAGTTTTCAAATCCTTTGATCTCTTTTCCGTCTTCTCCTTACTCTCATTCTCTCGATGCTCATAGTATTGGGCCATGCTCAGAATGGTCGAGGGGGTTGACGTAGTCCAGGTACTCTCCGCAGCCTGAAGTTGGGCCGATATCTCAGGCAACAGATTAGTTACAAATCTGTTGACAAACAAACGTATGCCACCCTCCTTGGACAGGTCTTGCCCACTAAAATCAATAAAAACTCCCTCGAACCTCGTGAAGAAGTCGGACACATTCTCGTCTTTCTTCTGCTTACATGCAGTCAATTTGTCCCAATCCACCTTCCTGGGGGGAATTAAGGAATGCATATAGGTTATTATTTTCTCCGGTAAGGCCAATATCTCACTTCTAGGCTTATCTCCTGGCTTACGATCATTGTCCCAGTCTCTCAATTGTTCCCACGTTCCTACGAACTCTGTCACATGATCCTGGTTGTGTACCTGCCGCCATATATCCACCGGTACCAACAGAGCAAAGAACAGCTCAATGTCAGCCAGTGTCATCACCGCCGAGGAGGCAGCTTCTGTCAGTTCCTTATAATATGCGGTGGGGTTCTTCCTGGGGTCAGGCAACTGAGTTTTCAAAGAAAGTACCTCACTTCGTTTCCAGGGGGTATATACCCATTGTTCCTGAAAACGGGCGGCTACCCTTGGGCGGGTGACCGCTCCTTGTGCGTCTATTATCTCGGTTACTTCGGGGTGATAAATAGGGTGCACCTCACGCATCGGGAATTGCTGTACCCCTACAGAACTAGCTGTGGGCAGGCGCATTCTGTAATTGACTAAAGTGTTCACGTTTCCATACACCGCTTCTGGACTCAGCTGAGATCTATGCGCCTGGGTGCAAATATCATATAGGATGGCCGGAGCTCTATCCCCTCTATTGGCTTGTTACCATAATGAGATAAGGCGTTGGGCCATATGGGCCAACGCGTGTTGCTGCATTACTGGTTCATAATCTCGCATAGTGTTCCATATGTCGGTCAGGGTATAGATGGGTTGCCGCATCCACTGGGATGCCTGGACTGCAATGGCCTCCTTCTCCTCAGTTCCTAAGGCTGATCGAGTGAACAACTTCCTACCATCTAATGAACCGGTCGGATGTACTGGAGTTGAAACAGCTGCAAAAGGAGTTGCACTCGCGGAGGAAGAGGTCAGGGTGGAAGGGGAATACATGGCCCCCCGGTGACAGCTGTGGCGTTTCAGCTGCCAAGGCGACAGCAAATTGGGCCATATGGCCATACTGTCCGAGACAGAAGAGGACAGTCGGGAATGATCAATAATCGGCGCAAGGGAGGGGGGCTGAGGCGCTGACGCGACTGAGTTTGCTGGAGAGGCAACTGGCGCCGGCGCGGGGTCAACAGCCTGTGCCCCGGCCGCTACGACAGCAGCTGTCACCTCCGGATACAACCGTTGCGGGACATACGGGGGGTGGCGGTCGCATGTCCAGCAGGTCTTCTATCTCATCTTCTGCATTGGGTCGGGTCACATAACTTTTGTCAACTTTTAACCTAAACTCCTGATTCATACAATCGATTCCTTTCTCTACCCTTGCTCTGTCGTAGGCTACAGCCTTCTGAGTTACGGTCTGCCCTGCCTTGGCTCTCGCCAACTTTTCTCCCCTTATTCGTCTTTGCTTGGCCTCTTTCTGCCAGGTGTTTAAGGCATCAAACATAGATTGTCTGCTGCGCCTGGAAAATAGTTGCTCCTGTAAGAAGGCAACTTTCTTTTCGTCAAAGGAACCAGTCTTCGGCCACTGCAACTCTTCATTACCTTTGGTATACTTGTGTCACAGGGTGTTAAACAATATGGGGGCAATTCCGTGCTTCACATACATGAAATGACTAGGACTGCCCTCCGGAGGGGCAGGCTGACTCTCGGCCAACCGAGAGTCGCTGGTCCGACAACAACAACCAAAACAATTCAATTTGCTGAAACATGACATGTTGGTTAGTTAGACAAACGCAACATGTATGTCGACAATACTTTCTGCAGTTCACCCTACCAACATTTGATGCATCCAAACAAACGAACGGAGCCCGTCGACTCCCGCTCGTGGAGAATTATTCAAAAAGGATCAACACGATCACGACAAGCCATACTGGCAGAATATGGTCAGACAGGGGTGACCACGGACTGGACTACGGACCATCCCATGACCTTCCTGGTTCACCACTGAGACTATTCTGATGTAGACCAAGCCGTACTTCAGATGTGTCTCATGGCTACCCAGTTAGAGCCACAGGCGTTTCCGAGTGCAATCCGGCCGCGTATTACTCACAGGTAACAACTAGGCATCTGATCAGTATCTCGAAATGTCACAAAAGATCCGCGGAGTCTCTACAGTCAGTCCCTACCGGACCACCCTGCAAGACCTCCGTAATTCTCCTGGGGTACTCACGACCCCTCAAATCAAATACAGTTAACTGCTCCAAGTGCACCGCCCAACAGCGCGTGCTTCAAACCAATGCACCGCTCAACAGCGCATGTTTCAAACAAACAAACTACTCACAGGGTGCACCCAGGTACGAATGTTCGTTCTCCGCTGCCAACTTCTTACCATCAATACAGTCAGCTCCTGGGTCCAGCCCGTAGGACCCCGGTTAAGGGTCACTAGCAGCAGAGGGTGCCTCGAGCGGGAGCGCGGAGCGAACGTAGACTCCCCTCCGCCCGCCCGGCCAAGACGCCCCGATCCTCTCACCCGTTTACGGGGAGGGAGAAGACCCTGTCACGGGGTCCCTTCGTGGTCGCCAACTGAAGTAATCTAATAGTAATCCCAAGGGCCACACTTACCAGTGGCCCGCAATATCAAAGCAATAATAAGCAGTTGGCAACGAAGAAGGTTCAAGCGTTTATTGGCCACAACAGAACTCTACATAGAGGAGCCCCATCGAACCTCACCCAGAAGGTGTGCCGACGAAGACTGCTGGCTCCTTGACAGAACAACACTTATATACATTACAGATTCAGCATACAAAGAATTGCAAGTGGAAAAGTACCAGTTAGTCCTAGAGCTCCTAAAATGAGCTCATACCATCTGCCCGTATAAGGTTACTATCTTGTTCAAAGAAGGTCGGCCGGGTGACTACCTTTCGTCTCGGGCACAGAGGAATTTAGCTTAGTACTCCCTTCCGCAGATGTGACCTTGAGCCTCGGCCGTAAATACAATTCACCCTGTCTTTAGGCTGGTACAAGCTAAATCATACTGATAGTGTTTACAGAGAGTCACGTGACCTAGGCCTAGTCAGTCGTGATCCAATATGGCTGAACTGTGGCTTTTCGGCCCTTTCTATCATGCCGGATACTATAAAGAATAAGCCATTTTAGGAAGCAGTTCTATGTACATATGAGGGGGACACAACCCTAGATAAGTTATGCTAACTTCATATACTGGCCTGAATCCCACAGACCCGTGTACCACCTATGCATTGGGTATCCCTGCTACCATATACTAGGGACTTATAAGAGGGTAAAGTCTTTGCCAATTTGGGATTACCAAGTGGAACATAACAGTTTTGGGAAAGAGCATAGGCACTGGGGTCTAGGCATTAGAGTCATACCCATCAGCATTTAGAACAAAAAGTGGGGTTGACCATACAAAAACACCACTTTCCTACACAACTGCAGTGTCGAGGCATAGCCAGTCTGCACCAGTACGTGCCTAGGCAGAGGGCAGCGCGTGAGCCCTGGTTTCATTACAAGACCAGAGGCTACCATTATGCAATAACCTTTTATTGATGCCCCAACATGCAGCCCTTTAAAGAACATAAAATACATCATAAACAAAACATTCCATCTTAGAATATCCAAAGCAACATATAACTCCAAGTCACTATGCATCTTCCTCTTTTATTCACTGTTCCTGTACAGTTAAGTACTATGGCTCTGTTAATCCTTTAACCTGTAATGTTTATCTAACCTCTTTATAACATTTGCAGATTGATCATACTCTTATTTACTCAGGTAAGTCGATGTCAATGTCTTTTCATCCTTTCAATTTATGATTGGGTTTCTTTTTTCTTAAGTGTTTCTTTAGTTTATCCAATATCGTGGAGCATAATTTTGAGGGGACAGCTCACTTCAGGGCTGAGCCTCTTTAAATCTTCCCAATTGCTCTGGCGGCCCGGGGCAATGCCCATGGCCTCCCGGTAGCTTTGCTTCAAGCAGGTCATCTTTTAAAAGACACGTGGGCTAAGGATTTCAAGCCTGAAAGATGCACTCCCTCATTCCGGGAACAGAGTGCACTTGGAAGGCATCAGAGGCTCTCTCTCGTGTTCAGGAGCAGCACCTCTGCCTTCATTCACCAGTCGCATTCCCAAGCCTGCCCAAGCCTCCTGCTTCAGCCGAGTCCCCAAAGAAATGAAAAGAGGACTCAAAATCACAGAGGCCATCTTCCCTTGGGTTGGACCTTTTGTTAAGACGTGACCAGTGACTGTCCTGCATTACCATAGTAAAGCGAGCTCCTGCCAACAATTCCCTAGTATGGAACCTTGATCATCTGGCCTATAATTGGTACTTTAGCATTCAAAAAAGGTAACATGGAGAAAAATACTTACAAGGGCAAGTCTCATACAAATTTAGAGCCCTTTTATTAATTCTTTATTGAAGTATTGTGTGACAATGTCTGAGACCGGTACCCAGGGGACCCCTAACCCTCCTCTCAGTGTGGATACTTTTAAAAGATATTTTGACAGGGAATTCAAATCTTTTCAGAAAGAGTTGGTGGAAGCCTTTTTCACAAAGAGGAAAGGGGATTCACTCTCTGACGAAGATGTTTGTGCCCCTTAAACGGAGGAAGAGACCCCTTTATTAGTTAAGAAGGGAGGTAAGCAACTAAAAAAACTAAACACCTCACGAGTGAGGAGCACTCCTTGGGCAGCCTGAGTGCTGCCAAAGACAGTGAACAATCATTGGGTAGCCTGAGCACAACAAAAGACCATGGTGTTCATAACAGCACAATTATCAGGAGCGGCCATGTTGGTGCAATTGATATAGTTGTCCCCCACGACACGAAGAGAATGAATGGCCTTCATGGCACAAGAGACCACCGTTTTGATACTGATGACAATTACTCATATGGTATTGAGGTAGAGGATGATGCGGATGAATATTGACTTCGATCCTCTGAAGAAGTTTGCTAATGATTTCCTAGATGAGGTTTTAGAACAGTCTTTGAGTTCAAAGGCTAAAAAGACCCTTCAGCAGATTATTAGACACTCTGTGTCCGCTGGCTAGGATTTTGGATATGGCTGAGGAGGCCTCCTTTAGGGCCATGTCTGTAGATGTGGAACTTCTCCGGGCTGAAGTCAACAGGCCTTATGACTGCTTGGCAATGCCAATGGCAATTTTATTTCAGCGAGAAGGATGGCTATACTGATGAAGATCAACCCAAAGTTGGGCAATCTTGCCAACAAAGAAATACCCGAATAGCCTCCTTTTTGGGGAAAGTTTTATTAAAACCCTAGGAAGATATGTCTCAAAGTTCACGGTCATCAGTAAAGTGCAAACTAACATGAGATTAATATTTAATAACAGAATTTTTGTAAGGGCTGACAGGAGGGGCCTGGCTGTCATCCGTGGGCTACAAACTTCCCACCTAATATTACCATCAGGACCAGTGGGGAAATGGAAGGAGTTTCCGTGCAAACAGCAGTTTCTTTCTGCAAAGAGGACGAGTCCTTTACTCACGAGGCAGCAGAGGCAGATTCTAGTGAGCTGGAGATCAAGGTAAGACTAAATCCTCCAAGTGGTTCTTCCCATTCAAAGGTAGGGTGGAAAGTTACGGTTTTTTTGCCTGAAATTGGTCTACATAAACAAGGATGTTGCACAAATGTTGCTCAAAGGCGCAATTTGGAAGGTCACAGACTCAGAAAAGATTTTTATAAGTACTGTCTTCCAAGTGAAGAAGAAGGACAAGGGCTGGTGACCCATAATAAACTTGAAGGAACTGAACAGATTTTTGGTTTTGCAAGCACTTCAAGATGGAAGGGAATCCATCTTTTGTGGAACATTTTACAAGAAAACGACTGACTTGTGAAGTTGGACCTAAAAATACACCTACATCCCTATGGATCTAGGTTCTCAGAAGTATTCATGGTTCAGTTGGAGAGGTGTTTTGTACTAGTGTTCCTGTCTTTCCTTTGGTCTGTCATCGGCCCCTTAGTGGTTCACCAAAGTCCGGCGCCCAGTAGTTGCTTTCTTGAGAAAGAGAGGAGTATGCTTACTGATTTATCTAGACAAAATGTTACTGATGTCTCAGGGTCAGTGAAAATTTCTAAAGCACATGAAGAAGAGGTCAATGGATCTCACAGCCCTTGTATAAATTAAGAGAACTCAATCATGATTCCTACTCAGAACTTGGAACTTCTGGGGTTTAAGGTGGATACTAACAAGACACATCTTTGTCTCCCTCAGAAAAATTGTCAAAGACCAAGAAGGAGGTAGCGCATGTCCTAACCAAGGAAATGATAACTTTGAGAGATCTGGCAAGAGTGGTAGGACTTTTGTCATCCTCCATTCAGGCTGTTTCCTCAGGACCGTTGCATTACAGGGCTTTTCAGAGACTGACATCCATGGGTCTGAGGAAAGTTCTCTGGTATGCAGATTCAATTCCCCTGTCCCAGTAGGCTCGAGAGGACCTTCAATGTTGGTGGAACAATTTGGACAGCTGGAACAGCAAGGCAATATTCGGAATTTTCCAGAATTTACTGGAGAGTCGGATGCAAGCAACCTTGGTTTGAGTGAAAGATTAGGAGAGATAGAAACTGGGGGGAAATGGTCCAGAGAGGAACCATTGTTACACATAAGTTGTTTGGAGATGTTGGCAGGCCTGAACGCTTAGATGCGTTTCAGTGCCATTCTAACACAGTGGTATTGTTCGGAATGGACAATTTCACTGTAGTATCCTATATCAGTTGTCCAGGGGGAGCAGGATCAAAACAACTTGCAGATCTAGGCAGGGAAATCTAGTATATTTGTTGGAATCAGAGAATTCTTTTGACTGGAAGCTGAGTCCAGTGTTTTTTCAAAAGATTCAGAACCTGTGGGGTCCTTTTCAGATCTGTTTGCCAGCAGATTTACTTTTCAGGTAGATCAATATTACAGCTAGAGGCCAGATCCCAAGGCATTGGCAGTAAATGCTTTGCTACAGATTTGAAATGGAGAGAATTGCTATGTGTTACCTCCATTTGCACTGATCCATACGGTATTGGAGGTACAGATGGAACAATGCAGCATCATTCAGGTAACTCCGTTTTAGAGCTCACAAGTCAGGCTCCCTGGAGTAAAGGACCTAGCTGTGGAAGTTCCCCTGCATGATACCGGGGCCTCCAACCCTTCTAGAAGGGCAGGATGGAGAGGAGCATACTTTAGTGCTAGTAGGAAACTTGAACCTTCTTGTCTTAAGGATTTCAGGAGATCTGGTAGATACTCTGGCCTTTTGGGAGAGGCTAACAACCTATTGGATAAGTCACAGTCACCAGGTACATTTGGATCCTGTGGCCGCTCCTATAGTAGAAGTAGAAAATTTCCTCTCAGAGTTGTTTAAGTCAGGACTGCCTGTTAACTGTTACAGATCTGGTGTTTCAGCAGAACATTCCCTGGGGAATGATTTTGCTACTGGTAGTAATCCTTTGATCTGTAGAGTAATGAAGGTAATAAAGCTCAGGCATCTACCTGGAGCTAGGTCTGATTCATTATGGCATGCTGATCTTATTTTTGACCTGTTTGTTTACTGGCCTGATAATGCCTATCTTTCCAGGTGACAGATATCATAGAAGTTGGCAACTTTGCTCTGTCTAATATGTTTTAGAAGAGTTTAGGATATTAAGACATTAGTAGTTTGTAATAGGTTTTATCCCCCGGATGGGCTCCACTTTGAGATCTGGAAGAGGACAAAATCATGTCTGAAAACATCTTTTATCCCTTTTTCAATGACTGTAAGAAATTGTGTGTGGTGAATTGCATTAGGGCTTAGAACAAAGTATGCTAGAATTTAGACCAGACAGTGAGAATCAGCTATTAATTTCCTATATTAAACCCTGTAGGGTAGTTTCATGATGGGTGAGGGCAGTGATGTCTGAAGCAGGAATTGATTTATTTAAGTTTGGAGCTCACTCTTCTAGAGATGCAATGCCAGTAAAGTGTTTCAGACAGGTGGTACACTTGTAACATAATAAAAGCAGCAGACTGATCAAGTGCTAACATATTTGCAAGCTTTTATCTTAAGGCAGTGGAGCATGTAACCAGTGTGTCTTTAAGGAGCTTTAAACATGCATATTGGCCCCTGGTCTTGAAATAAAATGGCAATTCTCCAATTAACATACAGCGAGAATCTTGATTTTATTAAAAACAACGGCGGCTAACATCATTCCACCCACCACTCCCATTTGTTTATCTTACTATTCTGTTTTTGAAATAGTTATTTACTATGCTTTATTGTTATTATTATGTCATTATTTTGATGCTTTCCTTACAGAGGTAAATCATTATTTTTACTTTGAAATGAATTTTTTGGTGGTAACACTTGGTTTCTTCCTTTTCAGATAATTCTGTCCTGTTCGAATTTTTCCAAAGCAAGTGAAATGAGCATCACTTGTTTCATTGCAGCTTAAAGAGGAAGATGCATAGTGACTAGGAGTTATGTGTTGTTTTGAATATTCTAAGATTGAATGTTTTGTTTATGACATCTTTTATGTTCTTTAAAGGGCTGCATGTTGGGGAAGCAACAAAGGGTTATTGCATAATTTTAGCCTCCATAGTCTTTAATGAAATCAATATTCTCTCTGTATGTGAACTGGAGAATCACCATTCTCTCCCCATCCACCGATACCCAGCTGCGCTCCTTCATGCTTTTCACCTTGGCTGCTACTTGCTGCACTGCTGTCATACTGCACCACAGAATATGGAAAGAGCATTCACTTGCACCTTCCGAAAGTTCTAATGACCTTTCCTACAACCCACACCCACCACTCACACACCAACAGCACCAAACACCCCACTCGCTCATGTTCACACAGACCAAACACCACCCAAACAACATGCCACATTTGCATGCATGCTTCTTAACATCCGCTAGCTCACCAAACCTGCCATGTAAATACGGGACCTACTGCACGACTATGCTCCGGACCTGCTCATTCTCACAGAAACAAGGCTAAACCCAACCTCGACATCAGACATTGCTACTGCCATACCCGCTGGCTACAAGATCCTTAGGGAAGACTGTCACCCAAGCTTTGAGGTAGAGTCTCCATCACACTCAAAAATATGATCAGCTGCACCACCTACATGGAACCCCCCACCAGCTACATGGAAAACCTCACGCTCAAGATACACATCACAGCCAACTACTCCCTGGTTGGAACCCTCAGATACAGACCAACTAGACCTCGCAACAATTTTGCCAGCGACATCATGGACTTCTGAGCACCCCTCCTCAGCAGAGCCAGTGCCTTTATCCTCCCCGTAGACCTTCACTTTCACGTAAAAGACCACACAGAATCAAACTGTACAGACCTTCTAGAAAAACTCTCAAACCTTGCCCTCTTCTAGCATGTTACGGAACCCACCCACACCGCCTTATACCTATTGGACCTGATATTCTCCAGAATCAGCAACATCACAGTCGACAAGCGAGCAACTATGACTTTGAAAGACTGCGCCCTTGTCAGTTTCAGGATACCAGTCACTCACCATCACAGACCTACTGCCACAGGAACCGCCCACTGGAGTTAGAAAAGCATCCCAAACATCAAAACACCAAAACCTCAAAAGCTGGATCATTGCATGCGCCGGCACCTTGGCTCTCTTCAAGTGCAACTCAAAGGCTCAGTTCAACCACAGACCAGCTGTTACACTGAGGAACTCAGGCTGACGACACGCTACTGCAAGCTACTGGAGTGCAACTGGAGAACAAGCCAAGCCACTTCAGATAAATATATCTTCAAATCTGCCCTAAGACACTACCACCAGCAGATACAGAACACTAAACACACAGCTCTTGCAGATCACATCAATAAAACAGCACGAAAATTATCACCATTATCAAAGATTTCACCACAACTCCTGCTGCCTCCCGGGATATCACCCCCTCACAACTGTAACAAAATCACCTCTATACAGAGGAAACAACCCTCACAGATTTCCCCACAACTCCTGCTGCCTCCAGGGATATCAACCCCTCACAACTATAACAAAATCACCTCTATATAGAGGAACCAACCCTCACCCGCATCCTGTTACCGTTGCAACTCAACTTCCCAACATGGCCAATAAACAAACCCTGACCTTGTGCCTGCCATCACCACTGTTCAAATCGCTGCTACCATGAAGACCATCCACTTGGGGGCTCCATCTGACCATGCACCCACCATGCTTTCACCTCCATCGACTCAGCCACATTTCCAGACACCTAGAAACATGCCACCATCATGCCCCTGCTTAAGAAACGATCTGCTGCCTCAGCCACAGTTTCAAACTAAAGACCTGTCTCCCTCCTACCATACCTGGCAAAGGTCTTAGAGAAACTAATCAAATGATGCCTCACCGACCACCCCAATAACCACTGGCTTCTCGAATGCCATGCAGTCTGGATTGAAGCCCAAACAAATATGGAAACAGCACTCATTGCCACCACAGATGACATCCACATGATCCTTGACATTGGAGACACGGCAGCCCTCATTCTTCTGGATCTCTCTGCAGCATTTGACATGGTCTCTCACCCTATCCTCAACAGAGTCCTGCATGAGATTGGCATCCAAGGACCCACTCTCAGCTTGATCTTCTCATTCTTATTGGATAGAACACAAGCTGTCAGCCGGCACCTTACTACTTGGAAACCTACAAACTCATTTGCAGTGTTCCTGAAGGTTCAACGCTCAGCCCCACCCTCTACAACGCATACATGATCCCTCTAGCCAATGTCATCCAACATCAACATCCTCTCCTATGCAGATAACATGCAAATCATACTCTCCGTCAGAATCCCCAATATAAGAAAAAAGTTCATTGCCTTCATGACCTAACTGGATGAAAGCCAACTGTCTCAAGTGCAATGCTGACAAGACAGAAGCAGTGTCCTTCAGCAAGAACACCTCACCATTGACTTCAACTGATGGCTGGCCGAACTCGGACCCACACCCAGTACCAACACCAGAAATTTCAGAATAACCATCAATAGCAAACTGTTCATGACTATACAAGTCAATGCCATCATTGCATCCTGCTTAAACACCCTGAAGATGCTGAGGAAGATCTTCAAATGGGTTCCAAGCAACACAAGAAAAACTGTCACCTAGCAAGTTGGACTATGGGAAGACCCTCTAAACCGGGATCAACAAGCAACTCACCAGAAGAATGCAGACCATGCAGAACTCGGCAGATGGACTCATTTTCAACCTGCCATACAGAACTCACATTATATCACACCTCAGGGAACTACAATGGCGTCCAATACACAAACACGCTGAATTAAAACTCTTCAAACATTAGATACACTCCAAAACTCAGGCCCCACCTGCCTGAACAGTCACATCTCCTTCTACCAATGATCCAGACATCTCCATTCCACAGGACTAGTACTCGCCAACATCTCATGCATGCAAAGAACCAGATCAAGAGGATGCATTACTCCTAAAGCCTGGAACATCCTCCCTCTCCACAACGGAGTCTCCTCCTCACCTTTTGAATTCTACAAGAACTTGAAGACATGGCTTTTCAATTAACCAGCATACCTTAGGTCGGGCTTGGCACAAACACCTGCTCAGCACCAAAATACCCTTGCGGGTGATAATGCGCTTTACAAACACACATAACGTGACATAACATGACATGATAAACCTTTGTTTTTAAAAAACAACACCAACCTTTCAAGCAGATGGGGCAGAAACACTTATTTTCTATGCAAACTCATGTGGTCATTGTACTTTCCACACTCATAAGTGAAAGGAGGTACAGTGACAATTTTTAAACTGGGCTGCAGCAGCAACCAGCCCAGTCTACTCTTATAATCTTTTGTCATGTGTTTGTGCCACTACAGTACATGGCATGATTTCAATAATGTCCACATATATCAACCACACGTTTTTATCATGTGGTGTATCCATGACACAAGCAGGGTAATGCTCTTTTAGTATATTTCTTTACAATAAGAGGTTCATGTACAGATAGGACGGCAGCAGAGACCCTCTGCTCCGACCTCCCTTGCAGAGACCTGCTCACAACATATGGAGATCTCCACCTGCCTGGCAGGGATCTCTGCAATGAAAGTGCATCCACATTGCGGCAAATGCAGTTTCAGCACTGGTGGATAAAATAATCTACCTTTGAGCTGCAAATAAATGTAGCTTTGAAAAAATACATCTCAGTATATTTCTCTGTCTCAAGCTAAAAGGAACACTTAAATGAGATTACCTGCCTCTATGTATCATGGACTCAATAAATTCATAATTATTGCTGCAAAATCCACTGGTTTTGTACATTCCAACTCTTTCTAGATGAATGAGAAGTATACTTCAAGACAATATCACCATCACTGCACCAGAATGCTCAAAGTTTCTGTTCAGTCAATGCTTCAGGCATTTGCTGTAATCATACTTCAGGAAACCGGATCCACGTTCAACCCTTTCTTTAGATTCACTGGTCATGTCTGCAACTGTATGTGCTTGTAATCCTGGAAAACTAAAACTAGCATAATAGAATGTCCTGTAACATATGTTCATTGCAAAACTGGATGCAAGAAATTAAGAATATAGTATAATCACGGTCATATTCCCTTGAATTGCTTATAACATTCTAGCTGGGGCACCCTGGAGAAGTCAATTGCATAGTCATTGTGTCATGGGCATTGTGTCATGGGCAAGTAAGGAAATGGGCCCTCTGGCTTCTGTTTGAACTGTGAAATACAGCAATAATCAGGGTTCAGTGGGCCTCTCAGGCTCCTGGGCCTCAGGAAACAGCCTTTACAATGAAGCCAGAACCCAGCATGCCATTACCACGCAGGCTTTACCACGCATGCAACACTACCACACAAGTCTTTAACATGCAGAATTTTATAACGAATATGCCTTTACCATGCATGCCTTTGCAATGAATTTAGTTGTAAAGGCATGAATGGCAAAGGCATATTTGTTGTAAGAGTTTTAAAGATAAGTATATATAAGTATTAAGTGTTTTTAGTATTTAAGGCCACATTAGGATGCTGGGCGAAAGGCCATCCGACAACCACAACCTCCTAGGGTCAACGAATAATAGAAATGCAGGGGCTGCTAGGCCCTCCTCAGCCCTGGAAGCACCACCTCCCTGGGGCTAAAAATAATTTAAATGCTGCTCTGGGGATTTTCACCTCCCTGGGGCAATAATTAATAGAAATCTGGGGGGGCCCGCTATGCCTCACCACAGCCCCGGGGACCACCACCTTCCCAGGGCTCAAATAGTATAATGCAGGAGGTCCATTGCGGATCCCCGGGGACCACCACCTCACTAGGGCTAAAGTGAAGATAGGAGAGGGCCATGTGCCCCCTGGAGCCAAAAATGTCCCTGGGAACTGCCATCAGCCAGTACCAGCTGCTGCTATGTCCGGCGTGCCCACCTCCAGGACATAGATGTTTGTTATGCTTTACCGCTGCCCGCAAGCCACAGCAAACTGTGCTTGCTTTCAGGAAGGGATAGCAGTGAAATGCTCTCACTTGCTCTAAGCGAGCACAATTGCTTTGACAGAGAGGGAGCTGCATGTTAGCAGCTTCCTCTGTGTCCCTGTCTCCTGTCATACTGCTGGTTGGGGGATGAAGTCCCCTTGGATGCTGATGGTCCTTGGGGACCAACAAACACTCCTGTTACCTCAAGTAAGTCCCACACAGCCTGATATTTGAGAGAGCGCTTGGGGGGCCAAGCCCCCTTTCTCCATCACTCTTCAAATGCGCCTCCTGGCATACTGCTGGTTAGGGGATGAAGTCCCCTTGGCTCCAGAGTGCCCTTGTGGGCCAACAAGCCCTCCTGTTACCTCCAGTAAGTCCCACACTGTGGGATTGCTGAGAGGTTGCTTTCACTCTGCAAACGTGCCTCTGGTACAATACTGATGGGGTGGATGAAGTCCCCTTGGGTCCAAAGGCTTCTTGAGGGCCAACTACCCCTCCTGTTGCCTTCAGTAAGTCCCACACAGCAAGAGTGCTGAGAGGTTGTTGGAAGCCATGCCCCCACTCTCTACCACTCTTCAAACTCACCTCCTGGCACACTGCTGGCTGGGGGATGAAGTCCCCTTGGCTCCAGAGGGTCCTTAGGGGCCAACTACCCCTCCAGTTACCTCCAGTAAGTTCCACAGAGCGTGATTGTTGTGAGGACTTCAGAGGCCATGTCCCCTTTTTCCCCCACTCTGCAAAGGTGCCTCCTGGTGCAATACTGGTTGGGGAATGAAGTCCTCTTGGATGCTGATGGACCTGAGGGCCAAGATCCCTCCTGTTATGTTACCTCAAGTAGGTCCCTTATGGCGGTTTCCTGAGAGCTGGTCAGAGGCCCTGTCCCCTTTCTCCACGACTCTGCAAATGCGACTACCACTGACAAAACCCATCAAAATTCACTTTAAAAACAAAGGTTACAGGGACATTATAGTTAGGAAATACAATTTAGAAAACCTTATAAATTCTCAGAAAAAACAAAGATTACAGAGACGTGTTAGTTAGGCTCAGATTCACCTCATACAAAACCAGTGATTGATAGATAGATAGATAGATAGATAGATAGATAGATAGATAGATAGATAGATAGATAGATAGATAGATAGATAGATAGATAGATAGATAGATAGATAGATAGATAGATAGATAGATAGATAGATAGATAGATAGATGTCTCAGGACCACGGGGGAATTGGGGCTCCCCCGTTGGACCCAATGTTAAGGCCTGCCCTGGGGGATGGGGTCCCTGGGGATAAAAGTGACCGTGGGAAGGGGGGCCACGCAGCCCCCCTCCCGTACTATTTTTTTTTTAATAGAAAAGAGGCAATGGCCCCCTCCAAAATAAAAAATAAACAAATGCTGGCCAGGCCCTGGGGGATGGGGTACCCAGGGCGGATACCGAATAATGGAAGTGGGGCAATTTTATTTTTCTTTCGATTTTGGAGTCGGATTCCCATCGCGGCTTTCAGCGCGGCCCCCATGTAACGTCGTGTTGGATTCTAGAATCCACTTCGAATAAATAATTTAGTAGTATATAATTTAGATATTAGTGTTGCATTTTTGAAGTTTTTTTTAAAGAGGGAGTGTAATTGAAGTTAATGATAAGATTAAAATTGATAGAGTTAGTAAAAATACATAAAATTGTATTGTGTTGTAGTACATTGAATTCATGCTTTTGCAGATTCGCGAATCATTAAATTTTTTTTTTTTAAAATGTATGTTTAAATAAGAATTAGATTCACTATTGTGTTATAGGCTGCCTCTAAAAAAAGCCCTTGTTTTCATTATGAGTTTGTTGTAGCTACATGTAAGTGCGGATGCACAGCTTTAGGTTGTTGAGAAACACTGTTTCCTTGATCTGTGAAGTGTACTCAATCACTTTTGTAGATGTCATCCATATCAAAACGTAGATTGTTGTTATAGATCGAGCCCATCCTATGATCTCTGAGGTAAGCAGAAATAACTTTATTGACCTTCTTTCTAGCTTTCTCAATTTGTGGACAGAATTGATTTGACCAGTTCCATTTCTGTCTTTGCCATGTATTAGAGTATACAAAGAAAGTCAGAGGCAAAAGCAACATCGGTTTTGCAAAGGTGTCCTTTATTAGCATTTCCAGACCTACCCCAGTCAATGTGCCTAGGCCATAGCCACCACAGTGCACAATCATGAGGTCAGGGGGTTGGAGACGCAAAAAGGTTTTAACCAAAGGCATCAATTGGTGCCACTTTAATCTTCTTTGTGCAATCCATTTAATATCCACATTTTGCATACCTAGGTGTTTGTCATTACCTCTGCTTTCAGCATACCTTTTGCACCAGAAAACATAGCTGTGCCCAACAATCTATACTGTAAGCATCTTGAAGGGATGTCTGGAAGTAATGAAAAGATGCCTGTAGCTGAGGTAGTCAGTTGGTAGAATGAGAGGTATCTAAAATGGTAGACAAGATGCTGTTTTTTTTAAAGTAGAGAATTGATTGGCTGTTTAAGAACATTGCACACTCAAAAATAGGGTGCATGTTACTTTCTTTAAAAAGCATGTTTGTTATTGGTTAGTAAAAAAATGTTTGAAAGGTACAGTAGATAGGATAAGGTCATATTTTGCAAAAGTCAACTACACCTGCTATTTGCATTTGTAACCTTATGTGTTTAACTTGAAAATATGGTGAATTTGTGACCTGTCAGTTCAGTTGAATGTTCTATGAATTGTTACTATGAAAACTAGCACTAAGCAGAATGGGGAAAGGGTTGAATGTTATCTGTGGTTTTAAAATATGGAATTGTAATTTATATATAAGTGATATGTTGTTAAAGTAAGATTTCCCAAGTCAGTATTATTTTTAGAAGTGGTGTGTGCTTAAAAATTAGTGGTATTTTTCTTTGTAATATATTTTTGAACTCCCGTATGGATTTGCGGCTCCATTGCAATGGTGCATGGTGGAGTCACGACTCCAGAAAATTGCAGAACCATTTTGGGCACTTTTAGAAGTCAGTTGGTAAGGGTTAATATGTCTAACCAATAGAAATGTGTTTTACAATTTGAAATTATGTAGGAAGTAATGTGATTTGTTACTTACATTTATTTGTATGGAGAAAGAGAGGGAATGTTTGCCATTATTGGCTTTATATTGTTGAGAGTGGTGCCTTACATTGATTGTGTGCATAAGAAAATCTTTTGAGTTTCTGATATTTCATATTCTACAAATCTATTTGGAAGGTGAGTTATAAATTTGCGAGGTGTATTATGTATTAGCTTTATTTTTATACTTTAAAAATATTCAAGAACTGTGATGTTTGAAATATATTATTAAATGTAGAAATGTGTATTGTAGTTCGTTTTATTTTACTTAAATGTTGTTTGAAATAGATTCTGTATAGTAATATGTATATATTGGAAGATGGAGTAGTGATTATGGTAGTTTGTTTTAGTGTGTGGAAATGTACAATTGAAGTATACAGTATCGTTTTAGGTGCACTTTCAAATTGGAAGTGCAGTCTGTCAAGTTTTAAGGTGTGAATGGACTTGTGACTGAAGTATGTCTCTACTTGTATATGTATTTTCATATGTGTTATACATTTTTGAAGGTGCATGATGTATAACAAAGAGGTGTTGTTGAACCTCTCTTTCCCATATTCGGTCTGTTCTGATCTTTTTTCTGGGTGACTCGCAGAACAACCAGAGGGGTAAAGTATCCCAGTGTAAAGGCATAATCATTGGACTATATTCACCCTAGTGTTAAGAGTATCCAACCAATCAGCACAAGGCAACCAAAAATCCTTTTTCTTACTCTTCTTTTTCCGTGCGGCCCTATCAAGCTTCATTGTATATTTAATAGAAGTTAACCAATCTAAGAAAGTCCGAGATTTATTTTTGATCCCGCATTTACAGAGTTCTCTCTGTGCGAGTAAGATTAAATAAAAACATAACTTATTTTCTTCTAGGGACAACAACTCACAGTTTGGTAAAACTCCAAAGAATACCAGGATAATACCAGGATTATGCTCGCCTGAATATCAGACCCAAACATGGCTTCCATACCTCTAGTTACAGAGACCCAAAAAAGATGTAGCATTGGACAGCTTAAAAACATATGCGCATCATCAGCTTTTTCCTGTTGGCATTTTGGACATTTCTGAATAAGACCCTTCACAAACTTGGAAAGCCTTAAGGGATACCAGTATACCCCGTGGAGACAAAAGATGTGATTTCTCCTTAGGTTTGCAGCTTGAACTGTGGAATACAAGATGTTAGAAGATATTTGCCATATTTCTTCTGGATAAGAGTCCGGCAAGCACTCTCCCCACAGCTCTGATGGAAGTTTGAAGTATCCGTCGGGTAGGTCTACCAAGAGCCAGTATAAGTTTGCTACCTCTTTCTTTTTCCTGACTTTCTTTTTCATAGTCGTCTCCAGTTCGTTAGAGAAACCAACAGTTATGCCGACCACTTGATGCCAGCTCTTTATTTGTAAGTATTTAAATTTGGATATTTCATTGTCCGTGATGCTCCTCGGGTTTTCCCATGATAGCAGGGAACCCTCTGGAACGTGTTGTGCCCAGCATACTATCCCAGCAGCTTTTAATGGAGTTACTAAAGAGTCCTTAGTCTATTCGGGCGAACCCGGGGCATCCCAAATAGGCGCCAATAGTGTTGTGATTGAAGAGAGTCTCTACTAGGAGATATATTCTTATATGTGTTATGTATCTGATGATGCTAGTTGTATAAAACACATGTATGCATCTATTTGTATATTTGTTTTGTATGTGATGCTGCTAGAAAAAGGTAAGGACATATGCATGCATGATTTCAGGAATATGGTGAGACTGTTAGTAGAGTTAGGTGAGGGGTTCCCGTTTTGTATTTGGCTAGGTGTAACATTCTAAGTAGTTGTAGTATGGTAAAGCTGCAGCACAAAAGTGAGGATTAAGACATGTTCGAAGCGAGATTAGTTATTTGAGTGTGTGGAAAGCAACACTTCAAATATACCGCATACATTTTAGTGTCTGTATGAAATTTGAAGTGTAGTCTGTGAGGTTTTAAGCTGTGGATGGTGTTGTCTGAGATATGTCTCTACTTGCACGTTTTATGGTACGTGTTATGCATCTGAAGATGATAGATGTATAAAACACAGGTATACATCTATCTGAATATTTCTTTTATATATGATGCTGCTGGGAAAAGGTAAAGACATATGCATGCAAGCTTTTAGGAATATGGTGAGACTTACAGCAGAGATATGTGAAGGGTTGCTTGTTTATATTTGTCTAGGTCCAAAACCATAAGTAGTTGCAGAATGGTGAAGCTGCAGCTCAAAACTCTGGTTTAAAACATGTTGGCAAAGGAATTAGTGATTAGGCTATTATGCATGAGTCTGTTGAAAGGTATGATTGAAATATATCACATGATTTTAGGTGTCTATTTGAAATGATAAGTGCTGCTTCTTAAGTTTTAAACAACAGTTGATGGACAGAATGCAGAACAATGTCATACATTCACCCCAGTACAGAGATATGGGCCTAAATCCATATTTTTTTTGCTCACCATGCCGTTCCAGTTTGAACCCGGCCATATGTAAATCAGTCTTGACCCTGTGCCTCATTGGAACAGTCCAGCCCAAACTGCCAAGCCAGGTCCTCCCTGGATTGGAAACAAGCCTCCTAGGACCAGTTTTGGGGTTTCACCCCTCTTCAGCCAGGATAGCTTGATTCCAGTGGCATGGAGAGCACGGGACCCACGTCTGGGCATACCCTTCCCACTCGGGGTGACAAATGCAAAAACAACAGTTGATGGACAGAATGCAGAACAATGTCATACATTCACCCCAGTCCGGAGATCTGGGCCTAAATCCATCGTTTTTTTGCTCGCCATGCCATTCCAGTATGAACCCAGCCATATGCAAATCAATCTTGACCCTGTGCCTCATGGGAATAGTCCAGCCCGAACTGCCAAGCCAGGTCCTCCATGGACTGGAAAAAAGCATCCTAGCATCGGTTTCGGGGTTTCTCCCCTCTTCTGCCAGGATAGCTTGATTCCAGTGACATGGAGAGCACGGGACCCACGTCTGGGCATACCCTTCCCACTCGGGGTGACAAATGCAAAAACAACAGTTGATGGACAGAATGCAGAACAATGTCATACATTCACCCCAGTCCAGAGATCTGGGCCTAAATCCATCGTTTTTTTGCTCACCATGCCGTTCCAGTTTGAACCCAGCCATATGCAAATCAGTCTTGACCTTGTGCCTCATGGGAACAGTCCAGCCCGAACTGCCAAGCCAGGTCCTCACTGGACTGTAAACAAGCATCCTAGGACCGGCTTCGGGGTTTCACCCCTCTTCAGCCAGGATAGCTTGATTCCAGTGGCATGGAGAGCACAGGACCCACGTCTGGGCATACCCTTCCCACTCGAGGGGACAAATGCAAAAACAACAGTTGATGGACAGAATACAGAACAATGTCATACATTCACCCCAGTCCAGAGATCTGGGCCTAAATCTATCGTTTTTTTGCTCACCATGCCGTTCCAGTTTGAACCCAGCCATATGCAAATCAGTCTTGACCCTGCGCCTCATTGGAAAAGTCCTGCCCGAACTGCCAAGCCAGGTCCTCCCTGGACTGGAAACAAGCATCCTAGGACCAGTTTCGGGGTTTCACCCCTCTTCAGCCAGGATAGCTTGATTCTAGTGGCATGGAGAGCACGGGACCCACGTCTGGGCATACCCTTCCCACTCGGGGTGACAAATGCAAAAACAACAGTTGATGGACAGAATACAGAACAATGTCATACATTCACCCCAGTACAGAGATCTGGGCCTAAATCCATCGTTTTCTTGCTCACCATGCCGATCCAGTTTGAACCCAGCCATATGCAAATCAGTCTTGACCCTGTGCCTCATGGGAATAGTCCAGCCCGAACTGCCAAGCCAGGTCCTCCCTGGACTGGAAACAAGCATCCTAGGACCGGTTTCGGGGTTTCACCCCTCTTCAGCCAGGATAGTTTGATTCCAGTGGCATGGAAAGCACGGGACCCACATCTGGGCATACCCTTCCCACTCGGGGTGACAAATGCAAAAACAACATTTGATGGACAGAATGCAGAACAATGTCATACATTCACCCCAGTACAGAGATCTGGGTCTAAATCCATAGTTTTTTTGCTCACCATGCTGTTCCAGTTTGAACCCAGCCATATGCAAATCAGACTTGACCCTGTGCCTCATGGGAACAGTCCAGCCAAAACTGCCAAGCCAGGTCCTTCCTGGACTGGAAAAAAGAATCCTAGGACCGGTTTCGGGGTTTCACCCCTCTTCAGCCAGGATAGCTTGATTCCAGTGGCATGGAGAGCACGGGACCCAAGTCTGGGCCTACCCGTCCCACTTGGGGTGACAAATGCAAAAACAACAGTTGATGAACAGAATGCAGAACGATGTCATACATTCACCCCAGTTCAGAGATCTGGGCCTAAATCTATGGTTTTTCTGCTCACCATGCCGTTCCAGTTTGAACCCCGCCATATGCAAATCAGTCTTGACCCTGTGCCTCATGGGAACAGTCCAGCCCGAACTGCCAAGCCAGGTCCTCCCTGGACTGGAAACAAGCATCCTAGGACCGGTTTCGGGGTTTCACCCCTCTTCATCCAGGATAGCTTGATTCCAGTGGCATGGAGAGGATGGGGCCCACGTCTGGGCATACCCTTCCCACTCGGGGTGACAAATGCAAAAACAACAATTGATGGACAGAATGCAGAACAATGTCATACATTCACCCCAGTATAGAGATCTGGGCCTTGATTCATCGTTTTCTTGCTCACCATGCCGTTCCAGTTTGAACCCAGCCATATGCAAATCAGTCTTGACCCTGTGCCTCATGGGAACAGTCCAGCCCGAACTGCCAAGCCAGGTCCTCCCTTCACTGGAAACAAGCATCTTAGGACCGGTTTCGGGGTGTCACCCCTCTTCAGCCAGGATAGCTTGATTCCAGTGGCATGGAGAGCACGGGACCCACGTCTGGGCATACCCTTCCCACTCGGGGTGACAAATGCAAAAACAACAGTTGATGGACAGAATGCAGAACAATGTCATACATTCACCCCAGTACAGAGATCTGGGCCTAAATACATTGTTTTTTTGCTCAGCATGCTGTTTCAGTTTGAACCCAGCCATATGCAAATCAGTCTTGACCCTGTGCCTCATGGGGACAGTCCAGCCCAAACTGCCAAGCCAGGTCCTCCCTGGACTGGAAACAAGCATCCTAGGACCAGGATAGCTTGATTCCAGTTGCATGGAGAACACGGGAGTTTTAAAACTGCATGGTTTTGTGACTGTGGTATGTCTGTACTCGAAGATGTATTTTGATATGTGTTATGCATCTGAAGATTCTATATTTATAAAATACTGGTATAGATCTATTTGTATGTTTCTTTTATATATGATGATACTAGGAATAAGTACAGAAATATGTGTACATGCTTTTAGAAATATGGGGAGACTTTTAACAAAGACAAGTGGAGGGTTGTTTTGGTGTTCGCTATGCTCAATACCTGATTAGTAGTAGAATACCGAAGCAGCAGCAGTAGAAAAGTGATGTTTAACCCCTTGTGTGCCCTTGACGGAACCACGCCGTCATGAGCCATGGGCACCGTGTGCTCATGACGGCGTGGTTCCGTCATGGAGCGGCCGCTCCTCCCACGCGGCTCGAATTCCCCGCCTGTGCGGGCGAATTAGAGAGTGGGCGGAGTCGTGACGGAACCACGCCGTCATGAGCACAGCTCGCCCGTGACTCATGTCGGCGTGGTTCCGTCATGAGCACCGCGCCACCGTGCTGCCCCCAAACCCCCCAGCGCTGCGGCGGAATTCGCGCCGCAGCGAAGGGGTTAAGATATGTTGGGAGAGGAATTAGTGATTATGGTACTTTATAATAGTCTGTGTAAAACTTCACTTGAACTATGCCGTATAAATCTATGTGTGTGTTTGAAATGTTAAGTGTAGTCTGTGAAGTTTTAAGGCCTTTATGGTCTTGTGAGTGTGGTATGTTTCTACTTGCACATGTATTCTGATATGTGTTATGCTTTTGGCAATAGGTACAGTTACAAGCATGCATGCTCTTAGGAATTTGGTTAGAATTATGGTAGATATGTCATAGGTTGGAATGTATGACATTACAACGCAAACATTTACAACGCATGCCTTACAACAGTTTTTTTTACAATGCAGCTACCATTACAACGCATGATTTTACAACGCATGCCATTACAAAGCATTTTTAGAAACTACATTTACAACACATTCCATTACAACGCATACCATTACAACGCATAATACTTTTAGAGCAACAGTAGGGTAAGTGTTGGATAGTATAGGGGTAAAAATGACTATGCCCATGTACCCCAAAACCCATACCCACCCTAAAACTTAAAAAAATCTCCAGTGCTTACCTTATAATGCATTGTAATGGTATACGTTGTAATGGCATGCTTTGAAGTGACATGCGTTGTAATGGCTGTGTTGTAATGGCATGCAATGTAAAGGCAGTCATGTTGTAACAGCTGCGTGGTAAAGGTAGTGCGTTGTAATGACTTCTTCCCAATAGGTTGCTGCTTTATAGTTGGCTAGACCCAATATGGTGAAGCTGCAGCACTAAAGTGAGTTTTAAGACATGTTGGCAGAGGGATTAGTGATTAGGCTACTTTCTATGAGTCTGGGGAAAGGTACACTTGAAATACACTGCAGAAATGTAGGTGTCTCTTTCACATGTAAAGTGCAGTTTATTTGTATATTTCTTTTATATATGATGATGATTTCAAAAGGTAGACACATATGCATGCATGCTTTCAGGAATATGGAGATACTTATAGCTGGTTCATGTAATAAACTGCTTCTATATATTTGGCTAGGCCCAACATCCTAAGTAGTTGCAGAATGGTGAAGCAGCAGCAAAAAAGTGAGTTTTAAAACATGTGAGGAAACAGGGATTAGGCTGTGTGAAAAGGTACATTTAAAGTATGACGCATAAATGTAGGTGTCTGTTTGAAATGTGAAGTGTGGTTTCTCAAATTTTAAGGTGAGCGTGTTCTTGTGATTTTTGTATGTTTCTACTTGCATATGTATTCTCATATGTGTTATGCATCTAAAGATGGTAGGTGTATAAAAACATAGATATATCTCTATTTATATGTTTCTTTTATATATGGTAGTACTGGTAAAAGGTCCAGACACATGCATACATGCATTCAGGAATTTGGTGTGATTTATAACAGACTCATGTGTAGGTTTGATGCTTTATATTTGGGTAGGCCCAGCACCCTGAGTAGTTACAGAATGGTGAAGCTGTAGTACAATAGTGTACACCATGTCATAAACCTCACTGTTGTCCTGCAGTTTCACTATTCTGTGACTATTCCGGATGTTGGTTGTATTCAAATATAAAGCAGCAACCCATCACATGTCTCAGCTGTAAGTCTCCAATCACCCAGGCACTACCCATGCACTTATCCATGCACTGAGGCACTATGTATGCAGTCCCTCAATCATCCAGGCACTACCCCTGCTCTCATGCAATCACTCAGGCACTATCTATGCAGTCCTTCAATAACCCAGGAACTTCCCTTGTAGTACTCATGTAATAACCCAGGCACTACCTATGCACTCCTCCAATCACCCAGGCGCTACCTGTGCACTTATAAAATCACCCAGGCACTACCTATGCACTCCTCCAATCACCCAGGCACTCCCCCTGCACTCCTCCAATCACCCAGGCAGTACCCATGCACTCTTCCAATCATTCAGGCACTACCCATGCAGTCCTTCATGTACCCAGGCACCACCCATCCACTCTTCCAATCACCTAGGCATTACCCCTGCACTCATGCAATCATACAGCCACTGTAGGAGAGTAGGATCTGCTTCACATATTTACCCCCACTTTTTGCTGTTGTTTCACTGTTTTTCAACTTTAAACTGGCTGGGACCCTGCTATTCAGGGCCCTAGCTGCTTCCTCTCTAAAATGATTCCATGTACTTTAGGTAAAGTTCAGATTGGATCTGAGGTGCCCTTATAAGTCCCTAGTATATGGTATACTATGTACCCAGGGCATAGGTACCCCAGAGGCCTACCAGGGGCTGAAGCATGTATTATGCCACCCCTGGAAAGCCACCCAAAATGACACCACAGGTCTGCTACTGCAGCCTGGGTAAGGTGGTGCATGCACCCCTTACTGAGATATAGGTTCACTATATCTCACCAGATACCCACATATAAACCTATAAGTCATTCCTATGGCAGGCCTTATCAACCCTGAAGTCAGAGTGCTTGGTTCCTATGTGAGAGGGTGCCCCTGCATGAGCAGAGTCCCTCTGCAGCATTCGGAGACCCTTCTCTGATGCTGTTGGTAGTGCAGCCTGACCATATACTCTTAAGTGCATTATAACCAAACGGTAAATGCTAACTTTGGACTGGCTGCACGGAAACATGTCGTGTTTGGTGCCAAACACCTTGGAATCACACCCCCACAGCAGTAACTGGTGTGGGAGTATGATCCCACCCTTCTAGAGGGAGAGACATGACAGCACTGGTATACCCGGTAGAAACTTAATAGAGCCTTGGCATCACAAAATGGATGCAGCAGCCACAGACACGGGTCTGACCTCCTGCTGCTGACCGAAACTCCGGCAGGGGAGGCCTGGACAATAGGTTTCCTGTCACAGGAAGGTGTAACCACCTCCCAGGCAGGCTGATGTGTATTGGGGCAGGGTGGGAGCACTCTCTGAGTGCTTTGCAGTCCTGCAATGGGGGCACATTTGGTGCTCCTGTGCATAGTTCACTTCAAACCGGTTAAGGGGCTTCCAGTCCCTGCTCTGGAGCAAAACTGGACAAAGGAAATGGGTGTAGCCACCCCTCTTTCCAAACCCTCCCATAGGTGGGTCCCCAGGGTATGTCCAACCCCCTACCTTAGTATAAGTATGGGACCGCTGTCCTTAGGACTTTACATTACCCTGGACAAAACTCTGAAGCTGAATCCTGGACCTTCGACGCTCTTCTCAAGACCAGAGGACTGAAGAAATCTCCCTTGGGGTCAAGGAGTGACTCCCCTGCTTGGCAGGCACCAAGGAAGCAATTTGCCATTCTGCATCATCGAAGCTCCCGCCGGACTCCAAAGTATTTGCAGCCCAGGAAGAGGATTTCCAGTTGTCTCAGAGGCCGTCCCGAGTCCCCAGCAAAGCTGAGACCCGCAGCCCTCGTGAGTAGTGTGGAACCGGAACTCCTGGTCAAAGTGCATTTCTGCAAGTGCATTGACTTCTCGACATCTCTTGAAGTCGTGCTTAGGCTGACTTGTAGCCCCCACCTCGAGCACTGAATCCACCGAAGATTGTCAGCCTGGTCATTCCGAGTGACCCGTGGGTCACCATTTTGTGTTTCGTCTTGAGGTCGCTTTGCGATCCATGGTCTATTGACTGGTGGGTCCCTGAGGGGGTAACTTTTCATTTCCTTGGGCTTTCCTGGTTGCTCCAGACTTGCCCTGACTCCCATATAAGTGGTGAGTCCCACAGACCTTGCTGGTCTGCACTGAAGCATCTTTCTCGTTTCTGCATGGGTTGCTGTTGCCGAGGCTTGTTGTGTCCAGTCCAGGCACCGACGCTGCAGCACTCGACATCCTTTGTGGAACAGCTTGAATCCAGCTCTTGATCATCCTCGATGCCTCCTGGACCTCATGGCTGAAGAGTCAAGCTTCACCTCTTTCACCTGAAATCACCCGACATCGGTGGGCATCTGCTCATCATCTTCCTGGTCACTGGCAAGTGACCCAGACTCTGTCCACTCTGCTTTCAGGTTCTTCTCATCTTCGATCCAGGCTTGGATCTCTTCGGACACTTCGCATCTTCACAGCTGCAGCACTTCTTTGCCAGCTGCCATTGAAATCGACGACGCGACCCGACATCAAAAGACACCTATGCACCCGGCTTCCCTGGGTGAGTTAACACAAGTACTCTGGTGCTCCCGTGGGTGCTAGCCCTAGAACTTCCTAAGTCCAAAAGGGTTTGGTCCTGACTCATTTCTAAGTGTCCCTAATCTTCAAAAATCTAACCGCGGCTTTCCCCATAGAAGCTAATCTGAGCTCGCGGCTGTGTTCACACACTGCACAAGGCCCTCGTGGGTCCCCTGTGTCACTACCTTGGGTGGTTCCTTGGGGTCCCAGCGATTCTACAGGCTCTAGGCCTTGTGTCTAGTTAAGTTGTGGTTCTTATACCACTATTTTAGTATATAATTTGGCGCGCCCCTAGGGCCTGACATGTATTTGTGCTATTTTACTGTGATTATTGAAGTGTAACTTATGTGTTTTGACCTCTAGTCTCATAAAGAGACTAGTAGGGTGTGTTTAGTTATAAATACATATATTTTATATATATATATCTGGTGTGGATATCTTTCATTTAGTGACTCAAGAGATTATAGACTGGAAAAGCAAGCTGCTTTATATTCCTTCAAGACTTCTCCATAGCTACCACTAGGATAGCTTTCAATAAAGGTTGTCATTAACCTATAACCAATAAGGGGTTGTTTGGACTGATACAAGGTGCCCACTATAACTAGTGGACAGCATATATCAGCCCAACTTCTCACAGCCGCTAGTTATGCACTCATGCAATAACCCAGACACTACCCATGCACTTTTAAAATCACCCAAGCACTACCTATGCACTCCTCCAATCACCCAGGTACTACCTATGCACTCAGGCGCGCCTAAGGCAAGCCCGTCTGCACCCTTCCATGCCTGGATCACGCCTAGCGCCAGGACTACAGGCCCCCGCGAACGGCACAACACCCGCCTCTGCTATGACTCCAGCACCCTCCATGCACTCAACACCGGACGATCACGCACCTGCTGCCTGGCCACCCCGAAGCGCACCCAAGTACCCTTCTCCTGCCGGAACTGCAGCTTCACCAGCATCTGGCCCGCCAACCCACCTACCAAAGAACCCAACCACATCAAATGCATCCTTCTCAATACCCGCTCCACACGCAAACACGCTGTGGAACTCTGCGACCTACTGGACTCCAACACCCCAGACGTTGCCTTCCTGATGGAGACCTGGCTGAACCCCTCCTCGGCACCCGACATCGCCATAGCCATCCCGGGAGGCTATAAGATCACCCGCAGGGACCGCACCAATGGAGTAGGAGGAGGAATCGCCATCGTCCACAGGGACACTCTCAAAGTCTCAACGGACACCGACGATACCCTCAGCACCGCCGAACACCTGCACTTCCAGATCCACACCGACCCCAACACCACCCTCAGAGGAACCCTCATCTACAGACCCCAGACCACGAGCACAGTTCATCGACTCCATCACCGACCTCGTCAGCACACACGCCCTCGCCTCCACGGACTACATCCTCCTCGGGGACTGAACTTCCACCTCGAGAACAACAACGACACCAACTCCTCCACCCTGATCCACAACCTTGCCAACCTCGGACTCAGACAACTCATCACTACACCCACCCACTCCGCCGGCCACACACTTGACCCCATCTTCTCCGCAAGCTCACACGTCTCCTTCAACCACACCACCGAGCTCCACTGGACCGATCACCTCTGCATCCACTTCACCTTCTGGAAACCCACCACGCACCACCGCACCCAACAAATGCCGTGCCGCTGCTGGAGCAAAGTCAAAGAAGACCAGCTTTCCACCGCCCTCACCCGGAACCCCCCCCACAGATCTGACCGACCCCGACACCACCGCCTGCAACCTCAAACAGTGGATCAACGACTGTGCCAACACCCTTGCCCCCCTCAAGAAGCCCTCCAACACCCACACTAGCAAGAAAGCCAGCTGGTTCACCGAAGACCTCCAGGCCTCCAAACGAACCTGCCGAAAAAACCTGGATCCATGAACGAACACCGGAAAGCTACACCGCCCACAAGAACGCCACCCGCAGACACCACCACCCCATCAGATCTGCCAAAAGGACCTCCTTCAAAGACTGCCTAGACAACAACGCACACAACAGCAAAGAGCTCTTCATCATTGTGAAGGAACTCTCCAACCCCAGCTCCAACACCAATGACATCCCACCTTCACAAGACCTGTGCGACTCGCTGGCCACCTTCTTCCATCGCAAGATCACAGACATCCACGACAGCTTCAATGCCGCCACCACCCCGGCAACCACTGAGACCCCTGCTCCCACGACCACCACCCGCACCAACCGCCTGATCTTCTGGACCAACATCAACGACGACGATGCCATCAAGATCATGAACACCGTCCATTCCGGATCCCCGAAAGACCCCTGCCCACACCACATCTTCAACAAAGCCAGCAGCACCATTGCACCCCATCTTCGGAAAACCATCAACATCTCCTTCGAGACGACCTTCCCGGAGAGCTGGAAGCACGCAGAGATGAACGTCTTACTCAAGAAACCCGTGGCGGACCCCAAGGACCTCAAGAACTTCCGACCCATCTCCCTGCTCCCGTTCCCGGCGAAGATCATCAATAAGGCCTTCAACAAACAACTGACCAGCTTCCTTGAGGAGAACAGCATCCTGGACCCGTTCCAATCCAGGTTCCGCAGCAACCACAGCACTGAAACTACCCTCATCGCCGCCACCGATGACATCAGGTCCCTGCTAGACAATGGAGAAACCGCGGACCTCATCCTCCTGGACCTGTCAGCCGCCTTCGACACGGTCTGCCACCGCACACTACAAACACGCCTCTACGACGCTGGAATCCAAGAGAAGGCCCTGGACTGGACCACCTCCTTCCTCTCCGGTAGAACACAGAGTGTCCGCCTCCTAACCTTCCGCTCCGAAGCCACCGAGATCATCTGCGGCGTACCCCAAGGCTCATCCCTCAGCCCAACGTTGTTCAACGTGTACATGGCACCACTCGCCTACGTCGCATGACGGCACGACCTCAACATGATCTCCTACGCTGACGACACCCAGCTGATCCTCTCCCTCACCAAGGACCCCCACACTGCCAAAACCAACCTCCACGAAGGAATGAAGGCCGTCGCCGACTGGATGAGGAACAGCCGACTTAAGCTGAACTCAGACAAGGTGGAGGTCCTAATCCTCGGATCCACCCCCTCGGCCGGGGATGACTCCTGGTGGCCGACTGCACTAGGAACACCCCCAACCCCCACCGACCACGCACGGAACCTAGGGGTCATCCTCGACTCTACCCTCTCCATGATGAAGCAGGTCAACGCCATCTCCTCCTCCTGCTTCAACACTCTCCGCATGCTTCTCAGGATCTTCAAGTGGCTCCCCACCGAAACATAAAGGACAGTCACCCAAGCCCTCGTCAGCAGTAGACTGGACTATGGAAACGCACTCTACACAGGAGCCCCGGCCAAACTCCTGAAATGGCTTCAACGCATCCAGACGCCTCTGTATGCCTGATCCTCGACATCCCTCACCGCAGCCACATCACACCCCACCTGAGAGACCTACACTGGCTCCCTACTCCTCACCCACGCACACAAGGCACTCCACAACACCAGACCAACGTACCTCAATAGCCGACTCAGCCTCTACACCCCCACCCGCCAGCTCCGCTCCACAGACTGCGCCCTCGCCACTGTCCCCCGTATCCGAAGATTGATCGCCGGCGGCAGATCATTCTCCCACCTCGCCGCCAAGACATGGAACACCCTCCCCATCCACCTGCAGCAGACCGAAGACCTTTTGACCTTCAGAAGACTTATCAAGACCTGTCTCTTTGAACAGTAGCAGCTTCCCCCCCTCCGCCCCCCCCAAAGCATCTTGAGACCCTTGCAGGTATGTAGTGCGATTTACAAATACCATGATTGATTGATTGATTGTAATAACACAGGCACCACCCTTGTACTCTTCCAATCACTCAGGCACTATCAGTGCAGTTCTCCAATCACCCAGCCACCACCAATGCACTTATAAAACCACCCAGGCACTACTTATGCACTCCTTCAATCACCCAGGCACTACCCATGCACTCATGTTTTCACTCAGGCACTACCGATGCACTCATATATACACTCAGGTACTTCTTCTGCACTCATGGAATCACTGAAATACTACCCATGCAGTCTTCCAATCATGCAGGCATTACCCGTGCACTCATATAATCATCCAGGTACTACTGATGAACTTCTACAATCACCCAGGCACTACTCATGTATACCTCCATGCACCCAGCCACTACCTATGCACTCCTCCATGCACCCAGGCACCACCCATGCACTCCTCCAATCACCCAGACATTAGCCGTGCACTTATGCAATCACCCAGCCATTACCCATGCACTTATAAAATCACCGAGGCACTACCTATGCACTTCTCCAATCGCCCAGACACTACTCCTGCACTCATGCAATCACCCAGGCACTACGTATGCACTCATGCAATAACCCAAGTATTATCAATGTACTCCTTCAATCACTCAGGCAGTACCCATCCAGTTCTTCAATCACACAGACAATACCCTTGCACTAATGCAGTTACCCAGGCATTACCTGTACACTCCTTCAATCACTCAGGTTCTACTTGTGCATTCCTGCAATCACTCACTCATTACCTCCGAACACATTCAAACTTCTAAGCACTATCCATACACTCTTCCAATCATCCAGGCACTACCTGTGCCCTTATGAAATCACCCAGAAAATATTGATGCACTCCTACATTCACTGAGGCATGACTCATGCACTCTTCCACGCACCCAGACACTACCCATGCACTCATCTATGCACCCAGGCATTACCCATGCATTCCTTCAATCACCCACACATTACCTCTGCAGTTATGCAATCACCCAACCATTACCTATGCACTCCTTCAATCATCTGTGGAAAAGTATGGTTGAAATACACCATATGATTTTAGGTCTCTACTTGAAATGAAAAGTGCAGCTTCTTAAGTTTTAAGGTGGTGCATTATCTTGTGACTGAGGCATGTCTCTGCTTGCAGGTGTATCTTCATATATATTATGCATCTAAAGATGCTAGATGTATAAAATACAGTTATATAACTATTTGTATGTTCCTTTTATATATGATGGCACTAGGGAAAGGTACAGACACATGTATTCATGTTTTTTCGAAATATACGGAGACTTACAACAGAGATATGTGAAGGGTTGTTGCTTTGTATTTTCGTAGGCTGTACATCTGAGTAGTAGTAGAATGGTAAAGCAGCAGGAGCAGTAAAGTGATGTTTAAAATAAGTTGGTTGAGGATTTACTGATTATGGTGCTTAAAAGAGTCAATGTAAATCTTTACTTGAAGTATGTCGCATATATCGAGGTGTCTGTTTGAAACATTAAGTGTAGTCTGTCAAGTTTTAAGGTCTGCATGGTCATGTAATTGATGTATTTTCTAGTTGCATATGTATTCTCATATGTGTTATGCATCTGAAGATGTTACATGTATAAAAGAGAGATATATCTCTATTTGTATATTTCTATTATATATGGTAGTACTAGTAAAAGATACAAACACAGGCATTCATGTTTTTAGGAATATGGTGAGATTTATAACAGAGTCATGTGTAGGTTTGATGCTTTATATTTGGGTCGCCCCAATACCCTGCGCAGTTAGAGAATGGTGAAGCTGTACTAGAAAAGTGTACACCATGTCATAAACCTCACTTTTGTGTTGCAATTACACTATTCTCCTACTACTCAGGATGTTGGGTGTAGTCAAATATAAAGCAGCAATCTCAACACATGTGTCAGCTGTAAGTCTGCAATGACCCAGGCACTACCCGTGCACTCATCTATGCACTAAGCCACTATATATACAGTCCTTCAGTCAGTCAGGCACTACCCCTGCACTTATGTAATCACTCAGGCACTACCAATACACTCTTTCAATAACGCAGGCACTACCCCTGTACTCATGCAATCACCCATATACTATCTATGTACTCCTCCAATCACCCAGGCGCCACCTGTGCACTTATAAAATCACCGGGGCACTACCTATGCACTTCTCCAATCACCCAGGAACTATCCACTACTATGTTCCCCAAAATAACCCTTCTTGACGCTCTCCTACTCTACCCCTCCTTGCATCATCTGAAACTTCTTTTACTGTACCGATCCCCCAAAACAAACCTTTCTAAACTCTTCCCTCTGACTCTTCCCCTCCAAAACCCCTTTTTACTCATCCAAAAGCCTCCTCCTACTGCTATGACCTTTAAAATCCTTCACTCTTCTATCCCTCCACCATCCTTTTCAATCAAAATAACAGACTAACATGTTCACTTCTCTAATTCCATATTCCACTATACTAATTCACCAATAATCCTTTATGGGTTCCAGAGTAGCGTGCTACTTGCCAACAAAGTGTTTCAACACCTCATCAGGGTTACTAGAGCTATATAAATGCAAACCTTTCTCCCTTTTTTACCCCTCCCCAACCCTTCTCAATCCAAATAAGTGACTAACATATCCACCACTCAAATTACTTCATATTTCACTATGTTAATTTTAAATTACTTTCATATTTCACCATACTAATTCACCACTAACCCTTTATGGGTTTCCGGAGTAGCGTGGTACTCGCCCAAAAAAAGCGCTTCAACACCACATCAGGGGTAAGAAGCGTTATATAAACACAAACTTTTTTCCCTCTTCTATCCTTCTGCCACCCTTCTGAATCCAAATAACTGACTAACATATCCACCACTCAAAATTTACTTGCATGTTTCACTATACTAATTCAACACTAATCCGCTATGGGTCCCGGAGTAGCATGCTACTCGCCGAAACGCGCTTCAACGTCTCGTCAAGGGTAGTAAGCGCTATACAAATGCAAATGCAATTACAACACAATCTCTGTACTCGTAGAATCACCCAGGCAGTACAGATGCACTGATGCAATCACTGAGGCACTGCCAATGCACTCATGCATGCACTACCCCTTCACTCATGCGATCACCCAAGCACTACCCATGCTGTTCTCTAATTATCCAGGCACAACCCTTGCACTCATGCAATCACCCAGGCACTACCCATGGAGTCATGCAATCACTGAGACACACCCATCATATAATTTAGCTGTAAGTCTTAACATATTCCGGAAACCATTTAAACCTATTTCTGTACCTTTTGCTAGCAATATCATAACTGATTCTTCTCTTAATATGCCTTAAACGTCACTTTTGTGCTGCTGCTTCATCGTTCTATGACTCATAGGGTGTTGTGCCTAGTCAAAAATATAGCAGCAATCTTTCACATGTCTGTGGTGTAAGTCTCATGCATGCATGTATTTGTACCTTTTGTTAGTACCATCATATATCAAATAAACATACAAATAGATGTATACCTGTGTTTTATATGTGTAGTATGTTCAGATGTATTACATATCACAATACATGTGCAAGTTTCTACATATCTCAAACAGAAGACCATGAAGATCTTAAAACTTGAGACAGTGCACTTCATATTTCAAAGATACACTTAGATTTCTTTAGTGCACTTCAAGTGAACGTTTCCAGAGAGTCTTACAAAGTATCATAATCAATAATTTGTCACCCAACATATGTTAAACATTACTTTTCTGGTGCTGCTGCTTTACCATTTTACTAGTAGTTAGGTATTGAACATAGTCAAAATAAATAAGTAAGGAGCAAGAGAAGTGCAGACAGAAGCAACAGAGGTGCACAAAGAGGCAAGAGAAGTGCACTGACAGGAAAAATAAGTGCAGAAAAATCCAAGAGCAGTGCAGAAAGAACCAACAGAGGTGCAGAAGGAGGCAAGAGGGGTACAGAAGGAGCAAAAAGAGGTGTATAAATTTGCAGGAGAGGTGTAGAAAGAAGCAACAGAGGTGCATAAGGAGACAAGGCAGGTGCAGAAGGAGACAAGACAATGCAGGAATAGGCAAGAGAGGTGCAGAAAAGGGGAATAGGGGTGCAGAAAGAGGCAAGAGAGGTAGAGAAAGAGAGAAAAAGGATGCTGAAAGAGGCAAGAGGGTTGTAAAAAGAAGCAAGTGAGGTATAGAAAGATGTAAGAGCAGTACAAAAAGAAGGAACAGAGGTGCAGAAAAAGGCAAGAGGGATGCAGAAACAGGCAAGAGAGTTCAAGAAATAGACAAAAGAGGGGCATAAAGAAGGAAGAGCAGTACAGAAAGAACCAACACGGGTGTAGAAGTAGGCAAAGGGTGTGCAGAAATATACATGTGATGTGCAGAAAGCAGCAAGAGCATTGCAGAAAGAAAAAACAGAGATGTAGAACGAGGAAAGAAATGTGTAGGAGGAGGCAAGAGTAGTGCAGAAAGAAGCAAATGGAATGTAGAAAGAGGCAAGAGGGGTAGAGAAAGAGTCAACAGAGGTACACAAAGAGAGAAGAAGGGTGCAGAAAGAGGCAACAGGGGTACGGAAAGAAGCAACAGAGATGCAGGAAGAGGGGTAAAGAAAGAGGCAAGAGAGGTTCAGAAAGAAGCAACAAAACTAGACAAGTACAGAAAGAGGGGAGAGAGTTGCAGAAATAGACAAAAGAGGTGCAGAAACATTCAAGAGGGGTGCAGAAAGAGTGAAGAGAAGTGCAGAAAGAGGGAACAGGAATGCAGAAAGAGGCAAGAGAGGTGCAGAAAGAGGGAAGAAGGGTACAGAACTGGGTAATAGTTAGGTATTGAGTATAGGCAAAAACAAAGCAGCAACACTTCACATGTTTCTGCTGTAAGTTTCACCATCTTTCTGAAACCATGCATGCATGAGTCTGTACTTTTTGCTAGTGTACTAGATATAAAAAAGCATACAAATACATGTATCCTTCTGTTTATATGTAAAGCATCTTCAAATGTATAACACATATGAGAATACATGTGCAAGTAGAGACATAACTCAATGACAACACCATGCAGGCCTTTAAACTTGACAAACTGCACTTTACATGTCATTTGGGTCGCAGTAGAGAAATCCTTAAGTTGTGCTCTGTGATACTGTTGTAGAGGTTGTGATGTTTTCTAATTGTCGGAATTGTGCAGTGTCTGAAATAGCTTTGCAATACAGTTAAATATATTTCTTTATTTATAGATGAGAATAATTGTATATAATTATTTTAATAATATATAATTATGTAACAAAACTATTTAAACTTTTCTTTGTTTTCAGATATTCACAATTATTAGTAATAAAGATTGAGTATGACAAGAAAATATCAAAAGAAAAGAAAAAAAACAGTACTATTTAAAGGAAAGAGAAAAGCAGAAATTAGATGAAGTTCAAAATGTGACATTGAAGAAAAAGACTTCTGGTAAGAGAGCTAAAGAATTTGTTAAAAGGCTTTTAAAGAACGTAATGAATTTTCAAAATGTGGAAAAGAGAAAGAAAAGTTGTACAACCAATCAAAAGGAAACGAAAAAAGGACATATTAATGGAAAATCAAGTAGTGGGAAAATAATCCATGTTCAAAGAAGGATGAAAGAATATAAAGATATTAGGAAGAGAATGCATAAAAGTAGAGTACTACAAAATGTATTGAAAGATTGTAAAAAATATTAAAAAAAGATCAGTAGCTTACAAGAAAAAAACAACAGATTGAAAGTGTTGTAGAAAAAGCTTTTGAATTGAAAAAAAGATTATTTATATTGGTTTTGAAGAGAATGAAAACATTGAATTAAACAATGGACTTTATGAAGGAGAAAAAAACAAAAGAAAAAGACTGATTAATAGAAGTAACTGTTGCAAAAACAATGCGGGTGAAGCGAAGCACACTTCTAGTACTAAGCCTTTTTTAATGAAGAGAGCTATTTTCAACAAAATACATAGGTTCATGCAGTTGATACCAGTGGTCATTGGTACGAGATAAAGGATGGTTGTCCAATTGAAAAAGAAAAGATGGTTCCTAGAAATATGAAAGATGTAATAGCTGAAGAACTCCAAGGGAGATGTACACAAGCTCCTGTGTATAAGTGGGATTGTAAAAGTATTTGTAGTATTCAACAAGAATCTATTGACATATTATGAGTTTTTTCTTTTTTATACGAGAATATGGGAAAAAAGTCTGAAACTGAAGATTAAGATGTTACAAGGATAAGATCCATGTAAGTTAAGGAAATATACTAACTTGCAGGGTCATTCTCTGGCTTGTCTTTCTAGAAAAGTGTGTCAAAGTACTTTTCATCATTTAAGAATGTTAGCAGTATATCACTCAGAAATGCGGAAGTTAGTAAGGAGATTGTACGACATAAAAAGTCCTGCATTATCTTTAAGTGAAATGAACACAGCTCTTTTGCATGGTTCAGTATCGGATGTAAAAAAAGTTTGTGATGATATAGAGTTTTGTTTCTTTGGTTCACATGAAGTGTGTAGAGAAAGTGAGAGCTTGATAAGTATAGGTGTTGAAGAACAGGTGGAAGATATTAGTACTGAGAAGTTTGCAGAGGAAATTACAAAGTTTAAGATAGTTTCATGTGAAAAACCAAACAATGTTTGTATTTGTTGTCGAGGTACTCACTATAGAAGTCAAACTAGGAATGTTGATGTGTATTTAAAAAGTGAAAAGGAAAATAATGATAAGTGGAAGCAATTTGGTGCTAATTTGTTGGTGGAAGGTCGTTTTGAGTTGGGTAGAGATCAATGTATTTGTAAATATTGTTACAACAAATTAGAAGAGAATAAAATGCCAGCTTCAGCTGTACATAACAACTTAGAGTTGGTAGCTATTCCTCCGGAACTGGTAGATTTAAATACATATGAGTCTATTCTTATTCAATCTGTGCACTCGTTTCAGGCTATAGTTCGAATGGTGCCTAGAACAGGTAAGATTCCTCTAACAGATTTACAAAGAGGTCTAAAAGGAAGAGTTGTGTATTTACCTTTAGATTTTAAGAAAAATATTGAAACTGTTAGTATAGAGAGAGAGAAAAATGAACCTGTAGTTATTCTAGTTAATGGAGTACCAACAAAGAGTCGGAAAATATGACAAGAGTTAGTGGATGTCACCAAACTTCAAATGGCTACATTCTATCTTGGACAAAACAATATTTATTCTAAAACTGTAAATATGGATGAATAAGCAATATGTTTAGAAGATGAAACAGAAATTTCAACTGGCCAAAGAGAAAAAGTGGACAACTCCAGGAGTGAATACATTTATGAACATTGCAGTATACATCTTCTACATTCAAAAGAAGTGATAGGAAATAAATTATTTCAAATTAACAAAGTGAAGGGAACTCCCATGAGTGTATGGGAAAAAAGTTTAGAAGCACGTTGTTTTCCACAGCTCTTCCACAATGGAAAAGGTAGACGATATGATGATCGACCAGTACAGATGCCAGCTTCAGAATATCGTACAACAAGTTTGTACTCAGAAGGTCCAAGATTTCGACAGTGTATTCCATATTTATTTCATCTTCTGTTTGAAAACAAGAGTTCATCTTACACATGTTTCTGCAAAGGAATTTTTGGACAAAGTTCAACAAAGAGACGATCATTTAAAATCTCACTAAATTAATTTGATGGTGTATCAACGTGGTACTAATGAGTATTGGTATCGTCGTCATGGAGAACTTAAATGTATGATAAGAAACTTAGGAACCCCGGGGCGTGGCTTGAAAACATGGCCGCGTAGACATGCTCTGCAAATGCTCCGTTCAATGGCCTAAACTTCAGAAACATCCTGCAGAATCCTGGCTACCAAGCACACACATAACGACCTCCCCAGACCCGGAGGGCCCCCTGAGATGCCTCTATCACTGGGGTGCAACATGGGCTCCCGAGGCGGCGACGCCGGCGCATCGAGCCTGGAGATACCCTGTGCCATTTTGCCTCTGCTGAGACAGGACCCGGAATGCACCGGACCTGGAGAGATTTCGGCTTCAGTCCTTGCGGGGGAATTGCTAACTGCATCCCGACGGCAGAAAGGAGGACACAGAGGGGGAAGTCGTGCTCCCAGATTGCCCCGTGCTGCCCACGGAGGGGTCCACAACCTTCCAATTTGCTGAGGTGAGCTGAGCGGCTAGGACCTTGCTGGGCTTCTGCTGCATTGTCAGGGGTGCAGCCTGACCCGAGTGGGACCCGGAACAGGCCGGACCTCTGGGATAGGGAAGCAGGTCTGGAACAGGGTGCCACGGCACTGGACGGGCCTGTGTTGACGGTGCGGTGAGCTGCGGTTCGTGCACCTCTGCTGAGGCGAGCTGGTAGAATGAGGGCTTTGTTGGGCCTTTGATGGGCTGTTCTTCTTGTGCGGGATGCGATCCAGGCCGTGATTGATGAGAGGCTGCCCCGCATAACTGAAGAGAGGGACAGGCCTCCTGTTGCCTGACAGAGGGCTGCCTGATTGGAAGTGGGATCAGCTCGAGGATATCGAACCTGATCGCAGCCGCTGGGCGTTTGTGGTCTGTAGAATTTAGCTAAGAAGTAGGATGCCTTGAAAGTACAGATCCTGAACTGCAGGAGGTAGCCTCAGGCCCAGATCTACGTTTGGAGGTAGGGGCAGGATCAATCTCCTAAAATCTACATGTGAAGGTCGCCTCGGCCTGGCGCAGAATTGGAGCTCTGGGGGGACTGTGCTGGACCTGGCACTGGCTCTATCCCTCCTCGGTGGGGTCCTGGAGTCCCACGCATACCTGGCCTGTGGGGGAGCTCTTTGCACGCTGGGGTGCGGCTGCCTCTTACCGGACTCACAGTAGTTAAGGGAGCAACACTTTTTGGTGCTACCCAGACAGAGCCAGGTCCCTCAAGGCAAACTCTACCACTGTCAATTCAGCAAAATGGGAAAAGGCCATCCGCCGAAACCGCAATCTAATAAGATATCCAACTATGCTCAACCGCTACCACATGGCCTAGAGAACAGAAACGAACACCAAGTAATGGACAAAGACAGTTCAGGCGAAGTGGTTGACTATCCCTCGATGCTGGCAGATGTAATTCACGCTGTACAGAGACGAGATGGTTAGTAAGATCGATGCGGTCGCCATAAATGTCAACTTACTGCGACATGACCTCAGGAAGGTCTCTGACAGGGTGATGGCAACAGAGGAAGACACCACATCACTGAAAAAACAGATCAAGAGCCTTAGTGCTTCAGTGGTGGAGCTGAAGTGACAGGTGATCAAACTCGACGATCGAGCGGAGGATTCAGAAGGTCGATCATGGCGGGAGAACCTCCGATTCATCGGATTTCCAGCAAAAGCAGAAGGCCTATTCCTGGAGGGCTGTGGATCTATTCCTGGAGGACTGAATCACCCGGGAAATGGCTCCTACACAACTATCGATGTTCTTCAGCATTGAACGAGTGCACAGAGCACTGGCGCCCCCCCCCCCCAAGACCTGGGGCACACCCCGTCCTATCATCGCTAAGCTATTTAACTTTAGAGACTGAGATCTCCTGCTCCAGCTCTCCCGTAACGGGTGACGGTTCTTCTTTGAGGGACACTCCATCACAGTGTACCCGGACTACACACAAAGGGTCCAGGAGCAAAGAAAGTCTTTCATCGCAGTAAAACGATGACTTAGAGATCTGAACTTGAAATATAACCTCATGTTTCCAGCAAAACTCAGGGTGGAAAGTGGAGGCCGTACCTTGTGTTTTTTCTCTGCAGAGGAGGCACGAGACTGGCTGAATGCCAGAACCCCAGATAGAGAATGCTTAGTGCCTTCCACAAGTTCTATTGGGACACCTTCCGTGCAACCCTCTGGGAGGGGACGCAGACAGCTTACGCGGCAGAAACAGCATAAGAGGACGATGAGTCTAAGTCAGATTACGGTCCTTCAGGATGGCACATAGCAGGCGTCAGTCTCCGAGGTGGTCCCGGATTTGATCGAGGCGACGACAAATGGGACACGAGACAAGGAAGGGCCAGACAGTGGTCGTGAATGACCGTATTTGTTGCACTTAATGGCTGAACAGTACAGATAAGTTGTTACTCGTCTGATTGCTTATCTGGGGTCTTCTATGCCAGATCCGAATATTACTGCTGGGGTTTCAGGGGGGGCTCCCCATTTTTAGAGCAAGGGGTGGGCTACTTGATCTTTGGAGTATGGGTTTATCTCCAGTATCACCCCAGACATGTATTGACTATTGGGTCTAAATGTACATTATTATATGTGTGGGTTGGGAGAAGAGGCCGCCGTCGGACCAGCGACACCCCCAATAGAGACCAGGTCCATCCGGGAGGCTTGAGAGTAATCTCACACTGGGCGTTATCTGCTCTCTTGCACAGCGCTACATGAATATCCACACTGGCAACTCGGTCCGGACTAGAGGGGGCCATGGCCCTCGGTCTGGGGTCCAGCTGTTGGAGCATTTGAGGGAGGGGGGTGGAGATATGGGTCGGTATGTGTGGTTCCTTATAGGACTTGTATGCATATATCTATCTATACTACTGCCCGTGGGTGGGGAATGGGTTAACTACAGTTTGGTTCTTGCGATGTGTGTTTTTTTACTGGGGTAGTGGTAGGGTCACAAAAGGTCACGCCATGATTCACGGATCCTGGAAGAGACGGGGGAAATGCACTGGCATGGGAGGGGCTCCTATCACTCATACACAGATACACCATTATGGCAGCTCCAACGATTAAATTCCTTAACTGGAATGTCAGGGGAATGGCGGCAGAGTACATGGCTTTTTGAGGAGATATAGGGTCGCAATTGCTGAACTGCAAGAGACACATATACGGGGGAATTCGATAACGAGCCTGTGTAAACATTGAAGAGGGCAGATATACACCACTTCATACTCTGGCTTTGGACGGGGGCACTAGTGTGGGTGGCACCAGGCACTCCATTCCAGCACATTCATCATGTTTTGGATCCCGAGGCGCAGTACGTCATACTGTTTGGGAGATGGGAGGAAAAAGAATTGTGCATAGACATTAATTAGTCTATGCACCTAATTTGGACTGCCCTGATTTTTATCCGGCAGTCTTGAAAGGGGCGACGCCGTATATGGGAGCCGAGATCCTCCCGTTTGGTGACTTTAATTGTATATCCGAGGGATACCTGGACAGAGAGCCCCCTAGAGACCACACTAAACGACGTATGACGAGCTCCCTCATGGGCATTATACGGGGAATGCAATTAAGGGATGAATGGAGAGCGCGTAACCCTGCCAAAAAAGAGTTCTCTTTCTTTACCCCCGCAGCTAACACCTTCTCCCGAATTGATGGCTGCTACCTCTGGCCCTGCCTTTCGGCCGTAATGGAGGCAGCTTCTTGTTTGCCATAGTACATATCCGACCACGCACCATTACTACTGACTCTGATCAGCGGTTGCAACGGCCGTCCATCCCGCTCTGGTGGCTCTGCGTGGAAGCCCTTGCGGACCCCCCATATGAGCAGACCGTGAAGGAGGCCCTACAACATTACTTCACTGAGAACTGGGGGTCCATGGACACTAGATCTAATAAATGAGAGGCTATGAAAGTTGTTTTCCGGTGAGTTTGCATAAGGACCACTCACGGGGTCCAACAGCAATTGCATGCCGATATTGATACCTTAGAAAAGAGACTAAAGACCGTAGAGAACTCAATTCATAGAACACCGACTGACAGGGTGGATTGGGCACGGGTTCGGGGGGAGTTACTCAAGGCTTGGTCCCGGCTAGAAAAACACCAATACACTACTATGCAGAGGCTCTATATGGGAGGCGACAGGTCTGGAGCAATACTGTTATGACTGCTTCGCACGGAGATGGAACAGCAGCCAGTATTGCAGCTGCATAATAACGAGGGAGATGTCCTGCACACACAAAATGCAAATATTGCAGAGTTTGTGACCCACCAACTACAGACGTGTTCCAATAGCACCCGCATTGGTCCACATACACTACAAGACTATCTTAACGCTATCCCGATTCTCACTCTTGGGGAGGAAAACGTTGCATGCGTGGGGGAACCATTGTCGGCAGCGATTAAAAACCTGAAGTCGGAGAAGTGTCCGGGTAGTGATGGCCTCCCAGATGAATTTTATAAAACGTTTGCCACCCAGTTGGTAGATCACCTCTTAGAAGTGTTTAAAGAGGCATTGTCCAGAAAGGAGCTTCTTGGTACCATGATGGAGGCAGTAGTGTCCATTATCCTCAAACCAGACAGGGATCCCCTGGCTCCGGGCTCCTATCGACCCATTTCTCTTTTAAATATTGACGAGAAGATACTGAGTGGAGCGCTGGCGGCACTTCTCCTCATACATGACACGATTGGCCCACCTGGACCAGGCTGGGTTTATTCCTGGCCAAAACACTACGCACAACTTACGTCGACTAGCGCACATATGGCATGCGCCAGACTTACAGGGGGCGGATTACGCACTATACCTTTTGGACATACAACAGGCCTTCGACTCTGTTGAGTGGGATTACATATGGGCAGTTCTTGAGCAAATGAAACTGGGGGACAATTATCTAAGCTGGTTGAAACTGCTTTACATTAAACCAACTGCCCGGGTCCGCCTACGCAATCATGAAGATGGAGCCTCTGGCAATTACACTCAGAGATAAGTGCCAGTGATAAGATGAGGCGATGGGATATTCAGTTGGGCCCAATGATTCCTGTGGTATCCATGTACGCCGACGATACCTTAGTGTATCTTCATCGACAGAGGGAGGCGGTTACGGTACTCCTCGGGGAGCTAGCTGAGTTCGGCGAGATATCAGGACTTTGTCTGAACCCAGGAAAGTCTAAACTCTTCCCCATGGGCAGCCTGCAAAATTTAGAGGAGGGTGAGCTATCCAGTGTGCGTTGGTTGGGTTCTGGCGAGACTTACCCTTATCCCTGAAGGGGAAGGGTCAACCTGATAAAAATGGTGGTCTTACCGCGCTGCCTATATATTATTTAATATTCCCTTTACCGCACACCATGGGAATGTTTCCGCCAGCTAGATCGCCTACTGATTGCGTTTCTCTGGGGGACTAAACGGAAAAGAGTGACACTAGACACATTACAGAGGACATGGGAAAGAGGAGGACTTGAGGTCTCTCGCCTAAATTTTTACTACATGGTGACACAGCTGCAACACGTGGTGCACTGGTTCGACGAAAATGATAATTGGGAGAAGAGGTTACTGATGGGCAGTCATCGGGGGTAGTACTCCCTTACCTTCTCATGATGGGATCACGGGTAGCTGAACGATTTCCATACATTATAAGTCAAGTGGCCTCAGTCTGGGAATATGTAATCAGAAATGTAGTGTGTTACGAGGCACCGTTAAAGCAAATAAGCCAGATTATGTCCATTACTAGATGGATGAAGGGGGGTTGTTGCACAATGGGGATCTGTACTCGAGACAGCGATTTCTTACTAAAGAAGATGCAGAGATAAAGTTCGAGTTAGGTAGAGGTCAATACCCTCACTACATTAAGATATCGGCAGTGGCACGAGAACTATGTCCGGTATTTCCGGAAGAGCTGCCTATTACTGCCACATTTCAGGCATTTGTGGCTCTATCCAGGGGCCGCAAGCTGGTGTCTCACATCTATAGGGCATTACGGGAGGATCTAGACTCACGCCCACTTCCGGTTGAGGCCAAATGGGATGCAGAACTGGAAGAACGTCTGACGGAAGAGAGTACATGAAGGGGTTAAGCAGATTAGCACCAACACTAGATTCAGACTAACCCAGTTTAACGTTGTCCACCAAACCTACCTGACTCCATGGATGCTCCATAAAATATATCCAGGTCGCTAAGCACATTGCCCTAGATGTGGTTCCAACGAGGCTCAATTTTTACATATGATATGAGACTGTTCGCAGATAAGACCATTCTGGGGGTTGATACTGGAGCACCTACGACTCATAACGGGGTGGACGCTTCCTCAATCTATCAAAGAAATACTCTTGGGTCTCCTTCCCCACCCCAGGAGCAAAAAGCTCATGTGTAGATTCCTCCAGCTAGGATTGGTGCTCGCCAAAAGGCAGATCATAGTCAGCTGGATGGGGTCCCGGCCCCCCCACAGTAAAATGTTGGGCCAAGGATTTGAGGGAATGGGCCACAGCGGAGTTAATTCGAGTCCACAGAGATGGAAAATTAGAGGACGATGCATGGGCATAGCATCTAATGATTTCGGTGATCCCTGTAGGGGAAGCCCCCAACACCCAATGGTCAAAGGGGACCTTACCTGATAGAGATGGGTCGGAGGTATGGGGAGGACGGGAGGGCAGCCCCTGCCCTGGTACAGTGTAGATCACCTGATTAAAGCAGTACTAGATTACTGACACATGGCGGCAACGGGACAGACCTTATGTTCGTGACCCAGGGGGAGGGAGAGGGAGTTAAAATAGGATTTTAATGTTCAGATTTGTTTTCTTTTTTTTTAGTGCATTATTTGCTTGAAGTTGATTGCAGTACTGGGTGTACTAACGCAGATTTCATTGTATTCCTCCTTGACAGGACTGTCTTGGTCCTAACGATGATTCTTTCTTCTTTTTCTGAAATTATTTGTCAATCAGCAGATTGCCATGCATATGTTGTACTGTGACTTCGGATGATACCACTGTACTGTGATTCTGTTGTAAGTGCACTGTTTTTGAGATCTTGAATAACCAAAACCACAAAAAATGTTATTAAAAAAAAGAAACTTAGACACCCCTACGTGGTTTGTTACGCATAGCTTTGCTGAATATGCATGGGGCGATTTACTTGAATTTCTACGAAAAGCAAATTCAAACATAAAAAGCATTGAATTGAAGACAGCTGGAGAACTGTGTTCCTTGGATCCTGTAAATGTGTGCAGAAATTGTAATCATAGGTTTCAAGCTATGATGTCTTTTATCTGCAATAAAAATAATCCACCTCTTGGAGAAGTTTTTGATTTCTTTTGGAGAAAGGAGTACCTAACTGATTCTGATTAAACTGTTTTGTCTTTAATTGAAGAGTATGTTACCTGTGCCATTCCAAAAAAAGGAGGAGAAAACATCTTAATAAAACAAGTTTTGTAGTTTCAAAGTCATCGATGTGAAAAATATTGCTGACGAAAATATTCGTCAAAGGGAACATTTTAGACAAAATGTCATTTTGGATTCCCACGTCCAGTAATTTCAAAAGGAAGAGTCAATAGTTTCATGTCAGCAGTAAGGCATGATATAACTCGAAAATCTCTGAAGAATACTTACAACAAAAAGAACTGAAGATTCAAAGTATATTAATGACTACAATCAAGTGATTTTGACAATGTGGAATGCAAACATAGATATTCTGTATGTTGCAGATAATTTGATTGCTGTTGCTCGCTATGTAACGTCATATATAACCAAATCTGAATAGACAGAGTTGAAAGAAATGTGTGAAGAAATTTCACAAGAGAAGACTCTTAGTAACAAATGGTACAGCTTTAGTTTGATGACGCTTTCTCATCAAGAGATTGGATCCTACAAATGTTCGGATCAGTTGCACTGTGCAAGTTTATATTCAAAGTCAAGAGGAATCATTTGGGTAAGTCTAGGTCTTGCTGCAACATGAAATCAAGTATTGAAATCTCTAGAAGAAATTGAATACTTAGCATTGAATGAACCAGAAAGTACAGATATTGTTAAAACTAATATGTTGGATATGTATTATCCCAAAAGGAGTCCACATCTGGAAAACATATGTCTCTATTAAGTACTGCAACATTACAGTTTTATGAGAAATTTTACAGAAAATATAAATGAAGAAAAATATGCAGTAATTGGAAGTGATGGATGTTTGGCAAAACATGCCAAAGGAAATCTTATTAACCACAGGAAACTCAGTTATGAAACTCCAGATAAAAGTGAATTTTTCTATTTAGCACTTCTGCAACTCTTCAAGCCTTGGCATAAGGAATTGGAATTACTTGGAGGTTTTGACTGCTATGACGATTCTTTAAATGCATGTAAAGATAGCATTGGATGTACAATTTTTCCAATTCATCTACAAATATTAAATGAAGAGATTGAACAAGAAACTACTATTGCAGTGGAAATAGCTAGAGACAGTTCTCAAGATAGTCAAAGTTCTGCTCCACTAAGTCAAGATCGAATAGGAGAACCAATTGTTGAAAATGAAGCAGCAATAGCTATGAATGAAGTAGAAACTGCAATGCAACAAGCACAACAGGATATTCTTGAGTTGGGAAACTTAGAAGAAAATCTAAATATTGCCCAAAAAGAAATAATCAGTAAGTGACACAACAGATACAGCATGGTTTACTGCATGGAAAAAAAGAATGCCAATGCACATCATTTAAACCTATTCGAATGTACATCTGAGGGCAGGCTGGAACAGGAAAAAGTTTCTTAATTGAAGTTTTGACCAGTTATCTACATAAAACCACTGAATCACATTTATCTTGTGTTGTAACCGCTCCAACTGAGTTAGCAGCACACAACATTAAAGGCATTACATTACATCAATGACTCATGCTACCAGTTGAACATGAGAATAAGTTGGAATATCACAAGCTATCTGGAGAAGCTTGTTATGAAGTTTCAAGAGTACTCAATAAAATGAAACTTCTAATCATTGATGAGGTGAGCATGGTCTTAAACTTAATGCTTGCCTTTGTACATTTAGGAATGCAGCAGATTTTAAAAACAGATTATGATGTTCTATTTGGAGGAAAACATGTAATTCTATTCAGCGACCTACTACAACTTACTCCTGTAAAAGGACAACCTGTTTTTAAAACACTTCTCCATGAAGACACTAAGAAATGTTGGGGAAGTATTGGAAATGTCAACATTTGGTCTTATTTTGAATATGAAGAACGTATTAATAATATGAGACTAGCAAGTGATGAACATTATGGAAACATTCTTCAAGAGATAAGAATTGGTGTTTTAACAAATCTTGGAAAAGAAGCTTTACAAAGTCGGCTTTTAATAAACTTGTTTCCAAATGAAAACATAGCACCTGAAATAATATACAAATAAATTGGAGAAAAGAAGTCTATAGTTTGCCTAATGCCTACACTGCAAGAGTGTTCTACATTCAATCAAGAACTTTTGAAACCGGAAAAACAACCAATACCGAAAATGGAAGCTATCGATAAAATGGAACATGAAGGAGTTACTATTCTTCTCACAGAGAAATTACAGTAAAAATTGGATTCTTTGGAAAAGTCCGTGTCTAAGACTGCAGGTTTAGAAAACACTTTATATGTATGTGTGAACTGTCGGGTAATTATACGGCGTAATTTCAATGTAGAAGAAGGTTTAGTAAACGGAGAAATGGGAAAAGTTGTTGATTTTGTAAATTTTCAGAACAGATATGGAATTGAATTTTTGAATATTAAATTTGATCAGATTGAAGAGGCAAAACAGATTGGACGTTGTAGTGTTCATTTTTTGCTTGCAAAAGACTTGTATGTTCGTAGAAAACAATTTCTTCTTTCTTTAACATATGCAGTAACCATTCATAAATCTCAAGGTTTAAGTGTAGACAGTGCTTTGGTAAATATATGAAGTACAGTGTTTAAAGAAGGCATGGCATATGTTGCATTGTCTTGAGTAAGGACATTATCTGGTTTGTATTTGATTGATTTTGATAAGAAAAAGATCAGTGTTGATGTAAATTGTGTAAGATAGTACAATCAGTTAAGAAGCCTTTTTGCTCCTAATTTAGGTGAATATCCCATATATGAGAAACATATAGTGTGTCTAAAAAGGAAATATGACGAACATTTCACTGAGATTTAAAAAAAAAACAATTCAAGAGAATGATGAAACTGCAAAGAAAATGATAATGGACGCAGTAGTACTGTAGGATACCAGTTAGAAAATAGTTCAGGTATCAACTGCTATGCTAATGTCATTGTGAATGGTATGTTTTATCTAGAGGATCTTCATCATGAACTTATGGAAAATGGAGAAAAAAGATTCTGTTCTTTACTACATTATATTTTTCAAAAGTTGATAACTGATAGAACTAAAATCCATACAGCTTCTGGCATTCGGCATCTTTTGGATATGTGTACAGGATCATTGAAATATACATTGAATGTACAACAAGATGTACAAGAATTTCTCATGTTTATGCTTGCAGTATTGGAAAATGAAGGAATAGAAATTGAAAATTTGTTTGGACTAAGTTACAGATGGGATCATAAATATGAACAGTGTTCATTTTCTTCTACCACTGAAATGTACACTGAACAATTTATATATTTGACAATACCAGGTTGCAAATCAGTGCCTTTTAACAAGTTACTAAAAACAGCTGTTCAAGATATGAAATGTTCTCATTGTAAATCAGTTATGTTGTCAACATTATTTATAGAAAGATTTGGACAATATGTCATTTTAATGTTACAATGTTGTAAAGCAGATGAAAGAAAATTGGAAACCAAAATTAAAAATGTTGTGGCAAGTCAAGTATCAATTTCAGGAAGACCTTTTAACCCCTTCAGCGCGGCGGGAATTCCCCCGCGGTGCTGAAGGGTTCGAGCGCGGGCGGGGCCATGACGGAACGGTTCCGTCATGAGCACAGCGCAACCGATGCTCATGACGGAACCGTTCCGTCATGGGCATGTAAGGGGTTAAAGCAGTGGCTATTATTTTTCATGATGGACCTACTACAACATCTGGACACTATACTCTGTATTTAAAGTGCAATAAAGGATGGACACATTGTGATAATGCCTATTTGGAATTCAAATGTAGGTGGCCTTACGAATTACCAAATTCATATCTGACATTTTTGATGCCAAAGTTTTGAAAACATCATTCGGCCTATTGAGAAGAAGTGAACACAAATGAACGAGTTTATTTTGGATATTTTCAATGCAAATAGATTTATAAAGATTATTCGGCCTATTTGGGAAGATGTGAACAATTACTGTTTGGATTATTGTTTGTGCTAATTCTTATTGCATTTGCAAAATTCTGTTTTAAAGAAGTAGTTTATATATTTGATCTTTATATTATACGTGATGTAAATAACAGTGTATATTTTACAAAATGTACTTGAGAGAAATAAATGTTTTAATGTAGTTGAATAATGAAATTTAGAAACTGAAGATAGGTAAACAGATAGTTGCACTTGTAAATATTTTCAAAGCAGATTTGTTTGTTTTTTACAATCTCATTGATTGTATTCCCCCCCTGTTGTATGATGATCTAAATTGAAATCACTGTGTATGGTGAAATTCAGTAGAATCTGAGAACAGCAAAAAAGGAAAACTGAATATGTAATGTAATTCTAAAATTATGTTGTGTCCTTAAAACTATAATATTATATGCAATAACAGTTTTTCTTCTTTTTTTACAGAAGGTAATACTAAAGTTTGAAAAGATTTTAAATTCAGTTCACAACAAAACTACTGTAAAATAGTTCCACTGAGTTTTGTATCTTCTTTAATAAAAAAAGGTAAGATTAAATAACGTAGCTCCACACAGTATGGTTGTAATGTCTACAACAGTCCCTTTATTATATAACCGGATATCCTTAATCGCCCTCCTACGTACTCGTTCACTGCAAGCTGATCTTACTATTGGCTGCCACTGTATGTGCCTTGTTCTCCTTCAGAACTTCATCTACTTTTACCATTCAGAAATGGCAGCCATGGAATGCGTCCTGCAAGTACCCACGCATGCGCATCCTTGCCGCCGTAACCCTCGGTGCCGGCTTTATCATCCTCTATTTCAGCCGTGACTCTTGTGCATCCTGAATCATTCAACCCTTTGTCTGCTGTCATTAGGTAAAGAAGCAACACCCCGCCCCACCCATAGGGATCCTGCTCATATGAGGGTATTTTCTCTCTATGGAGATAACTCAGTACTTATTCCTTGTTTTTTTAGACACCGCCTTGACCGGTAATTCATATATGGGTGAATTGAGTCTTTTCCCTGTTTGGAACCTATTCGTGTTTTCGATATTGACTGGGAACGTCCATTACAATAGGAATTGATTATAGCAAAGGCTCCCTGTTTTCCGTTTTTACAGATTTTTACAGATAAATACAGACAGAAAACATTTATTTTCTTGTCTGTATTTATTTTTTAATGTGGATAAAAACGGAAATGTGGTTGTTTTTTGAGGTTTTCTAAATACTGTCTGACATGACTGCCAGGCCAATAGCTGTGTGAATTGATAGGTAAGGGGGCTATAAAAGAATGGAATTTTAGTAAGGTGCTTTAACAGCAGTAGATATGCACAAGATTGATACTGAAATCTGCATATTTTCGTTTAAGCTCATTGATTTGTCTTCTGTGGGTGTTTACAGCATTGAAACCTGCTAGGCATTCAAGCATGAGTGCATATTTACCGGTTAAATAAATGTGGAAATATACAAATTTCAGATTCATTTTTCCAGAAAACCACAAATAAATACAGATAAAATTAGCAAAAAATAAATATGGATAAATACAGACGGAAATGTCACAAAAATAAATACCATAAAACCAGGAGCCCTAATTATAGCCAAGGAGGTGATGAGTACAAGCCCCAGCTAGTCCCGCAAATGCAAGGGTTCGCCCTCCTGTGTACGAAAACTAGAAGGAAGTTGGCACGGAAACTGCAAATACAAAGACAGAGTTTATTAACCCTTAAGCGTGGTCCTACAACCTACACAACACTCTTCAGTATTGTCCCCTTTTATACACAACAGAGGGGCTCATTAGTGGGTGTATACAACATAGAGCAAAATTCATTACCTTTTATGGACATTTTCGATACAGGATCAATATATGGGCGGAGTTAACAATTTCATGAGCCCGCGAAAACATGGTCAAACAAGGACTAACTGATAACAGATGTGGTCAAGTCTGGGCATGCGCCAGACGGACAAAGGAGCTATTTATAGACTGTTACTAGGCAGATTACAAGAGCAACTAGCGAAGAGGTAGGACTCTTCTTGTGCAAAGCACGTGGAGACATGGCAATACAAAATGGAGTCCGGACATTGGTCAACATAAGACAAGAAACACGTTTTGACTGTAGAGAATTCATGTCTTCAGTGAATGCTTAATCATATCGCTGTTTTAGTTTTCAACAGACGACCCTTTCAGCATTTACTGAAGACATTCGGATTATTAGGATAATCATCATATATGTCAATTTTCATCATCTCTTCCACCTCCTTGTTTAAGTTTTTCTGATAGGTGACATTGGCAATAGCTTTCTTATCAGGAATACAAAATGACACACATAAAGAACAGACTAAGGGACCACACTGAACACAAATGCAGCAGGAAAACAGAACTGCTACAATAATACAGAGACCAGTTGAGACTTTCCATCCCCATGTAGTGATCAATGCCCAAAACCATCCAGAAAAGGTCCAAGTGCCATTTTCTGTATGAATCTCAGCTGCGATTTTCTGCAATTTATTAATAGCGTTATAGACTGATGGCGTGTGGTCAGGAATAAATACACAACAACTACTTCCGATAATTCTACATGGTCCACCTCTGTCTGCTAACATAACATCTAATACCATACGATTCTGTAACGCAACAATTCTAGTGATTTGCAATTCTTCCGTAAGATTCCCAAGAGCAGCAGCAGCTTGATTCGTTACAGCCTCTACAACTCTTGTTCATCGTCGAACCTTACTACTATTTAGGGCAGCTCCAACAAAGAAAAACAATCCTAAGTTAAAATCGACATACTGCTGTAAGCTAGTGTCGGTTTGGTCAACATCGTCAATAGATAGAGTACGTTTATACCTATTTACAGTTACATTGTTCAATAACTTCAAATCTTTATGATAGGATGCAGGTGCTAAAAATACAGGGGGTAATAGGAACGCTACATAACATACTCCGGACCAGCCGGCGGGTAAGCGGTAATAACCTTTATTCCCACATACGAAGTACGTATTATGGGAAGCTAAGAAAGTACTATTATTTAATCCATCTATATTCAAAACAATAATACAATCACTAACACCAACAGAAATATGACCGACACTCTGGACACACAAGTCCCCTTGAGCTTGCGCCACTTGAATTACAAATTTCTCATTTCCAACAATGTCTCTGGTGTTCATGAAGATGTAGGGGGTTGATTCGTTATCTGGTCGATATTCTTCCCACTCCCATATTGTCCCATTAGCTTGTGGATAGCCTTCTTTATTTTGATGACATTCCTCATTAAGTCTAAAAAGTAGTAGTCCCACTGTAGGTTTCCGTGTGGCAAAAAGCAAAGTGTGCCATGCTCTACAAGAGCCATTATGAGAGAAAGGAAGAGGTATAAACGGCGTTCCTCCTTTCTTCTGATGAGCTGGCATCATACCACATATCCAACAGTTCGTAGCATTTGTAGCAACATGGGTATGATGCAACATCTGGATAAAAGTATTATTCAAATAAGACTGACGATGCTTCAATTCTTGATACGGAAGGGTGTAAAAGTAGTGCTCCTCAGGCACTGGAGTAGTCAAAACAAGCAACTCACGGGCAGGAGTCACATCCTCAACAAACCACGTGGTTATACCAACAATAGCTACAATGATAATAAAACTTATCGCACAAAAAATCTTCTTCTTCTCCATTTTGTAGTAAAAAGTCAATATCTTCCTGAAACTAAAAGGTTGTCAGAACTCTTCCCCTTAGGCAGCCGTTGATTTCTTCACCAGCGGGCCAAGACGGGTGTCACTACACTAATGCAGGGCTGATCCCCCCCCCTTGCCTCATTGGCTCACTAACCTAAGGGCCGTTCTGACAACATGTCCTGATACGGAAAAAAAAATTCACTTCCTCGGTCTGAGATGATATCTTCTTCATCCAGGAATCGCTTGGTCCGGGAAGAGCTCCTCAGTGTCGTTCAGTTCCACAGCACGGCCTTTCTCTGCAGTCAGGATTTCTCGATGGTCAGTCAATACAGCAGGCTCCACTAATCCATGTGGCACTTTACGACAGTGCAGGGAGTGGATCCAGTTCTTCCGATTGGAGACTCGTAAAGCTGTCCTCGTTGCGAGCAAGACTTGCTCAGGACTAACCCATCTCGGCTCCAGACTGCTCGTCCTTTCAAACACCTTGAGCATAACATAGTCTCCAGGCCGGAGATTAAGTCCTTCACCTGTGGACCGATCAGGGAGCGCTTCTCGAACCTGTTGATGAATAGAAACCAAATTATCAGTTAACTGTGACAGATAATCATTCATCATTACACAAGGTACATCATACACTGACTTCGGTTTTGGTGGACCCCAAATATTCATTGGGCGTCCGAACACGATCTCATATGGCGTGAGACCAGTCCGAGAATGCGGTATCGATCTAATTGACAATAATGCCAGCGGTAAAGCGTCTGGCCAAGTCAAAGAAGTTGAAGCTTGGATCTTAGCGATCTTAAGCTTCAAAGTACCGTTATATTTCTCAACCAATCCCGCAGACTGAGGGTGAAACACTGCATGAAATTTCTGGGTGATTCCCAGTCCTTTCAGAACATAATTGATAACGTCTGCGATAAAATGAGATCCGTTATCACTCCACAACAATCTACAAACACCATATCGAGGGAAGAACTCCTTCAATAGCATCTTGGCTGTAGGGATGTATGTCGTTACAACGCACACTTTTACAACGCATGCACTTACAACGCATTTTTTACAACGCAAAATCCATTACAACGCATTGCATTACAACGCATGACACTACAACGCATTTTTAAAAACTACCTTTACAACGCATTCCATTACAACGCATACTACCTTTACAACGCATACCATTACAACGCATAATATTAAATTGCATTTAAGGTAAGTATTAGATAGTATAGGGGTAAAAATTACTTAATAAGTGTTGGATAGTATAGGGGTAAAAATTACTATTCTAACTCCAGAGGGTGCAACAGTAGGGTAAGTGTTGGATAGTATATGGGTAAAAATTACTATTCTAACTCCAGGGGGTGCAACAGTAGGGTAAGTGTTGGATAGTATATGGGTAAAAATTACTATTCTAACTCCAGGGGGTGCAACAGTAGGGTAAGTGTTGGATAGTATAGGGGTAAAAATTACTATTCTAACTCCAGGGGGTGCAACAGTAGGGTAAGTGTTGGATAGTATAGGGGTAAAAATTACTATTCTAACTCCAGAGGGTGCAACAGTAGGGTAAGTGTTGGATAGTATATGGGTAAAAATTACTATTCTAACTCCAGAGGGTGCAACAGTAGGGTAAGTGTTGGATAGTATAGGGGTAAAAATTACTATTCTAACTCCAGGGGGTGCAACAGTAGGGTAAGTGTTGGATTGTATAGGGGTAAAAATTACTATTCTAACTCCAGGGGTGCAACAGTAGGGTAAGTGTTGGATAGTATAGGGGTAAAAATTGCTATTCTAACTCCAGGGGGTGCAACAGTAGGGTAAGTGTTGGATAGTATAGGGGTAAAAATTGCTATTCTAACTCCAGGGGGTGCAACAGTAGGGTAAGTGTTGGATAGTATAGGGGTAAAAATTACTATTCTAACTCCAGGGTGTGCAACAGTAGGGTAAGTGTTGGATAGTATAGGGGTAAAAATTACTATTCTAACTCCAGGGGGTGCAACAGTAGGGTAAGTGTTGGATAGTATAGGGGTAAAAATTACTATTCTAACTCCAGCGGGTGCAACAGTAGGGTAAGTGTTGGATAGTATAGGGGTAAAAATTACTATTCTAACTCCAGGGGGTGCAACAGTAGGGTAAGTGTTGGATAGTATAGGGGTAAAAATTACTATTCTAACTCCAGGGGGTGCAACAGTAGGGTAAGTGTTGGATAGAATAGGGGTAAAAATTACTATTCTAACTCCAGGGGGTGCAACAGTAGGGTAAGTGTTGGATAGTATAGGGGTAAAAATTACTATTCTAACTCCAGGGGGTGCAACAGTAGGGTAAGTGTTGGATAGTATAGGGTAAAAATTACTATTCTAACTCCAGGGGGTGCAACAGTAGGGTAAGTGTTGGATAGTATAGGGGTAAAAATTACTATTCTAACTCCAGGGGGTGCAACAGTAGGGTAAGTGTTGGATAGTATAGGGGTAAAAATTACTATTCTAACTCCAGGGGGTGCAACAGTAGGGTAAGTGTTGTATAGTATAGGGGTAAAAATTACTATTCTAACTCCAGGGGGTGCAACAGTAGGGTAAGTGTTGGATAGTGTAGTGTAATATTATGCGTTGTAATGGTATGCATTGTAAAGGTAGTATGCGTTGTAATGGAATGCGTTGTAAAGGTAGTTTTTAAAAATGCGTTGTAGTGTCATGCGTTGTAATGCAATGCGTTGTAATGGATTTTGCGTTGTAAAAAATGCGTTGTAAGTGTAGTGCGTTGTAAAAGTTGCGTTGTAAAGGTTGTTCCCCTGGCTGTAGTCATTGCAGTATTGTCTTTCGTAGGGTATGCCTCAACCCATTTACTGAAGGCACAAACCACTACTAGAACATACTTCAGATTGTTACAGTGCTCAAGCTGAATGTAATCCATCTGCAAAACTTCAAAGGTTGCAGTAGGTGTTGCAAATCCTCCTGCTGGAGTTCGTGTACCCTTTCCTGGGTTATACTTCAGACAAATCATGCAAGTCTGCACTACCCTCTTTGCCGTGCTAGCAATCTCCGGATGCTCCCAAACTGGTGTGAGTAATTTTACAATTGCGGAAGCTCCGACATGTGCTAGTCCATGTGCCATCTGAACCATAGGTTGTACAAAGGCTGTGGGTAACTTCCATTTATCCATCTGCTTATTTCTCCAACACCTTACATCATCCAATTCTCCATCATTGGACCATTGCTCCCGTTCCTTATCGGAAGCGGTCCTCTGTATCTCTAGCACTTCTTTCCTAGCATCGTGCCATCTTTCTGCCTGTGACTTCACAACATACATTGCAGGCTGCAGGTTGCATCGCAGTCTCTCGTGCCACCCGGTCTGCCAAAGCATTCCCTTCCCCAACTTTATCAACCACCTTTTTGTGGGCACTACATTTAACTATAGCAATCTTCTTTGGATATGTTAATGCAGTCAAAAGGTTGTGAACTAACTCTCCATACATTATCTGTGCTCCATGCGACGTTAGAAACCCTCTCTCCTTCCAGAATAGGCCAAAATCATGCGCTACTCCGAAGGCATAGCGGCTATCTGTATAAACATTCACACAAAATCCTGTACTAAGCTCACATGCTCGTGTTAATGCTATCAGTTCCGCTGCTTGAGCTGATTTCTGCGGTATGCGTGCTGTCTCCACGATTGTTTGTAATGTGGTAATTGCATACGCTGTTGAAGTCGTACCATCTGGTAGCTTCAGGCATGATCCGTCCACCCATAGTTCTCCATCTACATCTGTAAAGGGCGTATCCTGGAGATCAATACGACCCTTTGTCTGTTCCTCAGTCACGAGAATACAGTCATGTGCTTTTTGTGCTTCAGACTGAGTTTCCGGGAACGGCAACAATGTGGCTGGATTTAACGTTGCACACTTCTTCAACGTAATATGAGGAGCCAAAAGCATCAATTCATATCCCGTTAAACGAGCACTAGTCAAATGCTGCGTCTTTGTCTGATTAAGCAGGGCATCAACAGCATGGGGAACTAATACCAACAGCTTATGGGATAACACAATTCCCTCGCTTTGGCGTATTGACACAGCTGTCGCCGCAACCGAGTGAAAACAACCAGGCAATGCTCGGGCAACAGGATCAAGTACGGCCGAAAAATATGCACAAGGGCGCTGCTTGTCGCCGTGCATCTGCACTAAAACTGATAATGCACATCCATATCTCTCATGTACATACAATGTAAAGGGCTTTGTATAATATGGGGTACCTAACACTGGTGCTTGAACAAAGGGCTTGTCGCAATTGCCGAAAGGCAATTTCACAACCATTTGACCAGGGAAGAGGAATTGGGGTATCTTTTGTCAAAAGTGCTAACAATGGTTTAACTATATATGAAAACCCCAATATCCATTGCCTACAAAAAGAAGCAAGACCCAAAAATGCACGCACGTCCTTCTGTGTGGAAGGTACTGGCGTGTCCAAAATTGCTTGAATACGATCTGGTGTGAGTGCACGCCCCTCCTTAGACAAAAGGTGACCCAAGTAAGTCACCTTTGGTCTACAAAATTGCAATTTCTTCTTCGACACTTTGTGATTGTGAGATGCCAAAAAGGAATGCAAGGATAACGTGCACTTCTCACATAGCTCAGGAGTGTCGGCCGCCAACAAGATGTCGTCGACGTATTGTATAAGGGCTACACCCTCAGGCAGAACAAAGGAATCCAATTGTCTTTTCAATGCTTGACTGTAAATGCTAGGACTCTCTGTATAGCCCTGAGGGGCTCTACAAAATCTATAAGACCGATTATTCAAAGTAAAGCCGAAAAGGTACCGGCTATCAGGATGAATAGGAATCGAAAAGAAAGCATTTTTCAAATCGATAACCGAGAATGTGGTCGCCGTTGGCGGGACCAGAGTAAGCAACGTCGTAATATCAGAAACCACTGGATACTGAGGTATCACTATCTTATTCACCTCTCTTAAGTCAATAATAAAACGATAAACCCTAGTATCAGTATCTTTCTTCAAAATGGGTAGAATAGGACTGTTGCAGACATTGTATGGAACTTCCTCCAATACTCCCACCTTAATCAAATCCTGCACAATCTGTATGAGTGCCTCCTCCCCCTCCTGGGAAATACGATATTGAGGGAGGCGTGGCAACACAGCGCCCTCCTTGACACTAATGTGTACAGGCGGAATCACCATCTGTCCCACATCAGTATCCAAAGTGGCCCACAAAGTATGAGGGAGGGAAGCTAATACAGTATCCTCTGCAACCACACACATCCGTTCTGCCATGGGGTGATTGTCATTTAATATCACACGTACTCCAGTAGGGGAGCAGCGGATCGTAGCTCTGAAGTGCTTAAGCATATCAAGACCCATAATGTTGTCGTGTTCGGAGCAAGCAAAAACGGACAGGGTGCAGAAAGTTGGTTAACATGAAATGCAAGGGGTTGGGATAGAGGGCTTCGAGAGAACATACCATCAAATCCTACCGATGTAACCATTAAGCCCGATGGGGAGCCCTCGGAACCAATTGTTTGGACAGCGCACTGCGAGTAGCTCCTGTATCAACTAGGAACCGATCAGTAGAACCCAGAACATTTGCTGTAACATAAGGACCCCTCTTATACACTTGTGCTAACATCACCTTAGTTTTCAAATCTTTCGATTTCTTCTCCTCATGCCCCTTCGCTTCTTGTTCCTGACGCTCATAATACTGAGTCATAGTCAGGAGGGATGCCGGAGACGAGGTGGACCAAGAGCTTTCACTCGCTTTTAATTGAGCTGCTTTTCCCGGTAATAAATTCGCCACATATTTATCAACAAAAAGATGTCGACCCGTATCATCCGTAAGTGACTGACCACTGAAATCATGAAATGTTTCCTCAAAGCGCGTAAAGAAGTCTGAAACTGATTCATCAACCTTCTGTTTACACGAGGCTAACATATTCCAGTCAATCTTTTTAGGGGGAATAATCGTTTTCAACTTAGTCAAGATAGCAGCAGGAAGATCTAAAATAAGCTGGGGCGGTTTTTGCGCGGGCTTTCTCTCCCTATCCTCATCCTCAATCTCAGACCATTTGGACTTAAAAACGGCTTGATCATCCACCTTCCGCACAGATCGCCACATATCCGGTGGTAAAATGAGCCCAAAGAACAAATCTATATCCGCTAAAGTCATAGTACAAGAATTCAAGGCCCCTTCGACCTCCTCATAAAAGGCCGCTGGATTCTTGCGGGGGTCAGGCAATGCATTCTTCAATGCCATAACATCAGTCCTATGCCAGGGAGTATAAACCCAATTATACACGAAATATCCCCTAGCATCGGGGGAAGACATGTCTGAACTAGTTCCCGCTCCTTTAGGAGGAACATACAAAGGTGCTGCCTCTCGCATCGGTTTAGCATGCACTAGTTCAATCTTATCTGACTGAAGGATAGCCGACTGTTTCCCGCCGACATGTGGATTCGATTGCTCCTCCTCCCCTGTCTTTTGGCGCACTTTCTCTTTGAGTTCAAACGTCGCGTCCCGCAATGCAAACAGCCGTCGAACCGCATCGGGTACCTTAGAGGGAGTAAAGACACCATTACGTAATGCTTTAGAATCTAATACTATATCATCAGACTCAAGAACATCAGAATATTTCCGAAAGGCAGTAACCACTTCATCAGAAAAAGTTTCAGCAAAATATAACTTTTCCCTATCCTGCCAACTTTCCAAAGATGCCAATAATTCAGTAATAGATAGCTTGCCCTTAAGCGCACGAAAAGAAATTGACCGAAGCTCACCCATACGATCAGTTGTTAACATGGACCGCGTGTCTACCTTATCCGAAACCGATCCAGAATCCTGTGACCTCAGGGCAGACGCACCAACATAAGGGGGCGGAGAGCGATCTAATAAATAAAAATCATCTTCAAGATTAGTAAGGACAGGATAAAGTGGCTGGCGGACAGCATATTGACCCGATACTTGCAACCTACGCTGTTTCTCTTGTCTCTCCGCCAGTTCTCTTTCCTCCCGACGCTTCGCTTCCTGCGCTCTCACATGATCATTTTTCCGTTGCTCTTTATCAATCAGCGCTTTCTCACGTTTCTCCCGCTCACGCACTTCCTTCACCCATAACCGTACACATTCAAACATGTCTTGCCTAGCACGCCGTTTACACATAAACTGTTCCACATACTCAATCTTACGCATATCAAACGATCCATACAAAGGCCATCGTAACTCAGGATCCTTTTTGGTGTATTTCCTCCACACTGTGCTGTACATTATAGAGGAAAGACCATGCTTCACATACATATCCCTATTAGGAGTCCCCTCTGGGGGGGCTGGAGCAGATTCCTCAAGATTTAACCGGTTTCCAAAGCAGCAGCACCACTTACGGAGTGCGCTAAAAGCAGGCATGCTCAAAAATAATGCAAAATATGCAGTATTATCAAAAATGGCACTTAAACGTTGCGCCGTTCAAATTTAAACAACTCCGGAGAAATATCTCCACATTACCTGCCTATATGTGTTGCAACGCATATATTCCCACAGTAATCAATACAAAATATGACCGGTCATCACAAATCAAACTCAAATAGCCAACCCAGGCTTCAAAACTCGGAGCAAGTACCGTACAACGGTTCTTACCAATCAAGAGCGTCCAGATTCCAACTGCCAAGTTCCAAAATTCGCCCAAGCGGCTATCACGCGGCAAACCGACAGAAGAGGTCTCAGTCGAGGACCGGCGCCACCCAGATGGTCAGCTCGGAAGGGAAGGAAGAAAAACCTTGGGATGCCAGGACTAAAAGACGCCGCTGGCAGTGATCACATCCCCGGCCAAATTCCTCACCTTCGTCACGACCAATCCTTCGAGCATCCGAGTCGCCGATGAGCCCCACGTGACGGGTGCCAATTGATGAGTACAAGCCCCAGCTAGGCCCGCAAATACAAGGGTTCGCCCTCCTGTGTACGAAAACTAGAAAAAAGTTGGCAAGGAAACTGCAAATACAAAGACAGAGTTTATTAACCCTTAAGGGTGGTCCTACAACCTACACAACACTCTTCAGTATTGCATAGAGTAGCACAAAGAACATGGTCCCCTTTTATACACAACAGAGGGGCTCATAAGTGGGTGGATACAACATAGAGCAAAATTCATTACCATTTATGGACATTTTCGATACAGGATCAATATATGGGCGGAGTTAACAATTTCATGAGCCCGCGAAAACATGGTCAAACAAGGACTAACTGATAACAGATGTGGTCAAGTCTGGGCATGCGCCAGACGGACAAAGGAGCTATTTATAGACTGTTACTAGGCAGATTACAAGAGCAACTAGCGAAGAGGTAGGACTCTTCTTGTGCAAAGCACGTGGAGACATGGCAATACAAAATGGAGTCCGGACATTGGTCAACATAAGACAAGAAACACGTTTTGACTGTAGAGAATTCATGTCTTCAGTGAATGCTTAATCATATCGCTGTTTTAGTTTTCAACAGAGGCCTCTGGTCCTCTTGTTACCAACATTATGGGATCATTGATATACCACTATTGATGATCGTAATTCTTATGCTCCTGCTATCCTGATGCCCAGAGTAAGCAACTGTTATCGCTTTCTGATATTTAAACCCGTTACACCAATACAGTATTTTGGTGTCCCTTATGTACTCACCTTTCTTATTAGGAATTCCACATTATGGCGGCTGCCTGGAATTCCGTTGCATCCCCTCATTGGGAATTGTTACTGCTTGGCATTATATGATTGATGTAACCAAGTCTGAAGGCATTTTCATAGTGTCTGGGGTAAACATTAATTAGCTAACCTTTTCACAGCCCACATCCATTGATCAGAGCCTATACTCACTCCATTTCCCCTTGCAGCCCCCAGAATCCCGGTCCGGAAAAGACCCCGTAAAGGTTGAAAAGTCGTCCACTATTGAGAAAAGGATAGTCCGAGAATACGAGAAAAATATTCTAGATCGAATGATTTAATCTGCTATCTGAGGGACATCCTATTCATTCAAATAACCAATCCCCTGTTTTAAATATTGTCACTACAGCTTATTCACTGTTGGTTATGGTCACTCCACTGGGGTCACATAAGTCACGTCTATTTTTACAAATTGTAAATATTGTTATTACACAACAAAAGTTGAAGTTTTTATGTTTTTCCCATTGTTACTGCAAATAAAATACGCTCACTTCGGCGGGAGTGGATGTCATTTAAAATCTGTTCTTGTGGTGCTGTATTCTCTTGAGTCATATATGTTCTCTATAATCGAGTAACTAACATTGTTTGATTGTATTAATTGTAATACTGGCAGACTCTATTGTTGGCTTGTTTTGCTTAATTCGAGCATGTAATTAAATGATTGCAAAATACTGAAGGTTTTGGTTTAAATGAGTTCCTTGTGAACAGCTGATCTTTGGCTGCAGAAATAATTTAATAGGCTTGGTAATATGAACTAATGTTTACAATTTATTTTACTGCACTCATCCAAATTTTCAAATGTACTCATCTATTCAGTTAGGCACTATTCCCACACTCCTCCAATCACCCATGCACTATCTATGCACTTCTGCAATTACGTAAGCAGTAACCATACACTTAAAATATCACCCAGACACTACCTATGTACTCCTCCAATCGCCCAGGCACTACCCGTACACTCATGCAATCAGCTAGATATTACTCGTACACTCTTTCAATCACCCATTATCCAATTATCCAGACACTACCTATGCACTGATGCAATCACACATACACTGCTGATGCACTCCTCGATGCACCTAGGCATTACCCATGCACTCCTTCAATCAGCCATGCACTATACATGTACTCCTTAAATCACCCAGGTACTACTTTGCACTCCTCCAATAACTCTGGAACTACCCCTGTACTCATATAATTACCCAGGCAATACCCATGCACTTATAAAATCACCCAGGCAGTACCTCTACACTCATGCAATTACCCAGGCATTACCTATGGACTCCTCTAATCCCCCAGACGTTACCCCTGCACTCATGGAAGTACCAATCAATTAGCTATCCACTGCTCCATTAACCCAGGCACTACCCTTGTACTCCTCCAATCACGCAGACACTACTCATGCAATTGTGTAATCACTAAGGAACTACCACTACACTCATACAACTACCCAGACATTACTGTTGCACTCATGCAATATCCCAGGCACTAGCTATGCACTGATAGAATACTCTTGCACTGCTGCAATCATCCTGGCACTATCCATGCACTCATCCAATAATCTAGCCAGTACCCATGCACTTTTAAAATCATCCATACACTACTTATGCACTCTTCTAATCACCCAGACACTACCACTACAGACATACAACCACCCAGACATTACTCCTGCACTCATGCAATCAGCCAAACATTACTCATGCATTTCTCCAATTATGTACACATTACCCCTGCACTCATGCAATCAATTAGGCATTACCTATGCACTCTCCAATGACCCAGACATCACCCCTGCACTCATGCAATCACCAAGCTATTACCCATGCAGTCCTTCAATCATTCAGGCAGTACCCAAGCACTTATAAAATCATCCAGGCACTACCGATGCACTCATGCAATCGCACAGGCACTACTGATGCACTCCTCGATGCACCTAGGCATTACCCATGCACTCCTCCAATCAGCCATGCACTATCCATGTACTCCTTCAATTACCCAGGCACTACACTTGCACTCATCCAATAACTCAGGCACTACTGCTGTAGTCATATAATTAAACGTGGGCGTAGTGCTCCGCTCTGCCTGCGGAGTGTGCGGAGTGCTGCCTACTTCGCAGTCTGCAAAGTAGGCGTAGCAGGCAGACTACGCACACGCCACAGTGGAGCAGAGTTGCCCACACACCCACCTCCCGCCCGCCCTCATTTTAAAATTACTTACAACGTTAAAAGTAAAGAAAATTACTTACCTGAGCTGCGGCGTCCCGGGGCTCCCTCTTCCTGCTTCCTCGCTGACTTCTTCCTCACAAATGCGCATGTGTGGGCGCCCGCGCATGTGCATTTGTGAGGAAGAAGTTAGCGGGAAGCAGGAAGAGGGAGCCCCGGGATGCCGCAGCTCAGGTAAGTAATTTTCTTTACTTTTAACGTTGTAAGTAATTTTAAAAGAGGCCGGGAGGGAGGCGGGTGGCGCGTAGTGGGGATACGTGGAGTGTGCGTAGATTTGGCCCCACTCCGTGATGCTCCGCATAGCTCCACTACGCCCACTACGCCCAGGGTTACATATAATTACCCAGGTAATACTCATGTACTTATAAAATCACCCAGGCACATCCTCTACACTCATGCAATTAGCTGGAAATTATCCCTACACTCATTCAATTACCCAGGCATTACCTATGCACTCCTCTAATTCCCCAGACATTACCCCTGCACTCACACAATCACCTAGATATTACCCATGCAGTCCTTCAATCACTCAGGCAGTACGCACTCACTTATAAAATCATCCAGGCATTACATATGCACTCATGCATTAACCCAGGCACTACTTATGCACTCCTCCAATGATCCAGACCTTTACCCCTTAATCATGCAATCACCTAGCTATTACCTATGCAGTCCTTCAATCACTAAGGCAGTACCCATGCACTTATGAAATCATCCAGGCACTACCTATGTACTCATGCATTAAGCTAGGCACGACTGATGCACTCCTCGATGTACCTAGGCATCACCCATGCACTCCTCCAATTAGCCATGCACTTTTCATGTACTCCTTCAATCACCCAGGCACCACCCTTGTGCTCCTCCAGTAACCCAGGTACTACCCCTGTACTCATACAATTACCCAGGCAATACCCATGCATTTATACAATCACCAAGGTACTGCCTCTTCACTCATGCAATTAGCTAGACATTACCTCTAAACTCATGCAATTACAGAGGCCTTATTTATGCACTCCTCTAATCCCCCAGACATCACCCCTGCACTCATGCAATCAGTTAGCCATTAACCATGCACTCCTCTAATTATCTACACATTGCCCCTCCACTCTTGCAATCACTTACGCATTATCTATGCATTCCTCAAATGACCCAGACCTTACCCCTGCACTCATGCAATCACCTAGGTATTACCCATGCAGTCCTTCAATCACTCAGTCAGTACCCATATACTTACAAAATCATCCAGGCTCTTCCTATGTACTCATGCATTTTCCCAGGCACTACTTATGCACTGCTGCCATCATCCAAGAACTACCACTACACTCATGCAACTACCCAGCCAGGCCAGTTCTCCCCGATATCGGAAACAACTTCCTGGGACTGGTTTCAGGGCATACCCCTTTATCAGCAAGGCTAGCTTGTATCCAGTGGTGTAGTGAGCACGGGACCAACGTCTCGGTATACCATTTCCACTTAGGGCAAGATATGCAAAATGAACAATTGATGGATGGAATACTGGACAATGCAAACATTAAGCCTCAGTCACAAGGATCTGAGTTAAATCCATCAATGTTTTGCTTACCGCACCATCCCAGTTTGGACCCAGCCATATTCAAATCAGTCTTGACCCTGTTCCTTGTGGGAACAATCCAGCCCGAACTGCCAATCCAGGTCCTCCCTGGACCAGAAACAAGCATCCTGGGACCGGTTTCAGGGCATCACACTTCATCATCCAGTCTAGCTTGAATCCAGTGGTGTAGTGATCAAGGGGCTCACGTCTAGGCATACCCTTCCCACTTAGGGTAACATATGCAAAAGAAACAATTGATGGACGGAATGCTGGACAATGCAAACAGTCCCCCCCAGTCACAAGGATCTGGGTTAAATCCATCATTCTTTTGCTCACCATACCACCCCAGTTTGGACCCAGCCATATTCAAATCAGTCTTGACCTTGTTCCTTGTGGGAACAATCCAGTCCAAACTGTCAAGCCAGGTCCTCCCTGGACCAGAAACAAGCATCCTGGGAGCGGTTTCAGGGCATCACCCTTCATCCCCACATTGATTTGGCAAACAATTCAGCAAAAGAGCTATTCAGAACTGTTTCAAATCTGGCTTCTCCAAGTCCAGCCAGAGTTCAGCCTAGCCAGGAACTTTGCGAAGACATTGACAAGTTTTTCCTGACTAAAGTAGCGTCCATCTTTTGCGCTTTTAGTGGGTTGAGTACTGGGGGAATATATTCAACTGTGGCGGAACCAAAGTTAACTACAGTTCCCACTGTCACATTTGAGAACTTTTCACCAGTGTCCCTTGAAGACATTCAAGAGCTCCTCACTGCAGCAAACTCAGGGTCACCTTATGACCCATGCCGAGTGGCAGTGGTCAAGCTGGCTCCGATCCCTATTGCGTTGTTGCTATTAACAATTTTTAAGGGAATGATTGTAACTGGGCAGTTTCCTACATGTTGGAAATTAGCCTCTATCCTGCCCCTATTAAAAAAATACAGTCTGGATCCTAAGGATCCAAACAATTTCCGCTCCATTTCTTGGCTTCCACTCCCAGCAAAACTGATAGAAAAAAGTATGAATACACAACTCAGTGCCTTTCTATCAGAGACACAAGCTTTGGATTCTTCCCAATATGGCTTTAGGGAAGGCCATAGCACTGAGACTGCCCTCATCAAGGCCACAGATGAGATCAGGGGAGCTGTGGATCGGGGGGCGGGGGGCGGGGCAGCTTTGATGTTGCTGGATCTGTCTGCTGCCTTTGATACTGTCCATCATGATATTTTGATGGACCGTCTAAAGGCATGCAGGGTCCTTGGGAAAGCTTGGCACCTTTTAAGATCCTTTCTATCAGGCAGAAGATAAATTGTGGCACTTGAAAGTCATCAGTCTAAACCTTTTTTACTACCCTGTGAGGTTCCACTGGGCTCTTCTCTTAGCCCCACGCTTTTTAATGTTTATGTTTCCTCTCTGGCACCTATTGTTAGGGCCTATGGATTTGGCCTGACATATGCGGATGACACACAAATTGTGGTGTCACTGCTACCCGGTGATAAGGCAGGTTTAGACAATCGATTCCAAGAGTGTATGTTATCAGTGGGGAGTTGGATGGCAGTGAACTGCCTAAAACTCAACACTGGTAAAACCGATGTTATGTTGCTTGGTAACAATATTAACTTCTGGACTCCGAATTGGTGACCAGATTTGATGGGTTCTCTCCCCTCACCCACTAATAAGGTGAAAAACCTGGGTGTGATAATGGATGAGGGTCTTACCTTTAGTCAACAGGTTAATTCTGTGGCATCTAAAACCTTCTATTTAATCAAAACAATCAGGAAAATACTGCAGTTCCTGCCCCCGAGCAGCCGGCAAACAGTGGTCGCGACTCTCGTAATGTCGAGATTGGACTACTGTAATAGTTTCTACCTCAATGCATAACACAGGCCCTGAATAAACTTCAAACACTGCAGAATGCAGCAGCCAAACTGCTCTCGGGCACACCTCGGTTTGCACCCTTTACCAAGGAAATAAATAAATTGCACTGGCTACCGGTAAGAAACTGAGTTCCCTTCAAAGCCCTTTGTCTAGTTTTTAATGCGCTGCATAGCTCAGGACCTGACTATTTAAAACAGTATTTCCACTGGTACACAACAAAAAGACCACTTTGTTCACTAGGGGCTAGGCAGGTCTCAGTGCCACACATAAAAAAAGTTTGATGGGGAGGCAGAAGTTTTACCTACAGTGCAGCCAAAGCCTGGAACAACATGCCATTCCAATTAGGATACATCACAAACCTCTTAGCTTTCAGGAAATGCCTTAAGACCTGCCTATTTGCCCAATAAACTTCTTCAATTTTTTGCCACAGGAGATGTAACTAGCGCCAGGACACCTTCGGGTAGCTGCTGCGCTCTATAGATATCATTAACATTAACATTAACATTATCCAGGCTAGCTTGAATCCAGTGGTGTAGTGAGCAAGGGACCCACATCTGGGCATACCCTTCCCACTTAGGGCAACATATGCAAAAGAAACAATTGATGGACGGAATGCTGGACAATGCAAACATTAACCCCCAGTCACAAAGATCTGAGTTAAATCTATCAGTCTTTTGCTCACCACCCCAGTTTGGACCCAGCCATATGCAAATCAGTCTTGACCCTGTTCCTTGTGGGAACACTCCAGCCTGAACTGCCAAACCATGTCCTCCCTGGACCAGAAACAAGCATTCTGGGACCGGTTTCATGGCATCGCCCGTCAGTCAGGCTAGCTTGAGTCCAGTGGTGTAGTGAGCACTGGATCCATGTCTGGGCATACCCTTCCCACTTAGGGCGACATATGTAAAAGAAACAATTGATGGCCGGAATGCTGGACAATGCAAACATTCACCCCCAGTCACAAGGATCTGGGTTAAATTCATCATTCTTTTGCTCACCACACCACCCCAGTGTGGACCCAGCCATATGCAAATCAGTCTTGACCATGTTCCTTGTGGGAACAGTCTAGTCTGAACTGCCAAGCCTGGTCCTCCCTGGACCGGAAACAAGCATCCTGGGACCGGTTTCAGGGCATCACCCTTCATCAGCCAGGCTTATAGATTTGTTTTAAAATGTTTTTAATATATTTTTGTGGACGCAATGGTATTGCATACCGGACGCGGATCTACGCCTTGGGTGCGCGAGTCCGTTACACGAATGTAACCCTAAAATACATACACTGAAATAATATATTTTTTTAACAAAAATGTGTATTAATCCATTGTTCTACTTGGCCCTTTTTGCAGGTTCATCCCTGAACTTTTTCCCTTCCTCCTGGTATTTTTTCTGACCTGGTGTTGGTGGTTTTAGGACTCTGGGCACTTTATCACTGCTACCCAGTGTAAAGTGCATGTGCTCTCCATGGTAAACGTGGTAAGATTGGTCTACACCTGTTTGGTGTATTTAATTTTGTTTTTACCTATCATTCTCATGTAAAGTGGTGTCTCATATACTCGGGCCAGTAAATGAAATGCTACTGGTGGGCTTGCAGCGCTGCTTGCGCCACCCACCAAAGTAGCTTTTCAAACCTGTCTCAGGCCTCTGCCATTGCAGGGCCTGAGTGTGCCGTTTACTGCCACTGTGGCGTGGCACATAAAGTGGTTGCCACGTCTGTGACTCCCGTTTTACTACATATCAGTCGTCCCTAATGTAGACCCTAGCTAGCCCTATGAGCAGGGTGCAATGTAGGTAAAAGGTAGGACATGTCCCTTAACTGTATGGCATGTCCTGGTAGTGACAAACAGCCATTTTGGTTTCTCACTAATGTGAGGCTGCCCTCTCATAGGAATGTATTGGGGATTCCCTGATATGTGTTTCAGTTGTAATTCCGGATATGAGAGGAGCAGCGTGATCAAGTTTAGTAATTTTGGAATAGTGGTGATAAATGCTGTGTGGTGGTGTTCGCAGATTTATTATCACTATTTTAGAAATGCCACTTTTAGAAGTGGGCATTTCTGTTTGCTATGTGTCTTTGTGCCTGTCTGATGTGTATTGCATGTCTGGCTCTGGAGTGACAGGGGCTGGGGAGGTGCAGTGGCTCCAGTGGGGCTGGTTGAGTCAGCACTAGGCTGAATAGGCCAATCTGCATTTGGAGTTGTGGGAGGAGTAGCACCTGGGCCTGCATAGGACTGTGACTGCTTTACACAATGCTGGCTCCGCCCCCCTGTGGTGTGTCTCGGGCCAGAGCCTACACTGACAAAGGAAGAAGTTGTGCACTTGTTAAGTGCCCCTCAGAACTGGTTTGAACTGGGTCCCAAGCCCTGTGCCAAGGCAGAACACAGAAGACATGTGGTATAGGTATTGGGGCTGTGACCCCATGTAAAGTGTGTGCTGCTTGGTGCTTTCTTGGGGCCGGCAGGCTGCCTGACTGCCAGGTGGAACCGCCATCAGGGGACTGACCTACTGCCCTAATTGGCAGCTGAGGGATCTGCTACCTTGCCCAGGAGACCCGGTGTGCTGGCCTGCCTGTGAACCTTCATGAAAAAAGCGCTGCCTGCTCCCTGCTAGTATCTGCAGGTGAGAGACAGGCGGAGCGCTACTCGTTTCCCCTGCTTTTCGGGCCCTGCCAAGGAGAGCGTGTTGCTGGCTCCCCTCATGGAGAAGACGCAGGGTTAAGGGCAGAAACTAGCCTGGAGCCCGAGGTGCAGGCTCATCAGCTGAGGCGCCGTCAACGGGAGCCTACCCCGCAATGTTTGTGCCAGGGGAAGGTGTGGTGACCGCGCACCTGAAGCATGTGGTGGGGACTCAACAAATTGACTTCTGAGCCAAGAAATGGGCTCTGACTGAAAGACGCGGCGAGAGCAGCCACATCCCGACCCGGAAGCCAGGCATGCTTCCCGAACCTGGTTGTGGGTAGGGCCGGCCAGAGGGAAAGCCAATTGCTGACGAGACCGCCGGAAGTCAGGCAAGCTTGTGCCTGGAGGAGGGCGGGGCTCCTGTATGCCAGTGAGAGCCCCACGTGTTGTGCACAGAGGGAGACGGGGTCGGCGGATACTCCGCTTCATGCTGGGACGACCTCCGCATTGCCAAGGAGGAAGCAGAGCCTTGCAGGCTCCCTGTTGGAGTCCTCGATTTCCCCGAATGTAAGCCCCGATGATTGGGGCTTCCAAATTGCTCTGTTGGTGCCTGCGTACCACCAGTCAGCGGGCGGCTGCAACGTGGGGGACATTTTGGTGTCAGAGGAGAAGAGACGGGTGAGTTGCACCCTTGCCCCCATTTCAGTACCAGCCCATCAGGGCCCGTACTCTGCTGCATCTGCAGCCTGGTGGCTCAGACAAAGCCACGTGCTCACAGAGCCCTGACTTCAGGGACAGAGGGCATTACGGGACAGCCCAAGGTGGGCCCCCTGAGGAAGGCCAGCTGGCCTGGAGGTCACCTTTTGTTTTGGTGGGGCATAAGGCCCTAAGGTGATGTGTGCACCTCATGAGAGTTACTGTGGCGCCCTGGTAATTTAGAATGTATGCCTAAAATTGTATGCAGAATGTGTTTATGATACCTGCAGCGTTACCAGTAGTTACTGGTTGGGATTTTCACTACTGTGTTCTAATGGTGATGAAAGTTGCCCGATTGGCCCTGTAATGTATATAATCCCATGTAAAGTAATTCCTAGTGCCAGGTGGCACAGTGTATATATGTGATTACGTTCTAATGTGGTTTATGAGTAATACAAAGGCTATTTTTGAAATAACCTTGTGTGGAGTTTCTTTTGTGGTGGGCCTAGTGTGTCTCTGCTGTGTGAATGTGTTGCACAAACACCTTACACATTGCCTCTGGGATAAGCCTGACTGTTCGTGCCAAGCTACCAAGGGGGTGAGCAGGGGTTATCTTCAGCGTGTAACTCCCATACCCTTACTAGAGTGGTGGTTTCTGCCGGGCTTAGGTGCTTGCCCTAGCCAACCAGAAATCCCATTTCCAACATCAATCCTAAAAATGAGTACTCGTGTTCTTGTGCAATATTTTTAAGATGTGTAAAGCACATTTTTGTATAGCTGGCGCCCTCGCACACCGGACGTGTAGGGGTCGCGAATCCTGTTGTCACATATTTCTGGGATCGCGTAGGGGACACGACTCCGGCATAATTTCAAAAGTATGAAATACAAATGTTTCAAGTTTAAATATCTGTTGCATAAAAGCTTTTCTTTTAAATATTTTGAAACTCAATATCCTAAAAGTAATTTACAGTTTTATATTAAATTTAGTACATTTTACGGGTGTGCGATGTATGCGTGACCGGTGCGTGACCCCTACGTGACTCCATGTCACATAGAAAGAACGTTTCTTATTGGTTAAAGAGGTTTTCATTTTGTTTGTGGGTGGAACCAAGACCTCGTCCAATCCTTTAATTTTGGGTGTGTCTGGCTTGAAGACTACCTGTTTTGCAATAAAAAAAATGGCATCAGCATTCCCTGAAGAGCAGGAGGAGTAGATGGAAGAGGTGGAGGAGCCAGTAAAGAAGAGGAGGAGGTAAAGCATTGTGTGGGCTTTCTTCACTGTGCCTGAAGGTGCAAAAAAGGTGAACGCACGTAAGATGACATATACAATTTGTCACAAAGTCCTCTCAAGAGGATCAGAAAAGAAGTACTCATGTGGTACTTCTTCAATGAAAAAATATCTTGATACGATACACCCTGTTTGTCTTGTACCAGAGGTGGAGTGCAGAAGAAGGGAAGAAGCAGCCAATGATGATGGAACACAACCATCAGCATGTGCAGGTGTTGTCTTGAATACTCCACAACCTCTCATTGTTCCGGAGTTGGCGGATGCTGGCATCAACTGCAGAAAATATTTAACAAATCTGTGTGTTAGAGAGCTCTCCATTGACTCCATCAAAACACTCCTCAGAGCTCACAAGTGTTAATTTTAGTTGGTTTTTTTTGTTGCTTGTGTTTCTTCATTGAAAAGAAACAGCAGAGTTGGACTCTTTCACATTTATTTTTATTTTTTGTTTTTAAAAAACGACAAACACCCCCCAACAAATATAGAAATACAAAAGAAAAATGTTAAATTGTTCCAAAAAAAAGGTTCTAATGAAACCACCTAAACTGGATAAAAATAGAAAAATTGTATGTTGTGAAAGAGATCACTTATATAAATGTATATGACATGATGTGTCTGTGTATGATGTGTATTATCAATGTTCCAGTTGTGCATAAGTAGTGTCTCAGTGAGTAGATGAGTGCATGCATAATACATAGGTGAATGAATAAGTAAAAGAATAGTGCTTGTTTGATTTGATATGGGCATAATTAGTGGCAGAGTAAAGGGATGGCTGCATGTGTAATACCTGTGTGAATGGTTAAGTGTAAGAGTAGTGCTTGAATGATTGCATCAGTGCATTCGTAGTGCCTGGGTCATTGTATGAGTGTATGTGTAGTGTCTGGGTGATTGCATGAATGCATGGGAACTGCCAGAGTGAAACAATGAGTGCAATGGTACTGCCTGATGGTTTCTATGAGTGCAGGTGTATTGTCTGGCTGATTAGATGAGTGATTCGGTATTACCTGAGTGAACGGATGAGTGCATGAGTTGTGCTTGAGGGAATGGGTGAGTGCATAGATAGTGCCTAGGTGACTGCATGAGTGCATGGGCTGTGCCTCTGTGATTGCACGAGTACAGGGGTAGTGCCTATGTGATTGTATGAGTGTGTGGGAGGTACCTGAGTGAAAGTATGAGTGCAAGGCTAATGCCTGGTGTGAGAAGTTGGCCTGAAATAGGCTGTCCACTAGTTATAGTGGGCACCCTGTATCAGTCCAAACAACCCCTTATGGTGAATAGGTTAAAGACAACCTTTATTTCAAGCTATCCTAGTGGTAGCTATGGAGAGCAGCCTTAAGGCTAAGTCTTGAAGGAATGTATATAGCTTGTTTTACCAGTCTATAATCTCTTGAATGATCAAATGAAAGGACAACCACACCAGGTATATATTTAAAATATATGTATTTAAGATAAAAGACACCCCTCTAGTCTCTTTATGAGGCTGGAGTTCGAAGTACTTAATTTACAAGTTAGCAATCAACAGTAATAGCACAAATACACGTTTGGGCCCTAGGGGCGTACCAAACCACATACCAATAAAGTGGCATAAGAACCACAACTGAACTATACACAAGGCCTAGAGACTGTAGAATCACTGGGGCCCCAAGGAACCACCCAAGATAGTGACAAAGCGGACCCACGGGGACTGTGTGCAGTGTGTAAGCACAACCGCGGGTTCCCGTTAGCTTCTATGGGCAATGTCGCGGTTGGAAATTTAAAGATTAGGGACACTTAGAATTGAGTCAGGACCAAACCCTTTTGGACTTAGGAAGTTCTAGGGCTAGCACCCACGGGAGCACCGGAGTACTCGTGTTACCTCACCCAGGGAAGCCGGGTGCATAGGTGTCTTTTGGTGTCGGGTCGCGTCGTCGATTTCAATGGCAGCTGGCGAAGAACTGCTGCTGCCGTGAAGAGGAGAAGTGTCCGAAGAGATCCAAGCCTGGATCTAGGATGGAAGGAACCTGAAAGCAGATGGGACAGAGTCTGGGTCACTTACCAGTGACCGAGGGCAGGATGGACCAATGTCCACAGATGTCGGGTGCTTCAGGTGAATTGACGGGTGTCTTGACTCTTCAGCCACGAGGTCCAGGAGGCGTCGATGAAGTCCACAAGCTGGATTCAAGCTGTCCCACAAAGTTTGACGACTGCTGTGGTGTCGGCGATCAGATTGGACCCAACAAGCCTTGGCAACGGCAAGTCTCGTGTAAAGAGAAGAAGGACGTTGGTGCAGACCAGCAATGTCTGAGGGACTCACCCAGCAATGGGCTACCGATCGCGAAGGAGCCTCGAGCAGTTGCACTGGTACCCAGCCCATGGGTCACTTGTGGAGTGAAGGCCAGAGATCTTCGGTGCAGTCAGTGCTCAAGGCTGGGGCTACTAGGAGCCCAAAGCAGAACTTCAAGGATAACCAGGAAGTTGATGTACCAGCAATAGTACGTGGTGCCCAGGGGTCATGGTTCCTCGTTACCCACGATAGCCACTTGCCTCAGCTTTGCTGTGGACTCAGGGTAGCCTCGGGAAGTCAGGAAATCCACCTCTGGTGATGCAGAGACTTCGGCATCCAACGGAAGCTTCGTAATTGCAGACCGGACAGTTGTTTCTTTGGTGCCTGCCAAGCAGGGGAGTCACTCCTTGACCCCAAGGGAGATTTCTTCAGTCTTCTAGTCAGAGTAGAACGTCGAGGGTCCAGGATATATGTTGCAGAGTTTCGTCCAGGGTAATCTAAAGTCGCAAGGACTGGGTTCCCATACTTATACTAAGTTTGGGGGTTGGACATACTCTAGGGACCCACCTATGGGAGGGTTTGTAAAGAGGGGTGGTTATACCCATTTCCTTTGTCCAGTTTCATGCCAGAGCAGGGGCAGGTAGCTCCTGGTACCGGTTTGGACTGGACTATGCACAGGGACACCAAGTGTGCCCCCAGTGCGGGACTTCAAAGCACCAGAGAGTGCTCCCACCCAGTCCCAATATACATCTGCCTGTCTGGGGAGGTGGTTAAACCTCCCTGGGACAGGAAACCTATGGTCCAGGCCTCTCCTGCCAGAGTTTTGGTCAGCAGCAGGAGGCCAGGCCCGTGTCTGTGGCAGAGGCATCCATTTTGTGATGCCAAGGCTGAAGAAAGTCCTACCGGGTTAGACCAGTGTGAACATGTCTCTCCCTCTAGAAGGGTGGAATGCTACCCCCCACTGCCAGAACTGGCGGGGGTAGTATTCCAAAGCATTTGACACCAAACACGACATGTTTCCGTGCAGCCATCCCAAAGTTACCATTTACCGCGAGGTTATAATGCACTTAAGAGTATATGGTCAGGCTGCACCACAAACAGCATAAGAGGAGGTACTCCGAACGCTGCAGAGGGGCTCTGCTCATGCAGGGGCACCCTCTCACATAAAAACCAAGCACTCTGCCTTTAGGATTGTTAAGGCCTGCATTAGGAGTGACTTATAGGTTTTATATTTGTGTGCAATGGTAGTGATATAGGTAGCCTATACCACTGTAAGGGGTGCAAGCACACCCTTACCCAGGCTGCAATAGCAGACCTGTGGTGCCATTTTGGAGTGCTTCCCAGGGGTGGCATAATACATGCCTCAGCCCCTGGTAGGCCTCTGAGGTACCTATGCCCTAGGTACAAAGTATACCATATACTAGGGGCTTATAAGGCACTCCAGAATCCAATTAGATATGTACCTAATGTACATGGAAACCATTTTAGAGAGGAAGCAGCTAGGCTGTGGTCCTGATTAGCAGGGCCAAAGCCAGACTAAGGTCGAAAAACAGTGAAACACCAGCAAAAAGTGGGGGTACCCATGTGAAGCAGATCCTACTCTCCTACACCTGGGCTATTGAAAGAGTGCATATGTAGTGTCTGAGTGAATGGTGGAGTTTAAGAGGAGGGCTTGAGTGACTGGGTAGTGCCTGGGTTAAAGTATAAGTGGAGAGGTACTGTCTAGGTGATTGGATGACTACATAAGTACTGCCTGAGTGAGTTTATGACTCCAAGGGTAATGGCTGGGTAATAACATCAGTGCATGGGTAGTGCCTGAGTAAAAGAATGACTGTAAGATTAATGCCTGGGTCATTTAAGTAGTGCATGGGTACTGCCTGAGAGAATGGTTGAGTGCATGAGTAGTGACTGAGTGATTTTATATGGGTAGTTTGTTGTGATTGTAGGAGTACAGGGGTAGTGCCTGGGTGATTGTATGAGTGCATGGGAAATACCTGAGTGAAGGTATGAGTGCAAAGCTAATGTCTGGATCATTACATGAGTACATGGGTAGTTCTTGATGGAATAGATGAGTGCATGGGCAATACTTGAGTGAATGGATTAGTCTAGCTGTGATGCCTGCATGAATGGTTGAGTATATATGTAGTGCCTGAGTGAATGTATGAGTGCATGGATGGTGCGTGTGTGAATGGTTGAGTGCAAGAGTAGTGCCTGGGTGATTGCATGATTGCATAGGTAATGCCTGATTAATTGGATGTTTGTATAGGTAGTGCCTCCTTAATTGTATGAGTGCATGGGTAGTGCCTGGTGCCTGGGTGATTGCATAAGTGCAGGACCACTGCCTGGCTGATTAGATAAGTGCATTGGTAGTGCCTTAGTGAATTCATGAGTGCAAGAGTAATATCTGCCTGCTTAGATCAGTGTATGGCTAGTGCTTGAGTACAAGGATGACTGCAAGAGTAATCTGTGGGTCATTGTATGAGTACATCAGTAGTACCTGAGGGAATGGATGAGTGCATGGATATTGCCTGAGTGAATCATTGAGTGCAAAATTAGTGCTTGGGTGATTGTACGATTGCGTAGGTAATGACTTATTGATTGGATGTGTGTACAGCTAGTTTCTCCATAACTGTATGAGTGCATGGGTAGTGCTTGAGTAAAAGGATGGCTGTAAGAGTAATGGCTGGGTCATTGGATGAGTGCATGGGTAGTAACTGAGAGAATGGATGAATGCATGGGTAGTGCCTGAGTGATTGTATGAGAGTCTGGGAAATACCTGAGGGAAAGTATGAGTACAAGGCTAATGCCTGGGTCATTACATGAGTGTATGGGTAGTGCTTGAGTGAATGGATGAGTGCATGGGTAGTGCTTGAGTGAATGGATGAGTGCATGGGTGGTGCCTGAGTGAATGGATTAGTCCAACTCTAGTGCCTAGGTCATTGGATGAGTGCATGGGTACTGCCTGAGTGAATGGTTGAGTGCAAGATTAGTTTTCTGTGTGATTCCATGAGTGCATGGATAGTGCCTGGGTGATTCTATGAGTGCAGGGGTAGTGCCTGAGAAATTGGATGAGTGTATGAGAAGTACCTGAGTGAAAGTATGAGTGGAAGGGTAATGCCTGGGTCACTGCGTGAGTGCATGGCTAGTGCCCGAGTGAATAGATGAGTGCATGGGTAGTGTCTCAGTAAATGTTTGAGTGGAACGCCTGAATGATTAGATTGTGTAAAGGTAGTACCTCCTTGATTGGATAAGTGCATGGAAGTGCATCAGTGAATGGCTGAGTACAAGAATAGTTCCTGAGTGATTGCATGAGTACATGGGCAGTGCCTGGGTGATTCCATAAGTGCAGAGGTACTGCCTGGGTGATTCCATAAGTGCATAGGTAGTGACTGGGTAATTGCATGACTGCAAGATTAATGTGTGGGTTCTTAGATTAGTGCATGGGTAGTGCCTGAGTAAAAGAATGACTGCAACAGTAATCCCTGGGTCATTGCATGAATGCATATGCAGTACCTAAGAGAATGGATGAATGCATGGGTAGTATCTGAGTGAATGGTTGTGTGCAAGAGTAGTGCCTAAGTGATTGTATGAGTACATGGGTAGCATGTCGGCAATTGCATGAGAACAGGGATAGTGCCTGGGTGATTGGATGGGTGCAGGGGTAATGCCAGGGTGATTGTATGAGGGCTTGGGAAATGCCTGAGTGAAAGTATGAGTGCAAGGTTAATGCCTGGGTCATTGCATGAGTGCATGGGTAGTGCTTGAGGGAATAGATGAGTGGATGAGTAGTGCCTTAGAAAATGAATTACTCCAACTGTAGTGCCTACATGATTGCATGAGTGTATATGTAGTGTCTGAGTGAATGGATGAGTGTTTGGATAGTGCTTGAGTGAACAGTTGAGTGCAAGAGTAGTGCCTGGGTGATTGCATGACTGTGTACGTAATGCCTGATTGATTGAATGTGTGTATAGGTACTGCCTCCTTGATTGCATGATTGCATGAGTGCATGAGTCGTGCCTGGGTTATTGAATAAGCACTAGAGTACTGCCTGGCTGCTTGGATAAATGCATTGATAGTGCCTGAGTGAATTAATGAGTGTAAGAGTAATATCTGCCTGCTTCGATCAGTGCATGGCTAGTGCTTGAGTACAAGGATGACTGCAAGAGTAATCCATGGTTCATTGTATGAGTGCATCGGTAGTACCTGAGGGAATGGATGAGTGCATGGGTAGTGCTTGAGTGAATGTATGAGTACAAGAGTAGTGCCTGGGTGATTGCACAATTGCATAAGTTATTACCTGATTAGTCCAACTATAGTCCCTGGGTCATTCTATAAGTGCATGGGTAGTGCCAGAGAGAATGGATGAGTGCATGAGTAGTGCCTGAGTGAATGCTGCAGTGCACGAGTACTTTTCTGTGTGATTCCATGAGTGCATGGGTAGTGCCTCAGTTATTGGATGAGTGTATGAGAAGTACCTGAGTGAAACTATAAGTGTAAGGGCAAAACCTGTGTCATTGCACGATTGCATGGGTAGTGCCTGAGTGAATGAATGAGTGCACGGGTAGTGCCTAAGTGATTGTTTGAGTGGAAGAGTAGTGCTTGAGTGATTGCATGAATATATGGTTAATGCCTGAGTGATTAGATGTGTGTATAGGTAGTACCTGAGTGACTTCATAAGTGCAAGAGCAATGCCTAGGTGCATAGATCAGTGCATTGGTAGTGCCTGAGTAAAAGGATGAGTGAAAGAGTAATCCCTGGGTGAATATATGAGTGGATGTTTAGTACCTGAGACAATTGATGAGTGCATGGGTAATATCTGAGTGAATGGTTGAGTGCAAGAGTAGTGCCTGTGTGATTGTATGAGTACAGGGGTAGTGCCTGGGTGATTGGATGAGTGCATGGGTTGTGCCTGTGTGAAAGGAACAATGCAAGGATAATGCCTAGGTTATCCTATTAGTGCAAGAGTTATGCTAGTGAGAATAGATGAGAGCACAGGTAGTGTTTGTGTGAAAGGATGACTGCCTGGCTGATTACATCAGCAATATGATGATAGTTTCATAAGGCAATCTATGTTTGAATTCCAAGAGGGCATCATTGCAATGTGTCCATCCTTTATTACACTTTAAATTCACAGTATAGTGTCCAAATGTTGTAGTAGGCCCATCATGGAAAATAGTAGCCACTGCAATATAACTTCTTCCTAAAATATTTGACTTCCTTTTTTTTCTTTCCCTTTTTTTTATTTACCAACATGAGAAAAATAACAGAATAGACATTTAAATGGACAGTAATACTGACTTACACCAGTGATACCAAAACCATAGCAAATTTTGGGAATACTAATTCTTCCCCTTCTTTTAAGACAAAAGGCGATCTTAATTAAACCAACCTGTTCCGTACTAATTCTTAAATTTTCCAAACTTTCTTAAGTTTGCGTAATGAACGAATCCCTCTTGTTTTAGCCAGTTCTAATTCCATGTCATATGTCTCTTTAACCAATCCCCACCATTCCATAGCAGATGGAGGAGCTCGTGAGATCGTGAGATCCAGACCCGGGCAATTGTAAACCTAGCACATACCAGTAAGATAGTAACTAAATCCGTATGGCTAGTTCCCATGATCTGCCCACCCATCATTACATCTACTATTGAGAACGTGAGCGATCTCCCAAGTTTCTGAGTCATCTTCTGCCAGAATTCTGCTAGCTCAGGGCATGAAAAGAACATGTGTTTTAGATCGGCTGCCTGTAGATCGCACTTCGGGCACTTTGTCCAACCACTAAGGGAATCATGAGATGACCAACTTGATATTTTTTCAGGTGTATAGTATAGTAGACAGATTGTTTTATACTGCTGCATCCTCAAGTTAGACTAGTGCACCAACTTATTGATGCTGCTGAGGGCAAGCGAGATAGTATTAGCCGAGATTGATATCCCCATACTGCGGCTCTAGCAATCAGCTAGTCTAGTGCAATCGTCTTCCTTATAGGTGCAGAGACTTTTATATCCTATACTAATCAATGATTTTTCGTTTATTTTATACAAGCTTTTCCATATATCAGAATTATAAACATTTGTCAGCTTCACACTGCGTATGAAGTACTCTCGGATCTGGTAATATTTAAATCACATACTTGCTGGTAAATTGTATAGAATGTTCAGTCTTTCAAATGTGATAAACCCATTATAATCATATAGATCCCCTAGGTATTTGATCCCAGAACTAGCCCATCGTTTTCCCTCTGCATCATGAAAAATCTCTGGTAGACCCGGATTACCCCACAAGGGGAGTTTGACATGATAGAACAGTGTGTTGCGTTTAGACAGAATAGCACGCCAAATATTTACACTAGCACGTGCGGTCTTAAATTTGACCCGCTGTAATAGTTTGGGTCATTAGTTCTTAAAAGAAACATATTATAATCTTCACCTAACATAAATCTATAGAAAAAAGTATTGCTCGTGGGATTTATTAAGCTATGGAGATGGCCCAGAAAAGCTGCCCAGAAGTATAATTTAAAATCTGGGAAATTGAGCCCCCCCCTGGTTAAATGGAAGCTTTAATAAGTCAATAGCTCTACGCGCCTTCTTATAGCCCCAGATAAAACCACTACAAACTCCATCTAGGCGCTTGAAAAAGGAAGTATTCAGTCGTTTAGGGATGGACCGAAACAGATATAGGAATTTGGGCAAGATTTTCATTTTGATTATATTTATTCGTCCACTGATACCTGTAGGCACCTTGTGCCATTCTTTGAGTGATTTCGCTGTTTCTTTCAAAAGTACCTTGTTGTTTATTGCAACTATCTTATCTATTTTAACCGATATTCTAATCCCTAAATAGGTAGCGACACTGCAAACTCCCGGAACTGGGGCTGGGGATTTATAATTCAGCAAGACTTGAGTGTTATTAGTGTTAAGTCTATAACCCGATATTGCACCGAATCTCTTTGCCTCCTCAACTATCCCCTTCAGTGCTTCCTCAACATCAGTCGAGTAAGCTACAATGTCGTCTGCATACGCCGTGACTTTGAGGCTTTTCAACCCAGATATAAAGGGCTTAATCCGAGGTTGATTTTGCAAGGCCCAAATAAATGGCTCTATTGACAGCGCAAACAATAACGGCGATAGAGGGCACCCCTGACGGGTGCCACGAGAAATAAAAAATGTAGGGGATTGTAATCCCGCATATATTAATTTAGCACTAGGGTGATGATACAAGGATTTGACCCATTGCAGAAACTTGCCTTTAATACCAAATGCTATTAATGTGGCCCAGAGAAAGTCCCACCCCACTCGGTCGAAAGCTTTTTCAGCATCCAATAAGATCATACCAAGTGGGGTCGCCTTTGTCTTTGCAACATCAAATGCTGTTACGGCCATATTCACATGAGCCGTAGTGTCCCTCCCTGAGATAAATCCATGTTGTTGAGGAGACACCAGACCAGGCATTATCGGAGCAATACGAGTTGCCAAAATTTTAGCAAAAATGTTTGCTTCGGTATTTATAAGTGATATCAGTCTATATGACCCACATTCCTCCGGTGATTTGTTTTTAAAAAAAAGAAAACAATTTGTGTGACATTCCACGAGTCAGGAACATTTCCTCCTGCTCCGATAGATCTAATCAGCTGGATGAGAAGTGGAAGTAGTTCATCCATGCAGAGCTTATCTAGTTCCAGGGGAATAGAATCTTCCCCTGTTGCTTTACCCAAAGGCAGGGCAGCTATCGCTAGTTTGACTTCTTCATTCGTAATATCAGCTGTCAATGAATCAGATATTTCATCACCCATATTTTTCATTGGATTGATCTGCAGGTACTTATTTATGTCAGCCAATTCCGACCGTTTCTCCGGAGTATACAATTTTTGATAATAATCAGCGAATTGCCCTAGTATCTGGTTTGGGTGTTCATAAACCACATTATTAGGCCCTTAAATCAGCTTTATAAGGGTCTTGGCCTTATCATCTGCCACCTTGAATGCCAAGAGCTTCCCTATTTTTTCGCCGCTTTCATATTGAGATACCCGATATTTATTTAGTTTAGCTACGCTTTTTTCCCTAAATGTCTTTTTCAGTGCGGATTTTAAGTCAATTAGAATATATCCTAAATCTTCTGCATTTGGGAGACCCCTTAATAATGCCTCAGCCTGTTGATTCTCAGCCGTAAGAATGTTTGGGATAGTATTTCTGTTTCTTTCTTACGCTCACCATTCTGTCTCCAAATGTATTGCTGGGAGAATCCTCTAATACTAGCCTTACATGAGTCCCATACTACAGTGGGTGCAGCCGAGTCAATATTAATTTCTAGGAATTCTTTCAGGTGTCTCTTAATCTGAACTACGAAGTTTTCATCTAGAAGTAGATATCTAGGGAATGAGAAGGACCTAGGTCTCCTTCTCTACCCTGACATTTTGAAAGACAAAAGAATGGGATTATGGTCAGAAGTGACCCTTGGGCATATCTCCATTATACTTGATTCTAAGACTTTATCTGACACCCAAGCCATGTCTATCCGGGAGCATAATTTATGTGCAGCCGAGTAATAAGTATAACCAGCTATATTTGGGTATAATACCAGCCAAGCATCTCTGATAGCATGTAATCAGCCAAGCTCTTTGATCGCGACCCATGCCTTTCGCATCCTTTGAAAAGCACACCGTCTAGTGATATCTATCTCATAGTTCATAATGCAGTTAAAATCACCCATTACCACTCTCTCCCCATCCCAGTTTAGCAATTCCATATTTAACCGGTCTATAACTGAAGAGTCATCGATATTCGGGCCATATATTACACAGAAAACATATTTGCTGCCTTCTATTACTATCTGTACTATAGCCCATTTGCCCCCTTTGTCTGTTAGTGATTTACCGACATCGGCTCTGAATCGTTTATGTTTTAGAATAGCGACCCCTCGAGTTGAAAAGCTTTGATCGGAGCTGGCAGCTACCTCATATCCCAGTTGTTTTAATAAGCCTCGAACTTTATAAGAAATATGCGTTTCCGTTAACAGCACTAGCTGTGGATTATACATCCTCAGTTCTTCCGCGACAAGCCGTCTTTTATTCCTACTATTCAAACCTGCCACATTCCAGGCTACACACTTCACTAACTCCATCTTATTAATAATAATAATCCTCTTGTTTCTTTCTTATTGATTAATCCTGTAATGGTTCTGACCCTTACTTCGTGATGATCTGATGTTGGTTTTTTTTGTCCCCCCCATGAACCCTTCCCCTCCCCTGATCTCCCAATCCCAACCCTCCCCCACCCTGTTTCTAGAAGGAGGAATCATCCTCTTCTTTCGGCTGCCATTAGAGTGGCAGCCATCTAGGATTCAGCCACCCCCCCCCTGGCTCCCGAGCTAGGACACCTACCTACTTATATCAGCCATAGAGAGATTAAACGTAGATAGGAGAGAACAGCCAGAAGAAAGAGAGAAAAGAGACATCTGCATCTGGCCCACACCCTCCCTTTGCCATTTCTGCATCATTTCATTCACATCTGACTTGAAAGAAAAGAAGTAAGTTTGTCCCCTTCTCATGATCTTCAGGCAAGCAGGCTCCTGCAGGAAGACTTAAGCCCCCATTTCCTTCAGTGGATCGATTAGCTGTCTCAGTTGCCATCTCCTGTCCATTGTGGCTTTGCAGAAATCTGATCGGAAAAATATGGAGACAGAGTCAACTGCTATAGGGGAGCTAGGACCAGCTTTTAGTGAGACTGCTTGCCGCAACAGAAAGTTGCCAAAGTAGAGCAGAAACGGCCTTGGATGCCTAGAATCCTGCCGGCGTGTACAATTGGGAGTCTATGGGCCCTCTGAATCTGGCAGTCCCAGTCCCAATCCCCCAGATCAGGGAAGGCCTTCTGCATGATCTGAACTATATAGGCTCTGGGGTCCGCCCCTCCTGGCCTTCAGGTATTCCAGATAGTTTGAGGTTCTGTCTCCTTTGTCTGTTTTCGAGGTCTTCGAGTTTAGATTGCATATTCCTAAGTTGTTCTTCGTGCTGTGCAACCGAGCTAACAGTTCTGGGTGTAGTCTCTTCTGTACAGACAACTCTCTGCTGGAGCTCTGTCAGTTCTTCCGTCACAGATCCGACTTTCTCCGTTACCTCCTTCTGTGTTTGCTGAATATTTCCATTATCAGCTCTAACCTGAGCAAAAAGCTCTCTTGTTTCTTCCCTCTGAGCCTTCAGAGCCTGCAAGATCATAGAGAGTATAGCGGCTTCATTGCCCTGAGTCCCACTATTCTGAAGATCCTCTTCTGAGTGAGATATATAGGAAAGTGGAGACACTGATGGTAGTATTAGAGGCAGGGAGAGAGGAGGATCAGGGCCAGGAGCTGGAGATGTGACATGTCCAGCTCCTGGCCCTGATCCTCACCACTGCCATTTTTGCGAGATCCACCGAATCCGCCCTGTCCATCAGATACCCTTGTCAAATTTGGCGCTATTTCAGAAGACAGGTAGGTCTTTGGCTACCTCTGTGCCACTATGCCCACCTTCTGACCCTCCATCAGTGAGTCCCACATCTGAAAGTCTAGCAATCACCTTTTTAATTCCACCTTTAGCCTGCACCCATTTCCTCATGGGGCTATTATTCAGGACCTCTTCGGCCTGTATCTTCTTCCCTTTTACAGAACCTGTATTAGCTATATTTGTCATCTTCTTCAGATCTTTTGCATTTTTAGCCTTGCGATCTTTCTTTAAAGGAGCTGCAGCAGCCATTGTGTCTTTTTGCCTCTCCTCGGGGCCGTTGATCCCTCGATAGATTTCCGAGATGCTGTTCCTGGCCCCCATCAGAGGTATTTGGACTATTGGCCTCCCTGCCAGAGAGGGCAGAGCCCTCGAGTTCGTCGTGGACGTTTCAGCGCATTGTAATCCTAGAGAATTATCAGGTACTTCTAAATTTCTGGCACCTATGCCTTTATCGCTGTGTGCTTCATTTCTGTAATTACCTGAGGCCCCAGTCTCAGTCTCAGCCCCTTTATCCTCTGCCTCCATCTCCGTTGATCCCATGAGTGTGTTACCTATGTTCTCTAAGCTCTGAGCCTCAACTAAAAAAGGCTGCTGTAGCTGATCAGAGGTCGCAGGGCTCTGGAGCACAAAGTCAGCGCAACATTGTTGCTTGTTAGCGATGGCATTTATTATGTTGTAATAACTTTATTTCGGTCGACAGACCATAAAAAGTACAGAAGCATAAAAAGAAACAACAAAAGACATTTAAAATAATTAAGTTAAAAAGTTCTGCATAATACGCCACATATACAACAAATAGCGAGAAACTGCAAACACAATGGGAGGATGGGTGTCATAAATCAATATCCTGCAAGCCTGTGTATAGTGCAAGAATCCCAGATTCCTGCAAATAGGAATCAGCCAGCGTTTTCTAGTTACAGAGTAGGCAGGACAAAAAAACAAAACATGAGAAATATTCTCAGTATGGTAGGTGCATGCAGGACAAACTGCAGTGCTCGATTTAGTCCACTTAGAAGTAAAAGACCTTATGGGAAGAGTGCCATAACGTAGCTGAATATACAGCTTACGGGCAGCTGGGGGTTCAATTAAATCCATAAAATCCTCGGCCCTAGGCTCTGTTTTTATTAGGAGGAACTCAGATGATAACCTACCCAAGGAAGATGAACTCATTAACGTCTGATGGTTTAACGTGTGGATGTGATAAAGGAGTATATTCCTAGATATCCCAGCACAATTGGTCTCTGGAGCGTCCCATAATCCAGGGAAGCCAAGCCGAGTACAAACTGCACTAATATGCCTAAGCCAAGGGATCACTTTAGATCTAAGAATAGGCCAAATCTCAAAGAATTCAGCTCTATGGTCGGCCAATTCAGGGACAGACCACAGCCTCTTCCAGTACATGATTGGTCTAGCGCCTATTATCTCCTCTATTAGGGTTAACTCAAGATCAAATCTAAGAGGGATCAACAGTGTACTAGGCGGTAGACCAATTAAGTTTCTGACAAAAGACTGCTCCACCCTTTTAAGATCGAGAGTCTGGGTCTGCATATGCCCCCAGAGTTCAGCCCCATAGATTGCTGACATTCTTGCTTGATGGCTGTATATTGTAAGTGCAGGAGAAACTGGCCTAAAGGTGGATTCCTTAAAAACTTTAGTTAGTTCCCCTGCTAGCTGGGTGAGCCTAAGCGTAGATCTAACAATCTGTTTATGCCAATCAAATTTCTCTGTGAGGGTAACACCCAAATATATGAACGTTTTGACTCTTTCCAAGGGGCTACCATAGAGTACAGGGTTTGGGTGAGTGCGTTTTGGGGGGTTGAAAATCATAAACTTTGTTTTTCCTATATTGATTATAGCGTCAGCTAAGTAATTTTCTCCAAGAGACTGTGTAGAAAAATCTGCAAGCTCTGTCAATTTCTTAGACTGTAGGTATTGAAGTACCGGTTTGCCCAGTTTCATGTTTGTTTTTGAGCATATGTAGCTCCCGTAGTTTCCGCGGCTTCCAGCCCGTCCGCTGGTTCCGCCGCCCTCTCTGTCCTCTCCACCTGGGAGTCTACAGAGGAGTCTACCGAGGCCCCCGCCGCCACATCTAATCTCGGACTAGCAGCCCGGCTCACCGCTCAGCTTACCGGCTGGCGGCTCGTCCCGCGTCCTCCTTGGGCCGTGCTTTTCGACGGGGCCATGTCTACAGCAGAGGCGATATGTGGGTAGCGAATGGGGCCGATATGAAAGCAAAATGGAGAACGCCCCACAGCTAGCAGAGCTGACAACGGCGAACACCTGATGCAAGTCCAGCAGCATCGAGCCCGGGTGAGCGTTTCAAGCTTGCAGATCCGTTAGTCTCTCGTTATTCTCTCTTTTTTTTTTGCTTTCTCTCAGAAAAAAAGGGACGTCTTCAGCATGCGTTCATGTGTCAAAATCTTTTTCCAAGTATTTGATAATGTATATCCTTATGCAAGCAGAGAGTTCCAGTTCCTCAGGAGCCTCAGCAGTCTGCTCCTAGAGATGGCATCAGTCCGCCATCTTGTCTCCTCCCATCCCAGGTGCTTGTATAGATATTTGACTTCCATTAAAAAATTTAATTTTGGTTTCCAATTTTCTTCCATTTGCACTACAATGTTATAGCATTAAAATGAGATCTTTTCCAAATCTTTCTATATGTAAGGTAGACAACATCTCTGATCTACAATGCGAACATTTCATGTCCAGATTGGCTGTGTTATCAATTTGTTAAAAGGTACCGATTTGCTGCCTGGTATCGTGAAGTATATGAATCATTCTGTTTGTATTTAAGTGGTGGAAGTAAATGATCACTCTTCACATGTATGATTCCATCTGTAACTTAGTCTAAATATGTTTTCAATCTGTATTCCTTCAAGTTCTAATACTCCAAACCTAAGCACAGGGTGGCTGCCCCGATAACCCAGCTGATCCCGCTCAGTCCCCTCCTTACAGCCAATCACGCTGAGTAGGGGCGGAACGGGGGGCGGGGCCAGGAGATTTAACCAACCGCATTGCGGGGAAACATACCTCAGGACTTGCTCGCTACCATTAGAATGCTGCTCAGGCACGCTCATCGCCACCATTGGAAACTAGTTTAATCTTTTTTAAATTGTGTGAGTTGACTACGAATGTACCTGTTATTTTAAAATTGTACGTGGCGCACAGGGCAGCTGCCCCGATACCCCAGCTGATCCCACTCACTCCCCTCCTTACAGCCAATCACGCTGAGTAGGGGTGGAACTGGGGGCCGGCCAGGAGATTTAAGCAACCGCAGCGCGGGGAAACATCCCTTAGGCCTTGCTTGCTACCATTAGAACGCTGCTTAGGCACGCTCATTGCCACCATTGGAAACTAGTTTAATCTTTTTAAAATTATGTGAATTGACTAAGAATTTACCTGTTATTTTAAAATAGTACACAGCGCAAAGGGCTGCTGCTCCGATACCCCAGCTGATCCCACTTACTCCCCTCCTTACAGCCAATCACGCTGAGTAGTGGCGTAACTGGGGTCGGGCCAGGAGATTTATGCAAGCCCGTTTGCACCCGTCCGCGCCCTTCCCGGACCAGGGGGCAGCCACTATGCCCGTCCCTTCATTTTCTCTTCTGAATCCCTCAAAAAGCTGCACTCGACCCATCTCACCCTCCCCCGCGAAATAAGTAGATTAACCACTAAGATGGAAATCTACACTGAACGTAGCCCGTTCCCAGAAATCCAACAACTTAACCCTGCCACGCAACCCCTACAAAACCTTGTCAAACCCTGCTCCCCTCCCCTAGTTATTTACTACCTCAATACCCAGTCCCCTGTCAAGCACCAATTAGACATCTTTCTCCTCCTGGTCACGGACAAACCAGATATCCTTTTGCTGACTGAAACCTGGCTGACACCCAACTCCTCCCCTGAAATACTGGCAGCGTTACCCCCAGACTATTACATCATTCAGGCCAACCGCCTTCCTGTCAAATCTGGAGGGGGGGTACACGCCAAACTCAAATTCAATGCCTTGACCTGTCTTAACCTCCCTGAGTCGGAGAACTTAGTAATCAAATTGGAATCCACCTGTGACACTTTTGTCTGTGTACTAGTTTATAGGCCCTCACACCATATGCCATCATTTCCCCTATCTTTGAGCGAACAGATCGCCAACCTCGTCATCGATCATGCCAAAGTACTTCTCATGGGCGATCTCAACTACTGGTTCAATAACCCTCATGAAAGTCCACACTCTATCGAACAGACCGACCTCCTCACCAACCTGAATTTCACTCAACATGGCTCTTCTCCCACCCATCAACAAGGGCACATCCTTGATCAAATCTGGACCAACAGCCTGACTATAACTGCCCTCACCACGCTCCCTTGCATATGGTACGACCATTACTTAATAAAATTTACGCAAGCTCATACTGCCAACGGAAAAACTCCCACAGTCGCCGGTGGACTGGCCAGGAAATGGAACGCCATAGACAGAAAGGATTTTCTTAACACTCTGACCAGAACAGCCCCGTCACCTGATCCTGACATCAATATATCTGAAGCTAATCTCTCCAGCTGGCTACTTGCAGCAAGTAATATGCATTCACCCCTTAAGAGTGTTAAACTTGCCCACCGTACAGATGCCCAGAGATGGTTCTCTCCCGAACTTAAATCTCAAAAATTGACCTTACGTCAACTAGAGCGGCAGTGGCGACGTAACTATGCCCCAGAAATGAAGCTCCAGTATATCACAGCACAGAAAGAATACATGAAGGCCATTCTTTCGGCCAAAGCCACCCACTTCTCCTCACATATCCTTAACTCGAATAAAAGCTCCAAACAAATCTTTACTATCATGAATGAGTTGTCTAACCCAGCCAGAGTCCTCCCTAAGGCTACCCCCACTCAAGCTCTGTACGACTCACTCAATAATTATTTTATTGACAAAATCTCGACGATCAAAGCTAGTATTCCTAAACAACCCAATATGACCCCCCCCATTCCCCATAGTAACAACTGCATAATCAATTGTTTCCCTACCATCAGCACGGAGACCTTTCAGGAGCTCTAGCTAAGGTCAAGTCAGAAGCCCCCACTGACTGCTGTCCTCCTCACATACTAAAAGACTGCCTCTCCGCCCTCCCAGGTCCTGCCCTCACCCTCCTGAACAATTCCCTTTTGTCCGGCCACGTCCCTACAGCTTTTAAGGAGGCCATAATGGTCCCTCGTTTGAAAAAACCTGTATGCCTAATTACCGTCCCATTTCCCTGCTCTCCTTCTTAGCGAAGGTGTTAGAGGCACACGTTGCAAGACACCTCTCTAACTTCCTGGAAGATTCCAATTATCTCGAGCCTCATCAGGCGGGTTTCTGGCCTGCCCACTCGACAGAAGCAGTAATACTAGCTGTACTGGACACTCTTCGTGACTGCGCAGATAGTAGTTCCCCCCAGGCACTGGTACTTTTGGATCTTCCTGCCGCATTTGACACGGTCGACCATACTATTCTGGTTGATCATGTCAGACAAGCCGGCATCCAAGGAACAGCCGCTAGCTGGCTAAGTTTCTTCCTGGAGGACCGGTCCCAGGCCGTCTGATTAAGTAATCTGTCGGCCTCCAAACGGAGAATTACCTGTGGTGTCCCGCAAGGCTCCTCCATTTCCCCCCACTTGTTCAATCTCTATATCCTCCCCCTGATCCAGTCCCTCAGAGACAGGCAGGTGACTGTCTTCAATTACGCAGATGACCTTCAACTGGTTTTCACGATTGATAACACTGACAGATCAATCACCGAATTTCAGACCACCGTGATGCATATTCAACTATGGATGGACCAAAACCACCTGGAAAGACTGAGCTAGTACTTACAGGAGACAGTCACAAGTTCTGGGGCCCGCGTTATTGGCCTTCAGAGAAACACTCGGAATCACATTAAGCAGCGATCTTTCAGTTAAAACAAAGGTGGGTCTGGTAATCTCCAAATGCTTCTTTCAATTCTGAAAAACCAGGAAGATCCGCCGCCTACTAACGCAGGAAGCCCTGACCCAGGTTGTGATAGCTACCGTCCTGTCACACCTGGACAACACCAATTCCGTCCACCTGGGCATGCCTCTCTACCTGCTAAAATGGCTGCAGATAGTCCAGAATCATGCGGCCAGACTGATTTTACGACAATCTAGATGGCAACCAGTAACTCCCCTGTTAAGGAAACTACACTGGCTCCCCATTCCTCAACCCTGGACATTCAAGACAGGATGCTTGATCTTTAAATCTCTGCACGGTAAAAGTCCAAAATTTATCAACAACATGATACTCAGGCACACACTCTCCCGCAACTTACGTTCAGCTCACTTTTCGCTCCTCCACACCCCCTCATTCAGGCGGAAACGTCTAGGAGGCTGCAGATTTGCTACTCTCGCCCCCAGACTTTGGAACTCCTTTTCCCTGGAGATCCGAGCTTGCTCTGACCTTATGAAATTCACAAGATTCCTTAAAACCTGGCTTTTTGCGCAAGCCTACAACTGCTGTTCTCCTGGGTAATGATCTCTACCTTCTCTTCCTATAGCCCCATGAAACCCCCCTGGTGTACGTGCGCTTTATAAGCCATTTTTAACATAACATAACATAAGCATTAGAAATTCTTGTGCATCTTGTTGTATATTGATAGTAAATGTCAATGAACCAGTACATATATCCAAAAGATGCCGAATGCCAGAAGCAGTATGGATTTGCCTCCTGTCGGTTACCAACTGTTGAAATACATGAAGTAGTAAAGAACAGAATCTATTTTCATGATTTCCCATGATTTCATGATAAAGATCTTGTAGATAAAACACAACATTCAGAATCACATTAGCATAACAGTTGATACTTGAACTATTTACCAACTGGTATCCTACAATGTCATCAACAGTTTCCATTTTCTTTTTCTTTATACCTTCAAGTTTCGGTTCAATAATTATTATTTGTTTTAACCTCAGTTGAATGCTTGACATATTTAAAATTTGGACACACTACACATTTCTCATATATATGATATTCACCTAAATCAGATGTATAAAGTCTTCTTAAAAGGTTATACTCTCTTACACAATTGACATCAGCGCTAACCTTTTTCTCATCGCAATCTATCAAATACAAACCAGACAATGTTCTTACTCTAGATAATGCAACATATGCCATTCCCTCTTTGAACACTGTACTTCCAATATTTACAAAAGTACTTTCTATACTTAAACCTTGGCATTTATGAATAGTTATTGCATATGCTAAAGAAGGAGAAAACTGTTTTTTCCAAACAGACAAATCTTTACAAGCAAAAAACGTACAACAGAATGCCCAAACTGTCTTACCTCTTTAATCTGATCACATTTTATAATCAAAAATTCTATTCCATCTCTGTTCTGAAATTGTACAAAATCAACAACTTTTCCAGTTGCTTCATTTACTAAGCCTTGGTCTACATTCAAATTATGCCATAAAATTAACCGACTGTTTATACATACATGTAGAGTCGTTTCTAAGCCTGCAGTTTTAGATACAGACTTTTATAAAGAATGCAATTTAGTCTGTAGTTTGTCTGTGAGAAGAATAGTCACTCCTTCGTGTTCAATGTTATCAATAGTGCCAATTTCCACTATTTGTTGATTTTCCAGTTTCAAAAGTTCTTGATTAAATGTAGAACACTTTAGCAGTGTGGGCAGTAGGCAAACTATAGACTGCTGTTCTCCAAGCATGTTGTACATTACTTCAGCTGCTGTGTTTCCACTTGTAAACAAGTTCCTTGAAAGCCGACTTTCTAAAGCTTGTTTACCATGTTTCATCAAGACACCGATTCCTATGTCTTGAAGAATATTTCCGTAATCTTCATCACTTGCTTGTCGCATATTCTTAATAAGTTCTTCATATTCAAAATGTAACAACGTGTTCACATTTCCAATTCTTCCTAAAGATTTCCTAGTGTCTTCAGGGACAAGTGTTTTAAAAACAGGTTGTCCTTTTACAGGAGTTAATTGTAATAGATCTCCGAATACAATCAAAAGTTTACCTCCAAATGGAACATCATAATCTGTTTTTATAATCTGTTGCATTCTCAAATGTACAAAGACAAGCATTACGTTTGAGACCATGCTCACCTCATCAGTCATTAAACGTTTCATTTTCTTCAGAACTCCAAAGACTTCATAACAAGCTTCTCCAGATAGCTTCTGATATTCCAGTTTATTATCATGTTCAAATGGTAGCATAAGTAATCCATGTAAAGTAATCCCGTTAATGTCGTGTGCTGATAATCCAGTTGGAGCTTTTACAACACAAGATACATGTGATTCTATAGTTTTGTGTACATAACTGGTCAAAACTTTAATTAAGAAACTTTTTCCTGTTCCAGCTTGACCACTAATGTACGTTAGAATAGGTTTAAATAATGAACGTTGGCATTCTTTTGTAGCAAACCATGTTGTATCTGTTCTTTCACTTGTAGATATATTTATTTCTATTCAATAGTTAATTGTTCTTCTAACTTGTTCAACAGAATAATATCTTGTTGTGCTTGTTGCATTGCAGTTTCTTCCTCATTCATGGCTATTGCTGCTTCATTGTGATAATTGGTTGTCCCAGTGGATCTTGACTTAGTGGACCAGAACTTCGACTATCTTGAAAACTGTCTCTTGCTATTTCAGCTGCAATAGTACTTTCTTGTTCAATCTCATCATTTAACTTTTGTTGATATGTAGGGAACATTGTGCATTGAATGCTATCTTTACATTCGTTAAAAGAATCTTCATAGCAGTCGAAATCTGCAAGTAATTCTATTTCACCACGCCATGGCTTGAACAGTTGCAGAAGTGCTAAATAGAAAAATTCCCTCTTATGTGGACTTTTGCAACTGAGTTTTCTGTGGTTAATAGGATTTCCTTTGGCATGTTTTACTAAACATCAGTCACACCCAATTACTGCATATATTTCTTCTTTTATATTTCTGTAACTTTTCTTTTAAAACTGTAATGTTGAAGTATTTCATATAGACATAGGTTTTACAGATGTGGACTCCTTTTGGCATAGTATGTATCCAACATATTAGTTTTGACAATATCTGTACTTTCTGGTTCATTCAGTGCTAAGTATTCGATTTCTTGAAATGTTTTCAATACTCTATTTTATGTGAAGGCAAGACCTAAACTTATGATTCCTCTTGACTTAGAATATAAACTGGCTGAGCTCAAGCGATTCAAACATTCATAGGATCCAATCTCTCGATAGGGAAGCATTTTCAAGCTAATGCTGTACAATTTCTTGGAAGACAAACACTCACAGTGGAACCTTCACTTGACCAACACCTAACCTTCTATTACTCTCCCTATCAGAACCCTATATATTAGGGAAAGACGTGTGCACACTCTGTGGCACCCACTGTAACAATGCCTATTCCCATGGGAATCAGAGTATATAACAAAGAACCAAAGGTGCACCACATAGACAATATGAGAATAAGAAAGTCCTTTGTAATTAACGGATTTCTTCAGAGGTCACTTTTTATGAACATTTTTAATTTTCATTTAAATAGAAATTCCAAAACACATAACCAATCCATTAATGTGATTTTATGAACAGTCCAGCCGACGCGTTTCGTCCTGAAACAGGACTTCTTCAGGGCTGTCAAACAATGAACAGAGAGATATATACATATAAATAACATATATACACCAATACATATACATTTATAAAAACACTAATACATAAATATAAACCCCCTAAGAACATCAACAAGACAGAACGACATTTTTTCTAAAGTATATGGAAAATAGTTCCAGATATGGGGTATATTCAATCATATTGATCATTTTATTTTATTACAACATTGAGCATTCACTTAAAGTACCCCGAACAGCGTGTTGGGTTTAATGGTTGTCCAAACAAATTTACGGGGTCAACCCAGTGAAACACATTTTAAATTGAGTTAATTAAAAAGCGAAAGATAGAGTAACCAGAAATGCACACAAAAGAAAGAGGTAAGACGAAAAGAGCAAGAGGAGGAACAACGGAAGAGATTTCTTGCTAAGACTCTTCTCTTGTGAAATGTGTTCCCACATTTCTTTCATCTCTGTCTTTTTAGATTTGGTCATATATGATGTAACATAGCGAGCAACAGCAATTGAATTATCTGCAAGATATTCAATATCCATGTGTGCATTCCACATTTTCAAAATCACAGGAATGTAAATGTATTTGTACTTATATAGCGCACTTCTACCCAGGGGTCTCGTAGCGCTGTAATCATACCGCTGTGAAACCCTTCCTGGTTTTCCTGTGAGATGTCCACTCCTGGGCACCCCCAAAGTGAAGCCAGGCATCCTAGCGCTGTGGGGACCGTTGTGGAGATTAAGAAAGCTATTGCCCAGAGCTGCACAGTGGGACCCATGATTAGAATAGGCACCGAGGCAAGAATTATCAGGTCCGGGGAAATTGAATCCAAGAGCAGCCGAGGTGGGAATTGAACCCTGGTCCCGGGCCAGACCTCTGCATCAGGGTCTGCCACTCTAACCATTGAGCCACACTTCTCCACATCTTGTAGTCAATAATATACTTTGAATCATCGGTTCTTTTTAAGTTGTAAGTATTCTTCAGAGATATCCATGCTATTGTATGCCTTACTGTTGACATAAAACTATTTACTCTTCCTTTAGAAATTATTGGAAGTGGGAATCCAAAACGACATTTTGTATAAAATTTCCCTTTAGACTTGTATTTTCGTCTCCAGTATGTTCCACATCTATGACTTTGAAATCGTAAAACTTGTTGTCTAAAGCTTTTTTCTCCTCCTTCCTCTTGGAATGGCACAGGTAACATAATGTTTGATGAAAAACAAAACACTTTCATCAGTATCAGTTCCAAATTTTGGAGCATTCTTTATCCAAAATAGCATGTGCATATGAGGAGCACATCGGGCTTGGTACTCTTTTCGCCAAAAGAAATCAGTAACTTCTCCAAGAGGAGGAATATTTTTATTGCAGATAAATGACATCATACTTTGAAACCTATGGTTAAAATTCCTGCAGACATTTACAGGATCCAAGCAACAGAGTTCTCCAGGTGTCTTCAATTCATTATGTTTTACATTTGAATTTTGCTTCTCGTAGAATTCCAAGTAAATCTTCCGACACATATTCAGCAAAGCTAAGTGTTACAAACCATGTAGGTGTCCTAAGTTTCTTAACATACATTTAAGTTCACAGTGAAGATGAAACCAATATTCATTGGTACCACGTTGACATGCCATCATATTAATTAACTGTGATTCTAAATTTTCATCTCTTTGTTGAACTTTGTCCATGAACTCTTTTGCAGAAACATGTGGAAGATGAACTCCTGTTTTTAATATGTCATTCACTGCATATGAAAGTGCAGACAAATCACTTTCAAATAGAAGATGAAACATATATGGAATGACCTGTCGAAATCTTGGATCTTCAGAGTACAATCTAGTTAAGCGGTATTTTGAAGCTGGAAACCGTACAGCTCGCTCATCAAATCATCCACCTTCTCCAGTTGGGAACAGCTGTGGAAAACAATGAGCTTCTAAACTTTTTTCCCATACACTCATGGGAGTTCCTTTTGATTCCTTCATTTGAAATCATTCAATACTGTGTCCTATCACTTCTTTTGAATGTAGAGGATGTATAGTATAATGTTCATAAATCTCTTCACGCCTATACTTATCCACTTTTTCTATTTGGCCCCTTGAAATTTCAATGTCATCTTTTAAGCATTTCCTGCTCATAAACATTTACATTCTTATAATAAATATTATTCTGTCCCAGATATAATGTAGCCTTTTGAAGTTTATTAACATCTACAAACTCTAGCCATATTTTTCTACTCTTTGTTGGTGCACCATTGACTATAATAACTACTGGCTCATTTTCCTCCCTATCTACACCAACAATTTCAATATTGTTCTTAAAATCTAAAGGTAGGTATGCAACTCTTCCTTTCAGACCTCTTTGTAAATCTGTTGGAGGCAGCCAACCTGTTTTAGGCTCCATACGAACTATATCCTGAAATGGGTGTGCAGAGTGAATAAGAATGGACTCATATGCATTCAAATCTGCCAGTTATGGGGGAATGGCTAAGTTGTTATGTACAGCTCTAGCTAGCATTTTGTTCTCTTCTAATTTGTTGTAACAATATTTACAAATAACTTGATCATTAGTCAACTCAAATTGACCTTTTACCAACAAACAAGGACCAAATTGCTGCCACTTATCATTGTTTTCCTTTTCACTTTTTAAATATAAATCAACATTCCTGGTTTGGCTTCTATAATGAGTACTTCAACAACAAATACAAACATAGTTTGTTTTTACACATGAAACTGTATTAAACTTTGCAATTTCTTCCGAAACCTCATTAATACTAACATCTTCCATCTGTTCTTCAACACATACAATGCTCTAACTTTCTATACACTCCTCTTGTGAACAAAAAACACGAAATTGTATATCTTCACAAACGTTTTGTACATCTGATACTGAACCGTGCAAAAGAGCTGTGTTCATTTCACTTAAAGGAAGGCCTTTTTACATAGTACAGTCTCCTTACTAACTTCCACATTTCTGAGTGGTGTACTTCTAACATTCTTAAATGATGAAAAGTACTTTGACACTTTTCTTGACAGACAAGCCAGAGAATGACCTTGCAAGTTAGTATATTTTCTTACTTCACATGGATCTAGTCATCGAAAAATCGTATTCTTCTGATTAAGACTTTGTTTGGCATTTTCTCGTAAAAACTATTTGTCAATACATTCCTGATGAATACTGCAAATACTGCTACAATCCCATTTATATACCAGAACTTGTGTAAGCTTCCCTTGACCTTCTTTCGCTATTACTTCTCACACACTCCTAACAACCATCTTGTCTTTTGGAATGGGACAACCATCATTCATCTCATAGCATCGACCATGAGTATCAACAGCATGAACTAATGTGTTCTGTTGAAAATAGCTTTCTTCATTAAAGAAAGGCTCATTACTAGAAGTGTGGTTCCATTCACCAGTAAATGTTTTTAAAAAGTTACTTCTATTAACCAGTGTTTTTTTTTTGCTTCTCTCCTTCATAAACAGCATTGTTTTATTCAATGTTTTCATTCTCTTCAATACTAATATAAATAATTTTTGTTTCAAATCAAAAGCAGTATCACCTAGACTTTCATTGTGTTGCTTCTTCTTATACGCTGCTGATCTTCTTTTATACTTTTTACAATCTTTTAATACGTTTTGAATTACTCTACTTCAAAACATTCGTACACGTATCTCTTTAAATTGTTTTGGTCTTTTTGTGACATGTGTTGTTTTTCCAAAAATGAATGTTTTTTCCATTACAACGCTTTGTTTGCTTGTGCTTTGTTGTAAAAAAAATATTTTCCTTTCATTACAATTGTCTTTATTTAATCTCTCTACAACTGCTTTAAGAATTTGTTTTATTACTCTTACCAAAACAGACTTTATCCTGAGTAACATTTTGGTATTTTTCTAGTGCACTCTTTTTAGTTTTGTTTAAGTACTTCTGTTTTCATTGTTCTCTTCTCTTTTCACGTTTTTTCGCTATCTTCAATTTATAATCCAAAGAAAATAATTTTCTAAAAAATAAAGAATAGTTTGAATAGTTTGTTACATCAATTAACAATTTAAAATTAATTACATCTCAATATTGATAATAACTAGTAAGTAAGTAAGAAAGAGAAAGAAAGGGACAGAAAAAAGAAAGGTTCAGAAACAGCGAAAAGAAATACATAAACATCAACACGACTATTGAAAATATGAGAAATGCACAATAAAGTCACAGAGGTGCAGAAAGAGACAATAGTGGTCCACAAAGATACAACAGAAGTGCACAAACCTGCAAGACAGGTGCACAAACAGGCTAGAGACGTTCAAAAAAGCAAGACAAGTGCAACACAAGAAAGACTGGTGCAAAAAAGGCAAAGAGGTGCAGAAAGAAGTTTGAGAGGCACAGAAAAAAAGCAAAACAAGTCTATTAATAAACAACTGATGTTCAAAAAAAGCAACAAAAGTGCAGAAAGAAGCAAGACAATTGCAGGAAGAGGAAGAAATGCACAGAAAGAAGCAAGTGAGTTGCAGAATCAAGCAACTCAGGTGTATAAAGAACTAAAGAGGTGTACAAATGGTCAAAGGAAAAAGAGAAACAAGCAAGAAAAGTACAGAAAGAAGCAAGAAAAGTAGGAAAACATGCCACACAAATGCACAAAAACAGAAAACAAGAGTTGAAAAAGGCATGAGAGGTGCAGAGAATGAGTAAACAAGTGTAAAAGGGGGCAAAAGAAATGCACAAGCAGGCAAGAGAGGTGCACAAAGAGGAAACAACAATGGTGAAAGAGACAAGAGTAATGTTAAAAGAAGCAACAGAGGTGCAGAAAAAGGCAAGATAGGTGGACATACAGGCAAAGAGGTACAGAAAAAAGTAACAGAACTGCAGAAAAAAACTAGACACATGAAGAAAGAAGCAAGAGAGCTGCTCAAATTGACAAGAGAGGTACTGAAAGAGGTAAAAGAAGATGCAGAAAGACTCAAGAGACGTGCAAAAAGAGGCAAGAGAGGTGCACAAACAAATAAGAGATGTGCAGAAAGAGGAAAGCCCATGCAGATAGACATTAGAGGGTTGCACAAAGAAGCAAAAGAGGGGCTGAAAGAAACAAGAGAAGTGCAAAAAGAATCAACAGAAGAGCACAAAGAGATACGATGGGTGCAGAAAGAGGCAAGATAAATGCAGGAAGAAGCAAAAGAGGTGCAGAAACAGTCCAGAGAAGTCCAGAAAGAACCAACAGACCTCCAGAAATGCAAAACACCAATCTTTGCAATGTTACCATTATGAGTCTCACCATGTTATAGAAAACATGCATATATGCGTCGCTACCTTTTGCTGGTGCCATCACACATAATAGAAACATACAAATTTGTATATATATGTTTTACACACATGTACCATCTTCAGATGCATAACATGGATGAGAATACATGTGCAAGTAGAGACATACCTCTCTCACAATCCCATGAAGTCCTTTAAACTTGTCAGACTGTACTTCGCATTTCAAAGACACACCTAGATTTATGAGGCGTATCTTTCCATAGACTGATACGAGGTAACCTAATCACTAATCCCTCTACCAACATGTCTTAAACCTCACTTTTGTACTGCAGCGTCAATGAGAGTGTTGGGCCTAGCCAAATACAAAGCAGCCACTTTTTCAATTTGTCTGTTGTAAGTCTCACTATATTCCTAAAAACAGGCATGCATGTGTCTGTACATTTTACTAGTGGCATTATATATAAAAGAAACATACAAATAGATATATACCTGTGTTTTATACATCTAACATCTTGAGATACATAATACGCGTGAGAACACATGTTCAAGTAGAGACATACCTCAGTCACAAGACCATGAAGTCCTTTAAACTTGTCAGACTGTACATCTCATCTCAAAGAGACACCTACATTTTAAGCGGCGTTTTCTAAGTGTACCTTTTCACAGACTCATACGAAGTAGCCTAATCACTGTTGCATCTGCCAACATGTCTTAAACCTCACTTTTGTGCTGCAGCTTCACTATTCTGCAACTACTAAGAGTGTTGGGCCTATCCAAATATAAACCAACAATCCTTTGCATGTGGCTGTTGTAACTCTTACTATATTCCTGAAAGCAAGCATGCATGTGTCTGTACCTTTTGGTAGTGGCATCATATATAAAAGAAACAAACAAATACATGTATACCCTTGTTTTATACATCTAACATCTTCAGATGCATATTACGTGTGAAAAAACATGTTCAAGTAGAGAAATACCTCAGTCACAGGACCATGAAGTCTTTTAAACTTGTCAAACTGCACATCTTATGTCAAAGACACACCTACATTTAAAAGGCGTTTTTCAAGTTCCCATCGTATGGTCTCTGAGGTAAGCAGAAACAGCTTTATAGACATTCTTCCTAGCTTTCTGAAACTGTGAACAGAATTGATTTGACCACTTCCATTTCTGTCTTTGGAATATATTAGAGTATGCAAAGACAGTTTGAGGCAAAAGAAACATCAATTGTGCGAAGGTATCCTTCATTAGCATTTCCAGACCTAACCCAGTCAATCTGTCTAGGTCATTGCCACCACAGTTTACAACCATGAGGTCAGGGGGTTGGAGATGCAAAAATGTTTTAACCAAAGCCATCAATTGGCTTCCTCTTTAATCCCCTCTGTGCAATCCTTTTAATATCCACATTTTCAAAACCTAGGTCTTTGTCAAGACCTCTGTGTTCATCATACTTTTTGCACTAGAAATTATAGCTGTGCCCTACAATCCATACAGTAAGCATCTTGAAGGGATGTCTGGAAGGAATCAAAAGATGTCTGTAGCTGAGGTAGGCAGTTGGTACAAACAAGCAGCTCCCTTTGCCCAAAAGCAATTCTGCTTCACTTCATGAAGCGAAGCAGATGTTTGCTATGGCAGGGCAGGAGCAGTGATCCCTCCCTGCCATAGCAAACTGCGGTGTCCCAGGGGTGGGCACCCAGGGACATTGCTGGAGCCAACCCTGGGCGGTGGCTGTTCCCAGGGCTATCTATATATAGATATAGATATATATATCTATTTCCTACTGGCATGTCAGCAACTCCCCTTGCCCAAAGTAATGCCGGCTCCCGCAGGAGGCAGGGGAGCTGGTGCTGGCTCCCACAGGAGGCAGGGGAGCTGGTGCTGGCTCCCGCAGGAGGCAGGCGAGCAGCTCCTGCAGGAGGCGGGGAGCCAGCAGGGACTGTGGGGGCATTTGGGCTCCTCCCACGATCCCAAACTTGAGGGCCGGCCCCGGGGGATGGGGTCCCCGGGGCCAGAAGTGGCCCGGGAGGTGGCCCACGTGGCCCTTCTCCTCTAATAAAACATTTTTAAGAGTCCAGGCCCCGGGTATGGGGTCCCCTGGGACAATAGTGGCCCAGAGGAGGGGGGCCACGTGGCCACCTGGTCCAACGCCCCTAATTAATTATTTTTTTAAAGATGTCAGGCCTCGGGGGAAGGGGTCACTGGGCAATATTTGACCTCAGGAGGGAGGCCATGCGGCCCCCTCCTCAAAAAAAAGCAGGTTGGCCAGGCCCTGGGGGATGGGGTCCCCAAGGACAGAAGTGGCCCAGGCGAGGGAGCTACACGGTACCTCTCCCGTGAATTTGAAAATAAAAAAAATCGAGGCCAGCCCAGGGGAGAAAAGGCCGTGTGGTCTCTCCCCTTCCTGCAAAAAAACATGAAAATAACAATGCCAGGCCCCGGGGGATCGGGTTCCCAGGGCCAATAGTGGCCCAGGGAAGGAGGGCCACGCAGCCCCCTTCCCATTTTTTATTTTTAATTAAAAAATGCTCTGGCCCTGAGGGATGGGGTCCCCAGGACCTAAAACATGTTAAGAGAAGGGGGGCCACACAGCCCCCTTCTAACAAAGAAAAAAAAAACGCAGCCTGCATCTCACGGTAGGCCCTGCCCCCTCCATGCACCACTTCGCAAACGTGCCTCCTGGCACGTTTTGGGTTATGGGAGGAAGTCCCCTAGAATCTTATGGGTCCTTAGGGGCCAACTAGCCCACCAGGTACCTCCAGTAAGCTCCACCCAGTAGCATTGCTGAGAGGTGCAAAAACCAAAGGAAATGATGGACGGAGTGTTGAACATTGCAAGCACTCACCCCCAGTCAACTGATCTGGGTTTAATCCATCACCGTTCTTTAGCCCACTCTGCCACCCCAGTTCAGACATGGCCATATGCAAATCAGTCTGACCCTGTGCCTCATGGGAACAGTCCAGCCCGAACTGCCAAGCCATGTCTTCCCTGGACCGGAAACAAGCTTCCTAGGACCGTTTTCTGGCCTTTCAGCCGTCTGCAGCCAGGCTTGCTTGAATCCAGTGGCAAAGTGAGCAAGAGACTCACGTCTGAGCATACCCTGCCAACTTATGGCGAACAAAGCAAAAACCAAAGGAAATGATGGACGGAGTGTTGAACATTGCAAGCACTCACCCCCAGTCAAATGATCTGGGTTTAATCCATCACCTTTCTTTAGCCCACTCTGCCACCCCAGTTCAGACATGGCCATATGCAAATCAGTCTGACCCTGTACCTCATGGGAACAGTCCAGCCCGAACTGCCAAGCCATGTCTTCCCTGGACCGGAAACAAGCTTCCTAGGACCGGTTTCTGGCATTTCAGCCGTCTTCAGCCAGGCTTGCTTGAATCCAGTGGCAAAGTGAGCAAGGGACTCACGTCTGAGCATACCCTGCCAACTTATGGCGAACAAAGCAAATACCAAAGGAAAATGATGGACGGAGTGTTGAACATTGCAAGCACTCACCCCCAGTCAATACACTGCTGATGACATCACATATTACATAAACAGTCAATCACACTGCTACTAAATCCTACATCCAGATATTTATATTTATATATCCACTCATTCTTCAATGCAAATTGCTATATTTATAACACATATTTAAATAACGAACCAAACCACATTCACTGGATGATGTCATCAGTGATGTCGTTCGAGATGTCATCAGTGATGTCACTGTCCATGTCATGAATGATGTAATATGTGACATTATCAGCAGTGGATTGCGCGAGATGTAGTTAGTACAACTAACTATATCGGAGGAATTTCAATGGTTCAATGGTTTTGTTCGAGTGAAATGTCCAGCTAACTATAACACCCCTAAAACCTATTGTTTTTTCAGTGAATTTCTAAAGTTTTTTAAATGCTAATTCCTAACTATATCACGCCTGAAACCTATGGTTTTTTCAGTGAATTTCAAAGGTTTTTTAAATGCTAATTCCTAACTATATCACGCCTGAAACCTATGGTTTTTTCAGTGAATTTCAACGATTTTGTAAATAACAATTTTTAATGTATTAATTGTTATACTGATTTCTTTGATACTGATTTACTACATTTTTTAAACTGTTTCTTTTTAGATATTTTTTTATTTATTACATTATATATTACAATACAAAATATACTTTCTCAGAATGAATTACTTTAGTTTAAATACTTTGCAAATAGGCAATAGACTTTTAAGTACAGTAGTTACAGTTGTTGCAATGGGCAACACAATTTCAAACACAGAGCAACATTGAGCTCAATGTGAATTTCTAGTCAAATGCAATTAGTTACTTTATGGATTACTTTTCTAACCACAGGACTGGATCCTAGATTCAGTCCTTGGACACCTCCTGTAAACAGTTGAGTAAAAGCGTTTTGGTTACAGTAGTGAGTTTTAAGGATTATTATTGTATTTTAAAAGTTGACACTTCGAAAAATGTTGACATAGAATCACCAATGTTATCCTATGGCAGAAAATTCACTTAGCAGGTAAGTAGTGTTATCGTTACTTTTTCTTACTCAGTGGTGGATCCTGGATCCAGCACTGGCCAATCTCCTGTAAACAGTTGAAAGAATGTGTTTAAGTCATACAGACGATTTTTTAGGAATATTTTTAGTTTGTGAAAATAGACACTTAGAACTTTTCTGGTGAAAACCACACAATGGATTCCTATGGAAGGAAATACAAGTTACTGGTAAGTACGCTTAGAATTACTTTTCAGGGTCAGTTCTGGTCTAAAAGATGCAGCACTGGGTTCTCGCCTGATAACAGGTGAGTAAATCGGAATTCGTAGTTCGGCTGATTTTAGAGGAATATTTGTACGTTTCAAAAATGGACACATAAACTTTTCTGGTGAAAACCACACAATGGATTCCTATGGAAGGAAATACAAGTTACTGGTAAGTACGCTTAGAATTACTTTTCAGGGTCAGTGCTGGGCTAAAAGATGCAGCACTGCGTTCTCTCCTGATAACAGGTGAGTAAATCGGAATTCGTAGTTCGGCTGATTTTAGAGGAATATTTGTACGTTTCAAAAATGGACACTTAGAAACTTTTCTGGTGTAAACCACACACTGGATTCCTATGGAAGGAAATACAAGTTACTGGTAAGTACACTTAGACTTACTTTTCTGGGTCAGTGCTGGGTTAAAAGATGCAGCACTGGGTTCTCTCCTGATAACAGGTGAGTAAATCGGAATTCGTAGTTTGGCTGATTTTAGAGGAATATTTGTAAGTTTCAAAAATGGACACTTAGAAACTTTTCTGCTGAAAACCACACACTGGATTCCTATGGAAGGAAATACAAGTACTGGTAAGTACACTTAGACTTACTTTTCAAGGTCAGTGCTGGGTTAAAAGCTGCAGCACTGGGTTCTCTCCTGATAACAGGTGAGTAAATCGGAATTCGTAGTTCGGCTGATTTTTGAGGAATATTTGTACAATGGTGAAGGAAGGGGGCGGGCCTGAGGTGACGTGTGCAAAGACGCCCTGTGGCACATTTTAAGTTCGGGAAATATTTCCTCTTCAATCCTCCGGTCCCCTGGGGGCCAACTAGCCCACCATGTACCTCCAGTATGCGCCAGGGAGCTGCGTTGCAGAAAGGTGTTCAGAGGCCACGCCCCTTTTTACAACACTCTGCAACGCAGCTCCGTGGCGCTTACTGGAGGTACCTGGTGGGCTAGTTGGCCCCTAGGGGACCTCTGGATTGAAGAGGAATTAATTCCCCAACTTAAAACGCGCCACAGGGCGTGTTTGCACACATATCACCTCAGGCCCCACCCCCTACCTTCCACCACTGTGCAAACGTGCCCCGTGGCGTGTTTTAAGTTGGGGGATTGAGTCCCCTTGAATCCTGAGGTCCCCTGGCGGCCAACTAGCCCACCAGGTACCTCCCGTATGCGCCAGGGAGCTGCGTTGCAGAGAGGTGTTCAGAGTCCACGCCTCTTTTTACAACACTCTGCAACGCAGCTCCGTGGCGCTTACTGGAGGTACCTGGTGGGCTAGTTGGCCCCTAGGGGACCTCTGGATTGGAGAGGAATTAATTCCCCAACTTAAAACGCGCCACAGGGCGTGATTGCACAGTATCACCTCAGGTCCCGGGGCCCCCCGGGGCCTGGCCTCCGTTGGGGGCCGTGGGGGGTCGCTAATACCCCCACGGTCCCAGCTGGCTCCCCGCGTCCTGCGGGAGCCGGCATTGCTTTTCCACCTGGGGAGCAGCTAACATGCTGCTCCCCATGTGGAAAAGCAATCAGCTTTGCTTCATTGAAGCGAGAGCAGGTTTCCCTGCTCTCGCTTCAATGAAGCTCCCGCCATGTCATTGCTACAGTGTCCTGGGATGAGCACCCCGGAAAACTGCAGGAGCCGGCCCTGGGGGGTGGCGGTCCCCAGGGCCTATACAAGTCTCCAGGAGGGGGGCCGCATGGACCCCGTCCCACATTGACAAGTTGCCCCACGGGGTGGCGGTCCCCGGGGCTGGGGGGGCCTGAGAGCCCCCCCACCCCAAATTATTTCAAGCCACAAGGGGTGCCGATCCCCGGGGCTGGGGGGGCTGAGAGCCCCCTCACCCATGTTGAAGAAGCCCCAGGGGCTGGCAGTCCCCGGGGTGCCGTAAGCCCCCCACATACACAATGTTCGAGCTCCAGGGGTGGCGGTCCCTGGGGCAGTGTGGGGGGATTGGGACCCCCCACACTTTTTTTCTATTCTGCCCTCGGGATTTAGCCCCCCCGGGGGCAAATTAGCATATTCAGCGTGGGAGCCAGCGCTGATTATTATTTTTTTTTACCGGCCGAAATTTGCGCTGGGTGCGCGAATCTCGACGATTTGTTTTTTTTTTAAATGCTTTTTTTGGCCCTGGGGGTCCCTGTGGGACACCCTGAGCAGGCCTAGGAGGTCAGGGTGTTTCTACCCTGCCCCCTTGTCGCGTTTTGCGCCTTTTTTGGTGGGCTTTCTTGTGCCTGGGTTCTACCAAGGCACAAGATGGCTGCCAACCCTTCCTGATTCAGAGTGTTGGCAGCCAATAAGCATACAGCTCGTGCTCAGGAGGGTTTGGGGAGGGTGCGCGGATCCTCCGAGGCCATAGATATATATGTACTTTTACCTCTAATTTTCTCAGGAACTAATGAACGGATTTACACCATTTAAGCAAAAGGCACGAGTCAGAACTGAGGACTACCTCTTTGCCGAATTTGGTGTAATTCCATTCAGCAGTTCAAGCTGTAGCTGCGTCAAAAGGTCCTATGGGAAAATGCATGGGGAAAACGCATTTTGGGTCTCCCCTTTTTTCTCGGCCCCCGCTTGACGAATCAACGTGAAATTTTCAGGATAGGAGTGGAGCGGAGCTGGCCAAAAGTTTGGAAAATTTTGCAATGATTCGTCAATCGGCGCCAACGTTATTCGAAATAGAATGTTGCGGATTTCCTATGGAAAATAGGTCCTAACTATATCTACCTACTGGCAACCGCCAGTAGGTAATATATATATATATATTCAGTGAAAAAACCATAGGTTTCACACACGTTATAGTTAGCTGGACATTTCACTCGTAAAAAACCAATGAAATTCCCCCGTTATAGTTAGTTAAGCTAACTATAACTCGCGCACCCGCAATCCACTGCTGATGACGTCACATATTACAACACTCATGACATGGTCAGTGACATCACTCATGACATCACTGATGACATCTCAAATGACATCACTGATGACATCATCCAGTGAATGTGTATTTTTCTGAAAATTAAATATGTTTTATATATGTATATCTCACGGACGATGGAAGAATAAAAGGGTATATAAGTGTCTAAATGGATGATTTGTTTTTGAAAAATTAATTGTATAACTGACTGATTAAGTGTATCTTAGTGAATATATGGCTTACTGAGTAATGTTTAAATATGTAATTATCTGTATCAGTCTCTCACTTTGTGTATAAGTGGCTGCATGGGTTGGTGAGTAGCTACATGGGTGTTTATATAGGATATTAGGTGGTTTTTTGAGTATCAGTCTGAGTGTCTGCATGGTTCGGTGGGGGGTATTACGTAGTGCATAGGTGCATGAATGAGTGACTCACTGGTTGTATGTGTTGAAGACAGCATGTGTGCAGGACTGTATGGGTGGATGAGTGTGTGTATGGGTGTGTTAGTGAGTGATTGACTGTCTCAATAGTGTCTTTATGAGTAACTACATATGTTTTAAACTAGTATATGTGACTATTGGTGTATATAAGTGAGTATATGTGAGAGTGAGCGATTGAAAGAGTTCCTGTATGAATAAGTATGTGTTTCTATAAGTGATTGTTTAAAAGACTAAGTATGTGTAAGTTTCCGTAGAAGTAAGTGTGGTGGTGTGTGTATAACTGTATATGCAAATAAATCTATGTTTGATTCTTTATTTTCATGAGTGAGTATGTGTGTCAGTAACTCTGTGGATGAGTGGCATTGTGTAGCAGGATGTATAGGTGTATGAGTACATATGATGAGTGAGTACATGTATGAGTGACTGTACAGGACTGTTTGTGAATGAGTGGATGTGTATGTGTATCTTAGAATTACTCAAGAGGTTGTTGTAACTGGTATTGGTATGTCCATTTGTTTGATAATTTTAGCCTCTATTTTTGAATGTGTGTTTCAAAGGTTATATTAGGGTGAGAGGAGGTCTGTCACTCTGTCACAAGGATGATGTCATCAGTGATGTCATTTGAGATGTCATCAGTGATGTCATGAGTGATGTCACTGACCATGTCATGAGTGTTGTAATATGTGACGTCATCAGCAGTGGATTGCGGGTGCGCGAGTTATAGTTAGCTTAACTAACTACAACGGGGGAATTTCATTGGTTTTTTACGAGTGAAATGTCCAGCTAACTATAATGTGTGTGAAACCTATGGTTTTTTCACTGAATTTGCAAGGTTTTTTAAATGCTAATTCCTAACTATAACGTGTGTGAAACCCATGGTTTTTTCACTGAATTTGCAAGGTTTTTTTATATGCTAATTCCTAACTATAACGTGTGTGAAACCCATGGTTTTTTCACTGAATTTGCAAGGTTTTTTAAATGCTAATTCCTAACTATAACGTGTGTGAAACCCATGGTTTTTTCAGTGAATTTGTATGGTTTTTTAAATGCTAATTCTTACCTATAACGTGTGTGAAACCCATGGTTTTTTCAGTGATTTTGTATGGTTTTTTAAATACAAATTCTTATATTAAACGTGTGATTTTTTTTTTTTTGAAGGTTTTTTACATCTTTTTATTTTTACTTTATATTCTCTTTAAACACTATGCTTATTTTTTCAAAAATTTTCAATATATTATTTTTTCTCTTTTTTTTTTTTTACCAAACAGGTAAGATATATTAGTATAACATAGTGATTCTTTTTTTCCATTTTTTTTTTTTGTTTTTTTTTTTACGTGCGCGTACGGTAAGCTTACGGTAAGCGTTCGTTTTTTGTAATGTACGTAATATTTCTACTCTTTTTGCGTATGGTTACGCAATTTACATAGCCGTGCGTACTGCGTACGCGGCGCGTAAGCGCATACGTTACACGCGCATGTTACGCAGAAGTGTTGGGGCGCGCCTGTTATGCGCATGCGCGCGTGCGCGTGTCTTTTAAACGCGCCTGCGTACTTTTACCGTAAGCGCTCCGTAAGCGCTCCGTAAGCGTAACGTACGCGCACGGTGGGTCATGTGATCAATAAACTAAACTTTTGATTGGTTTAAAGTACTTTCAGTTCTAGAACTCTCCTACACCACACCCATTCCCCTCATTTCTGCTTGTGATCCCTTAGGAAAAGGAGCTGAGTTGTCTTTGGGATACGATGGCAGATCAGCACTCCTCTTCTGACAGTGAGGCTAGCAGCACCACCATCAGGCAGAGAAGGAGGAAACAGAAGAGCTCTTTTATATGGGAGTTTTTCTTTTCCTGAGGGCCAGAAAAAAGTAAATGCTGCTTTAGTGACTTGCAAGCTTTGCCAGCGTGTACTTTCTAGAGGTAATCCTAACAAGAAGTATTCCTTCGGGAATCACACTATGTTAAGACACCTTGAGGATGTACACCCTAGGACACATGCTCGACATACTGGAGGAAACCCTTCAGTAAGTCGACCAAGCACATCCACAGCAGCTCAGCCGAGTCCATCTTCGGCAGCTCAGCTGAGCCCTTCATCTGTGGGGGGAGATTCACCTTTTTCTGGTCCTGTGGAAACTAACCATCAATTTGCGAGGGTTACAATGCGGTGCTCAAATTGCCATGGTCTAATTGTTCGTGGGCAGACCAGTGTTCCCCTAAGTAACAACAGAATAGAATAGACCAGCACATTTGTCCTACCAGCTAATATTCCCATTCTTCCTTTCCTCTGTCCCTGCATGAACACAACGGCTCTTTTAAGAGCCAACCTTACCTCTCAACTTTTTAAAAAAATTTCTTAAATACTTTTTTTTTTTTGTTTTTTTTTAAAAAACACTAAAAAACAATTACCACATTACAAGGTCCTTGAGGGATTAATAACGAAATACAGAAAATCTGTTTGAGGAGAAGTGGAAAAAAGGGACCATCAAATTTCTGACTTACCTGACCCACCCAAAAATTTAATTATCAATTTAAAATTTATTGAAATTGCTTGAAAAAATGGTTTTATTTTTCAAAAATTTTCTTTCTCAATCTGAAAAAAAAGAAAAAAGTATTAATATTTAATAAAACATTTTATAATACAGTACACGTATTTACATATTTTCCAAAAACAATTTTTTGCCTTTTTTTTGCTGTTTTCAGAATATATTGCATTTCACTATAAATCGTGAAAGCAATTGCATTCATCACTTAACAGCGGGCAAAAAAAAAATAACAATCTCAATGATTGTTTTAAAAAAGCCCAGAATCTCTTCTCACTTAAACATAACATTATAGAAATGCAAAATATTCAAAAAAAATATCATCTAATAACAATAACTATTTCTAAAAAATACCGTCTGACAATTTTGTTACAGAAGCATAATCACAAAAATAATATATCTCATATAACTCCACAATACATCTGGTTACCTTTCCTGGCCAAATGGTAATTTTAAAATTCTTTTTTGATTAAATTTCCAATGGTAATCCAATAAAATTCCAAAATTTAAATTGTACAGATGTTACTGATTCTCTCTAAAATTTTGGTTTCCGAAAGATTAATTAGGAATTAAATAAGTCCACAATACAATTGGTTACCTTTCCTTTAGGCCAAATGGTAATTTTAAAAATCTTTTTATTTAAAAATTCCAATGGTAATCCAATAAAATGGTAAAATTGTTTTGTACAGATGTTGCCAATTCTCTCTAAAATTTAGGTTTCAGGAAGATTAGATAGGAATTTGCTAAATCAAAAGGCAAACGTTGTTTGAAAACCAATTGACAATCATTACACATTGTCCAGCCTTTTTTACATTTTAGATAAACTGTGTAATGACCAGAAGTTACAGTAGGTCCATCATGGAAAATTATTGCAACTGTTACAAAAGTTTTTCCTGAAATTGATAATTGCTGTCCTGTAAACTTCTTTATTAAAGTATCCAATTTTGAACCATCAGCTCTACATCGTTGCATCATTAAAATTACATACTGTCCGTATTCCTTTAAAATTAACGTTGAAAACATGTCAGATTTACACTCACCGCATTCCATGCTATGATTAGCATCTTTAACTAATTTAGCAAAAGTGACTGTTTTACTCTCTGGCAATGTTAAATAAATAAATCTTTATGAATCAACATTAGAGCCACATGTATTGAAACAGTTTTCACAACTATGTTCCCATTTATAAGAGAGACCAAACATATTTTCAATTTGTACCCCTTCTTCTTCCAGTACCTGAAGAAAATACATCAAGAATTCCTGTGCGTCTTGCTGTACATTTTGAGAAAACTGTGTACATCCTGAACATACATCTAAAAGTTTTCTAATTTCAGTAGCACTTTCTATTTTAGTTTTATCATTACTGAGCTTTTCAAAAAGAAGACTCAACTCAGAACAGAATCTTTTTCGCTGATTTACTATTATCTCCTCTTGCAAACTTTCAAGATAAAATACAACATTCAGCACTGCATTAGCGTAGCAGTTGACACCAGAGCTATTTTCAAAATGACAACCAACAACCTCTTCAACATTTTCCTTTTTCTTTTTGCTTGCAATTACATCACTCTTCTTTTTTTTTCTCCTCTCTACATTCACATTACAGATATTCTCAATTCTCCTTTTTCGAGAAACAACACGTTTTTCCAACACAGGATACTGACCTAAATGAGGAGCATAGGCTCTTCTTAACCCCTTCAGTGCCCATGACGAGCTGGACTCGTCATGGGCTGCGGTGGCGCTGTGCCCATGACGAGTCCAGCTCGTCATGAACTCCGCCCGCTAATGCAAAGCGCGGCACTGGGCGGGGAAAGGGGCGGGCATGCAAGGGGTTAATCTATTATACTCCTTTACACAATTTGCATCAGCACTAACTTTTGAGTCATCAAAGTCTATCATAAATAAACCAGATAATGTTTTCACTCGTGACAAAGCAACATAAGCCATCCCTTCTTTGAACACAGTTGAACCAATGTTCACAAAAGCACAATCTACAGTCAATCCTTGAGACTTGTGAATAGTTACAGCATATGCTAGAGAAAACGGAAACTGCTTCCTACGTACATATAAGTCTTTCACAAGCATGAAACGAACTGTACAACGACAAATGTCTATAACTTCTTCTATCTGATCAAATTTTATTTTTAAACATTCAATTCCATCTTTTTTCTGGTAATTAATAAAACCCACAACTCTTCCCATTGCTCCATTCACTAAACCTTTTTCAACATCCAAATTTCTCCTTAAAAATACTCTACAGTTTTATGCAAACATATAGATTTTTTTCTAATCCAGCAGTTTTGGAAATGTTCTTCTCTAGTGAATCCAATTTATTTTTCAGTTTGCCTGTTAATGTAATAGTAATTCTTTCATGCTGAATTTTGTCCACTGCTTCCAATTTCCTAATTTCTTCCTTTTCCAATTTCAAAAGTTCCTCATTGAATATTGAGCATTCACGTAGAGTTGGCATTAAGCAGATTACACTTTTCTTTTCTGCAATGTTCTTGTATATTTTCTCAGCAACTATTTCTTCCTTTGGGAATAAATTATGTAGCAACCGACTCTGTAATGCTTTCGTGCCAGCTTCAGTGAGTAGTCCAATTCTGATATCTTTCAGAATACTTCCATATTCTTCATCGTTTGCTTGCCTCATATTAGTAGTAAGTTCCTTGTACTCAAAGAAGGACCAAATATTTGCATTACCAATGCTTCCCAATGATTTCTTTGTGTCTTCATGTGTCACAGTATTAAACACTGGTTGTCCTTTAACTGGAGTAAGCTGTAGAAGATCCCCAAAAACTATGACATGTTTTCCACCAAATAACACGTCATAGTCTCTCCTTAGAATTTGCTGCATTCTTAAATGCACAAAGGCAAGCATTAAGTTTGATACCATGCTCACCTCATCAATAATGAGAACTTGCATCTTCTTCAATACTCTTGAAACTTCCAAGCATGCTTCTCCAGTTAGCTTGTGGTATTGTATTTTGTTTTCATGCTCCACTGGTAACATTAGCAAACGATGTAAGGTGATTCCTTTTATGTTATATGCTGCTAACCCAGTTGGAGCAGTAACTACACAAGACAAAGTAGAATCCGTTTTTTGCTGTAGGTAGCGTCTGATGACTTTTATTAAGAAACTTTTTCCAGTTCCAGCTTGTCCGCTTACATACATCCTGATTAGTTGAAATGATGTGCATGAGCACTCTTTTTTTTCATGTAGTAATCCGTGATCAATTTTGTTTCTGATCTCTTCATAAATTTGTTGCTGCTCTTCATTCAGTTGTCTTTCCAAATTTGGTAAGTCTATTAATTCTTCTTGAGCTTGATTCATAGCCGTTTCCACTTCAGTCATGGCTGTTGCAGCTTCATTTTCTATGATTGGTTGTCCAAGGGGATCTTGACTGAGTGTTCCAGAACTTTGGGTGTCTTGAGAACTGTCTCTAGCTACTTCAGCTGCAATTGTAGTTTCCTGTTCAATTTCTTCATTTAACATTTGGACATAAGTTATGAAAGTACTGCATTCTATGCTGTCTTTGCAAGCATTAAAGGAATCTTCATAGCTTTGAAATTCTCCCAGTAGTTCGTCCTCTGAACGCCATGGTTTAAACAGCTGTAAAAGAGCCAAGTAGTAAAATTCCTTTTTGTCAGTAGTTTCGCAGCTGAGCTTCATGTGATTTATCAAACTTCCTTTTGTTTGCTTCACCAAACATCCTTCCTCACCAATGACTTTATATTTTCCATTGTTGATGTCTTATGTGGCTTTCCGTGAATAAATGTAGTTCTGCAGCACTTCATAGAGACACATGTTTTCCAGATGATGACTTCTTTTTGGATAATATGTGTCCAACATGTTTGATTTCAAAATATCTGTACTTTCTGGGTCATTCTCGGCCAAATATTCAATTTCTCCAACAGATTTCAGTACCCGATTTCTCATTGCTGCAAGGCCTAAACTTGCCCAAATTATTCTTCTTGATTTCGAGTAGAGACTTGCAGAAGATAACCTATCTGAACATTCGTAGGATCCAATTTCTCGATGCGATAACATCTTTAAACTGAAACTGTATAGCTTCTTACTGACAGTCTTCTCGTGAGAAATCTCTTCCCACATTTCTTTCAATTCAGTTTTTTCTGATTTAGTAATGTAAGATGTTACATATCGAGCAACAGCAATGGAATTGTCAGCTACATACTGTATATCCATGTTAGCATTCCACATGGATAAAATGACTGGGTTGTAGTCATTTATATTTTTTGATTCTTCTTTTCTTTTTAGGTTGTAGGTATTCTTAGGTGATTTTCTTGTAATAGTATGTCTCACAGCTGACATAAAACTGTTTACTATTCCTTTTGAAAGAACAGGTCTAGGAAATCCAAATCGACATTTAGTGTAGAATTTATCTTTGCTCTTGTATTTCCGTCGACAGTATTTTCCACACCGATGACTTTGGAAACGTAAAACTTGCTCCTTTAACTTTTTCTCTTCTGTGCTTTTTGGTATAGCACATGTTGCATATTCTTCAATGAAAGATAACACTGCTTCATCAGTATCTGTTCCAAATTTTGGGGCATCCTTGATCCACAACAGCATATGAATATGAGGAGCACCTCTTGCTTGGTACTCTTTTCTCCAAAAGAAATCCACAACTTCTCCAAGAGGTGGATTTTTTTTATTGCAGATGAAGCACATCATGGCCTCAAATCTATGATTGAAATATCTGCAAACATTAACCGGATCCAATGAGCACAGTTCTCCTGCTGTCTTGTATTCGATGTTTTTAATGTTTGAATTTGCCTCTCGTAGAAAATCCAGTAAATCATCCCAAGCGTACTCGGCACAGCTTAGGGTAAGGAACCATGTTGGAGTTCCTAAATTCCGTAACATGCATTTTAATTCACCATGGCGTCGGTACCAATATTCATTTGTCCCACGCTGACAAGCCATCAGATTGATCAGTTGTGTTTCCAAATGATCATCTCGGTGCTGCACTTTCTCCATAAAATCCTTAGCAGACACATTTTGTAAATGTACTCCACTTTTTAAAATGTGATTTACTGCATAAGATAATGCAGACAAGTCGCTTTCAAATAAAAGATGGAACAAATAAGGAATACTTTGTCGAAATCTTGGATCTTCTGCATATAGTCTTGTAGTCCGATACTCAGAAGCTGGAATCTGTTCTGGACGTTCATCGTATCGTCCTCCTTTTCCTGTAGGAAACAGCTGGGGAAAACATCGAGCTTCCAAGCTCTCCTCCCATACACTCACGGGAGTTCCTTTTGCTTTCTTCATCTGAAACAGATCAATAGTGTCTCCCATAACTTCTTTTGAATGAAGAGGATGTATGCTAAAATGTTCATAAATTTCTTCTTCCTTTGACTTGTCCACTTTTTCAATTTGTCCAGTTGGTGTTTCTGTGTCTTCTTGTAAATCTTCTTCTTCTTCTTCTATATAAATTGATTCATACCATTTGTTATTCCTTTTCAAATACAAATTTGCTCTTTGTACTTTCCGTACATCTACCAGCTCCTGCCAAATCTTCTTATTCTTTGTAGGTACACCATTAACCAGAATAACTAATGGTTCACTTTCCAAAGTATCTGCATCAATAGTTTCCATATTTTTTTTCAAATCCAAGGGCAAATACACCACTCTACCTTTTAAACCTCTCAGTAAATCTGAAGGAGGTAATTTACCAGTTTTGGGCTCCATACGTACTATGGTCTGGAACGGATGAACACATTGAATGAGTATAGACTCATATGTATTTAATTCAGAAAGTTCGGCAGGAATAGCATCCAATTCTAAATTATTATGTACAGCTCTGGTCGGCATTCTATTTTCTTCTAACTTGTTATAACAGTATTTACAAATACGCTGATCTTCACCCAATTCAAAACAATTTTCAAGAAATATATATGTTGCAAAATCCTTCCACTTATAATTATCTTCATTTTCACTTTTTCTGTAGAGATCAATATTCCTGGTTTGATTTCTATAATGAGTTCTGCGGCAACAAATACAAGTAATATTTGGTCTTTCATTAGAGATTATTGCAAATTTTGTCATTTGATCATCAAATTTCTTACTTACAGAGGGTTCTACATTCTCTTCCACATCTTCCTCAATAACTGTGTCTTTACCTGCACTGTCTTGTTCTGGACCAAAGTAACTAAACTGAATTTCATCAGTAACCTTCTCTACATCTGATACCGATCCACGGAACAGAGCCCTATTCAATTCATCTAACTTTATTGCTGGACTTTTAGCAAAATACAACCATCTCACAAACTTTCTCATTTCAGTATGATGAACAGCCAGCATCCTAAAATGATGAAAAACACTTTTACACACTTTTCTAGATAGACAAGCCAGAGAATGTCCCCGCAAACCAGTATTCTCTCTCACTCTCCATGGATCTAGACTTTGAAGCACCTTAATCTTCTGTTTAACACTTTTTTTTACTATATTCTCTTAGAAACTCACAAAATTTATCAATAGATTCCTGATGCACAGTGCAAATACTACTACAATTCCAAGTATACACTGGGGCTTTAGGACGTCTCCCCATAACCTCATCCGCCATCACTTGTTCCTCATCTCTTGGAAACATTTTCTCCTTCTCCATTATACAACCATTTTTCAATTCATAAGCACGACCTCTGGTGTCAACTGCATGCAGCAAACTATTACTTTGAAGATAACTCTTTTCATTAAAAAAAGGTTCACTACTTGAAATATGCATCCATTCTCCTAAAAACACTTTACAAAAGTTTGTTCTTTTCACTAGTCTTTTCCTTTTGCTTTGTGATTTCAGTACATTGACCATTTTATCTAATGTACGCATCCTGTTCAAAAATAAAATGAATAGTTTCCTTTTTAATTCTAAAGCCTTTACTACAATGGCTTCAATTTCTTTTTTTCTCTTATAAAATTTTGCTTTTTTCTTATATTTCTTCACATCCTACTCTTCTCTGAAACATTTTTCTACGAATCTCTTTAAATGCTGTTTTTCTTTTTAAGTTAATCTTTATTGTTTCTGAAGGTATATTTGCATTAACTAAATGCTCAATTTTTTCCTGTTGTTTTCTATTTAAAACATTATTTCCAGTACAGACATTTTGTAAATTTTTCCTTTTTTTGAAGATATTTTTAAAAAAATCTTTTGTCTGCTTACCAGAAGACTTTCTCTTTTTCCCAACATAAGCATCTCCAACTAACTTAGGTCCTCCAGTTGTCTTCAAATATAGATTTTTTTTGTGGTTTTTCCTTAGTCTGGATTTTGTAGGCATCTTAAATTTTGTTCACTGCTCTTCAGCAATACCTGAAAAAAACTAAGAAAAAATTCCTTTATTTTATTTAAATATATTACTATATTTTTTATTATCTTTTCAAATCTTAAAATACTATATACCCCTTTCCTACAAGTGAAAATCACAATAAAACCATCACAAATTAAATATCTAAAAACAATTCCTGTGTGCACACAGAGTCATGGTTTGATATTAAGCAGAAAACAACATTTCTTTGTCAATTTGAAAGCACACTTACTACTCTTTTTTTGGCAAGTGATAAGTACTTTTACAGTCTGACACATTTTCATTCCACTTTTCAGATTCTGAAAACAGCACATGTCCAAACAGCTTTTTGAGACCAGGAACATGTGTAACCTGGGTGAATGACTACACTCCAGCAAGGGCAACCAGCCTTAGTGATGCTGAATGTATTTGCATTACTCACTGCAACCTCAAACCCCACTCGGTTGTGAATACTATGCATGATTCTACGGGGTAAGCAGCTGGGTGTGTGCTAAGAGTCTGCTTCTGCAGAAAAATAGCTGCCCCTTTCCTACTAATGCAAATGTAAAATTACCAGAGTACTACGCAATAAATCTCTGTCAACAATTCCTCTTTGCACACAGAGTCATGGTTTGATATTAGGCAGAAAACGAAATTTCTTTGCCAATTTGAAAGCAAACTTACTACTCTTTTTTTGGCAAGTGATAAGTACTTTTACTGTCTGACACATTTTCAATCCACTTTTCAGATTCTGAAAACAGCACATGTCCAAACAGCTTTTTGAGACCAGGAACATGTGTAACATGGGTGAATGACTACACTCCAGCAAGGGCAACCAGCCTTAGTGATGCTGAATGTATTTGCATTACTCACTGCAACCTCAAACCCCACTCGGTTGTGAATACTATGCATGATTCTACAGGGTAAGCAGCTGGGTGTGTGCTAAGAGTCTGCTTCTGCAGAAAAATAGCTGCCCCTTTCCTACTAATGCAAATGTAAAATTACCAGAGTAATACGCAATAAATCTCTGACAACAATTCCTCTTTGCACACAGAGTCATGGTTTGATATTAGGCAGAAAACGAAATTTCTTTGCCAATTTGAAAGCACACTTACTACTCTTTTTTTGGCAAGTGATAAGTACTTTTACTGTCTGACACATTTTCAATCCACTTTTCAGAATCTGAAAACAGCACATGTCCAAACAGCTTTTTGAGACCAGGAACATGTGTAACCTGGGTGAATGACTACACTCCAGCAAGGGCAACCAGCCTTAGTGATGCTGAATGTATTTGCATTACTCACTGCAACCTCAAACCCCACTCGGTTGTGAATACTATGCATGATTCTACAGGGTAAGCAGCTGGGTGTGTGCTAAGAGTCTGCTTCTGCAGAAAAATAGCTGCCCCTTTCCTACTAATGCAAATGTAAAATTACCAGAGTACTACGCAATAAATCTCTGTCAACAATTCCTCTTTGCACACAGAGTCATCGTTTGATATTAGGCAGAAAACGAAATTTCTTTGCCAATTTGAAAGCCCACTTACTACTCTTTTTTTGGCAAGTGATAAGTACTTTTACTGTCTGACACATTTTCAATCCACTTTTCAGATTCTGAAAACAGCACATGTCCAACCAGCTTTTTGAGACCAGGAACATGTGTAACCTGGGTGAATGACTACACTCCAGCAAGGGCAACCAGCCTTAGTGATGCTGAATGTATTTGCATTACTCACTGCAACCTCAAACCCCACTCGGTTGTGAATACTATGCATGATTCTACAGGGTAAGCAGCTGGGTGTGTGCTAAGAGTCTGCTTCTGCAGAAAAATAGCTGCCCCTTTCCTACTAATGCAAATGTAAAATTACCAGAGTACTACGCAATAAATCTCTGTCAACAATTCCTCTTTGCACACAGAGTCATGGTTTGATATTAGGCAGAAAACGAAATTTCTTTGCCAATTTGAAAGCACACTTACTACTCTTTTTTTGGCAAGTGATAAGTACTTTTACAGTCTGACACATTTTCAATCCACTTTTCAGATTCTGAAAACAGCACATGTCCAAACAGCTTTTTGAGACCAGGAACATGTGTAACCTGGGTGAATGACTACACTCCAGCAAGGGCAACCAGCCTTAGTGATGCTGAATGTATTTGCATTACTCACTGCAACCTCAAACCCCACTCGGTTGTGAATACTATGCATGATTCTACAGGGTAAGCAGCTGGGTGTGTGCTAAGAGTCTGGTTCTGCAGAAAAATAGCTGCCCCTTTCCTACTAATGCAAATGTAAAATTACCAGAGTAATACACAATAAATCTCTGACAACAATTCCTCTTTGCACACAGAGTCATGGTTAGAAATTAGGCAGAAAACAAAATTTCTTTGCCAATTTGAAAGCACACTTACTACTCTTTTTTTGGCAAGTGATAAGTACTTTTACTGTCTGACACATTTTCAATCCACTTGTCAGATTCTGAAAACAGCACATGTCCAAACAGCTTTTTGAGACCAGGAACATGTGTAACCTGGGTGAATGACTACACTCCAGCAAGGGCAACCAGCCTTAGTGATGCTGAATGTATTTGCATTACTCACTGCAACCTCAAACCCCACTCGGTTGTGAATACTATGCATGATTCTACAGGGTAAGCAGCTGGGTGTGTGCTAAGAGTCTGCTTCTGCAGAAAAATAGCTGCCCCTTTCCTACTAATGCAAATGTAAAATTACCAGAGTAATACGCAATAAATCTCTGTCAACAATTCCTCTTTGCACACAGAGTCATCTTCTGATTCTATGCAGAAAACAGTATTCCTCATTTATACCAGTACACCTTAATTTATGGTGAAAACATAGTCCATAATATTTTACATGTTCCTTACATTTAAATTCTCCCAAAACACAAAATGATAAACACAACTTCAACAAAAGGAATTCCAATTCTATTATTCATTTCTTAATTTACCACATACATCCCCTCTCAAACTCATAACTCACCTGTAAAATTAGTTAGTTGTGAAAGAAATGTGGCACTCAAACAGCAGATTATCAGAGCCAGGATCTCTGTTCTGTACACCTCTCTCCTCTCAGCAGAACCAGATAATGGCAATGTTTCCCTCTCTTTTTCCACACATATACATGTTAATTTCAAATCTCAGTGCTTCCCCCTTTTTTTCAAATGTAATCACACATTTCTATTGGTTGAAAACCAACCCTTTTCCAAAAGTACCCTTCCCCCAACTTGACTTCTGCCTAGTACCCTTCCCCCAACTTGACTTCTGCCTGCTACCATAGCAACAGCTCATGGAACACTGCTGTGTGGAGTCAGGTCAGAAGTTCACCACACAATGTTTCATTTTCAAAGTGCAAGAGTGCTTGACTTTTCAAACCTAACAGCAAATCCATAGTAATGTTCTTTGGTAACACATTTTTCTGTACCAATACAAAACATGCTTCTATAAATTTACACATGCAGCCTAGTTTTTAGTGTAGAATGGTGTGAAACAGCCAATGAGTTCTTTTTATTTTAAAAAAAATATGTATGCCTCCATTTCCAAACTGTCTTTCATTTCTTTTTCCCATTCTACTGAAATACACCTCCTGAGTGCATCCAGATCTCCTTGGAAGATGTTCACAGTGTGGATTGTAGGGCACAGCTATGTCTTCTGGAGTGAAAAGTATGCAGAGAAAACAGGTATGGTGAGAGATCTTGCTTTGCCAAATGTAGACATTAAATGGATTGGTCAGAGAGGGTTAAAGTGGCACCAATTGATGCCATTGGTGAAATCCTTCATGCAAATCCAACACCCTGACCTCATAATAGTGCACTGTGGTGGCAATGACCTAGGCACTTTGACTGGGGTAGGTCTGGAAATGCTTATGAAGGAGACCTTTGCACAACTGTTTTCACTTTTCCCTAAAACTGCCTTTGCGTATTCTAACATATGCCAAAGGCAAAAATGGAACTGGTCCAACCATTTTTGTCCACAGATTGACAAAGCAAGAAAGCACGTCAACAAATCTGTTTCTGCTTTCCTCCGAGACTATGGTATGGGTTCCATTTACCACAACAACTTGCGTTACAACATGCAAGACATTTATAGAGGAGATGGTGTACACTTCACTGATGAAGGGAACAGAGTCTTCCTCTTGAACCTTAGACTCTGCATCGGTACTTACTTGTAGGTACCACTAAAAAATCACTTCATAAACACAACGGCTCTTTTTAGAGCCCCCTAATATCTAAACACTGAAATCTGAATGTTATTTCTTTTTTTATTTATTTTTTCTACCGTACGCGTACGGTAAGCTTACCGTACGCGTACCCCGCGATTTTTTTTAAAAATTAATAAATGTTTTTTTCGTACTTTTGTGTCCTTCTTTGACCCCCTTTCAAATGTTAGGGGGTCTGTAACTCTCTTCCTTGCCCCCTTTTCACGTTATCTCCCTTTTTTTTTTCTTTGTGAAACACACGAAATGGCGGCCGACACTTCCTGATTTCGTCCGATTCGAATGTTTACAGTCATGTGACAACCAATCAGATTTGAGCTCGCGCACGGCACCGTACGCGTACGGTAAGCTTACGGTAAGCGCACGGAGCATGCTTACAGATATATATATTGATTTAAATGCTATTTTCTCAGGAACTACTGAACAGATTTACACCAGACCTACAAAAGGCACATCCTTGACCTGCGGACTACCTCTCTGGCTGTAGCTGTGTCTAAAGGTCCTATGGAAAAATGCATGGGGAAAACGCGTTTTGGGACCCCCCTTTTTTCTCAGCCCCCGCTTGACGAATTACCCCGAGACTTTCAGGGTAGGAGCGGAGCATACGGCTCCATTAGTTTTGAAAATTTCGCGAGGATTCGTCAACCGGTGCCAAAGTTATTCAAAATAGAATTTTGAGATTTCCTATGGAAACACGGTCCTAACTATAACTATCTACTGGCGACCGCCAGTAGATAATATATATATGTGATCAAGCCCACTTGCTGGGTGAAATGCGTCATGCCGCCATGTCGAAGCGTCTATTTACTTGACCAATAAAAGATAGAAAACCACGCACCTGGAGTCTGTGTCCCGATCTTTGTTTTGAATTTTGAAGAAACGACAGTGGGAACTCTGGTGTTTGCTCATATATATATATATATATATATATATATATTTATATATATATATATATATATATATATATATATATATATGACCTCATTGAAGTTAGTTAGGTAATATATATATATGTATATATTACCTACTGGCGGTCGCCAGTAGGTAGTTATAGTTAGGACCCTCTTACCATAGGAAATCCGCAACATTCTATTTTGAATAACTTTGGCGCCGGTCGACGAATCCTCGCCAAATTTTCAAAATAGGTGGGGCGCTGCGTTCCGCTCCTACCCTGAAAGTGTCGGGGGGATTCGTCAAGCGGGGGCTGAGATAAAAGGGGGGTCCCAAAACGCGTTTTTCCCATGCATTTTTCTATAGGACCTTTAGACACAGCTACAGCCCGAACGGCTGAACAGAGTTAAATGAAATTTGGCAGAGAGGTAGTCTTCAGGTCAAGGAAGTGCCTTTTGTAGGTTTGGTGTAAATCTGTTCAGTAGATTCTGAGAAAATAGCCTTTAAATCAATATATATATCTGAGCCAGCTTACGGTGCGCTTACGGTGCGCTTACCGTACGCGTACGGTGACGTGCGCGAGTGCGAGCGCGATTCTGATTGGCTGTTAGATCTTAGTAAACATTCGAATCGGTCGAAACCAGGAAGCGGCGGCCGCCATTTTGTGTGTTTCACTCAGAAAAAAAAAGGTGATAACTTGAAAAGGGGGCAAGGAAGAGAGTTACAGACCCCCTAACATTTGAAAGGGGGTCAAAGAAGGACAGAAAAGTACAAAAAAAACATTTATTAATTTTAAAAAAAAAATCACGGGGTACGCGTACGGTAAGCTTACCGTACGCGTACGGTAGAAAAAAAAAATAAAAAATGAAATGAAATTCAGATTTAAGTGTTTAGATATTAGTGGGCTCTAAAAAGAGCCGTTGTGTTTTTGAAGTGATTTTTTAGTGGTACCTACAAGTAAGTACCGACGCAGAGTCTAAGGTTCAAGAGGAAGACTCTGTTCCCTTCATCAGTGAAGTGTACACCATCTCCTCTATAAATGTCTTGCATGTCGTAACGCAAGTTGTTGTGGTAAATGGAACCCATACCATAGTCACCGAGGAAAGCAGAAACAGATTTGTTGACGTGCTTTCTTGCTTTGTCAATCTGCGGACAAAAATGATTGGACCAGTTCCATTTTTGCCTTTGGCATATGTTAGAATACACAAAGGCAGTTTTAGGGAAAAGTGAAAACAGTTGTGCAAAGGTCTCCTTCATAAGCATTTCCAGACCTACCCCAGTCAAAGTGCCTAGGTCATTGCCACCACAGTGCACTATTATGAGGTCAGGGTGTTGGATTTGCATGAAGGTTTTCACCAATGGCATCATTTGGTGCCACTTTAACCCTCTCTGACCAATCCATTTAATGTCTACATTTGGCAAAGCAAGGTCTCTCACCATACCTGTTTTCTCTGCATACTTTTCACTCCAGAAGACATAGCTGTGCCCTACAATCCACACTGTGAACATCTTCAAAGGAGAACTGGATGCACTCAGGAGGTGTAATTCAGTAGAATGGTAAAAAAGAAATGAAAGACAGTTTGGAAATGGAGGCATACATATTTAAAAAAAAAAAAAAAAATGATTGGCTGTTTCATACCATTCTACAATAAAAACTAGGCTGTATGTGTAAATTTATAGAAGCATGTTTTGTATTGGTACAGAAAAATGTCTTACCAAAGAACAGTACTATGGATTTGCTGTTAGGTTTGAAAAGTCAACCACTCCTGCTCTTTGGAAATGAAACATTGTTTGGTGAACTTCTGACCTAACTCTGCACAGCAGTGTTTCAAGAGCTGTTGCTATGGTAGCAGGCAGAAGTCAAGTTGGGGGAAGGGTACTAGGCAGAAGTCAAGTTGGGGGAAGGGTACTTTTGGAAAAGGGTTGGTTTTCAACCAATAGAAATGTGTGATTACATTTGAAAAAAAGGGGGAAGCACTGAGATTTGAAACTTACATGTATATGTGTGGAAAAAGAGAGGGAAACGTTGCCATTATCTGGTTCTGCTGAGAGGAGAGAGGTGTACAGAACAGAGATCCTGGCTCTGATAATCTGCTGTTTGAGTGCCACATTTCTTTCACAACTAACTAATTTTAAAGGTGAGTTTAGAGTTTGAGAGGGGATGTATATGGTAAATTAAGAAATGAATAATAGAATTGGAATTCCTTTTGTTGAAGTTGTGTTTATCATTTTCTGTTTTGGGAGAAATTTAAATGTGAGGAACATGTAAAATAATATGGACTATGTTTTCACGATAAATTAAGGTGTACTGGTATAAATAAGGAATACTTTAAGGGTTTGAGGTTGCACTCAGTAATGCAAATACATTCAGCATCAGTAAGGCTGGTTGCCCTTGCTGGAGTGTAGTCAGTCACCCAGGCTACACATGTTGTTGGCCTCAGAAAGCTGTTTGGTATTGCTCTGGTGATTTTACATTTGCATTAGATGGAAAGGGGGAGGTATTGTTTTCTGCAGAAGCAGACTCTTAGCACACAGCCAGCTGCATATCATGTGGAATCATGCATAGTATTCACAACCGAGTGGGGTTTGAGGTTTCAGTCAGTAATGCAAATACATTCAGCATCACTAAGGCTGGTTGCCCTTGCTGGAGTGTAGTCAGTCACCCAGGTTACACATTTTGCTGGTCTGAAAATGTTGTTTGGACATGTGCTTTTTTAATAATCTGAAAAGTGGATTCATAATGTGTCAGACTGTAAAAGTACTTATCACTTGCCAAAAAAAGAGTAGTAAGTGTGCTTTCAAATTGGCAAAGAAATTTCGTTTTGTGACTAATATGAAAACATGACTCTGTGTGCAAATAGGAATTACAGGCAGAGATTTATTGCGTATTGCTCTGGTGATTTTACATTTGCATTAGATGTAAAGGGGGAGCTATTTTTTTTGTGCAGAAGCAGACTCTTAGCACACAGCCAGCTGCTTATCCTGTGGAATCATGCACAGTATTCACAACCGAGTGGGGTTTGAGGTTGCAGTCAGTAATGCAAATACATTCAGCATCACTAAGGCTGGTTGCCCTTGCTGGAGTGTACTCAGTCAACCAGGTTACACATGTTGCTGGTCTGAAAATGTTGTTTGGACATGTGCTTTTTTAAGAATCTGAAAAGTGGATTTAAAATGTGTCAGACTGTAAAAGTATTTATCACTTGCCAAAAAAAAGAGTAGTAAGTGTGGTTTCAAATTGGCAAAGAAATTTCGTTTTGTGACTAATATGAAAACATGACTCTGTGTGCAAATAGGAATTACAGGCAGAGAAGTATTGCGTATTGCTCTGGTGATTTTACATTTGCATTAGATGTAAAGGGGGAGCTATTTTTTTTGTGCAGAAGCAGACTCTTAGCACACAGCCAGCTGCTTATCCTGTGGAATCATGCACAGTATTCACAACCGAGTGGGGTTTGAGGTTGCACTTAGTAATGCAAATACATTCAGCATCACTAAGGCTGGTTGCCCTTGCTGGAGTGTAGTCAGTCACCCAGGTTACACATGTTGCTGGTCAGGTATGTTGATCTCTACAGAAAAAGTGAAAATGAAGATAATTATAAGTGGAAGGATTTTGCCACATATATATTTCTTGAAAATTGTTTTGAATTGGGTGAAGTTTAGCGTATTTGTAAATACTGTTACAACAAATTAGAAGAAAATAGAATGCCAACCAGAGCTGTACATGATAATTTAGAATTGGATGCTATTCCTGCCGAACTTTCTGAATTAAATACATATGAGTCTATACTTATTCAATGTGTTCATCCCTTCCAGACCATAGTACGTATGGAGACCAAAACTGGTAAATTACCTCCTTCATATTTACTGAGAGGTTTAAAAGGTAGAGTGGTGTATTTGCCTTTGGATTTGCAAAAAAATATGGAAACTATTGATGCAGATACTTTGGAAAGTGAACCATTAGTTATTCTGGTTTATTGTATATCTACAAAGAATAAGAAGATTTGGCAGGAGCTGGTAGATGTACGGAAAGTACAAAGAGCAAATTTGTATTTGAAAAGGAATAACAAATGGTATGAATCAATTTATATAGAAGAAGAAGAAGAAGATTTACAAGAAGACACAGAAACACCAACTGGACAAATTGAAAAAGTGGACAAGTCAAAGGAAGAAGAAATTTATGAACATTTTAGCATACATCCTCTACATTCAAAAGAAGCTATGGGAGACAATATTGATCTGTTTCAGATGAAGAAAGCAAAAGGAACTCCCGTGAGTGTATGGGAGGAGAGCTTGGAAGCTCGATGTTTTCCCCAGCTGTTTCCTAAAGGAAAAGGAGGACGATACGATGAACGTCCAGAACAGATTCCAGCTTCTGAGTATCGGACTACAAGACTATATGCAGAAGATCCCAGATTTCGACAAAGTATTCCTTATTTGTTCCATATTTTATTTGAAAGCGACTTGTCTGCACTATCTTATGCAGTAAATCACATTTTAAAAAGTGGAGTACATTTACAAAATGTGTCTGCTAAGGATTTTATGGAGAAAGTGCAGCACCGAGATGATCATTTGGAAACACAACTGATCAATCTGATGGCTTGTCAGCGTGGGACAAATGAATATTGGTACCGACGCCATGGTGAATTAAAATGCATGTTACGGAATTTAGGAACACCAACATGGTTCCTTACCCTAAGCTGTGCTGAGTACGCTTGGGATGATTTACTGGATTTTCTACGAGAGGCAAATTCAAACATTAAAAACATTGAATACAAGACAGCAGGAGAACTGTGCTCATTGGATCCGGTTAATGTTTGCAGATATTTCAATCATAGATTTGAGGCTATGATGTCCTTCATCTGCAATAAAAAAAAATCCACCCCTTGGAGAAGTAGCGGATTTCTTTTGGAGAAAAGAGTACCAGGCAAGAGGTGCTCCTCATATTCATATGCTGTTGTGGATCAAGGATGCCCCAAAGTTTGGAACAGATACTGATGAAGCAGTGTTATCTTACATTGAAAAATATGCAACATGTGCTATACCAAAAAGCACAGAAGAGAAAAAGTTAAAGGAGCAAGTTTTACGTTTCCAAAGTCATCGGTGTGGAAAATACTGTCGACAGAAATACAAGAGCAAAGATAAATACTACACTAAATGTCGATTTGGATTTCCTAGACCTGTTCTTTCAAATGGAAGAGTAAACAATTTTATGTCATCTGTGAGACATACTATCACAAGAAAATCACCTAAGAATACCTACAACCTAAAAAGAAAAGAAGAATCAAAAAATATAAATGACTACAACCCAGTCATTTTATCCATGTGGAATGCTAACATGGATATACAGTATGTAGCTGACAATTCCATTGCTGTTGCTCGATATGTAACGTCTTACATTACTAAATCTGAAAAAACTGAATTGAAAGAAATGTGGGAAGAGATTTCTCACGAGAAGACTGTCAGTAAGAAGCTGTACAGTTTCAGTTTAAAGATGTTATCGCATCGAGAAATTGGATCCTACGAATGTTCAGATAGGTTATCTTCTGCAAGTCTCTACTCGAAATCAAGAAGAATAATTTGTGCAAGTTTAGGCCTTGCAGCAATGAGAAATCGGGTACTGAAATCTGTTGGAGAAACTGAATATTTGGCCGAGAATGACCCAGAAAGTACAGATATTTTGAAATCCAACATGTTGGACACATATTATCCAAAAAGAAGTCATCATCTGGAAAACATGTGTCTCTATGAAGTGCTGCAGAACTACATTTATTCACGGAAAGCCGCAGAAGACATCAACAATGGAAAATATAAAGTCATTGGTGAGGAAGGATGTTTGGTGAAGCAAACAAAAGGAAGTTTGATAAATCACAGGAAGCTGAGTTGCGACACTACTGACAAAAAGGAATTTTACTACTTGGCTCTTTTACAGCTGTTTAAACCATGGCGTACAGAGGATGAACTACTGGGAGAATTTCAAAGCTATGAAGATTCTTTTAATGCTTGCAAAGACAGCATACAATGCAGTGCATTCTCAACTTATCTGCAAATGTTAAATGAAGAAATTGAACAGGAAACTACAATTGCAGCTGAAGTAGCTAGAGACAGTTCTCAAGACAGCCAAAGTTCAGGAACACTCAGTCAAGATCCCCTAGGACAACCAATCGTTGAAAATGAAGCATCAATAGCCATGAATGAAGTGGAAACGGCTATGAATCAAGCTCAAGAAGAATTTATAGACTTACAAAATTTGGAAAGACAACTGAATGAAGAGCAGCAACAAATTTATGAAGAGATCAGAAGCAAAATTGATCACGGATTACTACATGAAAAAAAAGAGTGCTCATGCACATCATTTCATCCAATCAGGATGTATGTAAGCGGACAAGCTGGAACTGGAAAACGTTTCTTAATAAAAGTCATCAGAAGCTACCTACAGCAAAAAACGGATTCTACTTTGTCTTGTGTGGTTACTGCTCCAACTGGGTTAGCAGCATATAACATAAAAGGAATCACCTTACATCGTTTGCTAATGTTACCAGTGGAGCATGAGAACAAAATACAATACAACAAGCTAACTGGAGAAGCATGCTTGGAAGTTTCAAGAGTATTGAAGAAGATGCAAGTTCTCATTATTGATGAGGTGAGCATGGTATCAAACTTAATGCTTGCCTTTGTGCATTTAAGAATGCAGCAAATTCTAAGGACAGACTATGACGTGTTATTTGGTGGAAAACTTGTCATAGTTTTTGGGGATCTTCTACAACTTACTCCAGTTAAAGGACAACCAGTGTTTAATACTATGACACATGAAGACACAAAGAAGTCATTGGGAAGCATCGGTAATGCAAATATTTGGTCCTTCTTTGAGTACAAGGAACTTACTACTAATATGAGGCAAGCAAACGATGAAGAATATGGAAGTATTCTGAAAGATATCAGAATTGGACTACTCAATGAAGCTGGCACGAAAGCATTACAGAGTCGGCTGCTACATAACTTATTTCCAAAGGAAGAAATAGTTGCAGAGAAGATATACAAGAACATTGCAGAAAAGAAAAGTGCCATCTGCTTAATGCCAACTCTACGTGAATGCTCAATATTCAATGAGGAGCTTTTAAAATTGGAAAAGGAAGATATCAGGAAATTGGAAGCAGTGGACAAAATTGAGGATGGAAGAATTACTATCACATTAACAGGCACACTGAAAAATAAATTGGATTCACTAGAGAAGAACATTTCCAAAACAGCTGGATTAGAAAAAAATCTATATGTTTGCATGAACTGTAGAGTATTTTTAAGGAGAAATTTGGATGTTGAAAAAGGTTTAGTTAATGGAGCTATGGGAAGAGTTGTGGGTTTTATTAATTATCAGAAAAAAGATGGAATTGAATGTTTAAAAATAAAATTTGATCAGATAGAAGAAGTTAAAGACATTTGTCGTTGTTCAGTTCGTTTCATGCTTGTGAAAGACTTATATGTACGTAGGAAGCAGTTTCCGTTTTCTCTAGCATATGCTGTAACTATCCACAAGTCTCAAGGATTGACTGTAGATTGTGCTTTTGTGAACATTGGTTCAACTGCGTTCAAAGAAGGTATGGCTTATGTAGCTTTGTCACGAATGAAAACATTATCTGGTTTATTCATGATAGACTTTGATGACTCAAAAGTTAGTGCTGATACAAATTGTGTAAAGGAGTATAATAGATTAAGAAGAACCTATGCTCCTCATTTAGGTCAGTATCCTGTGTTTGAGAAACGTGTAGTTTCTCGTAAAAGGAGAAATGAGAATATCTGTAATGAAGATGTAGAGAGGAGGAAAAAAAAGAGGAGTGATGTAATTGCAAGCAAAAAGAAAAAGGAAAATGTTGAAGAGAATGTAGGTTGTCATTTTGAAAATAGCTCTGGTGTCAACTGCTACGCTAATGTAGTGCTGAATGTTGCATTTTATCTGGAAAGTGTGCAAGACCAGATAATAGTAAATCAGAGAAAAAGATTCTGTTCTGAGTTGAGTCTCCTTTTTCAAAAGCTGAGTAATGATAAAACTCAAATAGAAAGTGCTACTGAAATTAGAAAACTTTTAGATGTATGTTCAGGACGAACACAGTTTTCTCAAAATGTACAGCAAGACGCACAGGAATTCTTGATGTTTTTTCTTCAGGTACTGGAAGAAGAAGGGGTTCCCATTGAAAATATGTTTGGTGTCTCTTATAAATGGGAACATAGTTGTGAAAACTGTTACAATACATGTGGCTCTAATGTTGATTCTGAAAGGTTTATTTATTTAACATTGCCAGAAAGTAAAACAGTCACTTTTGCTAAATTAGTTAAAGATGCTAATCATAGCATGGAATGCAGTGAGTGTCAATCTGAAATGTTTTCAACGTTAATTTTAAAGGAATACAGAAAATATGTAATTTTAATGATGCAACGATGTAAAGCTGATGGTTAAAAATTGGATACTTTAATAAAGAAGTTTAGAGGACAGCAATTTTCAATTTCAGGAAAAACGTTTGTAACAGTTGCAATAATTTTCCATGAAGGACCTACTGTTACTTCTGGACATTACACAGTTTATCTTAAATGTGAAAAAGGCTGGACACTGTGTAATGATTCCCAATTGATTTTCAAGCAACGTTTGCCTTTTGATTTAGCAAATTCCTATCTAATCTTCCTGAAACCTAAATTTTAGAGAGACTTGGCAAGATCTGTACAAAACAATTTTACCATTTTATTGGATTACCATTGGAATTTAAAAAAAAAATGATTTTACAAATTATCATTTGGCCTAATGGAAAGGTAACCAATTGTAATGTGGACTTTTTAAATTTTTAATGAAACTTTGGAAAACCAAAAATTTAGACAAAATCGGTAACATCTGCACAATTTAAATTTTGGAATGTTATTGGATTGCCATTGGAAATTTATTCAAAAAAGATTTTTAAAATTACTATTTGGCCATGAGGAAAGGTAAACAATTGTATTGTGGACTTATTTAATTATTAATTAATCAATCGGAAACCAAAATGTTACAGAGAATCGGTGAGATCTGAACAATTTAAACTTTAGAATTTTATTGGATTAACATTGGAAATTTAATCAAAAAAGAATTTTAAAATTACTATTTGGCCTAAAGGAAATGGAACCAGATGTATTGTGGAGTTATTTGAGATATATTTTTGTGATTATACTTCTGAAACAAAAATGTCAGACGGTATTTTAAAGAAATAAGTATTGATATTAGATGATATTTTTTTAGAATATTATGCATTTCTATAATGTTATGTTTAAGTAAAAAGAGATTCTGGGCTTTTTTAAAACAATCTTTGAGATTGTTATTTTTTTTTTGCCCGCTGTTAAATGATGAATGCAATTGCTTTCACAATTTATAGTGAAATGCAATATATTCTGAAAACAGCAAAAAAAAGGCAAAACATTTTTGGGGAAAATATGTAAATATGTGTACTGTATTATAAAATGTTTTATTAAATATTAATACTTTTTTCTTTTTTTTCAGATTGAGATAGAAAATTTTCGAAAACTTGAACCATTGATAAAGCAATTAAAATAAAATTTTAATTCATAAATAATTTTTAAAGTGGGTATGGTAAGTCAAAAATTTCATGGTCCCTTTTTTCCACTTCTCCACAATCACATTTTCAGTTTTTCATTGTAGTCTCTCAAGGACCTTGTAATGTGATAATTGATTTTTAGTGTTTTTTTAAACGCGTACGGTAAAAAATGTGTGTTTTTCTGAAAATTACATATGTTTTATATATGTATATCTCAAGGTCGATGGAAGAATAAATGGAAATATAAGTGTCTAAATGGATGATTTGTTTTCGAAAAATTGATTGTATAACTGACTGATTAAGAGTATCTTAGTGAATACATGGCTTAGTGAGTAATGTTTAAATATGTAAATATCTGTATCAGTCTCTCACTTTGTGTATAAGTGGCTGCATGGGTTGGTGAGTAGCTACATGGGTGTCTATATAGGTTATTAGTTGTTTTTTTGAGTATCAGTCTGAGTGTCTGCATGGTTCGGTGGGGGGTATTACGTAGTGCATAGGTGCATAAATGAGTGACTCACTGTTTGTATGTGTTGAAGACAGCATGTGCGCAGGACTGTATGGGTGGATGAGTGTGTGTATGGGTGTGTTAGTGAGTGAATGACTGTCTCAATAGTGTCTTTATGAGTAACTAAATATGTTTTAAACTAGTATATGTGACTATTGGTGTATATAAGTGAGTATATGTGAGAGTGAGAGATTGAAAGAGTTCCTGTATGAATAAGTATGTGTTTCTATAAGTGACTGTTTATAAGACTAAGTATGTGTAAGTTTCCGTAGAAGTAAGTGTGGTGGTGTGTGTATAACTGTATATGCAAATAAATATATGTTTGTTTCTTTATTAGCATGAGTGACTATGTGTGTGAGTAACTCTATGGATGAGTGGCATTGTGTAACAGGATGTATAGGTGTATGAGTACATATGATGAGTGAGTACATGTATGAGTGACTGTATAGGACTGTTGGTGAATGAGTGGATGTGTATGTGGTTCTTAGAATTACTGAAGAGGTTGTTGTAACTGGTATTGGTATGTCCATTGTTCTGAAAATTTTAGTCTCTATTTTTGAATGTGTGTATCAAAGGTATTATTAGGGGAAGAGGAGGTCTGCCACTCTATCACAAGGATGATGTTATCAGTGATGTCATCAGTGATGTCATTTGAGATGTCATCAGTGATGTCATGAGTGATGTCAGTGACCATGTCATGAGTGATGTAATATGTGACGTCATCAGTAGTGCATTGCGGGCGCGCGAGTTATAGTTAGCTGAACTAACTATAACGGGGGAATTTCATTGGTTTTTTACGAGTGAAATGTCCAGCTAACTATAACGTGTGTGAAACCTTTGGTTTTTTCATTGAATACATATATATATATATATATATATATATTACCTACTGGCGGTCGCCAGTAGGTAGTTATAGTTAGGACCACGTTTCCATAGGAAATCCGCAACATTCTATTTTGAATAACTTTGGCGCCGGTCGACGAATCCTCGCGAATTTTTCAAAATAGGTGGGGCGCTACGCTCCGCCCCTACCCTGAAAGTCTCGGGGGGATTCGTCAAGCGGGGGCTGAGATAAAAGGGGGGTCCCAAAACGCGTTTTTCCCATGCATTTTTCCATAGGACCTTTAGACAGGGCTACAGCCCGAACGGCTGAACAGAATTACTTGAAATTTGGCAGAGAGGTAGTCCTCAGGTCAAGGAAGTGCCTTTTGTAGGTTTGGTGTAAATCTGTTCAGTAGATTCTGAGAAAATAGCCTTTAAATCAATATATATATCTGTACCAGCTTACGGTGCGCTTACGGTACGCTTACCGGACGCGTACGGTGGCGTGCGCGAGCGCGATTCTGATTGGCTCTTAGATCTTAGTAAACATTCGAATCGGCCGAAACCAGGAAGCGGCGGCCGCCATTTTCTCTCTCGCACTGAGAGTGATGATGAAAATACAAAGCACAAAAACATGTAAAGGGGCTGTTTAGACAGCTCCCACACACATAGCCATGTTGAGGGAGTCCCCAAAGATCCCCCAAGGCCAAAAACGGTTTGTTTTTTTTTCGCTAATTTCGCCGATTACGCTTACCGTACGCGTAAAAAATTATATAAAAAAAAAATTCTCCACACTCTCCCCACCCCGTGTGTAATTGGTGGCGAAGGCCACCAATTGTGCATGGCTTATAACAGCTGAAATGAACTATAATATTTAAAAAAATAAAAAATAAAAAATAAAAATTATCCACACTCTGTCCACCCCATGTGCAAATGGTGCCCAAAGGGCACCATTTGTGCATGGCTTATAAAATCTACGAAAAATTAAAATATTACCTTTCAAAACGAAGTGCATCATATGTCCTCCATGTGCGCACGGTGCGCGAAGCGCATCGTGCGTACATGGCCCATCTAGCGTAACGTGGGCACGCGGTGCGCGTAGCGCACCGCGTGCCCACCGTGCTTGCACGGCACTAACTGCGTAAAGTGGGCGCGCGGTGCGCGAAGCGCACCGCGTGCCTACTGTGCGCGCACGGCGCGCGAAGCGCACCGTGCGCGCACGGAACAAACTGCGTTAAGTGGGCGCGCACGCCACGAATGGCGTAAAGTAACTTAGCATTTAAAAAAACGTACAAATTCACTGAAAAAAACATAGGTTTCACACACGGTATAGTTAGGAATTAGCATTTAAAAAACCTTGCAAATTCACTGAAAAAACCATAGGTTTCACACATGTTATAGTTAGCGGAAATTTTACTGATAAAAAACCAATGAAATTCCCCCGTTATAGTTAGTGCAGGCAACTATAACTCACGCGACCGCAATCTTCTGCTGATGACATATGTGTCTTTATGAAAAAAAAATATTTGTAATATATGTATAGCTAAAAATGTATGGAAGAAGACATGGGCAAATAAGTGTCTAAATACAGTATTAGCATCAGCAGAGGATTGCGATCCCGTGAGTTATAGTTGCCTGCACTAACTATAACGGGGGAATTTCATTGGTTTTTTATCAGTAAAATTTCCGCTAACTATAACATGTGTGAAACCTATGGTTTTTTCAGTGAATATATATATATATATGACCTCATTGAAGTTAGTCCTTCGTTGCTGCCCATGACTCTGTGTTCCTCCAATGGGATCGGGGTGATGTACATTTAAATCTGCAAAGTGCCAATTGCCAAGTTGTTAGGCACTGAGGAAGGCTTGAATGCCGAAATGCTTTTGCTGAAATAAATCTTTGGAACGTGTCCCGTGAGTTCAACAACTTTTGGGTGAAATCTGGAGCGAACATTAACTAATGCTGTTTGAACCGCCAAGGATCAAAGGTAGCCATCCTAGCAGCCGTTGCTGCCAATCATGAATTGGGGGTCTAAGTAATTCATACTGAAGCCTGTGGGATGGTGTAATTTGAAATCTGGGCAGGCGAGGGACCGAAATTAACGACTAAGGCGTTGGCAACCGAAGACACAAGAGTGGAATGTAGCTGCGGGGGACCGGATGGACAGACGGCATGTGGGCGACAATTACATTTCATTGAAAATTATATATGTGACATGAAGAACTTTCATAAAGACTAACAATGATATGTGTACCATCGGGTTGCAAGCCATCAGAGACATGCTGTCATGGCCGCCAAGGAGAGGGGTATTATGACCTCATTGAAGTTAGTCCTTCGTTGCTGCCCATGACTCTGTGCTCCTCCATTGGAATCAGAGTGATGTACATTTAAATCTGCAAATCTGCAAATTGCCAATTGCCATGTTGTTAGGCACTGAGGAAGGCTTGAATGCCGAAATGCATTTGCTGAAATAAATCTTTGGGACGTGTCCTGTGAGTGCTTCGCGTCTTTGGGAGCTTGAATATATTATCTACTGGCGGTCGCCAGTAGATAGTTATAGTTAGGACCGTGTTTCCATAGGAAATCCGCAACATTCTATTTGGAATAACTTTGGCACCGGTTGACGAATTCTCGCAAAATTGTCAAAATAGGTGGGGCGCTCCGCTCCACTCTTACCCTTAAAGTCTCGGGGGGATTCGTCAAGCGGGGGCTGAGAAAAAAGGGGGGTCCCAAAACGTGTTTTCCCCATGCAATTTTCCATAGGGACCTTTAGTCCAAGGTACAGCCCGAACGGCTGAACAGAATTACTTGAAATTTGGCAGAGAGGTAGTCCTCAGCTCAGGGATGTGCCTTTTGCATATATGGAGTCAATCTGTTCAGTAGTTCCTGAGAAAATCAAAAGTAAAATCATATATATATGTGGGCGGAGCCTAACCACACATCTCATCCTGAGATCTGATTGGCTGTCAGCACTTCATCCAAGAAGTGTTGGCAGCCATCTTGGGACCAATATACATGATAGCACCTTATTAAAAAGCATTGCAGTTAATAGAAGGTTTTAAGACTTTAGTTACATTATAAATCATTTGTTGATGGTACCATACTCATTTTAGGAATTGTGGTATGTTCTAAGGTGATTTCACCATGTGAAAAAGCCTTCTGCTGGGATATCATGATTGAGAGAAATATATTTTCTCATGCTTTTCCCACAGAGGTTTGGAAGGTGATCTATAAGCTAAACTGAGAGCTTATTTTCTGTAAATTCACACTATCTTTCTCAGTCATGTGAGAATGAAGTCTGACATTCTCAGTAAAACATGTACATCCAACAAGGGCAGAGACTGTCAGTTGATTCCTTTGTGTTCTACTGCAGCTTCCCAGAGTGTTCCAAAGAACAACTAGAGCGCTAACTGTCCTACTTATGATAAACGTATGGCACACCTGAAGCCATCTTGCTTGGATTAAAGTGGTAACTCTTAAAACATTTAATTTAAAAAGGAACAAAATGAGGGGGTTCATTTTTCCATAAAAAGTATGATTAATGCTGCAGAAAGAAAAATTAGGGCACATTTTGAGTGACTTCTCAAATCCTCTTCTATTTCATTAAAAAATTCTGACATGCAGACTGAAACATTCACTTTCAATACCAGCAGCAGTTTTCCCTGGTGAGCAGTAGCTTTACTACAGTGATCTAATGAGCAAAAAGAGTGCTAACATTCTGAATTTATGGCAAATGTGTGACACATCTGAATGCCTTCTTGATGGAATCAAAGTAAAAAACTGACAGTATTTCCTACTGAGGAGACTGCAGTAAATGAGGAAATTTGGGAACTTCATAACAAATAAGTCTCCCAAGATGGCCACCAGAGACAAAAGAGCCCAAAAGTAGCCCAAATATCACCCAGATGTAGCCCAAGGATAGCCCAATGACAGAATGTCCCAGAGTGTTCTTAAAAACAACTAGAGCGCTTACTGTCTTCATTATGACAAAAAGTATGGCACACCTGAAGCCATCTTGATTGGAATAAACTGGTAACACTTAAAACATTTAATTTAAAAAGGAACACAATGAGGGGGTTCATTTTGCCATAGAAATTATGATTAATGCTGAAGAAAGAAAATGAGGGCACATTTTGAGTGACTTCTCAAATCCTCTTCTATTTCATTAAAAAATTCTGACATGCAGACTGAAACATGCACTTTTAATACCAGGAGCAGACTTCCATGGTGAACAGTAGTTTTACTACAGTGATCTAATGAGCAACTAGAGTGCTAACATTCAGAATTTATGGCAAATGTGTGACATATCTGAATACCTTCATGATGGAATCAAAGTAAAAAACTGAAAGCATTTCCTACTGAGGAGACTGCAGTACATGAGGAAATTAGGAAACTTCATAACAAATAAATCTCCCAAGATGGCCACCGGAGACAAAAGAGCCCAAATGTAGCCCAAAATCACCCAGATGTAGCCCAAATATAGCCCAATGACAGAAGTGTGCAAAACACTTATTATTTTGTGTTTTTGCAGTGTTATATAGTGCAGACTTGTCAGGTATTGGAGTGCTTTACATATGCATTGGTTACATCACACAAGAACAAATTCATTTTGGTTGTAGACATGGGGAGACTAAGTGATTTGACCAGAATCACAGAATGTCGAGCTGAAGCAGAAACTCCAACCTGGTTCCCCAGTTGCAAAGTCTGCAGTTCTGGAAGTAACACCACATCCTCTCCCCTAAGTGCAACATTTAATCAAGTGGTCAACTGTATAAAAAACATAAAGGTAACAAATAATTTAAAAGTGCTTTGTCGCTATTTGAAAACTCAGAAAATATGTCCTTATTTTAGTCTTTTAGAGCACTAACCATAATTTTGATGCCAATAAGACCCTCTCATATATGTAATTTCTAAAGGAAATGCTCTAGGTATTACAGTTTTGATTACATCAAGATGACGTCAGGCGTTCCACACTTTTGTAATAAATATAGAATGTTAGCAATCTAGTTGTTCATTAGGATACTGTTGAGAGGCAGAGGCCAGGGGCACGGACTCTGAAAATTGAAGGCAGGTAGGAGGGTGCAAAGGCAACAATTTAACCACACTGAGCAGGCAGGAAGGGCCGTGGAAGCACAACAGACTATGGAGGGCAGTGGAACGGGGGGCAGGGGCAACAAACCAACAATACAGGACTTGCAAGAGAGGCTGTGGCAATGTAATAGACCATTGTGGGCAGAAGGAAGAGGCAATGGTAGTACAACCATACATGCCAACAGACCCGATTCAGCCAGGAAACGTCCAATGTTTTTAAGCTCAAATGGGCTTTATTTGATCTGTCTCCTGTCTACAATCTCCTCTTTTTCAATGTAACTCAAAGGGGAAAATCAATACCCCAGTTTTTTTCAAAATCTCCCTCTTACCAAGTTCAAAATGTTCGCAAGTATGGTACATTGGATCATGGAAGGAAATGGAGTAGGGACATGGACTTGGATAACAGAGGACAGGAGGGACATGGAGAGGTGCACCAAACTGACCCTGCAGGGCAGGCATCAGGGTTTGCAGCAGCACAATACACCACACAGGGCATGCGGGACGGGAGTGCAGCACTACAATCCATAGAAAGCAAGAGGGAGGGGACAGGACCATGCACATGGACAACAGAGAACAGAGGGGCAAGAGGCAATGGTAGCAAGCTGACCATAATGGACAGACAGGAGAGAAAGCTGCAGCATAACAGACCATAAAGGGCAGGAGGGACGGATCAGGGGCATTACAATGGAACAGACAAGCCAGGAGGGAGGGAGTAGGGGTCTGCACATGTAAACAGAGGGCTGGGGGCAAGGGGGCAGGGCAGGAGCAGCAAGATAGCCATGGAGGTCAGGCAGGATGGGCACTAGAAGCAAGACACACCATGAAGAGCAACAGTGAGACTGTGATGGCATACACACAGACCATGGAGGGAACGTGGGAGGGGTTCAGGGGCAGCTAACTGACCACACAGGGAAGGTGGGAGGGGCCATGGCAGCACAGAAGACCATGCATGGCAAGTGGGAGGGTTAGTGGCAGCACAATGGCTATGATGGGCAAGAAGGAGGGTGCAGGGGCATGCACAAAGGACGATGGAGGATGGAAGGGAGGGTCAGGACCTGTGCACAGACAAGAAAGTTCAGGGGAAGGGGCCTCACAACAGACCGCACGGGGCAGGCAGGAGGAGCAGTTGCAGCACAACAGACCAGGGAGGGCAGAAGGGTGTGGCAGTACAATGGACCATGTAGGACAGGAGGAAGAGGATAGGGGCATGGCATGTGGACAGGCAGGGTGGAGGTGGCAGGGACAGGTTACAGTCATCTGACAATGCTAGGCAGGTGGGAGGGGAGTGGCAGCTCAAAAGAACACTCAGAGTAGATAGGAGTGGCAGGTCCATGGAACATGGTGGGCAAAAAGGATGGAGCAGGGGCATGCACAAAGACATCGGAGGGCAGGGGGAAGGAGAATAGGGGCAGCAAGCTAAGCACAGAGTTTAAGCAGGAGGTCAATGATGGGGCATAGAATTGGGCAATGGAGGGCAGGAGGAGTGGACTGGTACATCATACTAAATTGAGGGCAGTGGCAGCACATCAGACCATGCATGGCAAGAGTGAGGAGGCTAGTCCATGGATTCACACAACAGAGGATAGGGAGAAGGGGGATGGGGCAGCAAGCTAACTGTTCAGAGAAGGCGGGTATTATGAACTTTATTGTTTTTAAAACGTGTGTCTGTGCGAACTACTTAAAATATGAACAAGTATGCAGCATAATCTCACTTTTATTCAGGAAGAAGAGGACGTTTGTGACTGTGACTCCGGGCTCACTTGGTAGAAACACCCCCTGACCCTCCACCCCCTATCGCAAAATGTAATGCCCGTGAAAAGGGAAGGTGAACACAGTGTTATATAGAACATAGTCCTGAGAGCACGATTGAAAATGAAAACTAGATATAGTGTATGGTATAAACTATGCACTAAAAAGGGTGCTATAAGATGAACCGGGCGTGAAATATAATATGCAATACATTGTGCGCAATGACAGATTCATTGGAGAGCGCGAGATAGCACAGGCACTAGCGCGTGCTATGCGATATGCGCCTTGGAGTGTAATATGCACAGGGCAGTGTTGTGTAACCTAACTACTCTCTAAAGTTGTAATATAAAATATGTGCTGGGGAGTGTAATGTTGCATATGCACTGTGACAAAGATATGGATCCCAGATTGTAATATGTATGGCATAGCACTGTGCGTTATAACATAGGCATCGAGGAAGGCACGTTAGATGGGGCAATATAACCCGTGCGAAGACAAGTGTGGCATGACATATTCACGGAGTGGTGTTACAGTGCACATGAGCTAGAGAGTGTCATAGCATATGCACTAGCTAGTAGAATACAACACAGAGGTGTGTGGCACTCAGCAGGCAATGGTGGGTGTAACACAGCATTGGGCTCTGCCAGGAGCACGCTGTGACTCTCAAGTGATGTTCGTCCCCTTTCCAGAGAGTAAAATAAAAAGTATTACACATCCGGAAGTGGATGTGTGTTTTATTAACCGTGAGGGGGGTTTCTTGCATAGTTTTGGTCGAATTTTTGTCGAATCCCCTTTGAATGGCTTGGTGTGCATGTGTATTAAATGTGCCCGTCAATAGCTACCCATGTTTGTATAAATAAACGACAAGGGTGTCTACCGGGATTAGGCACGGTAGGGCATCAGACATGTCAGAGCTTCACTAGTGGTGTAAATACATTCCACGTGGATTCATTGTATGCATAGTCGCCTTTTAATGAATATCACGCAAATCGTCATGGTGATAGGTACGTACGGTTTGTCCAGCATATCCTAGGTGTGTCTATAAATATATATTTTTTAAAAATAATAAAAAACAGTGGCCGCGACTGGGGATTGGGGTCAAAAAAATATAATTAAGAGACAGGCCTTGGGGGATGGGGTCATCAGGGCCAATAAATTAGAATAAGAAGGGGAACCACACAGCCCCCCTTCTTAAAAAATTTAAATAAATAAAAGACTGGCATCGTGCCGGAGGCCACGCCCCCTCCTTGCAGCACTCTGCAAACACGCCCCCTGGCGAGTTGTAAGTTGGGGAATTAATTCCTCTTCAATACTGAGGGTCCCTGAGGGCCAACTAGCCCAACAGGCATCTCCAGTATGCGCCAGGGAGCTGCGCTGCAGACAGGTGTTCTGAGGCCAAGGCCCTTTTTACACTTCTCTGCAACGCAGCTCTGTGGCGCTTACTGGAGGTACCTAGTGGTCTAATTTGACCCTAGGGACCCTTAGGATTCAAGGGGACTTAATCTCTCAACTTAGAACAGCCACAGGGCGCGTTTACACAGTGGTGAAGGGAGGGGACGGGGCCTGAGGTGACGTGTGCAAACACGCACTATGGCACGTTTTAAATTGGGGATATAATTTTCCTTCAATACTGAGGTCCCCTGGGGGCTAACTAGCCCACCAAGTGCTTCCAGTAAGCGCCACTGAGCTGCATTGCAGAGAGGTGGTCCAGGCCGTGCCACTTTTTACACCTCTCTGCAACGCAGCTCTGTGGCACTTACTGGAGGTACCTAGTGGGCTAGTTGGACCCTAGGGACCCTCAGGATTCAAATGAACTTAATCTCCCAACTAAAAACGGACACAGGGCGTGTTTACACAGTGGTGAAGGGAGGGGACAGGGCCTGAGTTAACGTGTGCAAAAACGCCCTGTGGCCTGTTTTAAGAGGTAGTTTTAATCCCCCTGCCCTATTATATACTAGGGGCTTACAGAGGAGGTCATGCTAATCACAGGGGGACCCCAACGCATAATGTTCCCTAGTGTATGTATGTGTTTTCACTGTATTCTAAGTGTCTTTTAACATAGCACTGGCTCTAGGACTGGTTAGTCAGACTCAGTTACCACCAGTATCCGTCTGAAAAAATTGAGGGTACAGGATGTTTTTGCAACAAGGCCTCTTTCTGCTCTTCTGTTTGTTCTTTCTGCACGTTATCCTTCTTCCTGCACTTTTCTTCATCTTTGAGGACTTCTGTTGCTTCTTTCTGCACTTCTTTTTTTTCTTTCTGTCATTTTTTCTTCTTTCTTCACATGTCCTATCTCTGTAGGCATAGTTAGAAATTAGCATTTAAAAAACCTTTGAAATTCACAGAAAAAACCATAGGTTTCAAACACGTTATAGTTAGGAATTAGCATTTAAAAAAACCTCAGAAATTCACTGAAAAAACCATAGGTTTCAGGGGTGTTATAGTTAGCTGGACTTTTCACTTGTACAAAACCATTGAAATTCCCCCGTTATAGTTAGTTCAGCTAACTATAACTCGCGCGCCCGCAATGCACTGCTGATGACGTCACATATTACATCACTCATGACATGGTCAGTGACATCACTCATGACATCACTGATGACATCTCAAATGACATCACTGATGACATCACTGATGACATCATCCTTGTGATAGAGTGGCAGACCTCCTCTCACCCTAATATAACCTTTGATACACACATTCAAAAATAGAGACTAAACTTTTCAAAACAATGGACATACCAATACCAGTTACAACAACCTCTTCAGTAATTCTAAGATCCACATACACATCCACTCATTCACCAACAGTCCTATACAGTCACTCATACATGTACTCACTCATCATATATACTCATACACCTATACATCCTGTTACACAATGCCACTCATCCATAGAGTTACTCACACACATAGTCACTCATGCTAATAAAGAATCAAACATACATTTACTTGCATATACAGTTATACACACACCACCACACTTACTTCTACGGAAACTTACACATACTTAGTCTTTTAAACAATCACTTATTGAAACACATACTTATTCATACAGGAACTCTTTCAATCTCTCACTCTCACATATACTCACTTATATACACCAATAGTCACATATACTAGTTTAAAACATATGTAGTTACTCATAAAGACACTATTGAGACAGGCATTCACTCACTAACACACCCATACACACACTCATCCACCCATACAGTCCTGCACACATGCTGTCTTCAACACATACAAAGAGTGAGTCACTCATTCATGCACCTATGCACTACATAATACCCCCCACCGAACCATGCAGACACTCAGACTGATACTCAAAAAACCAACTAATAACCTATATAGACACCCATGTAGCTACTCACCGACCCATGCAGCCACTTATACACAAAGTGAGAGACTGATACAGATATTTACATATTTAAACATTACTCACTAAGCCATGTATTCACTATGATACACTTAATCAGTCAGTTACACAATCAATTTTTCAAAAACAAATCATCCATTTAGACACTTATATACCCATTTATTCTTCCATCGACCTTGAGATATACATATATAAAACATATTTAATTTTCAGAAAAACACACATTCACTGGATGATGTCATCAGTGATGTCATTTGAGATGTCATCAGTGATGTCATGAGTGATGTCACTGACCATGTCATGAGTGATGTAATATGTGACGTCATCAGCAGTGCATTGCGGTTGCGCGAGTTATAGTTAGCTGAACTAACTATAACGGGGGAATTTCAATGGTTTTGTACAAGTGAAAAGTCCAGCTAACTATAACACCCCTGAAACCTATGGTTTTTTCAGTGAATATATATATATATATATAAATATATATATATATATATTATCTACTGGCGGTCGCCAGTAGATAGTTATAGTTAGGATCGTGTTTCCATAGGAAATCCGCAACATTCTATTTGGAATAACTTTGGCGCCGATTGACGAATCCTCGCGAAATTTTCAAAATACGTGGGGCGCTCTGTTCCGCTCCTTCCTTGAAAGTCTCGGGGGGATTCGTCAAGCGGGGGCTGAGAAAAAGGGGGGGTCCCAAAACACGTTTTCCCCATGCATTTTTCCATAGGACCTTTAGTCCAAGCTACAGCCCGAACGGCTGAACAGAATTACTTGAAATTTGGCAGAGAGGTAGTCTTCAGGTCAGGGATGTGCCTTTTGCAGGTCTGGTGTAAACCTGTTCAGTATTTCCTGAGAAAATAGCATTTAAAAGCATATATATATCTATAAGCGCGCACCGTGTGCGTACGGTAAAACTTACCGTACGCGCACGCTGCCGTGCGCGAGCGCGATTCTGATTGGTTGTTAGATCTTAGTAAACATTCGAATCGGTCGAAACCAGGAAGCGTCGGCCGACATTTTGTCTCTCGCAGTCTGAGGGGGTGAAAAACAAAGGTGGAGAACTTGAAAAGGGGGCAGGGTGGACAGTTCCTGACCCCCTAGCTTTTGTCAGGGGGTCCCAGAAGGACCCCCAAAGGCCAAAATTTCCTTTAATTTTTTTGCGAAAAATCGCGGAGTACACGTAGCGTGCGCGTACGGTAGAAACGGAAAAATTCCGCGAACTGCGTAACGTAGGTGCGCGGTGCGCAAAGCACACCATGCACCCACAGCGCGTGCACGGTGCGCTAAGCACACCGTGCGCGTACGGTACGCGCACGGTGAAAAACCTTTAAAAAAATAAATAAATACATAACTTAGCATTTAAAAAAACGTACAAATTCACTGAAAAAACCATAGGTTTCACACACGTTATAGTTAGGAATTAGCATTTAAAAAACCTTGCAAATTCACTTAAAAAACCATAGGTTTCACACGTTATAGTTAACTGGACATTTCACTCGTGAAAAACCATTGAAATTCCCCCGTTATAGTTAGTGCAGGCAACTAAACTCACGCGACCGCAATCCTCTGCTGATGACGTCAGATATTACATCACTGATGACATATGTGTCTTTCTGGAAAAAAAATATTTGTAATATATGTATAGCTAAAAATTAATGGAAGAAGACATGGGTAAATAAGTGTCTAAATACAGTGATGTAATATCTGACGTCATCAGCAGAGGATTGCGGTCCCGTGAGTTATAGTTGCCTGCACTAACTATAACGGGGGAATTTCAATGGTTTTTCACAAGTGAAATGTCCAGCTAACTATAACATGTGTGAAACCTATGGTTTTTTAAGTGTGTATATATATATATATATATATATCACTGCTCCCTCTACACCATAAGTGGGAATCACTCACGAACGGGTGCTGGCATCACGGTGGTGTACCGTGTAACATATCAAAGCTCCAATGCTCTCTTTCCCGGAACATAAGCCAGCACTCCCGGGGTGGTTGCAATGCATTTTGGCGTTTTGGCTTTCACACCTTCCTCGGTGTTGGAGAATAAAAATCTTTTACAATCAACCTGGGAGTGCTGGCTTATGTTCCGGGAAAGGGAGCATTGGAGCTTTGAGATATATATATATAGGCTAAGGTGTATTGATATATGAGTGGGTGTATGACTGTCTGAATGGATGATTTAGTAGGTGTGTGACTGACTGTATAAGTGAGTGATTAAACGTATCTTACTGAATGCATGGGTTAGTGACTAAACTATGTGAATGTCTGTATCAGTCTGTCTGTTGGTGTGTAAGCGGTTGCATGGGTAGGTGGGTAGCTACAGGAGTGTCTATATAGGTTATTGATTGCTTGTCTGAGTATCTGTATGGGCGCCTGAGTGTCTGTATGGGTGGGTGAGGTGGGTGTGACTCACTGCATGGATGTGTGAGTGGGTGATTCACTGGGTGTATGAATTCAAGAGTGCATCTGTGAGGGGCTGTATGGGTGGGTGAGTGTGTGCATGGCTGAGTTGGTGAGTGAATAGATGTCTCAGTGCTAGATGTGTGAGTAACTACACATGTGCAAGTCAGTATATGTGAGTGTTAGAATATATAAATGACTATATGTGAGAGTGAGTGATTGTGAGAGTGGCTGTGTGGTTGAGTGGGTGCTAGTGTCATTGGTTATATAGGAGAGTAAGTATGTGTTAGTATCCGTGTGAATAAGTGAGGTGGTGTATGTATAAATGAATAGGTGAGTAAAAGGGAGTGTGATTGATTCTTTGCATGACTAACTAGCTGTGTAAGTAACTCTATGGGTGAGTGGCAGTGTGTGAGTGTCTGTATAGGTGTATGAGTGCATACGATAGTGGCTGTATTGATGAGTGACTGCATGTATGAGTGACTGTATGGGTGAGTGAGTGGATGTGTGTGTGTGTGTGTGAGAAACACAGCGATGCATCAGTTCCTGAGATCTTGGGGAGGCAAGGTGTCAGTTCTGCTTCACACAGGAGAAGTGATGCATTAAATCCAGACTGTAGGGGGAAGTGATGCGTCGATTTCAAGACAGTTCTTGTCCACGGGTGATACGTCAGGAAAACTTGCAGCCCATATGCGATGCTTGGAAATCCAGGAGGCAACGACGATCGTTGCGACGTCGTCGAGCGGTGCTGCATCGGTTTCTTCAGCCGCGATCCCTTGATGCGGCAGTTCTTGCAGCGGTGACAGGCACTACTGCTTCAGTTTCAGCAGCGGCTATGCGTGGAGATTCTTCTTGCACAGTGGTGCTGTGTCGGAAAAACAGCCACAATAGGAGCGGTGTGTCAATTTTATTGTAGTTGCATTGCTTTTCCAGCTCCCAACAGCATGAACAACCTCCAGAGGCCCAACACAGTCACAGGCATCTCTTGGCAGGTAAGAACTCCCAGCAAGGAAGTTCAGGGGGAACTGGAGGTGAAGTCTTTGTCGCCCTGAGTCTTCAGAACAGGAGGCAAGCTCGACTCAAGCCCTTGGACATCTTCTTCAAGCAGGGGGACACAGTACACAGCAAAGTTCTTGTCCTTTCCTTCGCAGAAACAGCTACTCAGCAAAGGGAAAGTACTCCTCCTCCAGATTCTCCAGCTCTTCTACTTGGTGAAGGTTCATCTTAATTCCAGAAGTAGTCTAAAGTTCAGGGGATTTAGGTCTAATACATATACCACAAAATGTTTTTGTTCTATTTGTGGAAGGGTCTCTGAGCCCAGACCAAACCAGTTCTGTCTGCACTGGTGCAGCATGACCGCAGGGGGTCGAGACAGCATTGTGCAAGGGAGACAGCCCTATTCAGGTGCAAGGAAATCTTCTCTACAACTCTAAATTCAGCAAGGGACAATTCTGCCCAGCTCTGAGTCATCCAGGAAGGGCCAGGCACACATCAACACCCCCAGTGGCTTTCTACAGTGAATGCACATCCCCAGCCCCTGTCACTCCAAAACCAGACAGTCAACACACAAACAGGCAGAGGTACACAAAATGGTTAAACAAGTAAATGCCTACTTTCTAAAAGTGGCATTTTCAAACACACAATTTAAAAAACAACTTCACTAAAAGATGTGTTATTACATTCTGAGTTCAGAAAGCCTAAACTTTACTTCTCCGTCTTGTCCTGTTAGACCTGGGGGTCACTAGATGGCTGAGGAAGGTACCTCAGGCCAAATAGGGACCCTTGCTTCCATGTCAGGGAAAGCAAGGACACCTTCTCAGATAGCCCCCGCTCATCCCCTCGGTAGCTTGGCACGAGCAGCCAGGCTTATCTTCAAGGCAAGTGTGAAAGATTTTGCAACCACGCTCTCAGTAACCCAATGATGAAACCACTAATGGACTCCACACGAGTTTCATAAAAACGAGTATAAATTTATATAAAAAGATATACGATGAGACTACATGATATAAATCCAACATATGCGCATTTGCAATATTCCTCCTGGCCGGTTGTTAGGCGAGCCAGCCCTTGTAAGTTCTGGCGATATTAATGAGCAAGTCTAAATGATCCACTGCAGTCCTAATGCAATGCTATGCAGTTCATAATGCTAGAATCAGGCACTTTGCAATGTAAAAATAATGCAGTTCGTTATGCAACAATCAAGCAGTTTGTAATGCCAAAATAATGCAATGTGTAATGCAACAATCAGGTAGTTTGTTATGCAACCCAACGCAATGCGTAATGCAACAATTAGGTAGTTTGTTCTGCAAAAATAGTGCAATGCCTAATGCAACAATCAGGTAGTTTGTTCTGCAAAAATATTGCAATGCGTAATGCAACAATCAGGCAGTTCGTAATGGAGAAATAATGCAATGCGTAATGCAACAATCAGGTAGTTCGTAATGCAGAAAAAATGCAATGTGTAATATGACAATCAGGTAGTTCATAATGCAGAAAAAATGCAATGCGTAATACACTCCAGCACCGATCACGGCGCCTTAGGCGGTCTCTTCGCCACTCGTACTGACTCACGGTCAGCTTCTGTCAAAAGATTCGGTATTCGGGTATGGTGTAAACCAAAGTGCAGCTCCGCACTCCGGCCCCGGTACTGCCACTCCTTGACAAGTATGGGCCATGTTATGAGCTGAAACAGAGGCTCGCTCTGCAGGAATGGGAGAGGCCGAGAGCGTCTCTCTCTGAGCCCACACCCCCCCAGGCGGCGACACATGTTACCTGGGGGTGCGACTTCGCTCTCCTCTCCTCTTCCCGCGACTTGGGCCTCCGATGCAATCTTTGTGGATTCCGGGCAGTGGATGTCGGACCCTCCCTCCACGGGGTTGGTTCGAGGTTCCGCTCTGGCAACAGCGGGCTTGGGCCGGCGGCTCAGCTCCTCTGGGGCTGCCGGTCCGGGCCGCTGGTGCTACGAAGATCACAGGCTGCAACAGGGCACACGCACACAGCGTCGCTGAGACTCACTCGAGCTTCGGTTGTGCATGATCACAGGGCACTCCTCACGAAGGTGTCAGGCTGCATGAAGCACATGCACACAGTGTCGCTGAGACTCACTCGAACTCCGGGTGCATGATAACAGGGCAATCCTCACAAAAGTCTCAGGTTGCACAAAGCACACGCACACAGCATCGCTGAGACTCACTTGGACTCCAGTGCACACGATCACAGGACAATCCTCACGAAGGGCTCGGGCTGCAAAAAGCACACGCACACAGCATCGCTGAGACTCTCCTGGAAACTTTTGTTATCCTGAGTTTTCGCAACAGGGAGCCAGCTCACCTTGGTGCCTTGAGGATAAGTTACTTCCGCACATAGCACACAGCAAAGTCCTTTCAAGCAAGGGGACGCAACACACAGAAAAGTCCCTTTAGCGTCTCTTTGATTAAAGCAGCAAACTGCAGGCCAGCCCCAGAACACACAGCAAGGGTCAGTCCTTTCCTTCAGTCTCTTCAGCTGTTTCTTCCTTGGCAGAGGTTCCTCTTGACCACAAAGTGGGTTCAATCCTTTTCAGTCTTGATCAATCCATTTCTCTCCAAGGTTCAGGGGCTTCAGCTCTCATAGTTATACCCCTCAAATGTCTTTGAAGTCTTTGTGTTCAGGGGGCACTGACCCCTGTCCAAACTAATTCTGGGTGGCTCCCTGCCAGTGACACCTTCTTCCTTTGATTAGTGGTGGTCTGGATTCTCAATCACTCAGCAGGAGATGGGACCATTGTTTTATGGCAGAAACCCAGGCCTCTTCACCTCTAGGGGCTACTCCTGCCCCCTACACTACAGATGCAGGTCAGCCTGTTGCTGTCTCATCTCCTCCCCTGGGTCAAGACATTCCCCAGATCCTATCACTTTCAAATCCAGGCGGGCAATCCACAACCAGGCAGAGACATACAGAAATGTTAGCGCACAAAAACTCAGCCACTTTTAAAAGAGTGGTTTCTAAACACACAATGCAAAAACCACCCTCTTAAAAAGATGTCTTATTACATTGTGAGTTCAGGCACACTAAACTTTACCACTCCATCTTAAGCCTTTGGGAAGATAGGCTGGAAAACATATTACACAGCCTCCTCGTTCTATCCTATGGGCAAGATGGCCTTTCAACAGTGAAAAACGAAATGGAGATTATTTCACTGTCAGGACATGGTACACACCGTAGTACATGTCCTACCCTTCACATACACTGCACCCTTCCCAGGGGGTACCTTGGACCTACCATAGGGGTGTCTGATGTGCATAGAAAGGGAAGGGTAAGGCCTGGCAAGTGGGTGCACTTGTCAGGACAACATGGCAGTTTAACAAACTGCGTGCAGGCACTGCAGTGGCAGGCCTAAGTTCTCTCTTTAAGGCTACTTGTTTGGGTGGCACAATTAGTGCTGCAGGCCCACTAGTAGCATTTGCATTACCAGCCCTGACACACATAGTGCACTTTACTAGGGACTTTACTAGTAAGGCAAACATACCAATCATGGACAACCAATTACCATTACACTTTACACAGGGAGCACTTGCACTTTGACACTGATCAGCAGTGGCAAAGTGCCCAAAGCATCTAAGTTGGCAAAACGAAATCCATCACAGCATCAAAAATAGAAGAGGTAGAAGCAAAAAGTCTGGGGTAATCACGCCAAGAAATGCTAGGTCTAACATGTCCCAATGGGAAGTTATACGTGTAAAATGTTGCAAAGTACTTCCTATTCTATCCTATGGGGCAGATAGCCTTTCAATAGTGAAAATCGAAATTGGCAGTATTTCACTATCAGGACACATCACACACACCAGTACATGTCCTACCTTTCACATACACTGCACCCTGCCCACAGGGGCACCTTGGGCCTACTTTAGTGGTGACTCACATGTAATAAAAGGGAAGTTTTCAGCCTGGCAAGTAGGTACACTTGATAAGTCGATATGGCAGACAAAAGTGTGTGCAGAAACTGCAGCGGCAGGTCTGTAATACCTTTTCAGGGCTACTTATGTGGGTGGCACAACCATTGCTGCAGGCCCACCAGTAGCATTTGATCTACAAGCCCTGGCACACTCAGTGCATGTTACTAAGGACTTACCAGTAAATCAAATATGCCAATCATCCATAACCAATCACGATAATTTACACAGAGAGCATATGCACCTAAGCAGTAATTAGCAGTGGTGATGTGCACAGAGTCCTATAGCCAACAACAACAGGTAAGGAAAAAATAGGAGGAAGAAGCAAAAAGTTTGGGTATAACCCTGAAAAAAGGGCCCAGTCCAACATCCATGATACTTTGATTACTTTAAACAATTTTCCATTGCAAAATTACTGGCTGATGAATGGAGCACATATTGGGTGCTCACCCAAATAAGGATGTATTCTGATTCCTTTTACTTAAGAAAACCAACAAACGCTGCCATTATCCTGGTCAACCCCTCAGACTGATTGAAATTTCGAAGGGAAGCCCTGCTAATGGCTACAGTGAACCAGAAAACTTTATTTTGAGCAAGGAGCACGAGAAGTTACAAGCTATGTTCCCTAAGCAATCACATAGCCTTTTTCAGTGTTTCATTTGAGGTGATAGTCATAGGTGAGACCACCGGCACTATTTTTGGGGTGGCCGACATTCATCAAACTTTCATTACAGAGCAAGAAAGAGCAAAGCACATAATGGGGAACAAAAGACATAAAAACAGTAATAGAGTGAGAAAGCAAGGGTTAAAAAACCTGTAACAGTGAAATAAAGGGGCAGAGAGTGCCTGGTGGTGGATAAAAGAGGCATGGCGTGAAATCAGGACTAGGCAGCCAGGCGACAGCAACCCCAATATTCAATAATACCTGGCGCAAGCTTCTGAGCAAAACTTTATTTGAACAAACTAAGCACTGACCCTCTCTGTTCATGGCTGCACATTGCTTAATTTGATCTGGTAGTTGCAGGTGGGGCCCACCAGCACTCATCTTTGGGGACAGGCACTAATGTTTCCTCATCAAACTTTACCCCAGAGCAAGATAGTGAAAAACACAAAAGAGGGAAAGAGAGAAAGTGATAGGAAGATAAAGATTCAAAAGCAGTGACAAAGCGAAAAAAAGCATGGACTGAAAAACCTGCAAAAGTGAAATAAAGGACGGAGAGTATTTGGTGTTGGCTAAGAGAGGTATGAGCCAGTATCCGCCCACCCCAGACATTCGATAGGCATTCGATAGTGCAGACAGCGGGCTTCTGAGCACGTATTGTTTGACACATTAACCACTGCCCTATCCGTTTATGGCTGCGGCATAATCCTGGGAAGCCGCGAATAGCATAAGAGAAGTGGCCTGTCCCGACAGAAGGTTAAATTGCACAGATGAAAAGCATACCATTGGTTGCTGCAGCTGTCAGAAAAGGTAATACACACCCCTTCCTTCTTTAGCCTAAGTGCACATAGGCTAGGGCTTGCCATTCTTCTGCCCATAAGAATATTAGAGGAAGATTTCAAAAGACTCTTTGCTTGCAGATATCCCACTCAGGTCCACCTGAATAGCCAGAATCCTTTGCAAAGTCACCCACGCATTTCCAAGAGGCTAATGCAGCAGCGGGTAGAGAGCAATGATGGACGGTTCTTTCAAACGGGAGGTTTTATGGTGGCCGGTCTTCCTGGTTCGTGTTATACTGCTCACATTGTTATTCTACTAGCACAGCAGGGCGGCATTTAAAGCCCCTGTGTGTGTCATGCTCAATGCACGCTGCTCACGTCTTGAGCCTTCTCTTCCAGAGTTCGGAATATTGTTTTTTGCCTCACCAAACAGAGATTTTCGGAGCTGACCGCTGTTTCTTGTGACCGAGATCAACAATACAGAGCTCTAAGCAAGTCTCTTGCTGCTGTTTTTGTGACTAATGCAGGCTCTTTGTAGGGAGGTGCCGTGCATCCTGTGTTTGGTTCTTCTTTGTTGCTCAGACATTCACAGTACAAATACTTGAATGACAGCTCAAAAAAGTCAAAAGACATCCCTTGGTTTGGAAGCAGCAGTGCTTAATTTGTAAATAAATAAGTGCCAGAGCTCTCGACAGGATGCCACCCCAGCTTGCACATTGCCCCTGCCATGCTGCTAATAATAGTAACAACACTACTACTAACCATCACACTCCTACAAGGGTGACAATTCGGTTTATTCCAGCCCCCCTAAAGCTATAAGATTGGCTTGGGTGGCAGTTATTAGTCATTTTAATGTATATTAAATTAATAATTGACTGTCGTTGTGGTCATCTCTAAATTAGCCAGACAGCACCACCTTGTGGCAGACTGTCACAAGCGCCGGTGTTGACAATGAATTGCTAGTGGTGAGCACCGAAACCACCAGCACAAATTAATCGCTGAAACACCAAAATATGGCACTAATTGTTGGTACTGCATTAATGTGTCTCATCCACGGTCAGAGTAGTCTTACGTTTATGCAGTTTCAAACGCACTTTACTCTGAGGCACCAAACTGCCTGCCATATTTTTTCCAACGCTTTTTTTGGTTTTAGAGTTTCTTACTTTTGGGATCTCACTTTTAGAATTCACTACAGTTTATGTTCTAGTCCACAATATCTATAGATGTCTCATAACATGCTTATAATATTCACATTTAATCATTTTCGATTTAAAACATTTTCAATTTGTTTTCACACTGTTCATTTTATTAAACGTTGTTAGATGTGCAAAGCTGTGATTTCTGCTAAATAAATCAAGGAACAGGAAAAAATAAAACAGATTGAAAGGCAACATACACCAGACAGTGTGACAGAACCCACACAACTGGATGTGCAAATGATTGTGGGGAGGCAGATCTCATGTAAGGGATTGTGAGTACACATCTCAATTAGGAAGTGCCTGGACGCGGGCGGCAGGGCGGCTTTGGTTTTGCTTGATCTCTCTGCTGCCTTCGATATGGTACCCCACCATCTTCTACTTACCCGCCTTGCTAACATTGGCATCGCAAGCTCTGCCCTGGATTAGCTTAAATCTTTTTTGGAAGATCGCTCCCAGCAGGTCTGGTCACCTCCATTTTCTTCAGCGGCCAGGAAAGTGTCTACGGGAGTACCGCACGGCTCTACCTTGAGCCCATTACTCTTTAACATCTATCTGACACCTCTTATTTACCTGGCAGAGGAGCTGGGGGCAAAAATAATTGCCTACGCCGATGACACCCAGCTCCTATTTACTTGGAAAGATGGCGACCTGTCGACTTCTCTGGCGCAGACCTGCCTTTCCTCTGTGTTTCAGTGGCTGGCATGTGCCCAAATGAAGTGCAATGAGGATAAGTCGGAGGTCCTTCTATATGGCTCTTTTCCACCTGCCTTTCAACAAAATATGTGGCCATCCTGACTTCCCTTGCCCTAAGTCAGTGGGTGCGCCTGCTAAGAACCTAGGGATCTGGTTCGGTGACGACCTTCGCTTTTCGGTGCAAGTCAAGAAACTCACCGGTGTCTGTTTTGGCACTCTTAAATCTCTTGGAAGGTTTTTTCTCCAACTTCCCAGGCATGCCAAGGAAACGGTCGCTCAGGCACTTATTCTCTCTTGCTTGGATTATGCCAACGCCCTTTATTGTGGTATCCCTGGTTATTTGTTGAATAAATTGCAAACTATACAAAATGCCGCGGCCAGACTTCTATTTAACATCTCTAGAAGATCTAGCGTGAGACAGTATTTGCATGACCTGCATTGGCTTCCAGTGGCCCAAAGAGTGCAATTTAAAGTTCTTACGGTGGCTCACAGAGCTCTGCATGGTTTGGGCCCTTTATACATCAGGAAGCGGTTCTGCTTCTATGTCCCCAGCAGAGCTCTGCGTTCTGCCACCCAACATTGGATGACCATTCCCCGATATCGCAGGTCCCGGTTGGGAGGTCAGTCCATCTCTGTCAAAGCTGCTCTGGCTTGGAATTCTCTCCCTCTAGAAATACGAAGTATTCAGGATTTTGGACCCTTCAAGAAATGGCTTAAAACTTTTCTTTTTAACTAGCTGATCCATGCATTCCACTCTCCAAGGTTTTTGATAACTGCATGTGCCAGGACATTCTTGAGTAATTGAGCGCGCTATAAAACCCTTTATAACATAACATAACATAACATAACATCTTTGTGTTAAAGTTTAATTTAATGGAGAATATATTCAAAGCACATGCATATGTGGTGTCATGGCCACATAGACAGTGTTTTCGCAACCTAATATCAAAGAGAAAATGGATCATGCATGTTGTTTTATCTATGACTGAAGAAAAATGCTTGTTTTCGCATGAATTCCTCCATTTTATTTTGGACTGATGCTGTTGAGACGTTTGACTCTGTGCACTAGGACTCTGCTAGCTAGGACACAGTGCATGTGCTCTGACCGCTAAAACATAAAAAAATTGGCAATACTCCAAATTGGCTTACTTAACGTACCTACAAGTCTCTATTATACGCTATAAAGTGTACCCAGGGTTTGTAAGTTAAATGTCATTCAGAACACGTTGTGCCACCACTGGAAAATCAGTGCAGAACATGACCCTTAAACTTGTGGGTCCTCCCACACAGAAAAATGAAGGACGGCTATTTGCATGCTCCTGAGATCAGAGCAAAGTCTCTCCTGGCAAGCGACTGGCACTGCGGCCACATTGGTGGTTTTGCCTCAGGCGGACCATGTCATTGCAACATCATGAAGTTGTACCCGAGCTGACTCAGTCACAATGTCTTTGAACTGCACGTGAGCGGACAATGTTGCAAACCCAGCAATGTCAACTGTGGAGGGTCCATGCTACTAGAAGAAGAGAAGAGCACCTTGAGGAGGCCCATGACCTTTGACTTGGTGGCCCACTACTCCAACTCACACAAAGCTGTCTTGCGACCAGCTGGAATACTGAGAGAATGCCATAGCCTGAACAGACTCCAAGAGGGAGACTGCTGCTTCTTTCCACTGACTTGAACGGAGTGCTGGAGCACGTGCAGCCAGTGCATCTCCACTCAGAAGAGGAAGAAAGGCACAGATGCATTCGGCATTCTGCTGCCTCAGAGGAAGAGCAGGTAGAGCTCTGAAGTGGTGAGATAAGGAAATTAGGATTATTAAGAGTAACTGAGTGCACCGACTTAATAGACGGGATCACACTGCACCTGTGCCTGATACCTGCCTGAGACATCACTCGAATGCAGGAGAGTTGAGAGAGTGTAGCGAGCCGGGAAGGTTGGATTGTCAGTCCTAAATACAGCTGCCCACCAGTTAGATATTCGTATAGACGGCCTGTCGTGTGTGTAGTATTGAGTTTTCTGTGTGTATTAAAGAGCAAGCACTGGGTGGACAATCTGGTAGTGTGCTATTGGGTGATAGTTGAGTGTTCTGAGCTTGAAGCACCCCAACACTACCTCCCTGAGAAGGCTGCGACTGCTCTCCATTGCTACTATTGCGTGAGATGTTGAAGGAGCTGTACTTGGTCCAGTTTGCAGAGCCATAGTCGAAAAGACCCCAGAATATCAGAGACCAATGACCCCAGCACACGCGGCTGAAGACGTGCAGCCCCTGCTTGCACTGTGGTCCCTTAAAAGGAATCTGACAGATGCCCACCACACTAACTTCAACATCCCTCAGAAAATTTTTGCCATACACTGAGAACATATTTGGATTTGGACACAAATCTTTCTCAGCCAGAAAGTCCCTGGGCACACTCACAGAATGAGTCGTCCAAGCAGCTCCTCCATGAAGGCAATCATTGTGTCCCACCTCTGCAGCTGTTTGAGACTCATATTGAATGTCAATCTGGCAGAAGCGTGGCATAAACGTAACCAACTCTATGGCAGACAAAGTGGAATGTTAATAGCAGGGAACTGATTACCAGATCCAGGAGAGGTTCGATAATCACAAACATCATTAGCGCCTGCGCCTGGACAGCACCGTGGCAAGCATGGGCCGTTTCAGTGAGCTCGAGGGCTGATACAGAGAATTACTGTCTGCTCCCGGTGTGATACATCGGCCTTCAGTAGGATTAACGCCACCGCCATGAACTTCACGCTACAACGTCAGGTGATAGCAGGAACTACTGCAGGCGGGAGACTTTCCGAATCCGCTGTGAATCAGTGGATTCGTTCTTAATCCCTTCTAAAACTGGCCCTTAGTCGCTGCTGAGGCTCACCCGAGCAAGACCTCTCGGAAGGATGCACTGCACCCATTCTACTGCAGGGCAATGTCTCCTGGTGAATTACTGGACCGCTACACCTTTGGGGGCTTATTTACAAGCCCCTTGCGCCGCCGGTGCGTCACCTTTACTATGGGAAAAAGTGATGCACTAGCGGCACAACGGGCTTGTGCATAAACCCCTTGTGCTTTTTTTAAAGACTCATCCTTCTGGAAAGGTAATGTGCTGGCCACCTTTCGGGGTTTGGTATTTTTTTCATTCATTGTGTTGCTGCTGCTCAAATGTTCATGATCAGTCTTTGCTGGATTGCAATAGTGGTCTACCTGGGAGGGTGCTAAATAGATTTCAGTTTCACTCATCAGTTAGGCGTGGTCTGAGAATTACCGTGTGATCAATTTCTCGCTGGCCCTTTTTTTTAGAAAAAACACATTTTATCTTAGTGCCTGCTATTATTAGTCTAAGCACACCCTTTGCGCATATTTCTGTGTGTTTTAAAATGATGTGTGAAACTTGCTTCACAAGCTCCCATGCTTTATGCTTTTGTTTAGCACCAGCAGGGGCAGCGTGGCTATTTTTCAAAGTTTACACTCATATGTCTCCTTCTCTCGGTTTATGCAGCTCCCAAACGGAATGCAATAAAACCACATTGCGTGCTGGCCAGGGATGATGGCATAAACATCAAATAACCTTCTGCAGAAGGAAGTGCAAGCAATAACTGCAAGCAGCAATTTCAGTGCCAGCATAGATAATCTATAGCAGAATGGGAGACAGTCAAATCATTCACGCAGTGCGCAGGCTCTCCTCCCAGGATACAATAGATTGTCTAAACTGACAAAAGAATTGTTCGGTGAAGTTCTTGTGTGGCCTTCCTTCTGTAGCAGACTCTTCATGCCCAGTGTACATGATATGAATTAGTTATATTAACAGATAGGATAGTACCTGCGTACATTTCTGTACGGAATGATTTCTAAACCGTGCAAACTATAGAATCTCCCGGGAAACATGAGAAAAGACGATCAGCTTTCAAGATTGGAAATGTGTTTACAATGACGATCTTTTTCAGAGACCTGGCATTTGCACGTGGCCTGTTCTCTGCAAATTTTTGGTCAATGTCAACAATCAAAGCCAGTGAGCGGGCATTAGGGCCCCTTGAAATCAGGGTCCATATGCACTAAAGCATTTTTGCACAGGAATAGAATGGGTAAACCTTTCATACATCTTGCCCTAGATGTCTATTTTCTATTAAAAAACAATGAGTACAAACTGAAATGATATTTTGTGATTATTCACTATCCCAAGATGTATTGAGATATCTTACCGAAATGTATAGCAGGAAGGAAAGAATCACATTTTACGAAACCCAGAGGGACCCTAACGTCTTGATTTGTGTTGTAAAAGTTTGCATTTTGAGGATGTTTTCCGCCCACATGGCATGTGCGTCTTCGCTACCTACATCAATCGGTGATCGTTCACAGTCCTATTTTGTTTCCATCCTCTCTTTTGGACATTTTTCGTTACATGTACACGTTTGTAATTGTTTCGCAACAACTGACATTTGATTTGTGTCTTGTTTAGGTTTTGTTAACGAAGAAATACATCTACTCTCTATGGGGCATATTCAAATCTGTGCTGCGTTGCGCAAGAAGATGAGAGCAGGAGAGTGCCATATTTACCGAAATATGGCACTCTCCTCCCCTCTCCCTAACGCCAGCGCTGAAATTAGCTGCTGTGCGCCATGCACACACCTTTGCACCATAGTACAAGGGTGGCTCCGTGAGTCTAGCATTGGTTTTGTAGTGAAAGGATAGCCTTTCTATAAAAAATACTACACTCAGACTAACTTAAAACTTTTTCCTACTTTGTAGAGGGGCAAATTAAAGCATTTCACCTTCATAGCTCCTATTTGGAAAGGGCGCTATTATTGCACGCTAAAACATGTCTACTTTTTGAAGTAAATAGGATTTAGCGTTAGAAACATTGGGTAATTGCATGGGAACACCCATGCACCTCCCATGGTATGCTCCCTTGGTGCTATGTAAAGCAGTACTATTAGCAGCTTTGCGCTACTTTTAAGTGTATTCCAGCACTAAAGTAAATTAGTAAAAAAAGATTTTGCGTTGTTTGAATCACGTTTCTGACGCAAACACGGCATTAAATCATAGAAGATACACCTCTAAATGCCATAAAATAATTACATTTAACAGTCATTACTATGGTTTTAAAGTGATCAACTGTTTGAAAATTAGGATTGTGTGTCATTGTATGCTACGGTCTCTATTTGGCAGTGGTTTGCACCCTGTCCAAGTAGGGACCTTTATTCTAGTCCAGGTAAGGGGATTACAAGGCTAAGTAAACCCCAGCTCACCCCCTTGGTAGCTTGGCACAAGAAATCAGGCTTATTTCAGAGGCAACATGTAAAGCATTTGTTCAAACACACACAGTAAGACACTGACAATACCACAAAAGGAGACCATACCATTTTAGAACCAATGCTTATCTGAATAAAATAAGAACAAAACAACAAAAGTCCAACATACACAAGTAAAGATATCACTTTTAGAAGGTTCAAAACAATTCAGTCCTTAGGAAACAATGGATGCGCCACTTTCATCAGAAAGTACCTGGTATGTGTCTAAATCAAAGATGAAAACAGGCACAGGAGAAGTGAAGTGCCGCAAGAGCAAAGTAATGTATAGATTTGTTACTCCCAGGGGAGGTGATGCGTTGATTCCTTACTGTTAGGGGAGGCGATGTGTTAATTCCTTACTGTGAGGGAAGGTGATTTGTCGATCTGCGAACACATGTCCTTAGTTCCTTACAGTTGAAGCACGCCGATGAAGAACTTGGCGCATAGGGACAATGCATCGAAAACCCAGACGGCCATAGGAACACCTGCATGAATTTTGATAAGAAAGAGAAAAGGTCTACGAGGGGAACAGCAGCTTAATGTCTTACATGGGAGAAAAAGCATTGGCAAATATATTAGGTTTTGCCTATGTGAATAATTTCTTTTTTTTAGTAAAAAATTAAAATGTCCACTATTGTGAATGAGGTATTATTCCTGGATTGATGGATGGATGCAGCAGATGAAAAATGAATACCAAAGTAAGAGGATAGATGGTGGAAGGATAGGTGATGGGCGAGTGAAACGATCATTGGCTAAAAAGATGAATGGACACATATATATACCGAAGAGTGGATGGAGGAGGGTGGAAGCATGCAAATGTGAATGAAAAAAGGACGGGTGGGAGAACTGATGGATGGATGTGTAGATGGATACGTGAAAGGACAAGTGAATGGAAGAACAACAAAAGGGTCTGAGAAACTCTTCTAGGGAGTGTTGGACTCTTTCCCTTGATGCTATTTAAGATATGGTTCAAAGTGGGAGCTACGTTCACCCACTGCACAGACATGCGGAACTGCACTGGCTGCAGTATGCTTGTCATTGTACAGTACGGTTCAAGTGTGCTCGCCTGGAGCGAGGTCACAGTGGCCATTACAGGGCACTGGCTGATATATGCTACACAGTGCACAGAATTGTGTTTGTGTTCTTTCTGTGCAGAGGCATCGTTTGAACCTTGGACCCCGTGTTTTGCTGCCTCCTTCACACATCACATTGCAGTGCACAACAGCTGTGTGTTCAATGGTATAGGTGGTTGGCAGGTGGTGAGTGAGTGCTATTGCCTCACCAGTGTGTACCAGTTTCCTGAAAAAAATCCCAAGCCACAGGCATACTGTTTTTCACAGTAGTCTCTTTGTATCGCTAAGTGTTCTTCCCATCCGCCAGACCCATTATCTCTCATCTGCATGTGTTGTGTTTTTTTGTACTTTTATGGCTTAACATCAAACGGAATCTATTAGTTTTAACTGCTTATTCAAGCAGATGAATTGATCACTGACTCGCAGAAAGGCACCTTGTCTCCCACGCAGCAATTGTTTGTTGCTATTTTGGTCACACTACTTCTTGCCTTCTATTGAACTCTGCACGTGCTCCTACACATGTGCATAGACATGAATGCGTGCAGAGAGAACTGCTAGTTTACCTGAACAAGAGGGGATACGGTGCACAAAAAGTGCAAAACCTACAAGCTCGGCAAGCGAACACACATGTACTATATGCTCGCACACACAATGATGTGCATAGATATACATATATATATATATGTATATATATATTCACTGAAAAAACCATAGGTTTCAGGGGTGTTATAGTTAGCTGGACTTTTCACTTGTACAAAACCATTGAAATTCCCCCGTTATAGTTAGTTCAGCTAACTATAACTCGCGCGCCCGCAATGCACTGCTGATGACGTCACATATTACATCACTCATGACATGGTCAGTGACATCACTCATGACATCACTGATGACATCTCAAATGACATCACTGATGACATCACTGATGACATCATCCAGTGAATGTGTGTTTTTCTGAAAATTAAATATGTTTTATATATGTATAGCTCAAGGTCGATGGAAGAATAAATGGGTATATAAGTGTCTAAATGGATGATTTGTTTTTGAAAAATTGATTGTGTAACTGACTGATTAAGTGTATCATAGTGAATACATGGCTTAGTGTGTAATGTTTAAATATGTAAATATCTGTATCAGTCTCTCACTTTGTGTATAAGTGGCTGCATGGGTTGGTGAGTAGCTACATGGGTGTCTATATAGGTTATTAGTTGGTTTTTTGAGTATCAGTCTGAGTGTCTGCATGATTCGGTGGGGGGTAGTACGTAGTGCATAGGTGCATGAATGAGTGACTCACTGTTTGTATGTGTTGAACACAGCATGTGTGCAGGACTGTATGGGTGGATGAGTGTGTGTATGGGTGTGTTAGTGAGTGAATGACTGTCTCAATAGTGTCTTTATGAGTAACTACATATGTTTTAAACTAGAATATGTGACTATTGGTGTATATAGGTGAGTATATGTGAGAATGTGAGATTGAAAGAGTTCCTGTATGAATAAGTATGTCTTTCTATAAGAGATTGTTTAAAAGACTAAGTATGTGTACGTTTCCGTAGAAGTAAGTGTGGTGGTGTGTGTATAACTGTATATGCAAGTAAATGTATGTTTGATTCTTTATTAGCATGAGTGACTATGTGTGTGAGTAACTCTATGGATGAGTGGCATTGTGTAACAGGATGTATAGGTGTATGAGTACATATGATGAGTGAGTACATGTATGAGTGACTGTATAGGACTGTTGGTGAATGAGTGGATGTGTATGTGGATCTTAGAATTACTGAAGAGGTTGTTGTAACTGGTATTGGTATGTCCATTGTTTTGAAAATTTTAGTCTCTATTTTTGAATGTGTGTATCAAAGGTTATATTAGGGTGAGAGGAGGTCTGCCACTCTATCACAAGGATGATGTCATCATTTGAGATGTCATGAGTGATGTCATGAGTGATGTCACTGACCATGTCATGAGTGATGTAATATGTGACGTCATCAGCAGTGCATTGCGGGCGCACGAGTTATAGTTAGCTGAACTAACTATAACGGGGGAATTTCAATGGTTTTGTACAAGTGAAAAGTCCAGCTAACTATAACACCCCTGAAACCTATGGTTTTTTCAGTGAATTTCTGAGGTTTTTTAAATGCTAATTCCTAACTATAACGTGCCTGAAACCTATGGTTTTTTTCTGTGAATTTCAAAGGTTTTTTAAATGCTAATTTCTAACTATGCCTACAGAGATAGGACATGTGAAGAAAGAAGAAAAAATGCACAGAAAGAAACAAAAGAAGTGCAGAAAGAAGTAACAGAAGTCCTCAAATAAGTGCAGGAAGAAGGATAACGTGCAGAAAGAACAAAAAGAAGAGCAGAAAGAAGCCTTGTTGCAAAATCATCCTGTACCCTCAACTTTTTCAGACGGATACTGGTGGTAACTGAGTCTGACTAACCAGTCCTAGAGCCAGTGCTATGTTAAAAGACACTTAGAATACAGTGAAAACACCTACATACACTAGGGAACATTATGCGTTGGGGTCCCCCTGTGATTAGCATGACCTCCTCTGTAAGCCCCTAGTATATAATAGGGCATGGGGATTAAAACTACCTCTTAAAACAGGCCACAGGGCGTTTTTGCACACGTTAACTCAGGCCCCGTTCCCTCCCTTCACCACTGTGTAAACACGCCCTGTGTCCGTTTTTAGTTGGGAGATTAAGTTCATTTGAATCCTGAGGGTCCCTAGGGTCCAACTAGCCCACTAGGTACCTCCAGTAAGTGCCACAGAGCTGCGTTGTAGAGAGGTGTAAAAAGTGGCACGGCCTGGACCACCTCTCTGCAATGCAGCTCAGTGGCGCTTACTGGAAGCACTTGGTGGGCTAGTTAGCCCCCAGGGGCCCTCAGTATTGAAGGGAAATTATATCCCCAATTTAAAACGTGCCATAGTGCGTGTTTGCACACGTCACCTCAGGCCCCGTCCCCTCCCTTCACCACTGTGTAAACGCGCCCTGTGGCTGTTCTAAGTTGAGAGATTAAGTCCCCTTGAATCCTAAGGGTCCCTAGGGTTAAACTAGACCACTAGGTACCTCCAGTAAGCGCCACAGAGCTGCGTTGCAGAGAGGTGTAAAAAGGGGCTTGGCCTCAGAACACCTGTCTGCAGCGCAGCTCCCTGGCGCATACTGGAGATGCCTGTTGGGGGCGCGTTTGCAGAGTGCTGCACGGAGGGGGCATGGCCTCCGGCACGATGCCAGTCTTTTATTTATTTACATTTTTTAAGAAGGGGGGCTGTGTGGTTCCCCTTCTTATTCTAATTTATTGGCCCTGATGACCCCATCCCCCAGGGCCTGTCTCCTAATTATATTTTTTTGACCCCAATCCCCAGGGCCGGCCACTGTTTTTTATTATTTTTAAAAAATATATATTTATAGACACACCTAGGACATGCTGGACAAACCGTACGTACCTATCACCATGACGATTTGCGTGATATTCATTAAAAGGCGACCATGCATGCAATGAATCCACGTGGAATGTATTTACACCACTAGTGAAGCTCTGACATGTCTGATGCCCGACCGTGCCTAATCCCGGTAGACACCCTTTTCGTTTATTTATACAAACATGGGTAGCTATTGACGGGCACATTTAATACACATGCACACCAAGCCATTCAAAGGGGATTCAACAAAAATTCGACCAAAACTATGCAAGAAACCCCCCTCACGGTTAATAAAACACACATCCACTGCCGGATGTGTAATACTTTTTATTTTACTCTCTGGAAAGGGGACGAACATCACTTGAGAGTCACAGCGCGCTCCTGACAGAGCCCAATGCTGTGTTACACCCACCATTGCCTGCCGAGTGCCACACACCTCTGTGTTGTATTCCACTAGCTAGTGCATATGCTATGACACTCTCTAGCCCATGTGCACTGTAACACCACCCCGTGAATATGTCATGCCACACTTGTCTTCGCACGGGTTATATTGCCCCATCTAACGTGCCTTCCTCGATGCCTATGTTATAACGCACAGTGCTATGCCATACATATTACAATCTGGGATCCATATCTTTGTCACAGTGCATATGCAACGTTACACTCCCCAGCACATATTTTATATTACAACTTTAGAGACTAGTTAGGTTACACAACACTGCCCTGTGCATATTACACTCCAAGGCGCATATCGCATAGCACGCGCTAGTGCCTGTGCTATCTCGCGCTCTCCAATGAATCTGTCATTGCGCACAATGTATTGCATATTATATTTCACGCCCGGTTCATCTTATATCACACTTTTTGGTGCATAGTTTATACCATACACTATATCTAGTTTTCATTTTCAATCGTGCTCTCAGGACTATGTTCTATATAACACTGTGTTCACCTACCCTTTTCATGGGCATTACATTTTGCGATAGGGGGTGGAGGGTCAGGGGGTGTTTCTGCCAAGTGAGCCCGGAGTCACAGTCACAAACGTCCTCTTCTTCCTGAATAAAAGTGAGATTATGCTGCATACTTGTTCATATTTTAAGTAGTTCGCACAGACACAATGTTTTAAAAACAATAAAGTTCCTAATACCCGCCTTCTCTGAACAGTTAGCTTGCTGCCCCATCCCCCTCCTCCCTATCCTCTGTTGTGTAAATCCATGGACTAGCCTCCTCCCTCCTGCCATGCATGGTCTGATGTGCTGCCACTGCCCTCAATTTAGTATGATGTACCAGTCCACTCCTCCTGCCCTCCATTGCCCAATTCTATGCCCCATCATTGACCTCCTGCTTAAACTCTGTGCTTAGCTTGCTGCCCCTATTCTCCTTCCCCCTGCCCTCCGATGTCTTTGTGCATGCCCCTGCTCCATCCTTTTTGCCCACCATGTCCCATGGACCTGCCACTCCTATCTACTCTGAGTGTTCTGTTGAGCTGCCACTCCCCTCCCCTCCCACCTGCCTAGCATTGTCAGATGACTGTAACCTGTCCCTGCCACCTCCACCCTGCCTGTCCATTGTACTGCCACACCCTTCTGCCCTCACTGGTCTGTTGTGCTGCAACTGCTCCTCCTGCCTGCCCCGTGTGGTCTGTTGTGAGGCCCCTTCCCCTGAACTTTCTTGTCTGTGCACAGGTCCTGACCCTCCCTTCTATCCTCCATCGTCCTTTGTGCATGCCCCTGCACCCTCCTTCTTGCCCATCATTGCCATTGTGCTGCCACTAACCCTCCCACTTGCCATGCATGGTCTTCTGTGCTGCCATGGCCCCACCCACCTTCCCTGTGTGGTCAGTTAGCTGCCCCTGACCCCCTCCCACCTTCCCTCCATGGTCTGTGTGTATGCCATCACAGTCTCACTGTTGCTCTTCATGGTGTGTCTTGCTTCTAGTGCCCATCCTGCCTGACCTCCATGGCTATCTTGCTGCTCCTGCCCTGCCCCCTTGCCCCCAGCCCTCTGTTTACATGTGCAGACCCCTACTCCCTCCCTCCTGGCTTGTCTGTTCCATTGTAAGGCCCCTGATCCGTCCCTCCGTCCCTTTATGGTCTGTTATGCTGCAGCTTTCTCTCCTGTCTGTCCATTATGGTCAGCTAGTTACCGTTGCCTCTTGCCCCTCTGTTCTCTGTTGTCCATGTGCATGGCCTTGTCCCCTCCCTCTTGCTTTCCATGGATTGTTGTGCTGCACTCCTGTCCTGCATGCCCTGTGTGGTGTATTGTGCTGCTGCAAACCCTGATGCCTGCCCTGCAGGGTCAGTTTGGTGCACCTCTCCATGTCCCTCCTGTCGTCTGTTATCCAAGTCCATGTCCCTATCCCATTTCCTTCCATGATCCAATGTACCATACTTGTGAACATTTTGAACTTGGTAAGAGGGAGATTTTGAAAAAAAAACTGGGGTATTGATTTTCCCCTTTGAGTTACATTGAAAAAGAGGAGATTGTAGACAGGAGACAGATCAAATAAAGTCCATTTGAGCTTAAAAACATTGGACGTTTCCTGGCTGAATCGGGTCTGTTGGCATGTATGGTTGTACTACCATTGCCTCTTCCTTCTGCCCACAATGGTCTATTACATTGCCACAGCCTCTCTTGCAAGTCCTGTATTGTTGGTTTGTTGCCCCTGCCCCCCTTTCCACTGCCCTCCATAGTCTGTTGTGCCTCCACGGCACTTCCTGCCTGCTCAGTGCGGTTAGATTGTTGCCTTTGCACCCTCCTACCTGCCTTCAATTTTCAGAGTCCGTGCCCCTGGCCTCTGCCTCTCAACAGTATCCTAATGAACAACTAGATTGCTAACATTCTATATTTATTACAAAAGTGTGGAACGCCTGCCATCATATTGATGAAATCAAAACTGTAATACCTAGAGCATTTCCTTTAGAAATTACATATATGAGAGGGTCTTATTGGCATCAAAATTATGGTTAGTGCTCTAAAAGACTAAAATAAGGACATATTTTCTGAGTTTTCAAATAGCGACAAAGCACTTTTAAATTATTTGTTATCTTTATGTTTTTTTATCCAGTTGACCACTTGATTAAATGTTGCACTTAGGCGAGAGGATATGGTGTTACTTCCAGAACTGCAGACTTTGCAACTGGGGAACCAGGTTGAAGTTTCTGCTTCAGCTCGACATTCTGTGATTCTGGTCAAATCACTTAGTCTCCCCATGTCTACAACCAAAATGAATTTGTTCTTGTGTGATGCAACCAATGCTCATGTAAAGCACTCCAATACCTGACAAGTCTGCACTATATAACACTGCAAAAACACAAAATAATAAGTGTTTTGCACACTTCTGTCATTGGGATATATTTGGGCTACATCTGGGTGATTTTGCGCTACATTTGAGCTCTTTTGTCTCCGGTGGCCATCTTGGGAGATTTATTTGTTATGAAGTTTCCTAATTTCCTCATGTACTGCAGTCTCCTCAGTAGGAAATGCTTTCAGTTTTTTACTTTGATTCCATCATGAAGGTATTCAGATATGTCACACATTTGCCATAAATTCTGAATGTTAGCACTCTAGTTGCTCATTAGATCACTGTAGTAAAACTACTGTTCACCATGGAAGTCTGCTCCTGGTATTAAAAGTGCATGTTTCAGTCTGCATGTCAGAATTTTTTAATGAAATAGAAGAGGATTTGAGAAGTCACTCAAAATGTGCCCTCATTTTCTTTCTTCAGCATTAATCATAATTTCTATGGCAAAATGAACCCCCTCGTTGTGTTCCTTTTTAAATTAAATGTTTTAAGTGTTACCAGTTTATTCCAATCAAGATGGCTTCAGGTGTGCCATACTTTTGTCATAATGAAGACAGTAAGCGCTCTAGTTGTTTTTAAGAACATTCTGGGACATTCTGTCATTTGGCTATACTTGGGCTACATCTGGGTGATATTTGGGCTACATTTGGGCTCTTTTGTCTCTGGTGGCCATCTTGGGAGACTTATTTGTTATGAAGTTTCCTAATTTCCTCATTTACTGCAGTCTCCTCAGTAGGAAATACTTTCAGTTTTTTACTTTGATTCCATCAAGAAGGCATTCAGATGTGTCACACATTTGCCATAAATTCAGAATGTTAGCACTCTTTTTGCTCATTAGATCACTGTAATAAAGCTACTGCTCACCAGGGAAAACTGCTGCTGGTATTGAAAGTGCATGTTTCAGTCTGCATGTCAGAATTTTTTAATGAAATAGAAGAGGATTTGAGAAGTCACTCAAAATGTGCCCTAATTTTTCTTTCTGCAGCACTAATCATACTTTTTATGGAAAAATGAACCCCCTCATTTTGTTCCTTTTTAAATTAAATGTTTTAAGAGTTACCACTTTAATCCAAGCAAGATGGCTTCAGGTGTGCCATACGTTTATCATAAGTAGGACTGTTAGCGCTCTAGTAGTTCTTTGGAACACTCTGGGAAGCTGCAGTAGAACACAAAGGAATCAACTGACAGTCTCTGCCCTTGTTGGATGTACATGTTTTACTGAGAATGTCAGACTTCATTCTCACATGACTGAGAAAGATAATGTGAATTTACAGAAAATAAGCTCTCAGTTTAGCTTAGAGATCACCTTCCAAACCTCTGTGGTAAAAGCATGAGAAAATATTTTTCTCTCAATCATGATATCCCAGCAGAAGGCTTTTTCACATGGTGAAATCACCTTAGAACATACCACAATTCCTAAAATGAGTATGGTACCATCAACACATGATTTATAATGTAACTAAAGTCTTAAAACCTTCTATTAACTGCAATGCTTTTTAATGAGGTGCTATCATGTATATTGGTCCCAAGATGGCTGCCAACACTTCTTGGATGAAGTGCTGACAGCCAATCAGATCTCGGGATGAGATGTGTGGTTAGGCTCCGCCCACATATATATATGCTTTTAAATGCTATTTTCTCAGGAAATACTGAACAGATTTACACCAGACCTGCAAAAGGCACTTCCTTGACCTTATGGCTACCTCTCTGCCAAATTTCAAGTAATTCTGTTCAGCCGTTCGGGCTGTAGCTGTGTCTAAAGGTCCTATGGAAAAATGCATGGGGAAAATGCGTTTTGGGACCCCCCTTTTTTCTCGGCCCCTGCTTGACGAATCACCCCGAGACTTTCAGGGTAGGAGCTGAACAAAGCGCCCCATTAGTTTTGAAAATTTCGCTAGGATTCGTCAACTGGCGCCAAAGTTATTTAAAATAGAATTTTGAGATTTCCTATGGAAACTAGGTTGTAACTATAACTATCTACTGGCGAGCCTTTATTCAGGTATGCACAATGTCCCGTCTGCCAATTCCTATTGACAGCGATTCCGTCATGTTTGGCCTGACGAGTTTCAAAGGTTAATCCCTCCTTCCTCAGAGGCTGTTGACGGAAAAGTTTACGCGCTTGTTGCCGGTTTCAATTCCACCAGTAGGTAGTTATAGTTAGGACCTAGTTTCCATAGGAAAAGCATTTTTTGGCATCTGGCATTTGGCATCGTTTGACCAATCTTCATGAAATTTTCCTAAAAGTGTCAAAGTAGGTTCTGTGTGCCATGGAAAGTATGGGGGTTATCCATGCAGTAGGGACCGAGGAATAGAGGCACAAAATAAAGATGCATTTGTAATGCTAATTCCCATGGGAATGAGTTGTCGATCCTACAGCGTGAACCGCTGGGCGGTATTACACCAAATTTGGCAGAAAGGTAGATGTTACGCAGATTGTGCTTTTTGTTATTTGGTGCAAAACTGTTCAGTAGTTTTTGAGAAATTAAAGCCGAACAATATAGTGATATCTCTGTCCGCAGATATTTTCCTGTAATTTTCGCGATGAACGTGGACATGTTGCGATGATTTTGCGGTATTGAAAATGTACGCGCCAATGGTAATGCTGTGATGGGCTGGGCGCAACCTGTACAAATTGGGAACAGCTACCGGGGCTGACATTTCTGTAATATAAGGGGTCATGGTGGAGGTACTCTGACCCCAGGTTTGAGAAATGGGTGTTAGTGACACAAGTTATTTGTCCAAAATGGATTTTTTTATTCACGCGCGATATTCGTGACAACACTGCGACCGCCAGTGCCGCCCCATGGAACGTCGTAGGGACATTGCGAATATCACGACTTCGTCATGAATATTGGTGGAAATATAAAACATGCATTTGCAATGCAGGAGGTCTCGCAATCTTCAGAGTTAGAGCTACTGGCGTTGTAAATGACAATGTCTTTTATTTATGTGTTTTGGTTTGGAGTGTGGTGGATGTATGAACAGAGACACAGCTGCAGCACTGACTAGAGGACTTAGAATGCGGATTTGCCACTGGAAATAGAGAAACAGTTGCAGCACTGTTTAGTGAATATAGAATGAGGAATTACCGATGAGACCAGAGAAGCAGGTAGCGAATGAGGAATTACCTACAGAGCCAAAGATACAGCTGCAGCACTGCCTAAAGAACTTAGAATGAGGAATTACCAATGGGACCAGTTAAGCAACTAGCAGCACTGTCTAGAGGAATGAGAATAAGGAATTACCAACGGGACCATAGAAGCATCTAGCAGCACTGCCTAGAGGACTAAGAAAGGGAATTACCACTGGGAGCAGAGACACAACTGCAGCACTGCTTAAAGGGCTTAAAATGTGGGAATTTCGGACAGGACCAGAGTAGCAGCTAGCAGCACTGTCTGGAAGACTTAGAGGTTCAGATGTACTATGGGATTTTGCATGCGCAAACGGGTTTGTGACCCGTTTGCACATGCAAAAATCCTGTGGGCCATGTACTAACACTACTTTGAGAGTCACAAAATAGTGTTTAGCGACTCACTATTAGGAAGGGGCGTTCCCTTCCTAATAATGACCCCACAACCCATGTATGAATGTTTTGCAACCACAATTACGGTCGCAAAACACTCACAATTAACTGCCCTCTTCAAGAGGGTGGTAATGCAATCACAAAAGGGGGGGCAGGCAGTGGTCCCAGGGACCACTACCTGCCCTTAAAAAATTAACCGAAAATGTTTCCTTTTTTTTTATTTTTTTTTAAATGCATCCCATTTTCCTTTAAGGAAAACAGGATGCACTTAAAAAAACTGCTTTATTTAAAAACTGTCTCAGACATGGAGGTCTGCTGAGCCCAGCAGGCCACTGTACCTGGCAGGGCCAGCCATTCTTAATGGGGTCGCAAATTGCGAGTGCCTCATGAATATTGATATGGCATGCAATTTGCAACCCCATTGAGAATCGCAAACAGTGTCTCTGACACTGTTGTACATGTCATTTTGCGAGTCGCAAATTGCGACTCGTGATTGAGCGCAATTTGCGACTCACAAAATAACTTGGTTGTAACATCTGGCCCAGAATGAGGAATTACCGACGGGACCAGAGTAGCAATTAGTAGCACTGTCTAGAGGACTAACATTGAGGAATTGCCACTAGGACCAGAGAAGCAGCTAGCAGCATTGCTTAAAGGACTTAGAATGAGGAATTACCAACGGGGACCAGAGAAGCAGCTAGACTTAATGAATAACAGAAAACCTCACCCTGAGACTAGACATCCAGCTGTAAATACCTGGACCACAGGCAGATAGTGTAAAAACACTGAAACAAACTATTAGAAACATAGAGAAGCGGGCCCTTTGATTATATTTCACTTTTTGATGAGCAGTTATCTGTACAGAGATTAGGAAACCTGTCTCACCTTATGGCAAACACTCTCGGTATATTTTTGCAGCTGGGCCAGGGTTGGGGCCTTGTCCTCTACAGCTGGAGGAGTGAGGGCTGGGATGCAGAGACTGGGGAGGGAGAGAAGAAGGGAGAGGACTAAAGAGGTGGGGGCAACAGGTAGGAGCTAGAATAGGGAGCAGGGAGATAGGAGGCAGTTGTACTGAGTGCATTGGCGGGGGTAGAAGTGTCTGTATGGGGGAGATGTAACAGCCTGGGGGCGTGAGGCTGCAGGGAACATGGGGTTGTGGCCCCAGAGGCAGGAGTCCCTTGAAGAGTGAAGGGGAGATGATAGCAAGGGGCAGTGAGGGGAGATTTTGCAGCCTGGAGAGAGAGGCTACAGGAAATATGGGGTTGTAGCGCCAGAGGTAGGAGTAGGGAAACAGATAGGACAACAACAGGCAATGAGGGGGAGAGATGTAACAGCCTGGAGGGAGAGAGACTGCGGGAAACAAGGGGCTGCGACCCCAAAGGCAGGGGGGACCTGAGAAGACAGCAAGGGGTCATGGCAGGGATAGTTGTAGTAGCTTGAGGGGAGAGAGGCGGCAGGAAACATGGGGCTGTGGCCCCAGAGGCAGGAAGGATTTGAAGAGAGAATGGGAGAGGACAGCAAGGGGCCATGAGGGGGAGAGTAGGTCCCAAGAAGATGTGCAAGTTGATGTGGAGGTCGGGTGGGTGAGAGAAAGATACAGACACACAGAAGCAGAGCCTGTAAATGAGACACCAAACACTGAAGAAGAGGTAAGATGTGGAAGAGAGGGTGGCGGTCCATAGGTTTGATATTAGAGACAAGATAAGCCAGGTAAGTAGTTAGACATTGAGGCAGGGACTAAACAAGTTTCAGACTACATAGAGAGTGAGTGAGACACAAGAGGCGGTATGTGCGCAGCTCCAAAGCATGTGTGAAACAGCTTTTCTGGCCCAGGGCACAATGATCCATGTATCTTAGATAAGAATGGCCCGATTGGCCTGTTGCGCCTATTGTGACATAAATGAGCAAACCTTAAAGGTTGTTTAGCAGCTGAAGATTAAAAGGCTACTAATTCAGCTTTTGGTATATATTTTTGTGTTACTTTTCTAAAGCTGCAGGTCTCGGCAATTAGAGGGCATTTTGATGTAGCAGCAATACATTATCTAGGTGAATTCCATCTCTGCTCTAATGATTCTTTGCGGCTCCTGCAGGCTGTGAAAGACTGTGGCTGTTCTTTAGATCGCCCTGTAGTAGCTCCAAAAAGAACTTCCACTGTGCTCAGCATAATGGCAGAACAAGCAATGTGGCCGAACATGCAAAGAAATATGATTATAAATATATACAAAAATAGAACGGATTGTGCGTAAAAGGAAAAAGCAATTACAGAAAGCAACGGGATATGCAGTATGCCTTTGGTAAATCCAGGTGTACCTTGATGTTTGCATTTGTGTCAGAGGGTGGTGGGAGAATGAAACTAACGATGGTCCAAAAGCAACCTTAAAAAACAAGTCACCACACTCAGCTCTGTAGTGCAGCCACTTACCTCAAACACCTGCTGCTTGCCTCTCATATGTTTTTTGAAGCTCAGACAAGCTGATTAGTTTTTTTTTTCTGTAGAGTGTGGAGCGTGGGCAGTCTACACTGTGATATGTAAACATTGTGCGTTTGTGAAGTAAGTGCCACTAATTACATTGAAGTGCGACAGCACACGCAAACAAAATATAATAAAAATTAAAGACAATGCCTTTGGTAACTCCACGTGTAGTTTGATGTTTGCACTTGCTGCATTTGTGTTGGAGGGTGGGAGGAAGCAGCAACAGACACGTCATCTGTTTAAGAGAAATGCGTGACCACACACACAAAGAAACATAATTACAAATAAATACAATGTCTTTTGTAAATCCGTGTGTAGTTTGATTTGTGCGCTCTCTGCATTTGTGTTGGAGGGTAGGAGGAAGCAGCAAAGGACACGCCATCTGTTTAAGAGCAATGCATGACCACACTGCAAACAAATATAATTAAAAATAAATAGAGTGCCTTTGGTAAATCCACATGTAGTTTGATGTTTGCACTTGCTGCATTTGTCTTGGAGAGTGGGAGGAAGTAGAGACGGACGCGCCATCTGTTTAAGAGAAATGCTGCATTTCTGTCAGAGAGTGGTGGGAGGGCAGAATCAACGATGAGTGCAAAGCAACCTTTAAAATAAAAAGGTTGCTAAATAACAGATAACGTAAGTAAGTTAAGGAGATGGTGCTTGGCTGGTGCTCCTTAGCCATAACCGGAACTGAGCTATTGACTGCATGATGGCTTAGGATGCAGCAAATCTGAGATACGGAGGAGTGAACCAATGGTCAGTAGCAGTCAGAAATAAAGTGGTTTTGTTGAAAACAACAGGTCTTGCAGACAGCGCATGCGCGCTGACGCACAACCTAAAAAAATATATATATTTGTACATATTTGCTGGTTACTGACAGAGACTCATGTACGCACTCACAGACTCACTCAGACACTTATACATTCAGTCACATGCCCAGTCAGATACTCATGCACATACTCACATACCCATCCAAGTACTCATGCACCCACTTACAGACTCACTCAGAGAGTGATGCACCCACTTACAGACCCACTCAGAGACTCATGCACCTACTTAGAGACCCACTCAGAGACTTATGTGCAGTCTCATATCCACTTAGAGACTCTTACATGCACTCACAGACCCACATTGGCACTCATGCACCCACTGACCGACCCACTCAAATACTCATGCACCCACTTACAGACTTATTTGGAGAGTCATGCACCCATGTTTAGTCCCACTCAGAGACTCACGCACCCACTTACAGACCCAGTCACACACTCATGTATATACTCACAGACCCACTGAGACACTCACACACCCACTGACAGACCCAGTGGGAAACTCATTTACCCAGTCACTGATCTACTCAGAGACCCATACACCCACTCACACACCCATACAATCACTCAGACACTCAGTCACAGACCCTCTTAGAGACTCAGCCATCACTCATACACTCAGAGACTTACACGCCCACTCACAGACTCATTCAGATATACATGTACCCAGTCACTCACCCACTCAGACTCACAGATCCACCCACAAACCCACCCAGACACTTGCCCTCCCAGTCACAGAGATACTCAGACACTCATGCAAGTACCCATTCACTCACCCACTTAGATACTTATGCTCTCAATCACAGACTCATTGAGACACTAATACACCCACTCACAGACCCACTCAGACACTCACACACCCATACAGACACTCACACACCCACTCACAGACCCATTCAGAGATACATGCATCCGGTCACCCATACTCTCAGAGACTCATGCAGCCACAGATAGTCCCACTCAGAGGCCCATGCACCCACTCAAAGAACCACTCAGCAACTCACACTCCCAGTCATAGTCCCATTGAGAGACTCATGCACTCAATTACAGACCCACTCAGACACTCATGCACCCATTTGCTCAACCACTCAGACACCCACTTAGACATGTATCCACTCGCAGATCCAGTCAGACAGTCATATACTTACTTAAAAATGCACAAAGGCACTCATACACCTACTCACAGATTGACTGAGTCTCATGCAACCAATCAAAGACCTATTGAGACACTGATACACCCAGTAATAGGTGCACTGAGACAGTCAAACTGTTTGTTACAGAACCATTGATAGACTGATACACTGTCTCACAGATCCAGTTATACACTGTGTTATAGAGATATTATGGTAGTTATACATGCTATTATAGAGTCAATTAGATAGTATTGAGTTTACTCTTTTGCAGTTATAAGTTTTGTGTGTGGTGTTGGCTATTGAATGTGTGCTTTTGTTTTGTCATTTTGAGACATATTCACTATGATTGCGGCTACCAATATGATTACGGTGCCCAGCATCATCGCAAAAATGGAAAATCGGTTTTAAAGATGGTTTTTATACAAACTCCCTAGAAAAATATGATTTTAAACTGCACTATAAAACCTAGTGTCTAAAAAATGGTCAAAGGTGTGCATATATGTGTTTTACACCTTGTAAAAAAAGGCGCAATCCTCGCGATTACTGACTTCCTTGCTGCTCTAAGAGTAAGTGCGAAAACGGAAAATCGGTTTAAAAGATTGTTTTTATACAAACTCCCTATAAAAACATGACTTTAAACAGTGCAGTAACAAACTCATAGAGGGTCATTAGGATAGCGGCGGATCGCCACCGCCCGTATGGCAATTTCCCCCCGCCACATTAACGCCGGTTTTCCGCTGGTAGGCAATCTGCCCAATTGCCTACCGGGCGGAAAAGCTGTTAATATGGTGGCGGTGTCTGGTAGACACCGCAATCCATATTAGAATGCAGGTGGGGACATGCCTTTCCGTGGCAGAAGGCAGACGGTTCTCACCATTGGGGACCCGTAGCAGGCCCCCAGGGATTCTGGGGGGTGGGGGGTGCACATGGGGTGTACCTATGGTACCCCCTGCAGTTCCATGCACAACATGGCAGGCACCGCGCGATGCCTGCCATGTTGTGCATGGAGCAGCACGACATGCCTTCTTGGCATTGCGGCAGGCAGTGCTGAGAGCTCCGCCCGCCGCAATGTCAAGAATGCAGGATACACCCGCCAGTGTGGCGGGCACATCCTAATGTCACCAACACGACCCCCGCACCAATGGTGGGCGGCCCCATCCTAATGATGCCCATAGTGTCTAACATACTGTAAACTGTGTGCATATATGTGTTTTACACCTCTTAAAAAAGGCAATATCGTCGCGACTACCAATGGCATTGTGACATCCGGTGTTGCCACGAACAAGGTAAATGTATTTTTGATCTAGTGTTTTTGACAAATGAATACAAAGGGGAAAGTCAAATCAACATCTTACTAAACAGCTAGACTCAAACTTTAAGTAAAACATGTCTATATATGTGTTTAACACTTTCTCAAAAAACACGTGGTATTCGCAACTAACAACGTCATCGCGACCTCCGGTGTCACCATGAACAATGTAAATGCATTTTAAATGTTGTTTTTTCAACAAATAAATATAAAGGGGAAAGTTAAACGAATATCTTACTAAACAGCTGGACTCAAACTTTATATAAAAAATGGCTATATATGTGTTTAACACTTTTGTCAAAAAACACACGGTATTCGCGACCACCGACGTCATCGCGAATTCCGACGTCACCACAAACAAGGAAAATGCATTTCGATTGCAGTTTTTTTGACAAAGGGATACAAAAGGGAAAGTTAAATAAATATCTTACTAAATAGCTAGACTCAAGCCTTATATAAAATATGTCTATATTTGTGTTTTACACTTTGTCAAAAGCATGCGGTATTCACTGTGTGTCCAAGGCAATTGTGACGTCATTGCAAAAACAAAAAATATCTTGAAATAAGATGATTAATGTACTTTTTAAATAAATAAATAACTAATACAACAATAAGTGGTGAACCATGTTTATGTAATGGTCAATATCGAATTATAGAAAAAAAATACAAGGACGTTATAGTTACGAAATAAAATGTTTTCAAATCTTAGAAATTCACTGAAAAAAACAAAGGTTACAGGAACTTTTTAGTTAGGCTGACATTTCACTTGCATAAATCCTAAAAAATACCGGTAGTTATAGTTACTTGAGCTAACTATTGCTCATGCTTCCACAATGCACTGCTTATGACCTCACATATTACATCACTCTTGACATGGTCAGTGACATCACTCATGACATCACTGATGACAACTCAAATGAAATCACTGATTACATCATCCAGAGAAACACTGACACAACCACTTACATCGCCATAAAACGTCATACTCCCACTTCAACACAATCACTAACAAACTCATTCACCGAACCCATACAGTCACACATTTTGTCACTCATCCATACAGCCAGTAACAAATGAACTCACCAATACAGCCACTAACAGAACCACTAACTCACATATAAAGCCACTCACGCACCTACTCACTAACCAATACAGTCAGTCACAGATCCAGAGCTAGAGACATAGACACACTTACACACCCACTCATACACCCATACACCTACTGACACAGTAAATCAGTTAACCATACAGCAACTCACACACCTACTCAGTCACCCAGAGTCACTCACATAGCCACTAACTCACCCATACAATTACTTACACAGCCACTCAGTTACTTATCCATATACTAATGCATATACTCAAGCACCTATACAGTGACTGAGAGTACCACATACTTTCCAAAACAATCTCTCTAACACTCACTCACCCATACAACCACTAAAACACCCATTCGCTCACACATACAGTCACTCATACATCCACTCACTCACCCATATACCTACTTACACACCCGTTGATGCATAGAGACAGCCACTCATGTTCCCTGTCACTCGCCCGTACAGACCCTTATGTATCTGCTCAAACACCTACTAAGTCACTCATGCACCTTCTCATTCACCATTTACAACCACTGATACACCATCTCTGTCAACTATATACATACTCACACAGCCACTCACCCACACATGCACTGACACACCCTCTTCCTCAACTATACAAAACCTCACACACCCATTATGTCATGTATACAGTCTTTTATATACCCATCCACTTTTCAGTACACTACTTATACACCCATTCACTTACCCATACAGGGACTTCTACAGCGAGTTAGCTTATTATATATATTTAACACTCAGCAACCTGTAGGAAACACTTGCAATCACTGGATGATGTCATCAGTGATGTCATTTCAGATGTTATTAGTGATGTCATTTGAGATGTCATGATTTGTTAGAAGGTGGTTCTGACCATCTGAGCCACCCAGATTTTTTGTTTTTTTAACACCTAATTGTTGAGCTTTTACCGTAGGAGAGCCCCATAGGTTGGGACTCACCCACAGTGAACTCATGATGAAAGAGACTGCATGTGGATTTTACCAGTGTCCCCCTGGTGAGAGTAGGTGGCTGTGCTGCAGCCAGAGTAAAGCACACTGGGCTGGTTACATGCAGACACGTGTGTACATGCGTGAGCACAAGTGTAAGGGTTGCGCAGGGGATACTCCTTGCGTGCGAAGTCCAGGAGCAGCTACAAATTGAATGGTGTGGCAGGAATTATGCAGAGCTGGGGGGTGACAAGGAATAGGCTTTATACAGTGGGAAGAAACATGGAAGGGAAAGTCAGTGTCCTTTAATGGTTTCACTGAAAGACCACATCATTATTCCCCTAGGAGGAGGGGGACCATTTGGGATAGTTTCACTTCCCTCGGGCCTACAAATTCCAGACACGCACTAAAGTCCACTGTAACTTAGGTGAGAAGAAGTATTCTGCAGAGTCCAAAGTCATATCTGTACTGCTTTTGGGTCATCCCAAAAATGTCATATCCCTCTGACTCAGCTCATAACCAGAGCCTGGCTGGGGCTAACCCTGCCAGGCTGGATTAATGACCTTCCACCCCAAGCTGTAGCATCAGAGGCCTAGCCCTTCATGACAAGCATTCCAAGGGCGAAGGCCTCCTCTCCAAGTAGAGAAGATGGGTGGAGAAACAGGGTAATCCATCAGTAGCTGTCACCTAGTGCCAGGCACCAGGCTGCTCTGGAGAGAAGGCAGCAGGGGGGGAAGGGGCTTCTCAGAGACCATGTTGTAGTGAAGGCAGCGTTTTAGATACATACATTGCTATGTTAGCATAAGCGCCTTAGATGTTAGAAATGCCATCTTGCCACTTTTGCTGCTTTTGCAGACAACACTGCAGATACATGTTATTGTTTGAAAAACTGCTTGCTTGCCTTTTCTTCACATGAGAACTGCATGCTGTTCACATCCCTAGACGTGCACTGCGACCTTGGTCTGAACATTGTGTGCAGAAACAGTTTGAGCCACCAAACAATGTATGTTTTTGAGTTCAGGTTGATCGGCCCACGCTCTAGCCATAACACGCACACAGCTGCAAATATCTGAAAGTCGAGAGCTTTTAATATTGCAGTTTGCATGCATTAGACACACATTCTGGAGAAGAACTTTTCCAGGCGCAGAGCAAAGCTGATCCTGTGATGTGATTCACCTAAGCTGATCTTTACTGTATAGGGTTCCCCATTCAAGCCTAGAGACCTTCTATTAGTATAATAATACTAGCTCACTAGCGAAGGGAGGGTGGTTGTGTTCCATTATCATTTGTAATATGATTTCTCCCTTCATTTTCTATGGTATTGTAATAATGTTGATGGTTTTAATTTTAATCATTTGTCTGCTTATATTAGCCAAAGTACTGCATCTTAGGACACGTAGTTTATACAATAAACATTTTAAACTTTACCGTGTCTCTGATTCCCCTTGTTGTGGACTGATATGAGAATAATAACAAACAGGTATTTCTGATTCCCACCATTCCTGAGAGTACTCTAAGTCGCTTGTTCTGGGTTGTCTATACATTGGGTGCTCCGAGAGGATACGAAGGACGAATGGGACACTGATGCTAGTCGGATTGGGGTTCTGGGTTCTGAGGTGAGTTTTTGGTACACCGCAATTCACTGAGGTCCTGGTTTCCTGCACATAGTTCTGTGCATGAGCAGAATCCCTGCAACAATGTGGCATGAGACCCCTGGCCGACGCCAGTTTGAACAAACCCAGAGGCCTGGGCAGGAAAGAGGGAGCAAGGGCAGAGAAGTGATGTGTCGCTGTTTGGTAGTGCAAAAAGAGATTTCCTGCCAGCCCCCTCCAAATTCTTTAAAAGAGTTTGCACAGGAAGAGGAGCTCTCTCTGGGGTGTAGTCTGCTGAGGATGACTGGTGCTGGAGCCTGGCACCATGGGTAGCTGGAAGGCAGAACCTCCAAACTGGCCCAGGACCCCGACTTGTGCCACAAGGGGAGACCAGGACCATTAAAGAGAAGCCTGGGCCTCTGCACAGGGAGAAGAGAGGCCCAGGAGTTGAGCCAGGTGAAAAGGCTGGCACAGGGAACCAGTGAAGACAGCTCCCTGCGGAGTTCACCATCCTTGAGGACAGGAGAGTGAAGGAAAGTGCTCCCAGTGGCTGGGGAGCACCACCAGGAGCAAGAAGAGGCCAACATGGTGCAGATCGGTCCACTGGGGGCTGAGATATGCCCCTAGAAGGTAGGCAACCTTTGACCTCTGGCTGACTGACTGCGAAGCGCTTGGGGCTCCGCCACCGGTCCAGGATATGCCCCTGGGGTGGGTCGGGTCCTGAGAGCTGACCCCAGCAGATGATGAGTCGGGGAGCGCAGTCGCACTCCCAGTGAAAATGCCCCCGTGAGGGTGCCAGGACCCCACCCTGGCCCCCGCAGAAAATGGAGACAGGGGAGTGCCATTGCGCCCCCCTGGGAAAGGCGTGAGGGGCCTGGGATCCCAACTTCAGGCCCCGAAGTGAAGGAGGAGGCCACGGGGGTGCCGCCGCACTCCCCCGAGGCCAAGCCGGACTGGCGGGAGTCTCCATGTCTGCCCGCCGGAGCGGGCAGACCACAAGAGAGATGCCGGCTCCCGTGGCAGCACACAAGGGTACTGGCCAGATGGGTAGCCGGCTGGAGCCGGCAGTTGTGGGTTCCTTGAGTGGCTCTCCAGCAAGCCTGCGATGCGGGGTTCCCGGGTGGGACCGGGACCCCGATGAGGACGAAGAGGTGCCAGGGGCCCGGGTGGGACCAGCCCCAAAAAATCAGCCAGAGCAGCCAGGGGTGGGCTTCCCGAGCTGCCATCACTCACCTGGGGTCCAGGTGGTACCAGGTCCCCCAATGAGGTCTTGAAGCGGCGTGAGGCCACCAGGGGCAGCGCGACTCTTCCCGGAGCAGCGGGAGAGCAGTTGCTATAATATGCGCGCCCAGGAGGAAAAGTGCCACATAATGCCTGGCAGGCCCGGGACGGCCTGCAAAGGAAAACAGCCTTTTCAAGACTGGTGGTGGGCCCAGGAGGATGGGGTCACTGCGACATATGTGCCAAGGTGCAGGGGGAGCTGCAGGAGCAACACATACTCCCCCAGCACAAAGTTGTTAAGTCCCTCTCTAAGTCTCTGGGGGACTTGAAAGCAATAACTCCTCAAGGGCTCAGTTAGGCATCAATAGCATTTTATGGCTGGAACTTTTGTTCTTCTGCTGGGGGTGTGTTTGGGATTGCCCCAAGGTATGAAGGGCTGAGCTGGGGATGTCTGGAGAAAGGCACCCCTTGGAGGTTAAGAGGTGTAATGGCACCAATAGTGCATTTCCCTAAGGCTATTTCTAATGAGGAACTGAAAGTCAAGTGCGTAATCTGAATTCATAGGCATAGTGGGGTTATGTTGCCAGACATTCCTGCTAGGGTGTCTGGCTATATATGCTTAATCCTGTGATTATAACTGTGACGCACAAATCTTATCAGCTATTCTGAGTACCTCAATTAAAGTGGTGCCCAAACATGTATTCTTGCTACTGCGCTAGGGGAAGAACAACTCAGACGGTGAGCCACTAAAATGTAGAGGTGCACACTGTATGGTCAGTATAAGATGCTCAGTCAGGGTTATGTGTCCCCAGGGCAGGTGTACCTATTTGTAATGCTTGTTGAGATGATGGGGTGAGTCGCCACTGGGATGGTGCCAGTTGGTAAGGCCCTCGCTCTAGGTTGTGTCAACCCGCTGCATTAGGGGGCAAGATGATGTGCATATAGGGGAGTGGTGGTACTAGACCCCACACCCTCCTGCGGGAGGGGTGGAACTGTTATACAATGTCACAAAGTAATTACAGCAGCTTATGTATATTTGTAAATTGTTACATAGTATTGAGTAGTGTGTGTGTTTAATAAATGTACTCCTACTTTTATAAAGCAAAGTACTTCTGGACAATCAATTATTGATGTTATTTCTGCGTACCTGTAAATGGCAATTACTAGCCTCCCTTGAGTAAGCCTTAAACTGCTCTGCAACGCTACCCTCTGAGAGTCAAGCACTACAATAGGGTATATCAAAGATAGTTGTCCCTCGGCACTCCAACAGTTAGTGTGTTTAAATTTTTTTTTTTTCATTTTTTTAAAGAAGAAAGTGCATACATGTAACAAAAAATGGCCTATACCAATAATTCTACGTTAGAAGTTTAGCTCGTTTTTTCTCAAAAGTTAAGACACATAGACAGGATACACTTCATTATTAAAGAGGAGAACATCAATTGAAGGTATTTACATATGGGATTTATTCTTATTTCACCCAAATTTCTATTTCCTTCTTTGAATACAATATGTACCTTTTGTAATACAATGCTGCTTGTACCTTTTGCAATACAAAGTTGCTAAATTTCTATACAACAATATGTATTAGAAGTGATTTCGAAATCTTGTTTGAGAACATTATACAACAGTGTGTGGGCCAGGAAGGCAATCTTAGTCCTAAGGCCTTCCAGATGGCATTTGAAAACAATCAAAGGTGTAGGCGGTTGGAACAATCATAGACAATCCAGTATGGAAGTCGCCAAAAGCAGCCAGAAGTAGCCAAAAACAGCCGACACGTGTTTCGTTACGTTATGTAACTTTATCAAGGCTGTGGACAAAGTGGCAAAACAAAGGAGATGTAGCACTTATTATGTATTGTGTTCATACACATATCCAAAAGAAAGAATGCTCCACAGTTTTTGTGTGATTAGTGTGTTTCAAGGAAAGTTAGTACCATGATGTTCTCATTCCATTGGTGTGTCAGACTGTGACCAGTTCGGTCATGAATTGAAAAACACAGGAACCAGAAAGAAGGCTTGAAGAACTGTATTAGTTGAAATAGTGATGGAAAGAAAGAACTAAAGAAAAGTGACTGGAGGGAAAAGAAGTCATATATTGGTTTTGCCAAAATTGGCAGAGACAGCCATTCCCAAGAAAATAGTGTCCAAGAGTATCACTCTTTTGAGACAAAACGAGCTAAACTTCTAACGTAGAATTATTGGTATAGGCCATTTTTTGTTACATGTATGCATTTTCTTCTTTAAATTTTTTTTTTTTTTAAATGTAAACACACTAACTGTTGGAGTGCCGAGGGACAACTATCTTTGATATACATGTAATAACAGGTTTCTTAGGAATTCTTGTTCTTATTCACATCCTTGGTAGTGGGATGTTTTTGTTTCCTCGAAGGGCACCGTAATTCAAATATTTGATGTAGTCAAAAAATAACAAAAAACTACACGGGTTATGGAATGTGATGTGCGACTTTCTAAACCATCACTACCTTTGTATGATATTGTACACTACAATAGGGTGTTTGGTTCCCAGTGAAGGACAAATGTAACATGTTATTTGTGCAGGCCTCACAGATATTAACTCGTTTTCCAACATTGGTGTCCAGCGACGGGAAACATAGTATCCCATTCTGGTACGCATTTATAGCATTTGATAAGTCCAGTTTTGCCACACATTACCTATGCAGTAATGAGCAAATAGAAGAGTACAAGGATCTGGGAAGGGTTCAAAGTTTTAGTTATGTGAACTAAGACTATGGGAAAGGAAAGCCCCGCGCACATATATGTCATGAGAAGATATTATGGTTTAAATGTAAACTGTATTGATGTGACTGAGTTATGTTGATTATTATGTGATAGCGGGATGGTGCTTCCCAGGAAATGATTGCATAGACGTGTTCCAAGCCATATTGTACACCTTCGAACCCTAACACTACACTCACTACACCTAAATGAGGAGGGTGTCTTCTCAAGAGATAGGGACAGCAACTGATACCCACATCACAGATGGAGGGTGTAGGGGTGGATTGAACTTTGGGGGGACAGGAGAGGTAGGGGGTCCTGGGAGATTCCCGTGCTTTTAAGGGCAGGGAGAGTTTCCACAGAAAGGGCCCCAGATATCCTTCCCCGCTGAAAGTTTTCTTGCCATTGGCGCAGGCCACAACCACTGGAAGGGTGGGGCAGGAGTTTTGTTTACCCAGGGTAGTAATACCCCAGGGGTTCCCATGGTGGGGGACCCCAAGAAACTTTTCCCACGGTGGGAGGAGGGTCTGGTAGAGTTGTGTGTCCGGCAGGCCCCCCCAGGTTATCTGGTGGGGGAGGTGAGCAACCTAGGGGGGGGGCCATGGTAATGGGTGGGCCCAAAGGAGGGTAGTTTTCTTGAGAGGGGGTGTAGTGGTAGCCCCTAGGTTCACTAGGTGGGCTAGGTAACTGACCCATTGGAGATCTGAGTGGGAGTGATGTGCTCCCTAGATTCTAGGTGAAGGTTTAGTGGTGGACCCTAAGTTGTCGGGTCGGGTAAGTGGTTACCCAAGGAAGCAACAGGATGTCATTCTGAAGCTTGTGTTGTGAACCTGAAGTGGTGGCTGGGGCGATGCCTAGCTAGTGACCAGTCAGGTAGGTCCTGTAGGGGTTGAACCCCAGGATCAGGAGCATTGGGGTGTTCCCCCAGCTCGAGGCAGGAGGTGGACTTCTGTGAGGTAGTACCACCCTGAAGACAGGCGAGGCCCATCTTAAGTGAAGGGACCCTGCGCTTCAGGAAGGAGTGGTGCCGGCCACCCAGGGATCATGTGGGTCCTTGCACGTAAAGAAATGCAAAGCAAGCACTCTGTATTCATCCTGCTACCTTTTACTCGGGGCAGATAAATCTCCTTTAGCTTTACGCATGATCTCTAAAGTATTTGATGTCTAGAAGAGCTGAAATAGGCCCTTCCCAGCCAAGGACTGTGTGCCGAGATAGATGGTGAATGATTTGGCTCAGTACTGTTGTAAATTATGTCAACCTTGGAAATAAAAAGAAAATCTAAAGTATTGCAGAATACTTTGGAATTATCATTCCCTACTAATTATAAAAGTGGAAATTGTCTGCAAGGGAATTCTAGAAGGGCAAAAGGATCCCTCGTCATGATAGTTAGAAAGAGCAATGGTCTTTGAGATCTAACAAAAGTTATTGTGCTAACATGAGGTGAGAACAAAACCATAACACAAGGTGTTATGATTCAGTTGTGTTGTGTCACATTTGCAGAGCGCTAGTCAGGCCTGAGTTTGAACTATGACCTGATTAGGGCTGGTCGGACATGTTCACTTCTTCCCCTGGCAGCCTTCCAGAGCATGAGAGATGTTTGAGGCGGAAATCGCTTCTCAAAATGTTGACCTTCACCCTGGCAGGAGTAGGCTAAATTGGGACCTTTTAGGATGGTGCAAATTCTGCTCAAAATTGTCAATCGTGATTGCTCCCAATTATTTCCTCACTCAGGCGGTTGTATTTGTACGGTACTTGGAAGTATTCCTGCTCGTACAAAGATGGACAGATACTGCTTATGTCACCAATTTCTATTCTGACCCATGTGGCACTGTTTTACTAATTTGGAACCATCTCTGCCTTGTTCGTGGTGCCAAAAGGATCACTTTACTTTCTCTGTTTACCCCTCTTTTAGGTCTACACACACAAAGCACCTCACTGCTCCTCCATATAGGTGTGTGCTGTGAAACTGACTGTATATTGTAGTCTCCCTAAGCCCCCTGACTGGACTACACATGACTGTGATGAAGACCATGCAGGTAAAGCGCTATCTTTTTCCCCTGAAACTTTCCACTTTCCTTCCACCCACACTCTTCCCAGACTTACAAATCTTTATAGCAGCAGAGGCTGCTCCACAGGGGGGTGCCAGCGCTTTGGCCCACCTGCTGGCTCTGCCACTAATTACTTAGAATGTACATCTTTGACATGTAAACAAACGATCTCATGGATCGTTTATTTGCATGTAAAAGCTGTAATATCACATTGCCAGCAGCTGACGGCTACACTGGCTGTATTGCGCATGTGTCAGGCGGGGGCAGATACAGCCCAGCCTCACACAGTCACAGTTCATATCTGACATGACATGCTACACTGGCTTAAGGCAATGAAGCATGCCAGATAACAGAGTTTCAGGGCTTGCCAATCATACCCCTTTCTACCCTATCAGAAGTCTGAATAGAGAAATAAAATGCACCTCATTACCTGCTAAGAAGCGTGTGAGCCTGCCCCTGTAGTACTGTTACTAGAAGTTAAGAGACGGAGGAGTCTGGAAACATGGGCCTGCAGTGCCGATAAAGGAGCAAGTATGTTTTGTGTTTCTCGGCCTCCAAATGTGAATGAGTGTGTGTTTGTCTGGGTACCAGGATTGCATGTGTATGTCTGTGTTAAGGTCTTTGTATGTGTCTGAGTGAGTATATATGCCGAGAGAGAGAGAGTGTGAGTGTGTGAGTGTGTGTGTGTGTGTGTGTGTGTGTGTGTGTGTGGGTGTGCGCGCGTGTGTGTGTGTGTGTGTGTGTGTGTGTGTGTGTGTGATTGAGATAAAAAATCCTAAACTACTACTTTTGGTATTCACAGAAGGCATTTAGTAGTAGTAAAGTTAGGACTCCTAACTTTACTACTACTGAACTGAGACAAAATCCTAGCTTTGTGACTTTCGATATTCATAAAAGGCATTTAGTAGTAGTAAAGTTAGTAGTCCTAACTTTACTACTACTAAACTGAGACAAAATCCTAGCTTTGTGACTTTCGATATTCACAAAAGGCATTTAGTAGTAGTAAAGTTAGTAGTCCTAACTTTACTACTACTAAACTGAGACAAAATCCTAGCTTTGTGAATTTCGATATTCACAAAAGGCATTTAGTAGTAGTAAAGTTAGGAGTCCTAACTTTACTACTACTAAATGCCTTCTGTGAATACCAAAAGTAGTAAGTTTAGGATTTTAACTCAGAATAGTTCTGTGAATCGGCCCCAGAGAGTCTAACCAGACAGCTTACGCTATCTGCAGGAGAGGCTTAAAAAAGAAGCAGATGGAAAACAACTTTAGCACAATGCATGCAATCAGCTCATTTGTCCTATGAATCTAAATCAGTGTTATAAATGTAGTCAGTGTTCTCACCTGCCGGTTCGCTTTATCATACACAGATTGTGCCTGCTTAAAATGTTATCAAACATATTTTCCATGGTTCATTATTACTGTCAGAATATGCGTCACCCAGGACATATCCCTCCATTAGCGTAGTCTGAGATTATAACAAATACCTCTTAAACACCCTGTTTTCACGTTCCATAAACATTCACAGGGACACATTGAAAACTATACAAACTCCCCATTTATTAGAACGATCCAGCAAATCGTAAACCATTAGGATGGCATAATTCTGATTTCACAGTTTCGAGTGTGGATATTTTGGGAAAAGTAAATATCGTACAAAAAATGTTCTTGCATTAACATTTCAACCTATAAATGCTGATATACGAAATGAACCGGCGTCAACACTGAATCGCAACCAACACATGAACATGTTATGGGCTTCGGCTTTTCCATATGGAGAGTGTGTGGGCGGCAGGAGAGGTTAGCGAAATCCATTTTTATCTGCATCTACGTTAAATACTGTGCAAAGTGAACACTTCCAGTTTTAGTGGCTGTCTGCAGCATATGGCGGCTCCATATGGTTTATTGCTGCACCATATGCCTGGCTCTATCTAGCGCGAGCAAAGGCTATTTCACCTCCTCGGCGCTCGAGATTCTTTTCATATCGTCCCTGTGTGAGATATATGGCGGAGCGCTGTTTAATCTCCAGTCCAAATGATGTTTGTCCCACAAAGTGTAAAATGGAGTCGGCGGCTGATGGATTACCTGCTCACAGGTGGACCTTGGCGCAGGCCGACATGACCCGCGAAATCTTGCAGAACTGTTTGACATTTGTACCTGTTCTCTCAAGCATGTGCTCGATAAAAACCGGGGGATGGGGAATCAATATCACGAGCTGTTTGTTGACCTGCTCATTGACCTCGGGATATAAAATGTTCTTTCATTGATAATGAAAGTTGTTACAGAGTCAATGAACGCCATCTTACGTTGACCTCGATTTACAGCCCCGTGGTTCAGTAAAAGCCCTTTCCAGGAACATACCTTCTTTATTACAACACTTACGAAGTGAAATTGTTACGCAGGGCCTGTGCATCAGGGCTCTGTTTATTTCTATGGTGTCTGAATGCTTCATGTGGAACGATGGGAGCAGAATTGTATCACTATTTTTTTTCCTGCCAAATTTAAAGCACCGCTAAGTAGCAGTGAGCGAAATTCTAGGTTTGCTTTTGTACAATTTCAGTCAAATTATCTGAAATTACATGTATTTACACAAAATGCAAATCAGTCAATGGTATATTTTTGCGTGAAATGTGACCTTGTGTAAATTTTTGATACAAGGATGAATTTTGTGCTAAAAAATAATGCAAAAAACACAATTGCCATGAACAAAAGCTGCTTGCATTCTGGTTGTTCGCATTGTTCCTGTGCTATCATTTTGCAGACAATTTATTTAGTGTTTTGTATAGCGTGAACGTGACCCATTAGAGCAGAGGTCTTCAAACTTTTTTAGGTTGAGCCCCCCCAAGCTGAATTTTTTTAAATGTCGGGCCCCCCACCTCCTGACAGAAATTTCTGGAATCTGGTACACCTCATAATCGGCCGCCATTCGGATATCCCAGGCCATATCCGACAAATAATGTTAAATGTAGTAAGAGTGTTTAGTAAACTGCAGGTTTGTGAGTGGGTGTGGTTAAATGACAGAGGCTTATTAGACAGTTTAAATAAAAGATTTCCTAGATAAAATGCACGCATATTATTTTTACTAGGGTTTTACTTATATAGTTGAGTCATAATGGGACAGTGTTCTCTGGAGTAGCCCCGTCACCTACTAAGTAAGTACCCTCAAGTCAGGCAAATACCTACCAACCTCTTCATAAACATTTTGAATGGAAGTGAGCCACTTAGTCCCAGACTTGTTTTTGCACCTTCTCTAATTGTTGAGCGTTACCAAAGCAATTGAGGTGGCGACATCCCTTCCTGTGATGTCATGTGACACCAATGCACATTGCTTATTCTTATTAGTCCCCCCACTCGTGTTTTTAGGGCCTGTGCCCTGAGTGGGGGTTTAGGAAACCATGTCAGGCTTATGTTTAAAAAAATAGAACTGGGGGGCATAGCCGGCAGCCGATCCTAATGGCCGCCGCTTAGAGGAGCTCCGAGGAAGCCGAAGCTTCCCCAATCAATCCGGCAAGTAATCCGCTCGTTTCTCCTGCCCCAGAGACGATCCATGAAGGTGGAGGCACCGGCGCGCTGAGCGCCTGTGTTAATAGCCCACTCTCGACGACTCTCAACGCATCTGGAGCGGCGCGTGGAGCTGTACGGCCTGACCCAGCGGCCGCGACCACGGACTCTCCTGAGGCAGTGTCCCGGCCGGGAGGCTCGCGGGTCGGCGTGTGCCCCATAGTGAGAGGTGCACCCGCGAAGACATCTGGAGTCGGACGCGGCGCCTGAGCATCGGACGCCTGCCGGCGCCCGCAGTGTATATCCATTGAAAGGAGGGACGAGCGGCCTGCGGGGGGCACCCGCTGTGACTGTCCTGGAGAGGGCGAAAGTAGATTAGGCCCTGCAGGCTGCAGCCGGCCTTGGATGATGACGGGACCTGCCCTAAAGTGCCTGATACGGACCCCGGAGCCCCAAGCCAAACCGCACACAACACTACCCTGGAGGCAAATACCTGATAAGGGACTGAGCAGTGCCTTGAGGGAGGAGACCTGTGCACCCAGCCGGAGCCTCGCATGGGGACGGTCCCTCCTGAGGGGGACAAGAATTGGTGAGCCCCTGCTGCGCAGTGGGGGGTTTTCAGGGGTGCACCGGGTGATCGCATGAGCCCACTGGCCGGCGCAGAGAGCATGGTTGATGCCCGGGGAGGGCCCTTGGTCAGGCTCAAGTAAGCTGATTCGGACCCTTACACTGCACGGGGAGAACACTGGTAGCCACAGTACCTGAAAGGACGGAATAGACTCCTGTTGAGTAATCCACCCTGAACTCATACCCCACGGCCCACGCATCCCCTGGTGAGGCGGGAAAACCAACAGGCCGCGCAGGATGTGTGGTCTTGCGGCAGGCGGCGGCGATTACCGTCCAACGCGAACTTATCCGAACGGAGATGGGAGGTAAAGGGCTCCGCACGTCTTCACAGGGGAAGCTCGATAAATATGCATACGCAAAAGACCTCCCTGCTTTGCCAGAGCACACGGCTGTCGCGGACAAGGCCCCTGAAGGTGAGGGAGCGAACAAAGGGACACTGGAAGACATCATGACTGCTCTTACCAAGGTGCAGTCGACGGTGGGCTCCATCGCCACAGACGTCTCGTTTTTAAGAGCCGACTTTCAAAAAATGACCGCCAGTATCACGGAGGTGGAGCACGTGACGCAATCCTTGACTAAAGACTCAGCCACATTACTCCAAAAGGTCAGTCATCTGGAAGCCGAAAATAGACTGCTGGCGGCAAAACTGGACGACCAAGAAGGGCGCTCCCGCCGCAATAATGTCCGAATCACAGGCGTTCCCGAAAGTGAGGGGAGTCCGGCCATGGACCTCTATATTGAAGATCTCATTAAAAACAGGCTTCAGCACAGAGGACTCTCATCCTTTTTCTCGGTGGAAAGAGCGCACAGAGTAACAGGGGGTAGGCCCAAGCCTGGGGCGCCTCCTAGACCAATATTGGCCCGCATTTTCAATTTCCGAGATAGGGACGGCATTTTACAGGCAGCGAGAGTGGCTCCACCGCTGCACATTCATAACTCGATGGTATCCTTTTTCCCGGACTACACAACAGCAGTTACTAAGTGACGGAGAAGCTTCCTTGAAATCAAGAAAGAACTCAGGCGACGGGAGCTGCCCTACTCCATGTTATTTCCGGCGAAACTGAGGGTGGTGGCAGATGGTAAGACCTGGTTTTCCATACGCCAGAGGAGGCCCACGACTGGCTCGAGGGATGGCAGTGAGTGGATGGCTCCAGACGATCGGAGAGGCGCCAACAGCAATGCAGGGAATGAACGCACTCGGAGGCCAAGGACAGGAGCACTGGGAAGACGCCGCACAGCGGTCGGTGGTCGAGGAAAGTTAATAAGGATTAGTACGCAATTGGACCTCGCCAGCACTTGGGGCGGGGCACCCAACGTGCATCTACCTGTGAAGCAGACTGCATCGCAGAGGAGATTTGGTGAACCTGGTTCCCCCCCTGCTGGGGGAATGAGCAGACGACGGCAGAAATGGTCTTACTGGGCAGACGTGGCAGAACATAGCTGAAACATCGTCTTTGGGGTGGGGATGGGCTGCGGTGCCCCCCGGACTTCTCACCCCCACACGCAAGTACTGTTTATGGGATTGGGTATTAAGCACTCTGCAGAGTTGGGGGGGGCGGGTAGTTTTGAGTCCGTCCAGCAGGGAGGAAGGGAGGGGGGTGGAAGGATTGGGACTGTTCAAGCGGTTTGATATTTTTCTTATGTTAGTTCTTATAAAGGCACACATATATGACACATTCGCAGGCACTGTTCAGCGGTACACATCGCGCACCGGAATCGGGGATACCACTCTTACACTATGCCGGCTACGAAAGTACTGGACCTGCTGGCCATTGACCCGAGATCCCCCCCCGGGACTCACGTAGCTCCCTTATCCCTGATTACATGGAACGTGCGTGGCCTGGGGGACAAAATAAAAAGAGGCCTAGTTTTGCATTGCTTAAAACGAAGCGCCCCGACGGTGGCTTTGCTGCAGGAGACACACCTTACCGGGGCTGCATGTAGGGCACTAGACAGGTGGGGTTTTAAAATGGTAGCACACTCGGAGTTCTCCTCAGGATCACGGGGGGTTGGCATCCTGGTTAAGAAGCAATCACCGTTAATAATTCATAAAACAAAGACAGATGCACACGGTCACTTTGCGGCCCTTATAGGTCAGTGGGAGGGACGAGCGGTTAACATCGTAGCAGTTTATATACCCCCGGTCCTGCATGCTGTAGCACTTCCAGCTCTGAGTGACTTCTTGCTTGACCTTCCAGAGGGGAGCTACTGATTGGGGGAGACTTTAATGCCATTATAGATGGGACCATAGACCGCTACCCTGTGAGTAAGCAACCGACGGGCAGTTCCCGCCTTGCCAGCTTCTTAGAGGCACTTGGGCTTACTGATGTGTGGAGGAGTCACCACCCCGGGACGCAACAATTTACTTTTCACTCAGGGGTTCACGACAGTCTGTCTAGAATTGATTACTTTTTCGCTTCCACAGATAGTTTGAAAAATTTTAACAGAGTAAAGATTCGGCCGAGAGGTATCTCCGACCACTCGCCAGTGCTGTTGTCATACACATATCACCACAAAGTGCGGCAACGTGTATATCCTATATACCCGGGTTATCTTCAGGTCCCCAAGATCAAGAAAGCTATCCTTCAGGAGACACAACACTACTTCCAGGAGAATGTACTATCATTCGACTCCCCAACCACCTTGTGGGAGGCCTACAAGACTGTTCTCAGAGGGCAAGTCATCGCCTCTGTTACAGGTCATAAACGGGAAAAACAACAGGAACTGCATGATATAGAGTTAGCATTACATAACGCTGATTCCCAGCACACCAATAATCCAACACCGGCCACGTCTCAGCATTTACGTCTTGTGCAGCAGCAACACAGGGAGTACCTTAGGGTATCAGCTAAGTCACTATTGACGGCCACGCAGCATAGGATCTATGATATAGGTGATAAGGCCGGAAAACTTCTGGCGTGGCTTGACAAAAGGGAGCAAGGGACAAAATGGATAACGCGGCTTCGGGCAAGGGGCGGCCAGGAGACGACTGACCCAGAGACGATAACACACACTCTAGCGTCACACTTTCAGCAGGTGTACACGTCCTCCTCAGACATGTCTGCAAATGAGGCACTGTCTTATATACAGGACATTGCTATGCCCAAACTAACTCCAGAAGCAGCCCTCACACTGGAGGCTGATCTCACGGTCGAGGAGCTGCAGGTGGCGATTAGCTCACTACAATCTGGGAAGGCGGTAGGGCCAAATGGTATACCGATAGAACTTTATAAAACGGCGGCTGGGACTATTGCCCCACATCTACTGAATATGTTCTTTGACAGTCTGCAGACGGGTGAACTCCCGCTTGACCAACGATTAGCCACCATTGTGGTAATCCCAAAACCTGGAAAGCCCCCTGAAGAATGTACTTCGTATCGCCCAATATCTCTCATTAATGCAGAGGCCAAAATTCTCGCGAAACTTCTTGCGATCAGACTGACACCACATTTGGAGACTCTAATACATCCGGATCAGTCCGGTTTCATGCCAGGCAGAAACACGGCCCTAAACCTGCGACGCCTGCACGGGGAGATGGCCCGCATTCCATGCATTCAAGAGCCAGCTATAATACTCTCCCTAGATGCGTGAATGGCGTTTGACATGGTTGAGTGGTCCTTCCTATTCGCTGTGTTTAACTTACTTGGGCTTTGGCCCTAAATTCTGCGCGTGGATACGGCTGTTGTAAACAAAACCGATGGCACATGTTACAGCCAATGTTCATGTTTCCGGTACTTTTTCCTTAACGCGAGGCACATGGCAGGGTTGCCCTCTGTCACCTCTGCTTTTTGCCCTTGTACTGGAGCCTCTGGCGGAGTGGATTAGGTGGGAACCGATGATCCGAGGACTCAGTTGAGCAATAGGGTGGGAAGACTGTATTTCTCTCTACGCGGATGATATATTACTATATATGACCTCCCCTAGGCGCTCCTTACTGGTACTCTTAAACATATGTTAAATCTTTGGCCGGGCATCAGGATATACCATAAACTGGCCCAAATCGCTCCTGTGTGTCCTGTGTGGCCCACCGCCTCAACTCCCAGTAGATTGCCCGTTGCAGATCGTAGGAGACGGTTTTAAATATTTAGGCATATACATAACACCTAATCCAGGTACCTTTTTCAAACGAAATCTTGCGCCCCCCCTGGAGCGGCTGAAGAGAGATGCGATACATTGGGGAACATTGCAATTGACATTGTTGGGAAAGGCTGCACTTATTAAAATGATGGCACTCCCTCGATTTCTGTATGCACTAGAGAATACGCCGTTCCCAGTGCCATCCAGCTATTTTAAAATGATCGCAGCTCAGGTCACGAGCCTATTGTGGGGGAACAAACCAGCGCGCATTGCACAGGAAAAATTGGTTAAGGGCTGGTATGATGGTGGCATAGCACTCCCAAACATACAGATTTACTACTGGGCAGCTCAGTTGAAGGTCATTAAGCAATGGACACACTCCCCGCAAGCGGAACCCGCATTCAAAGCAGACAGATTTGGATTAGGATCAGAGGGCGTGTTAGCAGCCCTGTACAACAGGAAGCAAGCCACTTCCTTGCTAGGGCCCACAAAACATACAGTTACCATATGGTATGAGGCTCATACCAGACTAGGCTGGCGCGGGGTTATAACACAACTCACCCCCCTTTGGGACACGCGTCGATTGGGAAGGCTTAGGAATTGTAAGGCGTTTGCTCAATGGGACGCAATTGGTATTTCCACAGTGGGGGACATGTGGAGCAAAGGCAACGTAATCTCATTTGAATGTCTTAAACAACAGTATGAGTTAGCGCCCACTGAAATCTTTCGCTATATGCAGATAAAGCACGCATTGCAGGCTGTCCTCCCACCTGGCACTGAAGTCCCAGAAGCAACCCCCTGGAGAACAGGCTGTTGACAGACTATATGCACAAGCGGGCTACCTCTCTCACCTATCGAAAACTAATTAACAATCTACCTGATCCTACTGTGGCGCTGAGGGAAAAGTGGTCCCGCGACGTGCGACAACTTGACAACGCGGAATGGCAGGAGGTATTAGCTTCCCCGCGGGAGGTGGGAATACCCTCAAAACTTAGATTGGTGCAGCTTAAAATACTGCACCGAACCTATTACACTAGGCTCACCCTTCACAGAATGGGTACAGCACCGCACCCATACTGCTTACGACGCTGTGGGGAGGAGGGCACATTCTACCATACCCTGTGGCAGTGTCCAAAGGTCAGAGAATACTGGATTAAGGTGATGAGAACAATATCGCAGGCAGAGGAACTGTCACTAGTGCCGGAGCCCAGGCGATGCTTGCTAAATGTTTGGGAACTGAATGACCTTACCCGCACAGCACAGACCTGGGCCACATTGGGGATAATGTTGGCAAAACGTAATATCGCACAAAAATGGGGTTCCGCAGAATTACCAACGCTTGCTGCATGGACGCGGCAATGATGGCCGAAAGAACGGTGTTTGTGGGCTGGGGCTGTCCTCGCAAATGGAACAGGGTTTGGGGAAATTGGAATAAATTCCGGGGACACATATGTACGCGGCCAGAAATACAGGAGGACGAGGGTACTGAGGACGAAGATTAAGCTGGAATGGGGGACTCAATTGTGGGTCACTGTTATTTACTATTACGGAGTGTTAGACGATGTACCAATGCTGTCAGAATGTAAAATGTTGCTATGTAACGTCTATGTACATTGTTTAAATGATTTGTGCCTTGTTCTTCAAGATTATAATAAAAAAGAATTTACAAAAAAAAAATAGAACTAATAAAAACTGAATGATGTTGCCTATTTTACTTCAGAGCAATGTTGTCTGACAGACTTTGTGGTGATCAAATGGATCTGGGTCCAGCTGCTCAGTGAACTGGCAGCATTACAGTGCCTGTAAATGCAGTGACGGCCGTCGCAGGTAACCACGGTGTGGCGGCGGCAGGGCGGGGAAGTCGACAGATGACAGAATAGTTCAAATTAAATAAATAAATTAAACCTAATCTGTTCCCCCGCAGCACTCCACCGCCCCATCGTGCTTACCTGCCCCAGCCACAACTGATGCGTGATCCTCCAGGGAGTAGGTCTAGCAAGAAAGTAGAAAAGATTGTTAGAGGCGGAAAGGGTTTACGGTGGATGCCAAAGGCAGTGCTTAATTTTTTTTAAAGTGCAGGGGCCAAAGCTTTTATTAAGTAACTTGTGCCAGCGCTGGCTCTTGCCAGGGCAGCTGTATCCCAGGACCACCAGGTCTTCAACAAACCAACACACACCTCCTTCTTCCTCCACCCTGTTTTTCCTGCCTCTGTCTCATTCTTGCAGGTGGTTTTTCATCCCTGTTTTATCCCTTTGTCTCTGTTTTCACAGCTTTCTTGTCCTTTTTCTTGTACCATATTCTGCTTTACTCTATCTTGCTATTGGCCAAAGTTGGATGCTGAAAAATAATTATTGGTCCCTAAAAATGAGTACCGAGGGCCACCACTGGCCCCTCCGATAAAAAGGAAGCACTGCCCACATGTGGAGTCAGGTCAGGAATGGACTGGTTGGAAGCACTATTCGTAAGATCGCCCTTTGCCCCAGAACCCTCGGCCCAGTCGCCACAGCTGCTTATGCACTGCAATGTTAATCATGTTATCATTTGTGTCCATTGCCTTTATGCTTCTGATTGTATTGCTATATAATTGCATGTCGCATAAAGTGCAGACATTATACAGTCAGGCAACAAGTGGCACTTTACAGAGGTCCTAAAGGGAAAAATATATATAAGGCGTGAGTTGCATACATTGCTAGAAAGCCTTCCATTCAAAACAGGCACGAGAAGGCTGCCAAAATTTCTCATCATAAAACGCCCTGTTCTGCCTTTTCGCAAGACTGGAGACACCCAACCTTCCAAGCACTTTGTTGCGGGATCACGATAAAGCGTCTATTTGGGAGCAAAATGCAACAGCAGCAAATTGTGCGAACTAGCCACACTTGCAATTCACATAACTGGCCATTTGCTGCTGCCCCAAAATGAGCATGGCACAATCTGTACATGTAAATGCTAAAACAAAAAAGACATTGAATATTTAGGTTCAGGGTCATATTCTCAAAGCATGTCAACCTTGTCACTGACGAGAACGGACTTCTCTCTCGCTTTCTTTTATTTGCCTTCTGAGACTCCCAGTAGCATTTCTACTTCAATTACATTCACTTAGTAAAAATTAAACGGTAATCGCTTAATTGATTACACTCTGTCATGTGAGGGAACTTCAGATGTGAAACCGCACAGTAGGATGAGCCAGGAAGAGGATGTAGCTTTACAGCTAGAGCGATCGACCTCAAAGCTGGGGAACCAGGTTCGAGTCTCGGCAACGATGCTCAACATCCTGTGATTCTGGGCAAATCATTTAATCTCCCCGTGCCTAACAACAATGAATGTGTCCTTGTGTAATGAAACTGGTGCTCATGTAAAGCGCTCTGATACCTGATATCTTCTAATCTAGTTTGCGCTATATAAAAACTCTAAAAAATAAACAAAGTTGTCCCCTAAGCCATTTGTTTTCAGCCTATTATACAGAAATATCTATCTATAAATTGTTCTCTTCCATGTGCTGTGAACTGTGGAGGAGTGAGTGGACCCAGTGCCCAGATCACAATTACAAACAGGGCACTTGGAGAGCTGCCCGGTGCCCGGGTCCAGTGGGCCCACAGGATTTTACGAACCAAAGAGAAGTGGAACTACCAGCTGCCACTGCGACCAGGTGTAAATTGCAAACAGTGGGAGGCCTGCTCCTGCTCCTCCTCACTCGCAATATGCTGAAGACCACGGAGGAGAGGTGCATTATAATTGTTTTTCCAGTGATGGTGATCCATATCAGATATAAACATAGTTCGGGCATGTGCCATGGAGAATTACATTTTTGCTTACATCTCCAAAAGAACTGAGTGAAAATTCACCAAACCAAGAACTGAATGAACACTGATACGACTCGTATCCATATTTTTTTCCGTACGAATCGTACAAGTCACGTCCGATCCGTGAAGTACGATCCGTACGGGAAAAAGTACATACGGGTCGTCCCGATCCGTACAAATCGTAGCCGGAAAATTAGTATGAGACGGACCCGGACACTTCCCCGTACAAATCGTAAAAATGAAGTCCGACCGTACTAGTACGATCGGGACCGGCATTACAATTTACGATTCGTACGGAAATTCGTACATGGGGAATGACTTTGCCCGCCATGAAGCGAAGTTTGTACGCACCGTACACCCAGCGCAAAGGTACGCACCGTACCCCCAGTGCGAATGTACGGTGCGTACCCCCAGCGCGTTGGTATGCACCGTACCCCCAGCGCGTAGGTACGCACCATACCCCCCCGTGCTAATGTATGGTGCGTACCACCAGCGCATAGGTACGCACCGTACTCCCAGCGTGTTGGTACGCACGGTCCCACCCCGCGTAGGTATGCACCATACCCCCAGCGTGTAGGTACGCACCGTACCCCCAGTGCGAATGTACGGTGCGTACCCCCATCGCATATGTACGGTGCATACCCCCAGCGTGTATGTACGCACCGTACCCCTAGTGCGAATGTACGGTGCGTACCCCCAGCGTGTAGGTATGCACTGTACCCCCCCGTGCGAAAGTATGGTGCGTACCCCCAGCGCGTAGGTACGCACCGTACCCCCAGCGCATAGGTACGCACGGTCCCCCCTGCGTAGGTACGCACTGTACCCCCGGAGCGTAGGTACGCACCGTACCCCCATTGCGAATGTACGGTGCGTACCCCATCACGTATGTACGCTGCGTACCCCCAGCGCGTCTGTACGCACCGTACCCCCATTGCAAATGAATGGTGCGTACCCCCAACATCGCATATGTACGGCGGATGTTGCGGGTACGCGATGTTGCGTGTACGCATGCACATACGCGATGGCGGTCTACGCACCGTACATAGCAATGTCCGTGTACGCACCTCACATCCACTACTATGGGGGTGTGTGGCTGTACGACTTGTACCCCTGTACCGTACTGAACCACGGACACTGTAAAACAGCACAAGGAGGGCCTATTCGACTCGCACAACACCACAAAACACGTCTACACTGCACAAAAAATGAAAAGGACTGACCTGGACACATCCAAACAGGCAAACAGAGGGGCAACCTCACAACCACCCCTTATAACACACCCACCAAAAATTCAAACTGAGCTCCACCCACTAATGGACCAATAAAAAGGGACCACACACACAAACCATGAACCTTTGCAACAGACTCACCACTGCTACAGAGCACACACAAACCACTGCACCCATCCACCTAAACATATACACCTACACACACACCCCTTCACACATACCCTCTCTCCACATTCACACACACACCGTCGCATTCAGACCCACACACCCACAACCATCCACACCCTCACCCCACACCATGCCCACTGACAAGAATCCAAAGTTCACAAGGGAGGAGCTGGAGATCCTTGTCAACGAAGTCATCAGAGTCGAGCCACAGCTGTTTGGAACATTGGTCAGACAGACCAGCATAGCTGAAAAAGCACGCCTGTGGCAGAGGATTGTCAAGAGGGTGAATGCTGTCGCACCCATCAGAAGGACCAGGAATTAATGCCAAGCCAGGTGGTACGATCTGCGGAGGGCGGTCAAGAGAAAAATGAATGAAGAGCACGCCCAGACCAACATCACTGGAGGTGGTGCGCCCCGCAGACCAGTACATTACCATCCCTGGGAGGAGAAGGTGATGGCCATGTTTCCGCCGGTGGGAGTACATGGACTCCAAGGACCTCCAGAGCCTGGTGAGTACACAAACAACTTACGTAACATGGGGGTAATGGCATCCACACCCCAACTACACCAAATGCACGCAACTACCCCCAAGCCCTCACCCGCCAGAACCACAGTCACAAACAACGCGAATGCCAATAACATGTGTATGCCCCATTGAGAAAGCAAGGCCATGCTATGTCCCATGCTAAACGAAGCACCAACCCAAGAATGGATGTCCGGTATGCTAGGAGCTACATACCCATGCACCATGCGCAATGCCCAGGGATTGGGAAAGTACTGACAAGATAGCTCACACTTGGCCCTGGTGTAGGCAGCACAAAACCCTCCTGTGACCAGTGCAAACACAAACACCAATACAACAAGGTCAGATATCTAGGACAGGAACTCACGCTCACTCTCATGTCAGCATGCTCCATGGGGGGACAGCTACATCACCTGGGAGCCCCAGTGCCAAATCACACTACACCCACCAGCAGGCCCTGTCACACACACCCCTTACACAAGCAGACACCACCAGGACAGGCAATGGATTTACCTACTGCCACAATGGACATGTTAACACAACAACACCAATACATAGCCAAAGAATCACCCAAGCCACAAATCGACATGTCAAAGACTCAAGAGAATATATGAATCTGTCCCCCGCAACATACCCATACACAAGTGAACATTGAGGAGAATGCTAGGCACATACAACTGCCTGGAGGAACTGTGCCAACTTGAATGTGTATGAAACATGCATGTTGCATTAAACAGCTTTAACATTGTCTCTCTCTCACACACAGGGCAACGTGATGAACATCCCCCCAACAATGGGGGGGAAGAATCACAGTCACAGGCTCGGGAGGAACCGGATCCCACCAGCAGCGACACCTCTCAACACTCCGCGGATGACCCCGACCAACCTGGACCCTCCGGTGTCCAAGCCCCTGCAGCACCTGGTTCAGGAACATCTGTGCCAACCACCACCCCCATTCCTGCCACATCACAGGAGACACCCAGGAGCCCTGCCCGCAGTGAACAGAGCCAGTCTGACCAAGAGGGACAAGGTGCGGTGGGCACCCAGGAGGAGGCGTACAACACCGCCACTGCCATCCCTCAGGGGTCCCGTCGACCCGATGTGCCCACAACGGCAGGCCCAGCTCGTGTGGGCAGGGGTGGCGGGAGTGGAGGCAGGCGGAGGCGAGAACCTGACCAGCCAGCTGAAGGGACCGGTATGTCACACATCCGCAACATCATGGAGCCATACCGGCGTGACACCAGGGTGATCAGCCAGGGAGATCAGTGGTAGTGGTGAACCTCACAGAGATAAAAAACTAGCAGGCCGAGCAACAGGCCAGTCAACAACAACACCAAGGACGGATGGAGGCAAGACTGGCTGAGCTCCTGGCGGTGCAAAGGGACATAAGCCATTCACTCCGTCGGATCGCCGAAAACATGGGCAACCCTCCCTGTGACACCAGGCGCAGACCAGCACCAGCCACATGGAGGGAGGAGGAGGAGGATTCGTCCGACGGAGCGTCCCAAACATCGTCAAGGCCTGCATGTGAGGGTCCCCGGCGGAAGGTTGGTCGTCCACGGAAAAGACCGTGAGAGGCAGCGGGCCATCCACATCTCCCAGGTCACCTGGCCTTCATGTGCGACAGCAGCACCTCATTGACTGACATCATCTGCCATATGGACTTGCTGGTCACAGTCTGACCAATGATGCCAAACACTGTGGGCTGGACTCTGATGACTTCAAATAGCAAGGATCCCTTCTCCCCCTGTGAACTTTGGATTCTATGGTCCCTGCATTTCCCCATTTTCTGTGCACAAATCACGCCCCAGAGCTAGAAATTAAAACATTAATAATTGAAATTTCATGTTGCAGTCATTTAGCATGAGTCCACAACCTATGTGTGGGGATATGTTAAAGTATGCCTGAGTGTGGAACCAACTCCAGACATCCATACACTTGGATCTGAGTCCGGTCGAGGACACACATGGCTCACAATGTATCACAAAATACAGACATGGAGCCTAACACTCACTGGTGATGGCCTCAAGCTGCTGAGGGGGGGCTTGCTATATTGCTCTGACAGACCAATTTGGAAGAGTTACATGAAGGTGTAGAGGTCATGGGTCATGTTGATGTGCCCGGGGAGGGAGTACCAGGTCTGTTTTGCGAGGTGGGAGAACTATCTCCTGCATGCAGAGGTTATGTGGATGTGATGAATGGTGGCCAGGGCAAGGTGGGCTGCATGGAGTAGGGTCAATGGGGTGTTGGATGACACACGTCCAAGGTCGGTTTGGGTCCGGGGTTGTGGACTTCCTCCTGAGTGTGGTTGAGGAGTCTGAGGGTGATCCTGCAGCACACAGTGAGCCATTGTACCTCTCTCAGGTGGACGGTGATGTGGCTGGGGCGGGGGATGTTGCAGATGAGGTGTGCGGATGCACCCTGGATGTGGATAAGTTCTCCTGCATGTTTGCTGCTGTCCTCTGTAGAGGCCGGTGCTGTATTTGAGCCGGCTGGTGTCCTGGAACAGGGGGATGGTCTGTCTTGCCTTGCCTATCTGGGGGTCATCAGCAGCATGTGGAGGGTGTTGCAGCATGAGGTACAGATGTTGGTGAGTTGCATGTTAATTGTGAGCGATGGGTCCATGATGAACACCAGCTTCCTGCAAGGCCACTGGGTGCTGGTGCGGTGCACAGACCAGTGGGAGGCAAGGAGCTGACCCAGCCATAATGGGACAATCCTCAGATGATGACCTCTGTCCTGTCCAAGTCCTGCCTCAGATGGCTGATGTTCAGCCATTCATCAATGGATCTCATGCCTTCTTGAAGTTTGGATCTGGCAATGGCCGGCTCTTTGGTGAGTTTGAGGAGCAGCTGGGTGTCAATGGAATACCAGATGATGATGAGGTTGTGTGTGCATGTGATGGTGGAGAGGGGGGTCATGGAGACATTGAAGATCATCATGCTGAGAGAAGAGCCCTGTGGCATGGGCCAGATGACCCCAGTGTACTACATGTTGCAGGGTGGAGGCAGACTCCCTGTGCCTTGCTGGTGAGCTACTTCCTGATTGAATCCTGGGCCCTCCTCTGGATACCAGTGTTGGAGATGTGTGAGCTGACAGTGTGGTAGCACATGGTGTAGAATGGCGTTGAGAGGTCAAGGGTGGTGGCCTCACCATTGTTGAGCAGGGCAAAGTAGTTGTTGGTGTTGTCAATGATGACGGTTGCAGTGGTGTGATTACTGTGTAAAATGGTCTGGTGCCAGTAGGCTGGAGCTGGTTGCATGTAGGAAATTGGTCAGTTGCTTGTTGAGTGTCTTCCTGGTGACATTTGCTGGGTAGGGAAGTAGGGTGATGTACCAGGAGACCCTGCGGTACTGCCGTCTGTTGCTTAAGAAGGGCCTGGGGCTCTGCATGCCTCCTGTAGCCATGGAATGTGGCTAACTCAAAGGAGATATTCATGACGCACAGGACGTGGGCTTCAAGGATGGCGAATGATGTGGTTGAGATGTTGTGTGGGAAGGGGCCTGATGGAGAGCCAGAGTGGATGGTGCACATGATCCCGGTTGTGTACTTGCTGCTGACGGGAGTCCATGACCTGAGGGGGGTTTGTCCAGCGGATAATAGTGCTGTCTGCCTCTGTGTGCCAAGGCTGTTGTGTATGGCCATGAGCTTGCAGTGGTACAAAGTAGCAAGGGATGGGATCTGCCTTGCAAGGGTGGGGTGTCTTGGATGGAGATCTGCTGTGAGTTCACTCACAATGCTGATGAGCTCCTTGATGTCGTGTGTTTGGGTGTCTCGGCACCATCTGAAGGATCTCCACTTGGCCTTGCTGATGATAGGGTGATGGCTGTGTGTGGTGTTTTCCAGGGCTGTAAGGAAAATGATTTTTCTTTGTGTTGCAAGGTTTGCACACGAGTCCGGCTAGGTCTGTAGGAGTCCAGTAGGTCTGCCTTGTCCCAGGTGCCTTAACTGTTGTTGTGCTTCACAGGAAAGTCCGTCAATGTGGCAAGATTGTTGGATCAGTTGCTGATCCAGTGTGTGAGTTTGCAGGGTGTGGCGGTGGTGTTATTTTGAGTGTCCCACACAGCTTGTCTGTGGCGGCTTACATCAAGCATCTTTAGGGGATCGGTAGCGGGGTGTGTGGCACTGTGTTGCTTGTTGGAGACGTGGATTCAAATGTTGATGGACCAATGATGGATGGTGGTGTGTGTCCCCTCCAGCAAGAAGTTACTGGCCCCCAGCCACATGTAGCCTGTGGAGGTGAGGGCCTGCGTGCAGATGTACGTGTTGATGGCTTAGCGGAATTGTGGATGTAGACCTGCAGATCTGTAGATGAGTGTTACTCTGAGGGTTGCTAGGGAGTTGCTGCGAACCCGGACTTGTGACTCTGAGGGTGTACTTGTGAATAATCAGCAATTCAGCCCCCGGGATTGGTGTTGCCGTCCCTGCGGGTGTTCTTGGATCCGTCTGAGATGGCAATGAAGACGTCATGTGCTGAGGATGCTTTTGTCCAGGTTACTGTCATGAAGGTGATGTGTGGGGCTGTAGTGTTGAGGAGGTAACAGAGTCCAATGGTGTGCTGGTGGATGGAGCGGGTGTGGAGTAGGAGGCACGTTACCTGGTTGTACTGACAGGGTCTGGTAGGCTGGGCAGCACTGTGTAGACAGTTGGAGTAGCACACTCAGCATGCGAAGCTGTCGTGTGTGTGCTTAGGGGTTGCCTGATGGCAGGAGGATGATTGTCACAAGGACATTGCTTGGAGAGTGGCTGCAGCATGAGCCTGTTGTGTGACCTGGGTCACGCAAAGACTAGAGGGTCGTGCACTGTGCATGTTGCAGGCACAGACGGTCCTGCCTTTGGCACGGCGCTGGGGCTACAGTGGCACAGAAAAGCTGCTGGCTGCATTTCAAATGGGTGGAGAAGAAGGGCTGAGCATTTTTGAGGCGTGGGGGTTGCAGAATCAGGGCACTCGGAGTGGCGGGGCCGCAGGTGAGGCAGCAGCAGGCGGAAGGGGTTAGAAATCATGCAAAAATCAACACCCAAAGACAGGGAGGTCTGCAAGGCACAGTGCAACAGGTTTATGTCAAGGAAGGAGTGTCAGCTCACTCATGGGTCACTCCCAGGAAGTGTATGATCAATCACCATAAATTACAGCCACTGTATCAGGCAACAAAATGCGGAGATGCGCAAAGGAGACACACCATCAGCAGGCATTCACGTCCCGTTGTGGGCAGCAACCTGCACAAATACATACACAACCAGGTACTTCATGCACAATAGAGATCATTAGCCATGAAGCACTGCATGCATGTTGCCAAAGTACACATACACTCATATGCTCAATCTTTGTCAATTATGCAATAGATGACGCATGCAAACTGGTAAGAGATCTGCAGTGACCGAGATGAGGCACATTGGATTGTGATGAACACCTTTATTCCACATACACACACAAAGGGATATGCATCCATATTAACAGACTCACAGGTCAGTTGACAGAACATGTGGGACATACGCTGGACCCCCCTTCACAACACGGATGATGTCAATCCCAATGAACTGGCACACAAGGTAAGGGGATGAGCAAAACACATCCTGCTGCACATGGAGAGTCTGCAATTCCCCATAGAGCATGTTGTTGTGATGTCACCCACTATGTCCACCCGTAGCATCTGCAATGTTTCAGAGCCAAGGTTCACACACATTGATGCCTTCATCAGACGCCATATTCCACTACAGATGACTGTCAAGAAGGCTGACTATCTTGTCATGGGAGTGATGCTACATCTTATATGCTCCATGGTGAGAAGACATGTATGCATGGTACCACAACATGCACAGAAGCAGTCACCACACATTCCCAACCTGTACCACCACCAAAAAGCCTTGCTGCAATACTTACCCAAACTGACATTTCCACATGTCCGTGCATGGAACGCTGATTCAGCACACGTTGCAACCATCATGAGGAATAGCAGGACGACAACGATGACATGACCAGACAACAGGTGCAAAATACCTGGGAATGACAGACACACGAGAAGTCACCTAAAACAATTCTCAACTCACACATGGAAGTGTACAAAACATGAACAATGTTGGACACATGTAAACTGCCCATCAAGTCTCTCAGCAAAACTGTGTTGCATGACATCATCACTCGAGTGACACATCAGAACACACATCCAAGTCACTTTGCAGTCAGTCAGCTGGACACACACATTGCAACACATGACAATCAATGCTACAAGCTTGCACACTCATATCCAGTGACTCACCATTATAAGAAGAAGTTGCGTATGAGCTGACTCTGGATATCATCCCTCTCCTCCTCCTCATCACTAGCCTCGTGACCAAGCCCTTGATCCTCCATGGGTGGATGCTCCTGCTCATCTGGATCCAGGATGAGTGGCACTGCCTTCTCAACTGCCATGTTGTGCAGCATGCAGCACACAATGAAGATTTTGCAGACCTTCTCCGGGGCATAAGGGATGGACCCGCCTGTCTTGTCCAGGCACCGGAATCGGCTCTTCAGGAGTCCAAACGTCCTCTCAATCACTCGCCTGGTCTGCCCGTGTGCATCGTTGTATTGGTGATCTGCAGCTGTTCTTGGGTTGCGGAGAGGTGTCATCAGCCATGGCATGTTGGGATATCCAGAGTCCCCTACATGGAAACATCATGTAAATAAGTGGGTCAGGAGATGCCGTAAGAGACAAAGATACCGCAACACATAGGACAAAAGGACTATACCCACCAACAAGACATGCTTGTTCGTTGTGCAGCCGCAGCATCATTTGTGGCACCCTGCTACGCCTCATGATGTAGGCATCGTGTGCTGATCCTGGAAAACGTGCACAGACATGGGAAATCAGCATTTTAGCAAGACACACCACAAGGGCATTTATCGAGTGGTAATGTTTGCGGTTGCGATAGGCTTGTTCCTGTGCCTGTGGTGGTACAAAAGCCACATGTGTACCATCAATGGACCCAATTACATGGGGCATCCCACCCAGGGCATAGAAATCCCCCTTGACATCCATCAACCCCTCTGGATTCGGAAATTTGATGAATTCATCAAGGTGCTCCAACATGGCGGCTAAAACATCACGCAGGACACGGCTGAACATAGTCTGGGACATCCCACCCACATCAGCTATGGTCAATTGAAATGTACCTGTGGCAAAAAAATGTAAGGCTGCCATCACCTTCATCTTGGGGGTCAGCGCAGTAGGATACCTGTGTTGCGGTTGGAGGTGTGGTGCCAGCTTGTTTGTCAGGTCCTCAATCAACTGTTGAGTGAATCTGTAACAGCGGATGCAGGCACGTTCCCTCATGGCAGCCAAGTCTGGCATTAGTCTTGGGACAGGTGGTGCCCTGCAAAACATAGTTTTGAAGAATGAAGATTGAGAGTCGGCAAACATCAATGTCAATGAACATAGCACATGCTACACTGCTAATACACATCAGGTAACTATGGAGTCCGGTGTGTGCAATACATCCAGGACACAGATGCCAGCTTGCTGGCACTCCTACAAAAAGCCTGATACACATGTTGATTGTCAAGTCTACATGACATGCCCTGAAATGATTTGGGGGCCAGTCTGAGTGAAGAGCCACAGATATGACCGGAGTGACACACAACCACATAGCTGCATTTGAAGGATGTCATCTCATCCAGACAGCTGACTGCAAGGCACACGCACAGGTCACATGGAATGTCAAATGTACATATCAAACACAGTGCGATGAAGGGGTACATGTGACAACACAAAGACACAGCCATTGAGACAACAAACACATGTATGACTGAAAATATATGATGTCCCATGCACACAGACCCTACAGCCTTGGGAATCCACATGTGGCATGGTGTGCGTAGATGAGTTACATGCCCATCTCCACACAGACCCCTGTTGGATGCACCAACAGCAGATGCCGTTGACGGGACACTGACATGAAGCTCATAGGAACACATGACACACACCTGACATAGTCCCAAAGGAGCACGCTGATCGTGACAGGTCATCAGGAGACAGGTGCGGGTGTTGATGACTGTGCCACCCATTGCTGCTATGCATGACACAGTTGGACTACAGACACACATGTGGCAAGTGTCAAGGTGATGTGTGCCACATCGTGCCCCATCACATATGACATGTGTCCACAGGTCAGAACCCATCAATTGTGCAACTAGATGAGAGGACCTGTGCAATATCACTGGCTAACACACCTAGGGCCTGCACATGAAAGTATGCAATGACAAGTACTTGATGGACATCCATGTGCGACTCGTAGCCCTCCATTCCTGGCATGTGTACGGCTGTATTACCATTGTAAGCGTGTGAAATGCGTACCCGTACGTGTACGCACTGGTAGTACACGTACGTGTACTAAGGTAATACACGTATGTGTACAACTAGTGCGTACACGTACTTGTACACATACGTGTAGGCACTGGTAGTACACATACGTGTACAACTAGTGCGTACACGTAACTAGTGCATACACGTACTTGTACACGTACGTGTAGGCACTGGTAGTACATGTACAACTAGTGCGTACACGTACTTGTACACGTACGTGTAGGCACTGGTAGTACACGTACGTGTACTACCAGTGCCTACACATATGTGTACAAGTACGTGTACGCACTAGTTGTACACATACGTGTACGCACTAGTTGTAAACGTACGTGTACTAACAGTGCCTACACGTATGTGTACAAGTACGTGTACGCACTAGTTGTACACGTACGTGTACTACCAGTGCCTACACGTATGTGTACAAGTATGTGTAGGCACTAATTGTACACGTACGTGTACTACCAGTGCCTACACGTACGTGTCAAACGCACTGTGCAACTGGTGCCATAGGGGTATGTGTCAAACGCACCGTACCTGTGTGTGGCTTTCAAAATTACATAGGGGACACATAAGGGACAAGTATTAGGCCCTAAATGCATGCTGGTTGTCATGGATACCGAGTATTCTCTTCAAATTTTTCCATCAGGTATCCTGGAAAAGTCAGTTGGCCACAAAATACAATGTTGCAAAGTGGTTGTTGACTTGACATGATGCTCTAAATTTGAAGGATGCAAATGCTGTCAAGGGATTGGAGTAAACGTAAGATGTGAATGATTCTGACCAATCACTATGTACTCCTCAAAATGAATGCCCCTCAGCAAGACAGATATAAGGCAGCCAGAAGCCATGAGAGGGCACTTGCCTGCACAACTTTCCTGTCGACAACATTGCTGCTGTCTCTGCTTCCCTGGACCATGTCTCGTGCTGTGGAGAGGGCCCAGCCATTCACCCTGGAGGAGAATCAGGCCTTGCTGGACGTCCTCCTCCCACAGTACACTAGCCTGTATGGGAGACCAGGGGAGCAGGTGAGTGCTGAGTCCACTACCTTTGCCTATGCACCTGTTGTGTGACTGTCAATATTGTGTCCAGGTGGGACTGACATGCAATGTTGTTCAGAGTGTGTCCCGGGGGGGCATGCTTATGTCTCTCATACAGTGCATCATGTAGTTCCTGTGTGCACTCACTTGCATGGTGCTTACAGTGACTTTCACTGCATAGTGCATGAGACATTCAGCTTGGCTAATCCTTGGGGGCTTTTATTCCTGTTGTCCTCAGGTGATTCAGTGGTCCCCCAGTGTGACAGGTGACTGTACCCACAGATGTGTATGAGTTGAGTGGACCTGTGGTGAGAGTGTCCAAATGACGTGTACGACCTCATGGACATTGATGTGTGTGAATGTTCCTTTTCATGTGGGTGAGTGTCTATGTGAAGTGTTGCACCACAGCTGCATGTTGGAGGCTACTGATCTAACCATCTGATGTGACAAGTGAGCCGTGCTGTGTGTCTGACTTTCAGAGCTAGCACGACACCTGTGACTCCCCCCTGGCAAATGGCACATGTGCGGTGTGAGGGTTGTATCTGCTGTTGTCAATGACAGGTGAGTGATCTGTGCCTGGGTGTGTCTGTCTAGTCTGCTGAGGGTGCGTCAGTGGAGTGGGACATGTGACTGCATGGCACGTGCTGCCCATCAGCCTGCTGTTGCATTTGCTGCACAGTGTAGGGCATGTTCATTGAGTGTTTTGCACCCCTCATGCCACCTGTAGACTTTCAATGCCATGTACTGCATTGGCGCTTGCACACAGGCCAATTTCATGTTGTGAATGAGGCTATTCATGTCAGCATCCTATGCCCTGTTCAACATTTCAAAGATGTTCTAATGGGTGTCTCTGGGACATGGAGCAGGTGTATTGATGTTGTGTCACTTTGTCATCCTGACAGGTAACTGCCTACGAGAAGGGGGTTATCTGGACCAACGTCGTCAGGGCCATGAGGACTGCGGGGGGCGTGATCGGCAGCTGGCCCAGGTCCGCAAGAGGTGGCAGGACATCCGGTGCTGGACCCGGCGGATTGCCCGGGTCCAGCTCAAGCTCTCTCCTCCTCGCCCCCACGGTGGCCGCCGACACCTGACCCACCACATGAGACGTGTCCTGGCGGTGGTCTTCCCTGACCTCGATAGGCAGTTACAGGAGAGACTGCAGCAAGGAGGGGGTAGGTACATGGCTTTTTGTCGTGTTATGTGTCGCCAGCTTTAGGAAGTGCTATTTTGCATGAATACACTCCCAGAGTTCACATGTACAGTGCATTTTCTGTTCCCAAATGTCACCTGGGGATCTTTTTCATCCCTTCCTCTCCTTGACATGTGTCCCCTGGTGTGTGTGTAATCACATTTGCACATGGTCATCTAGGGTGCCAGTACATCTAAGTGCACATTGCTTTCTGCATCATGTGGGAGGGTGGTCTGTGACTTGTGTCGGTACCTTGCCTGTGCCATGACCTGTTCACTATATTGGGGGTCCAAAGTTGTTGTCACTGATGCTGATTCTCAACATAGGAGTGTGAGCTTTCAACTGGACGCCCTTGCAGCATGCATGAGCAATGTTGTGGCCTCAGACATGATGTGCATGAGTGTGAAATATGCATAGTGCCATGACGGTTGAACATGGTAGAGTCAGCTCATTCCAGGACCATGGAGCAGTGTGCCGACTACAGTCCCCTGAGACACCCTGGCCTCCTAATCATGTGTGTCATCCAACACTGTGCACATTCTCTCTGTGTGCTGCATAGGTCTGCCTCTGTAGCATTGTTCCCTGGCCTAGTTTGGATTTTGTTAATGTGTGCTACATGTGTCCACTGGACAGGGATACACCATTTTGCTTGTGCATAGTCACACTGGGCAGTGCCTGTGTGGCTATTCACAACAATCTGTTGATGGTTGTTTGTCACAAATATGTGTTGTCAGCCCCACGAGGTGATGTGGTGTCAATGAAGCAATTTTTCTAGCACAGTTGTTGTAACCCTGAATAAGAGGTGTCACTTCTTGATCTGTATAAATCACATTGACTCAGGTATTGGGGGGGTGCGGGAGAGGCATACATGTGCAACCCGGATTTTTCATTGCCAGGTCTGACTTGTGTGTGAGAATTGCCTAGACTAAAGTACACTGGGCAGTGCCCCTGTGATGCTGGCCAGTGCTTAATGTACGTGCTTTGCAGCCTGTGTCATTTTTTTACCACCAAGAATCCTGCTCATACATTTTTGGCACGTGTGTGGTTCAGATGCAACGCAGTTTGGACTTTGTGTGCTGACATCTGTGTGTACATTCTGGCTTGCCATGAGGGTGTCCCCACAGTACAGCTGGTTTACCAACCAATTGCAGGCCCATTAGCTTATGCATTGTCCTGGGTGTGGACATGTGTGCCACTCCAGATGACAGGCAGTAGGTCATATGTGTAGGCAACTGTGTAATCAGGTGACGGATGGCCTGGTGACAACTGACATGATTCAAGTTGTTACTCTTCATGAATTGTACCTTGGCACTCACAGCCCTTGTCAACAGTTATTCATGTTTAACATGTGGAAATTTGATGATTTGTGTTAAGAACACTGATGTGCCTGCATGCAATATGTCGCCCAAGGCAGTGCACACAAAAGTACTTTGACACTGTCATTGAATAAGCTGGCACCTTTTCAAAGAAGCCACTGTTATAAATAAATGGTGTTGCAGATTCTCCATATACATGTTCCCATGGTGGTCTTGATTTTGTGAGACTCATTATTTGTCGGTGATACAAACTAACGAGTGTCAAGACGTCAAGACCTCCGTGGGCCCATGTATATGTACTTTCTGCAACACCATCTATTTATAACAGTGGCTCCTCCGAAAAGGTGCTAGCTTCTTCAATGACAGTGTCAATGTACTTTTGTGTGCACTGCCTTGTGCAACATCTTGCATGCAGGCACATCAGTGTTCTTTTCACGAAATGGCCAATTGGCACATCCCAAACATGTAGATTGGTTAAAGTATTGTGAGTCCCAAGGTACCAACATTTGTTTGTTTTGTGTTCCAAGGGACCTTGAGCATTGAGGTGTGTTAGTTTACCTTGAGTGCACCACTCCTGTTTATTTCAGGGTAAACAAGAGGTGTCATGACTTCATTGTATTGCTGTGCTCACCGGTTCACAGACACTAGTTTCTCAGTGTATTGCTCATTCAAGTTGTGGCCTTTAGTGTATTGAGTTTCCTGGTGTCAAAGTGGCATGGTGGGTCTACCAACTGGGAAGTACAGGGCTTACATATGTGCGGAGTAATCCAGCTGTTACTCATGATGCATTGCCTGATATGCACTGTGACCAATTGTTCTTGTGCTCATGTGTCAGATGTATACAGGTGACTGATGCTTTCTGGTTTCTTCTCCTTGCCCACAGCATCATCATCAACAAGCAAGGGAGACACCTCCATGGACCTTGAGGAGGGACCCAGCGACAGTGCCACCAGTGCTGTGGAGTCAGCAGGAGACAGTGGCACGGAGGGGGAGGGGAGTCAGTTGGAGAACCTGTCCGGAGGCGAGAGCATGTATGACACCGACGGGTCCCAGGATGACATCCTTGAGGAGTCGGAGGATGCAACAACATCTGGCAGCATCCCACCATCTGTACCCGCCTCCTCCATTGCCATCTCCGCCCTCCCAGTTGCTCCCGTCCTTTCTGTCTGTGCAGGGTCCCACCGTGTCTCCTTCGGACCAGGCACTGCAGCCCCTGCCCCTGTCACCCCTGCTGCCCTCAGTGAATTGTATGTGGACACACTGTGGCAGTTGCAGGTTGGTCAGACATTAATGCTGCATGTCCTCCATGAACACACTAGACTGCTCACACAGTTGGTGTCGTTCGTGGAGTGCATGTCAGCAACGATGACTGAGCAACGCAGGTTTCTGCGGTCCATGGACTCTTCACTGACGGAAGCAGTGTCTCTCCTGCGGTGCTCCGTCCCCCCCACTACCCCAGACCCATCCACACTGCCCTCTCCCATGTCTGTCCAAAGCACACACAGAAAGTCACAGGCACACACCCCAACAGACACATCCAGCACACCCCCAAATAAGGCACAGCACACACCTCCTGGCACGCACACTCAGGGGGATGTAGTCACACCCACAGGGTCTGGGGGCAAACGGCAGACACGCAGCCACAGTCAGAGTCCGCAGTCCTCATGACCCACTTCCTCCAAATCCACTCCCCTTAGCTCCCCTGCCAAAATGTCACCCAAAGAGACCTATATGGCTAGTCTGTCCCTCAGCCCCACTGTGACACCACCCCGCAAGGAAGTCTCCGGCCAGGGTAGCTGAGTCCCCCCCATGTCCACCACCTCCCCCAAGAGCCCTGCACCCCATCCCTCAGACACCCCCCCTCAGTTGGCCCTGGTGTTTCTTCCGGTGCAGGGGTTCCTCTGGACGCGCTGGCAGCAGTGTGCAGCGAGCTGCTCACCCCCACCTTTGGCGCTGCCCCACCCCCTGTGGTGGATACTTCCAGCCCTGCACCCACCACACCTACCCAACCCACTCCTGTCCCTGCGGTGCCTGGTACTCCCACTGATGATGCCCCCCCCCGGTCGACAAACCTTGAGGTGACTTTGTGCAGGCAAGGTAGGGGTGGACACAGTCGCATACGTCCACCCTTGGACTCGAACTATGGACTGGCCATTGGCCTTTGTTAATAGTAATTTTTTTGGGTGTGCTGAATAAAGCCTTTTCATTTAGTTTCCACACTATTGCATTTCAGGTCCTTGATGTTGGTGATGAGGCCCATGAAGTTGGTGCTCTGGTAATGTGTTAGGGTTCTGAGAAATGTTTTATTTTGATGGTCATGAGGTGGACCATGGTATCTGTGTGCCATCACAATTTCTGTGAAAATATTAATTGGTAGTGTGTGTTCCTTTGGATTGTGAGACATTGTCCCAAGGAGTGTTACTTCCTCTGTGGCACCTGACATGTTCCCTGCAAACAGTTGCACAATTGTTGTGCTGACCTGTGTCAACATATCCTTTATTGGTGATGGATCCCTTCAACAATGGCCATGCATGCTCACCGATGTCTCCTGCTGACTCGTCTGTGCCATCCTTGCCAGTCACTGTACTTGTGTTTTGTGTATGTAGGAATGGCATAAGGGACCAATTGCCCCTTTTCAGCACTATGCATGTGTGTAATCACGGCCTAACACACAAATGGCACGTGTAATGCAGGGTATTTGGGCACCTGACTCACAATTGTGGGCATTGTATCTAGTCGCAGTGAACCCTATTCCTTACATGAGAGACAACATCTGGGTGGCTGGACCAGCACCTGGACATTCCTATCACTCCTGTGATGTGCGTGACAGTGTGTGTTCCCCTTGGCTAACTTATTTTAGTATGCGTTTAAATGACTATACAGTCTGTTGGCATGAAATCAGGGTGTGTATTGTGGGGCATCCGCCATGGGTGGGTATGCATGTGTTGTATGTCCTCACACCCACATGTGGTGTGTCATGCAGTGTGTGAATGACATCCATCCTCCTGGGAGTGGGGCACAGCTGGGAGTCCTCTGCACCCACCCCTCATATGTTTGGACACTGCTGGGAGTCCTCTGCACCCACCCCTCATATGTCTGGGCACTGCTGGGAGTCCTCTGCACCCACCCCTCATATGTCTGGACACTGCTGGTAGTGATATGCACCCACCCCCATATCTCTGTCCGCTGCTGGGAATCCTCTGCGCCCACCCCCATATGTCTGTCCACTGCTGGGAGTCCTCTGCACCCACCCCTCATATGTCTGGGCACTGCTGGGAGTCCTCTGCACCCACCCCTCATATCTCTGTCCACTGCTGGTAGTGATATGCACCCACCCCTCATATGTCTGTCCACTGCTGGGAGTCCTCTGCACCCACCCCTCATATGTCTGTCCACTGCTGGTAGTCCTCTGCACCCACCCCTCATATGTCTGTCCACTGCTGGGAGTCCTCTGCACCCACCCGTCATATGTCTGGGCACTGCTGGGAGTCCTCTGCACCCACCCCTCATATCTCTGTCCACTGCTGGTAGTGATATGCACCCACCCCTCATATGTCTGTCCACTGCTGGGAGTCCTCTGCACCCACCCCTCATGTGGCTGTCCACTGCTGGCAGTCCTCTGCACCCACCCCTCATATGTCTGTCCACTGCTGGGAGACCTCTGCACCAACCCCTCACATGTCTGTCCACTGCCTGGAGTCCTCTGCACCCACCCCTCATATGTCTGGGCACTGCTGGGAGTCCTCTGCACCCACCCCTCATATCTCTGTCCACTACTGGGAGTCCTCTGCACCCACCCCTCATATGTCTGGACACTGCTGGTAGTGATATTCACCCACCCCTCATATGTCTGTCCACTGCTGGGAGTCCTCTGCACCCACCCCTCATATGTCTGGACACTGCTGGTAGTGATATGCACCCACCCCTCATATGTCTGTCCACTGCTGGGAGTCCTCTGCACCCACCCCTCATATGTCTGTCCACTGCTGGGAGTCCTCTGCACCCACCCCTCATATGTCTGGGCACTGCTGGGAGTCCTCTGCACCCACCCCTCATATCTCTGTCCACTGCTGGTAGTGATATGCACCCACCCCTCATATGTCTGTCCACTGCTGGGAGTCCTCTGCACCCACCCCTCATATGTCTGTCCACTGCTGGTAGTCCTCTGCACCCACCCCTCATATGTCTGGACACTGCTGGTAGTGATATTCAACCACCCCTCATATGTCTGTCCACTGCTGGGAGTCCTCTGCACCCACCCCTCATACCTCTGTCCACTGCTGGTAGTGATATGCGCCCACCCCTCATTTGTCTGTCCACTGCTCGGAGTCCTCTGCACCCACCCCTCATATGTCTGGGCACTGCTTTGAGTCCTCTGCACCCACCCCTCATATCTCTGTCCACTGCTGGTAGTGATATGCACCCACCCCTCATATGTCTGTCCACTTCTGGGAGTCCTCTGCACCCACCCCTCATATGTCTGTCCACTGCTGGGAGTCCTCTGCACCCACCCCCCATATGTCTGTCCACTGCTGGGAGTCCTCTGCACCCACCCCCCATATGTCTGTCCACTGCTGGTAGTGATATGCACCCACCCCTCATATGTCTGTCCAATGCTGGGAGGCCTCTGCACCCACCCACGCACCCCCTTGGAGCTGTACACTGCTGGCCAGGACCTACACACACAACAATATGAAGGTAACATGCTGGGCCAGTCCTCAATGCCCACATTCCTGGCATGTGTACGCCTCGTATCCAAATTTTCGTACGGTCCGTACCTGAGTACTCATGGGGCCGTAGGGGTACGCACCGTACCCACGCATTTATGCGTGGGCACGGTGCGTACCTGAGTACTCAAGGGGCCGTAGGGGTATGCACCGTACCCACGTATTCATGCGTGGGTACGGTTTGTACCACTGTTGTCATGACGCCGTAGGGGTACATGTGGTACGCACTGTACCCACGCATTCATGCGTGGGTACGGTCCGTACCACTGTTGTCATGGCGCCGTAGGGGTACATGTGGTACGCACTGTACCCACGCATTCATGCGTGGGTACGGTCCATACCACTGTTGTCATTGCGCCTAGGGGTACGTGTGGTACGCACCGTACCCACGCATTCATGCGTGGGTACGGTCCGTACCACTGTTGTCATGGCGCCGTAGGGGTACGTGTGGTACGCACCGTACCCACGCATGAATGTGTGGGTACGGTCCGTACCACTGTTGTCATGGCGCCGTAGGGGTACGTGTGGTACGCACCGTACACGTCCACTTCCTTGTTGCGGTACGCAGAAGTTGCTGGCCATGCCCCCCCAAGTGACCAGACCCTGTTGGTAATGTATGGACTCCATATTATAGGTTTGTGTTTGCTATTGGGTATGTTTCCTGGCCCTCACCCCCCCTGGCCCCTGGGTGTTGTTCTCACCTTCTGCGGCGTGTGCGTCGGGTGCGGTGCACCAGGTCGTAGGCCAAGAGGACCAGGATGACTCGTACGATGGGGTTCATGGCTGTACGTTGCGTACCGGGGCTCCGTGGCGTAGGGTTCTGCTTATCCGGCAGTTTTTCGCTCCCGTAGTCACAGCGAGGTACGTAGTGACGTCGGTACGAATCGTACTTGCTGGGCTGGAAAACGCTGCTGAAATACGTACGGACGTCGCGTACAAGCAGTTCCGGATCGGAATCGTGGGTATTTTTTTGCTGTATGGTCTTTTGTATGGTTCGTGCAGAAAAAGGCTCTCTGTACGAATCGTACTTCCTAGGTTGTAGAATGAGTTTACCTAGTACGAGTCGTACGGAGAAAACGCTCCGTACGACTATTCGTACAGCCTTTTTCCATGATTGGAATCAGCCCCTATATGTATTAGTTATGATTTTTAAACATTTTAAAATATTTTTAACTATGTTTCTTTTAATTATATGTATTATTTACTTTATTTTACATTGTTTTTTAACATTTTTTTTAAAAAACGATATTTTAGACATCGATATTTTTTCCCGATATTTTTTAAATTACCATGATGTAGATAGGATGTCTGTTAGCTCCGGCCCTCGTAACGTAGTCAGACCTGACCCCTGCACCTCACACCAGCCCCGAGCCCACGGCCTAGCCGATCCTTCCCACCAGAACACACACACCCGACCCGGACTGCCCCCGTCCGTGGCCTTCCCCCTTCGGCCATCCCGGGCCCGCGTGCCCACTTCATGCACCAAGATGGCCGCCCGGCCCCAGCGCGACCCTAGCCTATAGGCGCCACTCCGGCTGGAGGACATCGCGCTCCCCTTGGGATGAGAGAGGGAGGAGCAGTTTCCATCACACCTCTGCGCTTCCCTGGGAAGGTGGGTTTCGATCGACCCGCCGGCCTCCCCGATGGCTGGCTCCACGCCTGCTGGGTGTCTGGGACTCCTCCCGACCCGGCCCTGAAAGGATCAAAGGACAATGGCAGGAAACCCCCAGCAAGCGACCCCCAGGTGACAAGACCCCTGCCTGCACAGACTCCGGACATCAAAGAGGAGTCGCCCTATAACAAGGGGTGCTCTGGGACTGTCCGGCAGATTCGCCTTGGAACACCTGAGCCCTGCTGAGTGACTCGCGGCTCCCTGAAGATCGTAAGACCTCCGACTTTGTGCTTGAGCCCTGCTGAGTGACTCGCGGCTCCCTGAAGATCGTAAGACCTCCGGACTTTGTGCTTGAGCCCTGCTGAGTGACTCGCGGCTCCCTGAAGATCGTAAGACCTCCGAACTTGTGCTTGAGCCCTGCTGAGTGACTCGCGGCTCCCTGAAGATCGTAAGACCTCCGAACTTGTACTCGAGCCTGCTGAGTGACTCGCGGCTCCCACAGACTCTCTTGGTCCCGCCGGACCCCACGACGACAGCGTATCCCCCAGCTCGAGGATTGTGAGCTGCGCGCCGGTTACGCTCCTGCATTTGATCCATATCCCCAAAGACTGTCCCACTACCTCCTAACCCCTCTCCAAGACTTTGCGAGCCCGCGCTCTACTTGTATATATTTTGCCTTGCTGATCATAAAGATCCTACCACTCCGATCTGATAAAGATTTGCTCTTAAGAACTCCTCGTGTGGTGTCTCTCTGTCGTGTGGTGCCGAGTGTGCGATCCTAGATACGAGGTTCCTCCCCTGAGGAGTCTCCCGCCAGTGCCCGGCTACGATACCTCGAGGGTGGGTCTCAGGGCAGTCAGGGCCCCCTCCGGGCCCCTCTGAGGTCGCCTTCTAACATTGGTGGCAAGCGACGGGATTCGGGCCCATAATCTAGAGATCGTACCGTGAACGGCTGTCGCACTACCGACAAAGATGGCAGAAGGAAACACCGTGGTTCTCGTAGAAGACGACGCCAGTACCGTGTTCCAGGTGGAACAACTGGAAGAGTACACTCACAAAGAACTAAAGCAATTTTGTAAGGAACTCAGAATCGCTACCACTGGTCTCAACACCAAAGAAGATATGCAAAAGGCACTGAAAGCTTGGGTGGATTCTGGAGCCTCCCGCCCAGAAGGAGCGGGGGAGCCCCACAACGAAGCTGGACCCTCCCAAGGAGAACGCAGCAGCAACCAGGTGCGAGGCTTCGTACCAGACGGGGGCCTATCCCCGGAGGAACTCGCAGACAGAGAAAAAAGTCGCCATCACGAGCTCGAATTAGCCAAACTCAAAATTGAGGGCGAGTTGAAATTAGCCGAGAAAAAGCTAGCAGTAGAACAGTTGCGAGTACAAGGAGAACTAGAAGAGAAAAAACTCCAACGAGAACACGAGGGAAGGAGACTTCAACTGGAACATGAACGCAGCTTGAAGGAAATAGAACTGAAAGCAAGAAGCAAAGAAGCACGGCCCCCGGGGAACCGGGAGGCGGCCGCCCCGACGGAGCAGAAGGTCCACATCCCCAAGGATGTGGTCAAAGAATATTACAAAAATGATGACATTCAGCAGTGGTTCCGGGCCTACGAGGTCGCCATGACCTCCCATCGGGTCCCGCAGAAGGATTGGGGGGGCGGGGTTATGGGGACGATTCCTGAGCGAAGGGAGAGACACCCTGCTCGACCTGCCCACCTCCATGCAGACCTCCTATGAACACATGAAAACGGCCCTCCTCACAAGGTACGGCCTCACCCCGGAGATGTACCGCCAGCGGGTCCGGGACTGCAGGAAGATCCCCGATACCACCTGGGTGGAATATGTGAATTTCTTCAGCCGCGCCTTCGATGGGTGGATCAAGGGCAGCAAGGTAACCACCCTGGCAGAACTAACCGACCTTATGTTGTGGGAACACCTGGCTGCCAACTGCTTTGTGGAACTACGCCAGCATCTGCTCGACAGCAAGCTCACGGACCCGAGAAAGCTGGCTGTCGAGGCGGATCGCTGGACCAACACCCGGGTCTCCCGGGGCCCTGTAGGAGAGTACCCCCGAGCCAGTCAGGGACCACCCCGCCAGAGAGGGGGGGGAAACCAGGGAGGGCAGAGAGAGCCCCAGGCTAGTCCCCCAAAGTCCCAACCTCCACCTTTCCCGGCACCCCCACCAGCTGTATCCGCCCCCCCGAGACGGGGGCACCGGGTAACCATCACTGGTTTCCATTGCCAGAAGCCCGGGCATTACGCCAACGACCCTGAATGCCCCATGGCCCCACGCACCACCCAGGCAGCACCCCCCGCTAGACAGATAGCCAATGTAGCCCTGGGGGAGGAGGTTGAGGAAGACGAGGAGTGGGAACCCACCGCTATGGCCCTAGTGTCCTTAGGGGATAGAGAGATGGTCCCTGGGAGCCTCCTGCCCTCTAACACAAAGAAATATGGGCAACTCGTAACGATCAATGGCCACCAGGTAGAAGCCCTCCGTGACACCGGGGCCAGCATCACCGGTGTCCTCAGCCATTTAGTCCACGAAGACCAGGTCCTCCCCAACGTATTTTGCCCTGTCATTTCAGCCGACAACACAGAAAGCCTATGTAAGGTAGCCCTGGTGCCCTTCGAGTGGGGAGGGGTGGTCGGTAAACTGAAGGTCGCAGTGAGAACCTCCCAGCCCGTCGACTGTCTCCTGGGGAACGACCTGGAAAGTTCCCCCTGGGGACAAGTTGAGCGCAAGACCCACCTAGGGATGCTGGGCCTCCCTGAGTGGGTGTGCGCCACCACTCGATCCATGGCGGCTCGACTGACCCCCCCTGAGGGACGTCGACGACGCCCCGACCCCTGAAGATGGGATAGCCCCGGCCGAGGGCCCCCACATTCCCCCAACAGAAGAGTCGATCGCCAGTGGCGAATCCCCGCCTTCCGACTCCACCCCAGACGCTGAGTTAGGCGATCTGCCCGAATTAGCCCAGTGGCGCCACGAGGGGGGCCCCTCCCGAGAGGAGTTCTGCCGAGAGCAGGCTACCTGTCCCTCCCTGGTCGGGCCCCGGCAACAGGCAGAGGCCCAGGCCGCAGGCGACCAGACGGGGACGCACCGGGTGTATTGGGAGAATGACCTTTTGTACAGCGAACAGAAGTCGGTGGAGCTAGGGTCCGGCCGAGTGCTGGTGGTACCCCTACGCTTCCGAAACCTCCTCCTGGGCTTGGCCCACGACGTTCCCCTCACAGGTCACTTGGGTCAGGACAAAACCTACAGTCGCCTCGTGACTCACTTCTACTGGCCCAGAATGAAAGCGGATTTGGAAGCCCACTGCAAGTCCTGTCCCACGTGCCAGGCCAGTGGGAAGAGTGGAGGGAAGCGCAAGGCTCCCCTCCAACCCTTCCCTGTCGTCAGTACCCCTTTTGAGCGGGTCGGAATCGACATTGTAGGACCTCTGGACCCCCCAACTGCCCAGGGGCACCGGTTCATCCTCGTCCTGGTGGACCATGCCACCCGTTACCCTGAGGCCATCCCCCTGCGCACCGTCACGGCCCCCGTGGTGGGCCGGGCGCTGATGGGGATCTTCTCCCGCATGGGTGTTCCCCGCGAGGTCGTGAGCGATCGCGGTACCAACTTTATCTCCCGATACATGAAGTCCTTATGGCAACAGTGCGGGGTGTCCTACAAGTTCACCACCCCGTACCACCCCCAAGGAAACGGCCTGGTAGAACGGTTTAACCGGACTCTGAAAGGGATGATCGCGGGCCTGGAAGAGCCCCTCCGGTGTAAGTGGGACCTCCTGCTCCCCTGCCTCCTATTCGCATACCGAGAAGTTCCCCAGAAATCCTTGGGTTTCAGCCCCTTTGAGTTACTCTACGGGCACCCCGTCAGGGGGCCCCTCAGCCTGGTCAAGGAAGAGTGGGAGGCGGCGCCCCAAGGCCCCCCCCGAGACGTGTTCCGTTACGTCCTGACCCTCCGAAATCAGACGAGGAGGTTCCGGGAGATGGCAGAGGCCAACCTGGAGGCGAGTCAGGAGGAGATGAAGCGCTGGTATGACCAGAACGCCGCGCTAGTCGAGTTTCAGCCGGGCCAGCTGGTGTGGGTCATGGCCCCCGTGAAACCCTGCGCTCTCCAGGATAAATGGACCGGGCCCTTCAAAGTAGTTGAGCGGAAGAGCCGGGTCACGTACTTGGTAGACGTCCAGTCACCCCGGGACCCCCTCCGTGTCCTCCACGTGAACTGCCTCAAGCCCCACTTTGTGCGGACGGAGCTGAGCCTCCTACTGGCCACTGACGACGGGTCCGAAGAAGAGTCAGATCCGCTCCCTGATCTTCTGTGCACCAAGGAGAAGGACGGCTCCGTAGAGGGAGTGAACCTCTCCCCGTCTCTCACTCCCCAGCAACGTGAGGATTGCCGCCAGCTCCTAGGGCAGTTTCCGGACCTTTTCTCCCTGGTCCCCAAGGTCACCGACTGGTGTGTCCATGATGTGGATACCGGGGACAGCCCGCCAGTGAGACACCGAGCCTACCGAGTCCCTGATCGGGTCCGGTCCTGTATCCAAGCCGAAGTCTCGAAAATGTTGACCCTAGGCGTGATAGAACCCTCAGATAGCCCCTGGGCCAGCCCCGTGGTCCTGGTCCCAAAAGCAGCTGCCCCCGGGGTCGCCCCGGAACTCCGCTTCTGCGTGGACTACCGGGGACTCAATGAAGACACCCGAGCCGATGCCCACCCCATTCCCCAAACCGACGAGCTCATTGACCGGCTCGGGGCTGCTCGGTTCCTTAGCACCTTCGATCTCACCTGCGGCTACTGGCAAATTGCGCTCACAGAGGGAGCCAAGGAGCGGTCCGCCTTCTCCACCCCGGATGGGCACTATCGCTTTCGCGTGATGCCCTTCGGGATGAAAAATGCCCCGGCCACCTTCCAGCGACTGGTAAATAGAGTCCTGGCCGGGCTGGAAAAATTCAGCGCTGCATATCTCGACGATATCACAGTTTTTAGTTCCAAATGGAGTGAGCACCTCCAGCACCTCCGGAGGGTGCTAACCGCCCTACGCCAGGCGGGCCTCACCGTGAAAGCCAGCAAATGCCAGATTGGGCAAGGTTCGGTAACCTACCTGGGGCACCAGGTCGGAAGCGGGCAAGTCGCCCCTCTGCAGCCCAAAATCGACGCCATCCTAGCCTGGGAACCCCCCACTACCCAAACAGAGGTCCGAGCCTTTCTGGGCCTCACGGGCTACTACCGGAGATTCATCCGGAATTACGGCAGCCTGTTCGGTCCCCTCACGGGACTCACGTCCAAGAAGCAGCCCAAGAATGTACAGTGGTCCCCTGCCTGCCAAGAGGCGTTCAATGCCCTGAAAACGGCCATGTGTACGGCCCCCGTCCTCCAGGCCCCCGACTACTCCAAAGAGTTTGTGGTACAAACTGATGCCTCCGAGCATGGCATCGGGGCAGTCCTCTCCCAGGTAAATGACCAGGGTCTAGATCAGCCCATGGCCTTCCTCAGCCGAAGGCTGTTGCCCCGGGAACAGAGATGGAGTACCATCGAGCGCAAGGCGTTCGCCGTAGTCTGGGCCCTCAAGAAACTACGCCCTTACCTGTTCGGCACCCATTTCAGGGTCCAAACCGACCATCGCCCCTTGCGATGGCTCATGCAGATGCGAGGAGAAAACCCCAAGCTTCTGCGGTGGTCAATCTCCCTCCAGGGGATGGATTTCACCGTGGAACATCGCCCTGGCACGGACCACGCCAACGCCGATGGCCTCTCCCGATTCTTCCGCCTCAGCGAAGAGAACCCCCAAGAAGATGGGTAGTTCTCTCCGGCTTTCAGCTGGGGGGGACGCGTGTTAGACCCGGCCCTCGTAACGTAGTCAGACCTGACCCCTGCACCTCACACCAGCCCCGAGCCCACGGCCTAGCCGATCCTTCCCACCAGAACACACACACCCGACCCGGACTGCCCCCGTCCGTGGCCTTCCCCCTTCGGCCATCCCGGGCCCGCATGCCCACTTCATGCACCAAGATGGCCGCCCGGCCCCAGCGCGACCCTAGCCTATAGGCGCCACTCCGGCTGGAGGACATCGCGCTCCCCTTGGGATGAGAGAGGGAGGAGCAGTTTCCATCACACCTCTGCGCTTCGCTGGGGAGGTGGGTTTCGATCGACCCGCCGGCCTCCCCGAGGGCTGGCTCCACGCCTGCTGGGTGTCTGGGACTCCTCCCGACCCGGCCCTGAAAGGATCAAAGGACAATGGCAGGAAACCCCCAGCAAGCGGCCCCCAGGTGACAAAACCCCTGCCTGCACAGACTCCGGACATCAAAGAGGAGTCGCCCTATAACAAGGGGAGCTCTGGGACTGTCCGGCAGATTTGCCTTGGAACACCTGAGCCCTGCTGAGTGACTCGCGGCTCCCTGAAGATCGTAAGACCTCCGACTTTGTGCTTGAGCCCTGCTGAGTGACTCGCGGCTCCCTGAAGATCGTAAGACCTCCGGACTTTGTGCTTGAGCCCTGCTGAGTGACTCGCGGCTCCCTGAAGATCGTAAGACCTCCGAACTTGTGCTTGAGCCCTGCTGAGTGACTCGCGGCTCCCTGAAGATCGTAAGACCTCCGAACTTGTACTCGAGCCTGCTGAGTGACTCGCGGCTCCCACAGACTCTCTTGGTCCCGCCGGACCCCACGACGACAGCGTATCCCCCAGCTCGAGGATTGTGAGCTGCGCGCCGGGTACGCTCCTGCATTTGATCCATATCCCCAAAGACTGTCCCGCTACCTCCTAACCCCTCTCCAAGACTTTGCGAGCCCGCGCTCTACTTGTATATATTTTGCCTTGCTGATCATAAAGATCCTACCACTCCGATCTGATAAAGATTTGCTCTTAAGAACTCCTCGTGTGGTGTCTCTCTGTCGTGTGGTGCCGAGTGTGCGATCCTAGATACGAGTTTCCTCCGCTGAGGAGTCTCCCGCCAGTGCCCGGCTACGATACCTCGAGGGTGGGTCTCAGGGCAGTCAGGGCCCCCTCCGGGCCCCTCTGAGGTCGCCTTCTAACAATGGCGATATTCTTGACTTCGCTATTTTTGTCACAATATTTTTTTACCTCGATATTGTGGTACTCGATATTTTGCAAGTGATTTGTTTTGATCCCCTCTAGGGATGAAACTTTTACGCAGATCTGAGTGTCGTCTGTGTACATGTGGTTTAGAGATGTTGGCGATACGTAGAATTTCAGCTAATGGTTGCAAATAGATGTTAACAAGAGTTGGGAAGAGAGTTGAACCTTGGGGACACCAATCGTAATCAGGGAACGGGAGGACAGATTACGATTAACTAAGAATCTCTGGGAGCCGTTCTGTAGGAAGGATTTGAACCACTCAAGAATGGCTTCCCCTAGTCCCATCCTATTTTCCAGACGTTCTACTAGCTTTTCATGGTTAACTGTATCAAACGCGGATAATAGATCGAAAAGAATTACGAGACATGTTTGCCTTGGTCTAGTGCTTGGAGGGCATCATCTACTATATGGAGAATATTAGTTTCAGTACTGTGATCCGGCCTGAAACCAGATTTGAATTCATCTAGCAGGTAAAAGAGGCGATGTGTAGGCTAAGTTGTTGTTGCACACATTTCTCAAGTAATTTTGCTAGTAGAGGAATATTAGATATTGGTCTGAAATTGTCCGTTTCAGCAGCATTCAGTGAGGGTTTTTTAGGATGGAAATGACTTGACCAGATTTTAGAGAGTCGGGTATGGACCCTTTTATTAGGGAAGCATTGATTATTGCGTTCCCGATGGGTATGTTAAATTAGTTGGCTGCAGAAAAACAATTGGATGGGAGTGGGTCATTGAAGTGGTTGTTTGGATTAATGGACGATATAATTTTGGATGAGCTATGGTCATCATATAAGTTGAAGGTGGTCCAGTGGGCTTGGTTTTTGGGTACCGCCTGTCGGGTGTGTGCAGCGAGGTTTGGAGGTGTCACCAAGGGCTGTGAGAGGACGATAGCGGCAGAATGCAACTTGTTTCCCAGGGAGTTGATTTTAGCAGAGAAGAAGGAGGAGAACTCATCGCAACTTATTAGGGATTTAGTTGTTTCTTTAGAGGTTTTAGCCAGTTTGTTTGATTGTTGTTTTACCAATTGAAAGTGCTTACGAGGTCTGTTTTTAGCGTTTTCAAGTTCTACTCTGAAGAACAATTTTTTTATTTGAGAATGGTCTTCTTGTATGCATTTCTGGTCTTTCTAAGAAGTTTTAGCTAGGGGGAGGAGGGGTGTTGTCTCCAATTCCTTTCTGTTAGCCTAAGATTTCTCCTTTCAGTGTTTAGGGACCCATAAAACCAGGGATTTTTATCTTTGGCCTATCTTTGAGTTATATTTGGTTTTAACGGGGCTAGTGAGTCAATTATTTCAGACATTGTTGAGTTTTAGTGGTCTGTGAGTTTGCTGACAGTTGATAGTTTGGGGGAAGGGGTGAGATCCATCTCGCATCCTGCTGCCAGTTTCTCGTAATTTAGGCTTTTAGTGTCCCAGAGCCATAGTTTCGGTTTCACTAATTGCACTGATCTTTTCTTAGGTTTGCCCAGTATTTGGAAGGAAATAGCGTGGAGGTCTGACCAGTCACTGGGAGCAATTGAAGTTAGCCTGATCACCATTTCCTTTGAGATGATCCAGTCCAGCGTGGCACCTTTCAAGTGTGTAGGCAGAGTGCAGGCTTGAGTAAGTGATTGGTCACCCAGGAAGTCTTTAAGGTTGTTGACCTGAACACCATTGAGGTCATTTCAATGAAGATGAAAGTCTCCTAGGAATATTTAATTGGAGTGGGAAGAGGAATTTGCTATAATGATTTCCATCAGGTGGTTGATGAATAGGTCATTCTTACCGGGGGAGGTAGAAGGTGTGCAGTTTGCACAGAAGGTTAGAATTGTTACTTATGGAGAGTGCAAAGTGTTCACAGGAGTCAAGAGGGTCGGAGAGGAACTGGGTAACAGAGAGGTTGGAGCAAGAAATGCAAGCTATACCTCCCCCTTTTTTATTTGTCTGTCAAGCCTTACAATGTTATAGTTTGGAGGAACCAGTAGATCCTTGCAGGATGATAAAGCGTCTTTGAGCCATGATTCGGTTAGGATTGCCACATCAAATTCTTGACTTAGGATGAGTTCGGCCATGTCAGAGGCATGCTTCACTGCTGATCGGCATTTACGATGGAGACCAGAGAGCGGAGACGCAGAGATCCCCAGGGTTATGTTGTGGGTAGTTGTGGATAAGGGTACTCATTTTAGATTACTACTGTTTACCTCTCTGTTTCTGCAAATGGAAGATCTGTTCGTGTTGATTGAGACCGTATAGATTTTGTTTTCACCTTCCTTGTCAGGGGGATTGGAGCAGACAGGTGTCTCCACGTACTTTGTAGAAGAGCTAGCATTTCATCCTCTGATAGAGAGTTAAGTTGTTTGCAAGGGTGATAGTGTCTATTAGCCAGCGACAGTGGTTGATGGTAAGGCTTAATTTGGGGGTACAGTACTGATTTTTGACTATGCTTGATTTTAGCGAGAAAGTGTTCGATAAGGAGTAGGAGGTTCCTCAATTTGAGAGTCACGTTATGGATACTCTGAGCTAGGCTGGCTGTTCGGAGGCTTCAAGATCCATTAGTGAGGGCTGTACTAGAGGCAAAGTGACAAAGGGATCCGGGCTTTGTGTGGCATAGTCGGGGATCCTGGTAAGAGCATTGGAGTTCGGTCTCCTAGTGGTTGAATTTCATTGTGAAGCAGTGAGCAGAGGGCCTGTTTTGCTATGCAGGGTGGTCGAGGGGCCTTTAGGGGGTAGACGACAAGCTCTGGATGGTTCAAGTGCTTTCCGCTAAGGTTGTGGGATGGAGACGATGAGTCGGTGGTGTGGTTGCAGGCGTTGCCTTTTTGAGGTATTAAGGTGGTGACCGGTGAGGTAGGTGTTGCTCTATTAGATTTATTGAGAGATTGAGGTGGTGAGGTAGGTGGTATTCTATTGGATTTGGGGGAGAAGCTGCCCTGAGTCCTGTGCTGTAGGGACTCCACAATGGGGAGATTAGTGCCAGATCATTCTTTGGGAGAGGGTGTTAAGGAGAAAAGGGAGCGAAAAGAGGTAGCTTGTGTTTTGGTAGACGTGGGCGGGAAGCCCTTACCCTCTGGAGCTAACTTTGAGTTGTGGTGGACACTGCTCCAACGTGCGTTAGGTTGAGACAGGTGGTGCTCGGGTGCGTTAAAGTGTGGGAGGCAAGCACCTGCTCTTTTAGGGTGGGGAAGTGGACATTGAATGTTTTGAGATCCTTGTGAGGAGCTTGGATCAGAACGGAGCAATATTTATAGATTGTGATGTTGAGGTCAGCTCTAAGGTATTGTGAGGGAGCAATTATAATTTTGGTGTCATACGGAATGTTTCTGGTTTCAATAACGTTTAGTATGTTTATTATGGCTGCACACCAGTGCAGTTTTCCTGGTGTAGAATATTAGATCATTAACAATGATGCCCTTTTCCAGGTTGTGGTAGTACGGGTCGGATATCAGTGACTCAGACTGTCTTCTCAGGAGATTGTGATTGAAGGTTTTTGAGGCTGACTTGGATAGGTTACAGGTGTATGAGATAGTATAGGAGTTACATCCTGCAGCTTCTTTCAGGTATGTTCCTGCCATACTGGTGAGAGTGATTCAAGGTTAGTTGAAAGAAAATTTCTATCCGTTTTCTCCGTGAATTTTCCTGGACAAAGGAGATTGGGAGGGAGTTATGCAAAGTAGATGGGTCTATCCACTATCACCGTGACATTCCTAGATCACTAGTCGGAATGTCTAAGTGAAGTGAAGAAGTGGTGGGTGTGCTCATCGGAGAGTAGAAATATGAGTAGAGTACACGCATAGATCCTGTATTACTATATGTATATATATATGTATAATTAAATTTTTTTCCCTCAAGGATCCAAAGTGGGAGGACGTCAACACCAGACTCTATGCTCTCTATCCTGTAAAAGAGGATGTTTAAGGATGGCCGCTTCTTTGTAAGGGTGTCAAGATTTTTAGTCCTTTTTCAGTTTCTAAGGACATATATAGCTTAGGCCATTTTCCATTATTGTTCCTGGCTGACCCTGTGAGAGGGCAGGGGAATCACACAGGGACCAAGTGACGCCAGTATTCAAAGTCTGATGAACTTCCATTCATTACATTCAGCCACATTGAGCTTTTTCCAAAGTTGATTACCATATGTGTTTGAATGGACAAAAGGGGCACTGGGAGCCCTCTACACGTTTGCCTCTTCCCCAAAGAGCCAACTCCAAATTAGGCGCATAGAAAGAGCTGAAATAGCTCTGGGTGAGGTTGGCGCCGCAAGTCCCCAACCTGTGGCTGAGGCTCAGATCAGGAAACAAACCGGGAGGCCGCAGGCAGGCGGGGCCACAGATGGGAAAGCACAGCCTGCCCCCAGGCTGGACCCGGCAGGGAAAAACAAGGCACAGGGCAGCGGCCTCCAGCAGAGGGCCAGCCCCTGGACACACTTTAACAGAACTGAGGCAGTAGGCGGCGGCCCCAAGCGGGACACCATTATGGAATGTGGTGTAATGGTGTTATTTTAGTAATTTCACGTATTTAGTGTAACTAAATTCACAAAATTACACAAATTATGCAGTGTAAGTTAAATTTTGCCAGGGCTACTGCAATGGTTTGTGTAAGGTATGAAGATTGTGCGGACAGTGTTGCAACTTAAAAAAATAGTTGAACTCTGACTTTCATAATGATGGAAAAGGCATATGAATACTTTGAATAGAAAACATCACAAATGTAGATAGAACTCATTCTCATTTACTGTTTCATTATTTTCTATGACGAGGGGAGGGGTTAACATTTGGCCACAGTTAGATGAGAGGAAGCAAGCTCCCATGATGTACTCATATACAGAGAGAGGCAGAAACGTTGCTAGACATGTAGGAACAGATTTACAAATATTTCACACAATGCAGAGCAGCAAGCAAATTTGCAGTGCTGTGTTGTGTGATGTGGAAGAGCAGGACAGCACTCTATCTACAGAGCTATTTCACTGTTTTTCTCTCCCGCTGCTCTGTTTCAGGCTGCCTTCTGCTACATACACACCCTCACATCGTATTACAAGGGTATGTGTGTAACACCTAGTATAGGTGTTGTACTGGAAGAGGGCCTTTCCAGTACAAAATCCTATGTTAAGACTAACTTTAAAACTTTTCCCACTTTGGATGCATGCTATACAGCAAAGCACACATGCAATAGAAACCTGTCTGCAGTATCGACTGCTGCCGTGAGGGAAACGGCCACTTCCACCTACCTGTTGCTGTGAGGGGAACAGCCATTCACCGCCACTCCAACCCATTGCCGTGAGGGGAACGGCCGCCCAGGGGACTACAGCTCCCAGAACCCCCAGAACCTTGCACATCCAGTGAGGCTGCTACCGCGCCAGGAGGCGCGATAAGAGCCTCGCAGCACTCCCGCGGCGCAGGAAACCTGTCTGCAGTATCCACTGCTGCCATGAGGGAAACGGCCACTTTCACCTACCTGTTGCTGTGAGGGGAACGGCCATTCACCGCCACTCCAACCCATCGCCGTGAGGGAAACGGCTGCCTGGGGGACTACAGCTCCCAGAAACCCCAGTGCCTCGCGCATCCAGTGACGCCGCTACCGCACTAGGAGGCGCAATAAGAGCCTCGCAACAGTCCTGCGGCGCGGGAAACCTGTCTGCAGTATCGACTGCTGCCGTGAGGGAAACAGCCACTTCCACCTACCTGTTGCCGTGAGGGGAACGGCCATTCACCGCCACTCCAACCCATCGCTGTGAGGGGAACGGTTGCCTGGGGGACTACAGCTCCCAGAACCCCCAGAGCCTCGTGCATCCAGTGATGCCGCTACCGTGCCAGGAGGCGCGATAAGAGCCTTGCAGCACTCCCGCGGCGCAGGAAACCTGTCTGCAGTATCGACTGCTGCCGTGAGGGAAACGGACACTTCCACCTACCTGTTGCCGTGAGGGCAACGGCCATTCACCGCCACTCCAACCCATCGCCGTGAGGGGAACGGCCACCCGGGAGACTACAGCTCCCAGAACCCCCAGAGCCTCGCACATCCAGTGATGCCGTTACCGCGCCAGGAGGCGTGATAAAAGCCTTGCAGTACTCCCGCGGCGCGGGAAACCTGTCTGCAGTATTGACTGCTGCCGTTAGGGAAATGGCCACTTCCACCTACCTGTTGCCGTGAGGGGAATGGCCATTCACCGCCACTCCAACCCATCGTGGTGAGGGGAACGGTCGCCTGGGGGACTACTGCTTCCAGAACCCCCAGAGCCTCACGCATCCAGTGACGCCGCTAACGCGCCAGGAGGCGTGATAAGAGCCTCACAGCACTCCCGCGGTGCGGGAAACCTGTCTGCAGTTTCGACTGCTGCCGTGAGGGAAACGGCCACTTCCAACTACCTGTTGTCGCGAGGGGAACGGCCATTCACCGCCACTTCAACCCATTGCCGTGAGTGGAACGGCTGCCCGGAGGACTACAGCTCCCAGAACCACCAGAGCCTCGCACATCCAGTGATGCTGCTACCACGCCAGGAGGTGCAATATGAGCCTAACAGCATTCCCGCGGCACGGGACGCGCGTGGGCGTGCCCGGGCCAAGGGTGGGCCCGTCTGCGCCCGTCAGAGCCCGAAGGAGACCGGGCTGGGCCACTCCCTTTGGTCTTTGCAGTGCGATTATCCTGCTGCTTTTGGACTTGTGCAGGAACTGTTCCATAGGTGGGTGTCTCGATCATACAATTGATTCACATATTGCCAGAACAAACTACTCAATGACTCAGAGTTTTTAACTTGTTTTAATCTTACCTTCTGTGGGATCTCTAAAATAGAATATATTATACTGTGACTGAATTCCTGGTCCCTCGCCCAATTGACTTGCCAAATTAAACCAAAGGGAGTCCTCACTGGCCAATTAGATATGGGGAGGCGTATCTGCTCGGGGAAAAAAGTGGCAGCACCTGTGCAATCACCAACAAGCCACCAGCCCACCTTGATTGATAAGATATCTCCAGAGGGCCATAGGGGTGGTCTTAAATGAGATTGAATTGACTGAAAGACGCTTAACAATAACACCAGCTCTAGCTCAGCCCACTTTTAATTCTGAACTACAAACCATCAATCCAGATCCACCAAGGGCCCAAGTTAGAACATGTGCTTTAGTAAATGACGTGCCAACTCTGGACTTGCACATTGAGGATACTCCTCTGGACCCACAAAAAAGAGGGAATGCCAAAACCGCCACAAAAACTGGGAAAATTTGGAAGAAGGGAACTAAGGACCACGCAGAAGACGGGGTTCTGGGAAATGCAGGGTTGGGGGGGGGGTCATGTGAACGAAGGCATAGAACAACCACAGTGGGTGTCAAATCTGGTCAGGGATTTGCATTTGGAAATAAGAAATATAATTAAGGAGGAGTTGATCACTCTGACCACTAGGGTAGATAATCTTGCATCTTTAATAGATGATTACATTAGAACGCCAGGACCTAGGGAGAAAGATCCCCACCACCAGACCAGGTCCCCAGCCCACCCAGCCCCCCCAAGAAATGGCCATGCTTTAGTAACTATTTGTAATTCGATTCCACTAGCCCAGAGTAACAGGGAAGATGGGGCGGCTTGTTCAAATACATCTAAAAAAACAAATTATCGCATCACTGACCTAGAAAGTGAGGAATCAAGCAAGAAGCGGGAGACTGGTAGACAACCAAGACCCCCAGCAGAAGAACCCCAAGTGGGAAAAAATATGTAAAACTTGGGTTCAAAGTGCAGAATTAGAGAGGGGCAGTATCTGTGAATTGTGCCATTAGAGTGAAGTTCAGACTTACCATGTATTAATCTCCCCCCAGATTCTACACCATATGTTTTGATTCTAACAAATGTGCCAGAACTCAAAAAGGGGCAAAGGGAATCGCATTATGACCTAAAAAATAAATGCATCTTTTGGCTGTCTAAACATCTCCAATTTTCCTATAAGGATGCGGGTGAGATTTTATTCACGCGCAGGGTGAGGTGGGGGGGCCAAAGAGTAAAAGATTTAGATGGTGATACCATTGTGATTAATTTCAGAAACCCACAGGTTGTTAGGACACTCCTAATGCGAACCCACCATGGGCAAATAGGGGACATCAGGCCCCTTCCATTGGGGTACTTTTATCCCTCGGGACTGGTTCCAGATAACAACCCATGGACAGTCTCCGGAGCAGGGCCCAGACGCTGATATGAGCAAAATCTCACCAAGGGGCAAGAGTACACGACCTAATCATTTTTCAACCTTCCACTTGCAAATAGATTTGCACCATTGGAATCCGTCGACTGACTAAAATCAATACAGCAATTTAACTTGGAAACAAGGGAAATAGAACAGTCACCAAGGAGGGCCGAGGGAGTAGATGCTGCCCATAGTGAAGAAATGGAGAGGCTCTCTCTAAATTATATTGCAATGGACACACCTTCAACGATAGCACAAACTCCCACAGGCCATCAGCAGCTGACCCCACTATCTACAGCTACCAACCCTGACAACAAACCCAAGTTCCATGTCTTATCCTGGAACATTGCGGGCTTGACTTCTAAACAGGGCAACCCGGAGTGGGAGTTCCTTATTGATACACATGACATCTGTATGTTTCAGGAGACTTGGGCTAGAGAGGACACCCATAGATTGGGTTATGCGACTTTTGGCTTGGCAGCCACGAGTGGGGGAAGGGGAAGACCTGCGGGAGGACTTTGTGTCTGGGTAGCTGTACACTTGGGATGCACGGCAAAACAGATTGACACAACTTCACGTGACATACTTTGTGTCATCCTGAGTTTCCCCATCAAGATTAGAATAGCCTTAATCAATGTCTACTCTCACCCGGTTACCTATGGCCAGGAGTCTCCAACTCTTGAGCACTTGTCAACCTTTTTACACACAATCCCTGGTGGCACCTTGGTGGTACTTGCTGATGATTTCAACTGCCAGTATGAGCCACTGAAGGACTTAATTGGGGGTGACATTGACGAGGAAGACCAGCACTGGTCAATGCCAGAATTGAATGCCCCACCAACCAGGGCCTGGACCCCTTTGGTGTTCCAAATGAACACCCTCACATTGACCCATTCTTTTAGGGCTTATAATGGTCGAACTAAATCTGATTCCCCAGCAAAACACACTTACAATAAACCTGGTAGCTCCTCCATTTTAGGTTATATCGTGATGGATACTAAATCTTGGTGTTAGGTGATCGATTTTAAGGTTATACCTAGGCACAATAGCGACCACAATGCCCTGGCCCTGGATATGGTATCACCATGTTCTAAGAGTGTTCAAGTGGGAAATTATCTAAATGGGTCCAGGTTAGCCCAGACTGGTTGCAGGAGGCGAGTGAAATGGGGGGCCATCTGAAACTTTCAGGACAAGCTGGCCTCCCTTTATAAAATTGTCACTCCATACCTAGAGGCTGCCTATCAACTCAGTTATACAACAGTCTCTAATACAGTCATAGCAGAAATCGGGAGAAATCATAAAGATCTAGTAAGTGACCTGGTCAACATCTTCTTTCCTGTTGCAAAATCTAAACAGAAGGGGCCAATGGGCCACTCCTGGTACAACGGTGATTGTCGAAGAGCTAAGCAATCATTGATCCTAGCTATTAAAGCAAAGGACAAACCAATGCTAAGAGACAAGCGAATAGCCTATAGAAATACAATCAATGCTGCAAAACAACAATGGCAGGCTGATAAATGGGAAAGTATGAGGGCTGCTTTAACTTCAAGGGATATGCAAACCTTTTGGAACATAGTTAATACCGGTTGCAAGGAGGGTAAATCGGCAACAGAGCCAAATCTTGGGGCAGAAATCTGAAGGACTCATTTCAAGTCGCTATATGCAAGGGAAAAGGAAGAAGTAGGTCAAGCTATGGGCACTCTAACTTGCTCTCAGCAGTCTTCCCCCAATGCCACAGAAATCTCGCTAAAAGAGATAATGGCTGCATTGAACAGAGTAGCTCCCACTAAAGCGCCAGGCTTAGACAAGATCCCAGGCGATGTTTTTAGGAACGAACCTATTATTTGGGCTCCATATTTTTGGAGCCTATTTAATGCTATTTTTCAGGGGATGCCAATTCCGACGACCTGGTTGGGGGCAGAGATCATCCCAATTTACAAGAAGGGCTCTCCACTTCTCCCCGCTAACTATCATCCAATTAGTCTCATAGATGTTTCACAAAAAATCTATGCACAAGTACTTTTGGATCGACTGGAGAGATGGATGGAGGAGCATTCCATACTTAGCCCCTACCAGGCCGGCTTTAGAGCAAGGATGTCCACGATAGATCAGATTTTAAGGCTGCAACGTCTCTATTGGAAGACAGTGCTTTTGGAGGGCGGCAGCCTTTATCTGATCTTCGTGGACTTAAAATCAGCATTTGACCTGGTCCCCAGGGACAAATTATGGTCCATTTTAATAAGTATGGGGGTCCCTCCGTACTATTGTTATCAGATGAAGCGGCGTCATGAATCTAACTATGAACAAGTTAGATATCGGGAAAATGGTGAGCTTACAGATCCTATAGTTATAGACAGAGGGGTAAGGCAGAGGTGTGTTTTGGCCCCAACCCTCTTCTGTCTATTTATTAACGGCCTTGTGGAGGACTTGATTGGTGGGAGGGACGTAGATGCCCCCAGGTTGGCGAAACACAGGGTTTCGGCCCTGATGTTCGCCGACGACACTCTTCTACTATCTAAATCCCCTGTGGGAATCCAGCGGGCCCTAGCCATCTTCCAGTCATTTTGTAAAAGTAGGGGTTTGGAGATAAACTCTCTAAAGATCAAATATATGGTTTTTAACGCAGGAGATTCTACGCAACCAAATCCCTGTCTAGATGGGAAACCTCTGGAAAAGGTTACAGTTTTTGACTATCTAGGACTAACCCTCACTGATAAAATGCAGTGGCACGCACAAATCAAGAAGGCTAGTTTAAGATTAGCCAAAACTTCGGGGGGGCTGGCGAAGATGTTTAAGAAAACCACCCACAAAATGGTTGGCCCGGCTATGGAAATTTACAAGACACAAGCAAGGGGGGCGGCCCTATATGGGGCAGAAATTTGGGGCCATCAACCATCTGACTCCCTCTCTAGGTACGAAAATGCCTTCATTAGACAAATCTTAGGCCTCCCAAAAAGTACACCACTAACGCCACTGCGTATGGACCTTGGGGTCGGTCCAATTGCTGACAAATTTGCCCTTAGGCTCCTTCTCCACTGGAGACGTTTATGGTGCACACCAGAACTGGTGGCTTTTAAAGATGAGATGAAGGAGCTCTTAAACTGGCAGGGGGAGGGCAAAATCCCATGGTTAGCCTACATCAAAAATACCTTAGTTACTCTAAGGATGGGTGACCTATGGGCCAATGCTGAAGTATCGCGCCCAACAATTCCTAGGAAGGCTCTCATAAAGCTTTTTAGAGAATTTAAGATAAATCAGATTGAGGGGAACTCCACCACTGATACACTGACTGTACAATTTCTGGAAGTCAAGGACCAATACAGGTTAGAATCTGTTCTTGACATTATTCAGCCCCCCCCTAGCCAAAAAACTTTATTTGCAATTCAGGCATGGGGTATTACCACTCCGTGCCTTCACAAATAACTGGGGTGATGCACAGTTTAAGGGGTGTCCGGTTTGTGAGAACATCTTTGAAACGGACCAAAACGTATTGTTTGCCTGTCCGGCATATAAGAAGATTAGGCACCGATGGCTCCAACAGGTTTGCCGGGACCTTGGGACAACTCACTGCGGGGAGGCTTATAGGATATTAAAATATGATACCAGCAGCCGCGGCCCGTGGAGGGAGTTCCGTGGGGCGGTAAGGTGGGGCAGGGGAGGGGCAGGGTGGGGGGTTCTAAAAACCGGAATATGGATAATTGCAGGTAAGTAAACAATTAAACAAATAAAACTAATTTCGTAGCGCGCGCTGCATCGCATTTTGCGATGCAGCACGCTCTACGAAATTTGTTTTATTTATTTAATTGTTTACTTACCTGCAATTATCCATATTCCGGTTTTTAGAACACCCCACCCTGCCCCTCCCCCGCCCCGCCTTACCGCCCCACGGAACTCCCTCCACGGGCCGCGGCTGGATACCAGCCTCCCTATTGTGTACTCAGTTTCCCGATATTTATTCTCCATGTGGTGTGCTCATTCAACTGTACTAAAATCTAGTCTGGTTTCATTGGATTCTTAATTTATAAACAATTTTTATTCTTTTTTATTGCATAAAATTGAGTAGTTTTATATACATTAACGCTTTTACTGAAATCTTTTAAGTATTGCACTGTCCAGCACTTTACTTCATTTTGTATAACAAAACCGTATGAACTGTGTTGTTTTTTTTTTTTAACAAATGTACTTTTATGACCAGAATGGCCGAAATAAAGATATTTTGAACTTGAACTTGAGCAATAAAGTTAGGAGGAATAAAACAATTTCTCATTTTTAATGACTGTCTCACGAGGCATGATTCATTGATGCAAAGGCCAGTTAATTATTGTCAGTAGATAGAGCTTTGAGTCAAAACCCATAGGTGGATGCATGTGAGCTTGACAACTTTCCAGGTGCAAAACAACTTTTGCCCTGAAAAGTAAGTAGTATATATAAAGACTTTGTGCTGGTTTGCAGCACTGTTTGTGACTTCACTGGCACAGAGCCTTGATTAATCTACCCCACAGTCTGTTCACAATATAGATAAGAACTGAAACATCCCTGGCAAGGAAGCAAGTTCCCATAATGTCCAGATTACTTACCTCTTATCTCATTACTCTGATTTGATCTCAGCTAAAATCAATACTTACAGTGATGACAAGTCACAAGGCAAGTCATTCCACTCGTACTTTCCTCAAACATTGTCCTGTTAAAAATTCACTAACCCTCTGATCCTCCTTCTATGTATCTGTGCATTTCTGGCTCTTATTATTGAGGACATTATCAAACTTAGAGTTAGCTCTATATTCTCCAACCAGTCTGTTTGCTACGTACAGTCGACTGTACTAAATGAAGTGAGGTTTATTAGGACTTGTATTTCTAAAATGTCACTTGTAATATTTAGGACACATGCCATTGTAATGCAAGTTGATTTCTAGGAATCTGTAGGACATGTATTATTTGGAAAGTACAAGTGCTTTCCACTTAAAAGGGAATACATATACTTTGTAGTTTGTTTAAAGAACTCGTCAAACTAATTGTCAGAAGTATAATGCTATAGAATTGTCAAGTGCTCTGAGACCCAATTGGGTCATGTTCAAGCTATATAAAACACATAGGGCCTTATGTAGGTGGGCTTGCATTTACCACTTCCTAAATACCGAATCATACCGATTCGGTATTTATGAAGTGGTAAATGCAATGTAGGTAATGAGTCGGTAAATATTACCGATTCGGAAAAATTCGGTAATTACCGAATCGGTATTTACCGATTCGGTAATGAGGCATACCTTCCCATTGATGGGAAGGTGTGCCTCATTACCGAATCGGTAAATACCGATTCGGTAATGGGGGAGCACATGCAAGGGTGGCAGGGTGTCACATTGACACCCTGTTGCACCCCTGATTCGGCCATGTGTGCACATGTGGCGCACATACATGCCCTAAGGGCATGTATGTCTGCCACATTGCACACTTAAACGTGCACAAAAATGCTTTTTGTCACCTATTTGTCATTTACCACCAACCTTTAGTTGGTGGTAAATAACGAATCCCCACACCCACCACACACTCCCCCTACATCTCATTTCATGATTCGGTATTTACCGAATCGGTAAATTTACCGAATCGGTAATATTACCGGTTCGGTAATTTTACCGATTCGGTAAATACCGAATCATGAAATTCTCCCCCTACATCTCAAAAGCCAAAATACCGGTCGGTAACGGTATAATTACCGAAAATCGGCCGTTACCGACCGGTATTTGGCTTCCTACATGAGGCCCTAAATGAATAAATAAATAAACTACTAAATGTTCTTGGTCTGTGTGTGTTTTGTGGAATTGGTGAAATCGGTCACTTTTAATAACCTCACACCACACACAGACCAATGGTGTACTCACCAATATATATTTTGAAAGCTACATCATGAATCCAGAACAGATTCCAGAAATCTGGTGCTGAAAAAGGAAATCTCTTGAGTCGCCCAATTTCTACCTGGCCAGCAGGATGGAGGAAGAAAACAAAGCCCATGTTGATCCTCTATAAACAGGCAACATGAAAGCTCTCCAAGCCTCTGCCTAGACTACTTGCTTCTCCCGTAAGATATACAAAGCAAAAGAAAAAGAGGGCGCATAAAACACCTTCATGAGCCAGCAGAGAGGTGACACCTAATTCGCTTGGTACAGTTATTTCGATTTATTAAAGCTTGCAGCAGCCAAAAGGAACCATTATTTCAGTAAGCGACCATCTAATTTACCACCACAGTGAGGCTAGGACAAAGAAGGAAGTAAAGAGGGAATCGGAGTTTCAGTTCTCTTTTTCTTGTTTATGTCCACATTACAAATTGGCATAAAATGTCTGCTATGATTTGCCTTGAGATTTTTAATGATCACTATGGAGTCAGCTCAGTGTACCTTCAAAAGCAAACAACCGTGGCTTGCAAAAAACAGCAGATTTCTGCCTATTCCGTTTGACTCATGGACAAAACAGGAAAAACATCACAAAGTACTGCCAACAAAATGTACTTGGGTCCACAGTGTACTGTTCCAATATCTGCATGGTTGCAATTAGGACCAGTGCTTAATTTGTGCTGGTGATTGCAGATGGTGGGCAATAGTGGCCCTTTTCTGGAAATCAGGATATACTTTTCATTATCAGACTTTAACCAAAGCCAAACGAGAGACAGGCAAAAGGAGAAAGAGAAACATAGGGGGTATGAAAAGGATACAGTTACAGTGTGATAATGAGACAGGAAGGATAGGAGCTTTGAGGTGGAATCAAGACTAGGCAGCTTTAGCTTTCCGCAAACAGGGCATTCCGCAGTGTGGGCAGCTGCTCCTAAGAATAACTTTGGGTACCACACCTATTAACTATTTGTTTTCTTACAAATTAAGCAGTGCTTGTATTGCAACATTCATAATTGTACATCTATGGAACAATCTTTTCTTCTAAATGTTCAATTCATGTGCATTGCAACTACCTAAAATATTGAGCTAAACACGGAGGCCCTCTTTTTAGAATAGGGCCAAAGTGTGGCAATTCTGTTCAAATGAGAACTTATCACTGGATTTAGGTGCTCAGTGTAAATGATGAGATGTAACACAACTGTTTGTTTGACTAAAAGGACCCATGGCACGGTAATGAGGATATTAGGCAGCATTTCCCAAACTGTGGGTCGCGACCCACTGTTCGGTCCCTAGCCAATTTTTGATGGGTTGGGAAAGTCCAAGCAATAAATTAAGATGCTTTTAAATTATATATTTATCTTGTTACATTTGCTGCAGACAGAGGTCATTTGTCAGGCTCTTCTGCCAAATTGCTAAATATTTGTTTAACATGGCAATTGATGTTCACATACTCATCATCTCACTTTGCACTCAGAGAAAGAAAAGTAAAAATTATGTGGCAATCTTGCTCAGGCACAGGGAGAGTGAAAGGAAAGGGTGTGTGTGGGATGTTAGTTTTTGTTACAGGCAACAAAATATGAATACCTGTAAATGAACTGTACACATTCAGCGGTTAGAAAAGCAAAAATTAGGCATAGGCACTTTTTGCAATTCTGAAATGTGATGGTGTGATGAAAACAAAGATTTTAACAGGATGAAAACAAATCAAAACACTTTACTTGGTCATTCACAGTGATAAATAATCACTGAAATCCAAGCTCTACACATAATTTGTCTTCAATATATTTTATCAGTAAAACAGTATATCTGTGCAAATTTAGTGTCATGTTCAATGGAAATTGTGCAGTCGGTAAATGGTAGTGGGCTGCACACGATGCTTTAGTTACATCAAAAAATCTTCCACTTCATGTCTATTAAAGCTAGGTGGGACGCGAAAGTTTGTCATTCGAAAAATTGGGCGTGGTTCTAATACGTGTGGTGAACAACTGAATTACAATGGATTGCAGAACATAGGGATGTGTGTTTTTCAAAATCAATGTGAGTCTATATGCTTCCCATTAGAGGGCCGGGTGTGAGGAGAGAGGTACAGAAGCAAAAGCAATCAACAATAGCAGTCAGAAAGCAGAAGGGCTTTCATGCCATGCTAAGGGTGCTCCATAAGCAAACTGGAAAGGACAGAAGTGGGGATTTATTTGTGTGTAGAAAGTAGGAGGCAAGCATGAGACTACAATGGCATATCTTGTAGTGACCGGAAAGACCGGGTGATACAGGTCTGAACTCTGGGCCTTCTACCATATATTGTCTTGTGAGGAGACCCAGAGAGGCTAAGAGGCCTAGATGAGTGGCGTGGTTATGACGATGCACAGGCAAGGAATCTAACTACCTACGATTGATATTGTGCATCAATGTGTATGAATTTCCCTGCTCTAAAAGTAAGATATACAGCTAAACAGTTTTGTCGACTGGCTTTCCATTATATGCTCTCGACTCCTACCCTGTAGGTTACGGTTCTGGCGCGAGTGGCAACAACAGGGAACCGCTCGTAACAGTGTCCAAACACCAATGTTTTTTATCTGTCACAAAAGTCTCACTGCACATATTCAAGAGGTATCAAAGGCCATCAAGCTTTTCTTAAATTTCGAACTTTTTATTTTCTTTCATTTTTTTACATCGTTATGGCAGGAAATGCCCTTTTCAATTTCCGTAACGTTCCACACCATAAGCAGCGGGATTTTTAACGAAGCTGGAAGACTTTTGATGTGTGCGTTGAGACTTTTGTGGCCGTCAAGAAAGTTGGTGTTTGGACATTAAGACCATCAGCAGCAGTGCCTGTAAAAGGATCCGCGTCCACAGTGAGGTGTGCACTGAGAGCGGACTTGCTTTGTGTTTTCAAGGACTTGTTAGATCTCCCGAATGGCCACCTTCCAGACAAAAGCACTATTGTGCCTTTCCTCTCCTGTGCTCAGCTGATACCAACCCTCCCAGGAAGGTGGACGAAAGCAGAAAGCGCAGACATAATGGGACGCCGATTCGACGAAGCCTTCACTTACCTGTGAAAGCAAAACAATTTTATAGATCACTAAAGCGAGAACACAAGCGGCCTTTCACAGCTGAGCGCGAGCCGCAGCCCTGACCTGCGGTGCGTCGTGTGTGGAGAAGCGTGCAGCACGAGGCACCAGAGAGTATGGCGAGCGTCCCGGAAGCCATCACTCCAATCAGGCATTATTAAGTAATAACCAGCCCCGGGTCCGGCCATGCGGATCACCGCAGGCTGCTGATTAGAACCAGCGAAATACAATCTAAACCCGCTTGGCTGTGCCCTACTTTGCAACAGATGCGGCTTCCGCTGTCTCTACGGCGCAAATTAAGAGTGATGGGAAGGCTGAACTCTCCCCATTGCTTTAATGGCTGTGACAAAGAACCGTCCACGTCTTTCACTTTTTACTCTATTTATTTGCCCTTTTCTGCTTTGAGGAAGATGGATGTCGAAAGGCTGTAACATGAGTAATGTTTACTCTGTTTCTTGGTTTCATCATGTAGCACTTTTTTTAATGTGTAAAACTATAACTTGCTTGAAGTAGCGGTACTTTTAATGTGTAAGACTGTACTGTGTTTTATAGGATGTATTTCTAGTTTCAGAATGTAGGTAAATATTTTTTTTAATTCATTTTCTATCTAGTTCTATGAAAGCGAGCACCTGAAAATGCACAGAAGAGTCTACGCCTCAGATATTGTTGTTTGGTAAATAATCTAAAATCTATGTGTTGACTTCATAGAATATCTGCGTTTTCTCTGAAGGTCTGTTTGTAATGAGTTGTTTTTGAGGCAGTCAACACTACTGTTGGGAGATCTGTGGGAGGGTCGATTTTCTGTCAATAATAAGAGCACTACGATTTGAGCTTGAGCTAACATTAGCTTGTGTTACACAGTCCTCCATCTTGCCTCATTAACACAATATCAGTAGATCATTGGTGATTCTGTTTCTAAACAAAACTCATCTACTTTTCACTTGAATAAGCAGAAAGTGTTGTGCAGGACCAAGGACAGTTCTTAGTGTTCCAGGCTATGTTAACAATGAATCAGCTCAATTGTACAGCTAAAACTGCAAGAATGGGCGAATCTCAATCTATCCTTAGTTTGAGAAAATCTTAAAATGTATTCTGCAGTAAAACGTTTCTTCTAGGATGTTCCTTATTGGTCCAAACCTTAAGAATCTTGTATTCTCACCGAATGTATATACCTCTTTGTCTAAAGCCCTATATAAGAGTGGATTTTGCTTGTAAAAAAAGACTCCTAGTCCCCATTTTTGAAGGCAAAACTATGCCAGATTTAATTTTGAACTGTACCGAGTTCTTTGTACTTATGATTTATATGCTTGCAGCTAACTTACTCGTGGTACTTTATGCCAATTAACTCTTATATAGAGAAAAGAGGATATATAAAAACCGTTTGTGTAGCCGAAGCAGGAAGAGAAAAGATTAAAAAGAGGCTTCAGAGTCATTGGAGAGTTGCGTCAGTGCAGCACAGCGATTGACTGGCGAACGACAAAACCGCTTCGGGATAGAATGACCTTAGACGTGCTAGGGTTGGTGGACGGATTAGAGTGATAGTTCGTGTGAAAAGAGTGAAAGTTTGAAGCAGAACTGCTTACGATTGTTATCATAATTGGGAATCCAATTCCAAAAAGAGAGATGGATGCAAATAAAGAAGAGAAGTTTCCTCTCGAAAGCACCCCAGCTAGGGGAATAGCAACAAAGAAAGGGTTACACACGTGCATGTGGCTTAACCAATAGCACAAATACACATCTAAAGATGGGGAGCTAGAGCTTTGATTTGCCCTTAGTAGAACCTTCCACATTCCCTGAATACAGAATTTGAGGAGAAGAATGTATGATTGAGGCGCTAAATCATTTGGGAACAAACGGTGAGTGAGAAGAAGAGGAAGAAATTTGAATTTAAGATTTGTAGTAGAGCTCATTCATGGAGGAAGTAGCAGGACAAGGAAAGGCAGAGAAGGTGGAGCGAGGAGGTCATTGAAACAGTAAGTGCATATCTTCTGTTAGAAAAGGAAGAAAAAGGAAAAGAAAACCCTGAGAAAGAATCAAATACAGAAAGAGAGGAGGAGGATGCTCTCATAGAAGAGCTTCTCAGTGTTAGACCACCCCTATACATTGCCACAACCGCAGGTACGACAAGTGCTACTGCACCGGTACTATCAGAGAACACCGTGACCGCAGGTCTCTCAGTGGAAAATCCTAAGTTGTACAGATACCTTTGTTCTGTCCTCTACCCAGACCCCCGTATCAGTTGCAATAAGTCCCATAAACTTTACGGGCATCATTCCTGCTCCCCTAATCGAAACCTCCACTTGTTTAGCTCAGGGACAACCTGTTCAAAGTTTGCCAACACCAAGCACAGAAAGCAAGGGAAGTTTGATCGACAAGGAAATTATGGGTCAGGCAACCACCACAGACTTGTCAGTTAGCTCACCTGGTGCAGGTCATTTCGAGGATAAACTTATCCCAGTTAAAGACGTGATTTGAGGAGCAGGTAAAAGGAAATGTGGAATGGATTGCTTAGGGTATTATGGGGAAAACAAGTTGGTTTCTATGTACAAAGAAGCAGTAAGAGTGGCAAAAGAGTCCATGCCAAGATGAAGTAGGTGACAGATGAATGTGATGTTAAAAATAACACAGCGGAAGAAGTTGTGAAGGAATGCCAGGATGGGTACAAGTGAAAATGAATTGCAGAAGTTGAAACTGAGAAGTTTACAAATACATGTCAGAAAATTGATTGAAAATATTTGAAAGTGGAGGGGACACCGATAAGCTCAGAGAATTGTGGTCAAAGAAAGAAAGGGTCAGAGTGAGGCAAAGGGGGAAGAGGGAGAAGAAGTAGCAGTTGGGAGAGATAAAGGAGTTTCCCTTACAAGAGGTACACAGAGGAGCTTATGTGCATGTCTTATAGTCTGGTCAGATCTTTTCCATTTTACCAATTACCTTCCGAAGCTTAGATAATATCCTGATAAGTGGTACACCCAGATTAAGCAGATTGGGACGATATTGAAGGTATTGTGGGAAGATTTGGATGTATTGTGTGAGACAGCAGTTCCAAAAGATCTATGGGAGGAATGTAAGAGAGCTGTTGAACGGCCCACAAAGCAACTGCATTGGTGCCATGGACTAATGCCCCTCACCTATTATTAGGACCAAGCATGAGAAAATTAGACACCTAAAGAAGAAGGTTACCCAAAGAGAGATTAACTGGCCTAAGATTTACCGAACCTCTCAAGAGCCCAAGGAATCATAGAACACTAATCTTGAGAGACTTATGCAGGTGTATAGAGAACATAGTGGGATAAATGATCCTTTAGGTGAAAACATGGGAGGATTTCTTACCTCTTTTGTATACAGATTGAGGCCAGAAATCCGCAACCAAATAATTCAAGGCATCCTCTAGTTGGCAGCAGATGAGATCCTACGGTTTGCAGAATATTTCAGAAAGACTTTAGAGGCTAAATGATAGAGTCTGAAGGAGAAGTTCATGATTGCTCAGACCCAGTTGGCTCACAATGCATGGGTGAAGGGATTTACGCTCCTGCCCCAAGTGTCCGAATTAGACCCTGATTTTGGAAAGTTCATGTAATGAGTTTCTCCAAACTATGTGAATATACCTGGAATGAGTAGAGGTCAGGGAAATGGGGCAGGGACTAACACAAGTGCCCTAAAGAAGGTGAAGCAGTGCCACATTTGTTACAGGGTAGGGCATTAAAAGAGGAAGTGTAGTTACAATCCAGACTGAATCATAACAGTATCCCAAGGAGTGACTTCGACAGGCCGGGGAGAGTATCCCCCAGTACCCAAACCCCCTCTGGATGTCCAGAAGTTTCCAAAACCTGGAACAGCGCCTAACAACTTTAATCCAATGCCAATACAGTGAGGATCCCATCATCACAGCCAAATCACATTGTCTCCCAAAATCCTATGATGCTGCAAAAATTCCAGGCCAGATGATATTTGAAACTGTCATAGATCAAGATCAATGATGGTGCCTGAGGTGGGAGGAGGAGTGTGTACTTGGCGCAGCCCTAGAAGTGGATCAGAGAGGACCATATGTGGATAGAGAGGTAAACAGACATCCCGTATCTTTCTTAGTAGACACAGGAGCCACTCATTCAAAGGGTAGAGCAGTTGAGGTCTCTAACCTACCCCATACAGGAAAAGAAGACCACGTTGTAGGTATCACAAATCATCAGTATACTATTCAAGTTACTGCCCCGGCGTCAGCGAAAGTAGAAGACATTGGTGAGCAGCACTAATTTGTAATCTGTGATTCTAGTCCTGTAAACCTTTTGGGCAAAGATTTTCTCTGCAAGCGTAACTGCATCATATATTGTATGTAGGATGGAGTGAGAATTGAGGCTCAAGCAGCTGACCCTGAATTTAAGTTACAGTCATCAGAACCTATTGTAAGGCTGCACCCTGTCCTCACTACTGGGGATTTGCCAATAGATTTAAGGGAGACAGTCAAAGAAGAGATTTGGGATTTTTCTGAAAAGGAAGTTGGATTGATTATTGATTCCAAGCCCCTAAAGATTAAACTTTGGCCTAATGCCATTTTACCTCAGACTCACTCACACAAGATGACCCCGAGGCCATTGAAGGGATTATCCTTGAAATTGAAAATGTGTTAGATGCAAGGGATATTGAAGGAGGTTATTGGAAGCCCTTGCAATGCTCCAATTATGGACTCACACAACTCAAATAAAAAGTGCAGGCTCTTTCAAGACCACTGTAAAATTAACCAAATTGTTGTCCCATTTTATTCTGTGGTACTGAACCCTGCCAATTTCCTATTCTAAATCCCCCCAGCAGCGTAGTCGTTTGCAGTCTTTGCCAGGCACTCTTCTCAGTCCCATTCCATGAAGAGAGCCAGTTTCTCATCATGTTCCGGTTCCAAGAAAAGACCGTTGGGTGGATTGCGTCCCACAAGGGTGTACAGATAGCCCATTCTACTTCAATCAGATTCTTGAAAATAAATTAGGGTCCTTGCAGCTGCCATGCAGGCTGACATTAATTTATTACATTTATGATCTTTTGATTGCTTCAAAGAAAAAAGAAAATTGCAAACAGGACACCATTTTTTTAACTAAATCATTTGACTGAGAATGGACATATCGTCTCGGCTGAAAAGCTTAAATATTGACAGATGGAAGTCAATTATCCGGGACAACAAATAGCAAAGGGAGTGAGGTGAGTGTGTCATGAGTGCATAGAGACAGTTCCTAAAAATAAGTTCCAATCTACACAGAGAAAGATGAAGATGGTTTGGGCATGGTTGGCAACTGCCAACAATGGATCCCAAACTTTTCTTTGGTGGCAAAGCCTTTGATTAGGCTGACCTGTACGTTGATATCAATGACCCGTTACCAAAGCATGATGAAAGCATTGAAGCATTCCAGGAGCTTAAAATGTTACTTTGAAGCTCACCCGCTCTTGGAATGCCAGACTATAAGAAAGATGTAATACTCTTTTGACACGAAAAAGATGGGTATGCACTGTCCATACTAACAGACGTCCATGGAGACACAAAATATTCAATCAGCTATTTTCAGCTACTCTTGATCCGGTGGCCACAGCGTTGCCTGGTTGTCTCAAAGCGGTTGCAGCGGTTAGCCTTAGCATTCAGCAAACTGAGGGGATCATGATGGGCTATCCCTTTGATTGTGATGGTGCATCACTCTATCGAGATCCTGATGATTCTTACCAGAACTCAGAATTTGATGAATAGCCACATAACTCACCATGGAGGAACTGTTTTGGCAGCTGAGAATGTTTCCATCTGGAGATGTAACACATTACATCCAGCTTCCTTCTTACCATCCCCAGAGGGAGATGATTAGAATGACTTTGACCATGACTGCACCAGTGTAACTGAGTTGAGAACAAAACAAAGGCCTGCTAAACTGGATGTCCTCCATACCGAATCTGATAATGCTCTTTTTGTCTATGGGTTGTATCTGAGAGACCAACATGGTATCCTAAGACCTGCTTTTGCTGTATATAGGGTAATGACTGATTGGGTTTTTTTTAATGGCAAAATCCACACTCTTTTATAGGGCTTTAGAAAAAGAGGTTCACACTTTCAGTGGGAATACATGATTCTCATTGTTTGAACCAATAGGAAGCATCCTAGAAGAAACATTTTACTGCAGAATACATTTGAAGATGCTCTCAACATAAGTGTACACTCAGAGTGAGGCATCACTATACAGTGGGGCAAAACTCTGGGTACAGGGTTGCATTTTACTTTGCCAGGATCAGGGTGGTACTCTGACTGCTGTCAGTAGTGGGTCAGGAGCTGGCTAGAGCTCTTATTAAAGTTAGTTTGAATGATGTGAGGCCACGAACCAGGTCTTGCATAGGGCAGTAATGCAAGACCAGCTTGGGTTGTACACTCCTCATGGCTGAAAGGCAGGAATAGTTGCTGGCCTAGCCTTCAGGCTGGTGGAGTTCGAATCATGGGTGAGACATTGAGCTCCATCTCAGAAAGAGAACCCATTAGGGGCGGGTGAGGATGTAGGTTTGAGCAGTGGTGACTGCCATGTCCCGCGGTTGTAGGTAGGGTGGCATATAAAAAATTATAATTAAAAGCACTTACCTGCAAGCACAACGCGACGTCCTCCTCGATGGTCATATCTCCTTGAGGCACGCAGACAGGCTGGCTCCAAACTGCCGAACCAATCCTAGCACCGCTCTCCCCAGCATAAGAGCAGTGCTAGGATTGATGAGATTGGCCTTACTCGGTGCTCTCTAACCTAGAGGTCTTAAGACAGCTGGGTTAGAGAGGTTTAAAGTTCACATGTGTGGCTGGCCATCGCAAGACGGCCGCCCAAAAAGACATGCACACTTTAAACTGAAAGTGCCCTGCTCTCTCTGCTGATGCCAGTCAGGACCAGCCCGCCCCATCCTGACGCTCCGTTCGGGATGGGGAGAAGAAAAATAAAATGGTAATGAATTAACTTCATTACCATTTTATTTTCGTCTTTGGGGGCATTTCAGAGGGGCGAAGCTCCTTCCCTCAAACGGAGGAGCCGCCCCTGTGATGAGAACTTTTAATGTGGCGCTACCTTGCACAGAGTTCCGGGAGAACTTTGAGAGTGGTAAACTGGCAAATTAAAATTGCTCTTCCGATACGTGCTTACACAGAATAGGCTGTGGCGAGATGACACAGAGCTCTTATTTCAGTAAACACTTCACACTTTTCAGGAATGACTCTACAAAGCTCTTGTCTAGCCCACAGTAGAAAAGAGTAAAATTAAGTCTTAAACCGCATTTCCCTCGTCATGGCTTGAAAACATTGATATTTGTAGAATGAACAGCTGCAGGGATGGGCAGGAGCCGCAGCGACCCTCTGGTACTATGATCCATCGCTGTAGCATATTCCCTTTGCCTTTCAGGACCACCTAAATGGCTTCTACTGGTCTTACTAGTGATACGGAGGGGGGGGGGGCGTACTGGCACGTGCGTGTTTCTTTGCTTTTTAAAAAAAAAAATATATTTTTTATTGAAGATGCACAAGATATGAGCAGTAGCAAGAGAATAATGGTAGTACTCCAACAGTATAAATGCATCGACAGGTGAATCAAACTTTTATCAAGAACAATAAACGGACCCCCACCCGTTCTTGTTTGTTTCTCCCCAGTCAGTACATTTGTGTGTGTTTGTATGCTTGTTTGTACATTTGTGTAACTGTTTGAGATTTATCTCGTCAGTTTTGCATTGTTGACTCCTCAAATTTGGCCTATTCATTTTGGAGTGGAGGTGGGGGCTGGAGTGTGAAAACCACGCATACTCTATACTTGAGTTTGGTGAACTATTTGGCATGTGATGGGGCTCGTACAGTCTAGTACAGGTGTTCAGTTGTACTTTTTATTGAACTTGCTGCTGTCGGTCTTCCGGTGAGAATTTGTGTGCGTCTTTGTCTGTCTGCAGAGCCTGGAATTCACCATAGCACAGTTGAGAACCCCTTTGCTCTTTTACAAAGTATGTCTTTTTCTGAGAGGGTGTTGCTAGTGTGTCAGTCATCTCACTTGCGTGTAAGGATAACCCCTATCTACTTTGCCAGAATTCTCTACTCTCACCAGCCTTACAAGCAGTAGTGTCTAGGTGCATCAGCCCCGTAAATTACAAACATCTCAAGATTACTGTTCAGCTGCCAGCTTACTTGTTGCATCTTTCAATTACACACCACTAATTGCTTTTAGCATGTTGTGTCACGTGATCATGAACTTTTTAGAGGATATTTTTCACTTGAATTCGTTATTGCCAGGTACGGTAGATTCTTAATGCTGATTGGCTAAACGTGTTCATTCATCCCACGGTGATCTTTTTTATTAGGTCTCGCCTAGTGACGCAGCGCATTCGCTGCTCGCCTTGGCGAGACCTATTGCCGTCGGTTTCTGTTCACGTGCATGCGGTGTTTCAACACAGCGTGCGCCTGGCACGCATTCACTTTGTACGCGGTGTGTAGGTGTGGATAAGCTGGGGTAAGTGCAGGTGCTGGCAAGAGCGCGCCTTGAAAACCTTTTTGAGTTTAGTTACATTTTGACAGATTTTCAGTTAACCTGGTTTAAGCTCTGTATTTTTTCTACCACCCTGCGTCCAGGAACGCTGCGAAATGATAGAAAACAGGCAGCTCAAAACATACTTGATACAGTGTACTGATTTTTGGTACTTTTTGTTAGTATGAAGGGGGCTGTAATCCAAGCCGTAAATAAGAAAACTGATTCTCTAGCATTTTCGGAGAAAATCGGAAGTCTGACATTCTTCATCCATACACCCTCTATCCCCACTCCTCTGTGTTTTAAATGTATTTCTTTGTTATGGAAGCCTTCTCTATTACACAAAGGTCATGTGTTTGAATTGCTCCACACCCAATTTAGTAGCTAATTCTTCCAAGATCGGTTGCTGTTTAATTGGGTTATGACAACTGTTATTTACAGCACTTATTGGCAAAAAGCGACATACAAAATGTAATGTTTTGAAAACAATGTTGTCATTCCAATTTGATATGTAACTTCGTATAGCCCCTGACACCACATCGTTTGGGTGGAGAGTCATTAGAACATGGTGAAGAGCGTTTCAGAGAACAGTGACTGCGAGGTTGAGATTAGTGGTAAGGGAGTGGAGTGAGGGGTTGTAAGTGTGGCCATGATGGGTGTCAAGCAGACGTTGAAAACTGTGGTGACCGGTAGATCCCTGGAGGATGTGATAGGTCAGTACCTGTGGGGGAAATAGAGGTGTCTGAGCCACTGTAAGCCAGAGAGGTTTCTTTGAGAAATATAAGGTACTGTACCTTGCTGCGCCTTCTGATATTTGTTTATACAAAATACTAGTAGGGGAAATCACTACAGTCCCAAAGTCTTAGTTACAGTTTTTCAAAATCACTGTGGCTAGCATCCGGAGAAGGAGGTTCTTTTGATCCTCGTTTTCAAAGAAGCAGATGAAGTGTTCAGCGAATACGGTGGCATTCACAGATCCAGGCAGTAAGTCAGAAGAACCTGATAAAGCAGCTCCATTGTACCTGGCTGCATGTGAGAGGTGGAAAGCTGAATTATTTTGTCAAAAGGGAGAAAAAATGCCGCATGCGCCACGTCTTTTCCTTCAAGCTAAGCCTGCAGGAGTACTGTTTGCATACAGCGCCTAAGAACTAGCATTTTATGGCACTTAACCTTTCAGAGGACAACTACCCGTCTGCAGGCTGTTCATTTCTCAAAGCCACCCATCTCTTTCAGATTTTATACATCGTTCCGCATTGTGGGCACTGTTTGCTTTTATTTCTTTTCCACACCTATGTCATTTTTGACCAGTTTTAATCTTTAACATGAAAAAATGTAGGTATTTTCAAATTCCCCATCTGTTTATATATTGTATGAAAGAAAGACATTTCCTTCTGATCCAGCACCTTCTGTCTCCTCAACCTCCTCCCCATCCAGAGTAAGAGGTAGAGAAAGCTGGCTTGTGGGAAGCCAATGCGGCCTATAACGTGTTTTAAACAAAGTTGCCGCTAAGGCGCTCCAGTCGGGGAGGAGGGTGCAGATGAACGTAAAAGGCATGAGATAGGGAGAGGAGACCAGCATTGGGAACTGGATGGACAGAAACCAAAGTGGGCTGAATTCAAAAGTAGGGGAAAGGGACGTTTTCTTACATCTAAATGTTTACAGTCTTAAATTGCTGTCGTTTAAACTTTAAAAAAGATAACAAAATGTGTTTTAAATATACATTATGTTGAAATGTGTCTTAACTTATCAACGAGTAAATGCAAGTTTATTTAAGCAACACTAATGAGAAGCTTTCAGCCAATTTAAGAAAAATGGAAACTTATTTTCTTTTCTATAATCACACCAATAATGTCATGTTTCTTACAGAAAAACATAATCCTTAGGGTGGCAACGTAGCACACCACAACACGTACATTTTGGAGGCACGTCAATAGAGACCATGTGCCTCCATAGACTCATGCACTAACTTGTCTTCGTTACGCATTGGACAATTTTCAAAATAATGTTTTTTTTCTCATTTTAACAGTGAGGACGGATACTGGTCCAAACACGATTTACATTTTGGATGCTTTTTTAACTGGGAGCTTTATAACTCGTGTATTTGATATATTGGCTTTTGATCACCCTTGGAAACTTTCTACATTAGGTAAGATTTCCAACATTGATATTGACTCAATGGAGGCACCCACAGAATACTATATGCTTTTTGGTGCCTTCAATATACGTTTACTTCAATAGCTATAATATGTATACACATTTATATACATATTTATTCGCTTGCAGAATTCAGAATACGAGAACTAACACTATCAGGAGTCGCTTACGGTATAATTTACGATTTGAACCCTCAAGGTGAGTTAGCGGTCTTTGCATTAAGAAAAATTATCTATTATACTGTGGGGTTCGACGTATGACTTTCACATCATTCAAATACTTTTCACAGACTATGTTCCCATGTAGATTATTCGACCTCAGTTCACGTAACAATCTGTTGCTGTATTCGGTCATCTCTTACTAAATCTTTGGACTACTCTATTCCACTGGGTACAGGACTATTTTTTCCGGTGGTGGTATTCTCTCGATCTATATCTTTCGGTCTTCTCTCTATCACGCACTTGGATGTATCTGAATTTTCTTTCTTCATCATAGAGGTTTGGTGGAGAACTTTTATGCTTTTTAGCTCATTTACATATGGAGTCAAGTAGACTATATGTATTCTTTATGTTTTTTTATACATATACAGCCTTGAGAAAGCCCTGCGGGCGAAACGCGCGTCGGCTGTGATTTGAATATTGGAAATATACTTGGCAAACTAAAGTCTGTGATTGAATATATACTTGGCAATAAAACATCCAACACGACAACTCTATCAAGACTGGACAATGAAATATTTTCGTATATGAACTTTTCAACGTATGGATAAGATTTAAGGAAATGGAGAATTCAAAATTTATTAGACTGTTGTGGTGTGCTACGTTGCCTCTCTGGTAGATTCAAATCTTTGGATTTCCATAGTCGCAAAGATTATTTCATACTCTTAGTGGATGTGTATTTGGCTTCATGTTAGCACCCAAGAATACTGTTTGATCTTTAACTGTTTGATAATACATTCTATGTACATCTAATGAGGTGCAGATCACTATAGCATATCCACTAAGGTCTTTATTTTTTGCATAGTCCTTAGGGTAACACTGTTTAATGTTTGTAATTTCACAGTACTGTGTCATGGACATGTAGAATTAGAACATTGAGTTAGTTGGGAAAGCGGTCTCCGTGAAAAGAAAATTGATTAAACAATGCTTTAATGTAAATTAATAAAAGTTATTATAAAAATAAAAAGCACGACCAAAATTCAAATAAACCGGACAGGGGAACTTTTTTGGGGGGAACTAAGAAGGATGATGTGTAATGCCATTGAGAGACTTCTGGTGTAATACTGAGGTTTCAGATGGCACCTATAGAATGCAAGTTGATCTAGAAGCCAGAAGAAAGCTCCAACCATATATGAGCTGTCATGTTATTTCAGACCAGATGTGCTCACTTGTGTTTTACTAACACCAAGTGAAGTCCACCTATATGCAGATTGTGCCCCTTGGCTTAAGTGCTGTACTTGCTGTCTTCGGGCTGACGTGCCACATAAGGAGAGGTTTTAATCGGCTAATTTCCGATGATAACGATAAAGGTATTTTTATTTTTATTTATTTAGATGATGCCCTTTTTGCTTTTATTTTGTATGTTTTTGCGAAGCAGCGGCTTCGAACCATGAGATCGCTGACCATCAACCCATAGACAGATTTGATAATTTACTCGTATTTCATAGAAGCGGGCCTAAATCGCACTCTGTGGAAAGCCATATGTTAACGTGTTGCCCTTTTCCTGGCCTCGTAATAGGTTTTACACGTAGTGTTTTGTAGAGCTCAGACAGGTGGATTGAGGTAACAGAAATGTCCGCCTTGCTTTTGGGAATGCATGATTTTTGAAGCACCTTTGGAGCGGGGCGCTCCACATACCAGTTCACTAAATGACCTCACCGGGATCCACGCCGCGGGCCGCCCAGCCGCTGCCTTCACAGGAGGGCAGCAGACGCCATCCGCCCGCCTGTTTGAGCGGTCCCTGGGAATGCCACACGTCTGCTTGCAGAGGGAGTGCACTAAACCAACAGTTAATCTCCACTGCAGTATGCATATCAAGCACACTCTGGCGGCTCCTCCATAGGGGCGTCGCCCCTCTGCTTTCTCGCAGTGCGAGAAGCAGAAACATAAAATGGTAAAAACTACCATTTTATGTTTCTGCTTCTCGCACTGCGAGAAAGCAGAAGTGCCTGGAGTGCCTGGTTGTGTGAGGGCGGGTGGGCAGTGCTGCTCTCAGGCAGGGGGGGAGTGGCTTACCCACTGTTGTGGGTAGTGACTGTTTGGTTGGTCCCAGGGCCGAACAAAGCAGTCATGTGCACTCCCCCTTTTGGTCTGGCTGGGGCGCTGTCTGCCGCGCCTCACCAATCACAACGCTGCCATTGCAGCGTTGTGATTGGTTTGCCTTAGGGAGGGAGGCTGCCTTGGTTAAACGCAGGCCCGGCCGGGAGGCGGGAGCAGCCGGAGCCGGTGCTCAGAAAACACGGGACACGGGAAAGGTGAGTTAAGTTTTATTTAAGGTGTCCTGCAGTCATGCATGCCCATCTGGAAATTCATTGCAGTGTTCTAGATGTTCCAAAGCTCTTTAAACATAGAAGTGTTCCCCGCCGCCCGTGTCGGTGACTGTTCGAGGGCCCCTGTTTTATATATGTGAATGTGACACTTTTAGGTGTGCGCACTCCTGCACGGTGCAGCCAGCCCCATCCACCCGGCTCTAGAACCCGCCTTCACCGGCAGGGCAGCCCAGGACACGGTTTGTTTGGGGTTGCCTTGTAACTCTGGCCTCGCATGAGATTTGTGCAGCAGTCTGTTCCCTGTGCGGCCCCACAACTCTGCACTCCCTGTGAACACAGCACTGCTCCACACCGGCTCCTTGGCTCCAGCACTCTCATTCCGGCGCGTCCAAGAGCAGCAGGTGCGCTGGGGGTATGTTGGGCTTTTATTGTGTTATGTGGTTTTGTGGTGTGTTGTGATTTGTTGCACTCCTTTGGGTTTGCTGTGCTATCCGGCGTCCTTGTGTGGTGTGACATGCTCTTATTGTGTACTGACTGACGCGCTTATGTAAAGCCTGCTGCGCTAATATGTTCGGGTCGTGTTCCCGCCGTATAAAAATTAACACTCTTTGAAGTACAGAGTGACTCTGCACTTCAAAGAGTGTTAGTGTTTATATAATGGGAACGCAGACTGATGCAGACACTCAGAAATGTTTCTGGAGCTGGGCCCTGCTGGCACGCAGCCAAGAGGTGAGTGCCAGCACAGCCTAGCTTCAGAAACATTTCTACCTACAAGAAAAGTAATGTTTCTGAAGCTAGACCCTGATCTGCTGGCACGCTGCACACCGCTGAAAAGCATACACGCTGCGTGCCAGCAGGGCCTAGCTTCAGAAACATAACTTCTTGTAGATGGAAATTCTATGTACAAGAAAAGTAATGTTTGTGAAGCTGGGCCCTACTGGCACGCAGCGTGTGCGTGTATGCTTTTCAGAGATGCGTGCAAGCAGAGCAGGGCTTAGCTTCAGAAACATAACTATTCTTGTAGATAGAAATCGAATTCTATCTACAAGTAAAGTTATGTTTCTGAAGCTTGGCCCTGCTCTGCTGGCACGCACCTCTGAAAGCATACATCCTGCCAGCTGTTACAAGTTTTCAGGCACGGGAAGATTACATAATTTGCCCACAATAACAAGCTGCTGAACTGGGGTTGGATTCATACTTGGTTCCCCAGTTGCTTATTCAGCAGCTTTAGATAGGTCACACCTTCTCCCATATGAAAAGAGAAGTGCAAAGTTTTCAAGATGAGTCAGAATGCAGGGTGCTTTACAATGTAAAAGGAGATTAGAAAACAAATTTGCCGTACTTTGTTTCCAGTCGGTGTAGGCCTGCTCTATTGTGGAATTAGAGCATAAAGAAAAGGTGGACGGTGGACTAGCCATGAGCAAGAGATCAGAGTGACGGGGCAGAGAGGGTTCAACAATCACTCAGGTTAACAACATGTGTAGGTGGTACATAAACTCTCTTCAATCTGTTTTGGAGCGGAAGGCCCTGATACAGGATTGGCACTTTCACAATTACTTTATTAATCTTCCTGCTTTCTCAAATTTGCTTGAAAATGCACCATTTGCCTACTCTTTTTAAAAACAAATCACGGGGGAGGACCCCCGAACCCCCTTAACTCATTCTGGCTCGCGTGCTACGCACGCTCACCACAGTGCGCTCCACCACAAGTTTTACGCCTCACCACTTTAAAATCTCACCAGCCGCCACTGCAAGCACGTGCCGTACGTATCTCTCGCGCACATTGCACAGTGAGGAGAAAGCTCCCTTCTCGTTGCCTCTGGTATGCGATTTCTGCTTGAGGTACTACACGCCATGAGGTTGTACAGGCGGAGGGGTTTTCCTCTCCGAGGAATTGCAGTCCTGCCGGCCGCCGTTTCCTGACATTGAATGGCCTGAAAGACCCCGGTTTGCTTCTAGCCTGAGCAGCCTCCTGCTGGCTGCCTGAGTGAAAGGTTCACAGGCCTTTCCAACCCAGCTCTTACGGACGGAGCGCCTAGAAAGAGTATTATTGACGAACACAATTGGGACCTGGAAGATAGTCAATGCGCCTCCAAAGGCTTCAAAAAGAACTTTTGACAGATGGTACTAGCACATTTTTAGTCTGCCTTTCTAGGTCTCGCCTAGCGACGCAGCGCATGCGCTGCCCGCCTTGGCGAGATCTATTGTCGTCAGTTTCTGTTCGGAAGGGGGACAGGCGATGTGCACACGTACGGACACATCATGTGTACGCGGCGTTTCAACACAGTGCGCTTTCACTTTCCAGTGCGCGCATGGCGCGCTTTCACTTTTCCTACCAGTCTTGGAGTCGAGCGACGTTGACAAATGACGCTGTCTCGGGGAATCTCTTGGGGGACACTGGTAAGGGGTTGGGGTGGCTGGTTTGTATATTTGTAACTTGCGTGGGAATCATTTACGTGTTTTGGAATCATTTATGCGCATTCCACCCTCGTCCCAGCCCTGCAACCCAGGGGCACCTCGGAGACAGAGCTAACTTTGTTCTTGGGGAATCTGGACCCGCGGGTGATGGAAGAGCTCTTGTTCGAGCTCTTCCTGCAGGTGAAAGGGGAGATAAGCTGTTAATTGTGGCAGGGTTCCCATGTGTGTTTGTAAATTTGCCAACGCTAATGTGTAGAGGGTTGAAGAATGATCTTGTGTGGGTGTTTGGGTGCGATTGGCTAAACATGTTGTGGGTTGGGTTGCGGGCGTTGTGTTGAGTGACTGGAGAAGGCCGCACAAATAACGAGACGACACAATGTGCTTTTTAACACTTACTTTATTCATCTAGTCCCCCTCCCCCTCTACTCTGCACCAATGTTAGTTTTTATTACGTGAAATTTGACAATCACCCTGGAAACTAAGCCATAGCCTTAACTACGTGTAATTCCTATGTGGTGAGTGTGCACTATAACAAAACAACACAAAGATTCCAAAGGAAAGGCTGCGCCTTCAAAAAACAACAGTTAATGTTTTGTGAAAAAGTACAAATATGAAATGGGTATGCTGCCAAATAATCGCTTGAACTTGCGTCGCCACACTTTCAAATGCACTGATTGCTTTGGCTGCATTTAAAAAACAAAAACGGTGTATTTAGGATATCGATTGAATTTGCGTGGATGTCCGTGTGCTTGCTTTGGCTGCATTTAAAAAACAAAAACGGTGTATTTAGGATATCGATTGAATTTGCGTGGATGTCCGTGTGCTTGCTTCGGAGTCTGCGCGGTTAAAAGAAAACATCTGGCACACGTCAGCTCTTCGCGACCCTGTTTATAAGCTCGGAGTTTTGCCAATAGTGTTTTTGGAAAATCCACCATTGGCCGACACGGAGCTTTAAATTATATCATACGCCACTGACAAGAGGTGCACAAGCATTTGCAATGCAATAGGTCTCGCATTTACGCGAGTTTAAGCTATTGCCATTGTTAATGACAATGCCTTTTATTTATGTTTTAAAAACCAAAATAAAAGGCATAGCCATTTAGAATGGCGGTAGGTCAAACTTGCGTACTGGGAGACCTATTGGATTGCAAATGCTTGTTGTGGGCTTGCAGACTGCAGTATCAGCAGAATTCCACTCCAGAAACCAGTCTGTTTAAAATGAACGGAGATCTGTGATGCAGCCTGTGCTCTCTGATTGTGAACAAACATATCAGATTGTTGGAAGCTAGATCAGAAAAGAAGAAAGACAAATTTCAGTTGTGCATTGTTTACTGCATGAGAATTTACAACTGCATCTCAGTGGAAATCGAAGTGTAGCCTGTTCGTTACAGGTTTTCTTTTTATCTTTCAGAGGTTAGAAAAGCCCTTCTGGTTTTGTTGTCTGTAAATCTTGTTTACAGTTCCATAAACCCCCATGACTGTGACATGGACCACTCCATAGAAATAGCAGTTTGTCAGTGAGTTTTGCAGTGTGCATTCATTCTGGGTGGACATTACACTCTACCAGCTGGGCTGCCATGCTTTCCTTGCTGCGTGGTCAGCTGTGAGATTCAAGCGCCACGTTATTCAGCATGGAGGGTTGAAACTGAAATTGAAACCCAGTGCATTTGATCAGTGACGTAACGATAATTGAGGGGGCCCCCATGCAAGGTAAGTGGAGGGGCCCCCTCCGGACTCTATCAGGAGCTCCCCGGCTGAAGTGCAGTGCTGAGGGGGCCCCCTGGAGCTTGGGGGCCCCCGCATTGCGGGAGATGCGGGGGCCTGTGTTACACCCCTGCATTTGACCTGGAGCTCTGCTTCGAAGCTGTGTGGGGTGGGCGATTTGTGTCGGTGATAGGGTAATTTATTCTCTGAAGGGAAAAATGTCAACATTACTCTGATTTTCCGCACTGGTATTTTGAAAACCCACACCAATAAATCCTACTCAAGTCGATGCGACAGAGTTGATTGTTGTCTTTATTTCGTAGCGTTATTTTCTACGTTTGGTGTCTATTTTATTCATAGCGCTTTAACACCGCATCAGGGGCAAAAAGCGATATATAAATGCAAACCTTTTTCCCTCTTCTATCCCTCCACTATCCTTCTCAATCCAAATAACTGACTAACATATCCACCCCTCAAATTACTTTCATATTTCACTGTACTAGTTTACAACTTATCCTTATGGGATCCGGAGGAGTGTGCTACTCACCGAAAAAGCACTTTGACGCCTTGTCAGGGGTAGTAAGCGCTATATAAATGTAATTACAATACAATACAATCAACCTGATACATTGTTAATATAGACTGAGATAGTAAGAACTGTCCTTGATTTAGCACAACAAGGAAATTTGAGAACCCTTTCTGAATATTCAAGTGAAAAGTAGACGAGTTTTCTTTGGAAACAGAATCAACAACAGTCATCCTGTGATATCCTGCGATGTTGAGGCACAATGGAGGACAGTGTAAACACGAGTTAATGTTAGCAGTAGCTCAAAATCGAAGTGCTCTTTTTAGTGGCAGAAAATTAACGCACACAACCCCCTATGAAGATTTTAATCATAAGCCAAATTTGTTGTTGCAACACATAAATCATCAACTTTGGATTCTTCTGCTTAGCCTCTCCTTCATCTTTCAAGGTGTACAAAAGCACCCCAGTGCGTACATGTCAGGATCCATCTTCTATCTGCTTTAAGACCGCGGCTCCCTGGGCACTGGTGAGATGTGCCAAGTTCATCAAAACACTCAGGCATCATCTTTTCCTATCAGTGGCAGCTGCACTCAGTCACAATCAAGTCTGGGACCTAATAACAAAATATGCCATCCAAGCTGGGATGGCCACGTAGTGGTCAATGTTTCTATTGGGGGCAGCCAATCAATGTAAAGTATCGCCATGCGATCCGGTGTTTGCTTTGCCAGGCTCAGCCTAGCACAGCAGAAACTGCCAGTGTATTTGCACACTGGTCACTTGCTAACTTCGCTTTGAACATCTTAGTTACTTTTATTATCTAGTTCCGCTGGGGGCATTCAATCGATGTAAAGCACATGAGCAAAAACAGGAGAATACCACAGCAAACTTAGCTTAGAACTGCACTGACTCCCTCTACAGTAGTATTGTGAACACATTCATTGTTTTTATCTGATACTGCCTGTTGTAATGATTTTAAACTTTTCATACCTTTTTACTCTTCCGGCTATAATGGATTATTGGTTACTCGCAGACTGCACTTTGATCATTTTCGCTATTCACAGGATTTTAGCCAACATCAAGGCTTTTATTAACTATTGTAACTGTGTATTGTTCATTTCACACAGCACTTCGAATATTTGTTCTTTTAATCAGTTTGCTACGTGTAATGTTTTTGAACTGAACTGAACCTGATTAGTATGAGGCACTTCAAAGATTTTCTCCTTAGTAAATGTAGCAATATAAATTTGCCGGATTATTATAGATGCATCCATCTCTTTTCTGGCAAGCAGCCTATCATGTAATACAAATAATTGCATCTTTGTTTTAGAGTCATTCACAGTAAGCCAGTTTGATATTCTAATAGTTAATTCCTAGGTAGATACCTATATACCCCCGATGCCCTTTAAAAACTCTCTTTAAAACAAAAAAACTTGATTTAAGTATATATTCAGTGACAGTTCATGCCGGACAACAAAGCTTGAAAATACATTGTCAGGATAATGAGCTTCACAGTTTACAGGCTGAACTACAGGTACTATAAAACCACACAGTGACACTCATAGGACAGTTCTCTGTTAGCCAGTGCAGCCTACGTAATACAAATATGGAATTAAGAGGATCATAAGGCCTGAGGACAAGAGTGCCTGGAAATAAGCAGGCAGCACAGAAATGTTAAGGAACAATTAATGCAACGCCGATGTTCAACAAGCAACAAGTAACTAGGAGGTAACTTCGGGCTTATATTCGGGGGCATCACGTATTCAGTCTTTAGTCATATGTGCAACGATTAGGCATATGGGGGGGCAAACACGGGCTACAGTAAAGTCAGTCTTCTCATTAGGTCTTTGACTTGTGCGATTCCAGTCAATCACAATCCGCCCCCACAAAGCCTGCCACGACAAATGCCAAATCATCCGCTATAGGCCTCTTCTCTCTTCATTTCTCAGGCCAGTTTCCTCTGATAGTGCCCAGCGCCCGACCTCTCTCTTCCACCTTCAATGGGGGGACCCTCCAGTGCATTGCAAGAATCTACCTAACTATGACCAGAGCCAAACTCAAGAACCTAGTCATGGCCTTCTTCAGTCTCAAAGTGGGGGACTTCCCCAGAAGGCATATCTCCAGCCGCAGAACTTCTGTTCAGGCTAATGTATGCTCCAGGTCAGCATTCACTCCTGCCAGAATCTCAAAATCCCAGGACAAAACCAAGTCAAGTGTATAAACTCAGCAGTGAACTCTCCGCATCTTTGAAACTTCCTATTGTCCATGCCGTGCATTTTATTTAGCCTAGATTGTATAAGGTAAGTCATATAGAGAAAATGTATCTGGATTTAGTGAAACCCAGTCTTACATGACACAGTATGACCATGTTCCAATACATTAGCCCATTCTTTATCGAGTAGCTCTCGTCCGATCGCGACTCCCCTTGTTCGCTGAAGGTATGATAAGCCTGTCTTAGTCTGGTGCAGGGCGATTCTCTCCCACACATGCTTTGGAAGATCAGACATGTTCAATGGATGCAGGGTTCTTTTGGGAGATAAACAGTTGCACAGGCCTTTAATTCCCTTTCAACTCTTGTGTTATGATGAGAAAACGTGACTCAGTCTCTGAGAGCTCGTTTAGTGGCAATAATTTCACATTTTCCTTCATGTGCCACTTCAATTACTTGTTCTCTGGTATGACAATTCACAAATATCGTAAAATAATACTTCCTCGAGTAACGGAGAGTTCATCTTTCACATTTTTAGATTTCTGATGCTCACTGTCATTTGTAAGAGGTCGAGTGTGCTGTTTTCAGGATTGGCGGATAAATATGCCTACAAGGATTTTTCTTTCTTTTGCACAATTTAGGGGCCGATTCCGATCCTGGAAAAATCGTGTACGAATCGTCGGACGGAGCGTTTTCTCCATCCGACTCGTACCCGGGATAAATACCTTACAAACATGCAAGTACGATTCGTACGGAAACACAATTTCCGTACGAATCGTAAAAAACCCCGACCGTCTAAAATATACCCGCAATTCCGATCCGGGACACCGCGTAGGCAGCGTTTTACGGACCAGCAAGTACGATTCGTACCCACAGCCCTTCGCACGGCAATATTTTTACGGGACCCAAAAAGTGCCGTAAAAGCTAAGTACGCCACGATGCACGGCAAAAAGGGGGCCTGGTACGCACCGTACCCCCATCCCTACACGTCCGCACCGTACCCCCAGCCCCCCCATGTCCGCGCCGTACCCCAGTACCCCCCCATGTCTGCGCCATACCCCAGCACCCTCCCCATGTCCGTGCCATACCCCCACCCCCGTATGTACGGAGCGTATCCCCACCCCACCCCATAGATACGGAGCGTACCCCCACCCCACCCTGTATGTACGGAGCGTACCCCCACCCCACCCCCATAGGTACAGAGCGTACCCCCACCCCCGTATGTACGGTGCATACCCCCACACCCGTATGTACGGTGCGAACCCCCAGCGCGTAGCGTACCGAATTTGTGTTTGTTTTGTGGAACTCACATTTCTCTACATTCAAGGCTACGCGCTGGGGGTACGCACCGTACATACAGGGGGTGGGGGAATGCAACGTACATACCAGGGGTTGGCACCGTACATACGGGTGTGGGGGTACGCTCCGTACATACGAGGGGTACGCACCGTACACACGGGGGTGGGGGTACGCACCGTACATACGAGGGGTACGCACCGTACATACGGGGTGGGGGTACGCACCGTACATACGGGGTGGGGGTACGCTCCGTACCTACGGGGTGGGGGTACGCTCTGTACCTACGGGGTTGGGGTACGCTCCGTACCTACATGGGGTGGGGGTATGCTCCATGCCTACGGGGTGGGGGTACGCTCCGTGCCTACGGGGGTGGGGTAGGGGTACGGCGCGTACATGGGGGGCTCGGGGTACGGCGCGTACATGGGGGGGCTGGGGGTACGGTGCATACTTGGGGGGTGGGCTGGGGGGGTGTTCGGCGCGTATGTGGGCACATGTTTGGACGTCTCCATGGTTGCTACGGGAGTTCGCTCCGTACAGTGTTTTTTCCATACGGTTGTGCATTCGGACGGACGGGACGGATCGTACTTGCGCGCTCGGACTTCATTTTCCCGATTCGTACGTAAAAATGTCCAGGGACGTGTCGGACACTTCTTCCGACCCGAGGACGTGTCGGGGAATTTCCCCAATGCGATTCGTATGGATTTTTTTACATACGAATCGTACTTGCCAGTTTGTACGGGACTTGTACGATTCGTACGTAAAACAAATCCGGATACGATTCGTATGGGAAATATTTTTAACAGATCTGAATCGGCACCTTAATATCTAGTAGGCAAACAATGGTTGCAAGCTCTATCTAGTAGCTCACATTAAGTTATTTAAAAATTGAATTAGCTTATTCCAATTTCAACAAATCTGCCACACAATTTTACACAGGTGTTGATTTTTCAAGATGTCAATTTATAATGAAAAACGTTTTAGAGGGTACAATAAACTATTCTATATATCAATATAAATCTACACATAGTGACTGAGATTTACAAATGATTTGTTGTTACAAGCATCTCATTATCACTAGTGTGGACACCTATTCCAAACAATATATACAACAGGAAATTGTAACTGATTAAACAGAAAACGAATCCCCAAGTCAATTATTCACAAAGAAAATAGGTGTAGTTGTTGACGTTTCGGTCTAGAAAGTGAAGACATCTGTTAGACCATCTTCAGGATGGTAGATTCAAATGTTGAATGACCCTTAGAAGACTACATGAGTGATTTCAGAATGTAGTCAAGTTCATTAAAATTGTCTCTCTGACATCAAACAGAAAGCTACTGAATAGCTACCGTTGTTTCCAGGAGGTCCCGAAGAAGGGTTCAGCACAGTTAGTTTAAGCAATCTTGCAACGGTCCTCATGGACCGGCCTGTTCTAATTTCAAAGTTTCCAATTGTTTGTCTGGAATAAAATGGGCAGTGCTCTGTATGACGTTCCTCTGTCTCAACAGTGGGTATTCAGGATTGTGCAATAATGTCTTTAAGTATCACCATGTCACTATCTGTGCTCATGGCAGTAATAAATTGTTCCAAAGAAATAGTGGCAGACCTACTGGACTTTACAATGAAGTTATTGTATGCTTCAGCAGCAATGGAAGTGGCACCATGACACTGTACTGGCACTTGTGATAAAAAGTCAGCAGGGTTTTGATCTGGTCGGTGTACAATAGGGCAGACATATTCCTGTAGTCGCAAACCCCAACGTTCAATACGAGGAGGCATCTTAGCTTTAGGATTGCCAAAGATGGTAACCAATGTTGGATGATCTGTGACAACCGTGAAATGCTTTCCATATAAAAATACGTGGAAATGTTCACAAGCCTATACCAATGCTAAACTTTTTTTTTCAGGTTGTGAATGGGCAAATTCAAATTGTGACATCTGCCACAATATGCCTTTGACCATTTAGGTGTCCATTGTGTTAGGCAAGGATCACGCCCAACCTGTAACTGGGCTGGCATCAACAACAGCTTGATTCTCTTGAAGCTTTGTTCACATCCATGTGACCAGTGAAATGAAGTATTATGTTTTATTAAAGTCTCCTGAGGGAGCTCTTATTGTGGCAAAGTCACATATGTACCTACAACAGTAACTGGCCATGCAAAGAAAAGAACATAACATGGTAACATCTTGAGGGGGACAGGTTTCTGATAAAGCCTGTACCTTAGCCGGATCTGGATTTATTCCTCCATCAGAGGAAATATGGTCAAAGAATTTGTGTTTGTTTTGTGGAACTCACATTTCTCTACATTCAAGGTTAGACTTGCATCAGCAAGTAATCAACACACTTGTGTAAGAGCTTTACCATATTCTTTTTTTGTGGCCCTAGTTCATCAACTGTAATTGAAAACATTTATGACATGCTGTATAATACGTTGAATGACATCTTCAAAAAGATCTGCAGCTCATGAGACACCAAACGTAATCTTTTATATGTGAAAAAAACAATATGGATAGAAAAGGTGGTAATATACCTGCAATTTTCTTCGAGTTCCAAATGATGATTCCCTTTGTTCAGCTCAAGGAGAGAGAAGATTTTGGCACCATTTATCTGTGTGATCATGTTGGGAATGTGTGGAACTGCATGTCATTCTCTTTCAATTGCCTTGTTAGCTTGACGCATATTAAGACAGATGCATACAGCTCCTTCACTGTCCTTATTGGGCACTACCACTATGGGTGAAACTCATGGCTTTGGACTGGAAGATCGCTCAATAATATCATGCTTTAGTTATATCTCAAGTTCCTTTTTATCAGCTTCTTGTAAATGGATCACTGACATAATATTGTCAGTCAAAATATCGAGGTACCGGAATTTCGTGTCCAAAATATCGATGGACAAAATATCGACTTCCTATCTCCATAAAAGTAAGTATCAAAATATCGATATCAAAATATCATTGTCAAAAATATAGTTGTATAAAAATTAATTTTCTAATGTCTTACAAATAATATCAAATTAATTAAATTATAAATATAATTAAATTAAACATAGTTAGAATTATTTGTTTTTTAAATTAATAAATAATAAATGTAATGTAAAAAAATATTAAACATGCATAATTATTTTATATATATATAAATAAACTTGATATTAATAATACATCACTATTAAATGTAATTATAAAATTTTGAAAACATAATTTAAATGATAATTACATATATATCTAAATAAACCTGTAATATAAATTTAAAAAAATAATATTATATATAATAAATTAAATTATTAAAATATGTTTTTTTTTCCAAATAATATTTCACACTGCATTCATTATAACAGTAGGGAAATCATTGGATAGCCTGGGGGATAAAATGACTATTCCCACTCCAACAAGTGTAACAGTAGTAAAAGTGTTGCATAGCGGGAGGGTAAAAATTACTATTCCTACTCCAGTGAGTGCAACAGTAGGGAAAGTGTTGGATAGCGAGTGGGTAAAAATTACTTTTCCCACTCCAGAGAGTGCAACAGTAGGGAAAGTGTTGGAAAGTGAGTGGGAATAATTTACTATTCCCACACCATCAAGTGTAACAGTAGGGAAAGTGTTGGATAGCGGGAGTGTAAAAAGTACTATTCCCACTCCAGTGAGTGCCTCAGTAGGGAAAGTGTTGGATAGTGGGTGGGTCAAAATTACTATTCCCATTCCAACGAGAGTAACAGTATGGAAACTGTTGGATAGCGGGTGTGTAAAAATTACTATTCCCACACCACTGAGTGCAACAGTAGGGAAAGTGTTGGATAGGGGGTGGGAATAATTTACTATTCCCACTCCACCAAGTTTAACAGTAGGGAAAGTGTTGGGTAGCATAGGGGATTAATTTAATATTCCCACTCCTGCAATATAATCAACATTAATTAACAATTAATACATTTAAAAAAATTATTTACCTCCCACCATATTCCCCTATAAACGTCACCACCAATATTGTAAAATATTAATCAATTAACATAATTAATTATCAATTAGTTAATTAACTGATAACAATTAATGATAAAATTAATAACCATCAAATATGAATTAATTCACACAATTAACACTATGGGGCAGATTCCAATCCTGGAAAAAGGCTCTACGAATCCTTGTACGGAGCGTTTTCTCCGTAAGACTCGTACCCGGTAAACTTTCCTTACAACCTAGGAAGTACGATTCGTACAGAAAGCCTCTTTCCGTACGAATCGTACAAAAGACCGTACGGTAAAAAAAAACAACGATTCGGATCCGGAACAGCCTGTACGCAACGTCCGGACGTATTTAAGCAGCGGTTTCCGGCCCAGCAAGTACGATTCGTCCCTACAGCACTCCGTACGGCTCTTTTCAGACGGGAGCCAAAAACAGCCGTAAAAGGACATATGCGACGTTCTCAGCAGTACGAGTCATACTCCGACACGTTCCCAGGGGTACGAGTCGTACAGGGGTATGAGTCGTACATATGAGTCGTACAGGGGTACGAGTTGTACAGGGGTACGAGTCATACATACGAGTCGTACAGGGGTACGAGCCATACAGGCATACACCCCCATGCTTTGTGCATGTACGGTGCATACCCCAACATTGCGTATGTATGGTGCGTACATACATGTTGTTGTAAGGTGCGTACATATGCATGGGGGGGCCTGTACGACTCTTACCCCTGTACGACTAGTATGTACGACTCTTACCCCTGTACGAATCGTACCCCTCCTGCGATGTTGAGGCACAATGGAGGACAGTGTAAACACGAGTTAATGTTAGCAGTAGCTCAAAATCGAAGTGCTCTTTTTAGTGGCAGAAAATTAACGCACACAACCCCCTATGAAGATTTTAATCATAAGCCAAATTTGTTGTTGCAACACATAAATCATCAACTTTGGATTCTTCTGCTTAGCCTCTCCTTCATCTTTCAAGGTGTACAAAAGCACCCCAGTGCGTACATGTCAGGATCCATCTTCTATCTGCTTCAAGATCGCGGCTCCCTGGGCACTGGTGAGATGTGCCAAGTTCATCAAAACACTCAGGCATCATCTTTTCCTATCAGTGGCAGGAGCACTCAATCAAGTCTGGGACCTAATAACAAAATATGCCATCCAAGCTGGGATGGCCACGTAGTGGTCAATGTTTCTATTGGGGGCAGCCAATCAATGTAAAGTATCGCCATGCGATCCGGTGTTTGCTCTGCCAGGCTCAGCCTAGCACAGCAGAAACTGCCAGTGTATTTGCACACTGGTCACTTGCTAACTTCGCTTTGAACATCTTAGTTACTTTTATTATCTAGTTCCGCTGGGGGCATTCAATCGATGTAAAGCACATGAGCAAAAACAGGAGAATACCACAGCAAACTTAGCTTAGAACTGCACTGACTCCCTCTACAGTAGTATTGTGAACACATTCATTGTTTTTATCTGATACTGCCTGTTGTAATGATTTTAAACTTTTCATACCTTTTTACTCTTCCGGCTATAATGGATTATTGGTTACTCGCAGACTGCACTTTGATCATTTTAGCTATTCACAGGATTTTAGCCAACATCAAGGCTTTTATTAACTATTGTAACTGTGTATTGTTCATTTCACACAGCACTTCGAATATTTGTTCTTTTAATCAGTTTGCTACGTGTAATGTTTTTGAACTGAACTGAACCTGATTAGTATGAGGCACTTCAAAGATTTTCTCCTTAGTAAATGTAGCAATATAAATTTGCCGGATTATTATAGATGCATCCATCTCTTTTCTGGCAAGCAGCCTATCATGTAATACAAATAATTGCATCTTTGTTTTAGAGTCATTCACAGTAAGCCAGTTTGATATTCTAATAGTTAATTCCTAGGTAGATACCTATATACCCCCGATGCCCTTTAAAAGCTCTCTTTAAAACAAAAAAACTTGATTTAAGTATATATTCAGTGACAGTTCATGCCGGACAACAAAGCTTGAAAATACAGTGTCAGGATAATGAGCTTCACAGTTTACAGGCTGAACTACAGGTACTATAAAACCACACAGTGACACTCATAGGACAGTTCTCTGTTAGCCAGTGCAGCCTACGTAATACAAATATGGAATTAAGAGGATCATAAGGCCTGAGGACAAGAGTGCCTGGAAATAAGCAGGCAGCACAGAAATGTTAAGGAACAATTAATGCAACGCCGATGTTCAACAAGCAACAAGTAACTAGGAGGTAACTTCGGGCTTATATTCGGGGGCATCACGTATTCAGTCTTTAGTCATATGTGCAACGATTAGGCATATGGGGGGGCAAACACGGGCTACAGTAAAGTCAGTCTTCTCATTAGGTCTTTGACTTGTGCGATTCCAGTCAATCACAATCCGCCCCCACAAAGCCTGCCACGACAAATGCCAAATCATCCGCTATAGGCCTCTTCTCTCTTCATTTCTCAGGCCAGTTTCCTCTGATAGTGCCCAGCGCCCGACCTCCCTCTTCCACCTTCAATGGGGGGACCCTCCAGTGCATTGCAAGAATCTACCTAACTATGACCAGAGCCAAACTCAAGAACCTAGTCATGGCCTTCTTCAGTCTCAAAGTGGGGGACTTCCCCAGAAGGCATATCTCCAGCCGCAGAACTTCTGTTCAGGCTAATGTATGCTCCAGGTCGGCATTCACTCCTGCCAGAATCTCAAAATCCCAGGACAAAACCAAGTCAAGTGTATAAACTCAGCAGTGAACTCTCCGCATCTTTGAAACTTCCTATTGTCCATGCCGTGCATTTTATTTAGCCTAGATTGTATAAGGTAAGTCATATAGAGAAAATGTATCTGGATTTAGTGAAACCCAGTCTTACATGACACAGTATGACCATGTTCCAATACATTAGCCCATTCTTTATCGAGTAGCTCTCGTCCGATCGCGACTCCCCTTGTTCGCTGAAGGTATGATAAGCCTGTCTTAGTCTGGTGCAGGGCGATTCTCTCCCACACATGCTTTGGAAGATCAGACATGTTCAATGGATGCAGGGTTCTTTTGGGAGATAAACAGTTGCACAGGCCTTTAATTCCCTTTCAACTCTTGTGTTATGATGAGAAAACGTGACTCAGTCTCTGAGAGCTCGTTTAGTGGCAATAATTTCACATTTTCCTTCATGTGCCACTTCAATTACTTGTTCTCTGGTATGACAATTCACAAATATCGTAAAATAATACTTCCTCGAGTAACGGAGAGTTCATCTTTCATATTTTTAGATTTCTGATGCTCACTGTCATTTGTAAGAGGTCGAGTGTGCTGTTTTCAGGATTGGCGGATAAATATGCCTACAAGGATTTTTCTTTCTTTTGCACAATTTAGGGGCCGATTCCGATCCTGGAAAAATCGTGTACGAATCGTCGGACGGAGCGTTTTCTCCATCCGACTCGTACCCGGGATAAATACCTTACAAACATGCAAGTACGATTCGTACGGAAACACAATTTCCGTACGAATCGTAAAAAACCCCGACCGTCTAAAATATACCCGCAATTCCGATCCGGGACACCGCGTAGGCAGCGTTTTACGGACCAGCAAGTACGATTCGTACCCACAGCCCTTCGCACGGCAATATTTTTACGGGACCCAAAAAGTGCCGTAAAAGCTAAGTACGCCACGATGCACGGCAAAAAGGGGGCCTGGTACGCACCGTACCCCCATCCCTACACGTCCGCACCGTACCCCCAGCCCCCCCATGTCCGCGCCGTACCCCAGTACCCCCCCATGTCTGCGCCATACCCCAGCACCCTCCCCATGTCCGTGCCATACCCCCACCCCCGTATGTACGGAGCGTATCCCCACCCCACCCCATAGATACGGAGCGTACCCCCACCCCACCCTGTATGTACGGAGCGTACCCCCACCCCACCCCCATAGGTACAGAGCGTACCCCCACCCCCGTATGTACGGTGCATACCCCCACACCCGTATGTACGGTGCGTACCCCCAGCGCGTAGCGTAGCGAATTTGTGTTTGTTTTGTGGAACTCACATTTCTCTACATTCAAGGCTACGCGCTGGGGGTACGCACCGTACATACAGGGGGTGGGGGAATGCAACGTACATACCAGGGGTTGGCACCGTACATACGGGTGTGGGGGTACGCTCCGTACATACGAGGGGTACGCACTGTACACACGGGGGTGGGGGTACGCACCGTACATACGAGGGGTACGCACCGTACATACGGGGTGGGGGTACGCACCGTACATACGGGGTGGGGGTACGCTCCGTACCTACGGGGTGGGGGTACGCTCTGTACCTACGGGGTGGGGGTACGCTCCGTACCTACATGGGGTGGGGGTATGCTCCATGCCTACGGGGTGGGGGTACGCTCCGTGCCTACGGGGGTGGGGTAGGGGTACGGCGCGTACATGGGGGGCTCGGGGTACGGCGCGTACATGGGAGGGCTGGGGGTACGGTGCATACTTGGGGGGTGGGCTGGGGGGGTGTTCGGCGCGTATGTGGGCACATGTTTGGACGTCTCCATGGTTGCTACGGGAGTTCGCTCCGTACAGTGTTTTTTCCATACGGTTGTGCATTCGGACGGACGGGACGGATCGTACTTGCGCGCTCGGACTTCATTTTCCCGATTCGTACGTAAAAATGTCCAGGGACGTGTCGGACACTTCTTCCGACCCGAGGAAGTGTCGGGGAATTTCCCCAATGCGATTCGTATGGATTTTTTTACATACGAATCGTACTTGCCAGTTTGTACGGGACTTGTACGATTCGTACGTAAAACAAATCCGGATACGATTCGTATGGGAAATATTTTTAACAGATCTGAATCGGCACCTTAATATCTAGTAGGCAAACAATGGTTGCAAGCTCTATCTAGTAGCTCACATTAAGTTATTTAAAAATTGAATTAGCTTATTCCAATTTCAACAAATCTGCCACACAATTTTACACAGGTGTTGATTTTTCAAGATGTCAATTTATAATGAAAAACGTTTTAGAGGGTACAATAAACTATTCTATATATCAATATAAATCTACACATAGTGACTGAGATTTACAAATGATTTGTTGTTACAAGCATCTCATTATCACTAGTGTGGACACCTATTCCAAACAATATATACAACAGGAAATTGTAACTGATTAAACAGAAAACGAATCCCCAAGTCAATTATTCACAAAGAAAATAGGTGTAGTTGTTGACGTTTCGGTCTAGAAAGTGAAGACATCTGTTAGACCATCTTCAGGATGGTAGATTCAAATGTTGAATGACCCTTAGAAGACTACATGAGTGATTTCAGAATGTAGTCAAGTTCATTAAAATTGTCTCTCTGACATCAAACAGAAAGCTACTGAATAGCTACCGTTGTTTCCAGGAGGTCCCGAAGAAGGGTTCAGCACAGTTAGTTTAAGCAATCTTGCAACGGTCCTCATGGACCGGCCTGTTCTAATTTCAAAGTTTCCAATTGTTTGTCTGGAAAAAAATGGGCAGTGCTCTGTATGACGTTCCTCTGTCTCAACAGTGGGTATTCAGGATTGTGCAATAATGTCTTTAAGTATCACCATGTCACTATCTGTGCTCATGGCAGTAATAAATTGTTCCAAAGAAATAGTGGCAGACCTACTGGACTTTACAATGAAGTTATTGTATGCTTCAGCAGCAATGGAAGTGGCACCATGACACTGTACTGGCACTTGTGATAAAAAGTCAGCAGGGTTTTGATCTGGTCGGTGTACAATAGGGCAGACATATTCCTGTAGTCGCAAACCCCAACGTTCAATACGAGGAGGCATCTTAGCTTTAGGATTGCCAAAGATGGTAACCAATGTTGGATGATCTGTGACAACCGTGAAATGCTTTCCATATAAAAATACGTGGAAATGTTCACAAGCCTATACCAATGCTAAACTTTTTTTTTCAGGTTGTGAATGGGCAAATTCAAATTGTGACATCTGCCACAATATGCCTTTGACCATTTAGGTGTCCATTGTGTTAGGCAAGGATCGCGCCCAACCTGTAACTGGGCTGGCATCAACAACAGCTTGATTCTCTTGAAGCTTTGTTCACATCCATGTGACCAGTGAAATGAAGTATTATGTTTTATTAAGTCTCCTGAGGGAGCTCTTATTGTGGCAAAGTCACATATGTACCTACAACAGTAACTGGCCATGCAAAGAAAAGAACATAACATGGTAACATCTTGAGGGGGACAGGTTTCTGATAAAGCCTGTACTTTAGCCGGATCTGGATTTATTCCTCCATCAGAGGAAATATGGTCAAAGAATTTGTGTTTGTTTTGTGGAACTCACATTTCTCTACATTCAAGGTTAGACTTGCATCAGCAAGTAATCAACACACTTGTGTAAGAGCTTTACCATATTCTTTTTTTGTGGCCCTAGTTCATCAACTGTAATTGAAAACATTTATGACATGCTGTATAATACGTTGAATGACATCTTCAAAAAGATCTGCAGCTCATGAGACACCAAACGTAATCTTTTATATGTGAAAAAAACAATATGGATAGAAAAGGTGGTAATATACCTGCAATTTTCTTCGAGTTCCAAATGATGATTCCCTTTGTTCAGCTCAAGGAGAGAGAAGATTTTGGCACTATTTATCTGGTTGATCATGTCGGGAATGTGTGGAACTGCATGTCATTCTCTTTCAATTGCCTTGTTAGCTTGACGCATATTAAGACAGATGCATACAGCTCCTTCACTGTCCTTATTGGGCACTACCACTATGGGTGAAACTCATGGCTTTGGACTGGTAGATCGCTCAATAATATCATGCTTTAGTTATATCTCAAGTTCCTTTTTATCAGCTTCTTGTAAATGGATCACTGACATAATATTGTCAGTCAAAATATCGAGGTACCGGAATATCGTGTCCAAAATATCGATGGACAAAATATCGACTTCCTATCTCCATAAAAGTAAGTATCAAAATATCGATATCAAAATATCATTGTTAAAAATATAGTTGTATAAAAATTAATTTTCTTTAATGTCTTACAAATAATATCAAATTAATTAAATTATAAATATAATTAAATTAAACATAGTTAGAATTATTTGTTTTTTAAATTAATAAATAATAAATGTAATGTAAAAAAATATTAAACATGCATAATTATTTTATATATATATAAATAAACTTGATATTAATAATACATCATTATTAAATGTAATTATAAAATTTTGAAAACATAATTTAAATGATAATCACATATATATCTAAATAAACCTGTAATATAAATTTAAAAAAATAATATTATATATAATAAATTAAATTATTAAAATATGTTTTTTTTTCCAAATAATATTTCACACTACATTCATTATAACAGTAGGGAAATCATTGGATAGCCTGGGGGATAAAATGACTATTCCCACTCCAACAAGTGTAACAGTAGTAAAAGTGTTGCATAGCGGGAGGGTAAAAATTACTATTCCTACTCCAGTGAGTGCAACAGTAGGGAAAGTGTTGGATAGCGAGTGGGTAAAAATTACTTTTCCCACTCCAGAGAGTGCAACAGTAGGGAAAGTGTTGGAAAGTGAGTGGGAATAATTTACTATTCCCACACCATCAAGTGTAACAGTAGGGAAAGTGTTGGATAGCGGGAGTGTAAAAAGTACTATTCCCACTCCAGTGAGTGCCTCAGTAGGGAAAGTGTTGGATAGTGGGTGGGTCAAAATTACTATTTTCATTCCAACGAGAGTAACAGTATGGAAACTGTTGGATAGCGGGTGTGTAAAAATTACTATTCCCACACCACTGAGTGCAACAGTAGGGAAAGTGTTGGATAGGGGGTGGGAATAATTTACTATTCCCACTCCACCAAGTTTAACAGTAGGGAAAGTGTTGGGTAGCATAGGGGATTAATTTATTATTCCCACTCCTGCAATATAATCAACATTAATTAACAATTAATACATTTAAAAAAATTATTTACCTCCCACCATATTCCCCTATAAACGTCACCACCAATATTGTAAAATATTAATCAATTAACATAATTAATTATCAATTAGTTAATTAACTGATAACAATTAATGATAAAATTAATAACCATCAAATATGAATTAATTCACACAATTAACACTGTGGGGCAGATTCCAATCCTGGAAAAAGGCTCTACGAATCCTTGTACGGAGCGTTTTCTCCGTAAGACTCGTACCCGGTAAACTTTCCTTACAACCTAGGAAGTACGATTCGTACAGAAAGCCTCTTTCCGTACGAATCGTACAAAAGACCGTACGGTAAAAAAAAACAACGATTCGGATCCGGAACAGCCTGTACGCAACGTCCGGACGTATTTAAGCAGCGGTTTCCGGCCCAGCAAGTACGATTCGTCCCTACAGCACTCCGTACGGCTCTTTTCAGACGGGAGCCAAAAACAGCCGTAAAAGGTCATATGCGACGTTCTCAGCAGTACGAGTCATACTCCGACACGTTCCCAGGGGTACGAGTCGTACAGGGGTACGAGTCGTACATATGAGTCGTACAGGGGTACGAGTTGTACAGGGGTACGAGTCATACATACGAGTCGTACAGGGGTACGAGCCATACAGGCATACACCCCCATGCTTTGTGCATGTACGGTGCGTACCCCAACATTGCGTATGTATGGTGCGTACATACATGTTGTTGTAAGGTGCGTACATATGCATGGGGGGGCCTGTACGACTCTTACCCCTGTACGACTAGTATGTACGACTCTTACCCCTGTACGAATCGTACCCCTGTACGACTCGTATGTACGACTCATACGCCTGTACGACTCGTACCCCGGGAACAACTTTTCCCGGGATATGAGTCATACAAAGTTCGCTTTGTAGCGGGTAAAGTCATTCCCCGTGTACGAGACTTTTCCGTACGATTCGTAAATCGGAAAGCCGGTCCGGATCATACTTGTACGGTCCGACTGTATTTTTACGATTCGTACGCAAAAGTGTCCGGGTCCGTCTCGTACAACTTTTCCCGATCCGATTCGTACGGATCGGGCCGATCCGTATGTATTTTTCCCATACGAATCGTACTTCAGGGGTCGGACGGGACTTGTACGATTCGTACGGAAAAAATTACGGATACGAGTCGTACGAAAAAAAAAAATACAGGATTGGAATCGACCCCTATAAAGTAACTCAAAAAAATAATATATACAAAATATTAAAAAAGTAAATAAAAATTAAATTACTTCCCACCCTACTCCACTATCAAACCTCAACCCACTCCCACAAAAAGTACACAATTAAGATATTAACAAATTAATAATTAATAATTCATATCAAATAAATACCTTTTTTTAACACAATTACCATATTTACCAATAAAATATTTATTATCATTAATCAATGTATAATTAATTAGTTAACACAATTAACAATATAAATTATTAAATAGAAAAATATAAATTAAATAATTATTTAATTAATTAATATATTATAATGAAATTACTCCCCACCCTACCCCCTATAAACTCACAACCCCCTACAGAACTAAAATACGCAAAAACAATTTAACATAACATACATTACAAAAATAATATATACTTTTAACACATATACTAACATTTAAAACATCCCAAAAAAATCTATATTTTTAACAACGATATTATGACTGAAAATATTACTGACTACTAAATTATGGCAAACGATATTTCTTACCTGCATATCGATATTCTGTACCACTATATTGTTGACCGTCGATATTCTGTCCTCTCAATATTTAAAACTCGATATTTTTTCATATCGATATTTTAAATTCGATATTTAGACTGTTTACCGTTTTCATGGCATACAGGCAAGACACCCTCCTCATAAGCCACTTTATACAGCGTTGTCAGTTGAGGGGTGATGAGGGGCGGCATACATTTGATAGAATTCTGCTGGGAGTACATCCATCCCCAGGGTCTTCCCTGCAGCTGCGTCTTTAATGGGCACTCTGATCTCCTTTTCAGTAATTTGATGGCCCAGCATCTGTTTGATGTCATCTGGGAGTTAAGGTAGTGCGGCTTTATGCAGAAATCCCTCAATAACCTCAACTGTAAACACACTAGGTCCGCTATATACATCCACATAGTGTTTCACAAATATATCATGGACATCTGTCTGAGTATGTTGCAGTAAACCACCCTTACCACAGAGCATCTGCACCGTGTTTTCATGGCTCTCTGTGGTGAGTCTTTCTGCTCTGCGCTCTTCTGAGTGCGTTTTAGCTATGTACTCTTTATGTGCGAATAGCCCCAGCTTCTGCTGCAGTGTTTTGTCCACAAGTTTCTAAGAGATTGAGGCCGGGTCTATCAGCACTGCAGCTTCCAGATCTCGAAGGGTGGTATCTAACTAAGTTTTCTCTCTCTACATGGATTTGGGGACTTCTACCTGTTAAGCGAGGCAGTGTCCCCTAATCACCACTACCTTAAATGCCTCCCAGAGGATTCATTATGGAGAAAATATTCACTGATGGCATCCAGCAGGAATACCCTAAATGTTGGATAGTAAACCAGATCAGGGCAAAGTCTCCATGTTGGGATCAGGGCCAACTTCCTTCCCCATCTGAGTCACATCTTAAGTAGTATGTGGTCCGAGAATGTGCAAGCAAGGTATTCCACGCAGTTAGACATCCCAGCCATATTTGAGGAAATTAGTAACTTGTCCAACCGTACGTGTAAATTGTGTACTGGGGAATAGAACAAATATTCCTTCTCTAGTTTGTGCCTGTGCCTTCATAGGTCTATGAGATGCCAGTGTGCACCTCATTCCTGAAAATAGCTGTTCACAGTGTGTGTTGGGGAATCAAGCAATCGGCTGGAGTGGAGCAGTCCAATGAGACATCTACCACACAATTATAACCCCCCACACCTTCTTCCCCAAAATCTGCGGTGGTCATCATGGAGGATGTGCATATCTATAATCACACTGTTAATCTTCACTTCAAGGACCTCCCTGGTGGCATTTATGGCATCTAGAATTCAGTTGAATTTATTAGAAACCACCCCTCCTGGGTGCAGCTTCCCCGTCCTGCTGTGCTTCCTTCAGACATAGTGGGGTGCTGTCCAGGCCCAACTGGGGACCATCCCCATGTTCCTAAGTTGACCAGGTTTGACCCATTGCTGTGTTACTCCTGGGTCCACCCCCAAAGGTTGCCAGCAGTGCTTCCTCAGCCCGAGTAAAAACACCTCATGTGGTCCGCAGCCAGATTTAAGGACTTTTGTGTAGCCTAGGTAGTTATTGAGGTACAAGACCAATAGCAAGCACCACTGTCCTTGGCTCAGCTCAAGAGTCCCCAGAAGTCTCACATGGATCAGGCACCGCTATATCATATGAGCCAGGTATCTCATATATGTAGCTTCCTCAAGCGACCCCAGGGGAATCACCAACTACCAACAGCCAGTGTGCACCCAGATCCAGCAACAGAACAGAAATCAATGGAATCCTCTAGGACCCCAACTGCTCGGTTTCTCTGCCGGTGTGTGGTGTTCCTATCCCATCCGGTTGCTCACCTGTTCCGTGGGTCCAACTCCAGTGTTTATGGGGGCAATCATAGGTCCGGACCTTCTTTGGACTACTATCAGTGAGGTAGGTTGCCCTCGCTCCAGCCACATCTGCCTCTAGAAGTACGGGTGTGGCTAACGGTCTCCAGTGGTGCCCACAGGGCCTAGGAGTCATCGAGGGCTATCGTACAGCAGTCGGCCCGGTGGTCACTCCAATACTAGGCCACTGCCAGTCTCGGCAGGCCCCTGTCACAAGCGGCAGCCCGAAGCCCATGGCTGCACAGGGATGGCAGTCCGCATTCATCTTTAGCCACACTCACTGCAACCCTGCCCTCTGCTCCTAGGCCAGCAGCCACCGACAGGATTTTCGGGGGTCGCAGGGCCTAGGACGGATGTCCCATCCTAGAGGGCATTGGCTGGTCCAGGTCAAGCTGCCATGTGCAGTGACGGCAGCCTCATCTCCGCAGCGATGGTTGCAGCCGCCATCTGCATCTTGGCCTAAGTCAGCCCTGCCCCAATTCTCCGCTCCATCACTCAAACACTCAGGTGCCTGCTCTTGTTGTGATAGCAGTGCCAAGGGCGGAAGCGACGGATGGGCTACAAAAATATCAGGAATGAAGATGGATGGGGCAAAGGCAGCTGAAGCATTTTAATGTGTGCCCATCTTCGTGCTCGACTTGGCCACACCTCTTAAAAACCTTTCTTGACAGTTAACAAATGATTTGCACATCACCGGTGTGTACGTCAAATTTTATTATCTCTAAAGGCTTTAGATTGTGTAGTGGCTGGACATACACATTAAGCTAGAACGTTGACATTTATGCCTCCTGTGGTACCAATCATGCGACCTTGGACCAGCTGGAGTACGTCCTTGGCCACAGTACTCAGTTTAACAGAAAGTATGCCAACCACTCCTTTGCATATTCCGGTATGTCAGCCACTTGCTTCCAGCAGGCTATTAAGGCAGAGTGGTCCAGCATATCAAAGGACAAAAAGTGCTCCTAAACCATGAACTATGCAGCCATATCCTGATGATGGTTAATCTTCATAAATGAAACACTTTAATTGTGTTCATGTTACACCTTCACACTGCTGCTTTGGTGAGCATTAATAGAAATTCATTTTCATATCTATTTCACAATTCAAATATGGATCAGGATATGGAGAAAACAATTTATAACTCTGAACCTCCTGCAGTAGCATGCCTTCCAGTACAGCAGTCTCTCCAAAGAATATTCAGAACACCTACATATTAAAATATTTGGGAACCATTTGCTAAATGGTAAACCAAATAAAGATTCTCTGTTTCATTAATCAAACTATGAAATAAGAGTCTTATCCAAAGTACACATTTACCTGGTGCAAAGACTGTAAAATCGCCTTGATTTTAACATATTATCTCACTTAAGTAGTGACAATCATTCTGATACTTAAATGTTTCTATTCCCTTCAGAGGATATTTAGAATTTGGCAGTTGTTTAAAAAATATATTTGGGTCCTTCTGCTTTAAAGTCCTCTCCAGTACACCATATTCCGTACTCCATACAGACCCTAATAGTCTGCTTTCAAGAGTCAATGTGAATCCATGGGTGATGGTCTGCACAAAATAGCCACCAATATGTTGGCATTTGAACAAAGTCCACTACATGTTGATTGAAGTTTGATTAGTAGCAGTGTAGTAGGCTGGTTGGCCCGGCCGTGAGGTGAAGCGCCACGTCCTTGCAACGGTTAGAGTGAGCTTCCATGCTGCTTGCAGGCATAATTAAGTTAATTCTGTAAAAATACTCTGTCTGCATAGTGCTGTCTCACAATTGTAGTGAGAGGATATGCCGGTGCTTAATTCCGACAACATCCAATTAGTGTGGGGCCAATTTGTAAAGGAGAATAAGAAGAAAAAAAAAGAGGAGAGGAGGGACACCAGAGGAGTGAGTTCGATTGTGGGCTGGCGTTGATAGACAAAAGCCGTTTCTTTGGTAGTGCTGGTGCTTTTCCTTGCTCTTCAAAGCGTGGGTGAAAACAATGGGAAAGCATTTAAAATTGTCAAATTTAATGGCCAAGGTGGAGTCAGCCGCAAGTCTTAAAGCAAAAACGCTAGCAGCCCAATTGAAGGCAGCATTAGCTGCGGCAATAGCAGAGCATAGTCAAAAGGCAAGGTCTGGCTCTATTATAAACTAAAGTTCTGTGAGCTCAGAAGAGGAGCCACCAGAATCCAGAAAGGACGTTGAAGCAAAGGCCTCAGTTATAGAGAACATAGCTCAAGGAGGGTCGGATGAAAGAATAAGACCAGAGGAAGAGCTGGGCCCACATGATCATGACTCAATTGTGTGAAAACAGGAAAGCGGAAAAGGGAAAGAAGATATTCCTCCTCTACAAGAACCTATAAAGGAGAAAATGGGCAAACCAAATCATCAAAATACCAAGGAGTATCTGCTATTCTCCAAAGGCAAAGCATCCTTGGCCACTCCGGCTGTGTCTGCGATACTACAAGGGCCACCAGATGAGACACAAATGAGTCCCTCGCTAAGTGATCATCCTACCCAGGACAATAGGACATCCAGCAGGGGGTGGGTGAACATAGCACCTTTCAAAAGGAAAATAGCCTTTCCGTGGATTGCCACTTCCACAGCAGCCACCACAACATCACTCCCAGTTGTTAGGCAAAGAAGGACCAGCCGCTGCAGGGCTGCCAGCATGGATTCATAAAGAAATTGGAAGGTCAGCTAAACAATTGCTAGAAGAGGGAAATCTCCTACAATGTCACATAAAAACTATGCTGAACCTTGTTTTAGAAGAGGAAAGAGGGCTCAAAACAACTCAAGCTAATGAGATAACATCTCTTCATCAGCGCCTCTCAAAGATTGAGGAGACAGTGGACAGTTTTCCTGCAAGGATACAAGAAGTGGAATCAAGCCACAGAAGATCAGATGAATATTAGGCAGCAGCAGGTGAACTTGGTTAAAAAAGAAAAAACTTCACTTAAGAGTAAACTCGAGGAGCTTGAGAATCATTTGAGGTGCTCAAACATGCCTATAGTGGTGATCCCAGAGAGGAGCAAAGGGTCCCAAACTCTCCAATGGTTCAAGACTTTTATAAAGAAGAGTGTACTGCCATAATTTGCTGGAGATCTCACGAGCAGCAAGTAGCAAGAGCTCATCGGGTGCCTTCAGACCCTTTTCCAAACTCTGAGCTACCACGAACAATTTTGATCAACTTTGCCGACTACCGCATCAAAGAGCAGATATTATCTAAAGCAATCCAGAAGAGACAATTATCGATCAACGGTGTTTTTAGCTGTTGGATATTTGCTGATATGTCTGCAGTTGCCGCACAACGGTGAAAAGAGTTTGTTAAATTGTTATATCTTTTTAAGGCACAGGGCGCCTAGGCCGCAATAGCTCAGCAGTCAAAGTTAAGGGTGTTAGTGAGAGGGAAGTTCCATATGTTCGCAAATATAGAGGAAGCTCAGAATCTGCTGAGAGAAATCTCCACTCCAGAATAGCAGAGAATTACTAACCGTAAGATGAGAGGCTGTTATAGGAAGGGGGGACAGGTCACTTAGGGTGCGGCTCCATGACACCCCACAAGCGAGTCAATCCGGGGAGGGTGGAGACAGGCTTTGCGGGCTTATTCCTATCTCCAGGGGAGGGTAAGCTGTGGGGAGAATGTGGGAGTAGTTGGGTTTGGGGTGCAAAAAAGAAAAAAATGAGCATAATCATAGTAGAGAAGGTTTGGGAAAATAGATGATTGAATGGAACATTGCAATATCTAGGCATGAATTATAGAGATGGGTTTTAAGTTTTGGATAACATCGGTCAATGTAAATGGAGTATTGAACAAACAAAAGTATGGAGGGATAATAATATGGTTAGCGTCTTTTTCTCCACAAGTTCTTTTCCTTCAAGACACCCACTTGAAAACAAACACTCCAAAACATTTTATTCCTAATTTGTTTCCCAAAGTATTTTTTGAGTCGGCAGGGATGGCAATAAGGGGGGTTGCTATATATTTAGTCGGGGGCTAGACTGGAAGTTTATTCAAGTTTAGAGAGATCATCATGGTCGTTGGCTATGGGGTATGGTGAGTTTAAATGGGAACATCCTAAATTTTGTCAACTATTACGCTCCAATTGTAGATGATACAACATTTTAGGTCAGGATTAATGAGATGCTTAGAGGGATTATGGGCCAGATTATTTTTGTTGGGAGACTTTAACTATATTCAGGACCTGACTAAGGATACTTTGAACAAAAAAAAAAACAACTGAAGCCAAAGACTAAAAAAGTAATAGATGTCATAAAGCAAGATCACCAATTGATTGATCCATGTCGTAGAGCCCATCGGGAAGAATTATAATATACCTGCTACTCCCGACAATTCCAGTCATCTTCCTGTATTGATTTTGTTTTCAATTTCTCGTTCTTTGAAATATACTGGCTCAGGTATAGGGACTAATTCATTTTAAGAACTTTCTTTGGTCAAATTGGAACTAGAAATACAGGAGGGCAGGAGGATAAGGTTGATGTGGCAGTTGGATTGACTCCTTTTCTCAAACCAAAAATGGGTACTTGCCACAAGAAAATGGATTCAAGACTTTTTTAAGGACAATACAGGCACAGCAGAACTTTTTTTAGTCTAGGGGGTCTTTAAGGCCTCAGTCCATGGGCAGATGGTGGCCTTTATGGCCACGCAGTCTATAATCTGTAGGACTCTCATAGCCAAACTTCAGCTGGCAATTGATACTGCTTTACTGCAGAAGAATGTCTCTTTAAGGGGAAAAGAGACAGTCGAGAGGCAGCTGGATAAAGCAAAACAGGAGTTACAAGAGTTTTTCATTATAGAAGGAATTAAAAGATCTCGGACATTCCAAGAGTGAGTTTATGAAGAGAGCCAAATGGGAGGCAAACTGCTAGCCTGGTCGACTAAAGTGAAACAGGAAGCAGCATTAATTACTGAAGTGTTGGAACCGAGTACAGGAGCTCTGGTGAATGACAAGGAAAGGATTGCCCCAGTGTTTGTGGACCACTATGATCAGTTATATGCCTCCAAATATAGAGTGGGGAAAGAGGCAATCCCATAATATTTTAACCACATTAACCTCCAGCATTCATCGAAAACCCAGGAAGAAGAGATTCAAGTAGCTATGTCAGCAGCCGAAATTCAGTTAGCCCTGGTCACAAAGTCAGGGGGAAATTCATGTGGAAATGATGGGTTCCCAATAGAATTTTATAAGGTGTTTGCCGAGGAATTAATACCCTTTTTAGCAGAGCTTTTTAACTATGTGAAATCGGGCAGTTTGGTACCCACAGCTTTTAAAGAATCAATTATTGTCAGTTTTGTAAAGAAGGGTGAAAACCCTACAGACATGAATTCATACAGACCGATCAGTCTTCTCAACTCTGGCTATAAAATTCTAATGAAAATTTGGGCCCGACACTTTACTCCTCTGGCACAAAAAGTGATCCACAAGGATCAGACAGTGTTTGTCGCAGGGAGCTAATGTCCACAAATAAAGGATTTTTAGTCCAGGCACTTGATTTTTTTTAATAGCAATCAAACTCCAGCACTTATTATGATGGTCGACGAAGAAAAAGCTTTTCATTTGGCAAATTGGGATGTTCTATTTTTTGGTCTGGGAAGGTATGGGATTCCTCCCCAGGTTATAAACATGTTATGCAATATCTATCAAGGGGCAGGGCACAGGCTTTTATTAACGCTAACCTGGCTGGGATAGTGAACATTAATCGGGGGACAAGGCAGGAGTGCCCGTGCTCTTCACCTTTTTTATCGATCCCCTTGCCACCAGAATTCATAGTAATGGGGAGATAAAAGCATCATTATTAGGAATGGCCAAACTAAAGCTGTTCGCGGATGCCATTATCCTCTATCTTAGTCTGGAAAGTCAGAATATTGAATTAACATTAGCAGAATTTGCACAATTTGAATTGATTGGAGGGTAGAGAGAGTTTGCTGGATGAGTGGTTGTTACTATCACTCACATTGATAGGTAGTGTTGCCCTTATAAAAATATCTATTTTACCCTTAATTTTCTATTTACAAATGTCCCTATAAAAATCAATATACTCTCTTTTAAAAAGTTAGAAACAATGTTCAGAAAATTTGTCTGGAGTAAAAAGGCATGGAGGGTAAAATGCGCAGTACTCCTACTTAACATTAATCAGGGAGGGCTTGCACTTCCCAAAGTCCGTACATATTATGAAGTAGCCTTCTTAGATCTAATAATCTGTTTAGTCGACTGCAAGTGATCAGTTGATAACTTTTTTGGGATAAAATCATGCAGGAAGCTGGATCGCAGATTCTGGTATTTTTTAAAACAGCTGAACTCCCCCAAAAAACGTGGTACAAGACTTTGCAGGAATACACTTCTAGACTTCAGGCTTTTTATTCCAAGCAGGTTTGTTCCACTGGGTTTTATTATTTAAAACTAGCAGAACGTAAAAGCTTGGACCTCCAAATATAGAGCAGTCATCTTAGGTTTTGGAACAATCTGTGATTTTAAGGCGCTAGGGCACTTTTTAATTGGTGGCAGAGTTATTACTTGGAAAGAGGTCCAAGCCCAGTGTGGAAACCGGAGCAAGCTTCTCTTCTTCGGATATGCACAGATTATACATCTGTTAAATAAGTACAGTCTCCCATCTAGTTCGGACCCAACTCCACTAGTGGCTGTGTTATTTGGAGCAAAGTTAAGATGGGTGTGAAACTGGCATTGTCTTTTACGGTCCCAAGGGGAGTCAAAGGTGGTTAATAAATTCTTATAAAAAGTGACCCAGGAGACACAATGTATGCTCTCAAACAGGGATTGGCAAGGCATTTCACAACTGGGTAGCAAGGCCTTAAGAGTGGCCAATTTGAAAAGAATGGCTTTTTTGTCACGCTGGTTGGCCTACTATACTCCCAAAGCTCTTCATAAGATACATCTGGAATTAGAGAATAGATGTTTTGGCTGCCAGTTGGCAGGCAAGGGAGGCTGGCTTCACACTTTTTTCACCTGCCCAAAGCTAGGACACTTTTGGGAAAGATTCATCTCTGCTCTAACCCGGGGATTACAGAAAAGACTGGACCTTGCGGCAGATGTAGCACTTTTTGGTATCACCAGCCAGAGACAAAACCTAGCAATGTCGAGAGCGGAGGAGTCATTCATAGCAATTGCTTCCCTTGTTGCGCGTTCTCTGATACTTCAGAATTGGCAGTCACTCAAAGTATCTACTTATCCCGAATGGTTTAATAAAATGATATGTACTAGGAAATTTAAGGAAGAATATGGTAAGAGAGTAGGTGCCATTAAAAGATTTACTACTGTATGGAAATATATGGAGAGGCTGGAGATCATTCCTGAAAAGTAGGGCCATGATGTAATGAGAAGTTTCTAACAGGAAAAAGAAAATGCACTTTAGCACTGCACTTTAGTACTAACAGGATTGGTTAGCACTGCACTTTATTAAATGGTAATTGGTTGCACTTTGGTAAGTTTCTGTCGAGGATAATTTTCTAGCACCATATCCAGATGGTAAATAAACACGCTTCACTTTATGGAAAGATCCACTCATAGAAGCTTACGTTAATTTGATGCAGTAATATTTATTTGCGAAATTTGGCATGTTGCAGTTTATACATACCTTTATTGTCTAATTTAATGTATAGACAGGGATGTGTATTTCAAAGTTTCCAATTGTTTGTCTGGAAAAAAATGGGCAGTGCTCTGTATGACGTTCCTCTGTCTCAACAGTGGGTATTCAGGATTGTGCAATAATGTCTTTAAGTATCACCATGTCACTATCTGTGCTCATGGCAGTAATAAATTGTTCCAAAGAAATAGTGGCAGACGTACTGGACTTTACAATGAAGTTATTGTATGCTTCAGCAGCAATGGAAGTGGCACCATGACACTGTACTGGCACTTGTGATAAAAAGTCAGCAGGGTTTTGATCTGGTCGGTGTACAATAGGGCAGACATATTCCTGTAGTCGCAAACCCCAACGTTCAATACGAGGAGGCATCTTAGCTTTAGGATTGCCAAAGAGGGTAACCAATGTTGGATGATCTGTGACAACCGTGAAATGCTTTCCATATAAAAATACGTGGAAATGTTCACAAGCCTATACCAATGCTAAACTTTTTTTTTCAGGTTGTGAATGGGCAAATTCAAATTGTGACATCTGCCACAATATGCCTTTGACCATTTAGGTGTCCATTGTGTTAGGCAAGGATCGCACCCAACCTGTAACTGGGCTGGCATCAACAACAGCTTGATTCTCTTGAAGCTTTGTTCACATCCATGTGACCAGTGAAATGAAGTATTAGGTTTTATTAAGTCTCCTGAGGGAGCTCTTATTGTGGCAAAGTCACATATGTACCTACAACAGTAACTGGCCATGCAAAGAAAAGAACATAACATGGTAACATCTTGAGGGGGACAGGTTTCTGATAAAGCCTGTACTTTAGCCGGATCTGGATTTATTCCTCCATCAGAGGAAATATGGTCAAAGAATTTGTGTTTGTTTTGTGGAACTCACATTTCTCTACATTCAAGGTTAGACTTGCATCAGCAAGTAATCAACACACTTGTGTAAGAGCTTTACCATATTCTTTTTTTGTGGCCCTAGTTCATCAACTGTAATTGAAAACATTTATGACATGCTGTATAATACGTTGAATGACATCTTCAAAAAGATCTGCAGCTCATGAGACACCAAACGTAATCTTTTATATGTGAAAAAAACAATATGGATAGAAAAGGTGGTAATATACCTGCAATTTTCTTCGAGTTCCAAATGATGATTCCCTTTGTTCAGCTCAAGGAGAGAGAAGATTTTGGCACCATTTATCTGTGTGATCATGTCGGGAATGTGTGGAACTGCATGTCATTCTCTTTCAATTGCCTTGTTAGCTTGACGCATATTAAGACAGATGCATACAGCTCCTTCACTGTCCTTATTGGGCACTACCACTATGGGTGAAACTCATGGCTTTGGACTGGTAGATCGCTCAATAATATCATGCTTTAGTTATATCTCAAGTTCCTTTTTATCAGCTTCTTGTAAATGGATCACTGACATAATATTGTCAGTCAAAATATCGAGGTACCGGAATATCGTGTCCAAAATATCGATGGACAAAATATCGACTTCCTATCTCCATAAAAGTAAGTATCAAAATATCGATATCAAAATATCATTGTTAAAAATATAGTTGTATAAAAATTAATTTTCTTTAATGTCTTACAAATAATATCAAATTAATTAAATTATAAATATAATTAAATTAAACATAGTTAGAATTATTTGTTTTTTAAATTAATAAATAATAAATGTAATGTAAAAAAATATTAAACATGCATAATTATTTTATATATATATAAATAAACTTGATATTAATAATACATCATTATTAAATGTAATTATAAAATTTTGAAAACATAATTTAAATGATAATCACATATATATCTAAATAAACCTGTAATATAAATTTAAAAAAATAATATTATATATAATAAATTAAATTATTAAAATATGTTTTTTTTTCCAAATAATATTTCACACTACATTCATTATAACAGTAGGGAAATCATTGGATAGCCTGGGGGATAAAATGACTATTCCCACTCCAACAAGTGTAACAGTAGTAAAAGTGTTGCATAGCGGGAGGGTAAAAATTACTATTCCTACTCCAGTGAGTGCAACAGTAGGGAAAGTGTTGGATAGCGAGTGGGTAAAAATTACTTTTCCCACTCCAGAGAGTGCAACAGTAGGGAAAGTGTTGGAAAGTGAGTGGGAATAATTTACTATTCCCACACCATCAAGTGTAACAGTAGGGAAAGTGTTGGATAGCGGGAGTGTAAAAAGTACTATTCCCACTCCAGTGAGTGCCTCAGTAGGGAAAGTGTTGGATAGTGGGTGGGTCAAAATTACTATTCCCATTCCAACGAGAGTAACAGTATGGAAACTGTTGGATAGCGGGTGTGTAAAAATTACTATTCCCACACCACTGAGTGCAACAGTAGGGAAAGTGTTGGATAGGGGGTGGGAATAATTTACTATTCCGACTCCACCAAGTTTAACAGTAGGGAAAGTGTTGGGTAGCATAGGGGATTAATTTAATATTCCCACTCCTGCAATATAATCAACATTAATTAACAATTAATACATTAAAAAAAATTATTTACCTCCCACCATATTCCCCTATAAACGTCACCACCAATATTGTAAAATATTAATCAATTAACATAATTAATTATCAATTAGTTAATTAACTGATAACAATTAATGATAAAATTAATAACCATCAAATATGAATTAATTCACACAATTAACACTATGGGGCAGATTCCAATCCTGGAAAAAGGCTCTACGAATCCTTGTACGGAGCGTTTTCTCCGTAAGACTCGTACCCGGTAAACTTTCCTTACAACCTAGGAAGTACGATTCGTACAGAAAGCCTCTTTCCGTACGAATCGTACAAAAGACCGTACGGTAAAAAAAAACAACGATTCGGATCCGGAACAGCCTGTACGCAACGTCCGGACGTATTTAAGCAGCGGTTTCCGGCCCAGCAAGTACGATTCGTCCCTACAGCACTCCGTACGGCTCTTTTCAGACGGGAGCCAAAAACAGCCGTAAAAGGTCATATGCGACGTTCTCAGCAGTACGAGTCATACTCCGACACGTTCCCAGGGGTACGAGTCGTACAGGGGTACGAGTCGTACATATGAGTCGTACAGGGGTACGAGTTGTACAGGGGTACGAGTCATACATACGAGTCGTACAGGGGTACGAGCCATACAGGCATACACCCCCATGCTTTGTGCATGTACGGTGCGTACCCCAACATTGCGTATGTATGGTGCGTACATACATGTTGTTGTAAGGTGCGTACATATGCATGGGGGGGCCTGTACGACTCTTACCCCTGTACGACTAGTATGTACGACTCTTACCCCTGTACGAATCATACCCCTGTATGACTCGTATGTACGACTCATACGCCTGTACGACTCGTACCCCGGGAACAACTTTTCCCGGGATATGAGTCATACAAAGTTCGCTTTGTAGCGGGTAAAGTCATTCCCCGTGTACGAGACTTTTCCGTACGATTCGTAAATCGGAAAGCCGGTCCGGATCATACTTGTACGGTCCGACTGTATTTTTACGATTCGTACGCAAAAGTGTCCGGGTCCGTCTCGTACAACTTTTCCCGATCCGATTCGTACGGATCGGGCCGATCCGTATGTATTTTTCCCATACGAATCGTACTTCAGGGGTCGGACGGGACTTGTACGATTCGTACGGAAAAAATTACGGATACGAGTCGTACGAAAAAAAAAAATACAGGATTGGAATCGACCCCTATAAAGTAACTCAAAAAAATAATATATACAAAATATTAAAAAAGTAAATAAAAATTAAATTACTTCCCACCCTACTCCACTATCAAACCTCAACCCACTCCTACAAAAAGTACACAATTAAGATATTAACAAATTAATAATTAATAATTAATATCAAATAAATAACTTTTTTTTAACACAATTACCATATTTACCAATAAAATATTTATTATCATTAATCAATGTATAATTAATTAGTTAACACAATTAACAATATAAATTATTAAATAGAAAAATATAAATTAAATAATTATTTAATTAATTAATATATTATAATTAAATTACTCCCCACCCTACCCCCTATAAACTCACAACCCCCTACAGAACTAAAATACGCAAAAACAATTTAACATAACATACATTACAAAAATAATATATACTTTTAACACATATACTAACATTTAAAACATCCCTAAAAAATCTATATTTTTAACAACGATATTATGACTGAAAATATTACTGACTACTAAATTATGGCAAACGATATTTCTTACCTGCATATCGATATTCTGTACCACTATATTGTTGACCGTCGATATTCTGTCCTCTCAATATTTAAAACTCGATATTTTTTCATATCGATATTTTAAATTCGATATTTAGACTGTTTACCGTTTTCATGGCATACAGGCAAGACACCCTCCTCATAAGCCACTTTATACAGCGTTGTCAGTTGAGGGGTGATGAGGGGCGGCATACATTTGATAGAATTCTGCTGGGAGTACATCCATCCCCAGGGTCTTCCCTACAGCTGCGTCTTTAATGGGCACTCTGATCTCCTTTTCAGTAATTTGATGGCCCAGCATCTGTTTGATGTCATCTGGGAGTTAAGGTAGTGCGGCTTTATGCAGAAATCCCTCAATAACCTCAACTGTAAACACACTAGGGTGCCGATTACGATCCGTTAAAAACCGCGTACGAACCGTCGGTCGGAGCGAATTCCCCGTCCGACTCGTACCCGGTTGTAAAACTTTACAAACATGGAATTACGATTCGCACGGAAACACCATTTCCGTACGAATCGTAAAAAACACCGACCGACGAAAATATACATACGAATGTGATCCGGGAATGCTGCGACGTGACGTCGGGACGCTTTCAGGCAGCGTTTCACGAACCAGGAATTACGATTCGAACCGACAGCAGTCCGGACGGCAATATTTCACGGCACCCAAAAAGTGCCGCAAAAGCGAAGTACGGCGCGAATCGACCAGAGTAGGTGGCCCGGTACGCGCCGACCCCCCCCCAGCCCCCGTAGGTACGCGCCGACCCCCCCCCAGCCCCCGTAGGTACGCGCCGACCCCCCCCCAGCCCCCGTAGGTACGCGCCGACCCCCCCTGTGTGTACACCCGTGTACGGTGCGTACCCCCCGTGTACGGTCGAGTCGAACCCCCCCGTGTACGGTCGAGTCGAACCCCCCCGTGTACGCTCGAGTCGGACCCCCCCGTGTACGCTCGAGTCGAACCCCCACCCGTGTATGTACGGTGCGTACCCCCCCGTGTACGCTCGAGTCGAACCCCCCCGTGTACGGTCGAGTCGAACCCCCCCGTGTACGATCGAGTCGTACCCCCACCCGTGTATGTACGGTGCGTACCCCCAGCGCTACGCGCTGGGGGTACGCACCGTACATACACGGGTGGGGGTACGACTCGAGCGTACACGGGGGGTTCGACTCGACCGTACACGGGGGGTACGCACCGTACATACACGGGTGGGGGTTCGACTCGAGCGTACACGGGGGGTACGCACCGTACATACACGGGTGGGGGTACGACTCGAGCGTACACGGGGGGTTCGACTCGAGCGTACACGGGGGGTACGCACCGTACATACACGGGTGGGGGTTCGACTCGAGCGTACACGGGGGGTACGCACCGTACATACACGGGTGGGGGTTCGACTCGAGCGTACACGGGGGGGTCCGACTCGAGCGTACACGGGGGGGTTCGACTCGAGCGTACACGGGGGGTACGCACCGTACATACACGGGTGGGGGTTCGACTCGAGCGTACACGGGGGGTTCGACTCGAGCGTACACGGGGGGTACGCACCGTACATACACGGGTGGGGGTTCGACTCGAGCGTACACGGGGGGTACGCACCGTACATACACGGGTGGGGGTACGACTCGAGCGTACACGGGGGGTTCGACTCGAGCGTACACGGGGGGTACGCACCGTACATACACGGGTGGGGGTACGACTCGAGCGTACACGGGGGGTACGCACCGTACACGGGTGTACACACAGGGGGGGTCGGCGCGTACCTACGGGGGCTGGGGGGGGGGTCGGCGCGTACCTACGGGGGCTGGGGGGGGGTCGGCGCGTACCTACGGGGGCTGGGGGGGGGGTCGGCGCGTACCTACGGGGGCTGGGGGGGGGTCGGCGCGTACCTACGGGGGCTGGGGGGGGTCGGCGCGTACCTACGGGGGCTGGGGGGGGGGTCGGCGCGTACCTACGGGGGCTGGGGGGGGGGTCGGCGCGTACCTACGGGGGCTGGGGGGGGTACGGCACGTACCGGGCACCTGTTTGGACGTCTCCATGGTTGTTATGGGAGATCGGTGCGGACGGTCTTTTCACCATACGGTTGTACATTCGGACGCCCGGGATGGATCGTGATTCCCCGGTCGGAGTTCACCTTTCACGTTTGTACGGTGAATCGTACGAGGACGTGTCGGACACATTTTCCGACCCGAGGACGTGTGGGGAAATATTCCCAGTGCGGTTCGTATGGACTTTTTACCATGCGAATCGTGATTGCCAGTTCGTACGGCACTTGTACGATTCGTACGGTAAAAAGACCCGATACGAGTCGTACGGGGACATTTTTTACCGGATCGTGATCGGCACCTAGGTCCGCTATATACATCCACATAGTGTTTCACAAATATATCATGGACATCTGTCTGAGTATGTTGCAGTAAACCACCCTTACCACAGAGCATCTGCACCGTGTTTTCATGGCTCTCTGTGGTGAGTCTTTCTGCTCTGCGCTCTTCTGAGTGCGTTTTAGCTATGTACTCTTTATGTGCGAATAGCCCCAGCTTCTGCTGCAGTGTTTTGTCCACAAGTTTCTAAGAGATTGAGGCCGGGTCTATCAGCACTGCAGCTTCCAGATCTCGAAGGGTGGTATCTAACTAAGTTTTCTCTCTCTACATGGATTTGGGGACTTCTACCTGTTAAGCGAGGCAGTGTCCCCTAATCACCACTACCTTAAATGCCTCCCAGAGGATTCATTATGGAGAAAATATTCACTGATGGCATCCAGCAGGAATACCCTAAATGTTGGATAGTAAACCAGATCAGGGCAAAGTCTCCATGTTGGGATCAGGGCCAACTTCCTTCCCCATCTGAGTCACATCTTAAGTAGTATGTGGTCCGAGAATGTGCAAGCAAGGTATTCCACGCAGTTAGACATCCCAGCCATATTTGAGGAAATTAGTAACTTGTCCAACCGTACGTGTAAATTGTGTACTGGGGAATAGAACAAATATTCCTTCTCTAGTTTGTGCCTGTGCCTTCATAGGTCTATGAGATGCCAGTGTGCACCTCATTCCTGAAAATAGCTGTTCACAGTGTGTGTTGGGGAATCAAGCAATCGGCTGGAGTGGAGCAGTCCAATGAGACATCTACCACACAATTATAACCCCCCACACCTTCTTCCCCAAAATCTGCGGTGGTCATCATGGAGGATGTGCATATCTATAATCACACTGTTAATCTTCACTTCAAGGACCTCCCTGGTGGCATTTATGGCATCTAGAATTCAGTTGAATTTATTAGAAACCACCCCTCCTGGGTGCAGCTCCCCCGTCCTGCTGTGCTTCCTTCAGACATAGTGGGGTGCTGTCCAGGTCCAACTGGGGACCATCCCCATGTTCCTAAGTTGACCAGGTTTGACCCATTGCTGTGTTACTCCTGGGTCCACCCCCAAAGGTTGCCAGCAGTGCTTCCTCAGCCCGAGTAAAAACACCTCATGTGGTCCGCAGCCAGATTTAAGGACTTTTGTGTAGCCTAGGTAGTTATTGAGGTACAAGACCAATAGCAAGCACCACTGTCCTTGGCTCAGCTCAAGAGTCCCCAGAAGTCTCACATGGATCAGGCACCGCTATATCATATGAGCCAGGTATCTCATATATGTAGCTTCCTCAAGCGACCCCAGGGGAATCACCAACTACCAACAGCCAGTGTGCACCCAGATCCAGCAACAGAACAGAAATCAATGGAATCCTCTAGGACCCCAACTGCTCGGTTTCTCTGCCGGTGTGTGGTGTTCCTATCCCATCCGGTTGCTCACCTGTTCCGTGGGTCCAACTCCAGTGTTTATGGGGGCAATCATAGGTCCGGACCTTCTTTGGACTACTATCAGTGAGGTAGGTTGCCCTCGCTCCAGCCACATCTGCCTCTAGAAGTACGGGTGTGGCTAACGGTCTCCAGTGGTGCCCACAGGGCCTAGGAGTCATCGAGGGCTATCGTACAGCAGTCGGCCCGGTGGTCACTCCAATACTAGGCCACTGCCAGTCTCGGCAGGCCCCTGTCACAAGCGGCAGCCCGAAGCCCATGGCTGCACAGGGATGGCAGTCCGCATTCATCTTTAGCCACACTCACTGCAACCCTGCCCTCTGCTCCTAGGCCAGCAGCCACCGACAGGATTTTCGGGGGTCGCAGGGCCTAGGACGGATGTCCCACCCTAGAGGGCATTGGCTGGTCCAGGTCAAGCTGCCATGTGCAGTGACGGCAGCCTCATCTCCGCAGCGATGGTTGCAGCCGCCATCTGCATCTTGGCCTAAGTCAGCCCTGCCCCAATTCTCCGCTCCATCACTCAAACACTCAGGTGCCTGCTCTTGTTGTGATAGCAGTGCCAAGGGCGGAAGCGACGGATGGGCTACAAAAATATCAGGAATGAAGATGGATGGGGCAAAGGCAGCTGAAGCATTTTAATGTGTGCCCATCTTCGTGCTCGACTTGGCCACACCTCTTAAAAACCTTTCTTGACAGTTAACAAATGATTTGCACATCACCGGTGTGTACGTCAAATTTTATTATCTCTAAAGGCTTTAGATTGTGTAGTGGCTGGACATACACATTAAGCTAGAACGTTGACATTTATGCATCCTGTGGTACCAATCATGCGACCTTGGACCAGCTGGAGTACGTCCTTGGCCACAGTACTCAGTTTAACAGAAAGTATGCCAACCACTCCTTTGCATATTCCGGTATGTCAGCCACTTGCTTCCAGCAGGCTATTAAGGCAGAGTGGTCCAGCATATCAAAGGACAAAAAGTGCTCCTAAACCATGAACTATGCAGCCATATCCTGATGATGGTTAATCTTCATAAATGAAACACTTTAATTGTGTTCATGTTACACCTTCACACTGCTGCTTTGGTGAGCATTAATAGAAATTCATTTTCATATCTATTTCACAATTCAAATATGGATCAGGATATGGAGAAAACAATTTATAACTCTGAACCTCCTGCAGTAGCATGCCTTCCAGTACAGCAGTCTCTCCAAAGAATATTCAGAACACCTACATATTAAAATATTTGGGAACCATTTGCTAAATGGTAAACCAAATAAAGATTCTCTGTTTCATTAATCAAACTATGAAATAAGAGTCTTATCCAAAGTACACATTTACCTGGTGCAAAGACTGTAAAATCGCCTTGATTTTAACATATTATCTCACTTAAGTAGTGACAATCATTCTGATACTTAAATGTTTCTATTCCCTTCAGAGGATATTTAGAATTTGGCAGTTGTTTAAAAAATATATTTGGGTCCTTCTGCTTTAAAGTCCTCTCCAGTACACCATATTCCGTACTCCATACAGACCCTAATAGTCTGCTTTCAAGAGTCAATGTGAATCCATGGGTGATGGTCTGCACAAAATAGCCACCAATATGTTGGCATTTGAACAAAGTCCACTACATGTTGATTGAAGTTTGATTAGTAGCAGTGTAGTAGGCTGGTTGGCCCGGCCGTGAGGTGAAGCGCCACGTCCTTGCAACGGTTAGAGTGAGCTTCCATGCTGCTTGCAGGCATAATTAAGTTAATTCTGTAAAAATACTCTGTCTGCATAGTGCTGTCTCACAATTGTAGTGAGAGGATATGCCGGTGCTTAATTCCGACAACATCCAATTAGTGTGGGGCCAATTTGTAAAGGAGAATAAGAAGAAAAAAAAAGAGGAGAGGAGGGACACCAGAGGAGTGAGTTCGATTGTGGGCTGGCGTTGATAGACAAAAGCCGTTTCTTTGGTAGTGCTGGTGCTTTTCCTTGCTCTTCAAAGCGTGGGTGAAAACAATGGGAAAGCATTTAAAATTGTCAAATTTAATGGCCAAGGTGGAGTCAGCCGCAAGTCTTAAAGCAAAAACGCTAGCAGCCCAATTGAAGGCAGCATTAGCTGCGGCAATAGCAGAGCATAGTCAAAAGGCAAGGTCTGGCTCTATTATAAACTAAAGTTCTGTGAGCTCAGAAGAGGAGCCACCAGAATCCAGAAAGGACGTTGAAGCAAAGGCCTCAGTTATAGAGAACATAGCTCAAGGAGGGTCGGATGAAAGAATAAGACCAGAGGAAGAGCTGGGCCCACATGATCATGACTCAATTGTGTGAAAACAGGAAAGCGGAAAAGGGAAAGAAGATATTCCTCCTCTACAAGAACCTATAAAGGAGAAAATGGGCAAACCAAATCATCAAAATACCAAGGAGTATCTGCTATTCTCCAAAGGCAAAGCATCCTTGGCCACTCCGGCTGTGTCTGCGATACTACAAGGGCCACCAGATGAGACACAAATGAGTCCCTCGCTAAGTGATCATCCTACCCAGGACAATTGGACATCCAGGAGGGGGAGGGTGAACATAGCACCTTTCAAAAGGAAAATAGCCTTTCCGTGGATTGCCACTTCCACAGCAGCCACCACAACATCAGTCCCAGTTGTTAGGCAAAGAAGGACCAGCCGCTGCAGGGCTGCCAGCATGGATTCAGAAAGAAATTGGAAGGTCAGCTAAACAATTGCTAGAAGAGGGAAATCTCCTACAATGTCACATAAAAACTATGCTGAACCTTGTTTTAGAAGAGAAAAGAGGGCTCAAAACAACTCAAGCTAATGAGATAACATCTCTTCATCAGCGCCTCTCAAAGATTGAGGAGGCAGTGGACAGTTTTCCTGCAAGGATACAAGAAGTGGAATCAAGCCACAGAAGATCAGATGAATATTAGGCAGCAGCAGGTGAACTTGGTTAAAAAAGAAAAAACTTCACTTAAGAGTAAACTCGAGGAGCTTGAGAATCATTTGAGGTGCTCAAACATGCCTATAGTGGTGATCCCAGAGGGGAGCAAAGGGTCCCAAACTCTCCAATGGTTCAAGACTTTTATAAAGAAGAGTGTACTGCCATAATTTGCTGGAGATCTCACGAGCAGCAAGTAGCAAGAGCTCATCGGGTGCCTTCAGACCCTTTTCCAAACTCTGAGCTACCACGAACAATTTTGATCAACTTTGCCGACTACCGCATCAAAGAGCAGATATTATCTAAAGCAATCCAGAAGAGACAATTATCGATCAACGGTGTTTTTAGCTGTTGGATATTTGCTGATATGTCTGCAGTTGCCGCACAACGGTGAAAAGAGTTTGTTAAATTGTTATATCTTTTTAAGGCACAGGGCGCCTAGGCCGCAATAGCTCAGCAGTCAAAGTTAAGGGTGTTAGTGAGAGGGAAGTTCCATATGTTCGCAAATATAGAGGAAGCTCAGAATCTGCTGAGAGAAATCTCCACTCCAGAATAGCAGAGAATTACTAACCGTAAGATGAGAGGCTGTTATAGGAAGGGGGGACAGGTCACTTAGGGTGCGGCTCCATGACACCCCACAAGCGAGTCAATCCGGGGAGGGTGGAGACAGGCTTTGCGGGCTTATTCCTATCTCCAGGGGAGGGTAAGCTGTGGGGAGAATGTGGGAGTAGTTGGGTTTGGGGTGCAAAAAAGAAAAAAATGAGCATAATCATAGTAGAGAAGGTTTGGGAAAATAGATGATTGAATGGAACATTGCAATATCTAGGCATGAATTATAGAGATGGGTTTTAAGTTTTGGATAACATCGGTCAATGTAAATGGAGTATTGAACAAACAAAAGTATGGAGGGATAATAATATGGTTAGCGTCTTTTTCTCCACAAGTTCTTTTCCTTCAAGACACCCACTTGAAAACAAACACTCCAAAACATTTTATTCCTAATTTGTTTCCCAAAGTATTTTTTGAGTCGGCAGGGATGGCAATAAGGGGGGTTGCTATATATTTAGTCGGGGGCTAGACTGGAAGTTTATTCAAGTTTAGAGAGATCATCATGGTCGTTGGCTATGGGGTATGGTGAGTTTAAATGGGAACATCCTAAATTTTGTCAACTATTACGCTCCAATTGTAGATGATACAACATTTTAGGTCAGGATTAATGAGATGCTTAGAGGGATTATGGGCCAGATTATTTTTGTTGGGAGACTTTAACTATATTCAGGACCTGACTAAGGATACTTTGAACAAAAAAATAACAACTGAAGCCAAAGACTAAAAAAGTAATAGATGTCATAAAGCAAGATCACCAATTGATTGATCCATGTCGTAGAGCCCATCGGGAAGAATTAGAATATACCTGCTACTCCCGACAATTCCAGTCATCTTCCTGTATTGATTTTGTTTTTAATTTCTCGTTCTTTGAAATATACTGGCTCAGGTATAGGGACTAATTCATTTTAAGAACTTTCTTTGGTCAAATTGGAACTAGAAATACAGGAGGGCAGGAGGATAAGGTTGATGTGGCAGTTGGATTGACTCCTTTTCTCAAACCAAAAATGGGTACTTGCCACAAGAAAATTGATTCAAGACTTTTTTAAGGACAATACAGGCACAGCAGAACTTTTTTCAGTCTAGGGGGTCTTTAAGGCCTCAGTCCATGGGCAGATGGTGGCCTTTATGGCCACGCAGTCTATAATCTGTAGGACTCTCATAGCCAAACTTCAGCTGGCAATTGATACTGCTTTACTGCAGAAGAATGTCTCTTTAAGGGGAAAAGAGACAGTCGAGAGGCAGCTGGATAAAGCAAAACAGGAGTTACAAGAGTTTTTCATTATAGAAGGAATTAAAAGATCTCGGACATTCCAAGAGTGAGTTTATGAAGAGAGCCAAATGGGAGGCAAACTGCTAGCCTGGTAGACTAAAGTGAAACAGGAAGCAGCATTAATTACTGAAGTGTTGGAACCGAGTACAGGAGCTCTGGTGAATGACAAGGAAAGGATTGCCCAAGTGTTTGTGGACCACTATGATCAGTTATATGCCTCCAAATATAGAGTGGGGAAAGAGGCAATCCCATAATATTTTAACCACATTAACCTCCAGCATTCATCGAAAACCCAGGAAGAAGAGATTCAAGTAGCTATGTCAGCAGCCGAAATTCAGTTAGCCCTGGTCACAAAGTCAGGGGGAAATTCATGTGGAAATGATGGGTTCCCAATAGAATTTTATAAGGTGTTTGCCGAGGAATTAATACCCTTTTTAGCAGAGCTTTTTAATTATGTGAAATCGGGCAGTTTGGTACCCACAGCTTTTAAAGAATCAATTATTGTCAGTTTTGTAAAGAAGGGTGAAAACCCTACAGACATGAATTCATGCAGACCGATCAGTCTTCTCAACTCTGGCTATAAAATTCTAATGAAAATTTGGGCCCGACACTTTACTCCTCTGGCACAAAAAGTGATCCACAAGGATCAGACAGTGTTTGTCGCAGGGAGCTAATGTCCACAAATAAAGGATTTTTAGTCCAGGCACTTGATTTTTTTTAATAGCAATCAAACTCCAGCACTTATTATGATGGTCGACGAAGAAAAAGCTTTTCATTTGGCAAATTGGGATGTTCTATTTTTTGGTCTGGGAAGGTATGGGATTCCTCCCCAGGTTATAAACATGTTATGCAATATCTATCAAGGGGCAGGGCACAGGCTTTTATTAACGCTAACCTGGCTGGGATAGTGAACATTAATCGGGGGACAAGGCAGGAGTGCCCGTGCTCTTCACCTTTTTTATCGATCCCCTTGCCACCAGAATTCATAGTAATGGGGAGATAAAAGCATCATTATTAGGAATGGCCAAACTAAAGCTGTTCGCGGATGCCATTATCCTCTATCTTAGTCTGGAAAGTCAGAATATTGAATTAACATTAGCAGAATTTGCACAATTTGAATTGATTGGAGGGTAGAGAGAGTTTGCTGGATGTGTGGTTGTTACTATCACTCACATTGATAGGTAGTGTTGCCCTTATAAAAATATCTATTTTACCCTTAATTTTCTATTTACAAATGTCCCGATAAAAATCAATATACTCTCTTTTAACCCCTTCCATGCTGCGCAGATTCCGCCGCTGTGCTGACGGAATCTTGCGCGGGCGTGGTCATGACGGAACGGTTCCGTCATGAGCACAGCTCAACCGTGGCTCATGACGGAACCGTTCCGTCATGAGCACCGAAGGGGTTAAAAAGTTAGAAACAATGTTCAGAAAATTTGTCTGGAGTAAAAAGGCATGGAGGGTAAAATGCGCAGTACTCCTACTTAACATTAATCAGGGAGGGCTTGCACTTCCCAAAGTCCGTACATATTATGAAGTAGCCTTCTTAGATCTAATAATCTGTTTAGTCGACTGCAAGTGATCAGTTGATAACTTTTTTTGGATAAAATAGTGCAGGAAGCTGGATCGCAGATTCTGGTATTTTTTAAAACAGCTGAACTCCCCCAAAAAACGTGGTACAAGACTTTGCAGGAATACACTTCTAGACTTCAGGCTTTTTATTCCAAGCAGGTTTGTTCCACTGGGTTTTATTATTTAAAACTAGCAGAACGTAAAAGCTTGGACCTCCAAATATAGAGCAGTCATCTTAGGTTTTGGAACAATCTGTGATTTTAAGGCGCTAGGGCACTTTTTAATTGGTGGCAGAGTTATTACTTGGAAAGAGGTCCAAGCCCAGTGTGGAAACCGGAGCAAGCTTTTCTTCTTCGGATATGCACAGATTATACATCTGTTAAAAAAGTACAGTCTCCCATCTAGTTCGGACCCAACTCCACTCGTGGCTGTGTTATTTGGAGCAAAGTTAAGATGGGTGTGAAACTGGCATTGTCTTTTACGGTCCCAAGGGGAGTCAAAGGTGGTTAATAAATTCTTATAAAAAGTGACCCAGGAGACACAATGTATGCTCTCAAACAGGGATTGGCAAGGCATTTCACAACTGGGTAGCAAGGCCTTAAGAGTGGCCAATTTGAAAAGAATGGCTTTTTTGTCACGCTGGTTGGCCTACTATACTCCCAAAGCACTTCATAAGATACATCTGGAATTAGAGAATAGATGTTTTGGCTGCCAGTTGGCAGGCAAGGGAGGCTGGCTTCACACTTTTTTCACCTGCCCAAAGCTAGGACACTTTTGGGAAAGATTCATCTCTGCTCTAACCCGGGGATTACAGAAAAGACTGGACCTTGAGGCAGATGTAGCACTTTTTGGTATCACCAGCCAGAGACAAAACCTAGCAATGTCGAGAGCGGAGGAGTCATTCATAGCAATTGCTTCCCTTGTTGCGCGTTCTCTGATACTTCAGAATTGGCAGTCACTCAAAGTATCTACTTATCCCGAATGGTTTAATAAAATGATATGTACTAGGAAATTTAAGGAAGAATATGGTAAGAGAGTAGGTGCCAGTAAAAGATTTACTACTGTATGGAAATATATGGAGAGGCTGGAGATCATTCCTGAAAAGTAGGGCCATGATGTAATGAGAAGTTTCTAACAGGAAAAAGAAAATGCACTTTAGCACTGCACTTTAGTACTAACAGGATTGGTTAGCACTGCACTTTATTAAATGGTAATTGGTTGCACTTTGGTAAGTTTCTGTCGAGGATAATTTTCTAGCACCATATCCAGATGGTAAATAAACACGCTTCACTTTATGGAAAGATCCACTCATAGAAGCTTACGTTAATTTGATGCAGTAATATTTATTTGCGAAATTTGGCATGTTGCAGTTTATACATACCTTTATTGTCTAATTTAATATATAGACAGGGATGTGTATTTCAAAGTTTCCAATTGTTTGTCTGGAAAAAAATGGGCAGTGCTCTGTATGACGTTCCTCTGTCTCAACAGTGGGTATTCAGGATTGTGCAATAATGTCTTTAAGTATCACCATGTCACTATCTGTGCTCATGGCAGTAATAAATTGTTCCAAAGAAATAGTGGCAGACGTACTGGACTTTACAATGAAGTTATTGTATGCTTCAGCAGCAATGGAAGTGGCACCATGACACTGTACTGGCACTTGTGATAAAAAGTCAGCAGGGTTTTGATCTGGTCGGTGTACAATAGGGCAGACATATTCCTGTAGTCGCAAACCCCAACGTTCAATACGAGGAGGCATCTTAGCTTTAGGATTGCCAAAGATGGTAACCAATGTTGGATGATCTGTGACAACCGTGAAATGCTTTCCATATAAAAATACGTGGAAATGTTCACAAGCCTATACCAATGCTAAACTTTTTTTTTCAGGTTGTGAATGGGCAAATTCAAATTGTGACATCTGCCACAATATGCCTTTGACCATTTAGGTGTCCATTGTGTTAGGCAAGGATCGCACCCAACCTGTAACTGGGCTGGCATCAACAACAGCTTGATTCTCTTGAAGCTTTGTTCACATCCATGTGACCAGTGAAATGAAGTATTAGGTTTTATTAAGTCTCCTGAGGGAGCTCTTATTGTGGCAAAGTCACATATGTACCTACAACAGTAACTGGCCATGCAAAGAAAAGAACATAACATGGTAACATCTTGAGGGGGACAGGTTTCTGATAAAGCCTGTACTTTAGCCGGATCTGGATTTATTCCTCCATCAGAGGAAATATGGTCAAAGAATTTGTGTTTGTTTTGTGGAACTCACATTTCTCTACATTCAAGGTTAGACTTGCATCAGCAAGTAATCAACACACTTGTGTAAGAGCTTTACCATATTCTTTTTTTGTGGCCCTAGTTCATCAACTGTAATTGAAAACATTTATGACATGCTGTATAATACGTTGAATGACATCTTCAAAAAGATCTGCAGCTCATGAGACACCAAACGTAATCTTTTATATGTGAAAAAAACAGTATGGATAGAAAAGGTGGTAATATACCTGCAATTTTCTTCGAGTTCCAAATGATGATTCCCTTTGTTCAGCTCAAGGAGAGAGAAGATTTTGGCACTATTTATCTGTGTGATCATGTCGGGAATGTGTGGAACTGCATGTCATTCTCTTTCAATTGCCTTGTTAGCTTGACGCATATTAAGACAGATGCATACAGCTCCTTCACTGTCCTTATTGGGCACTACCACTATGGGTGAAACTCATGGCTTTGGACTGGTAGATCGCTCAATAATATCATGCTTTAGTTATATCTCAAGTTCCTTTTTATCAGCTTCTTGTAAATGGATCACTGACATAATATTGTCAGTCAAAATATCGAGGTACCGGAATATCGTGTCCAAAATATCGATGGACAAAATATCGACTTCCTATCTCCATAAAAGTAAGTATCAAAATATCGATATCAAAATATCATTGTTAAAAATATAGTTGTATAAAAATTAATTTTCTTTAATGTCTTACAAATAATATCAAATTAATTAAATTATAAATATAATTAAATTAAACATAGTTAGAATTATTTGTTTTTTAAATTAATAAATAATAAATGTAATGTAAAAAAATATTAAACATGCATAATTATTTTATATATATAAATAAACTTGATATTAATAATACATCATTATTAAATGTAATTATAAAATTTTGAAAACATAATTTAAATGATAATCACATATATATCTAAATAAACCTGTAATATAAATTTAAAAAAATAATATTATATATAATAAATTAAATTATTAAAATATGTTTTTTTTTCCAAATAATATTTCACACTACATTCATTATAACAGTAGGGAAATCATTGGATAGCCTGGGGGATAAAATGACTATTCCCACTCCAACAAGTGTAACAGTAGTAAAAGTGTTGCATAGCGGGAGGGTAAAAATTACTATTCCTACTCCAGTGAGTGCAACAGTAGGGAAAGTGTTGGATAGCGAGTGGGTAAAAATTACTTTTCCCACTCCAGAGAGTGCAACAGTAGGGAAAGTGTTGGAAAGTGAGTGGGAATAATTTACTATTCCCACACCATCAAGTGTAACAGTAGGGAAAGTGTTGGATAGCGGGAGTGTAAAAAGTACTATTCCCACTCCAGTGAGTGCCTCAGTAGGGAAAGTGTTGGATAGTGGGTGGGTCAAAATTACTATTCCCATTCCAACGAGAGTAACAGTATGGAAACTGTTGGATAGCGGGTGTGTAAAAATTACTATTCCCACACCACTGAGTGCAACAGTAGGGAAAGTGTTGGATAGGGGGTGGGAATAATTTACTATTCCGACTCCACCAAGTTTAACAGTAGGGAAAGTGTTGGGTAGCATAGGGGATTAATTTAATATTCCCACTCCTGCAATATAATCAACATTAATTAACAATTAATACATTTAAAAAAATTATTTACCTCCCACCATATTCCCCTATAAACGTCACCACCAATATTGTAAAATATTAATCAATTAACATAATTAATTATCAATTAGTTAATTAACTGATAACAATTAATGATAAAATTAATAACCATCAAATATGAATTAATTCACACAATTAACACTATGGGGCAGATTCCAATCCTGGAAAAAGGCTCTACGAATCCTTGTACGGAGCGTTTTCTCCGTAAGACTCGTACCCGGTAAACTTTCCTTACAACCTAGGAAGTACGATTCGTACAGAAAGCCTCTTTCCGTACGAATCGTACAAAAGACCGTACGGTAAAAAAAAACAACGATTCGGATCCGGAACAGCCTGTACGCAACGTCCGGACGTATTTAAGCAGCGGTTTCCGGCCCAGCAAGTACGATTCGTCCCTACAGCACTCCGTACGGCTCTTTTCAGACGGGAGCCAAAAACAGCCGTAAAAGGTCATATGCGACGTTCTCAGCAGTACGAGTCATACTCCGACACGTTCCCAGGGGTACGAGTCGTACAGGGGTACGAGTCGTACATATGAGTCGTACAGGGGTACGAGTTGTACAGGGGTACGAGTCATACATACGAGTCGTACAGGGGTACGAGCCATACAGGCATACACCCCCATGCTTTGTGCATGTACGGTGCGTACCCCAACATTGCGTATGTATGGTGCGTACATACATGTTGTTGTAAGGTGCGTACATATGCATGGGGGGGCCTGTACGACTCTTACCCCTGTACGACTAGTATGTACGACTCTTACCCCTGTACGAATCATACCCCTGTATGACTCGTATGTACGACTCATACGCCTGTACGACTCGTACCCCGGGAACAACTTTTCCCGGGATATGAGTCATACAAAGTTCGCTTTGTAGCGGGTAAAGTCATTCCCCGTGTACGAGACTTTTCCGTACGATTCGTAAATCGGAAAGCCGGTCCGGATCATACTTGTACGGTCCGACTGTATTTTTACGATTCGTACGCAAAAGTGTCCGGGTCCGTCTCGTACAACTTTTCCCGATCCGATTCGTACGGATCGGGCCGATCCGTATGTATTTTTCCCATACGAATCGTACTTCAGGGGTCGGACGGGACTTGTACGATTCGTACGGAAAAAATTACGGATACGAGTCGTACGAAAAAAAAAAATACAGGATTGGAATCGACCCCTATAAAGTAACTCAAAAAAATAATATATACAAAATATTAAAAAAGTAAATAAAAATTAAATTACTTCCCACCCTACTCCACTATCAAACCTCAACCCACTCCTACAAAAAGTACACAATTAAGATATTAACAAATTAATAATTAATAATTAATATCAAATAAATAACTTTTTTTAACACAATTACCATATTTACCAATAAAATATTTATTATCATTAATCAATGTATAATTAATTAGTTAACACAATTAACAATATAAATTATTAAATAGAAAAATATAAATTAAATAATTATTTAATTAATTAATATATTATAATTAAATTACTCCCCACCCTACCCCCTATAAACTCACAACCCCCTACAGAACTAAAATACGCAAAAACAATTTAACATAACATACATTACAAAAATAATATATACTTTTAACACATATACTAACATTTAAAACATCCCTAAAAAATCTATATTTTTAACAACGATATTATGACTGAAAATATTACTGACTACTAAATTATGGCAAACGATATTTCTTACCTGCATATCGATATTCTGTACCACTATATTGTTGACCGTCGATATTCTGTCCTCTCAATATTTAAAACTCGATATTTTTTCATATCGATATTTTAAATTCGATATTTAGACTGTTTACCGTTTTCATGGCATACAGGCAAGACACCCTCCTCATAAGCCACTTTATACAGCGTTGTCAGTTGAGGGGTGATGAGGGGCGGCATACATTTGATAGAATTCTGCTGGGAGTACATCCATCCCCAGGGTCTTCCCTGCAGCTGCGTCTTTAATGGGCTCTCTGATCTCCTTTTCAGTAATTTGATGGCCCAGCATCTGTTTGATGTCATCTGGGAGTTAAGGTAGTGCGGCTTTATGCAGAAATCCCTCAATAACCTCAACTGTAAACACACTAGGTCCGCTATATACATCCACATAGTGTTTCACAAATATATCATGGACATCTGTCTGAGTATGTTGCAGTAAACCACCCTTACCACAGAGCATCTGCACCGTGTTTTCATGGCTCTCTGTGGTGAGTCTTTCTGCTCTGCGCTCTTCTGAGTGCGTTTTAGCTATGTACTCTTTATGTGCGAATAGCCCCAGCTTCTGCTGCAGTGTTTTGTCCACAAGTTTCTAAGAGATTGAGGCCGGGTCTATCAGCACTGCAGCTTCCAGATCTCGAAGGGTGGTATCTAACTAAGTTTTCTCTCTCTACATGGATTTGGGGACTTCTACCTGTTAAGCGAGGCAGTGTCCCCTAATCACCACTACCTTAAATGCCTCCCAGAGGATTCATTATGGAGAAAATATTCACTGATGGCATCCAGCAGGAATACACTAAGGTGCCGATCACGATCCGGTAAAAAATGTCCCCGTACGACTCGTATCGGGTCTTTTTACCGTACGAATCGTACAAGTGCCGTACGAACTGGCAATCACGATTCGCATGGTAAAAAGTCCATACGAACCGCACTGGGAATATTTCCCCACACGTCCTCGGGTCGGAAAATGTGTCCGACACGTCCTCGTACGATTCACCGTACAAACGTGAAAGGTGAACTCCGACCGGGGAATCACGATCCATCCCGGGCGTCCGAATGTACAACCGTATGGTGAAAAGACCGTCCGCACCGAACTCCCATAACAACCATGGAGACGTCCAAACAGGTGCCCGGTACGTGCCGTACCCCCCCCAGCCCCCGTAGGTACGCGCCGACCCCCCCCCAGCCCCCGTAGGTACGGGCCGACCCCCCCCAGCCCCCGTAGGTACGCGCCGACCCCCCCCCCCAGCCCCCGTAGGTACGGGCCGACCCCCCCCAGCCCCCGTAGGTACGCGCCGACCCCCCCCCAGCCCCCGTAGGTACGCGCCGACCCCCCCTGTGTGTACACCCGTGTACGGTGCGTACCCCCCGTGTACGCTCGAGTCGAACCCCTCCGTGTACGCTCGAGTCGAACCCCCCCGTGTACGCTCGAGTCGAACCCCCCCGTGTACGCTCGAGTCGTACCCCCACCCGTGTATGTACGGTGCGTACCCCCCCGTGTACGCTCGAGTCGAACCCCCCGTGTACGCTCGAGTCGGACCCCCCGTGTACGCTCGAGTCGAACCCCCCGTAGCGCGTAGCGCTGGGGGTACGCACCGTACATACACGGGTGGGGGTACGACTCGAGCGTACACGGGGGGGTTCGACTCGAGCGTACACGGGGGGGTTCGACTCGAGCGTACACGGGGGGTCCGACTCGAGCGTACACGGGGGGGTTCGACTCGAGCGTACACGGGGGGGTACGCACCGTACATACACGGGTGGGGGTACGACTCGAGCGTACACGGGGGGGTTCGACTCGAGCGTACACGGGGGGGTTCGACTCGAGCGTACACGGGGGGGTTCGACTCGAGCGTACACGGGGGGGTATGCACCGTACATACACGGGTGGGGGTACGACTCGAGCGTACACGGGGGGGTACGCACCGTACATACACGGGTGGGGGTACGACTCGAGCGTACACGGGGGGGTTCGACTCGAGCGTACACGGGGGGTACGCACCGTACACGGGTGTACACACAGGTGGGGTCGGCGCGTACCTACGGGGGCTGGGGGGGGGGTCGGCGCGTACCTACGGGGGCTGGGGGGGGTCGGCGCGTACCTACGGGGGCTGGGGGGGGTCGGCGCGTACCTACGGGGGCTGGGGGGGGTCGGCGCGTACCTACGGGGGCTGGGGGGGGGTCGGCGCGTACCTACGGGGGCTGGGGGGGGGGTCGGCACGTACCTACGGGGGCTGGGGGGGTCGGCGCGTACCTACGGGGGCTGGGGGGGGGTCGGCGCGTACCGGGCCACCTACTCTGGTCGATTCGCGCCGTACTTCGCTTTTGCGGCACTTTTTGGGTGCCGTGAAAATATTGCCGTCCGGACTGCTGTCGGTTCGAATCGTAATTCCTGGTTCGTGAAACGCTGCCTGAAAGCGTCCCGACGTCACGTCGCAGCATTCCCGGATCACATTCGTATGTATATTTTCGTCGGTCGGTGTTTTTTACGATTCGTACGGAAATGGTGTTTCCGTGCGAATCGTAATTCCATGTTTGTAAAGTTTTACAACCGGGTACGAGTCGGACGGGGAATTCGCTCCGACCGACGGTTCGTACGCGGTTTTTAACGGATCGTAATCGGCACCTAAATGTTGGATAGTAAACCAGATCAGGGCAAAGTCTCCATGTTGGGATCAGGGCCAACTTCCTTCCCCATCTGAGTCACATCTTAAGTAGTATGTGGTCCGAGAATGTGCAAGCAAGGTATTCCACGCAGTTAGACATCCCAGCCATATTTGAGGAAATTAGTAACTTGTCCAACCGTACGTGTAAATTGTGTACTGGGGAATAGAACAAATATTCCTTCTCTAGTTTGTGCCTGTGCCTTCATAGGTCTATGAGATGCCAGTGTGCACCTCATTCCTGAAAATAGCTGTTCACAGTGTGTGTTGGGGAATCAAGCAATCGGCTGGAGTGGAGCAGTCCAATGAGACATCTACCACACAATTATAACCCCCCACACCTTCTTCCCCAAAATCTGCGGTGGTCATCATGGAGGATGTGCATATCTATAATCACACTGTTAATCTTCACTTCAAGGACCTCCCTGGTGGCATTTATGGCATCTAGAATTCAGTTGAATTTATTAGAAACCACCCCTCCTGGGTGCAGCTCCCCCGTCCTGCTGTGCTTCCTTCAGACATAGTGGGGTGCTGTCCAGGCCCAACTGGGGACCATCCCCATGTTCCTAAGTTGACCAGGTTTGACCCATTGCTGTGTTACTCCTGGGTCCACCCCCAAAGGTTGCCAGCAGTGCTTCCTCAGCCCGAGTAAAAACACCTCATGTGGTCCGCAGCCAGATTTAAGGACTTTTGTGTAGCCTAGGTAGTTATTGAGGTACAAGACCAATAGCAAGCACCACTGTCCTTGGCTCAGCTCAAGAGTCCCCAGAAGTCTCACATGGATCAGGCACCGCTATATCATATGAGCCAGGTATCTCATATATGTAGCTTCCTCAAGCGACCCCAGGGGAATCACCAACTACCAACAGCCAGTGTGCACCCAGATCCAGCAACAGAACAGAAATCAATGGAATCCTCTAGGACCCCAACTGCTCGGTTTCTCTGCCGGTGTGTGGTGTTCCTATCCCATCCGGTTGCTCACCTGTTCCGTGGGTCCAACTCCAGTGTTTATGGGGGCAATCATAGGTCCGGACCTTCTTTGGACTACTATCAGTGAGGTAGGTTGCCCTCGCTCCAGCCACATCTGCCTCTAGAAGTACGGGTGTGGCTAACGGTCTCCAGTGGTGCCCACAGGGCCTAGGAGTCATCGAGGGCTATCGTACAGCAGAGGGCCCGGTGGTCACTCCAATACTAGGCCACTGCCAGTCTCGGCAGGCCCCTGTCACAAGCGGCAGCCCGAAGCCCATGGCTGCACAGGGATGGCAGTCCGCATTCATCTTTAGCCACACTCACTGCAACCCTGCCCTCTGCTCCTAGGCCAGCAGCCACCGACAGGATTTTCGGGGGTCGCAGGGCCTAGGACGGATGTCCCACCCTAGAGGGCATTGGCTGGTCCAGGTCAAGCTGCCATGTGCAGTGACGGCAGCCTCATCTCCGCAGCGATGGTTGCAGCCGCCATCTGCATCTTGGCCTAAGTCAGCCCTGCCCCAATTCTCCGCTCCATCACTCAAACACTCAGGTGCCTGCTCTTGTTGTGATAGCAGTGCCAAGGGCGGAAGCGACGGATGGGCTACAAAAATATCAGGAATGAAGATGGATGGGGCAAAGGCAGCTGAAGCATTTTAATGTGTGCCCATCTTCGTGCTCGACTTGGCCACACCTCTTAAAAACCTTTCTTGACAGTTAACAAATGATTTGCACATCACCGGTGTGTACGTCAAATTTTATTATCTCTAAAGGCTTTAGATTGTGTAGTGGCTGGACATACACATTAAGCTAGAACGTTGACATTTATGCATCCTGTGGTACCAATCATGCGACCTTGGACCAGCTGGAGTACGTCCTTGGCCACAGTACTCAGTTTAACAGAAAGTATGCCAACCACTCCTTTGCATATTCCGGTATGTCAGCCACTTGCTTCCAGCAGGCTATTAAGGCAGAGTGGTCCAGCATATCAAAGGACAAAAAGTGCTCCTAAACCATGAACTATGCAGCCATATCCTGATGATGGTTAATCTTCATAAATGAAACACTTTAATTGTGTTCATGTTACACCTTCACACTGCTGCTTTGGTGAGCATTAATAGAAATTCATTTTCATATCTATTTCACAATTCAAATATGGATCAGGATATGGAGAAAACAATTTATAACTCTGAACCTCCTGCAGTAGCATGCCTTCCAGTACAGCAGTCTCTCCAAAGAATATTCAGAACACCTACATATTAAAATATTTGGGAACCATTTGCTAAATGGTAAACCAAATAAAGATTCTCTGTTTCATTAATCAAACTATGAAATAAGAGTCTTATCCAAAGTACACATTTACCTGGTGCAAAGACTGTAAAATCGCCTTGATTTTAACATATTATCTCACTTAAGTAGTGACAATCATTCTGATACTTAAATGTTTCTATTCCCTTCAGAGGATATTTAGAATTTGGCAGTTGTTTAAAAAATATATTTGGGTCCTTCTGCTTTAAAGTCCTCTCCAGTACACCATATTCCGTACTCCATACAGACCCTAATAGTCTGCTTTCAAGAGTCAATGTGAATCCATGGGTGATGGTCTGCACAAAATAGCCACCAATATGTTGGCATTTGAACAAAGTCCACTACATGTTGATTGAAGTTTGATTAGTAGCAGTGTAGTAGGCTGGTTGGCCCGGCCGTGAGGTGAAGCGCCACGTCCTTGCAACGGTTAGAGTGAGCTTCCATGCTGCTTGCAGGCATAATTAAGTTAATTCTGTAAAAATACTCTGTCTGCATAGTGCTGTCTCACAATTGTAGTGAGAGGATATGCCGGTGCTTAATTCCGACAACATCCAATTAGTGTGGGGCCAATTTGTAAAGGAGAATAAGAAGAAAAAAAAAGAGGAGAGGAGGGACACCAGAGGAGTGAGTTCGATTGTGGGCTGGCGTTGATAGACAAAAGCCGTTTCTTTGGTAGTGCTGGTGCTTTTCCTTGCTCTTCAAAGCGTGGGTGAAAACAATGGGAAAGCATTTAAAATTGTCAAATTTAATGGCCAAGGTGGAGTCAGCCGCAAGTCTTAAAGCAAAAACGCTAGCAGCCCAATTGAAGGCAGCATTAGCTGCGGCAATAGCAGAGCATAGTCAAAAGGCAAGGTCTGGCTCTATTATAAACTAAAGTTCTGTGAGCTCAGAAGAGGAGCCACCAGAATCCAGAAAGGACGTTGAAGCAAAGGCCTCAGTTATAGAGAACATAGCTCAAGGAGGGTCGGATGAAAGAATAAGACCAGAGGAAGAGCTGGGCCCACATGATCATGACTCAATTGTGTGAAAACAGGAAAGCGGAAAAGGGAAAGAAGATATTCCTCCTCTACAAGAACCTATAAAGGAGAAAATGGGCAAACCAAATCATCAAAATACCAAGGAGTATCTGCTATTCTCCAAAGGCAAAGCATCCTTGGCCACTCCGGCTGTGTCTGCGATACTACAAGGGCCACCAGATGAGACACAAATGAGTCCCTCGCTAAGTGATCATCCTACCCAGGACAATTGGACATCCAGGAGGGGGAGGGTGAACATAGCACCTTTCAAAAGGAAAATAGCCTTTCCGTGGATTGCCACTTCCACAGCAGCCACCACAACATCAGTCCCAGTTGTTAGGCAAAGAAGGACCAGCCGCTGCAGGGCTGCCAGCATGGATTCAGAAAGAAATTGGAAGGTCAGCTAAACAATTGCTAGAAGAGGGAAATCTCCTACAATGTCACATAAAAACTATGCTGAACCTTGTTTTAGAAGAGAAAAGAGGGCTCAAAACAACTCAAGCTAATGAGATAACATCTCTTCATCAGCGCCTCTCAAAGATTGAGGAGGCAGTGGACAGTTTTCCTGCAAGGATACAAGAAGTGGAATCAAGCCACAGAAGATCAGATGAATATTAGGCAGCAGCAGGTGAACTTGGTTAAAAAAGAAAAAACTTCACTTAAGAGTAAACTCGAGGAGCTTGAGAATCATTTGAGGTGCTCAAACATGCCTATAGTGGTGATCCCAGAGGGGAGCAAAGGGTCCCAAACTCTCCAATGGTTCAAGACTTTTATAAAGAAGAGTGTACTGCCATAATTTGCTGGAGATCTCACGAGCAGCAAGTAGCAAGAGCTCATCGGGTGCCTTCAGACCCTTTTCCAAACTCTGAGCTACCACGAACAATTTTGATCAACTTTGCCGACTACCGCATCAAAGAGCAGATATTATCTAAAGCAATCCAGAAGAGACAATTATCGATCAACGGTGTTTTTAGCTGTTGGATATTTGCTGATATGTCTGCAGTTGCCGCACAACGGTGAAAAGAGTTTGTTAAATTGTTATATCTTTTTAAGGCACAGGGCGCCTAGGCCGCAATAGCTCAGCAGTCAAAGTTAAGGGTGTTAGTGAGAGGGAAGTTCCATATGTTCGCAAATATAGAGGAAGCTCAGAATCTGCTGAGAGAAATCTCCACTCCAGAATAGCAGAGAATTACTAACCGTAAGATGAGAGGCTGTTATAGGAAGGGGGGACAGGTCACTTAGGGTGCGGCTCCATGACACCCCACAAGCGAGTCAATCCGGGGAGGGTGGAGACAGGCTTTGCGGGCTTATTCCTATCTCCAGGGGAGGGTAAGCTGTGGGGAGAATGTGGGAGTAGTTGGGTTTGGGGTGCAAAAAAGAAAAAAATGAGCATAATCATAGTAGAGAAGGTTTGGGAAAATAGATGATTGAATGGAACATTGCAATATCTAGGCATGAATTATAGAGATGGGTTTTAAGTTTTGGATAACATCGGTCAATGTAAATGGAGTATTGAACAAACAAAAGTATGGAGGGATAATAATATGGTTAGCGTCTTTTTCTCCACAAGTTCTTTTCCTTCAAGACACCCACTTGAAAACAAACACTCCAAAACATTTTATTCCTAATTTGTTTCCCAAAGTATTTTTTGAGTCGGCAGGGATGGCAATAAGGGGGGTTGCTATATATTTAGTCGGGGGCTAGACTGGAAGTTTATTCAAGTTTAGAGAGATCATCATGGTCGTTGGCTATGGGGTATGGTGAGTTTAAATGGGAACATCCTAAATTTTGTCAACTATTACGCTCCAATTGTAGATGATACAACATTTTAGGTCAGGATTAATGAGATGCTTAGAGGGATTATGGGCCAGATTATTTTTGTTGGGAGACTTTAACTATATTCAGGACCTGACTAAGGATACTTTGAACAAAAAAATAACAACTGAAGCCAAAGACTAAAAAAGTAATAGATGTCATAAAGCAAGATCACCAATTGATTGATCCATGTCGTAGAGCCCATCGGGAAGAATTAGAATATACCTGCTACTCCCGACAATTCCAGTCATCTTCCTGTATTGATTTTGTTTTTAATTTCTCGTTCTTTGAAATATACTGGCTCAGGTATAGGGACTAATTCATTTTAAGAACTTTCTTTGGTCAAATTGGAACTAGAAATACAGGAGGGCAGGAGGATAAGGTTGATGTGGCAGTTGGATTGACTCCTTTTCTCAAACCAAAAATGGGTACTTGCCACAAGAAAATTGATTCAAGACTTTTTTAAGGACAATACAGGCACAGCAGAACTTTTTTCAGTCTAGGGGGTCTTTAAGGCCTCAGTCCATGGGCAGATGGTGGCCTTTATGGCCACGCAGTCTATAATCTGTAGGACTCTCATAGCCAAACTTCAGCTGGCAATTGATACTGCTTTACTGCAGAAGAATGTCTCTTTAAGGGGAAAAGAGACAGTCGAGAGGCAGCTGGATAAAGCAAAACAGGAGTTACAAGAGTTTTTCATTATAGAAGGAATTAAAAGATCTCGGACATTCCAAGAGTGAGTTTATGAAGAGAGCCAAATGGGAGGCAAACTGCTAGCCTGGTAGACTAAAGTGAAACAGGAAGCAGCATTAATTACTGAAGTGTTGGAACCGAGTACAGGAGCTCTGGTGAATGACAAGGAAAGGATTGCCCAAGTGTTTGTGGACCACTATGATCAGTTATATGCCTCCAAATATAGAGTGGGGAAAGAGGCAATCCCATAATATTTTAACCACATTAACCTCCAGCATTCATCGAAAACCCAGGAAGAAGAGATTCAAGTAGCTATGTCAGCAGCCGAAATTCAGTTAGCCCTGGTCACAAAGTCAGGGGGAAATTCATGTGGAAATGATGGGTTCCCAATAGAATTTTATAAGGTGTTTGCTGAGGAATTAATACCCTTTTTAGCAGAGCTTTTTAATTATGTGAAATCGGGCAGTTTGGTACCCACAGCTTTTAAAGAATCAATTATTGTCAGTTTTGTAAAGAAGGGTGAAAACCCTACAGACATGAATTCATACAGACCGATCAGTCTTCTCAACTCTGGCTATAAAATTCTAATGAAAATTTGGGCCCGACACTTTACTCCTCTGGCACAAAAAGTGATCCACAAGGATCAGACAGTGTTTGTCGCAGGGAGCTAATGTCCACAAATAAAGGATTTTTAGTCCAGGCACTTGATTTTTTTTAATAGCAATCAAACTCCAGCACTTATTATGATGGTCGACGAAGAAAAAGCTTTTCATTTGGCAAATTGGGATGTTCTATTTTTTGGTCTGGGAAGGTATGGGATTCCTCCCCAGGTTATAAACATGTTATGCAATATCTATCAAGGGGCAGGGCACAGGCTTTTATTAACGCTAACCTGGCTGGGATAGTGAACATTAATCGGGGGACAAGGCAGGAGTGCCCGTGCTCTTCACCTTTTTTATCGATCCCCTTGCCACCAGAATTCATAGTAATGGGGAGATAAAAGCATCATTATTAGGAATGGCCAAACTAAAGCTGTTCGCGGATGCCATTATCCTCTATCTTAGTCTGGAAAGTCAGAATATTGAATTAACATTAGCAGAATTTGCACAATTTGAATTGATTGGAGGGTAGAGAGAGTTTGCTGGATGAGTGGTTGTTACTATCACTCACATTGATAGGTAGTGTTGCCCTTATAAAAATATCTATTTTACCCTTAATTTTCTATTTACAAATGTCCCGATAAAAATCAATATACTCTCTTTTAACCCCTTCCATGCTGCGCAGATTCCGCCGCTGTGCTGACGGAATCTTGCGCGGGCGTGGTCATGACGGAACGGTTCCGTCATGAGCACAGCTCAACCGTGGCTCATGACGGAACCGTTCCGTCATGAGCACCGAAGGGGTTAAAAAGTTAGAAACAATGTTCAGAAAATTTGTCTGGAGTAAAAAGGCATGGAGGGTAAAATGCGCAGTACTCCTACTTAACATTAATCAGGGAGGGCTTGCACTTCCCAAAGTCCGTACATATTATGAAGTAGCCTTCTTAGATCTAATAATCTGTTTAGTCGACTGCAAGTGATCAGTTGATAACTTTTTTTGGATAAAATAGTGCAGGAAGCTGGATCGCAGATTCTGGTATTTTTTAAAACAGCTGAACTCCCCCAAAAAACGTGGTACAAGACTTTGCAGGAATACACTTCTAGACTTCAGGCTTTTTATTCCAAGCAGGTTTGTTCCACTGGGTTTTATTATTTAAAACTAGCAGAACGTAAAAGCTTGGACCTCCAAATATAGAGCAGTCATCTTAGGTTTTGGAACAATCTGTGATTTTAAGGCGCTAGGGCACTTTTTAATTGGTGGCAGAGTTATTACTTGGAAAGAGGTCCAAGCCCAGTGTGGAAACCGGAGCAAGCTTTTCTTCTTCGGATATGCACAGATTATACATCTGTTAAATAAGTACAGTCTCCCATCTAGTTCGGACCCAACTCCACTAGTGGCTGTGTTATTTGGAGCAAAGTTAAGATGGGTGTGAAACTGGCATTGTCTTTTACGGTCCCAAGGGGAGTCAAAGGTGGTTAATAAATTCTTATAAAAAGTGACCCAGGAGACACAATGTATGCTCTCAAACAGGGATTGGCAAGGCATTTCACAACTGGGTAGCAAGGCCTTAAGAGTGGCCAATTTGAAAAGAATGGCTTTTTTGTCACGCTGGTTGGCCTACTATACTCCCAAAGCACTTCATAAGATACATCTGGAATTAGAGAATAGATGTTTTGGCTGCCAGTTGGCAGGCAAGGGAGGCTGGCTTCACACTTTTTTCACCTGCCCAAAGCTAGGACACTTTTGGGAAAGATTCATCTCTGCTCTAACCCGGGGATTACAGAAAAGACTGGACCTTGAGGCAGATGTAGCACTTTTTGGTATCACCAGCCAGAGACAAAACCTAGCAATGTCGAGAGCGGAGGAGTCATTCATAGCAATTGCTTCCCTTGTTGCGCGTTCTCTGATACTTCAGAATTGGCAGTCACTCAAAGTATCTACTTATCCCGAATGGTTTAATAAAATGATATGTACTAGGAAATTTAAGGAAGAATATGGTAAGAGAGTAGGTGCCATTAAAAGATTTACTACTGTATGGAAATATATGGAGAGGCTGGAGATCATTCCTGAAAAGTAGGGCCATGATGTAATGAGAAGTTTCTAACAGGAAAAAGAAAATGCACTTTAGCACTGCACTTTAGTACTAACAGGATTGGTTAGCACTGCACTTTATTAAATGGTAATTGGTTGCACTTTGGTAAGTTTCTGTCGAGGATAATTTTCTAGCACCATATCCAGATGGTAAATAAACACGCTTCACTTTATGGAAAGATCCACTCATAGAAGCTTACGTTAATTTGATGCAGTAATATTTATTTGCGAAATTTGGCATGTTGCAGTTTATACATACCTTTATTGTCTAATTTAATATATAGACAGGGATGTGTATTTCAAAGTTTCCAATTGTTTGTCTGGAAAAAAATGGGCAGTGCTCTGTATGACGTTCCTCTGTCTCAACAGTGGGTATTCAGGATTGTGCAATAATGTCTTTAAGTATCACCATGTCACTATCTGTGCTCATGGCAGTAATAAATTGTTCCAAAGAAATAGTGGCAGACGTACTGGACTTTACAATGAAGTTATTGTATGCTTCAGCAGCAATGGAAGTGGCACCATGACACTGTACTGGCACTTGTGATAAAAAGTCAGCAGGGTTTTGATCTGGTCGGTGTACAATAGGGCAGACATATTCCTGTAGTCGCAAACCCCAACGTTCAATACGAGGAGGCATCTTAGCTTTAGGATTGCCAAAGATGGTAACCAATGTTGGATGATCTGTGACAACCGTGAAATGCTTTCCATATAAAAATACGTGGAAATGTTCACAAGCCTATACCAATGCTAAACTTTTTTTTTCAGGTTGTGAATGGGCAAATTCAAATTGTGACATCTGCCACAATATGCCTTTGACCATTTAGGTGTCCATTGTGTTAGGCAAGGATCGCACCCAACCTGTAACTGGGCTGGCATCAACAACAGCTTGATTCTCTTGAAGCTTTGTTCACATCCATGTGACCAGTGAAATGAAGTATTAGGTTTTATTAAGTCTCCTGAGGGAGCTCTTATTGTGGCAAAGTCACATATGTACCTACAACAGTAACTGGCCATGCAAAGAAAAGAACATAACATGGTAACATCTTGAGGGGGACAGGTTTCTGATAAAGCCTGTACTTTAGCCGGATCTGGATTTATTCCTCCATCAGAGGAAATATGGTCAAAGAATTTGTGTTTGTTTTGTGGAACTCACATTTCTCTACATTCAAGGTTAGACTTGCATCAGCAAGTAATCAACACACTTGTGTAAGAGCTTTACCATATTCTTTTTTTGTGGCCCTAGTTCATCAACTGTAATTGAAAACATTTATGACATGCTGTATAATACGTTGAATGACATCTTCAAAAAGATCTGCAGCTCATGAGACACCAAACGTAATCTTTTATATGTGAAAAAAACAATATGGATAGAAAAGGTGGTAATATACCTGCAATTTTCTTCGAGTTCCAAATGATGATTCCCTTTGTTCAGCTCAAGGAGAGAGAAGATTTTGGCACTATTTATCTGGTTGATCATGTCGGGAATGTGTGGAACTGCATGTCATTCTCTTTCAATTGCCTTGTTAGCTTGACGCATATTAAGACAGATGCATACAGCTCCTTCACTGTCCTTATTGGGCACTACCACTATGGGTGAAACTCATGGCTTTGGACTGGTAGATCGCTCAATAATATCATGCTTTAGTTATATCTCAAGTTCCTTTTTATCAGCTTCTTGTAAATGGATCACTGACATAATATTGTCAGTCAAAATATCGAGGTACCGGAATATCGTGTCCAAAATATCGATGGACAAAATATCGACTTCCTATCTCCATAAAAGTAAGTATCAAAATATCGATATCAAAATATCATTGTTAAAAATATAGTTGTATAAAAATTAATTTTCTTTAATGTCTTACAAATAATATCAAATTAATTAAATTATAAATATAATTAAATTAAACATAGTTAGAATTATTTGTTTTTCAAATTAATAAATAATAAATGTAATGTAAAAAAATATTAAACATGCATAATTATTTTATATATATATAAATAAACTTGATATTAATAATACATCATTATTAAATGTAATTATAAAATTTTGAAAACATAATTTAAATGATAATCACATATATATCTAAATAAACCTGTAATATAAATTTAAAAAAATAATATTATATATAATAAATTAAATTATTAAAATATGTTTTTTTTTTCCAAATAATATTTCACACTACATTCATTATAACAGTAGGGAAATCATTGGATAGCCTGGGGGATAAAATGACTATTCCCACTCCAACAAGTGTAACAGTAGTAAAAGTGTTGCATAGCGGGAGGGTAAAAATTACTATTCCTACTCCAGTGAGTGCAACAGTAGGGAAAGTGTTGGATAGCGAGTGGGTAAAAATTACTTTTCCCACTCCAGAGAGTGCAACAGTAGGGAAAGTGTTGGAAAGTGAGTGGGAATAATTTACTATTCCCACACCATCAAGTGTAACAGTAGGGAAAGTGTTGGATAGCGGGAGTGTAAAAAGTACTATTCCCACTCCAGTGAGTGCCTCAGTAGGGAAAGTGTTGGATAGTGGGTGGGTCAAAATTACTATTCCCATTCCAACGAGAGTAACAGTATGGAAACTGTTGGATAGCGGGTGTGTAAAAATTACTATTCCCACACCACTGAGTGCAACAGTAGGGAAAGTGTTGGATAGGGGGTGGGAATAATTTACTATTCCGACTCCACCAAGTTTAACAGTAGGGAAAGTGTTGGGTAGCATAGGGGATTAATTTAATATTCCCACTCCTGCAATATAATCAACATTAATTAACAATTAATACATTTAAAAAAATTATTTACCTCCCACCATATTCCCCTATAAACGTCACCACCAATATTGTAAAATATTAATCAATTAACATAATTAATTATCAATTAGTTAATTAACTGATAACAATTAATGATAAAATTAATAACCATCAAATATGAATTAATTCACACAATTAACACTATGGGGCAGATTCCAATCCTGGAAAAAGGCTCTACGAATCCTTGTACGGAGCGTTTTCTCCGTAAGACTCGTACCCGGTAAACTTTCCTTACAACCTAGGAAGTACGATTCGTACAGAAAGCCTCTTTCCGTACGAATCGTACAAAAGACCGTACGGTAAAAAAAAACAACGATTCGGATCCGGAACAGCCTGTACGCAACGTCCGGACGTATTTAAGCAGCGGTTTCCGGCCCAGCAAGTACGATTCGTCCCTACAGCACTCCGTACGGCTCTTTTCAGACGGGAGCCAAAAACAGCCGTAAAAGGTCATATGCGACGTTCTCAGCAGTACAAGTCATACTCCGACACGTTCCCAGGGGTACGAGTCGTACAGGGGTACGAGTCGTACATATGAGTCGTACAGGGGTACGAGTTGTACAGGGGTACGAGTCATACATACGAGTCGTACAGGGGTACGAGCCATACAGGCATACACCCCCATGCTTTGTGCATGTACGGTGCGTACCCCAACATTGCGTATGTATGGTGCGTACATACATGTTGTTGTAAGGTGCGTACATATGCATGGGGGGGCCTGTACGACTCTTACCCCTGTACGACTAGTATGTACGACTCTTACCCCTGTACGAATCATACCCCTGTATGACTCGTATGTACGACTCATACGCCTGTACGACTCGTACCCCGGGAACAACTTTTCCCGGGATATGAGTCATACAAAGTTCGCTTTGTAGCGGGTAAAGTCATTCCCCGTGTACGAGACTTTTCCGTACGATTCGTAAATCGGAAAGCCGGTCCGGATCATACTTGTACGGTCCGACTGTATTTTTACGATTCGTACGCAAAAGTGGCCGGGTCCGTCTCGTACAACTTTTCCCGATCCGATTCGTACGGATCGGGCCGATCCGTATGTATTTTTCCCATACGAATCGTACTTCAGGGGTCGGACGGGACTTGTACGATTCGTACGGAAAAAATTACGGATACGAGTCGTACGAAAAAAAAAAATACAGGATTGGAATCGACCCCTATAAAGTAACTCAAAAAAATAATATATACAAAATATTAAAAAAGTAAATAAAAATTAAATTACTTCCCACCCTACTCCACTATCAAACCTCAACCCACTCCTACAAAAAGTACACAATTAAGATATTAACAAATTAATAATTAATAATTAATATCAAATAAATAACTTTTTTTAACACAATTACCATATTTACCAATAAAATATTTATTATCATTAATCAATGTATAATTAATTAGTTAACACAATTAACAATATAAATTATTAAATAGAAAAATATAAATTAAATAATTATTTAATTAATTAATATATTATAATTAAATTACTCCCCACCCTACCCCCTATAAACTCACAACCCCCTACAGAACTAAAATACGCAAAAACAATTTAACATAACATACATTACAAAAATAATATATACTTTTAACACATATACTAACATTTAAAACATCCCTAAAAAATCTATATTTTTAACAACGATATTATGACTGAAAATATTACTGACTACTAAATTATGGCAAACGATATTTCTTACCTGCATATCGATATTCTGTACCACTATATTGTTGACCGTCGATATTCTGTCCTCTCAATATTTAAAACTCGATATTTTTTCATATCGATATTTGAAATTCGATATTTAGACTGTTTACCGTTTTCATGGCATACAGGCAAGACACCCTCCTCATAAGCCACTTTATACAGCGTTGTCAGTTGAGGGGTGATGAGGGGCGACATACATTTGATAGAATTCTGCTGGGAGTACATCCATCCCCAGGGTCTTCCCTGCAGCTGCGTCTTTAATGGGCACTCTGATCTCCTTTTCAGTAATTTGATGGCCCAGCATCTGTTTGATGTCATCTGGGAGTTAAGGTAGTGCGGCTTTATGCAGAAATCCCTCAATAACCTCAACTGTAAACACACTAGGTCCGCTATATACATCCACATAGTGTTTCACAAATATATCATGGACATCTGTCTGAGTATGTTGCAGTAAACCACCCTTACCACAGAGCATCTGCACCGTGTTTTCATGGCTCTCTGTGGTGAGTCTTTCTGCTCTGCGCTCTTCTGAGTGCGTTTTAGCTATGTACTCTTTATGTGCGAATAGCCCCAGCTTCTGCTGCAGTGTTTTGTCCACAAGTTTCTAAGAGATTGAGGCCGGGTCTATCAGCACTGCAGCTTCCAGATCTCGAAGGGTGGTATCTAACTAAGTTTTCTCTCTCTACATGGATTTGGGGACTTCTACCTGTTAAGCGAGGCAGTGTCCCCTAATCACCACTACCTTAAATGCCTCCCAGAGGATTCATTATGGAGAAAATATTCACTGATGGCATCCAGCAGGAATACCCTAAATGTTGGATAGTAAACCAGATCAGGGCAAAGTCTCCATGTTGGGATCAGGGCCAACTTCCTTCCCCATCTGAGTCACATCTTAAGTAGTATGTGGTCCGAGAATGTGCAAGCAAGGTATTCCACGCAGTTAGACATCCCAGCCATATTTGAGGAAATTAGTAACTTGTCCAACCGTACGTGTAAATTGTGTACTGGGGAATAGAACAAATATTCCTTCTCTAGTTTGTGCCTGTGCCTTCATAGGTCTATGAGATGCCAGTGTGCACCTCATTCCTGAAAATAGCTGTTCACAGTGTGTGTTGGGGAATCAAGCAATCGGCTGGAGTGGAGCAGTCCAATGAGACATCTACCACACAATTATAACCCCCCACACCTTCTTCCCCAAAATCTGCGGTGGTCATCATGGAGGATGTGCATATCTATAATCACACTGTTAATCTTCACTTCAAGGACCTCCCTGGTGGCATTTATGGCATCTAGAATTCAGTTGAATTTATTAGAAACCACCCCTCCTGGGTGCAGCTCCCCCGTCCTGCTGTGCTTCCTTCAGACATAGTGGGGTGCTGTCCAGGCCCAACTGGGGACCATCCCCATGTTCCTAAGTTGACCAGGTTTGACCCATTGCTGTGTTACTCCTGGGTCCACCCCCAAAGGTTGCCAGCAGTGCTTCCTCAGCCCGAGTAAAAACACCTCATGTGGTCCGCAGCCAGATTTAAGGACTTTTGTGTAGCCTAGGTAGTTATTGAGGTACAAGACCAATAGCAAGCACCACTGTCCTTGGCTCAGCTCAAGAGTCCCCAGAAGTCTCACATGGATCAGGCACCGCTATATCATATGAGCCAGGTATCTCATATATGTAGCTTCCTCAAGCGACCCCAGGGGAATCACCAACTACCAACAGCCAGTGTGCACCCAGATCCAGCAACAGAACAGAAATCAATGGAATCCTCTAGGACCCCAACTGCTCGGTTTCTCTGCCGGTGTGTGGTGTTCCTATCCCATCCGGTTGCTCACCTGTTCCGTGGGTCCAACTCCAGTGTTTATGGGGGCAATCATAGGTCCGGACCTTCTTTGGACTACTATCAGTGAGGTAGGTTGCCCTCGCTCCAGCCACATCTGCCTCTAGAAGTACGGGTGTGGCTAACGGTCTCCAGTGGTGCCCACAGGGCCTAGGAGTCATCGAGGGCTATCGTACAGCAGTCGGCCCGGTGGTCACTCCAATACTAGGCCACTGCCAGTCTCGGCAGGCCCCTGTCACAAGCGGCAGCCCGAAGCCCATGGCTGCACAGGGATGGCAGTCCGCATTCATCTTTAGCCACACTCACTGCAACCCTGCCCTCTGCTCCTAGGCCAGCAGCCACCGACAGGATTTTCGGGGGTCGCAGGGCCTAGGACGGATGTCCCACCCTAGAGGGCATTGGCTGGTCCAGGTCAAGCTGCCATGTGCAGTGACGGCAGCCTCATCTCCGCAGCGATGGTTGCAGCCGCCATCTGCATCTTGGCCTAAGTCAGCCCTGCCCCAATTCTCCGCTCCATCACTCAAACACTCAGGTGCCTGCTCTTGTTGTGATAGCAGTGCCAAGGGCGGAAGCGACGGATGGGCTACAAAAATATCAGGAATGAAGATGGATGGGGCAAAGGCAGCTGAAGCATTTTAATGTGTGCCCATCTTCGTGCTCGACTTGGCCACACCTCTTAAAAACCTTTCTTGACAGTTAACAAATGATTTGCACATCACCGGTGTGTACGTCAAATTTTATTATCTCTAAAGGCTTTAGATTGTGTAGTGGCTGGACATACACATTAAGCTAGAACGTTGACATTTATGCATCCTGTGGTACCAATCATGCGACCTTGGACCAGCTGGAGTACGTCCTTGGCCACAGTACTCAGTTTAACAGAAAGTATGCCAACCACTCCTTTGCATATTCCGGTATGTCAGCCACTTGCTTCCAGCAGGCTATTAAGGCAGAGTGGTCCAGCATATCAAAGGACAAAAAGTGCTCCTAAACCATGAACTATGCAGCCATATCCTGATGATGGTTAATCTTCATAAATGAAACACTTTAATTGTGTTCATGTTACACCTTCACACTGCTGCTTTGGTGAGCATTAATAGAAATTCATTTTCATATCTATTTCACAATTCAAATATGGATCAGGATATGGAGAAAACAATTTATAACTCTGAACCTCCTGCAGTAGCATGCCTTCCAGTACAGCAGTCTCTCCAAAGAATATTCAGAACACCTACATATTAAAATATTTGGGAACCATTTGCTAAATGGTAAACCAAATAAAGATTCTCTGTTTCATTAATCAAACTATGAAATAAGAGTCTTATCCAAAGTACACATTTACCTGGTGCAAAGACTGTAAAATCGCCTTGATTTTAACATATTATCTCACTTAAGTAGTGACAATCATTCTGATACTTAAATGTTTCTATTCCCTTCAGAGGATATTTAGAATTTGGCAGTTGTTTAAAAAATATATTTGGGTCCTTCTGCTTTAAAGTCCTCTCCAGTACACCATATTCCGTACTCCATACAGACCCTAATAGTCTGCTTTCAAGAGTCAATGTGAATCCATGGGTGATGGTCTGCACAAAATAGCCACCAATATGTTGGCATTTGAACAAAGTCCACTACATGTTGATTGAAGTTTGATTAATAGCAGTGTAGTAGGCTGGTTGGCCCGGCCGTGAGGTGAAGCGCCACGTCCTTGCAACGGTTAGAGTGAGCTTCCATGCTGCTTGCAGGCATAATTAAGTTAATTCTGTAAAAATACTCTGTCTGCATAGTGCTGTCTCACAATTGTAGTGAGAGGATATGCCGGTGCTTAATTCCGACAACATCCAATTAGTGTGGGGCCAATTTGTAAAGGAGAATAAGAAGAAAAAAAAAGAGGAGAGGAGGGACACCAGAGGAGTGAGTTCGATTGTGGGCTGGCGTTGATAGACAAAAGCCGTTTCTTTGGTAGTGCTGGTGCTTTTCCTTGCTCTTCAAAGCGTGGGTGAAAACAATGGGAAAGCATTTAAAATTGTCAAATTTAATGGCCAAGGTGGAGTCAGCCGCAAGTCTTAAAGCAAAAACGCTAGCAGCCCAATTGAAGGCAGCATTAGCTGCGGCAATAGCAGAGCATAGTCAAAAGGCAAGGTCTGGCTCTATTATAAACTAAAGTTCTGTGAGCTCAGAAGAGGAGCCACCAGAATCCAGAAAGGACGTTGAAGCAAAGGCCTCAGTTATAGAGAACATAGCTCAAGGAGGGTCGGATGAAAGAATAAGACCAGAGGAAGAGCTGGGCCCACATGATCATGACTCAATTGTGTGAAAACAGGAAAGCGGAAAAGGGAAAGAAGATATTCCTCCTCTACAAGAACCTATAAAGGAGAAAATGGGCAAACCAAATCATCAAAATACCAAGGAGTATCTGCTATTCTCCAAAGGCAAAGCATCCTTGGCCACTCCGGCTGTGTCTGCGATACTACAAGGGCCACCAGATGAGACACAAATGAGTCCCTCGCTAAGTGATCATCCTACCCAGGACAATTGGACATCCAGGAGGGGGAGGGTGAACATAGCACCTTTCAAAAGGAAAATAGCCTTTCCGTGGATTGCCACTTCCACAGCAGCCACCACAACATCAGTCCCAGTTGTTAGGCAAAGAAGGACCAGCCGCTGCAGGGCTGCCAGCATGGATTCAGAAAGAAATTGGAAGGTCAGCTAAACAATTGCTAGAAGAGGGAAATCTCCTACAATGTCACATAAAAACTATGCTGAACCTTGTTTTAGAAGAGAAAAGAGGGCTCAAAACAACTCAAGCTAATGAGATAACATCTCTTCATCAGCGCCTCTCAAAGATTGAGGAGGCAGTGGACAGTTTTCCTGCAAGGATACAAGAAGTGGAATCAAGCCACAGAAGATCAGATGAATATTAGGCAGCAGCAGGTGAACTTGGTTAAAAAAGAAAAAACTTCACTTAAGAGTAAACTCGAGGAGCTTGAGAATCATTTGAGGTGCTCAAACATGCCTATAGTGGTGATCCCAGAGGGGAGCAAAGGGTCCCAAACTCTCCAATGGTTCAAGACTTTTATAAAGAAGAGTGTACTGCCATAATTTGCTGGAGATCTCACGAGCAGCAAGTAGCAAGAGCTCATCGGGTGCCTTCAGACCCTTTTCCAAACTCTGAGCTACCACGAACAATTTTGATCAACTTTGCCGACTACCGCATCAAAGAGCAGATATTATCTAAAGCAATCCAGAAGAGACAATTATCGATCAACGGTGTTTTTAGCTGTTGGATATTTGCTGATATGTCTGCAGTTGCCGCACAACGGTGAAAAGAGTTTGTTAAATTGTTATATCTTTTTAAGGCACAGGGCGCCTAGGCCGCAATAGCTCAGCAGTCAAAGTTAAGGGTGTTAGTGAGAGGGAAGTTCCATATGTTCGCAAATATAGAGGAAGCTCAGAATCTGCTGAGAGAAATCTCCACTCCAGAATAGCAGAGAATTACTAACCGTAAGATGAGAGGCTGTTATAGGAAGGGGGGACAGGTCACTTAGGGTGCGGCTCCATGACACCCCACAAGCGAGTCAATCCGGGGAGGGTGGAGACAGGCTTTGCGGGCTTATTCCTATCTCCAGGGGAGGGTAAGCTGTGGGGAGAATGTGGGAGTAGTTGGGTTTGGGGTGCAAAAAAGAAAAAAATGAGCATAATCATAGTAGAGAAGGTTTGGGAAAATAGATGATTGAATGGAACATTGCAATATCTAGGCATGAATTATAGAGATGGGTTTTAAGTTTTGGATAACATCGGTCAATGTAAATGGAGTATTGAACAAACAAAAGTATGGAGGGATAATAATATGGTTAGCGTCTTTTTCTCCACAAGTTCTTTTCCTTCAAGACACCCACTTGAAAACAAACACTCCAAAACATTTTATTCCTAATTTGTTTCCCAAAGTATTTTTTGAGTCGGCAGGGATGGCAATAAGGGGGGTTGCTATATATTTAGTCGGGGGCTAGACTGGAAGTTTATTCAAGTTTAGAGAGATCATCATGGTCGTTGGCTATGGGGTATGGTGAGTTTAAATGGGAACATCCTAAATTTTGTCAACTATTACGCTCCAATTGTAGATGATACAACATTTTAGGTCAGGATTAATGAGATGCTTAGAGGGATTATGGGCCAGATTATTTTTGTTGGGAGACTTTAACTATATTCAGGACCTGACTAAGGATACTTTGAACAAAAAAATAACAACTGAAGCCAAAGACTAAAAAAGTAATAGATGTCATAAAGCAAGATCACCAATTGATTGATCCATGTCGTAGAGCCCATCGGGAAGAATTAGAATATACCTGCTACTCCCGACAATTCCAGTCATCTTCCTGTATTGATTTTGTTTTCAATTTCTCGTTCTTTGAAATATACTGGCTCAGGTATAGGGACTAATTCATTTTAAGAACTTTCTTTGGTCAAATTGGAACTAGAAATACAGGAGGGCAGGAGGATAAGGTTGATGTGGCAGTTGGATTGACTCCTTTTCTCAAACCAAAAATGGGTACTTGCCACAAGAAAATTGATTCAAGACTTTTTTAAGGACAATACAGGCACAGCAGAACTTTTTTCAGTCTAGGGGGTCTTTAAGGCCTCAGTCCATGGGCAGATGGTGGCCTTTATGGCCACGCAGTCTATAATCTGTAGGACTCTCATAGCCAAACTTCAGCTGGCAATTGATACTGCTTTACTGCAGAAGAATGTCTCTTTAAGGGGAAAAGAGACAGTCGAGAGGCAGCTGGATAAAGCAAAACAGGAGTTACAAGAGTTTTTCATTATAGAAGGAATTAAAAGATCTCGGACATTCCAAGAGTGAGTTTATGAAGAGAGCCAAATGGGAGGCAAACTGCTAGCCTGGTAGACTAAAGTGAAACAGGAAGCAGCATTAATTACTGAAGTGTTGGAACCGAGTACAGGAGCTCTGGTGAATGACAAGGAAAGGATTGCCCAAGTGTTTGTGGACCACTATGATCAGTTATATGCCTCCAAATATAGAGTGGGGAAAGAGGCAATCCCATAATATTTTAACCACATTAACCTCCAGCATTCATCGAAAACCCAGGAAGAAGAGATTCAAGTAGCTATGTCAGCAGCCGAAATTCAGTTAGCCCTGGTCACAAAGTCAGGGGGAAATTCATGTGGAAATGATGGGTTCCCAATAGAATTTTATAAGGTGTTTGCCGAGGAATTAATACCCTTTTTAGCAGAGCTTTTTAATTATGTGAAATCGGGCAGTTTGGTACCCACAGCTTTTAAAGAATCAATTATTGTCAGTTTTGTAAAGAAGGGTGAAAACCCTACAGACATGAATTCATACAGACCGATCAGTCTTCTCAACTCTGGCTATAAAATTCTAATGAAAATTTGGGCCCGACACTTTACTCCTCTGGCACAAAAAGTGATCCACAAGGATCAGACAGTGTTTGTCGCAGGGAGCTAATGTCCACAAATAAAGGATTTTTAGTCCAGGCACTTGATTTTTTTTAATAGCAATCAAACTCCAGCACTTATTATGATGGTCGACGAAGAAAAAGCTTTTCATTTGGCAAATTGGGATGTTCTATTTTTTGGTCTGGGAAGGTATGGGATTCCTCCCCAGGTTATAAACATGTTATGCAATATCTATCAAGGGGCAGGGCACAGGCTTTTATTAACGCTAACCTGGCTGGGATAGTGAACATTAATCGGGGGACAAGGCAGGAGTGCCCGTGCTCTTCACCTTTTTTATCGATCCCCTTGCCACCAGAATTCATAGTAATGGGGAGATAAAAGCATCATTATTAGGAATGGCCAAACTAAAGCTGTTCGCGGATGCCATTATCCTCTATCTTAGTCTGGAAAGTCAGAATATTGCATTAACATTAGCAGAATTTGCACAATTTGAATTGATTGGAGGGTAGAGAGAGTTTGCTGGATGAGTGGTTGTTACTATCACTCACATTGATAGGTAGTGTTGCCCTTATAAAAATATCTATTTTACCCTTAATTTTCTATTTACAAATGTCCCTATAAAAATCAATATACTCTCTTTTAAAAAGTTAGAAACAATGTTCAGAAAATTTGTCTGGAGTAAAAAGGTATGGAGGGTAAAATGCGCAGTACTCCTACTTAACATTAATCAGGGAGGGCTTGCACTTCCCAAAGTCCGTACATATTATGAAGTAGCCTTCTTAGATCTAATAATCTGTTTAGTCGACTGCAAGTGATCAGTTGATAACTTTTTTTGGATAAAATAGTGCAGGAAGCTGGATCGCAGATTCTGGTATTTTTTAAAACAGCTGAACTCCCCCAAAAAACGTGGTACAAGACTTTGCAGGAATACACTTCTAGACTTCAGGCTTTTTATTCCAAGCAGGTTTGTTCCACTGGGTTTTATTATTTAAAACTAGCAGAACGTAAAAGCTTGGACCTCCAAATATAGAGCAGTCATCTTAGGTTTTGGAACAATCTGTGATTTTAAGGCGCTAGGGCACTTTTTAATTGGTGGCAGAGTTATTACTTGGAAAGAGGTCCAAGCCCAGTGTGGAAACCGGAGCAAGCTTTTCTTCTTCGGATATGCACAGATTATACATCTGTTAAATAAGTACAGTCTCCCATCTAGTTCGGACCCAACTCCACTAGTGGCTGTGTTATTTGGAGCAAAGTTAAGATGGGTGTGAAACTGGCATTGTCTTTTACGGTCCCAAGGGGAGTCAAAGGTGGTTAATAAATTCTTATAAAAAGTGACCCAGGAGACACAATGTATGCTCTCAAACAGGGATTGGCAAGGCATTTCACAACTGGGTAGCAAGGCCTTAAGAGTGGCCAATTTGAAAAGAATGGCTTTTTTGTCACGCTGGTTGGCCTACTATACTCCCAAAGCTCTTCATAAGATACATCTGGAATTAGAGAATAGATGTTTTGGCTGCCAGTTGGCAGGCAAGGGAGGCTGGCTTCACACTTTTTTCACCTGCCCAAAGCTAGGACACTTTTGGGAAAGATTCATCTCTGCTCTAAGCCGGGGATTACAGAAAAGACTGGACCTTGAGGCAGATGTAGCACTTTTTGGTATCACCAGCCAGAGACAAAACCTAGCAATGTCGAGAGCGGAGGAGTCATTCATAGCAATTGCTTCCCTTGTTGCGCGTTCTCTGATACTTCAGAATTGGCAGTCACTCAAAGTATCTACTTATCCCGAATGGTTTAATAAAATGATATGTACTAGGAAATTTAAGGAAGAATATGGTAAGAGAGTAGGTGCCATTAAAAGATTTACTACTGTATGGAAATATATGGAGAGGCTGGAGATCATTCCTGAAAACTAGGGCCATGATGTAATGAGAAGTTTCTAACAGGAAAAAGAAAATGCACTTTAGCACTGCACTTTAGTACTAACAGGATTGGTAAGCACTGCACTTTATTAAATGGTAATTGGTTGCACTTTGGTAAGTTTCTGTCGAGGATAATTTTCTAGCACCATATCCAGATGGTAAATAAACACGCTTCACTTTATGGAAAGATCCACATAGAAGCTTACGTTAATTTGATGCAGTAATATTTATTTGCGAAATTTGGCATGTTGCAGTTTATACATACCTTTATTGTCTAATTTAATATATAGACAGGGATGTGTATTTATCAAATTTATTGCATTAATTCCCTTTTTTATCTATGGTTCTGCTCAATAAAAAAAATTAAAAAAGAATTTATCTGGCTAGAGTTCCACATAAGGGTAGCGGAATCACTTGGGAAGGAACACCCTTTATCGCATAGCAGACCAGTAGTTCCAGCTCTGCAGGTCTACGATGCGAAGGCAGTTAGCACAGCATTGTTCGGAGCAGAATTGTGGGATTTTGAGAAGACCCACGACCTCTGCAGATCCGAGCATAAATTCCTTAGGGATTTAGTGATGCTGCCCAAATATGTTCCTCTCACCCCTCTTTTGCTTGATATGGGCAGACGATCAATTGGCGATGTGGCAAGGCTCCGCCCATTGCTCTTCTGGGCTCACATTAGGCGAACCACTGAGCTTTTACCTTATGCAGAAGCCCTATCTGAGGTCATCAGGCTTGACATAGGTAGAAAAGTGGGTTGGATATCTAGAGCTCTATTACGATGCCCGCCCGCCACCACAACAGCAAAAGGGACCGCCCGCCATAGGTGCGGTGGTCCTGCCATTCAAATTAGGATGCGCCCACCACACTGGCAGGCGCATCACGCATTTTTTACAATGCGGTGGGCGGTGCTTTAAGCAGCACCCGCCGCAATGTAAAAAATGCATGTGGGTATTTGCATGCACAATGTGACAGGCACCGCGCAGTGCCTGCCACCTTGTGCATGCAAATGCAGGGTGGTGCCGTAGGTACACCCCATATGCACCCCACACCCCCAACATCCTGGGGGCACCGCTATAGGCCCCCAACAGCAAAAAACGCATGTCTTTCCATGGCAGCAACGCCACCATGGAAAGGTTGCTCTCCGCCGGCATCCTGATATGGTTGGCGGTGCCTTACAGACACCGCCACCATATTGTGGCAGTTTTCCGCCCGGTCGACGAGTCGACCAGCGGAAAAGCAGCGGACAGTCTCCCCTCAGCCATCCTAATGTGGCGGGGGGGTCAATTATGGAAGGATGGCAAGCGGATCGCCCCCGCCGGGCTAGCGGTGGCTACCGCCTGCCCGGCGGGGATGATCCACCCGCCATCCTAATAGGCCCCCTAGTGTCAGGAAATGATGTTAGCTTTAGGGCTTCAAGTTCATTGGGACAACCAGAATCCACCGAGGAAAGAAGAGCTCAAGCGCCTCTACTGGGAATGGGTGGATCAGCAAGAATCCAGTAAATTAAACATAGGGAGGTTAACTGCAGATTTTTACCTTCACAAGCAGGATAGATACTTAAAGACTTTTTTAGATATAATCAAGGTCCCTTGGGATAGGACATTGTATATCCATTTCAGGTTTGGAACACTTCCCGTTCTTGACATTACATCTAACTGGCACACATGCAACCCAATGTCTAAGAACTGTCCATGCTGCAAGGCTCCGGTAGTAAGCGTCGCCCATGTCATGTTTGCTTGCCAGGTATATTCCATGCCCAGGGCGAAGTGGCTTAAACCAATATGCCAAACCTTGGGCACACAGGATCATCGCATTGCCCTGCGCATTCTTAGATCAGACCCTAGACCGCTTTTTGTCTGCAGTGTGGCTAAGTTTCATAGCCACGCTTGGTCTATAAGATGAATGATCTTGACAGGAAAGCGGTAGCTGCTAGCAGCATGAGGGTTTCATACAGTTGATGGAGGGGTCCCAAGATGGCAAACTACGTTTTATTTATACAATTTTGCACGTGCGCCTTATTGTTTTTAGTCTCCCCAAAATGTTCCCTTGAGGGGCGATTTCAAAAAGGGCTTTCCTGTTAATGCACTTTAATACATTTGAGTGCACCCACCCCCTTTTTAGAATGTATTTTATGTATGTTTTTATTCTGCCATGTTATATAACCATGATACTCACAGCTCTATTTGCGGAACAGCATGCTGCACTTTGGTTGCAGCGGGATATTTGGATTGCTTGATTGTATATATCTGTCTGAAATATGCCATTGTATCACTTGAACCTTTTTATCTCTTTTTTATTTAAAATGGTGTTTTTATAGCTTTTATGACGGGATCTGTTGAAATAAAGCATATACAAATTAACATACCTGTAGTGTCTAATTTAATATGTATACAGGGATGTATATTTATCAAATTTAGTGCATTAATTCCCGGGTTTATCTATGGTTCTGCTCAATAAAAAATGTTTTTTTACAATGTATCTGGCTAGAGTTCTTTGGACATTTTAAACTATATTTACAAGTGGTCTTTAAAACTACACAATCGCGATGTTTTAATTCAAATCCATTTAGCAAAGAGCCAGTACCCATGAAAAAGTAAAGATGTTGGTACATAAACAAGTAGGATATCCAGGCTAGAGGCATAGTATCATTCAAATTTAAGTCACTTAACAGGCCTAAAAGAATATGTGCTGGGTTCTATGAGCTACCAAATTGGACATTCTAGTTACTTGTTCATGACATCCACAATCAATATCTATGTGGCTGATCTTGTCTCTGGTGGAGGTGGCTCCCGTGGTAGTGAGATTGAAGAAGTCTTCAAAAACATTTTATTGTACACTTGAGGGTGAGGAATTAGATAAACTGTGATTAGATTGGAGGGTAAAGGGCATGTTGGAAGATGTGGGGGGAGCTTACATAAGAAGCAGAACGAGTGAAGGAGATGTAATAATGTCATTGTGATGAAAAATGCTTCCAGGTTCGTGCTATGAGAACAGTAGTTTTTAAAATGTATAACGCCATCTGTAATGTAAATGAGGTTTTGGGGGTCAGAATTGAAACTGGTGTGGTTGGGTTTGTGGCGAATCTAAACGTTTGGACTGGGCAAATGGAGGGAGGAACAAGGAGCATTGTAGCTTAGTTATCGATCAAACTGATTCAAACGAGAGCCACTAAAGAAGTAGAACATCTCAGCTTCAGCCCTTTATGTAATATGCGGACCAGAGACTGGTCCAAAGGAGTACTGTAGGAAGTGTTTCAGTTCTGCTCCCCTTCTTTGCTGGATGTTCTGATGCTGCTGCGAGGACATTTAGAGGGCTATATGGCGCAACGGAGCATGATAAGCAAAAGCAGTGCTTTTATAGGCCTAGCAAGTCCTCACTGGAGCTCTCCTCTGAGTAGTAGTAGGCAGTCACTTGATTTTGTTCCTTGCTTCTCTTCTTTGTGCCAAACACATTCATATTTTACAACCCTTTCTGCAGTTATCTTAAATAGGTCAATGAATGTATCTTTATGCATGACAACTGGTTTGTGTGAAGAATCCCTAGGTCATCTTTCGTAGCTTGACACAACAAGTCTTCCTCATTGGATATGTCTGAGGCATATGTCAAACTACTATAAAAACATATTGCTGCAATAAGGTAACAAACTTAAAAAAGGCCTATCCCAAGATAGTGAGAAACATTTAATAAGAGGAAGTTGAATATCACAGAAATTAAGAAAATCAGATAAAGGGACCAGAAGTTGTAGAAAAAAACAAACGAACACATTTTAGGAAACCATTGGAAAAAGTCAATGAATAGTTTCCTATGGCAAATTAAAAAAATGTTCTAAGAGGCCTTCATGTTGCTGACTAGACCATAGCCAGCCTTAGTGATTGACTGGCAAGTGACTGGATAAGGATAAATGTAGAAGTGGGCGAGCCAATAAATTAAGAGGGAGAGCCAGATTCGAAACAAGGGTCTGGCTTTGTTCTTACAGCCTGTGTATGAACCGAATATGTCTCATTACATCGCATACAAATACCACGCGTCCCATTACAACACGGGTATTACTACGCGATGTCAATGACAACGACATGCCATTATATCGCAAAATTTTACCACGACTATGCCTTTACCACGCATGCCATTACAATGCAAAGGCATGCGTGATAAAGCTATACTCATGGTAAAAGTTTGCAAGGTAAGTGACTCTAACCTACCTTACCCTAAACACTAATGTAGTACCCCTGCACAACCCTTTCCCGACCCCCAGTCCTCTCCCTACAATAACACTACGCTACCCTGCACAACCCCCCGAACCTTCTCTAAACCCTTAAATACTACCCCCTGCATGACCCTCCTCCTACCCCAAGTTCAGTCCCTACACTAAAACACTACCCTGCACGACCCCCCGACACTACCCTAAACCCTAACACACTACCCTACACAAACACTACAACACTACCCTAAACCCTAAATCACTACCCCCAGCACGACCCTCCCCCTACTCCCAGAACAGTCCCTACACTGAAACATTACCCAGCATGACCCCCCGACACTACCCTAAACCCTAAAACACTACACAAACACCACAACACTACCCTAAACCCTAAAACACTACCCCCAGCACGACCCTGCCCCTACCCCCAGTCCGGTCCCTACACTGAAACACTACCCTGCACAACCCTCCCTGACACTACCCTAAACCCTAAAACACTACACTACACAAACACTACAGCACTACCCTAAACCCTAAACACTGCTCCCAGCACGACCCTCCCCTTACCCCCAGTCCAGTCCCTACACTGAAACACTACCCTGCACGACCCCCTGACACTACCCTAAACCCTAAAACACTACCCCCAACAAGATCCAGCCCCTACCCCCAGTCCGGTCCCTACACTAAAACACTGTCATGCGCAACCCCCAGACACTACCCTAAAACACTACACTACACAACACAAACATTACAACACTACTTTGACATTGCCCTAAACACAACAAAAGTAACCCCCACCTCAAGCGCAATCCCGCTTACCTCACTCTCCTCGTGGTTGCTCTCTGCTGCTTCCAGCATCATCTGAGGGGCAGTGCACGTCGTTGTGAGGAAACAGCCTCTGTTTCCTCACAACCATGTGGATAGCCATTACATCCCATGTGTTATAAAAGCGCATGCGATGTAATGGTATGCGTAGTAATGGCTACGCATTGTTACACCGCATACGTTGTAACGCATGCGATGTAATAGTATTGCGTGGTAAAATCCGCGTTGAAATGGCTGTTTCGCGTATGAACCGAGCCCTAAAAATGTTTTCTATGTAAATCATTCAATAAACATCACATAAATATGATAAAGTGTCTTCAATATTCAAAGAAAGTGTATTCTTTCAACATGTGAAAGCTTTGACAGTAGTATGTCACGTTATAGCACTGCACTTAGAAGTACTTATTAAAAGTGATAATTTTTATACATTAACGTAGAACTATGCCTACCTCCATCCCTATATTGGTGACAGTACCAGTAGTGAAAGAAGAAGCGAGACAGTTGTCATACATACTCTTTGTGTGGCCTAGATTTTTATAGTGCAACACTATAGTCTAGTAAATTAAACACAGTAGGTTTTTGTACAGCTGGTATACTGAACGCACGCATTTGAAAGTTCGGCGAAAATTAAGTTTCAGTGAAATAAAATATTTGGCTAAGATCACACAATTTAAGCAAGGGAGACCCAATTTCCGGTGCGAAAACTCAAACCTGGTTCCCAAGTTCCAATGTCGGCAGCTCTGGCCATAATGCTGCATCCTGGTTAGAGTGAGGGTGGTATGCAGAAGCCAAATGAAAGCTTGGCTCATTATAGGCTTAAGATTTCAACAGGGCCTTGAGTTGAAACAGACACACAATTCAGGCTCGAGTCTGGGTCGAGCTTTCAGGGGCACACCCACCTCTAAATAAAAGCTGGTGGATAGTCCTGCTGGACGTTTTTACCTTTTTACCATCAGACTTAAAGCCTTTTCCGGAGATAAGAAATGTTCAGCTGAACAAGCCTGGCCGGTTGCACATTGCTATACAAGGTTGGATGACTTGTGTTAGATTTGGGGGTCTCCAGTTTGCAGAGGTAGGTACCTTTGTCCAAGTAGGGGCCCTTGCGTATATTCAGGGTAAGGGCGTACACTCCTAAAATAACCCCTGCTCACCCTCATGGTAGCTTGGCACGAGCAGACAGGCTTATCTCAGAGGCAGTGTGTAAAGCATTTGTGAACACATACAGTAACCAAGTGATAACACTGCAGATGGACACCACACAAGTTTTATATAAAAAATAAGTATTCTTTATATAGACTTATAACAATACCACAAAACGACAAAAATCCACAATACTGTACTTAAAATGGTAGAATTAGCTTAGTTCTCTTTAGATGTTACAATGCGACACTTTGAGTTCAATGTACCTTAAGATGCGTAGCGCAATACAACGAAAGTGTTGCAGGGAAGGTGATGCGTTGGTTCCTTACACGCAAGAATGGTGATGCGTCGGGTCTCTACTGCTGCGTAGGGGATCCGTTGGTTCTTCTCTGCGAGGGGAGGTGAGGTGTCGGTTTCTTACTGTGCTTCTGTTGCGATGCGGCACGCAACGCCGTGATGCGATGCAGATCCGGTGCAAAGAAAAAAAGATGGCATCTTTTATTGATGCGCCACGGAGCGCGACAGGCCCTGCGACACGCTTCTCGGTAATGCGGCGGCGTCTGCTGCGACAACGATCCTCTTCTCCGATGGTGCGGGACGCTCCGGCAACAATGCGAGCTGCAACAGGCCCTGCGACATGCTTCCCGGTGATGCTACGGCATCTGATGCGGCGTCGATCCTCTTCTCCGGTGATGCAAGTTGCTTCGACAACGATGCGAGCCGCGACAGGCCCTGCGACACGCTTCCCAGTGATGCGACGGTGTCTACTGGGACGTCGATCCTCTTCTCCGGAGAGGCGCTTTAGGGACCCTGCGATGACTCAAAGGTTCTTCTGGGCCACGACAGGCCCTGCGGCACGCTTCCCGATGATGATCCTCTTCTCCGGCGATGCGAGGCACTTTCTCGTTGTGAAGCAACAGCAGCAGTTCGGCGACACGCTTCTTGCTCGTGAGTCGCGCTGCCAGCTTCTTGCGACGAGTAGTCCCTCGAAAGCCTCTCAAAACAGCAGGCTCTTCCAAACAACTCTTGGGGAGCTGGTGGGTGAAGTCTGTTGTCCCTGAGACTTCAGCAGAAGGCAAGCCCTTGAAGATCCTTCACAAGTTGACTAAAGTATACACAAAGTTCCTTCTCCTCTCTTTGGCAGTCAGGCAACCACTGCAGGCCAATCCCTCAAGCTTAGGGATCGTCTCTCCTCAGTCTCTCCAGTTCCGCTCCTCAGCAAACGTTTCTTCTTGTTTCCCAAAGTGATCTAAAGTTCTTGGGTTTGGGTCCCAATATTTATACCCAGTTTCTCTTTGTTCTCTGAAGGCAGAGAGGCCATTGCCTAGTCCAAACCAGTCCTGGAGGACTCTGTTTACATGACTCATTCTTTCCTTTCACCGTGCAGGGCAGAGACATCAGACGTGCCACAGGAGGTGGAGCCAGCATTGTGGACGGAAGGCACAGTCCTATTCAGGTCCCAGGTGCAACTCCTCCCACCCATCTAGATGCAGATCTCTCTATTCAGCCCTGTGCTGACTCACCCTGCCTCCTGGTAGCCCCCAGCCCCTGTCACTCAAACTCCAGACAAGGAATACACAACCTAGCAGAGGCAGGCCTGGATGGTTTAGACAAGAAAATACCTACTTTCTAAAAGTGGTATTTTCAAACACAGAATGTTAAAACGAACTTCACTAAAAGATGTATTTATCATTCTGAGTTCAGGCATACTAAACTCAAATTTCTACCATGTTCTTGAGTCAGTTAGGATTATAAGATGTAATAATGAAACTGCCCATTCTGGCCTATGGGGAACAGGTAGCCTTGCAATAGTGAAAAATGAAAATGGCTGTAATTCACTATTAGGACATGCCACACACACCAGGGCATGTCCTACCTCATACTTACAATGCACCTAGCCCTTGGGCCTACCATAGGGGTGTCTGATATGAAGAAAAGGGAAGGTTTAGGGACTGGCAAGTGGGTGCACTTGCCCAGTCAGCATGGCAGTCCAGACTGCCCACAGGCTCTGCAATGGCAAGCCTTAGACACACTTTAACAGGCGGCTTCTGTGGGTGGCGTGGCACAACCAGTGCTACAAGCCCACTAGCAGCATTTGGATCACCAGCCCTGGGCACTCCTGGTGCACTGTACTAGGGTCTGACAGGTAAACCAAACCAGCCAATCATGGAATCACTAATCCATACATCAATTCACCATAGGGAGCACTTGCACTGTGGCACTGGATAGCAGTGGCACAGAGCCCAAAGCATCTAACATCAGCAAAAACACATGAGGCAACAGCAAAAAATGGAAGGGAGACCCACGCCAAGGTACCAGGTCTAACAACTTGGTTGAGTGATCCTGCTGTAGCCTTGAAACTCATTCTTTAAGCTCAACGTGAGAAAATACATTAAGATGAAGTCCTCTAATCTTCACGACTGGCTCATCAAACTTCAGTCAATGGTTTCCAAATCCCAGAGGCTTCCCCAAGATCATTTTCTCATCCACATGACAATGCCCAGTTCAAATGGGCATTTAGGGACTCTCAGACCACAGGAGAGCAATGTCTTACTATCAACAAGGAGATGATGGATGGAGCGCTGAAACTTTTCAGACACTCACCCCCAGTCACAGATCTGGGTTGAATCCATCATCATTCTTTAGCTCACTTCGCCAGCTCAGTTCAGATGCATCTATATGCACATCAGTCTTGACCCTGTGCCTCTTGGGAACAGTCCAAACTGCCAAGCCAGGTCTTTCCTGAATCTAAAACAAGCATCCTGGGACCGGTTTCTGGGTAACACACTTCATCAGCCAGGCTAGCTTGAATCCAGTGGCAAAGTGGGCAAGGGACCCACATCTGGGCATACCCTGCCAAATTAGGGCTAACAAAGCAAACACAAGGAGATGATGCACAGAACGCTGAAACTTTTCAGACACTCACCCAGAGTCACACTGGTCCAAGGAAGACATGGTTGGAAGTTCGGGTTGGACAGTTCCCATGAGGCACAGGGTCAAGGCTGTTTTGCATAGAGCTGTGTCTGAACTAGGGTGGCGAAGTGAGCTAAAGAACGATGCTGGATTCAACCCAGATCTGTGACTGGGGATGAGTGTGTGAAAAGTTTCAGCGCTCCGTCCATCATCTCCTTGTGTTTGCTTTGTTCTCCCTAGGTTGGCAGGGTATGCCCAGATGTGGGTCCCTTGCTCACTTTTCCACTGGATTCAAGTTAGCCGGGTTGATGACGGCTGTTAGCCTGAAACTGGTCCGAGGATGCTCGTTTCCATCCAGGGAAAACATGGCTTTGCAGTTCGGGCTGGACTGTTCCCATGAGGCACAGGGTCAAGACTGATTTGCACATAGCTGTGTCTGAACTGGGGTAGCAAAGTGAGCTAAAGAACAATGATGTATTCAACCCTGATCTGTGACTCGGGGTGAGTGTCTGAAAAGTTTCAGTGCTCCGTCCATCATCTCCTTGTGTTTGCTAACTATCAACCCTATACATAACACAACAGAGCACTACATCCACTGACGCTAATCACACACTGTAGACAGATTAATTGTGCATGTTTTAGCTAAACAGAAACATGCGCTGTGTGTCTGTTCAGTCAGGGCTTTCAGTGGGCTGAGTGTTAAGCACCAGCAGTTTTTAAAAGGAGGCCTCAAAACAGGCCCCTAATGGGCTCCTTTTTTATGCCCTGGCACTGGCAGTCCATGTTTTTTCCAGACAGCAGTGGCAGCATGCACATGAATGTACGTCTGCTGATTTTGCTCACTTCTCACTAGTGGAGAAGTTACGGCATGACATCATGCCAGGTAAGGTTGTAGGGAAGGGAAATCTTTTAAATAGAGTCCTTTTCTCTCTGGATTTCCGTTCTCTTTGTGCAATGCAGGAGCAGCATCGTCGTGGTGTCACCCAATACTTTTTAACTGAATCATGACACCTTCATTCCTCTCTTGCTTAACCTACTACAAAACTGCCAGTTCCACAGAACACACACCACTCACTTGCTCTTATATCCCCAAATGGTTATGTGTAAATGCAAGCCACACCCATAAATCCACACCTACAAAAGATTAACTTTAAACTTGAGAACCATGTTATTTGGCATTTTTATCATTTGAAGCCAAAACATCACATTGGGGTGCGTGATGAGAGGTCCTTAAATCCCCGCTTTGCTTTACAGGGTTGGTGCAGACAGGAAATGTGAAATGTTGCAGCTAGCGACCTTGAGCGATTAAATTTTTATAGTTGCAAATGAGTTTGCTCAAAATCCATCACAGAGAAATAAATTATCTGAAGTGAGGGCCTAATACTCATAAACAAAAGTTGGCATTACATGATGGAATCGGGTGTGAGTAGTCAATTGATTGTAGCACATTCTCTGCGGTCATAAGTAAATAGCATTTGCAGTTTTTAGTGGTTTGTCATTCCCAGAGCTACTGTCATTCAGACGTCAGGCAGACCTGGAACGAGGGGGTCAATGTTGGACACGTAATTGTCCCTTACCCTTGACTGCATGGATGGTGAGCTGCTGTTCGTTTACAGTTGGGGTGATAATAGTGATAAGCTATGGAGGAAAGGATGATTGTGCACATTGCTGCTTAGCCCTACTGGTTTTGTTGGACGCTCCCAGTTTAAGTAGTAGTTCACAAATTGAGAAAAATGTCTGTACTCAGTGGTATTAAAATTATTCAATGTGCATTTGTCAAACTGAGTAAAGTCTGCACCCCTACTGTGTGCAGTGTTTATTATTGTCAGTAACATAATTAATTGCATTTGTCGTTATTTTAGTTGGTTGTAGTTGATGCAGAGATGAAAAAAAAGTCCTTCTGTTAGCATGCTGTAAACAATACAGTCTTGCGGAAGGGGGACCGTACCCTATAGGGCTAGCCAAACTGTTTGTCAACAACTGCACCATTACAATGAGGCGGAACACATTACTAGTTATCATGATTTAGGCCATGCCACTAACTAGATTGGCCACACCTCTTTAATAAGTTTGCCATGCCCCTTTTAGCCCGCAGTTTTTTACCACACTTAAAGCCGTGTTCAGCTTCGTGATCAGTGTTTGATCAATGCTACCGGCAGGGTAGACATAAAAGTGAAGGGCATGCTGTCCCAGGCTCGAGGCAGGTGGGATGCTTGCAATAAGAGCTGCTGAGTGGGTGGTGATCTCAGTATTTCATTGACAGGCTCATCTGACTCAGCCCTATTGGCCTGTACTGTCAGCTCAGTGTCCTCTTGACCTTCGTACTGCCACAGTGCCATCCACAAAAACTTGATTGTTGCTCCCTCCTTTCCCAGTCAAGCAGAATTGAAGTATGTTGTTCATCGCTGTGATTGTCTGGCTGCCCTTGGTAAAATCCTTTGTGCGCTTTCTATGATATGTGATATTTCAACTTTATTTTGTATGAAGGGTTGACTCGCTCAGCAGTACAAAGCTTTGAGGTATCCGTCCCTGGAATTAATAGAGGCAGGCAAGCCAAGAAATAGACAGGGAGAGCCCAGCTGAAGGTCTGGATTGGTACACACGTCCAAAGCATGAGCCCAGCCTTGAAAATATAGCATGTAAAATGCCCAACAAATGTGTAAAAGTATAGAAAATACTTTAAGATTAAATAAATTGTGTCATTGATATTTGGAACTATTTCAATCTAGTATGTTATAGACTATTAAATGATGTATATTAGAGGGTGTAGAGGGCCCACTAAACTGAATTACTCAAGTAAAACGATTCACAGTGAATTACAGTGATATGACTAAGATCACAAAATGCGGTCAAGTGGGAAAGCTGAGATTTGACCCAAAGGAATCTCAGACTCTCATTGTGCAACTTAGCCACTGGACATATCTTCTTCTCTATCCCTTTGAAAAGCAAAGGACAGTGCTTTTGTTAATTTCTATAGGAACTAAATAGTACACTATTTAAAATACAAGATGTTTTTCTAAAACGAAAAGTGTAGATGTAAGTGAGTGGAAGACACTATTTGTATGCTTTATTGAGCACACAACTTTACATTTCTTTGGGACAATCGTACTCCTCACCTGTTGGCTGCACCCCTCAGGGAGTCAGCCTTGCTACAGAAACAAGGAAACCTTTCAAAGTATGAGCATGTTCTTTTAAAAATGGCCGGAAAAAGTTATGCTTTTTTGTCAGGCCATTAATGGGAATGTGCTGAAAACCTGCACTATTTTACAAAATTATTTTAAACTTTTCCCAGCAGAGGCCTTAACTTGTTGAACCCTTCTTGTTGCAGCTATGCTCCTTGCGTCCCACCATGTTCAAAGTTCAACAGGTGCTCGTGTATGATTAATTTCTGGTATTAGTTTTGTTCGCCCAAGCAAACCATTCCATGCATTCACTTCAGTTTCTTTCTGATAGATTCAGGTAGTAGAAGTTAGAGGTGATTATTAGTGGGAACAGAAGGATACATGTGTGCATGCAGATGTTTGGTGGGGTTAATAGATGAGTTAGACGAGATTAAGTAGTATTGGGTTGCAGGGGTATAGCTTGCAAGAAAAGGAGAGGTTGTGATCTTTAGAATGAGCTGTGGGATATTTACAGAACTACATTAATAGTGGTTACAGTAAACATGCATGTGACTTAGAGAAGGTTGTGATAAGAGAGAAAAGGCATGAAGAGAATGGAAAGGAATGGAGATAGCCCTTTGAAAGGAAAAAAAGAGAAATGACCATCAGAAGTTTTAAGTAAAGACCAGTTTTTCATACGGGTTTTAGGAATATAAAGGACGTTTTGGAGGTAGCATGCAATTTGAAGCTGCAAGATTGTAGAAAGAAACAATATTTGAACCTGAAGATAGTGCTACAGTAGGTACTCTGATAGGCAGTGCTATGGTGATGAGAGACTCAAATCCACTAATTAGATACAGGGTAAAGGGTTATGTGTACAAAATGTGGGTCTCTGCCACTTTGAAAAGTGTTCACCTTATTCAAAGACAGAATGTTGTTCAAATATTGCTCGGCTCTGCTAAATGTTCCAGCTCATAGGGGTACTGGAGAAATGGGGGAAAGAGTGTGATGTATCAGTGTACTAGTCGAATTGGAAGACTGTTATTCAGACAGTGAATAAGGAGATTATGATAAACACAGATTTGCGTGTCTGCAGCTCTCTCTTCTCTGTGTTTCCCCTCCAGAGAGTTTTATCAAAAGGTAATCACTAAGGCTCCAGTCACCCTTCAATCAAGCTCAATGTATGTATGTATATATATATATTCACTTAAAAAACCATAGGTTTCACACATGTTATAGTTAGGTGGACATTTCACTCGTAAAAAAACAATGAAATTCCACCGTTATAGTTAGTTCAGATAACTATAACTCGCGCGCCCGCAATCCAGTGCTCATGACGTCACATATTTCATCACTCATGACATGGTCAGTGGCATCACTCATGACATCACTGATGACATCATCCTTGTGATAGAGTGGCGGTCGCGCGAGTTATAGTTATCTGAACTAACTGTAACGGTGGAATTTCATTGGTTTTTTACGAGTGAAATGTCCACCTAACTATAACATGTGTGAAACCTATGGTTTTTTAAGTGAATTTGCAAGGTTTTTTAAATGCTAATTCCTAACTATAACGTGTGTGAAACCTATGGTTTTTTCAGTGAATTTGTACGGTTTTTTAAATGCTAAATTTTTTTTGATTATTTTTTTTTTAATGGTTTTTTACCGTGCGCGGACCCCGCAATTTAAAAATATATATATATATATATATATATATTTTCACACTTCGGGGTCCTTTAGGGACCCCTGACAAAGGCTAGGGGGTCAGGAACTCTCTACCCCTCCCCCTTTTCACGTTCGCCACCTCTCTTTTTCACTCTCGCACCCACAACAAATAAAATGGTGGCCGACACTTCCTGATTTCGACTGATTCGAACTTTGACTGACATGTAACCACCAATCAGAATTACGCTCGCGCACGTTAGGATGCGCGCACCGTGCGCGCACGGTGCGCGGCTATAGATATGTATGTGCTTTTAAATGCAATTTTCTCAGGAACTACTGAACAGATTGACTCCATATATGCAAAAGGCACTTCCCTGACCTGAGGACTACCTCTCTGCCAAATTTCAAGTAATTCTGTTCAGCCGTTCGGGCTGTACCTTCGACTAAAGGTCCTATGGGAAAATGCATGGGGAAAACGCGTTTTGGGACCCCCCTCTTTTCTCGACCCCCGCTTGACGAATCACCCCGAGACTTTCAGGGTAGGAGCTGAGCGGAGCGCCCCATTAGTTTTGAAAATTTTGCGAGGATTCGTCAACCGGCGCCAAAGTTACTCGAAATAGAATTTTCAGATTTCCTATGGGAACTCAGTCCTAACTATAACTATCTGCTGGCGACTGCCAGTAGATAATATATATATATATGTATATCTGACGTCATCAGCAGTGGATTGCGGTCGCGTGAGTTATAGTTCCCTTTACTAACTATAACGAGGGAATTTCATTGGTTTTTTACGAGGGAAATGTCCAGCTAACTATAACATGTGTGAAACCTATGGTTTTTTAAGTGAATTTGCAAGGTTTTTTAAATGCTAATTCCTAACTATAACGTGTGTGAAACCTATGGTTTTTTCAGTGAATATATATATATATATATTACCTACTGGCGGTCACCAGTAGGTAGTTATAGTTAGGACCTAGTTACCATAGGAAATCGTAACATTCTTTTCCCAATAACTTTGGCGCCAGTTGACGAATCTTCGCAACATTTTCAAATCTGGTGGGGCACTCCGTTCAGCTCCTATCCTGAAAGTGTTGGGGTGATTCGTCAAGCATGGGCCGAGAAAAAATGGGGGTCCCAAAACGCATTTTCCCCATGTTATTTCTCATAGGAAATTTTAGACACGGCTACAGCCCGAACTGCTGAACGGAATTACACCAAATTTGGCAAAAAGGTAGCTCTTGGTTCAGAAAGCGCCCATTTTTTTAAATGGTGTAAATCAGTTCAGGAGTTCCTGAGAAATTCAAAAAATATTGGTGAAAAAATATTTTTTTCCGTAGGAAACTTTAGACACTGTTATAGCAAAAACTGCTGAACGGAATTACACCAGATTTGGCAAAAAGGTACTGCATGGCTAAGAAAGCGAAAGGAGAAGATAGAGTCTCTGTAGGTTATGTGTTCCACCCTAGGGAATCTCTCCTATTGGATATTAGTGCCCTCACACACCCTTGCGAGTGTCATGCTTCATCATCGGGTGTTGCTCCTCATGGGGGTGGCGCTGCAATCCCCCACGGGCCCCGCAAGAGGGCTCTTTATCAGAGATCTTTTTGTGTGAATGCCGCAGTTGTGCATGTGGGTGTGAGGGCCTAGAGCAGGGAAGGGTGATAGTGGTGTGTGTGATAGTGTCTTACAATAACCCTTCGGAACCGTGGGGATAGCTTTATTCGTCAGTCCGAGGGTAGAGTTAACAGTAACAGAACAGGGCCATAAGGAGTCCTCTATTAATGGATGGCATAGAGGACGGGGTATTACTCCGGTGCTCTTAGTGCCCGTGTGTGAAAGGAAAGTACACTGGTCAACATGTTTCGCACCGGCAACGGGTCCCTAATGGATCCCTTCGTGCTTCGTCAGGACCAAGAAAGTGAAAAGTTATAAAAAGTGTAAGGAAGATAGTGAAACACTCTTAGATCCTAAAGTACCTTTTAGTCAGGTTTTTAAATGCGAATTATGCAACGGGGGAAATAAAATAGTCTGTCCCAGCCTTGTACCTGTGGGAAAAAGAGGTAGACAAGAGGGGAGGAAAACATACAAACAGAGACTATATAAAAAAAATCATAAAAATTATCGTAGTTCACGCTGTGCCTAGAGTGAAGCAGAGAGTATATTGGTAAATTGAAATACCACTCATCAATGATTAGGTAAAGGTATAGGCTGCCATGTCGTGCACTCATAGTCATGTGACAACCACAGGCAGCAGTGAACTTAGAACCCTGAGCACACGTGCATATACAATCTCTTCTGGTGCGTATGGATCCAGGGGCTCTATATAGCCCAAAACTCGTTCGCCACCCTGGTGAGGTGCCTAAGCAGCACGGGATGTAGATCATAGACACATGAACGGTGAGGTACGGGATAGTGGATGGTGAACAACTATATTGTTAATTTATTCGTTGGTGCAGTTATAAGCTACGTTCATTGGGGGCTAGAAAATGCGGTAGAATTGGTGCGCCAAAGACGCGAACTTGCAATCACACCAGTCAAACACATTCAACAAACACCATGAGCTGAATACCCCTAGAGAGAAGGAAAAGTGCCCCCTCGTGAGTCCATCCGGCAGTGGGGGTGGTCTCTGTGAAAATAAAGACAATGATGGTTCGAGCGTTAGATCGCTAACATACCTACTGTAGCCTTGATCGTAGGAGCAGCGGAGAGATACTTACTTAGGTCCACCCTCCTTCAGGCCAATTCACCTACCCAGCCGAATGCAGGACTCCGGAGTAGCGGTTTGTAAGGAAACTTCGGTTTAAATGCATGAGAATGGCGGAAGTCTGATCGGGCGTGGGGCGTGTTCCCACGGGAAGCCAAGGGTTGTCAGGGAGGTGTGCTGAGGGTGAGTGGTGGCCATCTTGGATTGGGAATGAGAACACAGTCGACACTGAAATAGCCCGTTACTTCCAAGCCCAAAGATGGTGCAGATGTGAAACGTAGGAATCGTAGTGGCCATATTGAAATATGGGTGAGATGAGCTCTGGTTGCTCGTATTAGTTTCAAAAGGAACCAGGGAACAATAGTTTTGAGGTATTGTGTTCGAGAAGTATCTGGTGGAAAATACTTAAGTTTGGAGGTAGTCAGAATGACAACAAAGAAGTAGAGTCTTCTCTGAAAGGCACAGTGGGTGTCACTAACACCTGTTGGGTGAAATGAATTGCTACTATGTACTCTTATGAGCGGTCTCAGAAATATGTTGAACCATGGGGGATAATGTAGCCAAGTGGGTCGGGTCGAAGCTCAGATGGCATAGCTGAGTATTCATGATGGCTTGGGGGTATAAAGCACTAGAAAATCAGACAGATGAGTATCATTGTCAGTGGCATGCTCAGATGATAGTGAAAAACGTGTGGGCTAATGGACATCGTGGCAGAAGATACTGGAATGAGGTGAACCTCAATTAGAGCGATGGGCCAAGATAAAGAGTGTCAGAACTGTAGGTGGGAAAGTGGTCTGCCTAGAAGTAATGGTATATGGGTTAGGTAACTAGTTCAGACCAAGGTATATCCTCGTTCAGTCCTTGACTGTGGCTCTTGAGGCGAAAGACCCAGCGTTGTTCCTGTCTGATTTGGGATTGGACTCGATGATAGTCCACCTCTGGTCAGTCGTGGTATGTTGCTTCTCTAGGAAGTGATTTTGGAGTTTCGTATTTGTCTTTTTACACCTTATTGTGCTCTTATGTTCCCCAATGCGGATCTTAATTGGTCTTGTAGTCATACCCACGTAATATTTACGGCATGGGCACGTGATTAGGTGCACACAATTTTTTGTGTTGCAATTCGTGTGGCGTTTCTGTACCCAAGGTCTTGTTAATCCCAGATCTAGGCTCTTGGATTGAGCTGTCAGGGGGTAAATTGAACACGCCCCGCAGGGGTAGTGTCCTAAGGTTGGTGTTAAGGACCATAGTGTGGGTTGATTGCTAACAGTGTATCTGGGTCGTGTGTGAACAAGGAGGTCTTTAAGATTTTGGGTCCTTTTAAAGGCAAAAAGAGGAACTGGTCCCGGTTCGAAGGTCCCTGTGGTTAATATACTCCAGTGTTTTTTTATCGTTTTCTGAATGTTATTTAGAGTTAGGCGTGAATGTCGTAACACAAATGAGGGTCTTGTTCTCTTCTTTGTCTTTTACCTCTAGTAGAGCTTCTCTGTGATTATTCCTAGCTTGTTTTTGTGCTCTGTTGATAGTTTGCATAGGGTAATGACGATCCTTGAGGTTGCGTGAGAGGATAGCAGATTGTTTTTCATATTCACAGATGGTATTGCAATTGCGTCGTAGTCGTAGGAACTGTCCTACTGGGAGATTGTCTCTCAGGGCCTTGGGATGATGACTCTTGTATAATAAGAGGCTGTTTCTGTCTGTGGGCTTGCGATAGTTGGTTATAAGCAGAGTGCCGTTGTGTAAAGTGATCCAAAGGTCCAGGAATGATATGCTCTCTTCTGAGCTTGACCCAGTGAATTTCAGGAAGGGGTCAAGTGTGTTGAGCCATGTGAAAAGTGAGTGAGTGATGTCACTGACCATGTCATGAGTGATGTAATATGTGACATCATCAGCAGTGCATTGCGGGCGCGCGAGTTATAGTTAGCTGAACTAACTATAATGGGGGAATTTCACTGGTTTTGTACGAGTGAAATGTCCAACTAACTATAACGGCCCTGAAACCTATGGTTTTTTTGTGAATTTCTAAGGTTTTTTAAATGCTAATTTCTAACTATAACATGTCTGAAACCTATGGTTTTTTCAGTGAATATATATATATATATATATATTATCTACTGGCGGTCACCAGTAGATAGTTATAGTTAGGACCGAGTTCCCATAGGAAATCTGAAAATTCTATTCTGAATAACTTTGGCGCCGGTTGACTTATCTTCGTAAAATTTTCAAAACTAATGAGGCGCTCCGCTCAGCTCCTACCCTGAAAGTCTCGGGGTGATTCGTCAAGCGGGGGCTGAGAAAAAAGGGAGGTCCCAAAACGCGATTTTCCCATAGGACCTTTAGTCGAAGGTACAGCCCGAACGGCTGAACAGAATTACTTGAAATTTGGCAAAGAGGTAGTCCTCAGGTCAGGCATGTTCCTTTTGCATATATGGTGTCAATCTGTTCAGTAGTTCCTGAGAAAATTGCAGTTAAAAGTACATAAATATCTATACGCGCGCACGGTGCTCGCACGTGGCGCGCACCAAATGTCCGCGAGCGTAATTCTGATTGGTGGTTAGATGTCAGTCAACAATCCAATCGGTCGAAATCAGGAAGTGTCGGACGCCATTTTGTGTGTGACAGTGAAAAAGAAAGGTGGAGAACGTGAAAAGGGGGCAGGGTAGAGAGTTCCTGATCCCCTAGCCTTTGTCAGGGGGTCCCTGAAGGACCCCGAAGGGTGAAAAAAACATTTTTTTGTTTTTTTTCAAAAAATCGTGGGGCGCGCGCACGGTGCGCGCACCCCCCAGCCGCCATTTTGAGTTTTAGAGGCAGAAGAATGCTAAAAACACAATTGGAGAATGTGAAAAGGGGGCAGGGTAGAGAGTTCCTGACCCCCTAGCCTTTGTCAGGGGGTCCCTGAAGGACTCCGAAGGGTGAAAAAAACATTTTATTTTTTTTCAAAAAATCGCGGGGTGCGCGCACGGTGCGCTCACCCCCAGCTGCCATTTTGAGTTTTAGAGGCAGAAGAGAGCTAAAAACAGAAGTGGAGAACGTGAAAAGGGGGCAGGGTAGAGAGTCCCTGACCCCTAGGCCTTCTCATGGGGACCATGAAAGACACCTAAGGTCCCCCAAAAAAAAAATCATTTTTATAAATATTGCGCCGTGCACGCACGGTGCGCGCACGGCGGCAAAAAATTCATAAAAAAATAAAATTAAAAATCAAGTTTAAGTATTTAGATGTTGGTTGGCTCTAAAAAGAGCCGTTGTGTTCATTGAGTGTTTTTTTGTACCTACAAGTAAGTACCGATGCAGAGTCTAAAGTTCAAGAGGAAGACTCCGTTCCCTTCATCTGTGAAATGAACACCGTCTCCTCTATAAATGCCTTGCATGTTGTAACGCAAGTTGTTGTGGTATATAGAACCCATACCATAGTCTCTGAGGAAAGCAGAAACAGACTTATTGACGTGCTTTTCTGCTTTCTCAAACTGCAGACAATATTGGTTGGACCAGTTCCACTTTTGCCTTTGGCATATATTAGAATATACAAAAGGTAGTTTGTGGAAAAAGTGACATCAATTGCACAAAGGTGTCCTTAACAAGCATTTCCAGACCTAGCCCAGTTAAAGTGCCTAGATCATTTCCACCACAGGAATTGTTGTCAGAGATTTAATTTGTGTTGCTCTTGTTCTGTAAGACTTCTCGTAGGAAAGGGGCAGCTTGTTTTCTTGAACTGTGATGGTTAGCATTCAGCAGAAATCACTATATCACAGATGAGAGGCAAATGCTAACACATTTGAAAACAACAGGGGAGATTTTCCTTCCACTCCTGCAATGGGTGAGGTAGTTCCTACATGTTCAAAACTCCAATTAACCCTTACCACAGATGATCTTACATACATCTCTGCAGTCTTCATGCAGTTGTGCAAGCGTCCATGCAGATCTCTCTTGTACCTGACAATACACAGTCTCCAGAAACACACTCTTAGCACACAGCCAGCTGCTTCTCCTGCAATCCCATGCTTACTATTCAGCACTGTGTGGTATTTCAGATAGCAGTGTGTAACGCTAACACATTCAACATCGCCAAGGCTCATTTCCTTTGCTCTAGTCTAATCACTCACCCAGGTTCCACATGCTCATGGTCTCATGTAGCTGTTAGGACTTGTGCTCTTTTCTGCCTCTCTAAACTATACGGAATATGTGTCAGGCTGTTACAGTAATTATCACTTGCTCTACCACAGTAGTAAATGTGCTTTGAAATTGCCAATCAAATATCGTTTTCTGCCTAGAATCACACCATGAGTCTGTGTGCACACAGGAATTGTTGTCAGAGATTTAATTCGTGTTGCTCTTGTTCTGTAAGACTTGCACTCGTAGGAAAGGGGCAGCTTGTTTTCTTGAACTGTGATGGTTAGCATACAGCACACATCACCATCTCACAGATGAGAGGCAAATGCTAACACATTTGAAAACAACAGGGTAGATTTTCCTTGCAGTACTGTAATGAGTGAGGTAGTTCCTACATGTTAATAAGCCCAATTAACCCTTACCACATGTGCTCTTACAAACATCTCTGCAGTCTTCATGCAGTTGTGCAAGCGTCCATGCAGATTTCTCTTGCACCTGGCAATACACAGTCTCCAGAAACACACTCTTAGCACACAGGCAGCTGTTTCTCCTGCACTCCCATGCTTACTATTCAGCACTGTGTGGTATTTCAGATAACAGTGTATAACGCTAACACATTCAACATCACCAAGGCTCATTTCCTTTGCTCTAGTCTAATCACTCACCCAGGTTCCACATGCTCATGGTCTCAAGTAGCTGTTAGGACATGTGCTCTTTTCTGCCTCTCTAAACTATAAGGAAAATGTGTCAGGCTGTTACAGTAATTATCACTTGCTCTACCACAGTAGTAAATGTGCTTTGAAATTGCCAATCAAATATTGTTTTCTGCCTAGAATCACACCATGAGTCTGTGTGCACACAGGAATTGTTGTCAGAGATTTAATTCGTGTTGCTCTTGTTCTGTAAGACTTGCACTCGTAGGAAAGGGGCAGCTTGTTTTCTTGAACTGTGATGGTTAGCATTCAGCAGAAATCACTATCTCACAGATGAGAGGCAAATGCTAACACATTTGAAAACAACAGGGTAGATTTTCCTTCCACTCCTGCAATGGGTGAGGTAGTTCCTACATGTTCAAAACTCCAATTAACACTTACCACAGGTGATCTTACATACATCTCTGCAGTCTTGATGCAGTTGTGCAAGCGTCCATGCAGATCTCTCTTGCACCTGACAATACACAGTCTCCAGAAACACACTCTTAGCACACAGCCAGCTGCTTCTCCTGCACTCCCATGCTTACTATTCAGCACTGTGTGGTATTTCAGATAGCAGTGTGTAACGCTAACACATTCAACATCACCAAGGCTCATTTCCTTTGCTCTAGTCTAATCACTCACCCAGGTTCCACATGCTCATGGTCCCAAGTAGCTGTTAGGACATGTGCTCTTTTCTGCCTCTCGAAACTATAAGGAAAATGTGTCAGGCTGTTACAGTAATTATCGCTTGCTCTACCACAGTAGTAAATGTGCTTTGAAATTGCCAATCAAATATTATTTTCTGCCTAGAATCACACCATGAGTCTGTGTGCACACAGGAATTGTTGTCAGAGATTTAATTCGTGTTGTTCTTGTTCTGTAAGACTTGCACTCGTAGGAAAGGGGCAGCTCATATGATAGTATTTGAAAAGCTCAAAAAAAATATAGTAATATATTTAAATGACATAAAGGTATTTTTTTTTTGTTTCCTTTAGGTATTGCTGAACAACATGAAATAAATTAAACATGCCTATACAATCAAGAAAGAGGAAAGAACAGCAAAAACATCTATATTTGAAGACAACTGGACAACAGAAATTAGTTGAAGAACCTCATGTTGGAAAAAAGAAAAGGTCTTCTGGTAAGCAGACTAAGGATTTTTGTTTTAAATATCCTCAAACATAGAAAAAATGTACAAAGTATATCCACTGCAAATAGTGTTTCAAGAAGAAAACAACAAGACAATAGAAAGACAATACTAAATGCTAATGTACAATCAGAAGCATGAAAGAATGACTTAAAAAGAAAAACAGAATTTCAAAACATTCTTAAAAAAATGTTTCAGAGAAGAATGGTGTTCAATTTGCTAAAGGATCTGAAAAAATATAGGAAGAAAGCAATATTTTATAAGAAAAAGAAACATATTGAATCAATTGTTGCAAAGGCTTTGGAATTAAAAAGAAAACTATTCATTTTAATTTTGAACAGGATCCGTACATTAGATAATATAGTCAATGTAATGAAGTCAAAAAGCAAAAGGAAAAGAGTAGTGAAAAAAAATACCTTTTGTAATGTGTTCTTAGGAGAATGGAAGCATAGTTCAAGTACTGAACCATTTTTTAATGAAGAGATTTATCTTCAAAGTAATAGTTTGCTGCATGCAGTTGACACCAGTGGTCGAAGTTATGAAGTTAAAGATGGTTGTGTAATGGAAAAGGAGAAAATGGTTCCAAGAAATGAGGAAGAAGTGTTAGCTGATGAGGTTATGGGGAAACGTCCTAAAGCCCCAGTGTACACTTGGAATTGTAGTAGTATGTGTACTGTACGACAAGAATCTATTGATAAATTACGTGACTTTCTAAGAGAATATAGTAAAAAAAAGTGATAAACAGAAGATTAAGGTGCTTCAAAGACTAGATCCATGCAGAGTGAGAAAGAATACTGGTTTGCAAGGACATTCTCTGGCTTGTCTTTCTAGGAAAGTTTGTCAAAGTGTTTTTCACCATTTTAGGATGCTGGCAGTACATCATACTGAAATGAGAAAGTTTGTGAGAAGATTGTATTTTGCTAAAAGTTCAGCACTAAAGTTAAATGAGTTGAATAGTGCTCTGTTGCGTGGATCTGTATCAGATGTAGAGAAGGTTAGTGATGATATTCAGTTTTGTTACTTTGGTCCAGAACAAGAAAGTGCAGGAAATGACACAGTTATTGAAGAAAATGTAGAAGAGAATGTAGAACCCACTGTTAGTAAAAATTTTGAAGATCAAATTACAAAATTTACTATCATCTCTAATGAAAGACCAAATATTACTTGTATTTGTTGCCGGGGAAGCCATTATAAAACTCAAACAAGGAATGTTGATCTCTATAAAAAAAGTGAAAAAGAAAATAATTATGAGTGGAAGGATTTTGCTACATATTTGTTTCAGGAAAATTGTTTTGATTTGGGTGAAGATCAGCGTATTTGTAAATACTGTTATAACAAGTTAGAAGAAAATAAAATGCCAGCTAGAGCTGTACATAATAATTTAGAATTGGTTGATGTTCCTGCAGAACTTAGTGATTTAAATACGTATGAGTCTAAACTCATTCAATGTGTCCATCCGTTTCAGACTATAGTTCGTATGGAGCCCAAAACAGGTAAATTACCTCCTTCAGATTTACAAAGAGGTTTAAAAGGAAGAGTTGTCTATTTGCCATTAGATTTGAAAAAAAATATTTAAACAATTGATGCAGATAGTTTGGAAACTGAACCATTAGTTATTCTGGTTAATGGTGTACCTACAAAGAATAAGAAAATTTGGCAGGAGCTAGTAGATGTACGAAAAGTACAAAGAGCAAATTTATATTTGAAAAGAAATAATAAGTACTATGAATCAATTTATATGGATGAAGATGAAGAAGTTTAACTAGCAGACACAGGAGTACCAACTGGGCAAATTGAAAAAGTGGATAAGTCAAAAGAAGAAGAAATTTATCAACATTTCAGCATACATCCTCTTCATTCTAAAGAAGTTATGGGAAACACTATTGATCTATTTCAGATGAAAAAAGCAAAAGGAACTCTCGTGAGTGTATGGGAGGAGAGCTTGGAAGCTCGTTGTTTTCCCCAGCTGTTTCCTACAGGAAAAGGATATGATGAACGTTCAGTACAGATTCCTGCTTCTGAGTATCGAACAACAAGATTATATGCAGAAGATCCAAGATTTCGTCAAAGTATTCCTTATTTGTTCCATCTTTTATTTGAAAGTGACTTGTCTGCACTATTTTATGCAGTAAATCACATTTTTAAAACCTGGAGTACATCTACATAATGTGTCTGCAAAGGATTTTATGAACAAAGTGCAACAGCGAGATGATCATTTGGAATCTCAATTAATTAATCTGATGGCTTGTCAGCGTGGAACTAATGAATATTGGTACCGACGCCATGGAGAATTGAAATGTATGTTACGGAATTTAGGAACTCCTACATGGTTCCTTACCCTAAGCTGTGCTGAGTACGCTTGGGATGATATACTGGATTTTCTTCGAGAGGCAAATTCAAATATTGAAAACATCCAATACAAGACAGCAGGAGAATTGTGCTCATTGGATCCGGTTAATGTTTGCAGATATTTCAATCATAGATTTGAGGCTATGATGTCCTTCATCTGCAATAAAAAAAATCCACCTCTTGGAGAAGTTGTGGATTTCTTTTGGAGAAAAGAGTACCAAGCAAGAGGTGCTCCTCATATTCATATGCTGTTGTGGATCAAGGATGCCCCAAAATTTGGAACAGATTCTGATGATGCAGTTTTATCTTTCATTGAAGAATATGCAGCATGTGCTATACCTAAAAGCACAGAAGAAAAAAACTTAAAAGAGCAAGTTTTACGTTTCCAAAGTCATCGGTGTGGAAAATACTGTCGACGAAAGTACAAGAGTAAAGATAAATTCTACACAAAATGTCGATTTGGATTTCCATGACCTGTTCTTTCAAAAGGAAGAGTAAACAGTTTTATGTCAGCTGTGCAACATACCATTACAAGAAAATCTCCGAAAAATACCTACAACCTAAGAAGAAAAGAAGAGTCAAAATATATAAATGACTACAACCCAGTCATTTTATCCATGTGGAATGCTAACATGGATATTCAGTATGTAGCTGACAATTCTATTGCTGTTGCTCTGTATGTCACATCTTACATCACTAAATCTGAGAAAACGGAATTGAAAGAAATGTGGGAAGAGATTTCTCACAAGAAGACTGTCAGTAAAAAGCTATACAGTTTCAGTTTAAAGATGTTATCGCATCGAGAAATTGGGTCATACGAATGCTCAGATAGGTTATCATCTGCAAGTCTGTACTCCAAATCCAGAGGAATAATTTGGGTAAGTTTAGGCCTTGCAGGAATGCGAAATCGGGTACTGAAATCTATTCGAGAAATTGAATATTTAGCAGAGAACGACCCAGAAAGTACAGACATTTTGAAAACAAAATATGTTGGACACATATTACCCAAACAGAAGTCATCATCTTGAGAACATGTGTCTCTATGAAGTGCTGCAGAACTACATTTTTACACGGAATGCCACAGAAGACATCAACAATGGAAAATATAAAGTCATTGGTGAGGAAGGATGTTTGGTGAAACAAACAAAAGGAAGTGTGATTAATCACAGGAAGCTGAGTTGCAACACTACTGACAAAAAGGAATTTTACTACTTAGCACTTTTACAGCTGTTTAAACCATGGCGTTCAGAGGATGAATTACTTGGAGATTTTCAGAGCTATGAAGATTCCTTTAATGCATGTAAAGATAGCATAGAATGCAGTACTTTCACAAATTATGTACAAATGTTAAATGAAGAAATTGAACAAGAAGCTACAATTGCAGCTGAAGCAGCTAGAGACAGTTCTCAAGACAGTCAAAGTTCTGGTACGCTCAGCCAAGATCCCCTAGGACAACCAATCGCAGAAAATGAAACTGCAATAGCCATGACTGAAGTGGAAACAGCTATGAATCAAGCTCAGGACGATTTAATAGACTTACCAAATTTGGAACAACAACTGAATGATGAACAACAACAAATTTATGAAGAAGTCACAAATGAAATTGATCATGGATTACTACATGAAAATAAAGAGTGCTCATGCACGTCATTTGAACCAATCAGAATGTATGTGAGTGGACAAGCTGGAACTGGAAAAAGTTTCTTAATTAAAGTAATTAGAAGCTACCTACAGAAAAAAACGGATTCAACTTTGTCTTGTGTTGTTACTGCTCCAACTGGGTTAGCAGCATATAACATAAAAGGAATTACCTTACATCGTTTGCTAATGTTACCAGTAGAGCATGAGAACAAAATAGAATACCACAAGCTAACAGGAGAAGCATGTTTTGAAGTTTCAAGAGTGTTGAAGAAAATGAAAGTTCTCATTATTGATGAGGTAAGCATGGTATCAAACTTAATGCTTGCCTTTGTGCATTTAAGAATGCAGCAAATTCTAAAGACAGACTATGACGTGTTATTTAGAGGAAAACATGTTATAGTTTTTGGGGATCTACTGCAGCTCACTCCAGTTAAAGGTCAACCAGTATTTAATACTCTTGCACATGAAGACACGAAAAAGTAATTAGGAAGTATAGGTAATGTGAATATTTGGTCATACTTTGAGTACAAAGAACTCATTACCAATATGCGGCAAGCAAATGATGATGATTATGCAAGTATTCTCAAAGATATCAGAATTGGACTACTCACAGAACATGGCAGAAAAGCTTTACAAATTCGATTGCTATGTAATTTGTTTACAACAGAACAAATAGTTCTAGAGAAAATATACAAGAAAATTGCAGAAACAAATACTGTAATCTGCTTAATGCCAACACTACATGAATGCTCTATATTCAATGAAGAACTTTTGAAATTGAAAAATGAAGAGATTATGAAAATGGAAGCCGTGGATAAAATACAGCATGAAGGAATAACTATAATATTGACAGGCAAATTGAAAACTAAATTGGATTCTCTAGAGAAAAACATATCGAAAACAGCTGGTTTAGAAAAGAATCTTTATGTATGTATGAACTGTCGAGTAATTTTAAGACGTAATTTGAATGTAGAAAAAGGTTTAGTGAATGGAGCTATGGGTAAAGTTGTGGGTTTTGTTAATTACCAGATAAAAGATGGAATGGAATTTTTAAAAATAAAATTTGATCATATTGAAGAGGTTAAAGACATTAGTCGTTGTTCAGTTCGTTTTTTGCTTGTGAAAGACTTATATGTACGTAGGAAGCAGTTTCCATTTTCTCTAGCATATGCTGTAACTATTCACAAATCTCAAGGATTAACTGTAGATAGTGCTTTTGTAAACATTGGATCTAGTGTTTTTAAAGAAGGTATGGCATATGTTGCTTTGTCACGAGTGAAAGAATTATCTCGTTTATTCATGATAGACTTTGATGACTCAAAAGTTAGTGCTGATGCAAATTGTGTAAAGGAGTATAATAGATTAAGAAGAAGCTATGCTCCTCATTTAGGTCAGTATCCTGTGTTTGAAAAACGTGTTGTTTGTCGGAAAAGGAGAATTGAGAATATCTGTAATGAGGATGTACAGAAGAGAAAACAAAAGGAGAGTGATGTGATTGCAAGCAAAACGAAAAAAGGACAATGTTGAAGAGGTTGTTGGTTGTCATTTTGAAAATAGCTCTGGTGTCAACTGCTACGCTAATGTCATGCTGAATGTTGTATTTTATCTTGAAAGTTTGCAAGAGCAGATAATACTAAATCATGAAAAAAGATTTTGTTCTCTGCTGAGTTTCCTTTATGAGAAGTTGAGTAATGATAAAACTAAAATAGAAAGTGTTCTGGATGTACACAGTTTACACAAAGGTGCCGATTCCGATCCTGTAAAACCCGGGTACGAATGGTCGTACGGAGTGTTTTTTCCGTCCGACTCGTATCCGGGAAAAACACCTTACAAACTCGCAAGTACGATTCGCACAGAAACACCATTTCCGTACGAGTCGTAAAAAACACGACCGGCAAAAAAATACATACAAATCTGAATCTGGACGGCGCATACGCGACGTCTGGACGGAGTCAGGCAGCGTTTCACAGACCAGCAAGTACGATTCGTGCCGACGTCACTCCGCACGTAGCAATTCTTACAGGAGCCAAAAACTGCTGGGAAATTGAGGACAATGCGAACAAGGAGCACCGGTACGTGACGGACAGCCATGGATCCCAACCTACGCGTCATCCCGGCCCTCCTAGCCTACCACCTCGTGTTCCGAAACCGACGCAGATGCCGCAGAAGGCCAGAACAACACCCAGGGACAAAGGGGGGGGGTTGTGTGCAAGGGGCAGTAAACACAACCCACACCCCACAAACAACAAAGATATCCTGCACAACAATCACCTCCATGGTCTGGTCACTTCGGGGGGCGTGTCCACCAAACACACGTCCCGCCACAACGGAAGTGGACGTGGACGCGTACCCATCACCACCACAATGGTGGTACGGGACATCTCCACGCCCCTCAGAGCGTGGGTACGGGCCGTACCTCGCCTACCCCTATGTCACACCAACAATGGCGGTACGGCCTGTACCCACGTCCCAAAGGCATGGGTACGGCCCGCACCCCCAAAGTTGGAGTGCCGTAGGGGTACGGGCCGTACCCAGGCCATCAGCGCATGGGTACGGCACATACCACGCCTACCCCTACGTCACACCAACAATGGCGGTACGGCCTGTACCCACGTCCCAAAGGCATGGGTACGGGCCGCACCCCCAAAGTTGGGGTGCCGTAGGGATATGGGCCGTACCCAGGCCATCAGCGCGTGGGTACGGCTCGTACCACGACAGTTGACAGATACATAGGGGTGTGTGCCTATCACTCCCAGCAGTGCCCAGACAAATGAGGGGTGGGTGCCTATCACGACCAGCAGTGCCCAGACAAATGAGGGGTGGGTACCTATCATGACCAGCAGTGCCCAGACAAATGATGGGTGGGTGTAGAGGACCCCCAGCAGTGGCCAGACATATGGGGGTGGGTGCAGAGGACCCCCAACAGTGGCCAGAGACATGGGGGTGTGTACATCACCTTCCGATGAGCAAAACTCCATGGGTGCATGAAGGCATCCACAATGTGCGACAATGTTGAGAGTGCCATGACAACACATCACTGACAGCAGTGTCCCACTCCGATGAGGATGGATGTCCTTCCCCCACTGCATGACACACCACATGTGGGTGTGATGACAAACTTCACATGCATACCTACCCCTGGCGGAGGCAGCACAATACACACACTGAGATCATGCAACAAGACTGTATCCTCATGTTAAACACCACTAAACTAAGAGAGCCTAAGGGAACACACACTGTCACCCACATTCCAGGGCCGATAGGAATGTACAGGTGCTGGGGCAGCCAACAGGTTGTTGCCTCCCATGGAAGGAAAAGGGTGGAGTACACACAGATACAATGCCCACAATTGTCAGTCAGGTGCCCAAATACCCTGCAGAACAAGTAACACATGTGTGCTAGGCTGGGAGTACACACATGCAGAGTGCGGAAAAGGGACAATGTCCACATTAAGCCATGGCAACATACTCCATACACAAGTACAGTGACTACCAAGGATGGCACAAACGATGCAGGCGGAGACATTGCAGAGCATGCATGGCCAAAGTTGAAGGGATGTGTCACACACCGAGGAAATGTTGACACAGCTCAGCACAACAATTGGGAAACACCCTGCAGGGAGGATGTCAGGTGCCACAGAGGAAGGAACACACCTTGGGACAATGTCACCATGCAGTAAGAGCTAACATGACCTAAGAATATATGTAGACATCTTGTGACGGCATGCAGATACCAGGGTCCACCCCATGAGCAGCACACTACAACATTTCCCAGACACCCAACACATTATCACCACCCCAACTCAGGGAGCAGCAGCACCAACAGCAATACCAGAAAAGCAATAGTGTGCAAACGAGAAACAAAAAACCACATTCAGCATTTCGAAGAAAATTAGCTACAGTACACCATTCACCAAGCCCATAGGCCACGCCAGATGCGAAGTCCTGGTGGGGGACACGTTGGGACGCGTTTCCCCTAGCTTGCCTGCACAGTTCACTGTACCATATCATCCACAGAAGGGGGGGCATCATGTGGGGGGGAAGAACCAGGCACCGCAGGGACAGGAGGGGCACGGGTAGGTGTTGTGGGTGCAGGGACAGACGACTCCACCACAGGGGGTGGGGCAGCGCCAAAGGAGGAGGTCAGTTTGGTGCTGCACACGGCCGCAAGCTCTTCCAGTGTCTCCCCTGCACCCGAAGGAACCACAGGCCCCAAGGAGGGGGGGGGTCGGAGGGATGGGTTGCAGCACAACTGGGGGAGGGTATGGACAGGGGGGGACTCAACTCCCTGCCCGGGGAATCCCTCAAACGCTTGCAGGGTGGTGTCACACTGGGGCTGAGGAACAGACTGGCCATGAAGGACTCTCTGTCTGACTGTTGGGCAGGAGAGCCAAGGGGAGTGGTTTTGGAGGTAGTGGGTCGAGAGGACTGCGGACTCCTACTGTGACAGCGTGGCTGCTGTTTGCCCCCCGACCCAGTGGCTGTGCCTTCTCCCCCCTGTGTGTGCATGACAGGAGGTGTGCGCTTGGCCTTCCCTGGTGGTGTGCTGCCTGTGTCTGGTGGGGTGCGTGCATGGGTACGTCTGGGTGTGTATGGGACAGGCATGGGAGTGGGAAGTGCGGATGGTGCCGGGGTAGGGGGGGATGGAGCGCTGCAGGAGACCCACTGCTGCCGTCAGTGACGAGTCCATGGACCTCAGCAACATCCGTTGGTCAGACATCGCTGATGACACGCCCTCCATGTACGACACCATCCGTGTCAGCAGTCTGGTGTGGCCATGGAGGACACGCAGCAGCGATGTCTGACCAACCTGCAACTGGCGCTGAATGTCCACAGACTCTGCATTGATGGCAGCAGGGGAAACAGGGGCAGGGGGTGCGGTGCCTGGCACGAAGGAGACATGTTTGGTGTACCACAGACTCCCCTCAGAACCCAGAACCCCTTATCCAACTAGCTTAGTGTCCGATTCGTTAGCCGAGGTTGAGCTCGGCGGTCCCAATGTATAGACAACCCAGAACAAGCGACTTACAATATTCTCAGGAATGGTGGGAATCAGAAATACGTGTTTGTAATTATACTCAGATCAGTCCACAACAGAATAGACAAAGACACGGTAAAGTTGAAAGAGTTCATTCAATGAACCTCGCGTCCTAAGATGCAGTACTGTGGCTAACATAAGCAGACAAATAGTTAAGTTCAGAAGCATCAGCATTGTTGCAATATCATAGACAAAGAAAGGCGCAATCATAAGAAAATGACAGTGGAAACAGCAACCTTCCTGTCGCCAGTAAACCAATAGTAGTATCATTAGACAAATAGAAGGTCTCTAGGCTTGAATGGGGGACCCCCCACCGTACAGATCAGCTCAGTGGAATCACATCACAGGATCATCTAGTCTCTTCTCCTGCAAAAGTTCTCCATCACAATGAAACTAAAACGTGCTGCACTGCAAAATGTCAAGCACTCGTCTATCAGGTACCTGCAGCTGCGTGCATGTAATGGCTTAATAGTGGGACGATCAACCTGCACACAACAACATGCACCATCTAGTCACCCAGACTGTTTGTATGCACAATGTACTGTACAAGCTCGCTGCTCACTGTGAAGGATGTCAAACAACAGACATGTCTCATGTGAAGCAAACTCGAGTAGGCATTTTTCAATCAATAACACGCAACTGCAGTGTCGCGTGCAAAAGCAGCAAAATTGGCAAGATGGTTTACTAACAACTAACGCGGTGGTGCCAACTTAGCATTGTACATAGGGAGATAGGAATCATCACTACACCCGCCCCTTGCTCGTACAACTAACCACTAGGGGCGCAAATTCAAGAACGCAGAGTTCAAGTTTGATAGAACGGAACCAAGGGCATGAACTGGAAGTCCATAGAAGGGAAGCGAAATAGTCAGAAAAGAAATTTCAATAATGAACGATGTTGCAGGGAAATTAACCATGTAAAAGGGAAAAAAATATAACATCGATGGATGCACCATGAAATGAGCAGGGCTAAAGTCAATCCATCAAGGTATAAGCACAATAAGTTGCAACAGATTCCAAGAGGAAATCATTTGAACGTTCCGCAAAATTATCTGCCATCCAGTTCAGCAGGGGGAAAGAACACACGTATTCCTCAACAATCGGGGCATCCAGCACCATTTGTGGACAACAGGTGGGGACATCAAGATAACTCCTGGATAAGAATTCAGTTGCAGCCATTCCGATGTCCCAATTCCCTAGGACTCCGTGTGCTGCAGCACAGGCCATGATCCTGACGCCAGAACAGTCCAACTCATGAGCCACTAAGGGGCTCATCAGTCAATCATAATCCGGGGCAGGAGACACCGAGTTAGACAGGCACAAATCCAGAGCCCATTCGAATGGACAATCTAGGCAATGAAAGACAGGTTGCACGCAGGTAAAGAAGGAAAACCGGAAGGACAATCCACAGGCAATGCTTAAGGTCGCCAGTGGCAGAGTGCCGTAGAATTCACGCATCTGTTTCCGAAGATGGAGCAGCCGGGGCATGCTGTCTTGTAACACAAGTTGTGCAGCCATAGCGTAGTACGCAGATCAATAATAGCACCCCAGCTACGAGGGCGAGAAGCAAAGGGAGACCTCCGAAGACGCTAGAAAAAATCGAATGATTAAATGCGGGGATCACACCAAACATAGTTTGGAAGGAGGTCACGAGGCCGGAGCCCACAATTTAGAAAAATCAGCCAGGCCTCTTGTTGACGAGGCATGTAAGATAGTCTGAATCAGAGTCCCAAAATGTAGTGGGAGATCAGTGTTCAAAAGCGCTTGCACCTCTGTGCGCTTGTTAGCTACTTGAAGGACAAATGTTTCTCGGGATGAAGTCAACACGACTTGTTTTTGAGACAATAGAGCCCTTATTCTGCTCATCTTGTTGAACTCTGCTTTCAAGGTTGGAATGGAAGGCCAGATGGATACATCCAGCCGGCCATGCGGGGGTGGGAAAAGCACGTTATTACAGAAAACCACTCGTAGTGATACAGTCACGATGTGAGGAATTCCCACCAGCATCCCACAGCAAGCTTCATCATTGAATAGCACATAACTACCGTTAGCAAGCAGCGTACAAGACGGTGTCATAACTGGCACACGAATCCCTTTCAGAATACAAGCTAAATTATGAGCGTGTATATTACAAGCACCATGCAATTGAATGTGCCTACACACCACAGAATGATACGGAGTGGAAGTGCACCCTTCACCTTTTAAATATGCCTCCTTGCCATCTCTCACACACCTGTTGTCGCCTAGCACGGACAGAAGGGACCCGAGCAAGTGGGAGGGCAGTGATGGGAATGGAGGGTGCGGCGAGAGATGGAGTGCTGCTTTCAGCTCTGGGAGCAGTCTCCGTCCCCTATGGGAGCTCTGCCTCGGACCCGTCAGCGTCATAGTCGGTGTTGGGACTGGACAGGTCCTAAGCCTGACTCCCCTCGGCCCCCGTGCCAGTTGCTGCGCCAGACTCCCCAGCACTGGTGGCCTCGGTGCTGGATCCCTCCCCCACGTCCGTGCCAGTGTCTTCCTCGGTTTCCCCCTACGATGCTGTGGGCAAGGTGAAGAGACAGGAAATGATCAGACACCTGTATACATATGACACATGAGTCCAAACTACATAGGTCACAGTGCATGGCATGAACAGCAACATGAGTAACATCTACAATACTACAAACATATGTAGGCCCTGCACCACACAGTTGGTTTACCCACCATGCCACTGGGAAACAATGGGGAGCATGACACAACAGCAAATTACTTGATATCAATTTATACAGAGGAGCTACTCTCTGGGGACAGTCGAGCACTGCATCACTGGCATGGCACAGTCACCTACACCCGCAACTGTCCCCTGATGCCAGGTACACGGATAATGACACCTGACATGTAACTACCGTCGTTGCACGATGGGACTATGTCATGTGTGTGTCATGTGTTCCCATGAGCTTGCTGTAGTTGTTCCGTGACATGCATCTGCAGTTGCTGCATCCAACATGTGTCTGCGTGTTGATGGGCATGGCTACTATTACGCACACCAGGCCACATGTGGAATCAGACGTAATGGGTGTATGTATGCATCGCACATGGACTTGCGAGACAAGGACATATCTGCATAGTCTCAATGTATGTGTGATCAGTCTTGACATGTACCCCTTCATGGCAAGGTGTGTGGACTGCCCTATTTCAAGGACATGTGACCTGTGCCTCTAGTGTTCCGCAACCTGTCTGTATGAGAAAACATCCTTCTTCTGCACATATGTGGATGTCTGTCACTCCTGTAATGCGTCTGCCTGTTCACTTACACTGGCCCACAGCTAGTTTCATGGCATGTCATGTTGACCTTGAGCACCCACGTGTGTAGCTGTCTCTTGGTAGGAGTATCACCTGGCTGGCATACGTGTCCTGGATGCATTGCACAGAACTGACTCTGTATGTAGCATATGTGTATTAGCTGTTGAATATGTGCTCAGTTCATTGGCATTGGTGTAGTGCTGTACTCAATCTTCGTTATTCCTTCGAAATTTCTGCAGGGCACCTCCTCTCCCCCGACCAATGCCAGACTTGGCTGCCATGAGGGAACGTGACTGTATACGCCGCTATCGCTTCTCCCAACCGTTGATTGACAACTTGACCGCAAGGCTGGCACCACACCTCCAACCGCTACACAGGTATCCTACTGCACTGACACCCAAGATGAAGGTGATGGCAGCCCTACATTTCTTAGCCACGGGTACGTTTCAATTGACCATAGCTGATGTAGGTGGCATGTCCCAGACCATGTTCAGCCGTGTCCTGCATGATGTGTTAGAGGCCATGTTGGTACACCTGGATGAATTTATACATTTTCCAACTCGTGAGCAGTTGACAGGTGTCAAGGGTGAGTTCTATGCCCTGGGAGGGATGCCCCATGTCATTGGGGCCATTGATGGGACACATGTGGCTTTGGTACCACCACAGGCACAGGAGGTGGCCTTCCGTAACCGCAAACATTACCACTCCATCAATGCCCTTGTGGTATGTCTTGCTAACATGCTGATATCCCATGTCTGTGCCCATTTTCCAGGATCAGCACATGATGCCTACATCATGAGGCGTAGCAGGGTACCTGAAATGATGCTGCAGCTGCGCAACGAACGTGCATGTCTTGTTGGTGGGTATACTCTGTTAGTCCTCTATTTAGCGGTATCTTAATATCTTACTGCTTCTCCTGACCCACATCTGTCCATGATGTTTCCTATGTCGGGGACTCTGGCTATCCCAACATGCCATGGCTGATGACGCCTCTCCGCAACCCCAGAACAGCCGCCGAACACCGGTACAACGACACCCATGGGCAGACGAGCGCGTGATTGAGAGGATGTTTGGACTCCTGAAGAGCAGATTCCGGTGCCTCCACAAGACCGGCGGCGCACTCCCATATGCTCCGGTGAAGGTCTGCAAAATCTTCCTTGTGTGCTGCATGCTGCACAACATGGCAGTGGAGAAGGCCGTGCCACTCATCCTGGATCCCGTTGAGCAAGATCATCCACCCGTGGAGGATGAAGGGCTTGGGCACGGGGCAAGTGAGGATGACGAGGAGGATGAGGATGAGGACATCCGGAGTCAGCTTATCCGCAACTTCTTCTCATAATGGTGAGTCCCTGTGTCTGAGTGTGCACGCCTAGAGCCTTGTGTGGCATGTGTTGCAATGTGTGTGTCGAGATGACTGTGTGATAAGTGACTTGGAGGTGTGTTCTGATGTGTCATTCAAGTGATGATGTCATTCCACAAATTTTTGCGGGAACACAAAATTCATTCATAGCATGGTGACAACATCATTCCTGTAGAGTACATGTACATGTCTGCGGATTACTAGCTCTTCGCTGACTTGTTGTGTGTCTGTCCTCCCCAGGTTCCTGCGGCTGTCGTCTGCTCATGTCATCATTGCCCTCCTGCTATTCCTCATGAGTATTGCAACATGTGCTGGATCAGAGTTACATGCCCAGACATGGTGAAAAGTCATTTTGGGTAAGGAGTGCAGCAAGGCGTTTTGTGGGTGGTACGTGTTTGTGATATGTGGGGACTGCTCCTGTGCATGTTGTGTTACCATGCATACATGTTGACTCACCATGGGCCACATGACGTGCTGCATGGCTCCCATGAATTGATGGTCACCCTTCCTGACAGTCATCTGTCATGGATTGTGGATTCTGATGAAGGCATCAATGTGTGTATAATGTCCCTCAGGAACATACGGGATGCTAATGGTGGACATGGTGTGGGACATCCCCATGACAGCCTCAATGGCGGAATTGCAGCCTCTCGGTGTGCAGCAAGGGGTGTGAGGCTCAACCCCTTCACTTGTGTGCCAGTTCAGTAGGATTTACCACATCTGTGTGTTGAAGGGGGTGTCCAGTGTAGGTCACACATGTTCAGCCAAATGACCTGTGAGTCTGTTCCAATGGATGCATTTCCATTAGTGTGAGGCTGAGTAATAAAGGTGTTCATCACACTCCAAGGTGCCTCATTTCTGTCAATGCAGGTCTCTTGCCACTTTGCATGCGGCATCTCTGGCATACTTGCTGTAGATAATGCATAGGAGGCCATGTGTAGTTTAGCGACATGCATGCAGTTGCTCATGGATTAGGCTCCCCATTGGGCATGAAGTACATGGTCGTGTATGTTTTTTAGCAAGGTCGACCACACAATGGGCCATCAACAGCTGCTGAGGGTGTGTCTCCTGTGCGCAGGTCGCCCTTCAGTTTCCTGATCTGGTGTAATGGCTCTTTGGTGATTGTGCATGCATTGTCTCTGGGTGTGCCATGTGACACTGGACACTCGTTACTTTACACACGCGCCTGGTGCAGTTGTCCTTCTGACATCCTAGTCTTTGTGTGAAAATGGGGCATTTTGCAGGGAGATGGTGCCTGCTGCTGCGGGCCCTGCACAAGCACCCAGTGGCCACAGACACAAGATGGTGTGCATCATGTTTGGCTCGCTCACATATGCCATGCTAGTCCACAACATCTGGACCTCATGCTGCAACGCACGCTGCATTATGCACATGATCCACAGATGGATCCACTCCAAGTTAAGCCAGACCATCCCCCAGGTCCATGACAACATCCGTCTCATATACTGCCCTGCCCTCTACGGAGCAAGTACATCCAAACTCCAAGGAAACTGGTCCACTTCCAGGGGGCATCTGCACACCTCAGCTTCAACACCCTGTGCCCCAGCCACCTCACCATCCAGCATAGATAGCTGCAATGGATCACTGTCTGCTGCAGGATGACCTCCACACTCCCCACCCACACTCAGGAGGCAGTCCACAAACCCAATCCCACACCAACCTTGTACGTCTGTCATCCTAGAACCCGTTGGTCCATCTCCGTGCATCCGACCTTGCCCTGGCCACCGTTCTTCACATCCACCGTACTCCAGCATACAGGACATTGTTCTCCCACCTGGCCACACATACCTGGGACTCCCTCCCCGGGTACCTCCACATGAGCCATGACCTCTACGCCTTGATGATAATCTCCCAAATAGGTCTCTCCGCACAGTTTAGCAAGCACCCCCTCAGCAGCCAGAGGCCATCACAGGTGAGGGTTGTGCTCCATGCCTACATTGAATGATACCTTGTGACCCATGTGTGTCCTGTACCAGACTCTGATCCCAGGGTATGGATGGCTGGAGTTAGTTCAACACTCAGGCATAGTTAGACATTTCCACACACATATGTCGTTGAATAATGCCAAATGACAGCAACATCTCATGTGCAGAACAATAAGAATTTATTTTTGGTGGGGTGAGTCTTTTGGTAGATGTGCTAAGGTGCTCTACCGGGTGCATAGAATCCAAAGTTCACAGGGGGAGATGGCATCCTTGTCAGTTGGAGTCATCAGAGTCCAGAGCACAGTGTTGGTCATCATTGGTCAGACTGTGACCAGCAAGTCCATGTGGCAGAGAATGTCATTGGATGAGGTGCTGCTGTTGCACCAGAGGGCCAGGTGCCAGGCCAGGTGACCTGGGAGATGGGGATGGTCTGCTGACTCTCACGGTCTTTTGCGTGGACGACCTACCTTCCTCCGGGGACCCTCAGATGCAGGCCTTGACGATGCTAGGGACGCTCCGTCAGGTTAATCCTCCTCCTCCTCCTCCCTCCCTGTGTCTGGTGCTGGTCTACGCCTGGTGGTACAGGGAGGGTTTGCCAGGCTTTGGGCGATCTGACGGAGTGATTGGCTCACGTCCCTGTGCACCGCCAGGAGCTCAGCCAGTCTTGCCTCCATCCGTCCTCGGTGTTGTTGATGACTGGCATGATGCTCGACCTGCAGGTCCTTAATCTCATCGAGGGTCCCCTGCATCCTGGAAAGTCTGGACACGACCTGGTCAATGCCTCTGGTGTCACGCCGGTATGAGTCCAGGATGTTGCGTATGTGTGACATACCGGGGTCCTGAGCTGGCTGGTCAGGTTCGCACAACCTCCTCCACATGTTTGTGGAGGAGGTTGTGTGAAGGTGTGTGTGTGAAGATGTAGCGAAGGTATGAGTAATGTGGGGTGGTTTGTGTGTGGGCTCTGTCAGCAGTGGGTCTGTTGCAAAGGCTCATGGTTTGTGTGTGTGGGCCCTTTTTATTGGTCAATTTTTGGGTGTGGCTGTGTTTGAATTTTGGTGGGTGTGTTATAAGAGGTGGTTGTGTTTGGGGCCTCTGTTGGCCTGTTTAGATGCGGCAGGTCAGTCATTGGGATGTATTTTGTCGTGTAGACGTGTTTTGTGTTGTTGTGCGAGTCGATTTGACCCTCCTTGTGCTGTTTTACAGTGTCCTGGTTCTGTATGAGTCTTTTTCGCGTAGGTACGATCCGTACATACGTGATGCTGGGTGAGGGTGCTGGGGTACGGTGTTGGCGTGCGGCGCGTACATGCGGTGCTGGGGTACGGTGCGTACATGCGGTTGGGGGGCTGGGGTACAGTGCATACATGCGGTGGGGGTACGGTGTGTACATGCGGTGAGGGGGCTGGGGGTACAGTGCGTACATGCGGTGGGGGTACGGTGCGTACACGTGCGGCCCTGGGGAACGGCGCATACATGCGGAGGTACGGCGTGTACATGAGGGGGTGCTGCGCGTACATGGGGGGATACGGCACGTACAGTTGCGGGGCTGGGGTGCAGTGCGGACAGGGTGGTGTACGGTGCTGACATATTTGGGGGTGGGGGGCTGTACGGCTCGTACACGGGCATTAGTTTAGCCGTGTACATGTGTGCTACTGCGTTGGCTCCGCACGGGCCTTTTTACGTGCGATTGTGTATTCGGACGGACGGTCGGGATCGTACTTGCGCGCTTGGACTAGTGTTTTACGATTTGCACGTGAAACTGTCCGGATCACTTTCGTACACTTTTCCCGACGATATTCGGATGTGAACACTTTCTGACGCACTCTCGTAGACTTTTCCCGATGCTATTCGTAGTTATTTGTCACGGACGGATCGTACTTGCCAGTTTGTACGGTGCTTGTACGACTCGTACGTAAATAAATACGGATACGGGTCGTACGCAAATTATTTTTACCGGATCGGAATCGGCACCAAAATGTCCAGCAAGATGCACAGGAATTCTTAATGTATATGCTTATGGTACTGGAAGATGAAGGGGTAGAAATAGAAAATATGTTTGGTCTCTCTTATAAATGGGAACATTGTTGTGAAAACTGTATGAACACATGCAGCACTAATGTTGATTCTGAAAGGTTCATACATTTAACATTACCAGAGAGTAAATCAGTGACTTTTAGTAAATTAGTTAAAGATGCAAATCACAACATGGAATGTTCTCAATGTAAATCAGAAATGTTATCCACGTTATTTTTAAAGAAATATGGACAGTATATAATTTAAATGATGCAACGCTGTAGAGCTGATGGAACAAAATTGGACACTTTAATAAAGAAGTTTGTAGGAAATCAATTATCAATATCAGGAAAGACTTTTGTTGCAGTTGCAATAATTTTCCATGATGGACCTTCTATAACTTCTGGTCATTACACGGTTTATCTAAAATGTGAAAAAGGCTGGACACTGTGTAATGATTCTCAATTGATTTTCAAGCAACGTTTGCCTGCAGAATTACCAAAATCCTACTTAATTTTTCTAAAACCAAAATTTTAGATACAAATTGCAGCATCTGAAGAAACCAATATTTCGATTTTATAGGATTACCATTGGATATTTCACCTAAAAAGGATTTAAAAATTACCATTTGGCCTCATGGAAAGGTAAATGTTTCTATTGTGGACTTCTTTGACAGATAATATTTTGGTGTATGTGCTTAAGCAACAAGATTTACAGACGTTATTTATTGCAAATAGTTATTGTTCTTAGAATATATTTTTAATACATATGTTACATTTCTATCAAGGTATGTTTTACTGAGGATAGATTCAGGGTTTTTTTAAACAATCTTTCAGATTGTTTATTTTTTTGCCCGCTGTTAAGTGATGAATACAATTGATATCACTATTTTCAGTGAAATTCAATATATTCTGAAAACAGCAAAAAAAGGGCAAAAAATTACTTTGTTAAATATGAATATATGTGTACTGTATTCTAAAATGTATTGTTAAATATTACTACTTTTTTTCTTTTTTTTCAGATCTAGAAAGAAAATTTAGGAAATTGAATCCATTTTTCTTGTAATTAAAAAAAAAACATTTATTTTTAATTAAGTTATTTTGTTGGTCAGGTAAGTTTAAAATATCTGTATTTCTCACCCCTTCACTTTCATGCTCCCTTTTCTTCACGTCTCCTCACTCTGCTTTTCTCATTCCCCTTCCCTCTCTCTTCTTCCTTTACTGCTCTTTCGTAACTCCCTCACTCCTTCTCTACTACCCCCTAGGTTTACTGCCTCCATCACTATTTTTTCAACCATGTTTCTCTCCCTGTCTCCATATGTCTCAGTCATTCTAACTGCCTTACTCCTTCTCAGTTCCTTGCTCTCTGTCTCTGTTTCTGTCTCTCTCCCTTTGTCTGTCTTACCCTTAATTTCATTAACATCTCTGTTTCTACCGCTCCTCCACTCTCCATCACTCATTTTCCATCTATGTTAATTTTTTAACCTTCTCCGTCATTCTCCTTCCCTCACCTTCCCTAACTGTCACTATCCTTTACTCATAGTCATTCCTATTCTCCTACTTCACTTCCTCCTGTCTGTATCTCACACCCCTTCATCTTTTCACATTCTTTCCTTCACTCTCCCTCGCTCTCCTTTGCTCATTGAAATACTGACTCACTTTCTCTCACTCCAGTTTCCTAGATCCCCCCTATCCCCTCACTCCCCATCTCTCACTTTCCCTTACCCCCTTTTCTAATCCTCATACCCCTTATCTCACCATCACTCCACTTCCCTTACTTTCAATCCCTTTACCCTGCTATACTTCATCCGCTTCATCTGTTACTCCCTTTTCCTATCTCCGTCCCTTACTCCCCTTTTCTCACTCCCCCTCCATCACTCTCCATTACTCACTGCCATTCCCTTACTCATTCACTCTTCTTACCTGTATGCTCTACCCTTAGTCCTTTTGTTGCAGTCAGTCTTTCACTTCCCTTTCATGACTGATCATACTTTCCTTTTCTCACTCATTCTGTCTGTCCTTTCCTCCTCTTCACTCAGTCATTTCAATCATTTCAATCATTCATGTATACACTACACATTCATTCAATAAAATTACAACACAGTATATTAGGAATATAGCTCTTCTTGGAGAAGTGAAGTGAGTTCTGAAAAGAACAGTTTTTTTGTCTTTTTTGTTTTGTATTTTTTTTTTTTAACAATTTTGTATTTTTTTTAATTTTTTTAGAGCACAAAACAAAACTGGTAATGAAAAACTGTTCAACAGGAACAAAAACAATAAATGAAAAAAATTATGGGCTGGAGCATGTGTGCTGCTGTATTTTGTTTTCGATCAAGTTAATACTGCTCTAACCGTAGCAAAGAACAGCATTGCACACATTACAATGTATGTGCACCTTCTGGAAAAGTGGGCGGATGTCCAGTGACCTGGTACACGGAGAATCTGCGGCCGCAGATGATGTGCTCGGCTGAGCAGGTGGAGGGTTGTCCCTTAGGGCTCTAGTTGACTCTCGAGCATAAGGTACAGGTTGCACTATCTTGAAGTGTCTCAGCATTGAATAAATACTAAACGAGTATTTCTTGCTGGGATCTCCTCTGGATAAGACAGTTCCACAAATAGTGCATGTCACCTTCGGGGCATTGACCTTCTTTTGGCCCTCTGGAAAGGTGAAGAATTTCCAGATGAAAGAGTCTTTTTGTTTGGTTTTCCTTGGTGGTACCACAAAGGTCTCCTCCTCACTCCCTGAAGTAGACTGCTGTTCTGCCATTTTCAAGTAAGATTTTACTAGAGTAGCTGTTCAGCTCCTTGTCCCAGGAAATAAGAAGAAATAGTGAGGGGAGTGGGTGTGGTGTTTGAAGATTCTGGAACAGACACTACTATGAACCAATGAAAAGTGTTGTTTCGTAATCACATGACTTGCCGTGCGCGCACTGTGCTCACACAATAGAAGTGTTGATGAATGAGTGGATGCGTATGTAGATTTTGGAATTACTGAATAGGTTGTTCTAACTGGTATTGGTATCTCTATAGTTTTCAAAACTTTAGTTTGTATTTTTCAATGTGTGTATCAAAGTTTATATTAGGATAAGAGGAGGTCTGCCACTCTTAGACAAGGATGATGTCATCAGTGATGTCATCAGTGATGTCATTTGAGATGTCATCAGTGATGTCATGAGTGATGTCACTGACCATGTCATGTGTGATGTAATATGTGACGTCATCAGCAGTGGATTGCGGTTGCGCGGGTTATAGTTAGCTGAACTAACTATAACGGGGGAATTTCAATGGTTTTGTACGAGTGAAATGTCCAGCTAACTATAACATGTGTGAAACCTATGGTTTTTTCAGTGAATTTGCAAGGTTTTTTAAATGCTAATTCCTAACTATAACTTGTGTGAAACATATGGTTTTTTCAGTTAATTAGCAAGGTTTTTTAAATGCTTATTTCTAACTATAAAGTGTGTGAAACCTATGTTTTTTCAGTTAATTTGCAAGGTTTTTTAAATGCTAATTCCTAACTATAACGTGTGTGAAACCTATGTTTTTTTAAGTGAATATATAGATAGATAGCAATATATAGAGATAGATGTAAATTGAAATTTAAATTAAATGTTTACACCACTTGCACTTTACATGAAATGGATGAGCAAAAAGTTTGAAAAAAGGTTCTCAAGAATTTAAAGCATTGAGATTGTTTCAAAACTGCTAAATGAAAGGTCGGAAGTATATTTTCCATTTCTATGCAATAGGAAGAAATAACTAAGTGACGTGTATTTAAACCATGAATTAGAACATCTTAGCATTGTGAACAAGGCAGCTGTGTCTGCCAAAACTCATTATGCCATATTGAGAGCGAATTAATTTACATTTAAAAACTGATCCCCAGCAGTGTCGGTACCTGTGTTTAATGCTGTAGCAGGTGTTGCGAGCAAGTATTGCAGAGGTTGTTGGTCTCGGTGAATACCGGCACAACTTTGTTCTGTAGCCGCGCGGAATACCAGCAAATGCAGAAGAAATTGCAGTGAGTCAATACCGCGTAGCCCCCCTGCCAGAAGTGGAGTGAGGCACGGGGCCACGGAGGAATAGGAAACCAGACGCCAAAGTGTCAGAGGACACCTGGAAAGGCAGGTAGGCGATTCTTCTGTGTTTTCTCACCACATATGAATACGTGAAAGAGAGGCAAAGGGAGAGGGAGCCGTTAAGTATACGGCGTAGCAAGGATTGGTCCAAGGTGCGAGACCACAATGAAACAGAAGAAATATCATTGTAACTTTGGCAGTAAACCGGTTAAAAGAGTGTAAGGAAGTTGCTGAGGGAGAGGAATTGGCCTAATGGCAAAGGGCGTTCGACCTTGGAAATGGGGAACTGGGTTCGAGTCTTGGGAACAACACTGAATATCCTGTGATTCTGGGCAAATCACTTAATCTCCCAGTGCCTAAGAAAAATGAATGTTTCCTCATGTAACGCAACTGGAGCTTATGTAAAGCGTTCTGATACCTGATACCTTTGGGTCAAGTTCAAGCTATATAAAACTCTGTAGAAAAAAAAAATGAGATTTCCAAGTGGTGGGAGTGCAATTCACCTCAGAAATACTTAGAAGTCGACAGGGTCTCTAGGAGTCTACATGTATTGATCGCGCCCACTTATGAAAATCAAGACCCTGAAATGCTATGTGAATGGGCAGAGAACCGTGCTCAATCTTCAAAAATAATAATGCCGATCTCAGTTTGTAGAAGTTGGTGCTATATTGGTCATGACCACTAATCGTAAGGCTATAGTACAGAGGACTGGGGGAGTAGCGGGAACTCTGGACGCGTTCCTATCTAGGGCGGAGTCAGTATTAACACACGAAATACACCTCACTGAAAAAAGGCTCTCTCTGGGCTCGTATGCAGGACAAAAAAGATCATCTTTGGGGGGCTATAACTTTGGCCAAATCCCCCCTGGGTGCTTCGCAAATTATGGATCGTTTAAGCATGGATACTATGGTTATGAGCCCGGTGGGGGAGTTAGTGGATGGAGTGGTTCGTAAACCAGGGCTACCGGAGGTGGACTATTCAGCCACTTTGGAATTTATTCAAATTTCAAGACAGAGTATATCGAAAGAAATGCTGGTTATTCCAGCTGAGAAAACAGTTTTGCCCGTACCCCCTGTTACATCCTCACCACATACCTCAACTACGCCTTGTGTGGCCCAAGTTGACTCTGTTACTGGATCTAAAAGGGCTACTAGGGAAAGTGTGGTATGCTCTACCAGATCCAGGTTGGGAGGGAATGGTGAGGGAGGAAATGGTGAGCCGCCAGCAAAACGCACAAGGGGAAGTGTGGCATTGAGGAATAAAGCTAAAACCAAACCTAAACCTAAACCCCAAGTTTTAGGGACACATGAGATTAATCCCCCGAAATCTAATGGTAATTTGTCTTGTTCTACAAACACTGACCTCCATACTATGGTGGACCTTGGAAACGATCCTGATTCCTGGAAACATTTGGAGTCTTTAATATCTGCTCTCTTAGCGCCTTTTTTAAGTAAACTAGGGGAGATAGAAGAAAAGTTGTTAAATTTTTTAAAATATGGTAACGCCCCAGTTACTCAGGAGGTATGTGGGTGCCAATGTGTGGTTCGAGGGGTAGTTAAAGCTCCTGTGGACCCGGTAGTCCCAGAAGCCACTGGCTGTGTGGGGGTAATAATAGGGAATTGGTCCATAGAGCAGGAATTGAACTTACTGGAAATGTGAGTCTTGCCACGCCTCGTTCATTATGTGTATCATCTGCCCCTGGGGGGAATTCCGCATATCTGGGCACGGGAGTCCCGGGGTTAGGAAGTACGTTTAATTCCCCTTGTCCAGCTGACCAGATCCCGCACCAGCCACGGGGTCCTTCGAGACCCTTACTTATTGATCAGTCAGAGGCTATTGTGAGAGCTGGTAATCATCACGGAGAAGGCCCCTCTGTGCTGAACGCTGTGAATATTAAGCACTTTGTAGATGTTTTAGATATGCCCCCGGCCGCGTTTCCTTATGTTATGGTTCTGGCAGGTGTTCCCCCGCTTAGGGCAGACCAAACTGAATCTTGGATTCAACTCCGGAACAAAACCGTAGATTGGCTATCTAAACACAAGGGCTTTAGTGTGTCCATGAGCAACAATATTATCATGATGCGCAGAGTTGGGTGGGTGGGACGATCTTTAAAGAACTTTGAGGGGGACCGCGTGGTTATTAATTATTTTCAAAACCCTGCGGTTGTTCAGACGTTGTTAAGGGCACAGGAACAATGCCCTATGTTTGCCACTTCCATCTGGGCTTTGCCACTGGGACACTTTTATAAGCCTTCTGTGAGAACCTCGATGTTGACTGTTCCCTCCATTCTCCTGTTTAACAGGTTTCAGGCACTTTCTAGTTTAGATACTCAAGACTGACTGCCGGTTAATAACATAGTACCTGTTGTTTCAGATAACTTGGCGGAAATATCGAATGATGCAACACATGTCCCCTTGATTAGCTCATCAAATTCTATTGTGCCCTGCTCTGTTAACCACCAGATTTTATCAACTGGTATAGTAAAACCTAGTTCTACTCCTACAATAACCGATGGGGGCATAATAAAAGTTTTAACATGGAACATTTCTGGTTTAAGGGCAAAAATGGGTGACACAAGCTGGGAAATTTTCCTTGCCACACATCATATTATAGCCCTTCAGTAAACGTGGGAGGCTAAGGAAACATATTATTTGGATGGATTTTGATCTTTCTGTAAATTTGCTATACCATCTATTATGGGCAGAGCAAGGGGGGGGTAAACTATTGATAATTAACCTTAAGCTGTCTTATAAAGTAAAGTTGATAGAATCAAGTTCTCCCCACATCCTAGCAGTAGAACTGACAGGGAAGAATTTGTCAACTTTTCTAGTGGTGAACTTCTACAATTCCTTCACTAGAAATGATGAGTTAGAGCATTTTAGAGCCCTTACTGTTTTCTTGGGTAAATATGGAGACAACACTGAAACAAAGTATGATACTATAGTCCTGGGAGATTTTAATATTCATTTTTGTCCTACTAATTGCCTAGCAAGTCTGGAGGAGGATTGTGGCCCTCCGGGGCTAACCCATTTTGAACACACCTCTTCCGGCTCCTTTTTAGAAAGTTTTTAGCAACTCATAATCTGATCTGTCCTGTGCAGTCGGCCAGATTAGACCCTGTACCTTCTGAGGTATTCAGGTCATTATGGTATGATTAGCGCAGTATATCTAATGACGGTATGCTTAACCACGGTGCATTGGAAGGATCGAAATCCCCGTTACGTTTAGCATGACAAAAGGGCCGAGAACCAAACTGCCTCCATCTTGGATTGCGGCTCTTGCTCTTAAGAGTCACGTGGTCCTCTTACACACCATCTGCCTTCCCTTTTCACGGTAATAATTAGGAGACAGGCAGAGTTGCTGAGAAGCAAGGTCACATCTGCTAAAAGGGAGTATCAAGCGAATTCCTCCAGACCTGGGACGAGAAGGGAGTCACCCTTCCGACCTTCTCTGTAAAGATAGTAACCCTTTGTATGTGTAACCGAAACTAGAAATAGGCATGAGCTCATTAGGGGTGCCAGGACTAGCTGGTACTTTTCCACATATAAGGTTTTGTATGCTGTGCTGATAAATGTATAAAAGTGTGTTACTGTCAAGGAGCCGGCAGTCTTCCTCGGCGCACCTGATGGGTGAGGATCGACGAGGCTCCTCTATATAGAGATCTATGATGATAATAAACGTTTGAACCTTCCACGTTGCCAACTGCTCCTTATTTAAAGGATATTGCGGGCCAATGGTAAGTGTGGCCCTTGGAATAATTATTTGAACACATCAGTTGGCGACCACGAAGGGACCCCGTGACAGGGTCAACCCCCCCCCGTATTCGGGTGGTGGGATTGGGGGCGTCCTGACCGGTCGACGGGAGAAGGAGCCTGAGGATTTCTCCCACCCTGCGCGACTTTTCGGTACGTCCCCTGCTGCTAGTCACCCTTCACCGGGGTCCTGCGGGCTTAACCCAGAAAATGGACTAAGTTGGTCAGGAGGAGTTGGCAGCGGAGAATGAACATTCGTATCTGGGTGCACCCGGTGAGTATAGATTGATTTGATTTGATTTGATGCACGCGTTGTAACGGTGCATTATGTTTTGTTAAAGCACGCGTCGAGGACGGTGTGCTGTTTGATTGATTTTAAGAGCATTCGTTGAGAACGATGCATTTGTCTTGACTTGAGCACTGGTTGCATTTGTTTGAAGCTCGCGCTGGACAGCGGTTCGTTGATTTGAAGACACGCACCGGAGAGTGGTGTCTGGTTTGATTAGGTTCGCATTTACAGTGATCTGATTCGAAGTACGTACTGATGATATTGGATTGATTAGAAATAGCGCGCCGGAGGAATATAGACGGACTGCACGTGGAAGGACCTGTGACCTGGACTGGGTAGCCACAGGCCATACTCCCGACGAGGCAAGTCCTTGTTGGAGAGGGGTCGGTCTTAGTGGTGAGCCAGCAGGGTGACCGGAAATTCCCGCGTGCGGTTTTGAAACCTGGATCGTGAACCAGAGTCGACGGGCTTGGTTCTCGGATATTGATTGTATGGTGTGTCCGATTGTTGTTTTATGTGTACATGTCTAAGAACTAACCAAAATGTCCTGTTTCAGTAAATTGAATTGTTTTGGCTGCTGCTGCCGCGCAAGTGACTCCAGGTTAGCTGAGAGCCTACCCGCCCCACCGGAAGGCAGTCCGAGCCATTTTATGTATGTCAAGCATGGAATCTCTCCTTTATTGTTTTGCACTCTGTGGCATAAGTATACTAAGGGTAATGAGGAATTACGGTGGCCCAAGACTGGTTCGTTCGATGAAAAGAAAATTGCGTTCCTACAGGAACAATTGTTTTCTAGGCGGAGCAGGCAAGCCATGTTCGATGCTCTAATTGCATGGCAGAAGGAGGCTAAGCAACGGCGAATAAGGGAAGAGAAAGTAGCTAGAGCCAAGGCAGGACAGAATGTTACTCAGAAGGCTATGGCCTATGACCGAGAAAGAGTAGAGAAAGGATTGGATTGCATGAATCGCGAATTCAGACTAAAAGTTGATAAAAGATATGTGACCCGCCCGAATGTGGAAGATGAAATAGAGGATCTGTTGGACACCAGGCCACCGCCCCCTTATGTGCCCCAGAGACTATACCCCGAGGTGACAAGAGCCTCGGCCCCGACCCCAGATACGTCCCTGGGGGCCTCGGCTTCGGCTCCCCCGGCCAATACTACCTCTCCCTCCCTGCCTAACCTCTCCCAGTTGTCGGCATCTGTGTCCGACGTTATAGCCCTGTTACCTAATTTACTTTCGACAGCTGCAGCCGGGACCCCTCAGCTGCCGACGGGGTCAATGTCTTCCCCTTCTGTTCTACCCTCCTCCTCCGCTAGCACAACACCAGTAGCAGCTGTGACTACTCCGGTACATCCGACCAGTCTGGCGGAGGGGAGGAGGTTGTTCACTCGTTCTGCTTTGGGAACAGAGGAAAGGGCAGCTATTGCCACACAAGCATCCCAGTGGATGCGACATTCTATTTATACCCTTGCTGATATCTGGAGTACCATGAGAGACTACGAACCGGTAATGCAACAGCATGCCCTGGAACATATGGCTAACCGTCTCATCTCTGTATGGGAACAGGTACACCAGGAAGGGAAAGCTCCGGCCATATTGTATGATATCCTTGATCAGACTCACAAATCTCGACTGACACCCGAAGACGTGTATGGGAAGGTACAGACTTTGGTTTCTTATAGAACTCGTCTGCAGTCCGCCCTTCCCGCCGGATCCTCCCAATTCCCCATGCGGGAGGTACACCCTATCTTCCACCCAGAAGTGGCCGCAGTGGTAGATGACCACGGTGTCATTACCCGTCCGGGAATAGATGCCCGGTTCCAGGAACAATGGGTCTATACCCTTTGGAAGCGGAGTGAGGTATTATCCTTGAAAAGTCAGTTGCCTGATCCTAGAAAAAACCCCACTGCCTATTATAAAGAACTGACCGAAGCCGCCTCGTCAGCAGTAATGACGTTGGCAGATATTGAATTATTCTTCGCTCTACTAGTACCGGTGGATATTTGGCGCCAGGTACATGACCAGGACCATGTCACGGAGTTTGGTGGGACATGGGACCAACTGAGAAACTGGGATAGAGACCGCAAGCCGGGGAATAAGCCCCGACCTGAGATATTGACTCTACCTGAAAAAATAATAACATATATGCATTCCTTGATCCCGCCCAGAAAGGTAGATTGGGACAAGCTGCCGGCCTGTAAACAAAAGAAGGATGAGAGTGTATCTGATTTCTTCACAAGGTTTGAGGGAGTATTCATTGATTTCAGCGGGCAGGATCTGGCTACGGAGGGGGGTGTACGTTTATTTGTTAATAGATTTGTAACAAATTTGCTACCCGAGGTATCGGCTAGGCTACAGGCAGCCGAGAGTACCTGGACGACCACCACGCCTTCCACGATATTAAGCATGGCTCAGTATTATGAACATAGGGAAAATGAAAGCAAGGATAAGACAGAAAGAAAGTCAAAGGATCTGAAAACACGAGTATTGTTACAGCAGGTGGAGAGAGGAAGGGGGAGAGGGGTACAGAATTTCGTTCCGAGAGGGGCGGGGCCCGTGCACCCGACTGGGCGAACGGATCTCGGCATAAATCAATGTGCTTTCTGCAAAGAGGAGGGGCATTGGAGAGCTCAATGCCCGTTACTGCATGAACAGAACGCTGCTTCTAGGGGACGTGGAAGGGGTAGAGTAAGTGGACATCGAGGTGGATACACGAGACAGGAACAGGCGGCACGAGGTGAGAACAGTCAGAATTATTTCGTTCAGAGTCAGGGTAAACAATATTACCATGACGGACGTGTGACGGAGGGAGACATTGGGTACACCCAAGCATAGGATAGCCAAGGGCAGAGTAAGGGGCATGTGTCAATCCCGATAGATCAGGCTGGACCTTATGTCCATGCACAATTGCTGGAGGCATCAGGTAAGTTTTTGGTTGACACAGGGGCTATGAACAGTTCTGTTTCACGTGCCTTGGTCCCGGGGGCTGCTCTGTCTGGCCAGACTAATGTGTCCGTGGGGTTCTCTGGAACTCCAGTGGTAAGCCCCATTTCAAAACCACTTTCCCTTACTGTGGGACCAGTAACGATTGAATCACCTTTCCTCCTCACCTCCCAGTGTGGGGAGAATCTCCTGGGTATGGATATACTAAAAAGATTACATGCACGCATCTTTTGCTCCCCCGATGGAGTTTACCGAACCATTAGGAATCCCTCTGTCCCCTCCATTCAATGTTTTGCAAAAACTGACTCCTTACCCCCTGAGCTTGCGACACTCCCGAGGAACCTTTGGGCCCTGGGGGACACTGATGTGGGGTACTTACCAATTCCACCGGTGTCCATCACTTTAAAACAGAATGCTCGATTGCCAAGGATTCCGCAATACAAAATAGCCCCCGAAGGTGAACGTGCCTTACTGGCCATTATTTCCGACCTGATTAAAACAGGGGTGGTGGAAGAAACGGCATCCAATACCTGCAACAGTCCGATTCTCCCGATTCTTAAACGAGCCCCTGTACCCCAGTCCCCTGATTATGCTAATACCTATTGATTTGTGATCGACCTACGAGAAATCAATAAAATTGTGGTACCCCAGTATCCTGTGGTGCCGGACATTAATTCCATCTTAACGATGATTCCTTCCACTGCCACATTTTTCTCGGTGATTGATTTAAAGAATGCGTTCTTTAGCATTCCCATTCATCCAGATAGTAGTCATTTGTTCGGTTTCTCATTAGGAGGCCGCAGCTTTAGATTCTGTGGCGCCCCCCAGGGGTACACCGAAAGTCCGAGCATATATAGCCAAGCCCTGAAAAGGGTATTGGACTCTTTGCAATTGCCGCCAGGTAATGTCTTATTGCAGTATGTTGATGACCTCCTTGTGGCTTCTGATACAGAACAGGGTTGTCGTGACGCCACGGTAACCCTGCTGCGACACCTGGCCACCCACGGTAACAAGGTGTCACTTTCTAAATTTCAATATTGTCGACCGGAGGTGACCTATCTCGGTCATCTCCTGTCGAAGGAGGGAAGACGGTTGACTTCTGAGCGTATCGCAACCATAACTAACATGCCTGTCCCCCGCACGCAACGTGATGTCCGCGCTTTGCTTGGCATAACCTCCTACTGTCGCCAATGGATTGCTAACTATTCTCTCTTGACTAAACCTTTCCTGTATCTCACTACGAAGGATGTGCATGAACCTTTACCGTGGACTGACGAATGCCAGAATGCTTTTTCCGCTCTGAAAACTGCTCTTTGCTCTGCTCCTGTGCTTGGCACCCCTGACTACCGGAAGCCTTTTGTGCTCTACGTGCATGAGGTGGACGGTTGTTCTCTTTCAGTGTTGACACAAGACTTTGGTGGTAAGCAAAGGCCTTGTGCATATTTCTCGGCGGTTTTGGATAATGTCGCCAGAGCACTTCCCAGTTGTCTGAGGGCTGTAGCGGCAGTTGCCATAGCAATCAGACAATCGGAAGGGCTAGTCCTGAATACGGACCTGACAGTGATGGTGCCTCATGCTGTGGACGTATTATTAAACAGGACGCAGACGCAGCACTTAACTAGTGCACGTCTTACAGGGTACGAATTGACCCTGTTTGCACCTCACATAACGATTAAACGATGTGTTAATTTGAATCCTGCCACGTTGTTACCCCTCCCTTCGGAAGGCGGTGGACAAGACACACATGATTGTATCTTTCGAACTGAAGAAGAAACCGAGGATCGGATAGACCTGACTGACACCCCACTGTCTGATGCCCAAGGGGAGTTGTATGTAGATGGGTCATGCTTCAGATTACCGGATGGTAAGACAGCTGCGGCTTATGCGATCACTACTCTACAAACGGTAGTTGAGGCGGCGAAGATACCATACCGGTCGGCCCAGGCAGCCGAATTGGTTGCATTATTCAGGGCTTGCGAACTAGGAAAAGGTATCAGGCTGAACGTCTACACCGACAGTCAGTACGCGTTCGGTGTAGCGCACAGCTTTGGGAGGTTGTGGGCGGAAAGAGGATTCCTGACATCCCATGGTGAGAGAATAAAGAATGGACCACTAGTTGAACGGTTATTAGCCGCATTAACATTGCCCAAGACCCTGGCTATAGTCAAATGCAGTGCACACAAAGTTATCACTGATGACGTGGGGAGGGGAAATTTCTTTGCAGACCAGATCGCGAAGGAAACGGCCCGGTCTGACACCACTTCCATGCTTGTAGTAACAAGAATGATAGAAGCAGAGGTTTTTAATAACACCATAGATAGTGTGAAAGAGCTGCAGAAAGAGGTGACCCCGGAAGAACTGACATACTGGCAAGAGCAAGTGGGGAGGCTTGATGAGAATGGGTGTTGGACCGATCTGTCAGAGAGGTGTAGATGGTTACTGCCGAACGCTTTTGTAAATGCGGTGGTAACTATGGCACACGGACCTTCGCATGTAGGGGTTCAGGCCATCTGTGCCATATTGGATTCTGTTTGGTATAATGTCAATATCCCCAAGACAGCTAGGAACTTGGTCCAGCATTGTATAATTTGTCTCCGACATAATCCTGGGGTTAGTATCCCCGTCCTAGCAGGTAGTTTTGCACCGCCCACCTTGCCTTTCGAAGTACTCCAAATGGATTACATACAGCTAGAGCGAGTTAACAATCTGAAATACGTGTTGGTGGTGATTTGTACCTTTAGCAAATGGGTAGAGGCGTACCCCACGAAGGAGAACACTGCCTTGGCAACTGCGAAGGCTCTGGTAAAAGAGTTCTTTCCTCGATATGGATTGCCACGGGTAATTTGGAGTGACAATGGGACCCACTTTAATGCTAACTTAGTTAAGTATGTATGCAAGGGCCTGTCCATCCGGCAGAAGTTTCATGCCGCTCGACATCCCCAGTCAGCGGGTCTAGTTGAAAAATATAATGGAATTTTAAAATTGCGATTGGCTAAGCTTCAGGACACGACGGGATTAAAATGGCCCGATCTCCTCCCCCTGGCCCTGTTGTCTGTAAGAACTACCCCCCATTCCCGGAGCGGTATCTCCCCTTACGAAGTCATTTTCGGCAGACCTGCCAACGTATGGGGAGTACCTCGGCCCAAATCTTTCAGGGACATTGAATATCCTATGTTGACTGATTACTTGTATGCTCTGACTAAAGATCTTCGTTCCATTCATCAACAGATATCTGCCACACTGCAGCCCCTGCCGGAGGGTCCTGGACACGGCGTAGAACCAGGACAGTGGGTCCTGGTCCGAAACTACCAACGGAAATCGAGTTTGGATCCGCGCTGGTCCCGGCCATACCAGGTGCTCCTGGCCACGCGAACAGCGGTGAAAGTCGAAGGGAAGCAGCACTGGATCCATATCTCCCATCTTAAGCGAGTTCCTCTCCCATTGCCAAAGGAGCAACTGGACCAGGAGGAAGGTCAGCCGACTCAAGGTGAGCCCAGCACGGAAGAGTCACTTTCCCCGGACACCTGCAGAGAGGTTGACGGGCGAGGGGAGAGTGCTGAGGGCGTTGAAACCCCTTTCTGTCGCCACCCAATCGTCCAAAGTGAAGCATCTGGTTGGGAGCCCAGCTCCTCATCTGACCCCACTGTGCCCACCTTGTTCACGAATCCTGAAACCCCTGGTCGGGATCGATATCACCTGCGGCCCCGAAAGTAGACGAATCCCGGGTCTAGCCTCGGCAAGTGCAGCTGGAGGCCGCCGCAGAGACCTGAGGATTGTCGGAACACTGGACTGAACTCATTGAGAGCATGGAACTTTAAGTAAAGCTCTGTTCAGAACGAAGATAGAGACATTGATTAGACGAACAGGGGCCCAGGTGGAGATCTCTTTTCAACACGAGTTGCGTCAAGTGTGACTCCAACGCGAGAAGTTTTTACCCTTTTTCCTTTTGTTTTTTCTGAACAATAGGAGTCTGCCTGTGAGGCTCTAAACGGACACAGGAAAGAAGCACCCTCCGGCAGGACGGACTGCTTGTAGACCCCTTTTGCCCGAGATTATATTGGACTTTTAGTGAGGAAAATGTACCCTTTTGCTCGTTTTGTCCCTGAAGACGGGCGTCCCATGGTACCCCGTGCTGTTCCCCCGCATTTGCCAATGTTCTCTTAATGGAGCTTGCGTGTTAAAATTGTTTTCATTTTTATACTGATGGTATCATTTGTACTATGCTTAGGTTTGTTCATATATTTAGAGTTTCGTCATCCTGTGCACACCCTGATAATGTCTACTCCTGCCCCTAAGGAACATCATTTCCAGACTTTTGCTCCTCATAAAGAAAGACACCGACAGACATATGTACATAATGCTTTTATCGAAATGTTGCACCAGACTCATAGCTCCACAAACGTTACGGATTGTTGGGTCTGTGGGCTTCTCCCGTCAGTGATGCATAAGCAAGATTTGTTTATATCAGTGCTTCTGTCTTACTTAGGTAGTTGTGAAGCTTGGTTTAAAATGTTATCCATGTTGTACGAACACTACACTATAGATGAACGTCGATTCTCAGAGAAGGATTACGCCTTGATTTTAGCATATATAGAGACACACCAAGGTTTTACCCCTAATGCTGAGGGAACGGATGGTACCCTTGACCCCACCGCCTGCATGAATGTATATACCGATCATGAAAATGATACCTGGCTGAGGGATGAAATACTGGATTTCATGACCTTCAACTTTACTGAATATTTCAAATACTTTCAGGAGCGAAATGTCTCAAATGAAAAAATCATTCCGGTCCCGGTATTGAATACATCCTCCTCTTTCTGTGTGCAGGGGACGGGGCATTTGTTCGTAGGATATAGCAGATGTAATTACACTTATAGGTTGCAGACATACAGTAGCCCCCCTACACTCACCCCTCCCAATGTTTATTTTGTGTGCGGTGAAAACGCCTACACCTGGTTACCCAGAGGGTGGATGGGTAGGTGTTACTTGTCTTTCCTTTACCCACCGGTGTACATAGCTCCTTCTGATTATCATAAGTCTCATTCCTTAAATCGGCGGAGCCTAACAGCCGAAGTTGCCCGTAATGATGCCACTGATCAAACCGACACCCCAGCACAACATTTTGTTGATATTATAAAAGGGGCGTTGCCCATATGGGGACCCATCCTCAATAGTAAGGAAGTTAGGAGGTTATCCAGAGTGGTGGAAGGGGTGGTTAATACTACTGCAGGGATATTAACTAATATCACAGTAGAGCTCCAGGCGACCCGGCTCGTGACCCTTCAAAACCGTCTTGTTTTAGACGTTATCCTAGCAGATCGTGGTGGAGCCTGTAGGGTCATCGGCAGTTTCTGCTGTGTATATATACCTGACTCCGCCCCTTCCGTCCATCTAGCTATCCAGAAACTGCATCGACTAGCCTCTGAAATTCACACTGACACTGGTACTTGGTCCTTGTCTGGGTGGTTCTGGGATTTGGTGACCGCCTGGGGATGGAAGTTATTTATGATTCTCTTGGGGGTGGTAGGATTCCTTTTCACCTGTTGCATTTGCCTACAATGCGGGCCGGCCTGTTGTGCATATTGTGCTACTCAGGTTCGCCGATCCATCCCTAAGCCCCCGTCCAACCAAACCAGGATCGATGCTCAGCGGACTCAGAAGGAGACGCATGATTTAATGCAGATTGATGAGGGTATTTTTGAAGACTGACTTCGTTATTAGTTATACTGCACTAAAAGGGCCGTTCTGAGGTATTCAGGTCATTATGGTATGATTAGCGCAGTATATCTAATGACGGTATGCTTAACCACGGTGCATTGGAAGGATCGAAATCCCCGTTACGTTTAGCATGACAAAAGGGCCGAGAACCAAACTGCCTCCATCTTGGATTGCGGCTCTTGCTCTTAAGAGTCACGTGGTCCTCTTACACACCATCTGCCTTCCCTTTTCACGGTAATAATTAGGAGACAGGCAGAGTTGCTGAGAAGCAAGGTCACATCTGCTAAAAGGGAGTATCAAGCGAATTCCTCCAGACCTGGGACGAGAAGGGAGTCACCCTTCCGACCTTCTCTGTAAAGATAGTAACCCTTTGTATGTGTAACCGAAACTAGAAATAGGCATGAGCTCATTAGGGGTGCCAGGACTAGCTGGTACTTTTCCACATATAAGGTTTTGTATGCTGTGCTGATAAATGTATAAAAGTGTGTTACTGTCAAGGAGCCGGCAGTCTTCCTCGGCGCACCTGATGGGTGAGGATCGACGAGGCTCCTCTATATAGAGATCTATGATGATAATAAACGTTTGAACCTTCCACGTTGCCAACTGCTCCTTATTTAAAGGATATTGCGGGCCAATGGTAAGTGTGGCCCTTGGAATAATTATTTGAACACATCACTACATATGTTGGTCATGACCGTCACAGCATAATTGATTATATGTTGGTCTCTTCTTCACTGATGCCGACACTAGGCCCATTAAGTGCAACAAAAAATTGACCAAATAAAGTGCAAATAAAGGAAACATAAAATGATAACTTTGAGTTACTATCATTTTACATTTTTGTGCTGCTTTGCGGGCAGGGCAGCTCTGCTCTCAGAGAAGGGCAGAGAAGGAGTGGTTTGCTCACTCCTAAGTGCACACAACTGTTTAGCCGGCCCTCTGAGACCGGACAAACAGTCATGCGCACTTTCCTTGTTCTCCACGCAGGATGCATTACAGCCTGTGTGGAGAACATGCTCAGGTCCCCATTCCTAGGCTGAGTGTCGAACCACGACCCTCAGACCAATCACAATCCTACATTGCAGCGTTGTGATTGAACAGGGAAGCCTGGCTGTGCTTCCTGCTTATGGAGTCCGACGAGGAGAGCAGGAGCAGAGACGCAGAACTGGGCGGCAAGGTAGTGTTCATTTTAAAAAAAAATGATTACATCGTTCCAAACCTCACCAACCGTGAGCTGTGCCAGCCGCCACTGCTTCCAGAACAGCAATGATCCCGGATAAGCCTCTGACTAGCCTACAGGGAGCCACCTTACTTCAAAGAAAGGCAGGTACATTGTAATAGAGGGTTCTGTGTCCCAAACCGAGAACTCTCAGGGCTTTAAGTGGGACAGGCTCTCCATTTCTACCCCCACCCTCAGGTTGAAAAAGAAAATCTTAACTCTGCAGCAGCGCCACTGCACAAAGACTTTGATGTAACTTCACAAAGACTCGTTTTAGTTCTTTCGCAGTCTCATCATTTCAGAACTGAAGCATTTTCAATATTATATACAACAAAGCCATAGTCGTTGATTATTTATTATATGCAACTAACAACCATTGAAAAAGCCAATAGCCCTGGCTTGTTGTTGGTATAATGATGCAATGACAGAAGCAGAAAAATGCAGTTGGGCGACACACTATTGGGCATATCAACAAGCAGGCGATAAAAAATTATCGCCGCTTTTGCGGCCGTTTTCGGACGAAAAGCGGCAATAATTTTATCGCCTAATCAGCAGGGTCACGCTAACGCGTGAAACCTTGCTTTAGCGTCAGGATTCCTAACGCCCAGCTTTGCATCTTTAATGAGATGCAAGTTGGCGTTCCTGACCTGGCATGACAGGAGAAATGTCGCTAAGCGACATTTCTCCTATCAGCAAGCCTAACGCTATGAAGCATAGCGTCAGGAAAAGTAGCGATAACCCCTGTTATCGCTACTTTCCTTACGCCTGCTTCTGGACTGACTTAGCAATGATATCCTATGGAAGGAGGATACCATGGCTAAGTTTGTCTGTCCCTATCAACAAGCTAACATGAGATTATCGCTGGGTTTCCAGCGATAATCTCACGTTAGCCACTTAGCGTGAGGATTTTTATCGCTATTGAGATAAGCGTTGCTAATAGCACGCTATCTCAGCGATAAAAATCAACGCTAGCCGGCGAAAATTATCCTAGCGCTAAGTGCGCTTAGCGATAATTATCGCCGGTTGTTGTTGATATGCCCCCACGTATTTTCAGTTTACGTGTTTTTAAGCGACTCCCTAAATTACAAATTCAACACCCATTTGAGAGACCAACCAGCCCTCCTCCCACCCACCCCCCAAGCCCCCAGTTATTTAATCCTACTTAAAGCCCTGAGAACTCTCATACCGGAGGGCATGTGTGACAACCTAAGAAAACATTGTGAAATATCTTGCATTATGGCCGAATGTTTCCGTTATTTCAAAAATCCCCGTTTCCAATCAGCCTTCCATGAAACAGCATTGCCATCTTGTGGCTGCTGCCCAAATGTCAACTGTTTACTATGTCGTTTATGCACTGGTCTTTTGAAAGGTGGGAATTCTGAAGAACTTGGCAAAACTCAGCGAGGAAAAGAAGCATAACGTGTTTTGCATCGAGCAATGGGGGTGCCTTTATTACAATTACTCACAGCCTCATCCCCTGAACAGGAGGAAGCATTATTCATGATTGCATTATTTCCATTATTGCATTGATGAGCATTATTTCATGTTTGCTTCGCTAGAGCGTTCCATGTGTATTCTTCAACAGTGCTGCGTAGTTTCCAATTTAGTCATAAGCCGGTCACTGATCTGCTCCATCGACGCGTGTCGTAATTCGCACCGGTGTAACGCAGGGTAGAACGGAAATAGAAAACAGGGTCACAAAAGTGCTCGCACTCGTCTATTTAGGTCTTGGCCACAAAAACGTTTACCGTTAATCAGTGTTCCTACTGGATTGCTTTCAAACGTGAATAAAGTGTTAACTGAAAGTTTTAGGTATGGATTTGGAGAAGATTTGAATTTAAAGTATGTTAAAGATGTGCACACACACGTATCAGGAAACATAAAATAAATAAACTGCAATGTAAGTGAGCAAAATTAAAACTGCGGTTTGAATGGAATGCCTGGATCCTGGGTACAGTGAGTACAGATAGGTTTCAAATTCAGGTTTCATTTATACTAAAATTAAACTCATTAACTAACTTACGTCGGTGCTACAGCATAATATCAGAACGTGCGCGGCTTCGTTTTCAGGTTTCTTTTTACGTCTGGCTGAAGAGTGCTTTTGCTGCACAATTCATGTACAACAAAAATAGCTTGCTTTATTGGTATTTAATACATATAGGGGCAGATTTATGAGCCCCTTGCGCCACTTTTGCGTCACTTTTCCCATGTTAAAAGTGATGCAAAAGTGGCGCAAGGGGCTCATAAATCTGCCCCATAGTATATATAATACATGAGGTTCTGTTACATGATATAATACATATAGGGCCATATGTAGGTAGCCCAATACCGGTCGGTAACGGCCGATTTTCGGTAAATATACCGTTACCGACCGGTATTTAGGCTTTTGAGATGTAGGGGGATGATTTCTGCATTCGGTAATTTACCGAATCGGTAAAATTACCGAATCGGTAATTTTACCGATTCGGTAAATACCGAATACAGAAATGAGATGTAGGGGGAGTGTGTGGTGGGGATTCGTTATTTACCACCAACTGAAAGTTGGTGGTAAATGACGAATGTCTCTGTTAATGCATTATTTGGCCCTTAGATGTGTGCAATGTGGCAAACACACATGCCCTCAGGGCATGTATGTGTGCCACATGTGCACATATGCAGGAATCAGGGGTGCAACAGGGTGTCAATGTGACACCCTGCCACCCTTGATTGAGCTCCCCCCATTACCGATTCGGTATTTACCGATTCGGTAATGGTAACTGGTTTCCCATTGATTCCTATGGGCCTCCTGGCCCATAGGAATCAATGAGATACAGGTTACCATTACCGAATCGGTAAATACCGATTCTAAAATACCGACACTTACCAAATCGGTATTTTTTTACCTACATTACATTTACCGATTCATAAATACCGAATCGGTAAAATTCGGTATTTAGGAATCGGTAAATGTAATTTACCTACATAAGGCCCATAGTATTTAATACATGAGGTTCTTTTACAAGCGAATCTGTTATCCCTGTTATCCCTGTACAAATGCACATTTATAATTTATTTTATAACACATGGGATTCTGTAACACCTGTATAAAATGCAGTCTCTAATTATTTAATTGGCGACTTGTGATGCACCAAGTCGCTGATTATAAAGAAAAGACGTCAGAACTCGACTATTATAAAGTTATTGTAGTCGAGTTCTGACATCACAAAGTCTGCTGCCAGAGCCAGCGGTGGAGGAGAAAGGCAGGTCAGGTGACAGGGCACAATTAAAGCGGCTGTTTAAAGCAAGAAAATATGCCCATTGTTTTTTCTTCTGATCTATATTAATAGATTACAATGACAAACAGAGAGAATATGTTTATTTTTTGGGGAAACATCCTTTACCACGATGGCGTTACAACGAGGAACGTTTACCACGCAACACTTACCTCGTAGACGTCTTCACCACGCGTTCTTCTTCAACGGACATCTTTACCACGCAAGTCTTCTTCCGCCTTCATCGTCTGCTACGTCCTACGTCATTAGTGTAGTCCTTTTTTACTGTCTAAGGTGTTGAAGACGCGAGTTAAAGGAATAATTAGAAAAAAAAGGGGGCTTGGGGGGTCTCCCCCCAAAAAATAAAAAGTAAAAAATAAGAAAAAAAAGGGGGGTCCCCCCCCCAAATAAATAAATAAAAATAACGTGGGGAAGGACAGGAAATCGACGTCGTTTTATGAGAAAGGAAATGACCATTCAAATTTAAGACGTATAACGTAAATCAGGAAGGACGAACGAAGAGACGACGTGAAGAGGTAAGGGAAATATAAATTTAAAATACATATATATATATTGAGGGTAACGGGAAGGGATAATTAAAAAAAGTATTGGGGGAAGGGGGATCACGTAAGGGTACAGGGGAGGGGTATAACCTTTACCAAGAGTATTCCATTACCATGCAAGTATGCGTGGTAAAGGAATATTAGTGGTAAAGATTATGCGAGGAAAAATCATTCCGTTGTAACGCATGCGTGGTAAAGGCATGCGATGCAACGGAATTCGTTGTAACGACATATATTCGAAAATATGCCCATTGTTTTTTCTTCTGATCTATATTAATAGATTACAATGACAAACAGAGAGAATATGTTTATTTTTTGCACTCCTTAGATAGAGAAAAACTAGAATCTTTCTACAAGTTTCTATACATTCAGAGCTACTGCAGCTTTTTTTTTAAACTGACTTGTATTGAACTGTTTCTAATATCTGTTAGCAACAAATATCTAATAGGTTTGTGATGTGTTTAATTTTGCACTTGCTCTTTTAGGGCCGGATTGGGAACCGAAACCGGCCCTGGCAAACTGCTCGGCTGTTGCCGCCCCCCCAGTAACAACAACGGCCTCCCTGGGGCCCAAAATCAGCCCCCACCCTGGCAGCCCACCAGGGAAACGCCTGGTGCCCGCTACGGCCAGTCAGGTCCTACACTCTTTCATATGAAAGTGCTATGCACTAAGTTTTTTTAGTTGTTGGTGGAAAAGGTGATGGTGTGGCCATGTATTATATGAGATAAAGTACCCTCTGGCATACATGATAAGGATATTGCAAGTCACCTCGGGATTCCATAACCTTGTAAAGGAACTCAGCCTTCGGCTTCGTTCCTCTATGTGGTTATGGAACTCCTTGGTGACTTGCAATCTCCTTATATTGTACTTCAGGGATACTTAAATCTGCAATATAATCGGCAATTAACAGGATACTGCAGATCTTCTGAATCTTTGGGGACCACGCAGGCTACACATCAATAGGGGAAAGTCCTGCGTCTATCCTCTGGTGGACAAGGCCCCAAGTCTCCGCCTGCACTGTAGTGTGCCAGTGGTGTTGGAGGGATTCTGATGTTTTGGTATATATGTCACCTGGGACCTTGCCGAGTTCCTCTGTAAGAACTTATAAACAGCTGAACAGGCTTTGCTGTGATATTGAGCATTGGAAAGCATTTGCTACTCTCACTTATGGGCAGAGCTGCCCTTCACGAAATGATCACCCTACCCTGTCTACTATATGTCCTTCAAAATACACAGTTCAGAGTCCCTACAGAATTGTTTTAGAAATGTGGACCATGAGATCTGATTGCTCCTTTGGGATGTAGGTAGCTCATGCATCACCCCTTCATAGGTTACTGAGAGGAAGCTACAAAGGAGGACTGGCAGTCTCAGACATACTTAAATATTAATGGGCAGCACCACTATTCGTGGTAAACGACTGGGCAGGGCCGGACTGGCAATTCTGGACATCGGGCAATCCCCCGGTAGGCCGGATGGTGGGGGGGCCGGTTTTCTCAGAGGGGGCCGGTTTTGCTGGGGCCGACCGACGTGACGTCCCGTGACTCCGTGAGTCCGTCCCTGGAAAAAGGAAGCACATCATTTCAGGCCTGATCAATCATGGGTGGCACTGGCTGGCAACCGTGGAATATAATTGGAAATTTGGCATTGAGTTCTGGGTGCAGGGTTGCAGGCAGGTCAGTCAGTGTCAACGTGGTGACGGTGCGCGCGCGCGCAGATGAGGCGTCGCACGTGCGCGGGGTCTTCTTTAGGGTGGGGCTGCCTGGTGATGACCTCGGCAATGCGCATGATACCATTGGTCGAGCGCAAGCCGCGAGGGTGAGACTCACGTAATTAAAAATTCTCCTTTGTGTCTTTCCCGTGACCATTCGTTGTTCTCAGGCCTGGTTGTTCTGCTGGTTGTGCCGAGGCCCCCAGCCGGACTCAGGTGAGTGCCCCTGTCACTACCAGGTCACAACTTGACTTTCGGCCGGGGAGCGGGTGTCAGGTGGCTAGGGCTGGTGGACACTGTCACCTCCGGCTCGTGAGGCTGCACCACGTCAGTTTCACACTCAGCTTCCAAGAGCCCTTCAGATAGGATTATAAAGGTACTTGGGAAAGCTCATCCAATCAGATACGGCTTCTAGCTTGCTTAAGATTTTGGAAACGGTGTTACCATCGAACAGGCTCCTATAATATTGGGCAAACAAGCGAGTGTCTGCATATTATGAGTGACCCTGTTGTAAGAACTATTAGCTGTAAGTTATTTGCCGGTGCTGGGGGCAACTCGGGAGAAGTAAAAGGGTGGAGGTAAGAGCCTCGAACGCACTGCGTAAAGTGACTGCATCATTTTAACGCAAACTGTCCAGACAGATTAGCAATTACATAACAACTTCAAAAACAGGTTGGTTTTGGCTCTGGGAAATCCCACTTTGGGTGCGCAGCAAAGAGAAAATGTCTTGCCAATTGTTCTTTGTTATTAGCTCTAAGCTTACTGGGTTTTCAGAAAGTGACCTCAAAAGTAAATAGAGAAATGTTCAAATGCGTGTTAAATCAAAATATATGCTGGCGTTTCATCGCATAAAGCGTTCACTTAAACTAAACTTGACCCCTGAGTGCAAAGTACACATATATTACTTGTTCTGAAGGCATCTTCCAGGAGCGTTTTAAGGTTTCCCAACCAGACAGTGTTTATGGTTCTGCTATTAATTTCGTCGTCTGGGTGCAGCTAGAATCGCACTGCGCATTATCATAATTGCATACGCTGCAGGCAGGCGGCAGCAGGCGGCCGGTTTAGGCACTTTACTTAGTGTTGTGTCTGTGCAGAAATACAGGTGACACTGAGTCACTGACCCTGCTTCTGAATCCTGCCCCCTGCACAAAACCAATCGGCAGCCTTGCCCCGAGACCCGCTGACTAGTAGTGTAACGATGGGTCATAGCCGTCGGCCTCGGTTTTTGATGCGGTGGCAGTAATTCCTAAGATTACCTTTCCTGGGATGCACACACACCTTCAGCCACAAATATACCTACTAAGGAATCCCTGCCCCTTCCCCACGAGAATTCCCTGGGATTTCCATACATAGAAGTGCACAGGAGCGAGAGACACAACCAGGGCATTTTCTAAATCTAGGGAAATGGAACACCTGAACTCAGAGTTTTGCCAGACGGAACAGGGCATTGCATTAACATAGCCTATCTCCTGCCTCTCGCTAGCAGGGCTGGTGGGAGGTAGAGCGGATTAGGTTAGGGTGCATGGGTGTGTACAACCTCAGCTTTTGTGCAGTAGCTACTAAGCACCGGAAGTTCTGCCTTTAAAATATGACGCCCTGCCTGGAACAGATAAAACCCTTATTTAGAGGTATCCAAAAATGCGCATAACCTCAGTGTGCACTTTTTCTGAGGCGATGCACTATGTGTTACGGTATTGGTTAAAAAAAAAAAAGAAAATATTTTGGGGGCAAGCTTATCCTGATTCCTTGCCCGAAATAAAGAGTTCACCATGAGGTTGACGCGAAGAATGTTTTGTGATGTTGGTTTGGATGCACTGATTGGCTAAAAATATATGACTGACACTTTAGGACCGTCGACGCCAATAGATTCATAAGCAAAGGCAATATGGGCGGCTAGGCCTCTTCAGGAAGGCATTAGTGCCCAGTGCCTTAGACTATTGTGTTCGCATCTTTCCTCGTGAAGGTCATTCGGCAGGCGGCAGCAGGCCGGTTTAAGCACTTTACTGTCTACCTACTGTGCAGATATGCAGGTGACACTGCCCCTGCTTCCTGCCCCCTGCAAAAAACCAATTGGCGCCGCCGGTGCAGCCTTGCTCCCGCTGACAGTGACTAGTGATGATGGCCGTGGGCCTCGGTTTTGGCTTTTGGGGTGATGAGGTGACATGACGTCAGGGTGGCCATCGAGTTCTGACCAGGCCTCCTAGCTGGTTCCGACCTGAAGTCTGGTGGTGCGTGCAGGCCTGGGTGGGCCATGGCGGGTGCAGGAGGACTCGCTGGACCTGTTGTCTGCCGAGTGCCGCAGCCGCTGCCGGACTCAGGTGAGTGCAGGCTGTTGACTTGAATTTCTGGGGGGGCTGGGGCCTGGTGGTGGTGGTATGTATTTTAATTTTAAGGCTGTTACTGGCTAGGCATTGAGACCTGTTTCTGCATGCCACTGCATTCATTACAGATGCCATCATTTCACCTAAGTCTGCAGTGTTGAGATGCAGTACCAAGTGAATACTCTTAGATGTGGGTACCAGGGCCAGCCTTCCCTACCAGCACTCTCTACTAGACTTGAGCGGCTGAAGAGCGCCCGATACACCTACACCAAACTGTACAACATGCTTCAACAGCCTTGCATTCTGCGCCCATGTATGGAAGTGCGCAACAACACACCTGCTGGTGGTTATAATGTTCCTGCTGGAAAGAGATCAGAGTTTGGGCTAGTGACAGTTTTGACTCATCATAAAGTAGCACAACGGGTTAATATGTCTGCTGCAAAGAACATGTACCATGCAAATCACATAACTGTATTTTATGTGCATAGCTCAGTGGGTTACTGCTTTTTCCACAGAAATGTTTTTGTAACCAGCAGTTCCCACATTACAATCCTAATATAGCGCAGTGACCAATAAACTGTCATCAAAGAGCAGCAGGCAAACTTCATGCTATAGGCTAGAACATTATTTTTTCCCCAGTTTTTCTTTATCCAAATGCTGCTAAAAAAGGTTTGTTTTGGGTAGAAATATATTCTTCGTAGTAAAGCCAACCCCAACCACTGAGGTGCATTTTAAATCCTGACTTTGTGCTTCTCCAGAACGCACATTCTTAAAATTTACTGCCTACCGGTATGAATGATATGTGATTCCTACACCCTGCAATTCACATTGTCTTATGTATTATTTCCTATAGACTGAATTTACACACGTATAATTCAGTCTCCATAAATAATGTATATGTGTGTGTTGTAAAGTGTTTACACAACCTATACTGCCTAGTATGAGTAGCACTATAAAACAAATGAAATGCATGTGAGTGGCTATGCAGAGAAGAAGGGCACTGTTGGAGGGTGTTGGAGAGGGATTCCACGGAGAAGGAGATGATGGGGTGTGTCATAAAAGACTGTTGCCCCTGGCGCCACCAGTGCTAAAGACGGCTCTGCCTTATTGTCAGAATCTACTATTTGTACTCCTTTTCACAGGGATTAAAGACTGGGCCCCTGGAATTCAAACCCTTGACCCACTTAAGTGCCTATTCACATGTCACCACTAGCTCAAGCCCTGTCCATAAGGCAGGGTGCAGAGTGCAGTGTATTTAAATGGTTTGGCATATACTTTTAAGTTTTATATGTCCCAGAATAGGCGAGACTCAATTGCTTCCCTTGTTCTTTGTGTGATTCTTCAACTTTTCATAATCCTATGACTTCAGTGATGTACAGGCAACATTGATGGCAGCACCCACACTCTGAAAAGTGTTCCAGTGCCACTGGCCTGGGTGCCTTTGAGTGAATTGTTCATGCTTTCTGGCCAGGGTGCGTGTGAGACATTTCCATGCTTTCTGGCTACCTCGGTGCTTGTGTGTGACGTAACTTTTCCATGCTTTCTGGCCTGGGCGCTTATGTGTGCTATTTCTATAGTTTCCTCAGTGACCTGGAGGCACATGTTTGACATTTCCATGCTTACTGGCCTGGGTGCTTATGTGACATAAGCACCCAGGCCAGTTATGTGTAACGTTTCCATGCTTTCTGGCCTGGTGTGGCGTTTTCTGGCCTCTTTGCCCCAGGGTGCTAGTTATCAGATGCTTATGTGTAACATTTCTACAGTTTCTGCCCTCAGTGGCCTAGGTGCTTATGTGTGGCATTTCCACAGTTTCTGCCCTCAGTGACCTGTGTGCTCATGTGTGACATCACATGTCAGGGCTTGATGTGTGACAAAACTCAGGATATAAAAATCATTTAATGTTTGCACATTGTCTTGTACATTTTTTACTCTGAACATTTGCACAATTGTTTGAAGTTAAGTGCGTTTTTAAATGTCTTTATGCTATTTTTTATGAAGAATAAATTGGTTATATTTAAATTCATGTTTCGTGCTCGACATTTCGTTTTTTAGCGTTCTCTGTAGGAATGTCTGTGATTTATGACTGGGTATCCTGGTGCTCCATAAGGTAATCATTTGCTATGCTTTAAAAGTTAATACAATCTAATATGTAATAAAAAAATGTGTTGAAAAATGCTTTGTTTTGGCCTTTCTGTCTCCAAAATGTTCTTGGGGGGACAACCCCCCAAACTCCCCCTAGTAGTGGTTGCTCACTGTGTTTGCTCGCTACACACCATGTTGGTGCTGGTCTCACTTTTACTTTACATCTACTATTTACTGTGATTTGAAAGTTGATACAATTGAATATGTAATGAAAAATGGGCTTTAAAATTCACCATTTTGGTCTGTCTTTTTCCACACTTTTCTTGGGGGGAGAACCCCCTCCCAGACCCCATAGTATCTGTCGGGCTCGCTCGCTACGTGCCGGACGGGGGCTGGTCTGACAAAATTTGCCAGGGCTGCTTTCATTTTCCAGGCTCCTGGATCTTTGCATACTGAGCTGTACCAGTGCTCTGGGTTGACAGGGAAGCAATGGAGCATAGGGGCTACCCTGCGATTCTCTATAAGCTACGATGGTAAAATACTAACCCATACCCAAACAGTATTCACCCCCAGTTGTGCAGTATCACCCCTCATTAGCCAGGAGAATAAGATGATATGACCGAGCATTTTAAATACATGCAAGATAGACATGCCCTACAACACTGCATTGTGGACGGAGAACAACTGACTGAGCAGCATCATTGAAGGACCACCCCCTCTTAGACACTCTGACCAAAAAAGCCATCTCCTTGACATACAAAAAAATAATGAACAATTCCACAGATACCCTGAAACCATGCTCACTATGCCAGTGCATTACGCTAGCCTGGCTGATGAGAGGTGATGTCCCAAAATCAGTCTAAGGATCCTTGTTTCTGGTTCAGGGAGGACCAGCCTTGACAGTTCTGGCTGTACTGTTCCCATGGGGGTAGGGTCACGACTGATTTGAAAATGGGTGGGTCCAAACTGGAATGGCATGGCAGGCAAAATAAAATAGATTTAACCCAGATCTGTGACTGGGAGTAAATGTTTGATTTGTTCAGCATTCAGTCCATTATCTTTTCTTTTTTCATGTGTCACTCTAAGTAGAAGGTATGCCCAGACGTGGGTCCTGTGCTTGCTATGCCACCACATTCAAGCAAGCCTAGCGGCTATGGGGTCATCCCCCAAAACCGGCCTGAGGATGATTGTGTCTTGTTCAGAGAGGACCTGGCCAGACAGTTCACGCTGGACTTGGGGGCAGCGTCATGACTGATTTGCATATAACTGGGTTCAAACTAGAATGAGGGGCTGCGGTTGAAAGGGTACCTTCATCCACATACTCTGGAACTGCCTGATCATTCAGATCTACTTGAAAGGAGTAGTGCAGATAATGGCACGGTTGCACAACCTGGAGGTCCCGCTAGACATGAAGTGGCTCTTACTAAATATCGAGGGTGAGGCGGCCTAGCCCAGACACAAGAGGGTCTGGCTGGTGGTGGGAGCAGCAGTAGGCAAATCATATGTGGTACTGCACCCACCTTGGATCACTGATTGGGATACTGACATGGATGGGTGTCAACGCACAGAAAAGGTGGTGTATCAGAACATGGGCTGCCCACAGAAATAGGAGAAAATACAAGGCAATTGTCTATCACGACTACAGGGGTAGATGCAAGGGGGCACAATGGGCCCATAGAATGTAATGTTCCAAACATTTAGAAATGTCTCTCTCTTACACTTTGTCTCCATACAGAATGACCGACACTCTCGAGACCATACTGTTGAATGCCCTGCTTAAAGTGTAAACTGTTCGAATGATTTGAGTATTGCATTAGTTGGCTGATGAGCAAAAATGAATAAAAAAGATTTAAAAAAATAATAATATGCCAGCTAAAACTTTGTGTTATTTATGTAGGGAAAATTCCACATATTCAAATTCAGCACCTTGGAATGGGGCACACCATGTGGTATTACCAAGTTAGCTTTAATTCTGAGGTCCGCAACTCTGACTGAGGAGGTGACGCTGCACCAGCGCCTGCTATTATCTGTATTTGCAGCATTGCCTAACAGTGTAAAAGGGCCTCGGCATAAGGCTTAAGCAGTCCCCATGGCACTGCATAGTCCACTAATGGGGAGGAGCGTCTCCCCACTGCTATTGCAGCAGTGAAAAAACTAAACAGAAAATGATAATAACCAGGGCCGGTCCTAGGACATGTGGGGCCCCGGGCATAATAGGAACATGCGAGGCCCCTATAATTTGCATAAGATTTAACCTCACAGGAAGTGACATCATAGGAAGTAATATCAATTGGCCATTATTTATATGGAATTGATGAAGCTGCTTTGCAAGAAGCTACTTACCTAATTTGGATATCAGTAACATGGTTAAAATAGCATTAATAATCCTAATAAAATACGTACATAGATATTAAATTGCTATTAAGTAGTTTACATGAAGTTTAAATGTAGTTTAAATGAATTTAACTTGGTTATTGTTCTATTGAATGGGATGAATGAAAATGATATGCTAACCGGTCATTCTGATTCTGGCACTAAGATATGTCCAAAAGAGCGGTGTAAACTTTACTAATGTGGAGAAAAGACAGTTTTGAGTGTATTTCCAAAAGAGTGGAGTTACACCATAGCTCAAGAGGGAGATAGTTCCAGTCCTGCACAACTAGAAAGAAGAAGGACCTGCCTCTAATCAGGGCCATCTAAATTTTAGGATGGCACAGGAGTTTGGTTGACACGGAGTATGGGGTTCTGGACTGAACACAAGGTGCACTGTAAAAAGATAGACCCTTTTTAATGCAGTGTACAACGACAAATCGATAGTGCCTTGCAGATAGAGGGTTTTGCACCAAAAACCCAGCAGACAGCAAAAAGGTGAGAAGAAATGGCATAGCGATGCAGCCATCTCAGATGAGGAGCCTAGCACGGTTCTGTATGATTTGAAGGGTACTGAATGCAAGAAGGCAGGAAGCCCAAGAAAAAGGGCATTTACTTAATATAGTGAGAAGATAATTGACTGTACAACACCCTCATGGTAATGAGAGGGCAGAAAAGGAATGATTTTCTGTTGCTTATGGATGTAGTATAGGCAAGTGGATGAAAAATGGTTATTATATTCTGAAAACAAGAGAAGATGCTGGAAAATGAATGAAAGATTTTTTTGCTGACTCTGCCCATGTGGGCGATTGACGTACTTCCACCAGCCACCAAAGAGAACACCATATGGTATGAGATCCATTAAAAATGAGAATCCTTTGATTTGTTACTGCAAAGTTTTAATTATTTTGTCTTCATTCAGAAATCAACTGCTAGCATGCACATACAAACATATTCTTCGGCAGAGACCTGATTGCCACTGAGGGAAATCATGGTTGGGCATCAATATGTGCAAGATATCAGCAAGAAACCAGAAATATAACACTACAAATGACACACACCTAAAAACAGCCAGGAGTATTGGTTTTGTCAATGGTTGTTAGCTGTTTAAGCTAAATGAGTAACAATAATACATTATTTTACTTTCACATTGCTGTTTTGATCAATAAGTAGCTCCTTCAAACACATTTGCATAGCATCACAACTGGAATGCAGGACCATTGCTCTTTGTGCTCTGCAGAGAGTCCATATTTTGAACGATCATGTAATCTGGACACCTTTTTGAACCACAGACAGGCCCAGTGTGAAATTTGTACTGCCTGCAGACTCAACTCCAAAGTGCTCCACTGTAGCCTGTTATAAACACCTGGAGGTGACTCAGTACAAAGGGTGCATCATCCAAGAGCAAGATGCTGTGAAAGGAAGTACAGAAACACACATGCTGGAAATAGTTAGCAGTCTTGGGGAATGCAAGATTAAGTAAAGCATGGGAAATACGAGCAGGAACAAAATTACTGCCATGCATTACCCTAACATCAGGACCTCAAGAATTATGCGTGAGGAAAGGGCTAAATTATGTGGCAAGGTGAGTAAATTATGCAAAAAGAAAAGGAAAATTATGTGGCATAATGTGGCACATTTTGAAATAGTATTACTTAATTTATTTGCACTTTTTAAACTTGGTAAAACTGTTTGGCCATTGGTTACACCCATTAGTACCAATTTAACACCCAAATTTAACAGTGGGAACAGAAAGTTGACTATTCCAGCTTTTCAAAGGGCCTTCCCACATGCAGAAAGACTTGTCGCTGCATTTTTAGTAACTTTTGAACAGTTTGAGATAGAAAGCAATTTTGTTGTTAAAATCTGTAGATTATACAGCAGATGGTGGATTATGCAGCAAATGCGGCAAATGCATAACTATGCAGAAATCGACACCACTGCACAATCGCTTAATTCCAGTGGCCCTGCCTAACATGCAACATCAGACTTGGACAGAAAATAGACCATGTATCAAAATAAAAGAGGCCCCCATTAATGAGTTAGTTAGCTAGAAAAGTGTCCCATGTTTGCAATCTAAGGCCGTTTTTAACTTGTAAAGACATGCGGTATAAGTGTTTTGTAAAGTATGGGAGACTGCACTGATTTGAGTTTGCCGCAGGCAATGTTTGCTTTAATATCATAAAAATCAACAGTAAAAACCGGCTCACCTGACAATAAAGCAGGTTAACAACTAGCCAAAAAAACTGCCTACATACTGACTTGACAGCAGGGCTTTAAGTGGGATGAAAAAACTGGGTGGGGAGTCTTTCAAAGTGGCATGGCTGATGTAATTAAGGGTGTGGCTTAAAAACATGTAAGTTATGTAAATTTGTGCATAGCATACCGTGCAGCATGACTGGTATTTTGCTGCTTCTGTCATTGCATCCAGATAAGTAATACAATAAGTAAAATTACACCTACAACAAGCCAGGACTATTGGCTTTGCCAGTGGTTATTACTTGCATACGATGAATAAGCAACATCTACAGCTTCCTTGTATATAATGTTGAAAATGCTTCAGTTCTGAAATGATGAGACTGAAAGAACTGTAACGCGTCTCATTAAAGTTGCATTAAAGGCAGTGAAGGGTGGCACTGCTGCAGAGTTAAGGTTTGTTTTTTCCCTCTGAAGGCGAGGGAAAAAATGGAGAGCGAGGCCGTCTCATCACATACTTTTCAGAACTTTCATTCATTGTGAAGAGACTGGATCAATGTTTTTGCAGGCAAAGTAAAGGACATAAATATAGGGCCCCTTTTCAATATCCATTTTAATTTACTACCGGGTCTAAGACTCGAGTGACCCAGCACACTTTAAACCTTGCTCCATCCACTTTTACATACATGATGATTCTGCTCCTCTGCCTGCACCCCCAGATGGGGGCGATCTGATACGCTGTCCTACTTGAGACATTCTACTCCCTTAGGTACATTTGCAAGTACCTACCATCACAACACAGAGGAAGGAATTCCCACACTTATCCGGCCACCCAGAGTACATTCAGGATCAGGGAAAAGCTGTTTAACAAGGTCGAGAAATTCCACAAATGTGTCCTGTTTTCACATCGTGCATGTTAAAATGCGTGGCCATGTGCAGAAAAAAAACGCGATTATCGGAATATGTTACTGTGGTGTATGTGCACGATGACATATGTCAAGCATGACCTGAAAATATTAAAACAAGCAGCTAGAAAACTGGAGAAAAGATGGAGATCCTCCCATTTGGAGAGCGATAGAAAGCTCTATTGGGTTTCGCTATCTAGCTATCATAAAGCAATCCGGAGTGCGAGGAAAACACATATAACTTCTCAAATCACGGCAGCTGGGAATTCTTCCAGGGTTCTTTACCAGGTACTTAACTCTTTTGTTAAACCAGTAGCGTGTGAAAGCACCGAACTTGTATCTCAGCAGCTCTGTAACAGCATATCCTCTTTTTTCTCTAATAAAATTGATGTTATTTACGAGAAAATTGTGGCATCCAATGCTGTTATGGTTGCAGACGTAGCTTCTGCCTTTCAAAATACAGAGTTTGATCATGGCATTCACACTCTGGACTCCTTTCCCCCCATTACTGATGAGGAGCTATCTGTACTGGTTAAACAGATTAAAAGTGGTAGTCCAGACGATACCATTCCAGCTAGATTAATACCCTCTCTATTTGACACATTATGTCCCACTATCATCAAACTTATTAATCTGTCTCTGAGTACAGGGTCTGTCCCTAAAGAATGGAAACGTGCACTAGTCAGGCCCATCAGGAAAAATACCACCATTGCCTGGTCTGAACTATCCAACCTGAGACCAATTTCACTGTTACCTTTTCTTGGGAAACTTACAGAAAAGTATGTCAACAGACTCCTTTCCAACTTTATTGAAACTGTGGGCGGCCTTGACCACTCTCAATCTGGTTTTAGGCCGAAACACAGTACAGAGTCTACATTACTTTCTGTTATGGACGACCTGCACATGTTCCAGGATAAGGGTTACTCAGTGATCTTGGTCTTACTGGACTTGTCAGCAGCGTTCGACACCGTGTCACATAACATTCTTACTGACCGGTTGTCGAACGTGGGGGTGAAGAACAAAGCTCTGGCATGGTTGGGAAGCTTCCTCTCTGATCGTACCCAGACTGTCACCATGGGTACGTATCGCTCAGCAGAGATGAAAGTCTCGAAAGGGGTGCCACAGGGCTCTTGTTTAAGCCCAACACTTTTCAACATCTACGTGGCACCCCTAGCGAGAGTGATGCGTAAATTTGGCTTCATCTCCGTGTCTTACGCGGACGATACGCAGCTCCTCTTCCCTTTTAAGACTCTTACCCCGGAATTGAGGAGGTCTTTCTCTGCTGGCATGGAAGCTGTGGCATGTTGGATGTCCTCCAACTACCTACAGTGTAATGTAAATAAAACGGAGGTCATGCTGTTTGGTGAAGCAAAAATACTTTGGACCCCTGACTGGTGGCCTCCTGGTCTAGGCATAGCACCTGAGCCCAAACAGATTGTTAAAAACCTGGGGGTTCGCCTTGACCAGGATTTGTCATTGAAACAACATACGAACTATGTCACTGGCGTATGCTTCCACACTATTAGCTTGCTGCGTAAAGTTTTTCCATTGCTGCCTGAGCAATTCAGGAAAACGCTGGTGCAGGCCCTTGTCATGAGTCGGATTGACTATTGTAATGGTCTCTTACTCTCTGCAAATGAGGGAGTACTGAATAGACTTCAGGTAATACAAAACACCGCGGCTCGCCTTGTTCTAAATGCCCCCCCAAGAACAGCATCTAAGCCTCTGTTAGAAGAACTCCATTGGCTTCCTATCCGTCAAAGGATAAAATTTAAAACTTGCTGTTTAATACACAAGTGCTTAAATAGACAAGGTCCACTTTATTTGGAAAAGAAATTTATCCCATACATTCCATCTAGAACGCTCAGATCCAGTAATGGGCACTCACTGGTAGTGCCGCGTGCTAAGAAAGCCAGGCACGGAAGTAAGGCACTCTCAGTGTTGGGACCTAAATTGTGGAACTGTCTTCCTGTAGCTATTCGTTCCTGTTCTGAACATTTGGTGTTCACAAATGCAATCTAATGCCTTCCGCATGCTCCACTCTTGATATAGGATTCTTATGCCAGAAGCGCAGAGATACTCCAGTTGGAGTCGATTCCAGCGCTATATAAACCTGCAAATAAATAAATAAATAAAGGCAGTGCTTATGTATACCTTAAAAAGCAGGCATAGGGTTTAGTTTAGACATTCTGTTCCATTATTCACAGTGCCATGTAAGAATCCAACTCAAAAACCCCCGGGGTTTATGACGTTCTTGCATGGCCTCATGCCAGAGTTTGCTCCTAAGGCATTTAGGGTGGAATAACCTGAGAAAACCTTTTCTGTGATGTTTTGTGCACGTTGCTCCCTTCACCGCACCCTTTGGTCATGCAGTTTTCCCACTTCTGCTGCAAAATGTCCAAGGGGTTTGCTCAATTTGTGCAAAGCTTTGAGCCAGTTGCAATCACTCGGAATGAACCTTTGTGAATTGTGGCCTGTGTCCCTTACCTGTCCTGGGCTTCAATGAGCTAGGTGTTCAAACCTCAGTATTCACCAGTACACGATCAGAACACAGGAGAGTGTGAAACCTCTGAAAGCAAGTTTGTGCACACAGCAACCACGAGCTTGCTAAGTACATTACGCACTGATGGACACAGGCAACTAAAGAAACGAAGTAAGGCTGTGACATTTAGCAGTTTAGAGGACAGCAGCGTGACACTATGTTTCAAGCACCTGTACTTCATGTGTCTTTGTAACGCGTGACGAATATAGGCTCGGAAGGACACAGAATGTGCTCCGAGCACTTGCTTTGTCATTTAAATCATGTCATAATGCACAGCACCACTGCTGGGGTTATTAAATGCATTAGTGTTACTTAATAAAAACCATAAGCAAAGCAAAAGCACACCTATCTGCCCCCCCCCTTTATTCCGTTTGTCTTGCTCCTTTTATTCGCATCTCTGCTCCCTTTCCACTTGTCCTTGGTGAGCAGTTTCCACTGTGATGCATCACCATCGCCACTCTATCCTTTGCTGTGCCCCTGCAGGAGAGTCTGCCTTTCATTCATACAGGGGCAGGGCCACTACACAGGCAAGGGCACTTTAATTACCTGTCTGATTGCTGTCATCAACATGCAGATGCAGCCATTAAGCCCACAGAGAGGGGCCATCAAGGAAGATTGATATAAAAAGAAAGAAAAAATGTAAACTCTTAGGGGGCCCCCTGGGCCTCGAAATTCTGGCGACTTTAAAGGTGTGAGGCCCCATGGCTGCAAGCAGGCGCGGGGGCCCTGGGCAGCTGCCCACGCTGCCCATGCCTAGTGCCGGCCCTGATAATAATGTCTTGTTATTTCATTTTCTTTTTCTTTCGGAAGTAGGGTGGGGCTGGCTCCCTGACGCCAGAGCAGGAGAGTAGTCGTTTGCACTCCTCTAAGTGCACATGACAGTTTGGCCGTCCCTCTACGGCCGACCAGCCATCATGAGCACTTGGCATGTTCTCCATTGGGCTGTGTTGCACAGCCCCATGGAGAACATGCCCAGCCTCCCCAGGCACTGCCTGAGCGTCCAAACAAATGACCTGGTATTACCTATACCCCCTCCTCCCTTGTCAAGACCCACACAATATCAAGAACAAGAGTTTAGTTGGAAAAAGGGGGTCGTAGATAACCCCCGGCCGTATTTATTAACAAACAATTAAACAATTAATAATAACAATATTTCCAAAATTACGCAGAAAATCATATAATTGACATTGATTACATTTGAAATGTACAGATGTCAGATGGCTATCCTTAACATAACTCTAATAAAAGTTATTCCTATCCGAATCTAAGCATAACATCATCCATAATCATAATGGCAATTATTTTCTGCGTATCCATTTTTGAGCCTACGGCATAGTTGTCCGACTATCTGGCCCCCCCACCACTATGCTAACTAGGAGGTCATGCCTTGCTTTTCAAGCCCACTAACCATGTCAGCAGATTCTCTGAAAGGATTGCATTACCTGCCGTTGATAAGTGGACACTGTCTTTTAAGAAGCACGGATCCCACCTAATGCACCCGTGGGCGATCGTCTGTAACTAAGGAGACCTAAACAACCTCTCTATCTTGTTATTGATCTTTCTTACTGAGTGGTTCAGTACCCTCACAGACTCTCTCCCCTCCATTGACATCTAGGTAACATTTGTGACCATGCTATGGTGCATCCCTGGCATGTTTTTGCTAACCAACCCAGCTCTGTTATTATGGATTCCACTAGCCCTCTTCTGCCCAGATTCGCCAGATCATTCCCTCCTAGGTGTAAGATAATGATATCCGGGCAGGGGCCCCCCTTGCTCAATAAGTCCCTTACAAAACCCCTGAACTGACTCAAACAGAGACCCCCCTCTCCCATGCAATGAGATCTGGAAACCAGCTTGTTCGGATCTGTATTTGTAATTTCCTGAAAAGAAAAATGCCTTCAAACGTCTCACATATGAATGGCCTATCATCCAAACTACCTGTGGTCCTGTTTCTGGAAGAGGTGCATGTCCTTGCTTTGCTAGTTGTTGATGAGCCGACGACAGTTTACCCCCTGCGTGACAGGTTCGAGAAACTGTAGAGATAAGCAGAAAAAGACACGCATCAGTACAGTATTAACGCCACACTTACAACATGTGCAGCCGCACATAGCATTTGTAACAATTGGAGGACCAGCTCCTAATTCTTTTGACATTGCTGCTGTGCAAGCCCCTTGCTGTTGCTTCCGTGGCAGCCCCTATGCTAAAATAATGGGTTCCAAAGCAACTAGGATCTAAACCTGCCTGCTGTACTGCCATATCCATTACCCTTTTAAATTGAAACCGGGTAAGAGGTGTCCCGTCCGCATGGATTAATAGTGTCCCACCCCTTGTAGAAGGTCTATGCTGCAAAAATGCTTCAAATTGTGCTATGGGGCAGCACGGATTACCATGCGCCCGATGTAGAACTAACCCCTCACCATGGCCCTCTTGGTCAGCTTTGGACTTCTTAATGGATATCAATAAGGCGTCGTCATGTACCTTTGCATGGTCTAACTGCAAACCCCCTTGTATATCCTGTTTATTCTGGGCCACCAATTCACCAATGCGAAAAGCGCCATAAAAGGCTAGTGAAAAAACTGGCCTGAGCGGTAAAACTTCTCCTTTGATGTTGCAGACCGCGTCAAGCATCCCCAGTAAGGCTGCTAGCAGCTCCACCCCTATCGGACGTATCGAGTCCTGTGCTGTTCCTTGGATGCGCTGCCAGCCCTTTAAAGCTTTCCTGGCTGTGAAACTAGCGGTGGGATCTCCCTTGTCCCTGGTTTGGGTGAAGACGGATATTGCTGCCACGTGGCACCTGGCTGCTGCCACTGAGCACCCCTCATCATGTAACGCCCCTCAGTAACGCAGAAGTGCCCCTGTGTCATGCCACTTTTCCGCCCAATCCTTTCCCAAGAATGTACAATATGCCCAGAATGCCCCTTCATAAGCTTTCCTGGTCCTGGGAGCAAGGCTAGCTGCCACGAGGTTCGGTAGTTGGGGGCTCCAATCAGCTAAAGTACTTCTGGGAAGGGCGTTGGATTCGCTTCTGCAGAGGGGAGGTGTGCTTTGAAGACCTGCATCTTGAAGCGAGAGAGTGCATCAGCAGCATTATTTAACACACCTGGCACATGTTTAGCCCTTAACAGTATGTAATCTTTCATACACAACAGCACTATCAACAGGCGGAGGATCATCTTACATCTTGCTGCTTGCTGATTGATGCATTCAACCACAGTCATGTTGTCAGACCAAAATACCACAGATTGATTATGCAGTCTCTCGGGCCATACTGTTAATGCCACCCAGATAGGGAACAATTCTAAGAAGCCAATGTTAGCTGTTAACCCATTCTGCACCCATGCATCTGGCCACTGCTGCGCCACCCACTCATTGCCAAGTATGGTGCCAAATCCCACACTACCCGCAGCGTCAGTCCATAAACCTAACTCTGCAGAGGTAGTGGGTGGACAGGGCCAGACTACCCTGCCGTTGAAGTCCTGCAGGAATGTTATCCAAATCCACATGTCCTGCCTAACCTCAGTCGGCAGCCTGGTGTGGTGGTGCTTCTCTTTAAGCCGGGCCATGGCCTGGGCGATGGAACAGGAGAATGGTCGTCCCATTGGAATCACCCTGAGGGCAAAGTTCAACTGTCCCACCGTTTGCTGTAACTGATGCAAGGTAACCTTATCCTTGGCTAGGCATTGCTGCAAAGCTGTCCTGAATTTTTTAATCTTGTCTGCCGGCAAGCGGAAACACCCTTGGACTGAATCCAACTCAATACCTAGGAATTCTATTGTTGTTGTTGGTCCAACTTCCTTTCCCGGCGCAGGGGAACCCCAAAAGCCCGCATGAGCGTGCAGAATTCCTGCAGTGCCCACGCACACTTCTGAGAGCCCGCCGGCCCCAGGATAAGAAAGTCATCTAGATAGTGCATGACTAACTGATGCCCGGTCACATGTCTAAAAACCCATTCCAAAAATGAACTGAATTTTTCAAAATAGGCGCAGGAGACTGAGTAACCCATGGGCATACACATATCTATGTAGAATTTTTCTTGAAACTTAAATCCTAGCAAGTGAAAGTCATCTGGGTGAACTGGTAACAAACGAAAAGCAGACTCAATATCAGATTTTGCCAGCAAAGCACCAGGGCCCAGGCCCCTAAGCATTTCCACCGCCTGGTCAAATGATGCGTATTTCACACTACAAATCTCATCACTGATAGCGTCATTCAACGAGTTTCCCTTAGGTGCAGATAGATTGTGAATCAACCTGAATTCACCCTGCTCTTTTTTGGGGACCACCCCCAATGGAGAACAAACAAAATTGTGCACCGGGATGTGGTCAAACGGGCCCATTATTCTGCCCATGCGTAATTCTTTAGCAATCTTAGTTGCCGCCACGCCTGGATTGACCCTCACTGACAATTGATTTTTGCATTCCAGCGCCCCAACATAATCAGGTGCAGGGATCCTAAACCCATATGTGAAACCCCCTTGCAGAGTCCTAGCAGTAGAATGACAGGGGTATTTGTTTATCCAAGGGATTATAGCCGTTATGTCAATGGGTGAGTGTGTAACTTGGTGTACCCTACAATCATTCCTGCTTCCTCTTGCCTTTATCCCTTGATTTCTTGAGACACTTGGACTCTGGGTGTGATGGGTTAGCGCAGATAGAGCAGGCATGTTTGAACTTACATGTGCCTGGTGCCTTAGTGCATGTCCTCCGATTAAAATCCCAACAAGTCCCCTTCCTCCCTCCCCCACCCCCTGAGCTATTGGCAGGGCCTGTCTTCTGGGCCGGCCGAAAGGGCTGATAAGGATGAAATGCTTGGGCTGTCTGTCCCCTGTTATTAGCCTGCGCTGTACTAAACTGATGATTGGACTGCGCTGCTCCAAACTGATCCAACCAAGAGATCGTATCGACCTGGTTCCATGAGAGTGCAGGGTCAGATGACTTAGCCCTCCTGAAGTCTATGTCATACTGCTTCCAACCCCCTCCCCCATATTTGTCATGAGCCATAGTAATGCGGTTCTGGTAACATGCCATCTCTGCCTGTATGTTAGGATCCCGTTATTCAAGTTCTCCTCCACCCTGAATCTTAACAACTTACTTGCCCATTCTCTCGGGAGCATCCAGTCCTTCTGTTTCTTAGCTTCCTCTCTTTCTCTTTTATCAACTAGCAAAGAAAACATGCTAACATAGCTGCCTGACCATATGAGTTCTTTTAACTCACGTGACACGTGTCTAGCCACATTCTCCTTCCCGGTACGAGCCTCTCCCACGCCCAGCATTGGCAGCGTCACCTGCTTACCTGCTGCGGTCACTCCAGCAGGTTCCGTCAGCTTCTCCTTCGCCTGGCTGACCACTGGTACTTCCTTGTTGACGCCCAGTGGTGTAACCCCATTGTTTGGGTTGAGAAGAAAAGGAGTACCCTGCCCTGTCCCGAGTGGCCCCCCAGGTGTTGCCACAAACTGGGCAATCAACTTCCTTGCTTCCGCCTCTGGGTCCCCCTGCATTTCTTTCACCCCTACTACTGGAGACAAAATCACTGCTCTCCCCAACCAAGGTAAAACTGCTGCTAAATGTGCCACTAAATCTGATGGGACCGGGTTAGCGCCTGCTGGGTTATCTTTTGGGAACCCCCATCTGGAACCCCTGTGACCTGTGGCTTGCTGCCTACTGGCACTGCTCCCACAGGTACGACCGTTATCGGGGCGCTCAATGGTTCCCCCAGAGGTACCACCCCCACTGGAATCACCGGGACACTCGAAGGAACCCCCCCCAGTGGTCCCACTACTGATGGGCCAGGCACCTCCCCATCCTTGGGCTGAGCCACCGGAGCCGTGGCTTTTGTCTTAGTCACCCCTTTTTTTTGGGCCTAACCCATTTAGGAAGGGGATCTAATTCCCCTCTGGGCTTGGGGGGTATTATGGTGCCCTTTGGCCTTTCCAGCGTCTCCTCCTGGCCTTCCACCCTCTCCCTGAGATCTGCAAGGTTTTACCCCAATCTGTCAACTTTCTTCCATCTCCTGTCCATGGTAACCATTTTTCGCATCATTGTCTCCATCATGTACTCCATGCGAGAGCGCTTATCGCCCCATTTCATTTTACTTGCCATTGCTGCTTATGTTTCTGCCAAATGCTTTGACCCTACTTTTACTACCACCGCGTAAACAATGCTAGCCCGTTTACTTACTTCAACTTGGCAATGGTATGCAACAAATCCCCCCCCTGCTGGTCAAACCAAACCAAGAAACAAATACAAGGCTAAATGAAAGGCTACCTATGAGGTGCTCACTGTCCCCCTCTCATAATCACTGCACTGCCACAGTGTGTTAGTTCCTCTTCTTCACCCCCTGTGTGTACCTCCCAGAACAAGTGAAGCACCAAGAATTGAACACTTAACCTAGGGAGGAAAGTCTACTTTGTGACTAAGGTGCGAGCACTTACAAAACCCACGTGCACGCAGCACTTTCTGCACAACAAATGAAACACCACGATTTGAACACTTATCCTAGAGAGGAGAGTCAACTCTGTGAATAAGGTGGGAGGCGCTTACAGTACCCTCATGCACGCTGCGCTCCCTGCTCAACCAACTGAATTGTACAATACATTTTTACAGAATGCCTTTCCTGTTTAAACGAGGTCTTAAAGGACAGAAAACATTGGGAACTGAACACTTAATCTTGAGAGCAGGACCCTCAGACCCTCCTTATTAGGCCACAGTGACTTCCTTAAGCCCTACTAGAGAAACGAACTCACAACCTTCTGATTACCAAACTGATGCTCTGGCCACTGAACTAAGCAGGCTGCACAACCTTAAGAAGCGTCTGACAAACGCGCGTCTAACAAACGATCTCGTGCTCTGTTCGACCTACACTCTTCCCCCCCGCTACACCGGGGAGTACGCGCTGGAAACTGCGTGGGTTCAAAATTGCACAGCGCGCTATATATACCGTGCGGGTGAGCGCTTTCTGCCACCACACACGGGTACCTGGCCTGGGGTGCCGCCCACAACAGCGCCGACACGCTTCCGTTCCCGGGACCGAGCTCCTTCAGCCACCGTGCAGCGCGACCTCCGGTTCGACGCCGCCTCACAGACCAGCAACGAGATCCTCCAACCGACGCCACTTCACAGAGCCGGACTGCTTCGTCTCTGGCGCCCTAGCCCCCTGCCGCAGAACGCAACTGGATAAACCTGAAATAGAAATGAGAAAATTAAATCGCAGTCTCCTAGTGAGGTTGTACTAAAGGCTGGGGAGCGCAGAAGGCAAAGAGGAAGATTCCTCTGCTCCCCAGCCTTTTATGGCTACCACTATCCCCAGACTGGTTCTGGCCAGCCTGAGGGGCTGGCCGCTTGCGTGACTTCCGGGTCACGACCCCTAGCCTTTGTCCAATGATGGTAGAGACACACCTGTTGCGTCACTGCTGTGTGCGACAGGCCCGCCTCCCCGGTTGTCGGGGCCGGCAGGACCGCCATATTATCGACGTGTCCGATGCCGGCCCCGCCTTTTCTAGGATGCTCAGGCCAATGGCGATGCTCCTGAGAAGCCGGAGTGTTTCCGGTGCGTCCAGCAGAGGAGGAAAAGCGTGCAGTGGCGGGAGAAGCATGCAGCTGAGAAGGCACGTTTTCTTTATTTCTGTTTAAGCGCCCCCTCACCCCACCACCCCCATTTCAAGCAAGCCACCGCTGCTGGCTGATGAACTGTTCGGGAAGCTGAGGTCACCAACTGTCTCCTGTGCTCAGAAGACTGATGGTCTGGGCTCAGACAAAACAATTCTTATGGGTGTCACTGAAGCAGGCAAATTAACTTTTTGGGTGAAGACGCGTTTAATATTTTCTTTATTTGCATAGAATTTTTTTTAACTCAGTGTTCTTTCCAAAGCTCTATAGTCCGGTCGCACCAAGATCTATCGTTTACAAAAGAACTGAAGGTTCATAAATAGGAGGCTGGCAGAGTTGAAACAAAATGAAGGAGAACAATAGAGGTACCATTTTCAAAGAAGAATACCATGCATGTACGAAAAGGAACAAACCATTATCAAATCAAGACAGTTCACTGGGAAAAGGAAACCAACATAGCTTGCTACTCGATTTAGACTCATTTGAAGGACTACTGACCACTCACAGATTTCCTGAAAGGTACTCCAACTCATCAAGTAAGTACTCCTGTGTCAATGACAACCCTATTTCCCAGCAAGACTCTTTCTTCTCTTTCTTCTTTCAAGGTTTATATGAAATTTTCAGTGGGACGACGCCCCTGTAAATGATGCTGTAACTATCTGTGACCTTTCAGAAAGTCGTCCTCACCATCCTCATGGAGCTTCTGGCTTCTTTGGCAAGGGTCTCAGAAGACACTGTGAAAGGGTTCCATTCTTTTCTGGATCATTGACTTCATCAAGTTAATATAGGAACTTTTGGTTCACAGTTTTGAATACAGGGACCCTAGAGAGTCAGCCTCATCTCCGGTGCTCTCTAATATTTAGTTGTGTTTCTTGTTTTATCTTGTTAAAAATACTCTAGTTCCATTTAAACATAGGCAGCGGACACTCAGAGCTGATCTAGGCTCTTACATCATTTAACCAAGCTAAGGGACGGCTGATAACCTCTGGCGTCAAGCGAAGTCTATATTTGGCCTCCATTAAAATGCCTAAAATGTTGGTCGGAAAATAGAGCTGGCAGCCAAAATGAAAACATTTGGGGTCCAGTTCGATGCCGAGGTCACTTTTAATCCTCAACTAAATGCCATGGCAAAAACATTTTTTCACCAAATTAACAATAAAATCTATCAGTTATAATAGTCACTAGAGTTAATGCACATCTTGACTATGGTATTGCCCTCTACCACAGCACACTCCGGAACCTTTCGGCATGGCTCCCACGAGCTCCAAATTTTCCTGTCTGATCTATCGTCGGGCTTCAGAGAAGAGACCAGGTCTCCACAGTGCAAAGATGATTCGACTGGGCTGGCCCCCTCAATGCTTGACCTCCAAAAAATCTGCACATTGCTGGGAGAGACTTACACAATATCAACAACATCATGATCATAGTCCCTGGATACAATGCAACTACTTGTGGGAGCAGCTGTTTGTTGGGGCAGAGTGCAAGAACAGACAAAAGCTGAAATCCTATTGGTGTGTTTAGACAGTTATTAAAACTAGCATCAAGAGGCACCCCTTGTCATGTAAGGAATGTCATGAATGCTGTTATCCAATTAATTAATCTGTCAGACCACGGAGGCACACAGTGACTGTTAGAGAATCAGAGATCATCTTTGAGACAGCCAGGCCTTTTCCCATCATTCTACCTCTTATGTGCCTGTCTCCGTATGGATGAGCAGGCTGTGCGTGCTTGTCAGTGGCGGCCGGCACAGGTAAGAGCAGTGAGGCGGTGAGGCAGTGAGGCGGTGAGGCAGTGAGGCAGTGAGGCAGGGCGGTGTCAGGGGGTGCAAGTCGACATACGATGGGATAGGTAATATTAAATACAAAAATTAAATAAAACCACTTACCTTAGGCTCGTCGCATCTCTGAGTCGGCGATGCGGCAAGCGCAAGGTAAGTGTTTTTTAATTGTTTTATTCAATAATACCTATCCCATTGTATGTCGACTTCCACCTCCTATCCTCGCCCCGCCCAACCGCTCTTCCCTATGCCAGCTGCCACTGGTGCTTGTGGGCGTGTGTGTGAGAGTGAGTGTCTAAGGGGATTAGATGGATGTTTATGTGTCTGAATGTGTGTTCAAAAGTTAAAGATGTGAACATTTTGGCCCATGACACAGTAACCCTGAGATGTTCATTATATTTGCAAACAAGATCAGCATATCCAATGACTGTGTAACACTCATAGCAACAATCTCATTAGATTCAAAACATATTATGCAGGAAGGACAAGGCAAGAAGCCAAGACTTTTAGGTCCAGTCTGCAGCGATGTGCAACCATTGTATCTACAGAAAAAACTTTCTAAAAAGGGCCTTTAGGCCCGTCTATTACTTACCATTCGCTGGCATCCTTATCACTCTTTTTTGCTGCCTTCCAATGTGACAGCAGCTGTGGGGCGTCACCTCATGGGTGACTTCCTTGTGTTCGCGAGGAGCATGCGCGAAGGACAGATGATTTAACTTAATTAGTGTCTGTCTGCTGCTCCAGCTGTAAATAAGGTACTATTTTTTTTGCATGTTTATATAGTATGAGCTTGACCCGACCAGAAAAGAATGGGAGAGCGTTCCATGAGCAGCAGTCTCATTATACAAATTCACATTATATTTTTTAAGCCGGGAGATTAAGAGATTTGCCCAAAATCACAGGATACTGAGGCAATGCCCCTTGTGTTTCTTTCAGCCGAAGCCCTCCATTGTTGGGATTGATGGGCTATTAATTACAGTGCTTTATCCGCACTGTAATAACATTCTGTTTCAAAAGATTATAAATAAACTTGAAATATGATTTTGATACAGAACGTGGAAGAACCAGAATGCCAAAAATTCCTAGCTGAAAAGCCCAGATTGAGTGAATTTGGGACATTTGGCCGGTATGCATCATTACTCTAGAGCACCACTTTGGTTGTGCTTTAGCCAGTTCTGTTTTCAGTTGAAAGCAGTAAACAAGCAACTCCTGCACTTTCACTGCTCCCAATACTAGTTCCGACACTGGCTGAATAAAACGCATCGATGGAAGGCACCCTAGCGGTAGGACCCGCTGCATCTGTGTGACCTGAGGCCAGATGTATCAAAGGGTTTTACCCATTCTGTGTCTATGGGAAAATGTGTTCATACATATGGCCCCTGGTCACCTCACGCAGAGAAAACTGTTATCAGAAATGCGGCCCATTTGCTTGTTTCACGGCGACCGGTGCTGGTTTGATTTTCCAAACACAGGATCTCTCTCTGCCCGGGTGTCTCGCATCTCTCTTTTGGAGGAATCCGCACCTCCCTGGAGGCCTCTTTTCATCATGAAAAGCTAACATTCCTTCGCTTTGCCCTGCAGTGAAACTGACAAAGCCATGAACAAGGCCCAAGGCTCCCCCCACACTTCGCTAACTCCCCTCCCCAGGCAACGATTTTGGCTACCAACAAGCAGGAGAGACAGATAAGAAGCCTGCTTGGAACGGGTGGGGGCCTGAGAATGTCATGGAATTCTACTGAAAGTCATTAGCCCTCGAGGGAAAGTCTAGGTCTGGGAACATTTGGGATGGTGAAAGCCTAAAGGGAAAGTGAGCCCCCCCCCCCTTAGTGTTTCTTCACCAAACCATATCTAAGGCCCTTTCCGCAGCATTTCTGAAAGCTCAGTTTATCTAAAGGTAATTTGTGTGTATATGTGTATATACTGGAGTATGTTTCTTGCTAAGCTTCCATTGAACTGAATTGCTTCTAGGCACATTGAAGAAGTTATGGTGGGGGAGGGTGTGGTATTACGACCAAAGCAACTGACATTGGAACTGGGGAGCCAGCTTCAAGTCCCAGCATTGGCTCAACATCTGTGATTCTCAGCAATTCACCTAATCTTTATGCCTAACAAACAAAACGCTTTGGCAAAGCCAATAGGTCGCGCCTTTGTGACTATTGGCTATGGCAGTGCCTTTTATTCATGCTGTGCAGCATGGAGATTGCTGATTTTGGCAATGATTTGTGGCCATGCTATATAGCACAGTGGCTCCTGCACAGCATGGCTCAAATAACCATAAACAAGCATTTGCAATGCAATCGGTCTCACATTTACGCAAGTTTAAGCTATTGGGATTGTAAATGATCTAGAAGACAGGCTTCTAGATACTTTAGGGCTGATCCACAGGTCCTGCAGCATAAATTGCCCGCTTCTGATGATATACTCTTAGCTCTGACCGACACCAGCCCAGGTTGCACCACAACCCTTTAAGTTCTCTGCAAAGCACTCCTAATCATATACGACTTGGGTCTGAAACAAAGTGGGGTCGTTTGGGTCCCATTTTTATATACAAATTCTAGACTGTTGAACTTAATCCATTGTCTTAAACTGTAGAACTGGTCTGGAGTGGTCCTTCCTTCAAGTCTCCTCCTCAGATTGCTCTACAGACAGAGCATTTGTGCAAAGTGATGCTTCTCAAAGCAAGTAGCACTTGAACTGTCTCCAATCTAGAGCACCCACAACAGAGGGCTAAAGAGGTACAAGAGTTCTGCACCTGGCTGTCATGAGACCAACTGAAAGTGTAATCAGGGACAGACAAAAGGGTGGGCCTAACCTACAAACTTCCTAACGCCTCACAACAGAGACTACTATTCCACCACTCGCCACCAAATGGCGGTGCTCATGAAGAAAGGTACAAATTCTGAAACAATATCATGTAGGAACCGATTTCAATGTAGTTTTTTCACTCTCTCAACTTTTGTGTATGCAGCATAGAAGTGCTGGCATCTAAATAAAAGGAAGACGCACACTCGAGTTAGCAACCAATAGTGTACCATTCAAGCCCAATATTGGTTAGTACACCTATTTATGAGTGTGGCTCTATCTACCAGAAAAATATAATTGTTTACTACATTGTAAGAACATAAGATAGTGGGCAGCAACCGAGTGGAGGACTTGGATGCTAGACAACTATGTGCATTTTATGGAACTTGTTTCCGTTTCTACTTAACATATAAAAACAGACAAATTAATAAAATAGGGAGTGTTGCCAGCATCCATTATACGTGCACACCAAAAAAACGTCAAACCTGAATACAGTTCAAAACCAGACACACCACTTTGTCCAGTTTTGAAGGCAGAAACACACTCCATCAGGACTAAACGTCCCCCATCGGCTCTCCGTGGAACAAACGGTACAATTCTAAATGCTGCATACCATGCAGAATAAATACTTTGGCAAGTGCGAAGAACACCTTTAAATGTAAACATCACAATGCACTGTCAACTACAAGTCTTACCCCAAGCAGCAATCTTTACCAGGCTCAGAAATAAGGAGGCAGTTTTATCAGGGTGCGGATCTGATTTTCCTGGGATGCCCAGCGCCAGCTGCTGTGAGAGCTTACGGTCTCAGTGATGCTGAAAGTTCCAAGCCCAAGCCCTACCAGCTCATCTCGCTTAGTCCTGGGGTCTTCCGTGCCATTCCCTCCTGCACTCTACTTACTGGGCCTAAAGCCAAACTCACAACTCTTCTCCTCGAGTTACAAAGGGTAAGGCTTTTCCAAGTACTTACTGAGACAGACCAAGAAGTAGTGGAGAGTTGTTAGATATCATTTATTCTGTACCGGAAGCATACCGAACTCTGGTTGCTGCACAAGGACCACAACGGAGAGAGGTCCAGCTGAGACCAGTTTACAAATGTCATGTAGCCACTGGGGTGCGACGATGTAACTAGGTCAAACATCACACCGAGCAGCGAATATCAACATACTAATCATGATATTAGACATGGATGTAGAGAAACGTCTGCAACTGTGATTCATTCAAAGGTTCTACACCAGGGGGTGTTAGTACCCAAACTCCATTAGAAGTGGTAGTAATTCTTACAAGAGGTGTTCTGTAAAAGAGGGACAGGGGTTTCAAATCCAACTCCTGTGAATGTTGGGTTTGTGGGAAGTTGTCTGAAAGTAGTGATCATTTCTTCCCCTCGCTTTGCATACCCCACTAGAGTTGTGTTTGAGGTTCTCTTATACCATGTTCCCTGGTTCCAGGAGACCGACAGAACAAAGAGTGGTTGGTAGTTCTGCTACCTGTGACAGGTGAGAGGCTCTGCGAGTCTAGTCGTTTGTTCCGTGACGAGTAAACGGCTCTTACTTTTCAGGCTGCACTGTGTTTTCAGATCTCTGCACAGCCAGTATAACCAGCGGCACACACCCACTGCATAGCCTATGGAATACAAAGCACTGCACAGCGCAGCGACAATAACCAGCGGCACACACCCACTGCATAGTCTATGGAATACAAAGCACTGCACAGCACAGCGACATTAACCAGCGGCACACACCCACTGCATAGCCCATGGAATACAAAGCAATGCACAGCCCAGCCACAATACCCAGCAGTACACACCCACTGATTTGCCTATGGAATACAAAGCACTGCACAGTACAGCGAAAATACAAAGCACTGCGCAGCACAGTGACAATAACCAGCAGCACACACCCACTGCATAGTCCATGGAATACAAAGCACTGCACAGCACAGCGACAATACCCAGCAGCACACACCCACTGCACAGCCTATGGAATACGAAGCTCTGCTCAGCACAGAGACAGTAACCAGCAGCACACACCCACTGCACAGCCTATGGAATACAAAGCACTGCACTGCACCACGACAATAACCAGCTGCACACACACTGCCCAGCCTATGAAATACAAAGCACTGTGCAGCACAGTGACAGTAACCAGCAGCACCCACCCACTGCATAGTCCATGGAATACAAAGCACTGGACAGCACAGCGACAATACCCAGCGGTACACAACCACTGCATAGCCTATGGAATACAAAGCACTGTGCAGCATACACTCACTACATAGCCTACATAATACAAAGTACTGCGCAGGACAGCGACAACAACCAGCAGCACACACTTTACCCAGCACTTCATATCGGAGGCCCACATACCACCCAGTACCTGAACCATCACCAAGCACTCCATGGCACATCATAGAAAACCCAGAGTGGCCGGTAACATACCCATCAGATACTACTCAGCAAAACACTGCATGGCATACCACTGCATGGCTTACCACTCCACAGCATACCACTGCATGGCCAAGAGAATAATCTGAAGACATTTTCCAGGGGTGTAGTGGAACGGGGAGAGGGGCAGGAGTGTGAGAGGCCCCTGCACCTCAATTATGGCTGGATTCTAGTAAACCAAAATGGCGGGGTCATTCCTTCCCTACATTAGGGCATGGACTTCCCTTCACTAAACCCGCCACCTACATCAGTGGCTGTTGCATCGGCCCAGAGAATTCACTCAGACAGGCAGACCTGTGATTGTTTACAACCAAGCAGCAACGTCTCTTAACTCACAGCTCGCGAATGTTTATTCACAGATTGTATCTGACAACCAGTCCTGCTCACAGCTCTTTGCCCCAAACTTTCTTTGGAAATACTTCTCCTTTACAGAGCAGCAACACGTGGTTACAGAGGAAGTGGTATCCGCATGTCAAATCATGGCGAAATGTGTCATGTTGTCTCACCTTGGGTAGGAGCTCAAACATACCAGAGTTAAAGAAGGCATGTTGTGAGGAAGGGCCCACTCCATACTAGAGAAGTCAGTCATAACCTTCACAGGGCAAGAGGGTGATGGAATTACTTTTCTTCCAGGTGCCCTCCGTGCTGCAGACACCCAACTCTCACTTCCAGGCACTATATGACACTGGTGCCGTCATTTTCAGGTGTTACCTCTAGAGCCCTCCTGCCCCAGCATGTACCTGTCCCTCCTCTCATTCAGGGAGGGGCTCCGTACCTGGCTCTCACCTGTCCCCTCAAACGCCATGCCCTCCAGTCCTGACATGAGGGGGCAGTAGCTCTTCTCCCCTTTCTCTCGCAGCCTTGGATACTTCCATTGGAGGCGCTGACACTGGGGGGTGTACATGTTTGGGATGGGGTGGGGGTCTGTTTCAGCGACAAGTGTCCTCACTTTGTATACAATCGGACACGCCCCTTTTGATACCCAAAACCAAAGAGGATGATGGATGGAGTGTTGAACATTGCAAACACTCACCCCCAGTCAACTGATCTGGGTTTAATCCATCATCATTCTTTAGCTCACTCCGCCACTCTAGTTCAGACATGGCCATATGCAAATCAGTCTGAGCCCGTGCCTCATGGGAACATTTTAGCCCGAACTGCCAAGCCATATCTTCCCTGGACCGGAAATAAGCATCCTGGGACCGGTTTCTGGCTAACCAGCCGTCATCAGCCAGGCTAGCTTGAATCCAGTGGCAAAGTGAACAAGAGACCCACGCCTGGGCATACCCTGCCAACTCAGGGCGAACAAAGCAAAACCAAAGGGGATGATGGACGGAGTGTTGAACATTGCAAGCACTCACCCCCAGTCAACTGATCTGTGTTTAATCCATCATCATTCTTTAGCTCACTCCGCCACCCCAGTTCAGACAATGTCATACATTCACCCCAGTACAGCGATCTGGGCCTAAATCCATCGGTGTTTTTGCTCACCATGCTGTTCTAGTTTCCTTTGGTTTTTGCTTTGTTCGCCATAGGTTGGCAGGGTATGCTCAGACGTGAGTTCCTTGCTCACTTTGCCACTGGATTCAAACAAGCCTGGCTGAAGACGGCTGAAATGCCAGAAACCGGTCCTAGGAAGCTTGTTTCCGGTCCAGGGAAGACATGGCTTGGCAGTTCGGGCTGGACTGTTCCCATGAGGCACAGGGTCAGACTGATTTGCATATGGCCATGTCTGAACTGGGGTGGCAGAGTGGGCTAAAGAACGGTGATGGATTAAACCCAGATCAGTTGACTGGGGGTGAGTGTTTGCAATGTTCAACACTCCGTCCATCATTTCCTTTAGTTTTTGCCTAGTTTGAACCCAGCCATATGTAAATCAGTCTTGACCCTGTGCCTCATGGGTACAGTCCAGTCCGAACTGCCAAGTCAGGTCCTCCCTGGACTGGAAACAAGCATACTAGGACCGGTTTCGGAGTTTCCTCTTCAGCCAGAATAGCTTGATTCCAGTGGCATGGAGAGCACGGGACCCACGTCTGGGCATACCCTTCCCACTTGGGATGACAAATGCAAAAACAACAGTTGATGGACAGAAGGCAGAACAATGTCATACATTCACTCCAGTACAGAGATCTGGGCCTAAATCCATCGTTTTTTTGCACACCATGCCATTCCAGTTTGAACCCAGCCATATGCAAATCAGTTGTGACCCTGTGCCTCATGGGAACAGTCCAGCCCGAAATGCCAAGCCAGGTCCTCCCTGGACTGGAAACAAGCATCCTTGGACCGGATTTGGGGCTTTTTTAGCCATTTCGGGGATGCCTTTTTCAAGGTTGTCGTCATCGCTGCTGGCACCGGCGTCGTTTGGGAGGAGGATCGGCTAAGCACGACGAAGTGTGTTGTGTATGTTTATATATATATATATATATATGTATTCCAAAAGAAGCCGTATTCCACCTCCTAGAATGCATGATCAAGCCACACCACTGTGCTTAGTGTAAAGTTCTTTTATTCTGGCAGCAAACACAGCATAACGCGTTTCAACTCTCCTGAGTCTTATTCATATGCAAAATGCCATAGAGTCACTAATTGGTTTAATTTATAACCGGTATTCATGAGCAGTGATGAGGGACAACTTACCTATTTTCAAACAGCAATTTAAGAGGAGCAAGGTGTAACTGCAGTTCACATGTAAGTTCATATTCTACATTTCTTATATGAAAGCAAGAGTTTGCTGAGTCTGATGGCCACTGGAGGGGCCTGTGTTTGACCTCATGGTCACAGATTCAAATCCCGGTGGGTCCACTCAGCCTTTCATCCATCTGAGGTCAATAAAATGAGTACCATTGAGTTGGGTAACAATAAACATCTGTTATTCAGCACCGGGACACCTACGGGTAATCGTGCGCTTTACAATTACACCTGTTATGTTAAAAACCTTAAATCCTTTGTTTTGGAACATAATTACATAATCTCTTTCATGCCTATAGAGGATCAATTCCATGTATGGCAGAGTTTATGGCACCACGTTTCAATTCAAAGTTGTGACATTTTAATGGAGAAACTTAAATGAAAAGAGCTTCTCTGCCTTCATTCCATAAACGCAGGCACAGAGTACAAAGAAGAAGTCTCTGCAGATCCTGGCTGAGTTAAAAAACATTTTCTGATATTCATGTGTGGTCCTTACAATAGTGGCCCAGCTCCAGTCACTCCGTTAAGTTTCTTCGTCAGCCGGCGGGCGTCCCATCTGTAACAAATCCAAAAGAATTGCAACGCATTGGTTGCCCAGCCTCACAGATCGGGGCTTGTTCAGTAGCGTCAATCCTGAAATATTCCAAAAGAAACTGCATTCCACCTCCTGGAATGCATGATCAAGCCACACCACTGTGCTTAGTTTAAAGGTCCTTTATTCTGGCAGCAAACACAGCATAACGTGTTTCAACTCTCCTGAGTCTCATTCATGTGCAAAATGGCATAGAGTCACTAATTGGTCTAATCTATAGCCGGTATTCCTGAGCAGTGACAAGGGACAACGTACCTATTTTCAAACGGCAATTCAAGAGGCACAAGGTATAACTGTAGTTCACATGTAAGTTCACATTACACATTTCGTATTTGTGTGTGTGTATATATATATATTACAGATTACCTACTGGCGGTCATCAGCGGGTAATTATAGTTAGGACCTAGTTTCTATAGGAAAAGCATTCTTTAACTGGTGCAAATTGAGGCATCCTCTTGAAATTTCCAAAACTATTTTGCCACTCACTTCAGCTGCTGTGTTGAAAGTTTTGGGGTGATAAAGTGAGGACCGAGAAGAAGAGGGGGTCCCAAAACATGTTTTCCCCATGCAATTTGCCTAGGGTCGTGAATACAACTACAGCCCGAACCGCCAGACGGAATTACACCAAATTTGGCAGAAAGCTAGCTCTTGGTGCAGAAAGTGTATGTTTTGTTATTTGGTGTAAATCCATGTGAATCCACAGCTCCATGTGCGAAAGCAGGGCTCTGATTCCCTGGCGGCACCTTAACAGAAAAGTTGCTGCCACCAATTTATATATTTAAGAAACGGTCATTGAAGCTGAGAAGTTGCTTGTATACTAATTAAAGGTGTCAGGTTAGAGCGTTCATGACCCCTTGTGTGTGTTATACATGAGGTGGAAGCATGTTTATTGGGAAGCAAAATGGCAGAAAACGTTTTTTTTTGGGCCACCAGCAATGTCCGTGGCCCCATTGCGAGATCCAGCGTGGCCCCACATGAAAATGTTCACCTATCTCTTCCTCTACATTTCTGGGAACCATCTCCTCTTTTGCAATAAGACTACTGTCTTTTACTTCATACCAATGGCCAGATGTTTCAACTGCATACACTAATTAATTCTCTTGTAAGTAGCTTTCTTAATTAAAGAAAGGGTCAGTACTAGACATATGCTTCCATTCTCCTTTGAAAATTGTTTTTAAAGTTACTTTTATTAAAAAGCCTTTTTTTTTTACTGTTTTTCTTTATAGTCAAAACGGATTTATCAAGTGCTTTCATTCTGTGTATTATCAAAATAAATAGCTTTCACTTCAGTGCAAACATTTTATCAACCTCACTTTCAATATATTATTTTTGGTTGAGTGCTGCTCTTCTCGTCCTTAGTGTCCCTCATTTTTCGTACCAATTTCTGTATTATTCAACTCCTAAAAATGCTTATTTGTCTTTCTTTCAATTGTTTCTGCCTCGTTATCAAATTAGGTGTTTTTTATAAAAAATAAAAATAATTACATTTAATCTGACTTACTCCTTCCCCATTACAAATTTGGAGAGGTAAAGTATATAGATGCCACAGTGTAAGTACATGGGTGGGGTCCTACAGTAAATTAATCAAAAGTTCACATTTCAGTCTGTTTCTGCTTTTGTAAATAGTTAAATAAGTTATGTTTGTTTGTTAATTGTTTGTTTTAAATTGTATTTGAACATGTTAATAAAATATACTTGTACAGTAATAACTATATTTATTATTAAGTTAAGTTAAGGGTCACAAACACACCCATGCAGGTACTCATACATGTACTCACACACCTTTAGTGTCATTCACACAGGTACAGACACACCCACACACTCTCACACACCCACTAATAAACCCGTAGTCAGAGACAGACCGATTTGCCCATACAAAGATCTACCTACATTCACAGTGTGTGCAGTTGATTTTTTTTATTACAATCTTTATGTTTTTCTTTTTTCCTAACTGTTCAATGATGATTATTCTAACAGTACATCATTTGTGGTATATGATTATACAACCTGAGAATAGTAGAAGGGAAAATAGACTCAGAGAACAAATTTTTACAGCAACAAAAATCTGGCATTTCACACAGTGAGTAACCTTCTCACTCAAACCTTCACAGGCTACTGGTATTGTTATGACTGCAGTTGGTAAAGGCTCTGCCAAGAGTGCCGTGCAGGTGGAATATTCTGCTGTATCTAGTTTCTTCTGCATCATTCACTTCTACACCCTTTCATGAATTGTTTTAAGTGCTTCCAATTGGAACTTGTCCCATATGATTACTTATTGGCTGTGCTGCTGGTTAATCGTATGCCACAAATATTATACTGCATATTTAGCTGTTATCTTCTTTTCCCCTAAAATGCTTGCAGACATCAATTTCTGTTGTGCTTGCTGGTGTAAAAATGCACCTGCATGTGTTTAAAGTGGTTGTGCACAAAGCTGTATTTGTAAATGGTTAAATACGTTGTGTTATGTTTATTTGTTGTGAGTTCCATAATTGCAATGAGCTAGTGTGCAGTTTTGTTTCTTTTTCCACAATCTTTATGATTTTTTTTTCCCACTGTTCAATGATGATTGCTTAAAAAGTACGTAATTTACGGTGTATCAGTAAAGAAGCTGAGAACAACAAAAAATGGAAAATTAAATGTTTACTTATATCAATGCACATCTTTACAGTATGAGAAATGTCTAGTTATATTTTTTTAATTATGTCTTAATGCATTGTTAAAATTGGAAGTTATTTTTGTACTTCTATTAAGTGTAAAGTGAATACATATTTCAAGTTATTTATTTTTGTGCAGATCAGTGATACTATCTAATGGAGTAATGTACTTTACTAATTAGTTCTTGCAGTGTTGTTCCATAACTTTAGATTTTGTGGATGCACAGCCAAGCATAGATTGCTACAGTTACTAACACGCCTAGGGACACATCAATACAGCAACTCACACACCCAGTTTCACACAGATAGAGATAATCACTCACACAGGGTCACACTGACGTAGCCACTAACACACCCAGACACACATCGATACAGTCACTGACACACCCTTATACACACTGATACAGGCACTGACACATCCAGCAAAACACCAATGTATCCAATAGCAAACCTAGGCACACACTGACACACCGAGGGACTTACAAATGCAGGCACGGACACACCCAGGTATACTGCAATGAATACACTGACACAGGCAGCCAAAAACTAATGCATCCAATTGCACACCCAGGCACACATTGAGACACCCAGAGACTTACTAATGCAGAAGACTTCAGTATCCGCACGATGAGCACCTTCAGCCAGTAGCGTCTCACCACACGGTTCCGGTCCAGGTTTTGGTTGCTGGCCTTCGATCAGCGAGGAGCAGAGCAGCTGCGAGCAGCTGTGAGCGTGAATGCGGCAAAATGCCGAAACACTGCCGAAGCCGCCGAAGCCACAGACAGTGAGCCGGGACTGGCTCGGCTCCCCACTTGGCCCTCCGTCACCAGAGGTGAGGTGACCAACCCACTGTATCGCGGTGATGCTGCCAGGAGCCAAATGGGTGAAAGATTGTTTAACGCGGAGCTGCGGGCCGCATATCAGTAAAGTCTATCTGTTCCGCGGCAGGAGTCGCATCAGCCCCATATTAGCCCCATATTAGAAAGGTTTGTGTGTGCCGTGGGGGTGCTGCCCGGTGCGGTGGGATCCGTGGTGGGAGCCGCGAAAGCTTGTTTAACGCGGTAGGAATAGCCCATCAGAAAATGTGTTTAGCGCGGCAGGAACCGCACACCAGAGTTTTCTTTTTTTTTCTGTGCCGTGGTAGTGCTGCCTGGCACAGTGGGACCCGTGAAAGTTTAATGCGGAAGGAGCTGCATATCAGAAAGGCTGTTTAACGCAGCGGGAGCTGCATATCAGTTTATAAAGCTTGCTTGCTTGCAGCACGGCGCTGACAGCGGGGAAGCGAGGAAGCGAGCAAGGAATCCAGGAGGCCAGGTGACCTCTTTCCAGCCCATTGCAAGCTGTTGAAAGCACCCCTCGATCTAGTTTTATATCCGTAAAATCAGTACAACTAAGTGGGAAGTATGAGGTCGGGAAAGAAGCGCCCACCATTCCCCCCCATTAGAAGGGAAAAAAAACTACAATCGACAGCAATTCTAAACAAAATAAAAATAAAACAAGCAGGGGAAAACCAGACTTCTAAAACGGCTATGATACATATATTTGGGAAAACAACAAAGCTCCCGACAAAGTTTGACTTTATGAAGGAACCAGCGGGAGTAATGCTAACACTACAAGCTGACTCAAGAGGACTTCAAACACCAATCAAGCCAGTAAATGAATCAAGTGCAATATCCCTAAAGCATGATGTTGTGGAGGTTGACCAGTATCGGAAGGGAGCTAACTATAAAAATAAATGAGGAATCTGACAATCAATGGGGCCAAATAACTGATCTAGAGATGTTAACAATTCCCATAACAGATCATGTACAAGAAGATGACCCAATCGATATGAGAACACAGCATGGAGATTTCGAACACCTCTTAGTAACAAGGGCACCACTGTCAATCGAAGTGCAGGTAAATGTAAATCTAAAGCTACTATAACAGGCGACCCAACGAATTTGGTGCAGCCAAACCAAACTCTATAAGACAATTTAAAAGGGGAGGTTAGCCGAAAAGTAACAACAAAGGCCAATATGAATTTATCGGATTCCCTTCAAATCAACACTATGTCAATGTCTAAGGATGTAGAGCAAAATTTGGGTCATGAGAATATCAAGCAGATTAACATATCTCAAAATAATATGGACGATTACATTATGAAATCGGATAATCTGCAGCGATGGAGTACACCGTATCAAAAGTACGAACGTAATAAAAAGCTAGAATTTATCGAATTAGGAAAGAAAGACGAAGAATCGAATAAACAACACTCTTCTGTTAACAGCCAAAATCAGGATGCACATTCTGGGATTCAGGATCAATATGGGATCTGCTCTTTAGAACCTCACAATTAATATTGGAAGCCCTGACTTATCAGTCAAATAAAATGGAGCTGCAGTTAGACCTTCCTAGCACTATGGCAACCTCAGTAGCGGGAATTGACCACAAGATAGATATGCTGAATAATCTGTCAATAAGAACTCAGTCACAACCAATATCCTCATATACAGATTGTAGTTGTGCTCCACTGATCAACAAACTAGCCACGATTCCGGAAGTAGTAAATACAATAATTGAAGACCTAAGAGGAAATTTATTCACACCCGGAAACAAACATGGGAGCGCAATTGAAAACATTATGATCAACAAAACAGTAAAAGATGAAAGTATCAAGTATTTAGTTGATGAAAAAAATGAAGCCCAACCAGAAAGAATTTCATTCGCCTCGCAAACAATACAATCAGAAACACCACAGGAATACCAATTATCAAAAAGGCAGACAAAAAACAATGGAAAGCAAGGAACAAAGTAACAAAAGCTTCAAAAATTGAATCTTCCCCTGATAGTGAGTGAAAACAGGGAATAGCCTGCTGAACTCAAAAGGACCAACGAATGTAACTTCGAAACATGTTGACAAAGTTATAGAAGTAACAAAACCCCTCTATCATATCTTTATTAAAAAATTGTCCGGCGGAATAAATAAAACCATCAAAGACCCAGTAGACCATAAAAAATCGGATGACTTAGAAAGTAAACAACACCATACGGACACCACAAAAGCTAAGGACACTAATACAAAAGTGAGATGCAAACTATCTCACAATGAAAAGACAAAAATAAAATTTGACCAATCCACATTAACTGAAGATATTATAGGTACCATAAAAAATCAGAAGGAAAGTAAGACAGCATGAGAGTCCGTAACAGAAAGAATAAAAATTCCTAATATGTAAAAATGCAATATCCCAGGTTAATAAATCAGTAAAACAACCTTCATGGACCCAGGAACCACTGAAACATATAGGAGAACCAAAGGAGCAGGAGCTACTAAATTATTGTAATCCACTGCAAAAAGCCCAAATAAAAAAATCAGTTCAAAAGGAGGGAGGAGTCCAATTGATTTTTAAACCAGAATATAAATCCAGGGGAAACAACGACATCCTGAATCGTGGTAACATCTTGAGATTGTGTAACGCAATACCGTCACTAGAAAGAATGAGAAGCACTGATATTGTATCAATTGAATTTTTAGGAAGTGAAAGCAGCAATCAAGAACCAACCCTGGTAACTTGGACCTCACCCACCTCTGTAGATCTTATTATAGACGAGTATGACCTTTATTTGGCTTGGGGAATAAAGGTTTTGAGACCGCTTCAACTTTCCTACCCAAGTCCGTTAAAATCATCAAAAGAAAACAACTAAATATCGGACGAGATCGGAGAATGACCAGGCATACTCAATATTAAAAAATCCAATTGGACAAAATATGGAACAAACATCAAAATTCTTTACTGCGAACAAAAGAGAACCAATGAAGGAGCTACAACTAGGGTGGTTGACGACAGCATTGCACAGAGTAAGGGAGGATTGACAACTTACAAATGATGATCCCAAGAAGGAAGTAACAAATCTAAGTGATACAATACGATTATGCTCCAGGAGCATAAAAGGAATTCAATCTAAATTACAAAATGAACAACTGACCCAAGGGTTAGAAGATTTTCAAATAATCTGCCTGCAAGAGACCTGGGCAAACGAACCCTATAAATTAGAAGGCTTTAAGGGTTACTATATGTCCGCCACAAAAACAAGCACATTCGGCAGATCTTGTGGGGGACTGGCTACCTTTATTTCAACAGAAATAAAAATGGAAAGTGAGGAGGAAATACAAAATATAACCGGCTGTTTGATTGTAAAACTACGATATAAAGATAAATGGGCAAATAAAACACTCCCATTAATAAATGTATATATACACACCCGGATGGTAGTTTAAGAAAGGCAATGGTTAGTAGTTTGTCAACTAAAATACTGCAGCACCTGGAAAAGGACACGCAACCTGAGGTTATCATTACGGGCGATTTTAATATGAACATGTTATGGTCTTATGTGAGAGATGAAGAAATACAAGAACAGAACTACTTATGGGCAATTCCAAGTCCCTGCCCCACATTGGACACTAGGGAAGAGAGGAAAGGGAAAATTGGAAAGAATTTTCTAAAAGATCTCGAGTCCTTTGGTTTAAGGGTGCTAAATGGACGTTTTCCGCAAGATAGACCACCTGCCTGGACTTATCAAGCCTTGAGTAACAAGTCACGAATAGACTACACAATAGCGTCAATAGAATTATTTCGAAAGATTTCAACCTTCCAGATCGGTGAAGCAAACGAAAGTGACCATAATCAACAAATAATTGAGTTAAATTTAAACTGTGTAAGGCATGGAGAATATGTGACACTGCTGGGAGATATAAATATGACAAACTATAAGAAACTTTATTGGACTGAAAGCACCAAAGAATCGATCACAGTAGCATCGAAAATAATGGTTGAAATTTGTTTTGATGGAGAAGGTTCGAACGCTATTGAAAAATGGTCCCTCTTTACAAATAAATTAGTCCTAAGTCAGAAACAAAAAGTTAGTAATAAGGAGTGGAAGGGTATAAAATCAATGGCTCTGGTCAAACTGTCTTTGGAAAGTCACCTTTTAAAAAAAGAGCGCAATAAAATCTTGAGATTGGTTAAGAAACACCCAGGGAATCAAATCTATGGAGATAAATTAAAGAAAATAAATGCAGAAGTAAGAAAACGAATTTGGAATGAGAAAATACAAGAAAAACAAGCACTATGGACCAAGGCATTATATACCAGTAAAAAGAATAATGCAAGGGAGTTTTGGTCTTTAATTAACAACCTAAATAGATCTAGCAGAGTAACTACATCCTCTGTCATCCCTGAGCCAGATTGGGTTAACTTCCTTTATTTACACCTAAACTACAATACAAACACAAGCACGGAATGGAGTCCCGGCGTGAATAATTTAAGAAAGTCAGAGGATAAAAAGAATACTGACATTTCTATTACGAAAAGTTAAGTATCCAAATTTATAAAGAAACAGATCTGAGGGCACCCCCGGTCTAAATGGGATTCCAGCGGCCTTTTATAAATAGAATGCTTTACTATGGGCCAAATACCTAACATTAGTATTTAATCAAGTGGTGCAAACATCAACCATCCCTTCCTCGTGGAGGGGTTCCATAATCTCACCTATTTATAAGAGCGGTGAGTGGTCAAATCCTGCTAATTATAGACTAATAACACTGCAAGATATCGAAGCTAAGATCTTCGCATCAACAGAATGGACAGTGGAAAAGCATTTAATTCCTCCCAACCAATCAGGTTTTATACAAGGACAAGGCACGACAACGAATATATTAATACTAGGAATGTTATAAATATAAAAATATAAAGTGAAAAAACAACCGCTATATTTATGTTTCGTTGATTTTAAATCAGCTTTTGACTGTGTAGATGTCCAAATCTTATGGATGAAATTGGAAAATTACGGTATTAGCGCTGGCCTTTTAAAAGCAATTCAATTATTATAAACCGAGACTTGGACAAGGGTTCGATTAGGTAATGGCTCATGGTTATCAAGAAGAATAGATACATCTCAAGGTCTTAAGCAAGGATGCGTATTAGCGCCGTACTTATTTAATCTATTTTTATTTGACCTTACAGAGGAACTGGACAATGAGTTGGCTCACTCACCGAACTTGGCTAACAAGCAAATTTCAAATTTATTGTACGCTGACGATGTTATCTTACTCAGCCAAGCAAAGATAGGGCTGCAGCGACTTATAAATAAAATATCAATATAGTCTACTAAGAATAAGATGGTAATAAATGAAACAAAAACAAAAGTAATGGCAGTTTGCAATAGGGCATCGCGCCATAGTAAACATAAATGGTACTTACATAATCGGCAGCCTGAACAAGTGAAACACTACAAATATTTGGGCTTATGGTTTGACGAGAAGGGCACATTTTTCCAACACAAAACAGAGCTGAAAAAAAGAAGTAACTGTTTGATTATGGCCTTTCGCTCATTACATAGCTCTCTGGGTGGTTCAACTTATCTTCAATTATTAAAGGTTATAAAAGCTAAATTAATGCCCAGTCTTACTTATGGAAGCGAAGTTGCAGAATAGATTCTGTACTTTTAAACAATGCTATAACAAAAACATTTAAAATTCTGTTTCGACTGCCGGTTAATGCATCAGCGGCCCAGAACCAACTAAAATTTGGCTTTTGTAATCAGCAAGTTGCGAGGATGGGCCAGTATGTAAAGGTATGGAAACAAATAAAAACGAATACTCTTAATCCAATGAGCTGCCTACTCTGGCAAGAAATGCAACAGAACCAAACTTCTCGTTTTTATACATACCTTCAAAAAGCACTAGAAGAGCTATCTGCATACAAGATTTGGGAGATGTCAATAACACCATTATCTTTTAGAAAACAAATTAATAGAGTAATAAAACATCTATCACTTCTAAAGGATAAAGAGTTATTCATCAAAAGATCACATGCCTGGATGATAGTGAATGAATACACTACCCTCAAAGTGCAACCATATCTAGAAATTCCATGGACAATACAAACAAAGAACTTATTTATGACTGCAAGATTTGGCAATTTGCCGGGTCTAATGCACGCTAAGCCATGGTTGAGACCAACTAAGCCAACCCTTTGTAGATTATGTAACCAATGGGAAGAAAATATTATACATTTGGTTTGCATATGTACATCATTAAAGGTTGAAAGAAAGAGTTATTTAAAAACCTGTTTTAATGAAAGAGGGATACGATCATGCAGACAAGCTCTGTTAGCTTGTTTTAAGCCAATAGATATAGTAATGATTGCAAACTTTACTAAATTTATGATCCTTGTAAAAAAGAAGTTGGAAGTTAATGAATCGAGCGTATTAGGAATTAAATGTATTGATAGTAAGAGCAACATTTGCATATGAGACATTGCACAAAAGTAAAGAACTTATACCTGTAAATAATTGTTATTTTAATATTTGTAATAATGAATCGTAATAATGAAGAATTGAATTGCGTATCTAATGTATTTTATGAACTTTCAGGTGTACATACATTTTAATGATTGAGGACTGGTGATCTTCGAATTGTACGTTTTTAATTAATCATGCAATAATAAATAATAATAATGCAGACACTGACACACCCTGGCATACAGTAATACGGACACTGACACACCCACCTAAACACGACTGCATCCAATAACACACACAGGCACACACTGATGCACACACAGACACACCCAGGGGCTTACCAATGCAGACACTGACACACCCAAGAATACTGCAATAAAGACACTGACAGACAGCAAAAAATTAATGCATTCAATTACACACCCAGGCACACACTGAGACACCCAGAGACTTACCAATGCAGACACTGACATACCCCGGCATACAGTAATGAAGACTCTGACACACCCAGCTAAACACTAATACATCCAATAACACACGAGGCACACACTGATGCACACACAGACACATCCATGCCACTGGAATCAATCTATCCTGGCTGAAGAGGGGTGAAACCCCGAAACCGGTCCTAGGATGCTTGTTTCCAGTCCAGGGAGGACCTGGCCTGGCAGTTCGGGCTGGACTGTTCCCATAGGGCACAGGGTCAAGACTGATTTGCATATGGCTGGGTCCAAACTGGAATGGCATGGTGAGCAAAAAAACGATGGAGTTAGGCCCAGATCTCTGTACTGGGGTGAATGTATGACATTGTTCTACATTCTGTCCATCAATAGATCTTTTTACATCCAGGAACTTACCAATGCAGACACTGAAACACCCAACAGCAATGCAGAAACGGACACACACCCATCAAAACAATAATGCATCCAATAAGACACCCAGGCACATACTGAAGCATACACTGACACACCCAGGCATACAGCAAAGCCTACTTTGATATACCCAGGCATACACCAATACAGACACTGACACACCTAACTAAACACTAATGCATCCAATAAGACACTGACACACCTAGGGACTTTCGAAAGCAGACTTTGACATAAACAGGCATACAGTAACGCAGACACTAAGACACCCATGCATACACTAATGCATCTAATAAGACACCTGGCATACAGTGATGCAAACACTGACTCACCCAGGCACACACCAAAGTCTACTTTGATATACCCAGGCAGACACCAATACAGACACTGACACACCTAACTAAACACTAATGCATCCAATAAGACACTGACACATACACTGAGACACCTAGACACTTTCGAAAGCATACTTTGACATACCCAGGCATACAGTAATGCAGACACTGAGACACCCATGCAAACACTAATGCATCTAATAAGACACCCAGGCATACAGTGATGCGAACGCTGACTCACCCAGGCATACACCAAAGCAAACATTTATATAATCAGCTATAAACCAATACAGATACTGACACACCTATCCTAGCTCTAATGCATCTAATAACAAACCCAGACATACACTGAAGCATACAGTGACACACCCAGGGTGATACTAATGCATACTCTAACGCACCTGGGCATACATTCATGCAGGCAGTGACATGGCCAGGCATACACTGAGGCAGACACTGACCCACCCAGCCAAACACTAATGTATCCAATAACACACCCAGGCATACACTGATGTACACACTGGCACACCAACTCTCACACTGACACCAGTCACTGACATATTAAAAACACGGAGTTGGTCTTTTATTTAACTAAATGGTTGTTCTAACAAATAGTTTTTTCCCTAGAGGAGTCTTCACAGTTTTTAATGTTATTCTTCTTTTTTTATTTTTTGAACAAAAAAGTGGACTCAGTAGTAAAAAGGGTAAGGGTGGGGTAATGCAAAGTAACAACTGACTTCAGTCTTCAAAAAACATTATGTGTGTCACTGGCAGAAAAAAACACCTAACAGAGATTTGTCTTCACTGTATCCAAGAATGCACCCACAGAAGACATTTGTACAGCAACAAGCATGCGGCATTTTGAGTAGTGAATAACCATGGCACTTCATTTAGCACAGCAGCTGGTATTGTAATGACTGCAGCTGATGATGGTTCTCCCAAGACTGCTGTAGAGGTAGACTGTCCTGCTGCACCTGCTTTCTCTCACATCATCTGGTTGTAGACCCTTTCATGAATTGTTTTTAGGTGCTTCCACATGGATATTGTCCTATGTGAATACTTCTTTGCAGCGCCATTGGAAAACTGATTGCCACAAATATTGCACTGCACATATTGTGCTGTTATCTTCTTTTCCCCAGAAAGTATGTTAAAGTGCTTCCACACATCACTCTCTTTTCTGCGAGGTGGCGTGTCTTCCTCCTCATCCTCAACAGGTTGTGGATGCACATCTATAATGGATGATGTAACTTGAGCAGTTGTGTAAAAGCAGATCACGACTGGTTCTCAATCCTCCTTCTAGAGATTTCACAGGACAAGGAACTGCTTTAGGTGTGGTTTTCCATGTGCAAGGGTGGGGCCTTAATATACCATGTCAGAATACAAGGCCTGGGTGTGCTTTTGAGTGAATTTGCAAATCCGGTCCATAAATTTGCGAATTCACAAAACTTTTAAAATTGGTAACTTTGTTGAAGAAAAGTTACAACGTGGTTTATATATACTTGTAAATATGTTCACAGTGATGTCAATAATGACAATGGAGGGCGAATATATTCGCAGTAATCCATAAAAGTTTTGTCGAATCCACGGATTCAGACGAGCAGATTTATACCAATCATGTGATCTAAATTAAAACCCATAGAGTAGCAGTTTGTCTATGTTTATGAACCCACAAAGGTACTGTAGTGCCCAAAATTAAAATAAATCAATAAATAACATTTGTTTAGTTACATTTAAAAATCTTCATCTACTTTACATTAACTGCATATTTGATTCTTATGTTTTTAACATGCAAAACGTATATTTATAAAAAAGGAATGTCTACAGTACAAAAAAACGATATAAAAAATCTAAATACATTGTAATACACTTAGCATAAAAAATAAACTCCACAAATTAACTATAAAAAGAAACAACTATACATTAGAGTAACATAATACTATAGAAATGGAATTTAAACAACCTTTGAAATTCACTGAAAAAAAATAAAACTTACAGGAATTTTATAGCGAGGGTTAGATTTCACTCGTACAAAACCACAGATATTCCACAGTTATAGTTACCTGAGCAAACTAGAACTTATGCCCCAACAATGCACCTCTTATGACCTCACATATTAAAACACTCATGACATCACTGATGACATCAGTAATAACATTCCAAATGACATCACTGATGACATCTCAAATTATATCACTGATGACATTATCTACAGAAGCACCCATAAAACTACTCACAAACCCACTCAATCATCCATTGAGCCAGTCACTTCCACTCACTCTCCCATACTGCTACTCACACAACCACCCACCCCTAGAACTACTCACACCACTCACCACTCTATCACTCACTCATAAAACCACTCACATACCCACTCCCTCACTTATACAGCCACTCACAAACTGATACAGACAGTCAAAAAGTCACTCACTCACTCACCCATGCAACCACTCACATACCCACTCACTCACTCATACAGCCACTCATACAGCCACTCACACAGCCATTCACTCACTAATACTGCCACTCACATAACCACTTACTCTCTCATACAGCTACTCACACAACCACCCACTCACCCACATAGCCAGACACACCCTCTCACTCACTCACTCATGCAGCCACTTACACACCCACTCATAAAGCCACTCATTTGCAACTCACTCTCCCTTACAGCTACTCACAGAGCCACTCACTCATCCATACAGCCATTCACAGAGCCAGTCACTCACGCATAGAGCCATTCACACACCCACTCACTCACCAATACAGGTACTTTCACAGCCACTCACTCGCCCATACAGCTACTCACACAGCCACGTATTCACCCATAGTCACTCACACACCCATATAACCACTCAGATACACACAATCAGACACAGATACACAGAACCACACAGCTACTCACATAACATATGTCAGAAAGGATATCACTCAGTAGTGCACAAAGTATACTAATTATGTATATTTTTAACACTCATAAACTACTCAGAAAGACTCACAATCACTGGAGGATATCATTAGTGATTTAATTTGAGATGTTATCAGTAATGTCAAGAGTGATGTCACTGACCATGTCACGAGTGATGTAATATGTGCATTCATAAGCAGTGTATTGTGGGGGCATAAGTTATAGTAAGCTCAGGTAATTTCTATGGTTTTGTAAAAGTGAAATCTGAGTCTAACTATAACGTCCCTTTTGTAGGAAGCTGGCTCTTTATATACTATACCAAAGTAAGGTATAGTGTGCATATAGTCCAGTGGAAACCAAAAGGTAGGCAGAGGTAAAAGTAAATAATACTTTAGTTCCTATTTGTGGTAGTGTGGTTGAGCAGTAAGGCTTTATCAAAGGGTAGTGTTAAGTATGTATTTCAAAATGATGTCACACACTCAAAGACTGAACTGAGACCAATTTGTTTGTATAAAAATATTATTTAGTTATTTTATTTCTAGAACCAAGCCAGACCTGGTGCAGGTAAGTGAAATAATATTTTGCAGGTATTTTGCAGTTGAAATACAATTGAAATGCAGTTGGATGCAATTGGTCTGTTTACAGGTAAGTCAACGGTTAAAATTACTTTACAGTTACTTTTGAGATTACTTTGTAAATTACTTTTCAGATTACTTTTTAAGTTAAATCTTCTACTCAGGTGTGAATTGAATGAATTAATTGAAAATGTTATTGTTTAGTTGGTTAAAACCAGAACAATGTTCCAAAACGTCAAATGCATTCTGCCATTAAAACACACGGACATATGAACATGTTAAAACTTATAATTACCTCCATTGCTTTAAACATTCTATCAAAAAGGTTAAAATTGATGCGATACTCCACCTTTTTTGTTTGATTAATTAAAATTGATTGTTTCTATTTACAGTATTATTGTTGTTAACCCCTTCACTGCCAGGTCTTTTCCCCCCCTGTGCTAAGCCTTTTTTGGCTATTTGGGGTAGTGCGCACTTAGGCCCCTGTAACTTTTTGACCACATAAGGTATCCACGCCAAATTTGCGTCCTTTTCTTCCAACATCATGGAGATTGTAAAGGTACCCAGGGTTTCTGAATTCCCCTGGAGGGGTCCCAGCAATTAGCCAAAATACAGCTAAATGTTGGTTTGTTTGGGAAAAATGGGGAAAAAAGGGCTGCAAATGAAAGCGTCTGGGTTTTTCCCTGCAAATGGTATTAAAAAAGGGGTTGTGGGGCTGAAATCACCATTTTCCCAGCTTTAGGTAATGACAGACATTTGTCAGAAAACCAACAATTTTTACACAGTTCTGTCATTTTTCTGGGAATTATATTTTTGCTATTTTTTGTGCTTTCAACCTTTTTCCAGTTAATGGTAGAAATGGGTATGAAAGCAATAATGGATCCTGGACAGCTATACATTTTAGAAAAGTAGACAAAATTCTGAATTCAGCAAGGGGTCATTTGTGTAGATCCATCAAGGTTTCTTTATAGAAACTAACAGTTAAATATAGGAAAAATTTAAAATTTGTTGAAAAAAACAGCAGTTTGTGTCAACGTTTTCACCTGTAACTTCTTCTAATTATGACAGCACTTTGAAAGTAATATACCGTTACATCCGCTGTACCTTACTGGTTGTGTGGATATATAGGACTTGTAGGTTCACCAAGAACCTGATGAACCCAGAGCCAAAAACTGAGCAGCGACTTGCAATGGTTTTTATTATGTACCGGGTATATAGCAATTCTGGAAAAATGTGTACATGGAAAAATCGGTATGAAAGACACCTATGTATTTCTGAAATGGGAACAAAATATAGAGTTTAGAAACAGTAGATATTTGCATATTGCCGAAATTGGGAATACTCATACTAGCATGAGAATTATCGGTCATTTTTTAAAATGACTTCATTTTTACACAATGTCTTTCATTTGGAAGGCAGAAATGCATTGAAAGTCAATAGCTGATAACAGTTGCTTTACAAATCTGAATTACGCTAAGTCTCCCGATAAAAATGGTACCTCACTTGTGTAGGTAGGCATAGTGCCCACAACAGGAAATGGCTCAAAACCCAACGTGAACACGCCACATTTTCACAATTAAAAATTACCCTTTTTTTGCAAAGTGCCTAGCTGTAGCTTTTGAACCCTAGCTCTGCCGGCACCTAGGGTAACCTAGCAAACCTATACATTTTTGAAAACTAGACACCTAGTGGAATCCAGGATGGGGTAACTTGACTGCCTCTCACCAGGTGATGTTACCCAGAATCCCTTGCAAACTTAAAATGTTGGCAACAAACCACATTTGCCTCACATTTCTGTGGTGGAAAGTTCTGGAATTTGTGTGGATCCACAAATTTTCACCCACCCCACGTTCCCCAAAGTCTTCTGAGAAAAATGGTTCCTCACTTGTGTGGTTCGGCCTAGTGCCCGCGACAGGAAACGGCGCAAAACGATACATGAACACACCTCAATTTCGCAGTGAAAAATGACCCTTTTTTGGCAAAGTGCCTAGCTGTAGTTTTTAAACCATAGCTCTGCCGGCACCGAGGGAAACCTAGCAAACCTATACATTTTTTTAAACTAGACACCCAGGGAAATCCAGGATGGGGTGAATTGACTGTCTCCCACTAGGTTCTGTTACCCAGAATCCCTTGCAAACCTAAAAAATGGTCAAAAAAACAAAAGTTTCCCCACATTTCTGTGGTGGAAAGTTCGGGAATCTGCGTGGATCCACAAATTTCCACCCACCCCACTTACCCCAAAGTATTCAGAGAAAAATGGTACCTCACTTGTGTGGATCGGCCTAGTGCCCGCGACAGGAAACGGCACAAAACGCAACATGGACACACCTCAATTTCGCAGTGAAAAATGACCCTTTTTTGGCAAAGTGCCTAGCTGTAGTTTTTGAACCATAGCTCTGCCGGCACCTAGGGAAACCCAGCAAACCTATACATGTTTGAAAACTAGACACCCAGGGGAATCCAGAATGGGGTGACTTGACTGCCTCCCACAAGGTTCTGTTACCCAGAATCATTTGCAAACCTAAAAAATTGTCAAAAAAAACACATTCTCCCCAAATTTCTGTGGTGGAAAGTTCTGGAATCTGCGTGGATCCACAAATTTCCACCCACCCCGCATTCCCCAAAGTCTTCCGAGAAAAATGGTACCTCACTTGTGTGGGTCGGCCTAGTGCCCGCGACAGTAAACGGCGCATAACGCAATGTCGGCGCATCTCAATTTTGCAGTGAAAAATGACGCTTTTTTGACAAAGTGCCTAGCTGTAGTTTTTGAACGATATCTCTGCCCCCACCAAGGGAAACCTAGCGAACCTGTACATTTTTAAAAACTAGACACCCAGGGGAATCCAGGATGGGGTGACTTGACTGTCTCCCACCAGGTTCTGTTACCCAGAATCCCTTACAAACCTGCAAAATTGTCAAAAAAAACACATTTTCCCCACATTTCTGTGGTGGAAAGTTCTGGAATCTGCGTGGATCCACAAATTTCCACCCACCCCGCGTTCCCCAAAGTCTTCCGAGAAAATGGTACCTCACTTGTGTGGGTCGGCCTAGTGCCCGCGACAGGAAATGGCACAAAACACAACGTGGACACACCACAATTTTGCAGTGAAAAATGACCCTTTTTTGGCAAAGTGCCTAGCTGTAGTTTTTGAACCATAGCTCTGCCGGCACCTAGGGAAACCTACCAAACCCACACATTTCTGATAACTAGACACCCGGGGGATTCCAGGGAGGTATGGCTTGCATCAATTCCCCAATGTTTCCTTACCCAGAATCCCCTGCAAACCTCAAATTTAGCTGAAATAAAATCACTTTTTTTGCAAATTTTAGTGTGGGAAAGTTGTGGCACCACCGGGCTGACACAAATTTCCTACCACCCAGCGTTCCCCCGGTCTCCCAATAAAAACGATGCCTCACTCCTGTGGGAGGCCCAAGTACCCGCGACAGGCAAGGGCCCACAACTTAGTGAGGCGACATCAAAATTGCCTATCACAAAAATGTGTGAAAAAACCAACCAACACAGTACAACACTCACAAAAAGGGACAAGGTACACCCTGCTTAAGAAAGACAGAAAAGACAAATATTTCTGCACAATCACCTATTCTTCAAGCACACAGACATACTGGTTGGATTTGGCACGAGGGTGAGTGATGGTTCAGTATATACAGTTGTATTAACCAGAGATTTCACAAAATGAAATGCACTGTTAATAATTGAAAGGATGAGAAAATGAACCATTGTCTCACAGCTCGTGAGCTGTAAAGCCACGACAAGGCACCAACCACTTTACAGGCCATTCATACACCTTTCATACGTGTGACAAATACAAAACCATTCACACCGCCAGCCGCGGGCCCAGCACATTACAACGCTCACACCAGCAGACAGCACCATTCAAGACCCCATCACTTTCACACGCCCATATTCCTGACACAGCAACCTCAAGGATTGCGTGGAGTGGTGTTTAGCTAGCAGTTTGTGTAGTGACCAGGAGCAAGTCCCTACTCACACACCACCAGCCGAGCGCCAGTCCACGCACACCACCAGCCAAGCACCAGTCCACGCACCCCACCAGCCAAGCGCCAGACCATGCACACTGCCAGCCAAGTGCCAGTCCATGCACACTGCCAGCCAAGTGCCAGTCCACGCACACCACCAGCCAAGCGCCAGTACAAACACACCACCAGCCAAGCGCCAGTCCACGCACACCGCCAGCCAAGCGCAAATCCAAACACACCGCCAGCCAAACGCCAGACCACGCACACCGCCAGACAAGCACCACTCCACGCACACTCCCATCACATTTAGATTTTTTTTTTACATAAATAAGAAACACACAAACAAATTGCAAATAGATACAAATCTACTAACACAAAATCTGAAACTCAATACAATACACAAATGCCAACCTTGAAACTGAACCAAAAATATTAAACACTAAAGGCCAGGCAGTTCACTTCACCACCCATGGATGCTCCCAAAAATTATTTTGCGTGTGGTACATTCTGAAACAAGCAGGCACACACAGCCTAGGGTTAGAAGGACACTCGGGCAGTACATACGAGTCTCCTTCCACATACCTCTTCGCCAACAGACTCTACATCTCCCACTGGGAAAGTCTTTTGAGGGTGTGGGAGGAATGTGATCAGGAAAGAGGCGATCTTTCAAGCTAGCAACATCCTCCACCACTCCAACTCTAGGAACACTTGCCTGTTCCACTAAAACAAGGCTGCCTATTACAGACTCCTGAAACTTAGCAAAAGTCATCTTTGACTCAGGACAAGAATCCTGGAACACAACAAAAGCATTAAAGGTTGCCAAGTGGAAAAGATGGATAGCCAACTTCTTGTACCAAATGTAAGCCTTACGAAGAGCAGCGTAAGGTCACAACCTCTGATCTACTCTGTCAACACCACCCATGTGCTTATTGTAGTCTAAAATGCACACAGGTTTGCGCGCTTCAGCAACCTGACCCCAAACAGTCACAGGTGCAGTGCTTTCATCATGGATGGTATTCAGCATGTAGACATCTCTCCTGTCTGAAAACTTCACAGCTAGACGCTCCTCGCAACGCAACGCACTGCACTGTTCCCGCACAAGCTTTTGACAAACAAGTTCTTTTGGGAAACCTTTACGGTTAGAGCAGATTGTGCCACAAGCAACAGTGTCCACTTTGGCCAATTCCCTGAACAACCGCACACCAGTGTAGAAGTTATCTACATATAAATGGTGGCCTTTGTTAAACAATCCTCTACCAAGTTCCCACACAATTTTCTCAGTCACTCCAAAAGTGGACAGACAACCAGGGGGTTTAATCCTGGATTCCTTACCGGTGTCCACCCTGAAATTAGAGACATATCCAGTCCTACTGTCACACAGCATATACAGGCTAATTCTATAGCGTGCCCTCTTACTAGGAATGTATTGCCTAAAAACCAAGCGGCCCTTGAACAACACCAAAGACTAATCCACTGCAATTTCTTTCCCTGGAGCATAGATCTCAGAAAATCGATCAACAAAGCGATCAATGACCAGACGAATCTTAAAAAGACGGTCACAATCAGGGTGATCTCGTGGCAACGCTAAACCATTATCGACAAAATGCATCATCTGAAGCAGAAGCAAATATCTATCACGACTCATGACTGCTGTAGTTGCCATCAAGGGACTAGTAGACCAATATGAAGACATTGATGGCTTCCTTAGCAAGCCCATCAAAAAGGTTAAACCCAAGAACTTCTTCATCTCTCCCAGATTTGTGGGAGTCCACCGGGTAGCTCTAGAGTGGGGCTTAAGACTGGCACTGTTGTCCCTCAAAAACTGTTCGGCATACAAATTAGTCTGCTCAACAATCTCTGCCAAAAGCACATCGTTCATAAACAACTGAAAAAAATGTATCGGCAAAAAGTTCTCATTATTCACACTACACCCTGGAACACCAGTAAGGTCTGGCAATGCCGGCTGCACCATGACTGGGGCAACCCAGAGGTCAGCACTTTCAACGGGAAGCCTTGCAGCCCCAGGCTGCAGCCCAGATGCCTCTTGCCGCACTACACCAACAGGAAGCCTTGCAGCTGCAGGCTGCAGCCCAGATGCCTCTTGCCGCACTACACCAATGGGAAACCTTGCAGCCCCAGGCTGCAGCTCAAATGCCTCTTGCCGCACTTTCGGCACATCAATCTCCACCTCTAACACAGGCACTTCATCCTCACTAAGAGTATCTTCATCATCTGATGATTCCATGTGGAGAGAAAACTCACTGCCTGAATCGTCCCCTGCCTCCTCTGACTCAGATGCAGAGTCAGTCTCTGAACCATGGTCAGAGGAAGACTCAAAAAGCATACCAACAACCTGCTGAGCAGTAATCCTGCGGCTAGCCATTATTCTTACTAAGAAAGGAGACTGCACAAACAAGTCAAAAACAACCAACACTGTGAAAAACAAGTAAGTAAAAAATGTGTGTGTTTATCACAAAGATCTATATAGGCCAGGGAAAGGGTGGGAAGCCAAAGAGCCTGAAATCCACAGTGCTAGAGAGAATGGATGTAGGGATAAGGAGATAAATGGGATCATTAATGATCCTAAGGCAACATCAACAGTGTCTGTCAAGTGTCTCCTGCTGAACGCCCGTTCCGTAGTCAAGTACAAATATCAGCTGAAAGATCTAATTCAACCCTCCACACCAGACTTAGCTTTCGTGACCGAAACCTGGGCAGACACCACATCAGCGCCAGACTGGAACATTGCCCTACCAGCAGGCTACGCCTTTCTCTCACAAGCCCTTCTGACGCTTTTGGAGTCATACACTGACCCTTATTTCCTCACAATCTTTGGGGACTTTAACTACCATTTAGAATCTAAAAATAACACGGATACAATCAGACTGCTGGACAATCTTGAGGCTTTTAGCTTAAACCAACTCATAACTGAATCCACCCACCAGGCAGGACACACACCAGATTTTTTTATATGTGTATTCTGCCCCCCCCCCGGGGGGGGGGGGGCAGAATACACATATAAAAAAATCTGCCCCTTGGAAGCGACCCTTGGCCAAGGGGTTGCTTCCATCTTAACTTAAAAGAAGTCCCTGGTGTCTAGTGGGGTTTTCGGCACCCTGGGGCAGAAAGGCAAAAAAAACAGGCTAATACGCATACAAAAACAATATACCACCTAGCAGCGACCCTTGCCCAAGGGGTTACTCTCATTTCATTTTTAAAATAATTCCCTGGTGTCTAGTGGGGGTTTCTGCCCCCCCCTGGAAAAAACAGGCCGGGCTGCCTCCAATTACAAAAAAAAATGGCCCCCTGGAATTGACCCTTGCCCAAGGGGTCACTCACATCACAATTTAAATAAATTCCCTGGTGTCTAGTGGGGGTCTCTGTCCCCCCTGGGGTCAGAAAGGCCAAAGAAATGGGGTGATCTGCCCCCAGGGGAGGCAGAATATCCAAACTAAGAAAATTGCCCCCCTGGAAGCCACCCTTGCCCAGGGGGTCGCTTCCATTTACATTTATAGGTAATCTCTGGGTCTAGTGGGCTTTTCTGCCCTCCCCCCCCCCGGGTCTAGAAACGGCCCAAAAAATGATCGATCTGTCCCCAGGGAGGGCAGAAAAGTCTTTATTTTAAATGGCTCCAATAGGAAGTGGCCCTTGCCCAAGGGGTCACTTCCTTTTGCAAAAAAAGGACATCCCTGGTGTCTAGTGGGGCATTCCTGCTCCACGATTGCGATGCTGTGCGCGATCTTGAAACAGGAATTCCCTGCATTGAGACATCAGGGGAGAGGAAATACTCTTTCCTCTCCCCCGATGCCTCAATGCGTCCCCAAATGTTCCCCTGCCCCACCGGAGACGAGGAAACACACCTACCGCAAATGAGTTGCGGATCATTAGATTCAAGGCATTTTAACATGGCAGTTCTACAGGTGCGGATGCCTCTTTCGTTTAACTATCTTCTCAACAGATGACGGGGATGAGAACCTAAAGTTGGGCAAATGCATATTAGATGTATAAAATCCTATATTGATGACCCAGAGAGAGTACATGCTTTTGGACCCTGGTGCTGCCAGCTGGGAAGGTCTGCATTAGAGGGCAACTTCCCCAAACGTAGCTCTAAAAATGTGTTTTTAAAGTAAGGGAAAAATGGAAGACCCAAATATACTGCTGGCTCAGGTTTTGTATAGGAATGCAATACCATCCAGGCGTGGGCTCGTCGACTTAACATTGCTTTGTCTTCAAGTAGCGAGTGCATTTTTACCAACTTTTTCATAATTTGCTGAAATGAGGCCATTGGTAGTTTCCGCTGCCAAAGGTCAGCCGACCCAGTAATTTGTAGCGAAACCTCTAAATATTTTGCATAGGCAGACTGAGGGTCACCTTGCAGGGCATCCCAAAGCGTGTTATTGAGCTAGAGCCCCGATTAAGCCAGATTTTATACCATGTTTTAATTGCCTCATACCTTCTGTATAGTTGTTGTTGTTGCAGCCCAAACTCTAGTCGAAACTGGGCTGATGAGGAGTCACATGGCAAGGAAAATACCCTTTTGCACACTCATGTTAGAATGCTATCCAGGATTGCAGCATTTTTTCCATGCTGAACAACGCCTCTGTATGCAATAATTGGAAGCAGTTTGGCTTTGATAACTGCTAGTAGTGGGGTAAACAATAGACCTTTCAGGGTTTTTGATAGACTACAGAATGCAAATGTTAGGGTGTTGGCCTTTTTTTGTACGGCCTCGTTCTGCTTTAGAAAGGAGAGCCTTCGATCCAAATGCATCCTGAGATATTCATAACTACTCACCACATCTAACCTCGCATTATTGATTTTGAACATCATTTGATTATGAAGACTATGAGTTATGATCATGACTTTTTCTTTTTTAATGCTTAGTTCCATCAAGTTTGTTTTGGAGGAGTCAGCTAGCTCGCTAATTGCTCTTTGCAAGCCAATTCGCGTGTGGCTTAGGAGGAGGACGTCATCCACGTAGGACAAGTGTATTAATGGCAGTGTACCCCGACGCGGAGGTTGCGAGTTAACCACGTCTAGCCTTGGAGTTAAGTCCACCATAAATAGATTGAACAAGTGTGGGGCCAAGACACAACCTTGCTTTAAACCCTCGCAGATGTAGATCTCTCTGGTGAGCCTCTGGTCATCGGCGATTTTTACCTGCATCCAGGTGTCAGTATATAGATCCATCATTGGTTTCAAGATTGATTCTGGTAGACCCTGTTGCTTTAATCTGGCCCAGAAAAGGCGTCTACTGATTCAGTCAAGCGAAAATCCCAAAAATCCGAAAATTTTTAAAATCCCAAAAACATAGATGTCGTTTTTGTCGCTGCCGTAAGCTTTTATCAGTGATTAGCCCTAATACTAGGGCATTTGTCATTGTGCCTGTGACCTTGCGCAAGCCCGACTGGTTGATGGGAATTTTTATATTCGCATCAGGCCCACTTGTCAAGTCTGCCAAAGTTAAGGATGCATAGTATTTGGCCTCGGCATCTATTAACGCAATTAGTCGATAGTTTGCGGGGTTTGAGCGCTCGCCTCCTTTAAATACTGGATTAATTATTGAACCCCTCCAGCTTTCCGGGAGGCAGCTGGTTGTACCTACCAGACAAAACAAGCAATACATCTTTGTTGCCCAAAAATTGGGATATTGTTTATAGATAGCTTGGGGTACTCCATTCGGGCCTGGGACCCCGTCGGGCCTACTTTTTACTATGATTTTGAGATTTCTTCTTCCAAATATGGTAGGTATGGCTGTTGTGTTTGCCCATTCTGCGGTATGCCAATTCCTGTTAGTTTGGTGTTTTTGGAGAACTTAGCCACCCTTTTACTGTGCTTGTTAGGGGTCAGAGAAGCTGTTTGCTCTACCTTAAAAGTGGTTTCATGGGAGTTTGCCCGGTCCCCGTTTGACACTGAGAACGTGGTAATTAGATGTTGTACCCAAGCAGGCTCTGTGACACAAGTCGCGTTTATGACTTTCGACGATCTAGTTAGAGAATTAACTTGATCCCAGAAAGCTCTAGCATTCGATTGCTTTGCATTATATAATAATGTTGTCCAAAAATTATCATGTTGGGTTTTTGTCTTCCCAGATTTGTTTTTTGTATTTTTTCTTTAGTTGGCGTACTTGATCCCATATAAAGCAGGATGGGCTTTGTTGCCGTGTCAACCTAACTGCCCTTCTTAATTGTTTCCTTATAGTTCGGGCATTTTGACTAAGGTGTCTGTTATGATTTGTCCTCTTTTAACTTGCCAGTTTTGTAAATGTCCCTTACTGCAAAAGACTTACCAGGAAAGTAATCCATGTTTCAAACGTCAAGGTTTTTTGTAACTCAAGGGTCACCATCAGGTCTTTCGTCCTCGAAGCTATGTGCGGAAGTGTGCTATTTGTCCATTGCAGTCGTTTCAGGTTTATCGTTGATGTAGACCCCTCCACCGTCGGGGCCTCTAGATATCTTGGAAATGTCATTTTTAGTTCGAAATGCTGACCCGAGTGAACCCTCTTGGTTGTGCATATGATCAGAAACCTTACTGTTTGCCCTAAGAGCGGGAGAGTTACTATTTTATAATCTAAGACTAAATTCGAGTGAGGGCCATGATATGTACAGGTCGCCAGGATATCCTGTTTCGTTCTACCATTTAGTACACGCATCCCTAGATGTTCATGGTCTGTTACCAGGTGCTATCCTAATTTGTCAGCTCGTTTTGTGATGGAAGAAGATTGCGTTTGTACTGCCCAAGTTGCATTTGCTGCAGAGATATTGTTGTCTTCTTCTGGAGTGTATAATAGATTTGAGTTGAAATTTCCAGTTAGGAATATTTCCCAGGATGGTTGTTCAAACCGGATTTCTGTAATGGTGGCGATGATATTCCTAGATATCACAGTGGGACATTTCCTAAAGATTAGTAATTCAGTTTTTGTAAATTTGCAGTTTTTCAAGGTTTCATACAAACAAACTCGACACTTAGAAGAATTTTCAAAGAAAAGCAGTCAATGCAATCCTATGGGAGGAAATGAAGTTATTGGTTTACAGGAAAGTACTTGGTTTCGGAAGTTGGTTTCCTGGGTGTTAGAAGCAGGTTTCCCCCAGGGGTAAAGATGCCCTCTTATAGCACCCTCAGCAGCACTAGGGTGGCCAAGTGCAGACTGCCGAGGCCCAATGTTATCCAATGCAGGATGGGGGGGCCTGCAGTTGGTGGCTGCTCACGAGCAGGCCACAAGGCTGTTGGAGCAAAGCTTCTGGGGTTTAGCTCAGGGCAAACAAGGTGCACCCATAGCGGCACACGGGCGGCCAAGTGCAGGGTGCTGTTTTGGTATTGGGTGCCCTGTTGTTTTCAATGGGGATTACCAATTTTGGTTTGCAGCTGCAGGCTCGGTCTAGGAAGTCTTCCAGGAGGAACCAACAGCTGGGCAGGTAATTTGGAGGGGGCGGGACGTAGGTGCACCTCGGGTTCCCTTCTCCAGGGTGCATGCCGGCTGGATGGAGGGGTGTCTTTTGAGGTCAGATTTCACCTTACCAGGCCACTCGTGCTTGAAGAGGTCTCCATGCAGCGGCTGAAGGCAATGTCTGGGAGTCATGGAGGGGTCAACCCTTGGTAGACTCTGACTCTGGAGTGCTGGGGGACCTTGCGGGGACCAATGGGCCACTCGGATTCAGGCCGTAGGCGTCGTGTATAGTGGTGGTTCCAGACATCAGGTTTCTTTGTCCTTTCTCTGTGTTGGAAATGGCCCTTTTTGCAGGGTTATCCCTAAACTTTTTGCTTTTTCCTCCTATTTTTTCCTGACCTGTGTGTGTTTGTTTTAGGACTCTGGGCACTTCACCACTGCTTATCAGTGCTAAAGTGCATATGCTCTCTGTGTAAACTGTGTTTTGATTGGTGTTTCCATGATTGGCTATTTGATTTATGTGTCAGTCCCTAGTAAAGTGCACTGCGAGTGCCAGGGCCTATAAATCAAATGCTGTTGGTGGACTGCAGCACTGGATTGTGCCACCCACGCAAGCAGCCTGTAAAGTGTGTCTAAGGCCTGCCATTGCAGAGTCTGTGCACAGCCTGGGTCTGCCATGTCGACTTGGCAAGTGCACACACTTGCAAGTCCCTAAACCTTCCCTTTCCTACATGTTAGTCACCCCTAAGGTAGGCCCAAGATACCCTCGTGGGCAGGGTGCCTTGTATGTGAAAGGTAGGACATGCCCTGGTGTGTATGGCATGTCCTAATAGTGAATTACAGCCATTTTCGTTTTTCACAATTGCAAGGCTACATGTTCTCCATAGGCCAGAATTGGCAGTTTGATTATTACATCTTATAATCCTAACTGACTCAGGGAACATGGTAGAAATTCGAATTTAGTATGCCTGAACTCAGAATGATAAAATACATCTTTTAGTAAAGTTGGTTTTAACATTCTGTGTTTGAAAATATCACTTTTAGAAAGTAGGTATTTTCTTGTCTAACGATCCAAACCTGCCTCTGCTAGGTTGTGTATTCCCTGTCTGGAGTTTGAGTGACAGGGCTGGGGAATTCCAGGAGACAGGGTGAGTCCGCCCAGTGGTGAATAGAGAGATCTGCATCTAGATGGGAGGGAGGAGTTGCACCTGGAACCTGAATAGGACTGTGCCTTTCCTCCACAATGCTGGCTCCACCTCCTGTGGGGCGTCTGATGTCTCTGCCCTGCACTTTGAAAGGAAATAAGGAATTATGTAAACAAAGTGCTCCAGGACTGAACAGAACTGGTTTGGACTAGGGAAAGGCCCCTCTGCCCTCAGAGCACAAAGGATTTTGGGGTATAAGTAGTAGGACCCTGAGCCCAAGAATTTAGATCTCGCTGGAATCAAGACGAAGAGCTGGAAGAGCTGCCAGGAGGAGTACTGCCCCTTTGCTGTGTTGTTGCTTTTTTGGGTTGGCCTGCAGCTGCTGCCTCTGCCTTGGGCAGTGAAAGGACTAGACTGAACTTTCTCTACTTGTGCTGAGTATCTCCAAGGGCCTGAAACAAGTTGACCTCCTGTTAAGAAGTCTCAGGGGCTGCAAAGACTTCACCAACCTCTGGGTACCGCTCCTGGAACCGCTGTTTCAGTTGCCACAGAGAAGAGGGAACCGTGACAAACTCAGTCACCGACTCCGTCGCTGGCCTTGTGTCCTGAAGGCACCGCAGGCCGCACCGACTCGCCCTGCACTGCAAGCCTTGGCCTCAACGACTCCTTCACCGAGGCGCTGCCTGCACCGCATCGAGAGACACCGCAACCTGCATCGCCTCGCTTCACTTCGCTGGCCTGGGCTCACCGACACGGTCGCTGCTGGCTCAACACCCGTGACCAACTCATCACGCACAGCTGTCCGGCACGGCCAGCACCAATTCCTGACAACCGGCTGTGTCGCTCGCATTGCAACTTGCCAGCACCGCATCGAGCACTGTCTCGCCCTGCACCGTAAGCCTTGGTCTCACCGACGCGGTCTACACGATTGTCACTGAGCCGCTGCTCGCACCGCATCGAGGGACACCGCACCTTGCACCGCTTCCACCTTGCACCGTGACCATGACGAATGCCACAACCGGCTCTGTCACCTGCACCGCAACCTGCCAGCACCGCATCGAGCACCGACTCGCCCTGCACTGCAAGCCTTGGTCTCACTGACGCCGTCTGCACGATCGTCACCGAGCCACTGCCCACACCGCATCGAGGGACACCGTACCTTGCACCGCTTCCATTTTGCATCGCAACTGTGACGGATGCCAAGACCGACTCACACACCCGTGTGAGCCGCACTAACAAAGGTACTGTGAACGAATCTGTCCCACTGTTGCTGGCCCATACCGACGCGGTCAGCGGGAACTGCGAGACTCTGTTTTCAGCATTGCGGTATGCTCAGACCGAGCTACCGACTTGTACGAATTGTGTTTTTCAACATATTTCGTAACTTAAAGACATTTTGAGAAGTAACTATTTTTGAAGTAATATATTGTGAATTTTTATCGTATTTGGTCTTATTTATATAAAAATATTGGATATTTTTCTAAAACGGGTGTGGTGTCTGTTTGTATTGCTTACATTGTATTACTGTTGGTTTTGTGCAAATGGTTTATACACTGCCTCTAAGAAAAGCCTGACTGCTTGTGCCAAGCTACCAAGGGGGTGAGCAAGGGTTATTTTAGGAGTGTAACTCCCTTGTCCTGACTAGAGTAGTGGTTTTTGCTTGGCTTGGGAGCAAACCTTAGCCAACCAGAAATCCCATTTCTAACACTCTGCTATTTCTTTTTTTTTTATTTTTTTTTAAATATCTTTATTCAGTTTTTAACAGCAAATCTTTCACCCTGACCCCTTCCCTCCAGGTCAGACAAGTATACATACAGTTATATAAAATAAACTACATTAACAGAAAAGAAAAAAATTGATACATTAGTACACCCAGATCTGGTTGCACCTTAAGCCTAAAATTCATTCTGTACTGCCTTGAGATTGACACCATTCTATTAGAGGGGTCCACATTTTTAAACTTCTTTTCCGTCGCCTACTGCCCTTACGTTTATAGATTGCAATTTCAATATTTGAAATGGCGAGCAATCTGGCCAACCATTGTTGGAAAGTCAGGGCAGTAGCATCCAGCCACGATGATGCAATACACAACCTGAAAACAGCCATTGCTATGAAAATAAATTCACGCCCTATTCTAGCGTTTTCAGGATCTGTTGCCCCTAATAGAATAACATCGCTGGATAAAACTATCGTGTTATGCACCACTGTAGATAGGAATTTCCCTATCTCTTGTTTGACAGATGTTAAACCTTCACAGGTGGAGAAAATGTGTATACAATTAGCATTGTAAAGCATACATCTAGGACAACATGTACTCTTACCACTTCCCCATTTGGCTATTTTGTCCGGTGTATAATACAGAAAAAACAGGTTTTAAAAAATTGTGCTTGGAGTTTGGTTGACATTAAGATTGTTTGCGACATTTCATAAGCATAATTAAACTCCTCATTTGAAATTTCTGCTTTCTCTAGCCATTTCTGCAAAATGTTCTCCATGTCGTCTGGAAACAAAACATTAATGCGTGAATAAATACCCCCAATCGTGTTTTTTCTGCCAGATAAAAGTGTTTCTACTAGATTAACTTTTTCAACCCCCCCCCCCCCACCTACCTTCTGTGGCAAAAAAAATCTAATTTGAAGGTGCTTGAAGTCCCTCCAATCTAATCCAAAATTGTTTTTTAATTCTTCAAAGGAACTAATCCCGACGGAGGAAAAGAGGCAACCTATCTGCACAATTCGTGCTTCGTGCCACTTATGTATATAACTATCACTAAAAATGTCAGGCAGTTCTGGGTTATTCTTTAAGGGAGTATAACAAGACAGTCTCCCTATACCAAGCATTTTCCTGATGGTCTTCCAAACCTTGAATCCACTAAGTAGTGTTTTAAATTTAACCTTTTTTGTGATAGCTGTCGTGCAAATGTCTCCACCAGTATCCTCTGCTCTCCCTGCCTAACAGTAATTGAAAAGTAGAAGGCGTATAGGTCTCTCCCAGCACCCCTTCCCGGTTATTCTGGAGTAGCTCAACACTGTACAATAGCACGGTTGCCCAATAATATGCCTTCAAGTTTGGAAGAGCTAGTCCACCTCGATCCTTCTGAAGAGTAAGTAACTTCTAGGCCCGGCGAGGTTGTGAGTATGCCCAGATAAAAATAGAAAACATCAGTTTTATAGATTTGAGCCAGGATGGGGAAAATTCTAGGCAGATCGCTCTAAACATATACAGAGTTTTGGGAAAGAAGACCATTTTAATTGCGTTCACTCTCCCAATGATAGAGAGGTGTAAATTGTCAAGGCGTTGGAGATCTTTCTGCATTGCAACAGTCATTGGTTTCAGATTTATATTAACCAAATTTTCAAGATCGGATATAATACAGACTCCTAAATAAGTAGCTTGTTCCACAACTCGAGCACCCCTCAATTCACTTTTCCTATTTAAAACAATCTGAGTTTTTCCCTAATTAAGTGCATAGCCAGACACATCTCCGAATTGCTTAGCCTCTCTCTCGATAGCAATCATAGTCGTGCTTGGGTCGGATGTCATGATAGCGATGTCATCAGCATAGGCCAGTGATTTAGTGGGATAACCCTATGACATTATAGGTTTGATTTCTCCGTCCTCTTCTGTAGGAGAGTAGGATCTGCACTTATGTTGCCCCCACTTTTTTTCTGATGTTTACACTGGTCTCTGGCTATAGTCTGGCTGGGACCCTGCTAATCAGGGACCCAGACTCTCTGTTCTCTCTAAACAACTTGGAGTGCATATTAGATGCACTAGTGATTGGATACTGTGGTACCTTATGAGCCCATAGTATATGGTACCTTAGGTACCAAGGGCATAGTTACTTCACAGGTCTACCAGGGGCTGAAGCATGTATTATGCCACCCCTGGGAAGCAGACTAAATCTGACACCACAGGTCTGCTACTGCAGCCTGAGTGAGGTAGTGTTAGCACTCCTCACTGAGGTATAGGTTCCCTATCTCTCACCTTACACACACATATAAACCTATCAGTCACCCCTAAGGCAGGCCCTATCAATCCTGAGGGCAGGGTGCTTGGATTCCATGTGAGGAGGTGCCTCTGCCTGAGCAGGGCCCCTCTGCAGCTCTCAGAGTCCATTCTCTGTAGCTGTTTGTGGATGCGGTTAAACCATATACTCTTAAGTGCATTATAACCTAGCGGTAAATGCTAACTTTGGGATGGCCGCATCAAAACAGGTCGTGTTTTGTGTCTAACGCTTTGGAATCATACCCCCACACCAGTAACTGGTGTGGAAGTATGATCCCACCCTTCTAGAGGGATAGACATGTACTCACTGTGGAAACACGGTAGAATCCTGAAGAGCCCTGGCATCACAAAATGGATGCCACCAGCACAGACACTGGGCTGCCCTCCTGCTGCTGACCGAAACTCACAGTGGAAGAGGCATCCTGTCACAGGGAGGTGTAACCACCTTCCAGACAGGATTTAGTGTATTGGGGCTGGGTGGGTGCACTCCTAGAGTGCTTTGAAGTCCTGCACTGGGGGAGCAGTAGGCTTCTCTGTGCATATGCCAGCTCAAGCCGGTTTAGGGGCTACCAGCCCCTGCTCTGGCGCAAAACTGGACAAAGAGAAGTGGGTGTAGCCACCCACTCCCCTGACCCTCCCATAGGAGTGGTCATAGAGCTAGTCCCTCCCTTCCTTGTAGTATAAGTTAGGGAACCCTTGCCATTGCAAACTAGATATCCCTGGATGATGCTCTGAAGAAGAATCCTGGACCTTCGACGTTCCACTACCTTTGGAAGACTGAAGAATCTCCCTTGGAGTCAAGGAGTGACTTCCCTGCTTGGCAGGCACCAAAACTTTGCATCAACAGTCGCAAACTTTCCCGCTTCCGCCGGAGTCCAAAGTCCCTGCAGCCCCAAAAGTGGATTTCCTGACTTTGCGACGGCCATTGTGAGTCCCCAGTGAAGCTGAGGCTAGTGGACCCCACGAGTGACGAGGAACAGCAATACCCAGGTACCGTGCATTATTGTCAAGTGCAACCCCTACACGACGTTCTACAAAGTTGTGCTTTGGGCCACGTGTGGTCCAATCCTCCAGCAGGATTTCCTCCGAAGATCAGAGGCCTACCTCCTCCCGAGTGACCGTGGGCTCCTGGTGAGTGAATCCTCCCGAGGAGTCTTTGCGATCCCTTGCCGGTTGGCTTGTGGGTCCTCTGAAGACTTTTCTACAATTCCAAAGGGCTCCCCTGGTTGCACCAGGCCTGCTCTGACTTACCTTCGCTGGGTGAGTCCTTCAGACATTGCTGGTCTGCACCGCTGACTTTCTTCACTTTCCACAAAACTTGCTGTTGCTAAGGCTTGTTGGCTCCAATCCGGTTGCTGACACCTCAGTAAGCTGCAGACTTTGTGTGTCATGCCAAATCCAGCTCCTGGTCATCGTCGACACCTCTTGGGCCTCGTGGCTGAAGAGTCAAAACACCCATGATCACTTGAAATCACCCGACTACTGTGGGCATCCAGCTTCCTGGCCCCGGGTCACTGGCAAGTGACTTTGAACACTGTCTCCTCTGTTTTCAGGTCTTCTTTCTTCTGAATCCAGCCTTGGATTCCACCGGACACTTCTTCTGTCTTCACAAGCAGCAAGTCTTCTTTGGCTCCCATTGAAAACAACGGCACGACCCAACACCAAAAGAAACCTATGCACCCGGCTTCCCTGGGTGAGGTAACTCGAGTACTACGGTGCTCCTGTGCGTGTTAGCTCTAGAACTACTTACCCTGTGAGTGACTTGCTTGTAGACTCTCCCAAAGTATCCTAAAACTTTTAAATTCCAACCCCGACTTGCTCCATTGAAGTCTATTGGGATCCGCGGCTGTGTTCTCACACTGCATGCTTCTCCCGTGGGTCCTTTACTTACCTGCCTTAGGTGGATTAGTGGGGCCCCAGTGCTTCTGAAGGCCCTAGGCCTTGTCTGTTCTCAAGTCGATATTCTTATACCACTTTTTTAGTATATGGTCTGATACGCCCCTAGGGCCCCAGCCATATAAGTGCTTAATTTGTTGTGAAACGTTGATTTGTGCATATGTCCTTGACTTCTCATCTCATAAAGAAATTAGTAGAGTGTGTCTAGTAATAAATACATATATATACCTGTGTGGTGTCCGTTCATTTAGTAATTCAAGAGATTAGCATGTAAAACAAGCTGCTTTACATTCCTCTAAAGACTTAGCCTGAAGGCTGCTCCACAACTACCACTAGGATAGCTTTCTTTAAAAGGTTGTCTTAAACATATCTACCATAAGAGTCGAATTGTACTGGTGCAAGGTGGCCACTTTAACTAGTGACCAGCATATACCAGGCCAACTTCTCACATCTTCCAATCGCCGAATAAATGGATCTATATAAATTGCGAAGAGCAATGGCGAGCAAGGACATTCCTGCCGTGTTCCACGTGATATTATCAACTCTTCGGTTAAACTACCATTAACCATCACTACAGCCCTTGGGTTCACGAATAGTTTTTGGACTGCCTGTATATAACCTCCCTTGATACCCATTCTGGACATTGCCGTCCACAGGAATTGCCAGGAGACCCTATCGAAAGCTTTCCCTGCATCAAGCAGAACCAGCGCCAAAGGGTCTCCTGTAACATCCATGCCATCGTACAAGGTGATCACTCGCTGGATGTGGTTGATAGTGGATCTACCTGGAACAAAGCCATGTTGGCTCTGAGCGATCACCTTGTGGATGATAGGAGCAATTCTGTTGGCCAGGACTTTCGAATAAATTTTGGAGTCTGAGTTAATGAGGGTAATGGGACGATATGACCCATGCTGTTCCGGCGGTTTGTTCTTTTTAGGAAAGATGACTATTTTCGCCCGAGACCAAGATTCCGGGGGATGGCCTCCTTTAAAGATGTGTATAATAAGTTCTAACAAGATGCTTTTAATTTGATCTAAAAAAGAGGCATAAAACTCCGATGGGATGCAATCTAGCCCCGTAGCTTTCCCTCTTGGCAGATCTTTGATTATGCCTATGATTTCCTCCTCTGTGGGGGATTCCTCTAAAAGATTTGCATCCTCATCTTTAAATTTCTCAATACAAGACTTATCTAGGTAATCCTCAATGCTTGCCTGATCGCCACCCCCAGTTTCAGTGTATAAATCTTGATAAAACCGTCAGAAAGCTTCTCTTATGACTTTAGGGTCTGCTACTCGGGCTCCCTGAGGATCCTGAATTTCACGAATCAAATTTGAGGAGGCCTGTTGTCTCATATGAACGGCTAGCTGGTGTCCAATTTGCTCGTTCACTTCATATAGCATCTCCTTTTGAGAGAGTGCTTTTTTAATTGCTTTTTCCGTGAAGATATTCATAATTAGAGCCTTAGCAATCGCCACCTAATTCTGCATTTTTTCTACTTCCTCCTTCCCTACTGGAAAATATCCCATTGCAGCAGTTATTAAACCTTCCTCAGCCTTCCTCAGGTTATCTTGTAGCCCCTGCATAGTTTCCCTGACTCGTTTATTAGCTTTTAAAGAATATTGCAAGGTCTCCCCTCGGATCCCAGCTTTTAACGTGTCCCAGATTACTTCAATTAAAGAGCTCCCTTCATTGTCAGTTAAAAAATTAGGGATCCGCTCTCTCATATGGCTGCAATAATTCTCATCTAAGAGCAGGGATTTCTCGAAAGTCCATGAGCTAGGTGTGTTGCTTCTATTGTCTATTTCCAAGGAACAAATGAGAGGATTATAATCTGATAGGATCAGGGGAAGTTTCGTTATTTGGCACTTGGTTTTTATTGCATTAGACATTAAAATATAGTCCAATCTTGCATGGGTGAGATGTGGATTAGAGAAATACGTAAACCCTGGATCATCAGGTTTTAAGGTCTGCCAACCTTCCACCAACCCATGTATGCAACACATTTGTCTTAATGCTTTAAATACTTTTGGTTTGCGGCCAGTATAGTGCCACCTATCCTTTAAGGACCAGTTAATTTGCAGGTTAAGGTTGAGATCCCCGCAAATCATTAAGGGTGATGGCCAATGCATCAGTTTGTTTGAGATCTCGTCAAAAACTGATGCCTCGTCGCTGTTGCTGCTATAGATGTTACATAAAGTCTTCTTTTGCCCACATCCATACTGTCATTCTGTAATTGCCCAGCGTCCAAATTTATCTGCCTTACAGTGACTAAAAACAAGCCCGCTTCCCCTGGTTAAAATAGCAACTCCCCTTACCCTAGCTCCTTGTGATGTGGCACAGATCAACCTATATCCTAATGATTTTAAGATATGCGTTTGTGACCCCTCAATGTGCGTTTCTTGCAAACACACAGCATTTGTGCCCCAAGCTTGAAGTCCTACTGCCACCGCCTGCCTTTTTCTGAAATCGTTTAGGCCACAAATATTCATTGATAATACTCTTAGCAGACTCATCTTTTTACACTACGTGTTCCATATATATAGCCATACTCGAGACCGGGTACTATATTAAATTTGTTTGAATCATTTTTGTCGGTCTTTTTCTTTTTTTTTTTTTTTTTACAGTTTAGTGCAGCCTGTCTGACCTAAAAACCACCCTCCACCACCTTTGGAGGTTACCTGGCCAAGACAGGAGTTTGACATTCGACGTGCAGAGCCCCGCGATCCTGCTGAGTCTCCCTACCGTACATAACAAAAAAAAGCCAAAAAGAGAAAAAAGAAGAACATTTCCCATAGCCTCTGGTAGCGGTTACCCCCAGACAACCCCGCCTTCCTTAATCTCTTGCGGGGAAAAATAAATAAACTAAGCCATGAGCAACAAAACAAATTCGGCAGAAGAAAGAACCGCTAAGCATTATAGCCCGCCTTCAATTATAACATATTATTCATGCATTATCTAAACATACTTGGCACATTTCCCCCAAGACGCCCTCCGATGTGTATTTTGAGATTATTAGCTACATTATTTGTGCCCCGAGAGTACCTCTAAGTATTTTTGCGCCTGAATTTCAGAAACAAATCTGCGGGTGGTTCCTTTGTGTACTATTTTCAGCCTGGCCGGATTTTGTAAGTACACCTCGGCCCCCTGCTTCTGAAAGGGTTCAAGGAGCTGCCGGAGCCTCCACCTGCGCTCTACAGTGGCATGAGCAAAATCGGGTCTAGTAAAGAAGGTTATTCCGTCAAAGGTTAGTTTCTTTGTGGGTCTGGCCAAGTCAAACAGCGTTTGGTGGAGTAGGAATTTTCCAAAAAATAAAAGCATGGCACGAGGGTACTGTGATGCCAATGCATGTTTTCCAGAAAATAAAGGGAATCTGTGGGCTCTTTGAATTTCCCTGTCTAAATCCCATGATTGCAGTTCTGGAAAAGCCCCTTTCAGAAAGGTAATCATAAATTTCCTGGGGTCATCTTTTTCTAATCCTTCCAGAATTCCTTGAAAGTGGAGGTTGTTGTGTCTCTGCCGGTTTTCTTGCTCCTCCAGTTTCCACATCATATCTTTCATCACCCCCTCATGTTCATCATGCTGAGTCTGAAGTGAAGCAACATCCTTTTCCAGTTGTTCCATCCTTCCCTCCACCATAGCCATTTGATCTGCAATATCAGCACATGTTTTGCCGACCTTTCTGACTGCCCCTTGTAGTTTTTTAGACACCATGCGGGATCTGCGACTATCCGCCCTAACTTCCTCCTAGAAGCTTTTGATGGACTGCAAAACAACTGTTAAGGCGGGTTCACTTCTTGAATCTCCATGATCTTTCCCTTTGCAGCTGCCAATGCTTGTTAGATTATGCCCGGAAGCTGTGGAGGATTTTACATTAAAGTGAGAGGGGTGTTGTTGTAATCCCATTTCAGCTCTCTTGCACCCACGTTCCCAGATAAGTCGCCATTTCTTTGCGAACGATCTCTGCTCTTTTTTTTTAGTAGTTTTTTAGTGCCAGATTTACCTCTCTGGGTATCAATGTTAGGGCTGCTGTACCATTTCTTTCCTTCCTCCCCACTGGACAACGAGATGCTGATATCTAACATTTCGGATTCCTCTGTCAGAGAATAAAACTTATCCAGATTGTCTGGCGTTTTTGAATTCCAGTCTATGAGTGTACAATCGCCAAAAGGCGCTAGTGGAGGAGGGTTAGCTATGACTGCTGTGTCGTTAAGAGCAGTCGTATTACTTGCCAAAGTAGTGGGGTTATTGTGCAAGCTAGTCAGGTTATCCGCTGCTGACAAGGTCACCGGTAGAAGGGCGAGGGTTTTTCCTGGATCATCAGATAAAGGAGTATCTGGAGGCTGCCCTAACGAACCTATCGAGCCCACTGTACTCTGACTATCTGAGCCATTGACAGACATATTGTTCTCAGTCCCACTTGTTGCTGCAAAACTCCTGGTAATTAAGGGTTGCAAGCCATCAGCTTCCTTAAGTATGCAAGCGGTACTCTTCTTCACAATGGCCAACGATATCGAGTCTTTCTCCTGAGAGGTCTTTTTTGCACCATCAACTTTTTCACCCCCACCTCTGCCTTTCGCGCTTAAAATATCCATTCTTTTTTGGCGGGTAAGTTCCGGCGCTGTATTTGACTGAGAAGGCACAAGAACAGTCTTTCCAGCCCTCGCCCCCTTGCTGGTCATCCTCACTTGGGTGAGCTGACAGCAGACGCGCTTGATGCAACAAAGTATCTCCACACTGTTCCAACTCCACACTCCATCTCCGATCCTGTAGCGGTTGCAGTGCTGCCACAACGAGAGACTTCTCTGTTCCGATCGACGATCGCGCCGTCTCTCTGCTGTTTCTTTTGAACAGACCTACTGTTCACAGGAGGTCCAGTCTTTGTTGAAGGCAGTCAGTCCTCCCAGGGGTTCTGGAGGTTGCTGGCTGCAGGCCAAGGCAACGTTTGGTGCAGGATCTCTGGAAACTGCAGACTGGTCGGTAGGGCTGGGGTCAAGTCAGTTCTTTTGTGCAGTCTCCTCTGCTGGGCATTTTCTTTTGTCCGTCTTCTTCGTAGGTTGTGGGAATCTGTCTTCTTGGTTCAGGGATTCACCCTAAATACTGTATTTTGAGGCTGTTTCAGGGGTCTCGAAGTCAGTAGCCAATGGACTACTGACCTTAGGGTGACTACACCCTTGGTGTGCTCACCCTACGTGGGGGATTGGGCACAATCCCTCATCCTGATTGGAGAGTGCCGTCCATCTTCAAGATGGTGGGCACTGAAGAGTGGGCTTCACATCCCCTCCCCCACCTGAGGGGCGGGGTTGACAGAGGTGGGGACACCGTCTAAGCTGTTCTAATTTTTCCCACCTGTCTTCCTGCCAAAAAGGAGGGGAGACTGGAAGGGGACCTGCTCCTGATAGCAGGAAAAGCTGGGTGTCGCGTTACAAAGGCGGTAAGGCTTTTGAAGCTCCCCTGCCACAGATGGCTCTCCCGGCGTGGGGGAGGTGTGTACATCTCAGCCCAGAAAAGGCTTTGTTTCTGGGCTCAGGGAGCGAAGGTTCCCACCCCAGGGGTCCAGAAAAATGTCTCGTGGTGGCAGGCTGATGTTTACCAGTCAGGGAACCCACCAGAGGCTGGTTGTTTTTCAGGGGGCATCTTTAAGATGCCCTCTGAGTGCATTGTATAATAAATCTCACATTGGCATCAGTATAGGTTTATTATCCTGAGAGGTTTGCTACCAAAGCCATTACGGTGCTGTAGAGTACGTAATGACAAACCCACAGACCATGTACTCTTTATGGCTTTACTGCACTTAACAATTTCTAAGAATGGACTTAGACACTGTAGGGGTACAGTGCTCCTGCAACTGTACCCTCACCAGTGGTATAGTTGACCCAGCTAGAAGGGGTGTCTTACCTATACCACAGGCAGTGGGTTGCAGGCATGATACACAGGTATGTGTGTCATGTTAACTTTTCACTTTTCTGTGCACCAAAACACATAGCCTGAAATGGCAGGTTATGTGTGTTAAAGTACAGGACCTCTAAGGGTGGCACAATATGTGCTGCAGCCCTTAGAGGCCTTCCCTGGTCATAGTGCCCTTGGTACCTATGGTACATTTTACAAGGGACTTACATGTGGCCTGAGAGGTGCCAATTTGGGGTATAATGGTACAGTTTAGGGAAAGAACACAAGCCCTGGGAACCTGATTGGCAGTGACCCAGTGCCCATCAAGTAAAGTGCATCAGAAATCTGGGAGAGTCTTCCTAATCATTCAGGCGAGGAAGAGTAGAGGAAGTGGCTTAAAAGTTGCAGGGCCTACTCTGCCTTACATCCTTCTGTCCAGGTCAGTCCACTGGGGAGTTGGACTACCCCAACAGTTTCAGACCTAATTCCCAATGCTCTTTTCCTAGCTCTTTACTGTCTTTACTCCATCTTTTTAGTTTGGGTTAAGAGGTGCCTACATCTGCAAATTCTAACTTAGCCAGAGCAAATCCCAGCTTACCCACAGAGGTTACCCACAGCTGAGTAACCCCACCATGACCAGTAGGGTCAGGGGGCCTAACTTGCTATTTAGCAGGGGGCTAGGCTACCATGCCAAGGGCAGTGATGCCTTGAAGGCCAACACCCAAGAGAGGTTGTCAGTGTCCAGAACCACACCTTTAGCTCTTCACTGGTATGTGAAGTGGCTAACTTACAGGCTTCTTTGTGTTCTGGTGGCCTGTTTTAGGGTAAGAGGGGCACTACTCTTTCTACTGAACACCCTTCTTCCACTATCTGCTCTGTCAGCTGAGGAGCCACCAACTCAGGCTGGACAGTTGCCTAACTAGTCAGGTCTTTTTGTGGGCTAGGGAGGACTTCACCAGTGCCAATTGTGGAGTTCTCCCGTACTGGGATAGAATCTCCCTGGCCCACTAGAACTGTGGCAAAAAGTTGTCCACCTTTCCTACACTGTCTCATTTCTTTATTTTGGGGCTTATCTGCACTATCTGCCGGTGGTTCAGCCCCCCCAGGTTCCTTGGTTGAGGTCTGGCACTGGGCCAGTACCTCTCTTTGTCTCAGACCAACCTCTGGGTGGTCATTCCCAAGGACACAATCAAGGGAGAGGTCTTTATTAACTACCACTTTTCTCCAACTAAGGGACCCAGCTATTTCTAGGGGCACTACAGCCACAAGCCTAACAGTGACCTCCCCTGTTCTTTTTGTTTCCCCTGGGGCATCCTGGTTTAAGAGTACCAACCTATCATGCACAACAGTGTGACTAGCACAGGTATCTCTCGAGGCAGTGGCTGGGTTTCCATTTACCAGTAGGTGGTGTAAGTGTCTGCTCCCCTCTGGAATCTCCAATTCACATTTTGGGCACATTTTCCAGGTGAAGGCTAGGAGAACATACTCATCTGAGGAATCACCCTCCAAAGCTACACTGGCAATCCCTGGAGGTACACTACGGGCTTGGTTTTTAGGACAGCTGGCGTCCTTTGTGTGGTATCCTGTCTGTTGACAGTTGTGACACCATACCTTGTTGGGATACCAACTCTTACCTTTGCACCCAGTTTTAGTATGTGTGGTGTCTTTGTTCCCACCCTCCTGGACAGGTTTTTGGGGGACTACCTGGGACTCCTTACTTTTGTCTTTTAGAAACATACTGTCTTTACTCAGGGGAGGTTTTGTAGCTCCTTTCTTTTAGTCACCCCCATTGGACTTCCTGGTCACACTTGTCTTGACCCAGTGGTCTGCCTTCTTTCCCGATTCTTGGGTAGGAATTGGGCCTAGGTCTACCAGATACTGATACAAGCTTTCATCAATGCAATTACTTAACATGTGTTCTTTCATAAACAAATTATAAAGACCAGAAAGATGCACTTTACTTCCAGTCAACCAGCTGCCTAGTATTGTCATTGAGTAGTCTACAAATTCCACCCAGGGCTGATTCTGGGTTTTCTGAGCCCCCTGAATCGAATTCTATACTACTCAGTAGTAAGTCCAAATCCCTCAATCAGGGTGCCCCTCATGAGATCATAGAACTCTGCTTTTGTCCTACTAAGGGTCAGACGTCTGTCTGCATTTACCAGAGAACAGCTCTCAAAGGAGTGCCCCCCCCTTGCCCCCCCAGTGAGATTTCTTCAGTTTTCTGGCTTCACAAGCCCTCTCAAAGGTTGTGAACCATTTGGTGATATTATTACCATCCTCAAATTTAGGGACAAGCCCTTTGGGGATTTGGAGATCATAAGATTGCTTTCTGACGGTATTTATTAAGTTGCTGCCACCATTGATGGGCGCTAGGCCCATCTCTGCTCTTTCCTTTTCTAGAGCCAGTAGTCTGGTCTCTAGGTCTAATCTTTAAGCCAACCTTACTGAAAGCTTGGTCTCTTCATTGAGGCTATCTTCAATGGACTCAGAAGTGCCTGACCTACCTGTGTGGGATCTAGGGGTTGTGAGTTGTATTATTGGAGTAAGGGGCACAGGGACTAAGTTCTCCATAGGAAGTAGAGGAGATTGGAAGTTATCCTCATCCCCTCCATCCCCATCTAAGAGGTCTTCACCTTGCTCAGAGTGGTGGTCGGCTCCTGGAGCTTTTGTTTGGAGGGATGGAACCCCATGGTTATATTTTTAAGTTTACATAGAGACCTTAACTCCCTAATTTCTAAGTGGAGTTCAATCAATCATTCAATCAGGGTTTTTGAAGCGGGCTACTCATTGGTGAGTGTCTGAAGGTGCTGGCTGGGGCGGGGTGCAAGCAGCTCCGTCGGTCATTCGAAGAGCCACGCCTTGAGGTCCTTTCTAAATTGCTGTAGTGTCAGACTTCATCTGATGCAGAGTGGGAGTTCATTCCAGGTCTTGGCCACGGGATAAGAGAAGGATCTGCCACCCGCTCTGGCCCTGAGGATGCGGGGGGGACCGTGGCTAGGGCTAGGTCGGCAGAACGGTGGTTTCTCTTGGGGTCGTGGAAGGAGATTCGTTCTTTGAGGTATTGGGGTCCGGTGTTATGGAGGGCTTTGTAGACATGTGTGAGAAGTTTGAAGCATATCCTTTTTTTGACGGGGAGCCAGTGGCGGTCGTGGAGGTGTTGGGTGATGTGGTCATGATGTGGGATGTCGAGGATAAGTCTGGCTTCGGCTTTCTGGATGGTCTGGAGTTTGCAAAGGAGTTTTTTGATGATTCTGGCATAGGACGTTTCCGTAGTCCAGTCTGCTGGTGATGAGTGTGTGGGTGACGGTCTTCCTGGAGTCAGAGGGTTTTGAAGCAAGTGGAGGACACAGCATTTATCTGGCGGTTCATGGGAAGTGAAGAGTCGAGTATGATGCTAAGGTTGAGAGCATGGTCTGTTGGGGTGGGTGGGTATCTGAGGGTAGGGGGCTGTTCTGCTTGGGTTTTCGGATCAGGTGGAACCCGCTCAACAGAGCCTTTCTAACCCAAACCAGAACGTTACCCCCTCCCTAGGGCCTTTTTACACCTAAATAACCACATATATATGTACCACCTAGGGACAGGGAATTCCTATTATATATATATATATATATCAAGACCTCACAGCCTCGCGATCTCAGACAGACCCAGAACTTCCTACCCAGACGGCAGCCACAGTCTCGCGGTCTCAGACAGACCCAGAACCTCCTACCCAGACGGCAGCCACAGTCTCGCGGTCTCAGACAGACCCAGAACTTCCTACCCAGACGGCAGCCACAGTCTCGCGGTCTCAGACAGACCCAGAACTTCCTACCCAGACGGCAGCCACAGTCTCGCGGTCTCAGACAGACCCAGAACTTCCTACCCAGACGGCAGCCACAGTCTCGCGGTCTCAGACAGACCCAGAACTTCCTACCCAGACGGCAGCCACAGTCTCGCGGTCTCAGACAGACCCAGAACTTCCTACCCAAACGGCAGCCACAGTCTCGCAGTCTCAGACCTCACAGCCTCGCGGTCTCAGACAGACCCAGAACTTCCTACCCAGACGGCAGCCACAGTCTCGCGGTCTCAGACAGACCCAGAACTTCCTACCCAGACGGCAGCCACAGTCTCGCGGTCTCAGACAGACCCAGAACTTCCTACCCAGACGGCAGCCTTAGCCTCGCGGTCTCGAACGGACCCAGTACTTCCTACCCAGACGGCAGCCTTAGCACGAGCTCATCCTATTATCACCGTAGTACACGATAGGGGAATCGGGGTTACTATGTATCAGATCACACAAAGACTATTAGTTGAGCACAACCTGTTCTTTAGTTCGAGGGGCTCTTTTCTCCCTCATTCAGTTACCACTTACCTGATCAGGATTAACATCTGTTCATGTCAAGTTGAATCTGACTAGAAGAATAGGCTATCCTCCTATACAAGGATACACAACACATGCTGACTCACAACAAGCTAAATACTTTATTTAATTGCTACATGCACACTCACAGAATACATCATATATACAACCTGCAAGGAAAGTAAAAGGTTAAGTTATACACTTCAATAAAAAGGGGTCGACATCACCTTAGTCGTATGTAGCCTGTGCTCAATGGTCATCTAGGTTCCCTTCTCGTCTGTGCCTCGGCTTCGCCTGGAAGTCACACCTCCGCAGTCGCGGATCTACTCCCTTCTCCCTCTCCGAGTCACTGGAACCTCTTCCTCATCGGCTACTCTCTCCTCTTTAGATTCAAGTTCATCATCTGTCTTCCCTGAAATAAGTAGTAGCTTTTCTGCTAACGGCCAGGTGCCGCCTATGGACTAGAAGCAAGTGCCAATATCTAACTCAGACTTTCACTAATATAGAGGTGCATTCTCTCATGGAAAATTCCAGCTCGAAACCTGCCGCCCACCAAATTCCTGTACCTCCCCGTGCCAAGGACACGTTCCCAGCCGGCCGGCCTGATGTAGTGTCTTCGGCAGGGGAAGAATACACTCCTTCGATAAGGGCCGGCCTGAACCGGTTCTCTCCGAGCGAATAACACCTCATAACTAAAATATCACCCTTCACCTAGAAATGTCCCAAGCTGCCGGGGCAGAAAGAAAGATGGAGTCTCTCCTGTCTGAGGCCTACCAGGCCTGAATTCAGCACGACTCCATGAAATACCCTCACTATAGGGCAGGTTATCCTTAATACTAACGAATCTATCCCCTAGGCTATGTATGTAAGCCCTGATCTATGGGGAGGAGCACAGGATCGTGTCAAAGTGTCTAATAAATAGGCTCTATTCACTACTCTAATCCTTAGACTTGGATGGAAAGAGACTGAAGTCATATTAATCGCTCTACAACACAAGAAGGCCGGGAAAATCGAGCAGTACATTTCACCCTTGACTTCAGTCTATTATACATCCATTAAACAGAACTAACATCGGTGGAAGAATAATATGAAACAAAACTAACTGATCTATGTCTAGTACCGAGTGTACAGAAGTGAAGCAGTGAAGGGATACACTGAATAAAGCAACAGATAGAAATCAAAACAGCGATAGCAATCAAAATGCCACCTAATGTGTGGCGTAACATATGCACGTCCGGTAACCAATTAAAGAGCCAGTCAAACCAGCCCTGATCAATGTGTTTTCTAACTTCATCCGTTAAGTCATGCAACTTATCTAGGTGTGCACGAATGGATTGTGTATGATCAGATAAGTTAAAACAGCAGAGGCCTTCAAAGTCCGAGCAACCATGTCCATGTTTAAGCAAAAGATAATCAATGGCTGCTCTATTTTGCAAAATGGCCCTACGTTCACCCTGGGCGTCCAATAGCAAGTCAGACAAGACTGTAGAAGTATGATTAATAGATTTCACCATCCAGCAAGCCATTTTCCCAATAGATTTGGCATTATAAACCGCCAAAGCAGGAACACCAATAATTAAAACAGCTAGGCTAAGATATTCAGACTTGGAATATAAATGCAAAGATGAGTCACAATCCTCCTGTAACATCATAGTATCTCGAAGCACACGAGAGTTGGCATTTGGATGTGATGAGAACATCAGCAAACTCAGTCTGGTAATGGCACACGGGCCTCCGGAAATGTTTGCAGGGACATATGGCCAGGAAGTGTTACCACATGAGAAAAGCCATCCGGCAGGTAGCAACATCGCACGATAATGACTGGGAGTAACTACCAAACTATTGCAAGTCATATTGTTCTGGACTGAGACACATGTGGTCGGTGTCCTCTGAAAACACAAAGTCCGTTCGTGAGTTGTGAATGAAGTGGCGCCTCTTAACTTGAGGCGTAGGCATTCAGAAATTGCATTAGGATTACATGTAAGAAAGAAGCATAGGTCACCTCGTGTGATATTATACGTAATTATTTGGGACTGGATGGGGAGTTGCTCATTCGGCAGTTCAGTGCACAAAGGACAATATACATGGGTAGCAAAATCACCCAGGATAATATTCGGACGAGCCTTCGAAACGTTAAAGATACTAATTAAAGTCTCCAGTGAGGCGGGGACAGCAACTAGACAAGTCGCTAGAATGTCATGCACAGATCTCATCGGTGTCAAGCAGAAGTGAGGGGCATCAGTCACTCTCTTGGCCAGTAATGTCCAAAAGTTCGATGACGAATCCCACGCATTGAAGGAACGCAACACTCGGGTTCTCAGTTCATCCCGGGTTGACGGGATCCCTTCTCTCTCGCCGAACCAATCCAAAAGGAGTCCAGTTCCGACACATCCTGCAGCAACAATCCAAAGAATGATCTGAAAAAGAACCAAATACAGGCATTAATCATTCTCGTAAATAACATTTATCAGCTGGGACAGCTTCCCAGCTATCTTTCCCTGGCCTCATAACCAAAATGGTATTGTCCTGACCGGTGGCAATAACCTCTGCTTGTTCAGGGGGATTCTTAGGCGATTGCACCCAAACCCTGGCCCCAGGGTTATCCGTAGAGCCAAAGCCTTTCTGGCCACGTACAGTTAGCAAAGTTGGGGCAGTGCCTTTCAATATCTCGCCACTGAAAACAGGCATAATGAGTAATTGAGCCACTCGGTCAGTGCGGTGTATCAGTAAGTCAATCTCACTGCTATTTAGCAGAAGTACCTTAATCTCTCCCTGATAGTCACTGTCGATGACACCTCCAAGTACCTGGATGCCTTTTACAGCCAGCCCCGATCTAGGGGCGATCAATCCAAAATTCCCAGGTGGTATATGAATACCAACACCAGTAGCAATGATGACCCGATTCTTACTCTCCAGAACGGTGTCATCCATGGCGTGCAAGTCTAAACCTGCCGACCCTGGGGTAGCTCTGCATGGAGTCAGAGCTCCGGGAGTAATTTCCCAATACATCACAGTTTCACTGATTACATTAGGCATAGTCTCAACATTTGGGGGAAACAAACGCATAAGTGGAGATTCAGCATTTAAAAAAGGACGATTATTCAGAATCAATAGTGCTTGTGGTAAAAAGTCTCGCCAGTTTTTATACTTGTCATCTGTTAACTTTCGTAATTGGTCCTTTAACAGGCCATTCAATCTCTCCACCAGGCCCGAGGCCTGCGGGTAGTAGGGTATATGAAATATCCATTCAATATTATTTTCCACACAGAATTCTTGTACCAATCTTCCACGAAAATGGGATGCATTATCAGATTGAATTTGGAATGGCACACCATAATACATCATAATTAATTCTAATGTTTTTATGGTATTCAATTGGGTAGCTTGCTTACATGGAAGAGCTACCAGCAAGCCACTATATGTATCGACAATTGTGCAAACATATTGACAATTCCTACTCATGGGAAGGGGTCCGATGTAATCAATCTGCCAAATTTGAGCGGGCAATTTCCCGCGATGTAAATGGCCTCTAACAATTTGGGGTACCTTACGCTGTCTGATATGTTGACAGACGGGACAATGTAAAATAACATTTTTGATTAGATCCAGGGGAATATAAATTCCTCTATCAGCAGCCCACCTGCTAGTGGCCTTCTCTCCAAAGTGTCCTGCCTTCTGGTGTGCCCATTTCGCCAATCCCGCAATATCAGGATCTTGTCTGTCCACCACTGCCTCAGCAATTTTAGATTTTTCATCTGCAATGTTATGAAAAAATTTGTCAAGGGAGTCTATTGGAGTGTGAGCATCCACATGGAAGATTGTAACAGTACTCTGTGGGAGCATCTCCCAAATCTCTTGCCATAACTCTTTTCCCCACAATTCTTTGGAATGTAACTTCCAATTATGGGAATGCCAAGTTGGCAACCAAACAGCCAGTCCATTGGCAGTTGACCAAGAATCGGTAAAAATATGACATGTACCAGGTAATTCTTGTTTCAAAACTTGGTAAACAGCGTAAAGCTCGGCAAATTGGCTACTCTTCCCTTCACCAGTTGTGCTCAACAGTTTCTGTGTGACCGGATTATAAGACACCGCCTTCCAGTGCCGTGTCGTCCCAATAAACTTCGCCGACCCATCTGTGAACCAAACATGGTTTCTGTCCTCAGCGGACAAATCATCAAAAGGTCTACCCCACTTAACAGGAGACTCCTGTTCTAAAGGTACGGAACACTCACTCTCAGTCTCAGTCGACGGTGCTTGCGCCACTTGCTCATGTAAAGACGCAACTCCTTTCGGGCCCACACGTGCCCTGTCTTGTATGTACCATTTCCATTTAATCACGCTCGCCTCTTGAGCATGCCCAATTCGATGAGTTTTCGGTGAACTCAGAACCCACTGCATAATAGGAATTTCAGGACGCAAGAATATATCATGTCCCAAAGTCAATTGCTCGGTATCCACCAAAGCCCAATAACAAGCAAGTAGCTGTTTCTCAAAGGGTGTATAACGCTCACCAGCATCAGGTAGCTTTTTGGTCCAAAAACCTAACGGTACCTTACTCCTGCCTTGTTTCTGCCACAAACTCCAATTTGCATAAGGGCCTTGCACAGACACATTCAAATCCACATCACCATCACGTACAGGCCATAGATCCATAGCATGTTGAATTGCCTCTTTCGCCAGACTAAATGCATCTTGCTGTTGCTTATCCCATTCAAATGCATTCTTTTTACGTGTAATTCGGTACAAAGGGGCCAATATTTGACTCAAATGAGGAATATGCTGGCGCCAAAAACCAAATAAGCCAATGAAGCTCTGGGCTTCCTTCCTATTCCTCGGAACCGAAAAATCAAGAATCTTCTGTTTAACTTGAGGGATCACCTCGCGGAGTCCCTCATGCCAATTAATACCTAAAAATTTTACAGCTTGGGACGGACCTTGTAATTTATCCGGATTGATCTCCCAACCTTTCTCACGCAGACACTCAATGACTCTATCTAATTGTGTCTGAACATCCTCTTGTGTTTCGCCTTGGATCAAAACATCATCAATATAATGACATATCTGAATTTTGGGATGAACTGGTACCTCAGCCAAATGTTCTGCCACCAGCCGGTGACAAATCGTAGGACTATGCACATAGCCCTGAGGAAGACTTCTAAACGTCATCTGACGCCCGTTCCACGTAAAACTGAACTGTTCCTGACACTCAGGGGCAATTGGAATAGAAAAGAAAGCATTAGCAATATCGATGGACGCATACCATGTACCTGGATGTGTTTGGATTCTTTCAATCAGGGTAATAACATCCGGTACTGCAACAGTCAAAGAGGGCGTGTGTTTGTTCAATTCTCGATAATCAACAGTCATGCGCCAAGAATTATCACTCTTACGTACAGGCCAAACAGGATTATTCCAAGCAGAAGTAACTGGAGTTATAACACCTGCATCAACCAACTCCTGAATGGTGGTACTAATCTCTTCATGACCACCCGGAATACGATACTGCTTCTGACAAACCACTTTGGTCGCCTGGGGAACTTGTATGGGGGGCATCCTTAAACAACCAACCCGTATAGGTCTGGACGAGATATAATGCGTCGTTCCAAATTGGTAACACCCATCATCAAGATGCAACGTCATTCCCTTCAAAATATCAATTCCAATTATGAATTCTAAGAGTGGCACCACTAATACAGAATATTCCTTTCTAGGGATTCTACCTATTCTCATTTCAAGCAAAGTTTGAACTGCAGGGGTTTCTTTTCCTCCTAATCCGGTAATAGTAAAAGGCTGCCCTGTAAACTTCTTTGATTTTCCATGAATAAGAGTGGCCTCCGCTCCTGTATCAACTAATGCTCGGGCCCTTTGGATATTACGATGTCTCCAATAAATATCAATATCTACATAGGGTCTATTATCTCTATGAGCCCATCTGTGTACCGGAGCTTGACCTATTTCCTAGTCATTCTTACTGCATTCTGTGTACCAGGACAAATCAGGATAAAGACTCTCACGTTTCTTAGGTATCGGTACCTCCTGTTCATATCCATTCCCCGTACGGAACGGATTCAAGTCTTCAGTATTATACCGTGGGTTACGATCAACCAAGCTGTGACGATTCTCTCTCCTCCTCAACTCAGGAGATTGATCCCTATCATCTCTACGCCTGCTGTAAGCATGATCATTTCTCCCCCTTTCCTTTTCCCCCTCTCTCTCCCTGTCCCGCTCTCGACGGGGGGACAGATCACGTACAGGACACCGATCATCACGACGATCAGAGCGCCCACGGCGATCGTCATCACCGCTACCATCAGAACAACCACGATCACACTCAGTCGTTCGAACACGCCGGGCACCCTCCTTCCGATCCAAGCCCCGTTTGCGAAACAACTCCCACAAATGAGCAGTAGTCTCACCATCAATGTCCTCCCGACGTACACCATCAGCCAAAAGACCAGTAAAGATATCACGTCTAGTAAATTTATATTCACCAGGAGTACGAGTGTCAGACCGGGGCTGACGTTCAGGTTTAAACCACTCACCCAACTCACCGAGTTGGCGCACCGATTCCAACACCGTAGATAGCACATTACCAGTCTGGTTAATCAACAAAGTCATCATGACCTGCTTGTAGGCGACAGGAGAAGAGCGAATGATACGATTCCGCACAGAAGAAGTCAACATCCCATCAAGCAACCTGTCAGCAGTGCCCAGAAAAATAGCCGTTTTCATCACTTCCTCCTTAAGACGTTGCGCAGCATCACGCAAGGTATACCACGGCTTGTCATTGACAGGCCAGTCAGATTCAGTAGGATACTTCAAATTACAACCCTCAGTCGCCAATTGGAGCAAAGAAATTTGACCACCACCATTATAGTTACGAAAATGATCTTGCACAGTAGAATCCAAACTCAAAGAACAAAATTTCAAACAGTCGCCAGTATCCAGCATAATACCGGCAGCGCCCAGTTCATAAAGGCGCACCATCCATGTGAGCAAGGCCTCACCAGTCCGCTGCCGAAAGCGCTGCAAAATATCACTAATTTCTTGTTGAGTAAAATCTTCTAAACAGTCCAAAGAAACACCCTGCGGAGCATTAGGAGATTGCTGCAACTTCCGACGAAAAACCGGATGCGCAGAGACCACGGGACGAGCATCACAAGGAGCCCGAGCAGTACTAGTAGAGGGACAATCAGTGTAAGAAGCATCGATCCCGCCCGAAGAACGAGCATAATCACGGGGTGCACCATCAGAGGTGCGAGAAGCAGACTTACATTCATGACGGGAACGAGAAAACTCGTGCGTAACAGACTCCTCACCCGAGGAACAAGAGGTACTCGAGTCCCAGATATTACCATCCCATTCATCAGGATTCCAATCTAGTCCAGCTTTCGCCACGACCAGACGCACCTTACGCGTCGAAACTCGACCACGCCTGTTCTTGTACTTATAACGAGCAATCCGCACAGCCGCCCTTTCGGCAACCGTTTGGTAAGTGTCAAGTTTATCAGAAAGCAACTTATTTTGACATCGCAGTAGAGTATTAGAATTCTGAATCTCAACAAAGTGTGCCTCCACATCCTTAAGAGAGATCTGTAATTTCAACAATCTCTCATGCAGAATCCGATACGCAGACAGAATAACCCAACCTCTGCGCCCCAAAGCGGGAACCTCCTCACCCTTCAATACAGGTGCCGTCTGCAAACAAGTAATCACGTCAGCCGGTTCCGCCGACTCCAAAGAAGAGTTCCAATTTTCACTCAGACCAGTAGAGTCAGCCCACTCACGGGCTAAGGCTCCATAAGGCGTTGAATCCCATCCGGGAATATCAACGGCCCCCCCAGTGAGATTTCTTCAGTTTTCTGGCTTCACAAGCCCTCTCAAAGGTTGTGAACCATTTGGTGATATTATTACCATCCTCAAATTTAGGGACAAGCCCTTTGGGGATTTGGAGATCATAAGATTGCTTTCTGACGGTATTTATTAAGTTGCTGCCACCATTGATGGGCGCTAGGCCCATCTCTGCTCTTTCCTTTTCTAGAGCCAGTAGTCTGGTCTCTAGGTCTAATCTTTAAGCCAACCTTACTGAAAGCTTGGTCTCTTCATTGAGGCTATCTTCAATGGACTCAGAAGTGCCTGACCTACCTGTGTGGGATCTAGGGGTTATGAGTTGTATTATTGGAGTAAGGGGCACAGGGACTAAGTTCTCCATAGGAAGTAGAGGAGATTGGAAGTTATCCTCATCCCCTCCATCCCCATCTAAGAGGTCTTCACCTTGCTCAGAGTGGTGGTCGGCTCCTGGAGCTTTTGTTTGGAGGGATGGAACCCCATGGTTATATTTTTAAGTTTACATAGAGACCTTAACTCCCTAATTTCTAAGTGGAGTTCAATCAATCATTCAATCAGGGTTTTTGAAGCGGGCTACTCATTGGTGAGTGTCTGAAGGTGCTGGCTGGGGCGGGGTGCAAGCAGCTCCGTCGGTCATTCGAAGAGCCACGCCTTGAGGTCCTTTCTAAATTGCTGTAGTGTCAGACTTCATCTGATGCAGAGTGGGAGTTCATTCCAGGTCTTGGCCACGGGATAAGAGAAGGATCTGCCACCCGCTCTGGCCCTGAGGATGCGGGGGGGACCGTGGCTAGGGCTAGGTCGGCAGAACGGTGGTTTCTCTTGGGGTCGTGGAAGGAGATTCGTTCTTTGAGGTATTGGGGTCCGGTGTTATGGAGGGCTTTGTAGACATGTGTGAGAAGTTTGAAGCATATCCTTTTTTTGACGGGGAGCCAGTGGCGGTCGTGGAGGTGTTGGGTGATGTGGTCATGATGTGGGATGTCGAGGATAAGTCTGGCTTCGGCTTTCTGGATGGTCTGGAGTTTGCAAAGGAGTTTTTTGATGATTCTAGCATAGGACGTTTCCGTAGTCCAGTCTGCTGGTGATGAGTGTGTGGGTGACGGTCTTCCTGGAGTCAGAGGGTTTTGAAGCAAGTGGAGGACACAGCATTTATCTGGCGGTTCATGGGAAGTGAAGAGTCGAGTATGATGCTAAGGTTGAGAGCATGGTCTGTTGGGGTGGGTGGGTATCTGAGGGTAGGGGGCTGTTCTGCTTGGGTTTTCGGATCAGGTGGAACCCGCTCAACAGAGCCTTTCTAACCCAAACCAGAACGTTACCCCCTCCCTAGGGCCTTTTTACACCTAAATAACCACATATATATGTACCACCTAGGGACAGGGAATTCCTATTATATATATATATATATATATCAAGACCTCACAGCCTCGCGATCTCAGACAGACCCAGAACTTCCTACCCAGACGGCAGCCACAGTCTCGCGGTCTCAGACAGACCCAGAACCTCCTACCCAGACGGCAGCCACAGTCTCGCGGTCTCAGACAGACCCAGAACTTCCTACCCAGACGGCAGCCACAGTCTCGCGGTCTCAGACAGACCCAGAACTTCCTACCCAGACGGCAGCCACAGTCTCGCGGTCTCAGACCTCACAGCCTCGCGGTCTCAGACAGACCCAGAACTTCCTACCCAGACGGCAGCCACAGTCTCGCGGTCTCAGACAGACCCAGAACTTCCTACCCAGACGGCAGCCACAGTCTCGCGGTCTCAGACAGACCCAGAACTTCCTACCCAGACGGCAGCCTTAGCCTCGCGGTCTCGAACGGACCCAGTACTTCCTACCCAGACGGCAGCCTTAGCACGAGCTCATCCTATTATCACCGTAGTACACGATAGGGGAATCGGGGTTACTATGTATCAGATCACACAAAGACTATTAGTTGAGCACAACCTGTTCTTTAGTTCGAGGGGCTCTTTTCTCCCTCATTCAGTTACCACTTACCTGATCAGGATTAACATCTGTTCATGTCAAGTTGAATCTGACTAGAAGAATAGGCTATCCTCCTATACAAGGATACACAACACATGCTGACTCACAACAAGCTAAATACTTTATTTAATTGCTACATGCACACTCACAGAATACATCATATATACAACCTGCAAGGAAAGTAAAAGGTTAAGTTATACACTTCAATAAAAAGGGGTCGACATCACCTTAGTCGTATGTAGCCTGTGCTCAATGGTCATCTAGGTTCCCTTCTCGTCTGTGCCTCGGCTTCGCCTGGAAGTCACACCTCCGCAGTCGCGGATCTACTCCCTTCTCCCTCTCCGAGTCACTGGAACCTCTTCCTCATCGGCTACTCTCTCCTCTTTAGATTCAAGTTCATCATCTGTCTTCCCTGAAATAAGTAGTAGCTTTTCTGCTAACGGCCAGGTGCCGCCTATGGACTAGAAGCAAGTGCCAATATCTAACTCAGACTTTCACTAATATAGAGGTGCATTATCTCATGGAAAATTCCAGCTCGAAACCTGCCGCCCACCAAATTCCTGTACCTCCCCGTGCCAAGGACACGTTCCCAGCCGGCCGGCCTGATGTAGTGTCTTCGGCAGGGGAAGAATACACTCCTTCGATAAGGGCCGGCCTGAACCGGTTCTCTCCGAGCGAATAACACCTCATAACTAAAATATCACCCTTCACCTAGAAATGTCCCAAGCTGCCGGGGCAGAAAGAAAGATGGAGTCTCTCCTGTCTGAGGCCTACCAGGCCTGAATTCAGCACGACTCCATGAAATACCCTCACTATAGGGCAGGTTATCCTTAATACTAACGAATCTATCCCCTAGGCTATGTATGTAAGCCCTGATCTATGGGGAGGAGCACAGGATCGTGTCAAAGTGTCTAATAAATAGGCTCTATTCACTACTCTAATCCTTAGACTTGGATGGAAAGAGACTGAAGTCATATTAATCGCTCTACAACACAAGAAGGCCGGGAAAATCGAGCAGTACAGGGGCTACCAGGTGTTGTCCCATGCAGAGGGAGAGGAGCTGAGAAAGAAGACTTCTATTTTCTCTGAGTTGAGCTTCAGGCAGCTGCTGCTCATCCAGGTTATGACATCTTTCATCCCTTCTTGGAAGCTGCGCTTTGTGATGTCAGGTTCCTGGGTGAGGGAGCGTATGAGTTGGGTGCCGTCGACGTATGAGACTATGTTGAGTCCATGTTTTCTGACGACGGTTGCGAGGGGGTCATGTAGACGTTGAAGAGCATGGGGCTAAGGAAAGATCCTCAGCACTCCACATCTGGCAGGAGTCTTATTCTTTGTATGCTGCCTTAGAGGAAAGTTTGAATCCAGTCTAAGGCTGTTTCATGGATGCCGGCGTCGTGGAGTCTGGTGGCTAGTGTGAGGTGGGACACGGTGTCGAAGGTTGCTGAAAGGTCCAGGAGGATGAGGGCTGCTGTGTAGCCTTGGTTGAGGAAGGCACGGATGTCATCGGTGGCAGCAATGAGGGCGGTCTCGGTGCTGTGGTTGCTGCGGAATCCAGATTGAGAGGTGTCTAAGATGTTGTTGGTTTCTATGAAGTGAGCTAGCTGGATGTTGGTGATTTTCTCTATGACTTTGGCAGCCAAAGGGAGTAGTGAGATGGGCCTGAAGTTCTTGAGATCTGTCGGGTCTGCGGAGGGCTTCTTGAAGAGGGGCTTGACTTCGGCGCATTTCCAGTCATCTGAGACTGTGGCGGTCTAGAGGGAACAGTTGATGGTTTGGTGTAGTTCGGGTGCGATAGTGGTGCTGGCCCTGTGGAAGATGTGCGGCGACCAGAGGTCAGTAGGTGCTCCAGAGTGGATGCTTTTCATAGTCTTTGTGGTGTCTTCTGTGGTGAGAGGGGTCCAGGTGAGGAGGGTCTGATGGATGGCGTCGCTGAGGGGGTGTTGGGGCGGTGCCGTGGTTTTGGTAATTGAAGTTGTCGTATAGCATCTTGATCTTGCAGTGTAAGAAGGAGCTGAGTTTGTTGCAGAGGTCTTGGGAGGGAGGGACGTCAGTAGTTTCGCTGTTGGGTCTGGCGAATTCTTGTATGATGGCGAAGAGTTCTTTGGAGTTGTGGGAGTCTGAGAGGATTCTGTCTTGGATGAAATTTCTCTTTGCTGATTTGATGAGTTGGTGGTGTGCCGTGGTGGCGGCCTTGTAGGCAGAGCGTGCTTCTCGGGTTTTTATGTTTCTCCATGTTTTTTCCAGTCATCGGCAATAGCGCTTGGATTCTCGGAGGTCTGCAGTGAAACAGGTGGCTTTTGTGCCATCTGGTGGAGTTCTGGAGGGGGTCGCGAGAGTGTTAGCGCAGTTGGCGATCAAATGGTGGAGGTTGCTTGCTGCTGTGCTGGCATCTGTCGTAGTAGGGGGAGATGTGCAGCTGAGGGCAGAGGTGAGGTGTTCTTCGGACACTTTACTCCAGTTTTTGCATGGGAGGCGTGGAGTGCGCTTGTGTGCGGTGGGTTTAGAGAAGGAGAAATGGATGCAGTGATGGCCTGTCCAAAGCGGTTCCGGGGTGTGGCTGAAGTGAAAGTTGTTTCCTCCGGTGAAGATGGGATCGAGAGTGATTCCTGCCATGTGTGTGGGGGTGAAGATAAGTTGCTTCATTCCAATGTTGGTGAGGTTCTCCAAGAGAGCGGTGGTGTTGGGATCACTGAGGTTGTCTAGGTGGAAGTTCAGGTCTCCAAACAGTATGTAGGCCGTGGAGGCGAGGGCGTGGGGAGTGATGTAGTCTGCGATGCCATTGGTGAAAGGGGAGTGGGGTCCAGGTGGTCTGTAGGCGAGAGTTACGCAGAGCATCATTTTGTGGTTGGGCTGGATCTGGAAGTGGATGTGTTCCATGAGGGGCAAGGCGCCATCTGAGTTGGTAGTTGGTAGTTGGAGGGAGCTTTTGCGGACCATGGCGTGGCCTCCTCGTGGGCATTTGGGGCAGTCTTTCCTCAGGATCTTGTATCCGTCTGAGATGGCGGTTGCGATATCAGGGGCAGAGCTGGCATTGGTCCAGGTCTCAGTGAGGAAGGCAACGTTGGGCGAGTGAGTGATGAGGAGGTTCAACATTTCTACGGCATGTCTGTACATGAAACGTACATTGAGGAGGATGCAGCTCAGGGGCCTGTGTCTGGTGGCGTCCAGTGGGTTGGGGGTGGCAGTTTGGGTTTGGAGGTGGGTGAAGGTACGGCAGGAGTGTTGGCAGATCGGGCTATGATTGTTGCTCGGTGTTGAGAGCTGTCAGTTGTTGTTGGGCCCTGGGTTGAGTGCTTGGAGAGTGCTGGGGTTGTAGTGGTGGGGGATCAGGGGACCAGGGTCCCTGGTGCTGGCCATAGTCAGAATTTGATAAAGAGCCGGGGCCCCTGTATGCAGGATAAATATGCTCTGAGAGGGAATAAACAATAACAGGTAAGGAAACACCTGGGCAGGGTGAATAGCAACATTTGCGGGCATATCAATTTCAATTCAACTAAAACATTAACAATGAATCTGGAAATTTATATTCCAAATAAATACTTATTTGATAACGTTTTATATAAATAGAGAATATTAAAATATTTTTTTACATATTTACAGTAAAGCAAATTGATCTATTCATATTTTCTATATATATTTCATTTTTATAACAGCAAGATTTCCATCATTCAGTGTTGTGCTAGCCAAGTTGATAGTACATGATACACTATATTAAGGTCCTAAGGACCTGGTTATTTTCAGACAATTCAGTAATAACATCCGTGATCACAATATAACAGTGTGATGACAAATAGACACGATGTACGGGAACTGGTAGTATGTTGTTGTGCTAAGCGCGTTTCGGCATTGCCTTCATCAGGGTTCCATCTCAAAAGTCACTGAATGAAACACATAATCACAATGTTAAATATTGAAATTGGATGCCTGCTATTTACACTAGTTAATCAAAAAACCCAAGAACAATGGTATATCACAAGAGTGTCCTAAGAGAGACGCAGTGTATTGCTGTTAACAATTAAAACATTATATTTATAGTCTCTAAACCAAAAAGTGTGTCAGTTACACATGCAACATGTGTGGATTTTCTCCAGAAAGGAAAAAGGCAGTGCTTAATTTGTGCCGGTGCTTAGCATTGGCACTTATTTATCAGGGCCGGGTCTGGACCGGTGTGTGACTGCATAACATGTGTCACACAATAAAATAAGTGTTCACATTCTCACTCTGTCTCTGAGTTTCCGTGAAGCGATCTGTCAGTAATAAATCCATGCCTTCAGTCAGTGTTGCATGTAGGCATACCACTGATTGGGCTGGATTTGGTCATGTGGGGCTGCGTGAGGCAGCGTGCGTAATCTTTTTAAATTGCAGCCGCCGCCCGCCTTATGATCAGGACATATGCATGATGCACAGGCAGTTCAGCACTATTATTTGAAGCTGCGTGTTGTGCAGGAGCTGGAACCAATAGTTGATTTTCTTGAGCGTGGTGGTTTGCATGAACGTTACCGTTACAGGATGCCAGATTAGGGTTGAGACAGTTAGTTGAGTAACCGTTAGACTCCTCTTCGCATCTCGGAAGCAGTGACTTGTTCAGAAACAGAAAGGTGTTGGGAGATCTCACGTTGTCCTACGGCAGGATAAAAAGCACCCCACTCAAATATGATTTTATTTCTTTGCTCTCTGATTAATGCCTTGTGCGCTGAAGGATCGCTTACTATCCTCACTCCCATCCTCGGTTTTGGCCCTACTGTGCACTGGCTGGCACTGGAGTTTAAAGTACGGCAGGCACTTGCCCCTTCAGTGAATGTAGCCAGACTGTGGAGTGCTGCAGAATTTTAACATACATTAATACGAAACAGTCCCCGGTGCTATAAAAAAAAAACACAACAAGTTTTGTCAGAAACAAAACTGCATTCGTTTTGCAGATTATATTAAAAATATGAACCCATGAGTAAAACTTTAACTTTGCTATTGAAGCACGGACATGCTGTATTGTTAACACTGGGCTTTTGAGTAAACATTGTGCTTTTGAGTAAAAAGGCGGCAGGCTGAAACTCGCCCGATGCAGAAATATTTCAGGTCTCCTGGCCTCGCCTTGGGGTCAATGTCAAACTGTGGTTAGTTTCAGCTATAGCCGGGGCTGTTGAATAATAATGGCGGCTCGCAGTGAGACCAGTGTCCCGGCGCAGTGGTGGGTGTCATGCCTAGCAGGGTCCAGATGGATGTCAGCCTTTGTTTTGGGCACATAGAGACTGTAGCGACATTTCTGGCCTTGGAATTCACCTAAAATGGGCTGAGGTGGAAAGAGGAAACTGAAAGCATCCAGATCCGCATTCCCAGGTGCGTGTGCAGCCAGCTCTTAAGTGCAAACTCCATGGGGAAGTCACTGTCACAGTTCGGCCACGGTTTAACTACTCGCCTGACGCAAAGTAATTGGGCCCCTCTGCAGAATGTGGCGAGGGACCACCGAGACTCCTGTCTCTCAGTGAGATTCATAAGTAGGGTTGGATTGAAACACAATTAGACCCGGGCACTCTCCAAAAAACTGGCCCACATTCCAGGATCATCCGTTTCATTAATCACACCATCTAGTTAGTCGCATTGGAATCTTGCAGGCTATTTTTTGTTATTGTTTTTGTAGTTTTATATAGCGTGAACTCAGCCCATTGGCACTGGGGCAGTGTGCATGAGCACAAGTAACATTACACAAGATCCACTTTATTTTTCTTTTAGGTGAGACAATCTTATTTTAAGGGAGATTACATGATTTGCCCAGAACCACAGGACGTTGAGCTGACGCCGGGACTTGCACATCGTTCTGTCAGCAGCTCGGACTATGAACGACATAAAATTTGTTTATTCCCCCTGGGAAAGGTGGTCTCACAGAGAGGCTTCTGCAAGATCTCCCTATTCCCCCCATCCCTCCCAAACAAGGCCCAAAAGAGGTGACAAAACCCGGCTTAAAACAGGAGCCTCACGACGAAGGTGTTCACTGACAGAGAACTCAGCTGTGCTGCAAGAACGTCCACCATCCAGATCACATAAATGTATTTTATGTGCATAGCTCTGTGGGTTACTACTTTTGTCACAAAAGATCCTTTTGTTTCTGTACAGTTCATATGTTACAATAATAATCTAGCTCAGTGAGCTATGAACTGCCATCAAAGAGCTGCATGCAAACTACATGGAACAGGTTACAAAGTTATGTTTTTTTCAGTCTTTCATTATCCTAATGTTGCTAAAAGGGGGTTTGTTTGGGTAGAAGTAAATTCTTATTAGTAAATGTAACCCTTACCACTGTGTTACGTTTTGAATCCCAAGTTTGTGCTTCTCCAGCCCAAGCACTCTTAAAAAATGCCTACACCTGGTAGTGCCCTTGGTCTTATGTAACATTTTCTATACACTGACTTACACATATATTATTCATTGTCTTTATGTGTGTTTGATATAAAGTGCTCCAACACCATAATCTGGTAGGAGAAGCGCTAGAAAACAAATGAAATACATTAGAAAGGGGCTATGGAGAGATCAGGGGCGGGGGACTTCCTATCAAAACTTTACTTGAGGAAGGCTCCTATGCTAAAATTTAGATTGCGTATTACATCTGGCTTTCAGCCGTGCCAGTTGAGGATGTGGGTGGAGCCAATACAGTGAGTGGGTGGGGCCAAGGAAAGTGGGTGTTGGCCTCTGACAAACATTTGAGCACCTAAACTTCATATTTTACAAATTAAGCACTGGAAAAATGTTGAGCACATCATGCAGAATAAAGTTGTTAAAAAATGTATTAGTATTGATATACCAGTGAGTCCCTCTCATTCCAAAAATTTGGACATGCATGGACAAGATCCACTAAGAGTATAAGTAATCTAACAAACCTGTGTAATTATGGTCTAGATGATGGCTGAAGGATTCCTACTGGCAAAAAAAGAAGAGGTCACGGTATGACATTTGAACCGAGCAAAGTGGCTAAAATTTACAAAAAACTCTTGTCCTGAAACCGGGAGTTATGAAAAACATGAGAAGAAAATGTAAGAAGGTGATCATCATTTCACCGAATTAAGAAACTGGAAACAGCACATATATCCATGATTCTTAAAGTTACCTGTGATAGAGGAAATAGCCTAGTACTTTTCCAGTAAATCTTGATCTTTTATCGGCAAACGGAGGGAGGTGTTGACTTATATATTTCGTAACGGAACAGCTGAAAGAAATACGATGTTCTATATAAGTACAAGGAGCCTTCAATGTTACGATCGGATGCACTAAAACGCGCAATTACTATACGTTAGGTTTAAAAGCATAATTGTATACCTGTCAAATACAATGGATAGATGGAACAGATGATGAAGCTTCTACCCAGAGACGATCATAAGCACATGGCACTACATAACAGAAGAATAGGAGAAAAAAGGAGGGGGGGGGGGGCAGAGTTAGCATAAACCTGCAGATGAATAAGCCAATAGTGGGTATTAAATCGAATGATCCCTATAGTCTGACCAATTTACCTGATATATCCAGTGCTTAATTTGTAAAATATGAAGTGCAGGTGCTCAAATGTTTGTCGGAGGCCACACCCACTCTCCCGGCTCCACCCACTTCTTCCACTGGTTCCACCCACTTACTCTATTGGCTCCACCCACATCCTGAACTGGCACTGCTAAAAGTCAGATGTAATACCCGATCTGAATTTCAGCAAGGGAGCATTCCTCATAGTAAGGTTTTGATAGGAGGTTCCCCTGCCCTGTGCCTAACGATTGCTAGAGGTGTTTGGGGGGGAATTATCCCCTCAAGAACATTTTGTAACAAGAAAGACCAAGATGGTGGACAACACATTTTCCATTACATATTCAGCTGTATTAAATTTCAAAGCATAATAAATCGTAAATGATGACCTGACATAAGCACCCAGGCCAGAAAGCATGGAAATGTCGCACATAAGCACCCATTCCATAAACCTTGGAAATCTCACATATAAGCACCGCGGCCATTAACCATGGAAATGACACACATAAGCCCTCAGGCCATAAAGCATTGAAATGTCACACATAAGCACCCAGGCCAGAAAGCATGGAAATGTCACACATAAGCACCCAGGCCATGAACTGTGGAAATGTCACATATAAGCACCCGGGTCATTAACCATGTAAATGTCACACATAAGCCCTCAGGCCAGAAAGCCTGGAAATGTCACACATAAGTACTCAGTCTGAGAAACATCGCACAAAGGCACCCAGGCCAGAAAGCATGAAAAAGTCAAACAAAGGCACCCAGGCCAGTGGCGCTGGAACAATTTTCAGAGTGTTGTCCTAAAAATTACCACTCTTCCCTTCACCTCTCTCACTGTCTTACTTGTTTCTTACTACACCTCTACTTCTCTACCTCTTTTTTTCTGTCTCTCTCTCGTCTTTCTGTGCCCCTTTCCCAGTATCAACCCACTCTCCCTTCCTCACCGACAACCATACCTCTACTTCTCCCTCTCTTTATGAACTTTTGTATCTCACCTCTTACTCTCTACCTCTTTACCTCAACCACTCTCTAGCTTTGTTTCACCTTCAGCTCTCTTTCACTACCTCACCTATGTCTTTTTGCTTTACCTCTGTACTCTCAACATCTCCTCTTTCTGCCCTTCAGCACTCTAATTCTACCTTTCTTTCTACCTCTCTACACCTGCCTTATCATTCAACGCCTCACTTGACATTTTGCCTCTTTCTTTTCCTCAGCCTGATTTCTTTAGCTAGCACCCCTATATAGTTCTCGTACTGTAACTGCGCACATTCTACCTGCCAGTGCTTTAACTACTTCTCGCTGCCTCAAGTGCTCTTACTAACCTCTTTCTACTTTAACTCTGTGTCTAACTCACCTCTCTTGTACCCTACTACCACTCCTAAAGTTTCTTCGCTATATTTCTTGATGTCTCTCTGTCTAACGGGCATCTCTAGAGGAGGGCTAGATAGTACCACCTGTGCAATAAAGGCGTCCAAATTGAAGAGATGGCTCTAAGTCCAAAGCACATGATACTGCATGCAGCTGAAATGTCTGACATTCCTACAGTCTCTTTCCTTCAAACAGCTTTTTATTTTCTCTTCCACACATTCTGCTGAACAGAACAGCTGAAGACATACGAATGACCCAGGTCCCAGACTAACTGCATCCTGCATTTCTATATTGAGAATTTCGACCATGCAGTGCAGTGCTGCATCATAATTGAATCCTCAACATAAACAAACCAAAAAAATCAATGCCATTAAAGACATTGTATTTGCACACGGTGCCAGGCGGCGGAGGCACGGTTGCTCAGTGCAGGCCTGGCCTCGGACTCCTCACTCTGTGGTTTACTTCACAGTTCACTTCATACATATAAAGTGACCTGTGAAGTGAACCACCGAGTGACGAGCCTAAGACCTGCCCTGAGCAATCATGCCTCCAGCGCCGGGCACCATGTGCAAGTACAATGCCCCGGGCCTGGACTAGGAGGCTGGAAGTGAAAGCAAGCAGGAGTTCAAAGAAGAAATATTTGGAGAAGTACTGAACAGAAAGTGCGCACACAGACTGAATAGTAAAATGATTTGGTGGCATTTAACTGATTAAACAAATTTATGGACATTCCTAATAGAATGGATTTTTGCAACGTGTCCAAAACAATATTACCGTTTAAGTAGGTGTCCCAGCAGTGACAAAACACCACCATATCTGTCTGACAGGGTTGTAGTTTGTCTACTGGGGAGACCATCACCTTTTCAAAGACATCACATAATTAGGTATTTCTCTTATCCTATGTGAATCTGTAACATCATTAAATATTCTATATATATATATATACATATATATATATATATTCACTGAAAAAACCATAGGTTTCACACATGTTATAGTTAGCGGAAATTTTACTGATAAAAAACCAATGAAATTCCCCCGTTATAGTTAGTGCAGGCAACTATAACTCACGCGACCGCAATCCTCTGCTGATGCTAATACTGTATTTAGACACTTATTTACCCATGTCTTCTTCCATACATTTTTAGCTATACATATATTACAAATATTTTTTTTTCATAAAGACACATATGTCATCAGCAGAAGATTGCGGTCGCGTGAGTTATAGTTGCCTGCACTAACTATAACGGGGGAATTTCATTGGTTTTTTATCAGTAAAATTTCCGCTAACTATAACATGTGTGAAACCTATGGTTTTTTCAGTGAATTTGCAAGGTTTTTTAAATGCTAATTCCTAACTATAACGTGTGTGAAACCTATGGTTTTTTCAGTGAATTTGTACGGTTTTTTAAATGCTAAGTTACTTTACGCCATTCGTGGCGTGCGCGCCCACTTAACGCAGTTCGTTCCGTGCGCGCACAGTGAGCACGCGGTGCGCTTCGCGCACCGCGCGCCCACTTTACGCAGTTAGTGCCGTGCACGCACGGTGGGCACGCGGTGCGCTACGCGCACCGCGTGCCCACGTTACGCTAGATGGGCCATGTACGCACGATGCGCTTTGCGCACCGTGCGCACATGGAGGACATATGATGCACTTCGTTTTTAAAGGTAATATTTTAATTTTTCGCAATAGTTAGAAGCCATGCACAAATGGTGCCCTTCGGGCACCATTTGCACACGGGGTGGAGAGAGTGTGGATAATTTTTTTTTTAAATATTTTTTTTTTTAATATTTTCGTTTTTCACTTCTGAGATAAGCCATGCACAAATGGTGACCTTCGGTCACCAATTGCACGCGGGGTGGGGTTAGTGTGGATAATTTCTTTTTTTTTTATATATTTTTACCGTACGCGTACGGTAAGCGTAATCGGCGAAATTAGCGAAAAAATAAAAATTCCGTTTTTGGCCTTGGGGGATCTTTGGGGACTCCCTCTACATGGCTATGTGTGTGGGAGCTGTCAAAACAGCCCCTTTAAATGTTTTTGTGCTTTGTTTGTTAATCATCTCTCTCAGTGCGAGAGAGAAAATGGCGGCCGCCGCTTCCTGGTTTCGGCCGATTCGAATGTTTACTAAGATCTAAGAGCCAATCATAATCGCGCTCGCGCACGCCACCGTACGCGTACGGTAAGCGTACCGTAAGCGCACCGTAAGCTGGCTCAGATATATATATTGATTTAAAGGCTATTTTCTCAGAATCTACTGAACAGATTTACACCAAACCTACAAAAGGCACTTCCTTGACCTGAGGACTACCTCTCTGCCAAATTTCTAGTAATTCTGTTCAGCCGTTCGGGCTGTAGGCCTGTCTAAAGGTCCTATGGAAAAATGCATGGGAAAAACGCGTTTTGGGACCCCCCTTTTATCTCCGCCCCCGCTTGACGAATCCCCCCGAGACTTTCAGGGTAGGAGCGGAGCGTAGCGCCCCACCTATTTTGAAAAATTCGCGAGGATTCGTCGACCGGCGCCAAAGTTATTCAAAATAGAATGTTGCGGATTTCCTATGGAAACGTGGTCCTAACTATAACTACCTACTGGCGACCGCCAGTAGGTAATATATATATATATATATATCCGTACATCAAGTTTACCTTGCTTCGAAGACGCCACACACGTGGAAGTTCAACCCTTTATTGATGTGGGCAGAAGTGATACCTTGCTTGTTACAGCTGGAAAAGCGCCATACGCGTTTCGGGCGTGCTGCCCTTAATCATTGGCATGCAGGTAAAGTCCCGACTGTCTTTGCTGCATTTAAACATTTCTCGGGTCCGCCCTGATGGACATGCGCCCCAATGCCTTGTGGGTATTGCAGTTCAATTCGTGAACCCCAGTGGGTGCAGACAGTACTTTCTTGCATAAAAAATTTTCTGTATCCAAGTGGTTATTCTGCTGTGCAAACAGGTAGGTACACTGCAAATATCAATCCCGCAGCAACGGACTTCCACGTCCCTCTGGCACCCAACATGACAGGCGCCGAAGGACCGCACTTGCAGTGGGGCATCCTCACGACGAGGCGGGGTCAGTGATTTATAGTCCTCACAGCTGCTGGGACTTTGTTGTTGCAGCCAGTGAGCAAGGGCATGGAGCCCGAAACATGTTTGGCGAATTTCTGTGGTGGGGTGCTACCTGTTTTCCTCGCTGCCCACAATAAATGAGGTGATATGTCCAACTGTGATGGCGTCGCCATGCAAGGTGGAACTTGGTTTTTGGATATATATATATATATATATATATATTGCCTACTGGCGGTCGCCAGTAGGTAGTTATAGTTAGGACCGTGTTTCCATAGGAAATCTCAAAATTCTATTTTGAATAACTTTGGCGCCGGTTGACGAATCCTCGCGAAATTTTCAAAACTAATGGGGTGCTCCGCTCAGCTCCTACCCTGAAAGTTTCGGGGGGATTCGTCAAGTGGGGGCCAAGAAAAAGGGGGGGTCCCAAAACGCGTTTTCCCCATGCATTTTTCCATAGGGACTTTAGTCGCAGCTACAGCCCGAACGGCTGAACAGAATTATGTGAAATTTGGCAGAGAGGTAGCCATAAGGTCCATGAAGTGCCTTTTGCAGGTTTGGTGTAAATCTGTTCAGTATTTCCTGAGAAATTAGCATTTAAATCAATATATATATCTGTAAGCGCGCAGCGTGCGCGCACTGAGCAAGTACTGTGCGCGCACCTTGCCGTGCGCGAGTGCACTTCTGATTGGTTGTTAGATGTCAGTAAACATTCGAATCGGTGGAAATCAGGAAGCGGCGGCCGCCATTTTGTCTCTCGCATAAAGAGGGGGTGATAAACAAAGGGGGAGAACTTGAAAAGGGGGCAGAGTGGGGAGATATTGACCCACTAGGCATTGTAAGGGGGTCACAGTAGGACCTTGTAGGGCAAAAAAAAAGATTTATATTTTGAAAAAAAAATCGCCGAGTGCGCGCACCCAGCGCGCACCCGAAAAAAAACTTTTTAAAAAAAATATTAAAAAATCGCATTTAAGTGTTTAGATATAAGGTGGCTCTAAAAAGAGCCCTTGTGTTTATTGTTTGTTTTTTGGTACCTACAAGTAAGTACCGATGCAGAGTCTAAAGTTCAAGAGGAAGACTCTGTTCCCTTCATCAGTGAAGTGTGCACCATCTCCTCTATAAATGTCTTGCATGTTGTAACGCAAGTTGTTGTGGTATATAGATCCCATACCATAGTCTCTGAGGAAAGCAGAAATAGATTTGTTGACGTGCTTCCTTGCTTTGTCAATCTGCGGACAAAATTGGTTGGACCAGTTCCACTTTTGCCTTTGGCATATGTTAGAATATACAAAGGCAGTTTGTGGAAAAAGCGCCATCAATTGCACAAAGGTGTCCTTCATAAGCATTTCCAGACCTACCCCAGTTAAAGTGCCTAGGTCATTACCACCACAGTGCACAATAATAAGGTTAGGCTGTGGGAGATGTACAAAGGTTTTCACCAAAGGCATTAATTGGTGCCACTTTAACCCTCTCTGACCAATCCATTTAATATCTACATTTGGCAAAGCAAGGTCTCTCACCATACCTCTTTTTTCTGCAAATTTTTCATCCCAGAAGACATAGCTGTGACCTACAATCCACACTGTGAACATCTTCAAAGGAGATCTGGATGCACTCAGGAGGTGTCTTTCAGTAGAATGGCAATATGAAATGAAAGACAGTTGAAAAATGGGGGCACACATACTTTTTTTTATAAAAAGAACTCATTGGCTGTTTCAAACCCTTCTACACTAAAAACTAGGCTGTATGTTTAAATTTTAAAAAGCATGTTTTGTATTGGTACAGAAAAATGTGTTACCAAAGAACATTACTATGGATTGGCTGTTAGGTTTGAAAAGTCAAGCACTCTTGCTCTTTGGATATGAAACATTGTCTGCTGAACTTCTGACCTCTCTCTTCACAGCAGTGTTCCATGACCTGTTGCTATGGTAGCAGGCAGAAGTCAAGTTGGGGGAAGGGTACATTTGGAAAGGGGTTGAAGTTTTCATCCAATAGAAATGTGTGATTTCATTTGAAAAAATGTGGGAAGCACTGAGATTTGAAATTAACATGTATATGTGGGAAAAAAGAGAGGGAAACTGTGCCATTAACTGGTTCTGCTGAGAGGAGAGAGGTGTTCAGCTCAGAGATTCTGGTCTGATAAACTGCTGTGTGACTGCCACATTTCTTTCACAACTAACTAATTTTAAAGGTGAGTTATGAGTTTGAGAGGGTGTGTTTGTGGTTAATTTAGATATAAAAGAAAGAATTGTGAATATTTGTTTAAAGTTGTGATTTACATTTTCTGTTTTGGGAGATATTTAACTGTTTTGAATATGTAAAATATTATGGAGTATGTTTTCACCCTAAGTTAATGTGTACTGGTAACAATGAGGAATACTGTTTTGTGCCTACCATCAAACCATGAGTCTGTGTGCAGAGAAGAATTGTTGACAGAGATTTAATTTGTTTTGCTGTTGAAAAGTAAGACTTGCAGTTGAAAGAAAAGGACAGCTTCTTTTTAATTGTGATGGTTAGCATTTAGCAGAAATCACTTTGAAAGAAAAGAGAGGAAAATGGCAGCACATTTGAAAAAAGCATTAGTTCTGTAAGAATTGATAACCCAGGAAAGGGGCAGCCTGTGTGTTGTGCCTATCAACACAGCATGAGTCTGTGTGTATATAGGAATTGTTGTCTGAGATTTAATTTGTGAAGTTGTTGTTCAGTAAGAAATGCAGTCCTAGGAAAGGGGCAGCCTGTGTTATGTGCTTAAAATGATGGCATGAGTCTGTGTGCACACTGGAATTGTGGGCAGAGATTTAATTTGTGAAGATGTTGTTCAGTAAGAAATGCAGTCCCAGGAAAGGGGCAGCCTGTGTTATGTGCCTAAAATGATGGCATGACTCTGTGTGCACACAGGAAATGTGGGCAGAGATTTAATTTATGAAGTTGTTGTTCAGTAAGAAATGCAGTCCCAGGAAAGGGGCAGCCTGTGTTATGTGCGTAAAATGATGGCATGAGTCTGTGTGCGCACAGGAATTGAGGGCAGAGACTTAATTTGTGAAGATGTTGTTCAGTAAGAATTGCAGTCCCAGGAAAGGGGCAGCCTGTTGTGTTTACACAAATTATCCCTTAGCACACATGCACTGTTACGTACATCCCTGCAGTCTGCATGCAGTTCTGGAAGTCTCTTTGCTCATCTGTCTTGCACCAGACAATACACAGTCTTCAGAAACACACTCTTGGCACACACGCAGCAGCTTCTCCAACACTCTCATGTGTAGTACTCAGCTCTGTGTGCTGTTTCAGATAGCAATGTGTAATGCAAACACATTCAACGTCACCAAGGCCTCATTTAAATTGATCTAGTCTAATCACTCACCTTGTAACATATGGTCATGGTCTTAAGGAGCTGTTAGGACATGTGCTCTTTTTTGCTTCTGTAAATGATAAGGGAAATGTGTCAGGCTGTAACAGTAATTTGGTACTATTCAGGGACACTGTTTTGTTCCAAAAAACATAGCATGAGTCTGTGTGCGCACAGGAATTATGGGCAGAGATTTAGTTTATGAAGTTGTTGTTCAATAAGAATTGCAGTCCCAGGAAAGGGGCAGCCTGTTGTGTTTACACAAATTATCCCTTAGCACACATGCACTGTTACGTACATCCCTGCAGTCTTCATGCAGTTCTGGAAATCTCCTTGCTCATGTCTCTTGCAGCTGACAATACATACTCTGCAGAAAAACACTCTTGGGACACACGCAGCAGCTTCTCCAACACTCCCATGCGTACTACTCAGGACTGTGTGTAATGCAAACACATTCAACGTTACCAAGGCCTCATTTTCTTTGCTCTACTCTAAACACTCACCCAGGTTGCAGATACTTATGGTATGAAGTAGCTGTTAGGAAATGTGCACTTTTCTGCCTCTGTGATCTACAAGGAAAATGTGTAAGGCTGTAACAGCAATTATCACTTGATCTACCAGAGTAGTAAATGTGCTTTGAATTTGGAAATCAAAATCTGTTTTCTGTTTACAAGCACACCATGAGGCTGTGTGCGCACAGGAATTGTGGCCACAGATATAATTTGTGTTGCAGTTCTTCTGTTAAAAAATGCACTTGCAGGAAAGGGGCAGCTTGTTTTTTTTCAACTGTGGTGGTTAGCACTGTGCACAAATTAGTAAATCACAAATGAGAGACAAATGGAAAAACATTTGAAATAAATGAAAAGTAAAAAAAAATATTTTAATGAATTATAATTACAAAAAGGATTTTTTTTTAGTTCCTTGCAGGTATTGCTGAGCAACAGTGAAAAAAAAATGCCTTTAAGGATAAGAAAGAGGAAAGAAAAGCAACAACAAGTATATCTGGACAAAACTGGGAAAAATAGCAGGAGAAGCTGGTGATGGCAAAAAGAAAAAGTCTACTGGTAAGCAGAGCAGAGATTTCTTAAAAAAGATTTTCAAAAAACAAAAAAATTGCAAAAATAACTGTAAAACAAAGAGAGTTTTATGTACAAAGCAACAACACAGTCAACAGCAAAAAAAAAAGCTAATGTACAATCAGAAGTATGTCAAAGTGATTTAACACGAAAATTAGATTTTAAAAATATTCGTCGAAAAATGTTTCATAGAAGAGTGATGTTAAATTTGCTAAAGGATGTGAAAAAATATAAGAAGAAAACAAAATTTATAAAGAATTTTTTTTTATAGAAAATATTGTAAGTAAGGCTTTGGAAATAAAAAGAAAACTTTTTATTCTAATTTTGAATAGAATGTGTAGATTAGATAAATTAGTCAATGCAATGAAGTCACAAAGCAAAAGGAAAAGAGAAGTGAAAAAAAGTAACTTTTGTAAAGTGTTCTTGGGAGAATGGAAACACAGTTCAAGTACTGAACCATTTTTTAATGAAGAGAGTTATCTTCAAAGTAATAGTTTGTTGCATGCAGTTGACACCAATGGTAGAGCATATGAAGTTAAGGATGGTTGTGTGATGGAAAAACAGAAAATGGTCCCAAGAAATGAGGAAGAAGTAATGGCTGCTGAGGCTATGGGGAGACGTCCAAAAGCCCCAGTGTACACTTGGAACTGTAGTAGTATTTGTACTGTGCGTCAGGAATCTATTGATAAATTACGTGACTTTCTAAGAGAATATAGTAAAAAGAGTGTAAAACAGAAGATGAAGGTGCTTCAAACACTAGATCCATGCAGAGTGAGAGAAAATACTGGTTTGCAGGGACATTCTCTGGCTTGTCTATCTAGAAAAGTGTGTAAAAGTGTTTTTCATCATTTTAGGATGCTGGCTGTTCATCATACTGAAATGAGAAAGTTTGTGAGAACATTGTATTTTGCTAAAAGTCCAGCAGTAAAGTTGAATGAGTTGAATAATGCTCTGTTCCGTGGATCTGTATCAGATGTAGTGAAGGTTACTGATGAGATTCAGTTTTGTTACTTTTGTCCAGAAGAAGAAAGTGCAGAAAAGGACACAGTAAATGAGGCAAATGAGGAACAGAATGTAGAACTCATTATTACTAAAAATTTTGAGGATGAAATGACAAAATTTACTATCACCTCTAATGAAAGACCAAATATTACTTGTATTTGTTGCCGCAGAAGTCATTATAAAATTCAAACAAGGAATGTTGATCTGTATAAAAAAAGTGAAAATGAAGATAATTATAAGTGGAAGGATTTTGCTACATATATATTTCTTGAAAATTGTTTTGAATTGGGTGAAGATCAGCGTATTTGTAAATACTGTTATAATAAGTTAGAAGAAAATAGAATGCCGACCAGAGCTGTACATAATAATTTAGAATTGGATGCTATTCCTGCTGAACTTTCTGAATTAAATACATATGAGTCTAAACTCATTCAATGTGTTCATCCGTTCCAGACCATAGTACGTATGGAGCCCAAAACTGGTAAATTACCTCCTTCTGATTTACTGAGAGGTTTAAAAGGAAGAGTGGTGTATTTGCCCTTGGATTTGAAAAAAAATATGGAAACTATTGATGCAGATACTTTGGAAACTGAACCATTAGTAATTCTGGTTAATGGTGTACCTACAAAGAATAAGAAGATTTGGCAGGAGCTGGTGGATGTACGAAAAGTACAAAGAGCAAATTTGTATTTGAAAAAAAATAATAAATGGTATGAATCAATTTATATAGAAGAAGAAGAAGAAGATTTACAAGAAGACACAGAAACACCAACTGGTCAAATTGAAAAAGTGGACAAGTCAAAGGAAGAAGAAATTTATGAACATTTTAGCATACATCCTCTTCATTCAAAAGAAGTTATGGGAGACACTATTGATCTGTTTCAGATGAAGAAAGCAAAAGGAACTCCCGTGAGTGTATGGGAGGAGAGCTTGGAAGCTCGATGTTTTCCCCAGCTGTTTCCTACAGGAAAAGGAGGACGATACGATGAACGTCCAGAACAGATTCCAGCTTCTGAGTATCGGACTACAAGACTATATGCAGAAGATCCAAGATTTCGTCAAAGTATTCCTTATTTGTTCCATCTTTTATTTGAAAGCGACTTGTCTGCATTATCTTATGCAGTAAATCACATTTTAAAAAGTGGAGTACATTTACAAAATGTGTCTGCTAAGGATTTTATGGAGAAAGTGCAGCACCGAGATGATCATTTGGAAACACAACTGATCAATCTGATGGCTTGTCAGCCTGGGACAAATGAATATTGGTACCGACGCCATGGTGAATTAAAATGCATGTTACGGAATTTAGGAACTCCTACATGGTTTCTAACCCTAAACTGTGCCGAGTACGCTTGGGATGATTTACTGGATTTTCTAAGAGAGGCAAATTCAAACATTAAAAACATTGAATACAAGACAGCTGGAGAACTGTGCTCATTGGATCCAGTTAATGTTTGCAGATATTTCAATCATAGATTTGAGGCTATGATGTCCTTCATCTGTAATAAAAAAAATCCACCTCTTGGAGAAGTAGTGGATTTCTTTTGGAGAAAAGAGTACCAGGCAAGAGGTGCTCCTCATATTCATATGCTGTTGTGGATCAAGGATGCCCCAAAGTTTGGAACAGATACTGATGAAGCAGTGTTATCTTTCATTGAAGAATATGCAACATGTGCTATACCTAAAAGCACAGAAGAGAAAAAGTTAAAAGAGCAAGTTTTACATTTCCAAAGTCATCGGTGTGGAAAATACTGTCGACGGAAGTACAAGATGAAAGATAAATTCTACGCTATGGTGCCGATCACAATCCGGTAAAAACCGGGTACGAACCGTCGGACGGAGCATATTCTCCGTCCGACGCGCACCCGGTCGTCAAAATATACAAACATGGAATTACGATTCGCACGGGTACACCATTACCGTACGAATCGTAAAAAAGACCGACCGAACAAAAAACACCTACCAATGCGATCCGGGAAAGCGCCGACCTGACGTCGGGACGCACGCAGCCAGCCATTCACGACCCAGGAATCACGATTCGCACCGACGTCACCCCGCACGGTGAATATTTTGCGGCAGCCAAAAACTGCCGGGAAATCAGGACGACGCGAACAAGGACCACCAGTACGCGACGGACAGACGGCGACGCGAACAAGGAGGACCAGTACGTGACGGACACACAGGACGACGCCACCAAGGAGGACCCGTACGCGACAGGACGACGCGATCAAGGAGGACCCGTACGCGACAGGACGACGCGAGCAAGGAGTACCAGTACGCGACGGACAGACATGGACCCGAACCTACGAGTCATCCCTGCCCTCATAGCAGTACACCTCCTCTACAGGTTACGACGCAGACGCCGCAGAAGGTCAGAATAACTAAGGGAGGGGGGAAAGTGGGGTGGGGTGGGGGTGGCACGACCAGGGCAGGCCACAAAACAACCACATGAGTGACACACTACACATGGCCTGGACATACCTGACTCCCATGCCCTGGTCACCACGAGGGGGTGGGGGCGTGTCCTGATAAGCCAGCGACCGCCACAACGGAAGTCCGTCACCACGCGAACCGGCAACACAACCAGACAGGTACGTCCCGTACCCACGCCTGAAGAGCGTGGGTACGAGTCGGACCACGCCCACACACGTCACCCCAACAATGGCGGGACGGATCGCACCCACGTGGCAAAGGCCTGGGTACGGGCCGCACAAACATCACATAGCGTGGGGACGGATATGTACGGACCCTACCCCCACCCCGTATGCAAGGAGCGTACCCCCCAGCCCAACAGTGCAAGTACGACCCGTACCCCCACCCGCGGACGTACGGAGCGTACCCCCAGCCCAACAGTGTAAGTACGACCCGTACCCCCACCCGCGGACGTACGGAGCGTACCCCCAGCCCAACAGTGTAAGTACGACCCGTACCCCCACCCGCGGACGTACGGAGCGTACCCCCAGCCCAACAGTGTAAGTACGACCCGTACCCCCACCCGCGGACGCACGGAGCGTACCCCCAGCCCAACAGTGTAAGTACGACCCGTACCCCCACACGCGGACGTACGGAGCGTACCCCCAGCCCAACAGTGTAAGTACGACCCGTACCCCCACCCGCGGACGCACGGAGCGTACCCCCAGCCCAACAGTGTAAGTACGACCCGTACCCCCACCCGCGGACGTACGGAGCGTACCCCCAGCCCAACAGTGTAAGTACGACCCGTACCCCCACCCGCGGACGTACGGAGCGTACCCCCAGCCCAACAGTGTAAGTACGACCCGTACCCCCACCCGCGAATGCAAGGAGCGTACCCCCCTGCCCAACAGTGTAAGTACGACCCGTACCCCCACCCGCGTATGCATGGAGCGTACCCCCCATGCCAACAGTGTAAGTACGACTCGAACCCCCACCCACGAATGCAAGGAGCGTACCCCCCTGCCCAACAGTGTAAGTACGACCCGTACCCACACCCGCGGACGTACGGAGCGTACCCCCACCACACCAGTGTCAGTAGACTCGTACCCTCACCTCTAATGCAGTGTGCGTAACCCCACCGTGTATGTGCCAAGCGCACATATCCAGAAATCGGAGGTGTGTGTGCAGAGTCCACCCAGCAGTGCCCTGAGACAGGAGTGGTGGGTGTGGAGTCCTCCCAGCAGTGCCCTGAGACAGGAGGGGTGGGTGCCCATCACTCCCAGCAGTGCCCTGACACAGGAGGGGTGGGTGCAGAGTCCTCCCAGCAGTGCCCAGACACAGGAGGGGTGGGTGTGGAGTCCTCCCAGCAGTGCCCTGAGACAGGAGGGGTGGGTGCAGAGACCTCCCAGCAGTGCCCTGAGACAGGAGGGGTGGGTGGTGAGTCCTCCCAGCAGTGCCCAGAGACAGGAGGGGTGGGTGCAGAGACCTCCCAGCAGTGCCCTGAGACAGGAGGGGTGTGTGCAGAGTCCTCCCAGCAGTGTCCAGACCCAGGAGGGGTGTGTGCAGAGTCCTCCCAGCAGTGTCCACACCCAGGAGGGGTGGGTGCAGAGTCCTCCCAGCAGTGCCCAGAGACAGGAGGGGTGTGTGCAGAGTCCTCCCAGCAGTGTCCAGACCCAGGAGGGGTGTGTGCAGAGTCCTCCCAGCAGTGTCCAGACCCAGGAGGGGTGGGTGCAGAGTCCTCCCAGCAGTGTCCACACCCAGGAGGGGTGTAACACATGTGTGTGATGCCACAATTACCCACATCCATACTGCCTACAAGGGAACATGTCCCCATGAACTCATGTCAACTGACTCCACACACAAGTACAGTGATCACCAAGGATGCCACGATTGTTGCAGGTGGAGACATGGCCATGCATGCATGGCCAAAGTAGAAGGGCTCCGTCACACACACAGCTCATGTACACACAGCTCTGCGCTAAACATTGGGAACACCCTGCAGGGAAGAAACTGGGTACACAGAGGAAGGAATACACCCTGGGACAATTGAACCATGCAGTAACTGCTGACATGACCTAAGGAAGTTAGCCAACACCTTGTGATGGCACACAGATCCTAGGGTGGCCCCAAAGAGCAGAACACTACTACAAATCCCACACACCCAAAGCCTTAAACACCACCCAAAACAATGTAGCAGCCCCACCAACACCAATACCACCATAGCAGGAGTGTGATAATGAAAAAAAAAATAAGCTTTATTCAGCATGAGCACAATGTCCGTGGATCAAAGGCAGTTCAAAGTCAACAAAGGCCATAGGGCAGTCAATTATTCCCAGCTGCATGGGGGACACAGTGGGATGTGTGTCCCCTACCTTGCCTGCACAGTCAAATGCCATCGTCTTCCATACTGGTGAGGGCATCAGGGGGGGGGGAAGCAACAGGCACCGCAGGGACATCAGGGCAAAGGGGCGGCGTTGTGGGTGCAGGGATGGAGGACTCAACCACAGGGGGTGTGTCATGGCCAAAGGCGGAGGCCAGGATGGCACTACACACCTTAGCAAGGTCCTCCAGGGAGTCCCCTGCACCCGAAGTGACCTCAGGCCCCAAGGAGGGGGGGGGTTCAGAGGGATGGGTTGCAGCGCCACCGGGGGAGGGTGGAGACAGGGGGGGAGACTCAACCACCCTGACCGAGGACTTCCTTGACCGCTTGCGTGGTGGCGTAACTGTGGGGCTCAGGGACAGAGCGGCCATGAAGGAGTCCTTGGGGGAGATGTGGCCAGGAGAGCTGAGGGGAGGGGATTTGGAGGGAGTGGATTGTGTGGAATGCGGACTCCCACTCTGGCTGCGTGTCACACGTTTGCCCCCCGACCCAGTGGGTGTGCCTATCTCACCCTGTGTGTGCGTGTCAGGAGGAGTGCGGTGGACCTTCCCTGCTGGTGTGGTGCCTGTGTCTGTTGTGGTGGGTGCATGCCGACGTCTGGGTGTACGTGGGACAGGCATGGAAGTGGGAAGTGTGGATGGGGCAGGGGTAGGTGGGGGGAGGTCGCGCTGCAGGAGACCCACTGCTGCAGTCAGTGTGGAGTCTAGGGACCTCAGCAAGTTGCGTTGGTCAGCCTGCAAAGAATGAATGCCCTCCAAGAATGCCTCGATGTTGCTGAGGGTTTTCCCGTGGGAATGGAGGACATTCAGGATCGCAGCCTGACCAACCTGCATTTGCCGCTGGATGTCCATAGACTCAGCATTGGCGGCAGCAGTGGAGACAGGGGCAGGGGGTGCGGTGCCTGGCAGGAAGGAGACATGCGGTGACCGGGCACGCTGGGAAGGGACACGAGCAAGTGGGAGGCGGTTGGTGGGAACTGAGGGGGCGGTGGCAGGTGTTGTTCCACTGTCAGCTGCTGGTGCAGCCTCCGCCAACTCTGAGACATCCTCCTCGGACCTGTCAGCTTCGTAGTCTGATGTGCCAGTCGACAGGTCCTCGGCCACACTATCCTCCGCCTCTGTCCCACTCAATGTGCCAGCCCCGATGTCACGGCTGCCACTGGTGCTCGGTCCCTCCGCCTGGTCCGTGTCCATGTCTCCCTCTGTGTCCCCCGACGATGCTGTGGGCAGGGTGGAGAGACAGAAATTAATCAGACACCTGTACACATCTGTCACATGAGTCCAATCTACATAGTCAACATTGCATAGCCTGAAGAGGCAGATCCCTAACATCTGCAAAACAAGGTACCGATGTAGGGCATGAAACACAGTTGGTTGAGCCACCATGCCACTGAAATACCATGGAGAGCATGAGACAATAGCTGATGACAGGAAACGGAGTCTGACATAGCACCCAGGCCCTGGGGACAATCCTGCACTGCCTCTGCACCACACAGCGTTTGTGAAAATACCTATGACCAGGGACAATATCCATGAACTTGAGACACATGCTGCATAGGTAATGCTGCAAACATGCCCAACATAACTCGGTCACTGCACCTTGCGTGTGTGTCCAGTAACATCACACACTGTCCAGACCCAGCAATTAGGAATCAGGATTTGACACATAGGCATTGCCCGCCCCAAGCAACCCCCACACGATGCTAATTGCTGAGACACAGGTGGCACCAACATCTCATAGTCTGGGTGATAAACACAGTGGCAGGCAAAAGGCAAGATTGGACGCAAAACAGCAAAGGTGCGCCTGTACAAATAATGAGGTACCAGTGCCCATCCTCAGATGAGTATAACAAGACACACAGGCACTGGCAACTGTGAGTATGAAGAGGGACAATCAGGTCAGGCTGCACAGTGGACACCTGTACATAATAGCACGTCTATATACATGGTGACAGGGGACAATGGCACAGAGCACAACCTACGCTGTAGACAGTGAGAGTGTCCACGTTGATGATGACACAAACAACACTGAGGATAAGGTGCCCCAGGGGACAGTATTGGGCACGCAACTACATGCTACTGAATGGGAATGACTGCTACACACGTCACCATCCCTGCACTATGCGTAGCGCACACTCATGCACATCATGTCACAGGCCACTACATAGGACATGCGCGCTGTAAGGCATGACACATGAGAGACCAACTCCCATGTCTGGAGCCAGCATCAGTGCCAACTGACATGGAACCCACATGCAGTGAACTTGACAGTTCACAGGCAAGGTCCCACAACCTGTTACCCACCACCACCACCCATGATGCTACAGTCATTGTTCTCGTGGACAAAGCGCCAGCCTACATTACCTTGTGAAGGAGTGACTACACACAGACCAGGGAACACATTGCAAGGAGGGGAAGGGTGGCAGGGGCGCAGCGCTACACTTGGGCAAACTGGATGGGCACAGCACCTTTAAACCCTGCCAGTGAATTAATGCCACTGTGCCCTTACAAATGCCGGTGACACACAACAAACGCACATGTACCTACCCCCTTCCGCCTGCTGCATCGCCTGTAAGCGCCTCTCCAGGTCTGGAAAGACCACCGGCAGCACACGCCTGTGGAGGTGGGTCAGACGGCGGCGGCCGCGGTTCTTGTGGCTCTCAGGTGAGTCCCCCAGCAGGAGCCGTGCAATCCTCCGCGTCCAGCACCGGATATCCTGCCAGCGTTTCCTCACCTGGGACAGGCTCCGCCTCCGACCATCCACACGCCTCACGGCACTGACGGCGGTCAGCCAGATCTGCTCCTTGGCAGTGGCGCCTACCTGTGAGGAAGTACAAGTGACACCACATCAATACACCAGCCACATGTCACAGAGAGACATATGTGAACATAATAGCTGGTTACTACATGGCATGTAATGCAGCCAACGCATTGCACCTCTGTCATAGGGACATCATCCTCTGGTGAGGGAAAAGGCAGTACGTGCCATAGTGGGTACTCAGGTGGAATGATGGCAATGTCACAATCAATGATCAAGGCTCACACTGTGCATCACACCCACACCTCCTGTCTCAGGGCACTGCTGGGAGGACTCTGCACACACACCTCCTGTCTCAGGGCACTGCTGGGAGGACTCTGCACACACCCCTCCTGTCTCAGGGCACTGCTGGGAGACATCAGGCACCCCCCCCCCTTGTACCCCCCCGACAGTACATGGCATGTGTGTCACACCGGGTCACAATGCCTGAAGACACAGTCACAACATAGGGACAGTCTGTGGCAGTGGCCTATGCACTCACCTGATACCCTGGTCGCCCATACAGCATGGGGTACTGTGGGAGGATCACATCCAGCAGAGCCATGTTCTCCTCCAGGGTGAATGGCTGTGTCCTCTCCACAGCCCTTGACATGGTTCCAGGGAATCAGTAGCAGCAGCTTGGTCGACAAATGCAAAGATGTGCAGGCAAGTAATCCCTCATGGGACCTGGCTGCCTTATATGTGGCCTTCTGCCCAGTCTCATGCACAGGAGTACAGAGTGATTGGTCACTCACATTTGCATCCTATGTTTCCACCAATCCCTTCAAACCTAGCAGTCTGTGGGTTCTCTATCGGTTTCATTCTCCTGCATGATGTCAGCCCCACAAACACATTGCAACAAAGTAGAAGAATTCCAACTGACTTCTGCTGTGCACCTTCCAGAACAAAATCGAAATTTGAACCTGGTCGCCATGACAACCAGCATGCATGTAGGCCTTAATACTTGTCCCCTATGTAATTAGGAGAATCACACACAGGTACGGTGCGTTTCCGGGCCCTAGGGCACCCCAAATGCATGGCAACGGCCCGTACATGCATGCCTACGTTCAAAATCACTATGGGTCTGCACGCGTATGCGTACACGTAGTGGTACGGACCGTACACACGCATGTACGCTCACTATCACTATGGGTCTGCACGCGTATGCGTACACGTAGTGGTACGGACCGTACAAATGCCTGTACGCTCACTATCACTATGGTTCTGCACGCGTATGCGTACTCGTTGTGGTACGGACCGTACAAATGCCTGTACGCTCACTATCACTATGGGTCTGTGTACCCGTAGTGATAGTGAGCGTAGATGCGAGTGTACGGTCCGTACCACTACGTGTACGCATACGCGTGCAGAACCATAGTGATAGTGAGCGTAGATGCGAGTGTACGGTCCGTACCACTACGTGTACGCATACGCGTGCAGAACCATAGTGATAGTGAGCGTACAGGCATTTGTACGGTCCGTACCACAACGAGTACGCATACGCGTGCAGAACCATAGTGATAGTGAGCGTACAGGCATTTGTACGGTCCGTACCACAACGAGTACGCATACGCGTGCAGAACCATAGTGATAGTGAGCGTACAGGCATTTGTACGGTCCGTACCACAACGAGTACGCATACGCGTGCAGACCCATAGTGAGAGGGCCGTACACTCGCATGTACGCTCACTATCACTATGGGTCTGCACGCGTATGCGTACTCGTTGTGGTACGGACCGTACAAATGCCTGTACGCTCGCCATCACGATGGGTACACATACGGCAGCACTCCCACAGTGATTGGGGAACATACACAGGCCCTCTTAGCAGCAGTACGCCGGTTTGTACACATCACTGTGGTGATAGTCGACACACAGGTAGGAATAGGGCGGACATACTTGTCCATGGATGGACATACTTGTCCAGGAATGGACATCAAGGCATCGTCTGTGCATTACTACATGTGTGGGGCACAGGTGTGACAGGCTGTGATGTGGAACATGCCTCCTGAGTGGAGGAGGCACCAGATGTATGATGAGATGTGTACAGGTGTACTGTGTGAGGGTGCAATGTGTGCCAGGCATGCCCTTGACTCCTTTGACATGTGTGCATGTCGTACTGCGCACTTGGGGTGAGCGTCACTGGCATGGCACGGACACCAACACACGGAAGTGTCCCATGATGCCCGGTACAGGGGTCATGACACCTGACTTGTCACTACCCACAGTGCACAATGTGACTATGTCATTTATGTGTCCGGGATTTACATCAGGTTGATGTTGTAGCACCCTCAAAAGCTGCAGCCGTTGCAGCAACCAACATGTGTCTGTGTGTAGATTGTCATTGCACACTGTTCCGCACACCATGCCACATGTGGTATCTGATGTGAGGTGCACATGTATGCATGGGACACGGAGTAGCGTGACAAGGCCATGTCAGCATCCTCACAAGGAATGTGTGGTGAGTCATGACATGTGCACCTTCATGGCAAGGTGTGTGGGCAGGCCTAGTGTAATGTCATGTGACCTGTGGCTCCGGTGTTCCGCTACCAGTCTCTACAATCGGCATCCTACTTCTGCTGATGTGTGGGTGTATGTCACTTCTGTCTTGCGTCGGGCTGTTCACTTGCACTGGGACACAGCTATTCCCATGGCGTGGCATGGGGAGGTTCTCAATCACCGTGTGTAGCTGGGTCTTGGAAGGAGTGTCACCTTGCATCCATACGTGTCCTGGGCATGTAGCACATGCCTGACTCCCTATGTGGCATGTGTGTATTGGCAGATTTACATGTGCTCAGTAGACATGAGTTGTTCTCGTAGTGCACTCACTCTTCCTTGTCACTTCCAAATTACTGCAGAGCGCCTCCTGTTGCCCGAAGAATTCCAGACTTGGCCACCATGCAGGAGAATGACAGGATCCGGCTCTACCGCTTCACCCAACCGTTGATTCTGGAGCTGACGGCGAGACTGGCACCACACCTGCAACCGCAGCACAGGTATCCTACGGCACTGACACCCCAGCTGAAGGTAATGGCTGCCCTACATTTCCTTGCCACGGGTACCTTCCAATATACCATAGCTCATGTTGGTGGCATGTCCCAGAGCATGTTCAGCGGTGTGCTGCATGATTTCTTGGAGGCCATGTTGATTCACCTGGATGACTTCATCAAGTTCCCAACCCCTGAACAGATGACTGAGGTCAAACGTGGTTTCTATGCCCTGGGAGGGATGCCCCATGTCATTAGGTCCATAGATGGGACACATGTAGGTTTGGTACCACCACACGCACGGGAGGTGGCGTACCGCAATCGGAAGCACTACCACTCCATCAATGCCCTTGTGGTGTGTCTGTCCAACATGGTGATTTCACATGTCTGTGCTCGTTTTCCAGGATCAGCACACGATGCCTACATCATGAGGCGTAGCGGGATGCCTGATATGATGATGCAGCTGCGCAACGAACGTGCATGTGTTGTTGGTGGGTACAGTCTGTCTGTCCTGTATTCTGTTTGGCCGAGCAGCACTACCGCTTCGCCTGTTCTAACGATATCCATGTGCTTTCCATTTAGGGGACGCTGGCTATCCCAACATGCCTTGGCTGCTGACACCTCTCCGCAACCCCATCACGCCGGCCCAGCTCCGCTACAACACCGCCCATGGCCGGACAAGGCGAGTGATAGAGAGGACGTTTGGCATGCTGAAGAGCCGATTCCGGTGCCTCCACAAGACCGGCGGCGCACTCCCATATGCCCCGGCGAAGGTCTGCAAGATCTTCATGGTCTGCTGCATGCTGCACAACATGGCAGTTGAAAGAGCTGTGCCCCTCATCCTGGATCAAGATGACGAGGACCATCCACCCGTGGAGGACGAAGGGCTTGGCAATGGGGCTAGTGATGTGGAGGATGTGGAGCCGCAAGAGGACATCCGGACTCGGCTCATACGCGACTTCTTTGCTTAGTGGTGAGTACCAGGGTCTGAGTGTGCACGCATTGGTCCCCGTGTGGCATGCGTTGTGATGTGTGTCTCCACCTGCATGTATGGCACGTGGGTCAGAGGTGTGTGTGGGTGTGTCACTGGAGTCATGGTGGCAGTGATGGTAGTATTTCCCCAGACATAATTGTGACCTAGCATGTTGTCATACATACATGTGTCGAGTACATGCACATGCAAGTGGCTGTGCTTCTTGTGGCTGACTTCTTGTGTGTCTCTCTTCCCCAGGTACCTGCGCATGCCGTTTGCTGGTTGCATTGTTGTGGCACTGCTATTCCTCATGGACATGGCATCGTGGGATGACTCAGCGTTACAGGCACGGACACGTTTGGAAGTCTCCATGGGGTAAGGGATGCATCTGGGGTGTATTGGGTGTGGCAGTTGTTCACGATGTGTGCACACTGCCCCGGTCGGGGTTTGGGTCCTCTGCAGACATGTGGCATCCCCATGGGACACGACATGCAGCTGGGTACACCTGAATAGATGGGCTGCCTGGTTGTCAGTCATCAGTGATGGGATGGTGGATTGTGATGAAGGCATCAATGTGTGTGACACTGCCCTCGGACACATACGGTTAACATTGTCTTGACATGGCGTGGGACTTCCACATCAGCGGATGTATGGTGTATGGCAGGCTCTCCGTGAGCAGCTGTGGGTATTTAGCTAATATCCGACACTTGTGTGCCAGTTCCATGGCTATCACGCATTTGTGCTGCAGAAGGGGGGTGCCAGTGTTGGAGCCACATGTTACTCCACATGATGTGTTCATGTGTACTTCAAGTTGCCTCTGCAATCCCAAACACATGACTATTAAAGGTGTCCCTATGCCTCCAAGGTGCCTCTTCTCAGTCAATGCTGGTGTGTTGGCACGGTGCATCCTGCATGTCTGGCATGGTATTCCCTGATTGTGGCTATGTGTCAATGTGTTGAGTGGCAAGATGCAAGCTGTGTGTGTGTGCTGAGACTGTGTAATGGGCATGATGTCCATGACTGTGTGGGTATTGTGACATGTGCCATCCCCATGCATCCAACGTTGTCCATGACCCCATTCTCTGCATCCACCGGACTCAAGCTTGCAGGACATGGTTCTGCCACCTGTCTACACGTACCTGGGTGCCCCCCAGGACACGGGCCAGGATCCCTGACCTCTGCGCATGACTGTTGCTGTACTCAATGTGTCTGTCAGCACGGTTGTTCGGCCACCCCCTCAGCTGGTTCTGACCATCACGGGTGTGTATGGTGCTCCATGTCTGTCTTGCCTAGAAAACTGTGACCCATGTGTCCTGTGCCAGACTCAGGCCCCAGGGTGTGGATGGTTGAAGTGAACAGATGACTCAGGCATGTTTAGACTGTACAAGACACATGTTAGGTAATAATGCTACCAGCAGGCATCTACTCTTAATAGTGTGATTTATTATTGGGGGGGGGGGGCCAAGTGAGGGCCTTTCCGGGATTAGGGAATCCAAAGTTCAGTAGGGGAGTTGGTGTCCTTGCCATTGGAAATCCTCAGAGTCCATGCCACAGTCTTTGTCAACATTGGTCAGCCAGTGACCAGCAGGGGCATGTGGCAGAGAATGTCTCTTGATGCTGTGATGCTGTTGCTCCAGTGGGCCAGGTGCCAGGCCAGGTGTCCTGGGAGATGGTGATGTAGCAGCCACCCTCACGGTCCTTTCCGTGGACGACCCGGCTTCCTGCGGGGAACCTCAGCAGCAGGCCGTGACGACGTCTGGGATGCTCCGTCGGATGTTTCCTCCTCCTCCTCATGATCCCTCCCTGTGGGTGGTGATGTTCTCCGCCTTCTGGCACAGGGAGGGTCGGCCATGGTGTCGGCCATCCGACGGAGTTCAGCGTGAATCCCCTGGGACGCCGTCACTTGCTCAGCCTGTCTGTCCTCCATCCTCCGTTGGTGTAGCTGTAGACAGGCTATTAGCTCCGCATGTTGCTGGGCCTGCTGGACCTTGATCCCCTCGAGGACGGACACAACCTGGGCCATGCCCGTGGTGTCCTGCCGGTATGAGTCCAGGATGTTACGGACATGTGAAAATACCGGATCCCCAGCCAACTGGTCAGGCTCGCGCCTCCGCCGCTCTCCACTCCCACCACCCCTGCCCACTTGCGTCTGGCCTGCACTTGTGGGCACATGGGCTCTCCGGGACCCCTGAGGGGTGGCATTGGCGTTGTCGCCTGCCTCCTCCTGGGTGCCCGGGACACCGTGTCCCTCCTGGCGAGCCTGGCTGCATTGTGGTGTTGGGGCAGGGATCCTGGGTGTCTCCTGGGATGTGGCAGGAGTGGGGGTGGTGGTTGGCACGGTTGTACCTGACGCAGGTGCTGCAGGTGGTTGGACACCAGAGGGGCCAGGTCGGTCGGGGTCGTCCGCAGAGTGGTGAGAGTGGTCGCTGCCGGTGGGATCGGTCTCCTGCAGATCCGGGTCCTGTGAGTGTTCCCCCCCAGTGTTGGGGGGTGCAGCACGACGTTGACCTGTGTGTGAGAGAGACAATGTTACTTTTGATCCATGCAACATCCATGTTGCATCCGTTACAAAGTTGGCACATTTCCTCTTGGAATTAGGATCTGTCTTGCATTCCACTCACAGTGCACTTGTGCATGTGTGTGTCCCTTGGGCACCAATTTGGCCCCTTTAACTATGTGTGGCACAGTCTTACTTGCTGCGTCAAGTGTGACTGCAGTCAGCAGTGGAGTGTGCATGTGTGCCGAGCTATGCGTTTGCGCCTTCCTTGTAGCACTGTACATGTGCACATGGAGTGGATCCACACACTCATATGATGCAGGTGGCTGTCCTTGTGCTCGTGTACAGGTTGTAACATGGCCCTGCGTTTTGCCATGATGAAGAGGGGGGGTTCTGGCACTGGGCACCCTTGTCTACATGCACGCAGTCCACCTGCTGACGAGCAGACATTCCCACACACCAAAGGACTGATTTGCTCTCCCTGTGTCTCCCTCCCTCTCTGTCCCCCTCTCCCTCCCTCTGTGTCCCCCTCTCCCTCCCTCTGTGTCCCACTCTCCCTCCCTCTGTGTCCCCCTCTCCCTCCCTCTGTGTGTCAGCCTCCTCCCTCTGTCCATCTTCCTGTGTCTCCCTCCCTCTGTGTCCCCCTCTCCCTCCCTCTGTGTGTCAGCCTCCTCCCTCTGTCCATCTTCCTGTGTCTCCCTCCCTCTGTGTCCCCCTCTCCCTCCCTCTCTGTCCCCCTCTCCCTCCCTCTCTGTCCCCCTCTCCCTCCCTCTGTGTGTCAGCCTCCTCCCTCTGTCCATCTTCCTGTGTCCCCCTCCCTCTCTGTCCCCCTCTCCCTCCCTCTCTGTCCCCCTCTCCCTCCCTCTGTGTGTCAGCCTCCTCCCTCTGTCCATCTTCCTGTGTCTCCCTCCCTCTGTGTCCCCCTCTCCCTCCCTCCGTGTGTCAGCCTCCTCCCTCTGTCCATCTTCCTGTGTCTCCCTCCCTCTGTGTCCCCCTCTCCCTCCCTCTGTGTGTCAGCCTCCTCCCTCTGTCCATCTTCCTGTGTCTCCCTCCCTCTCTGTCCCCCTCTCCCTCCCTCTCTGTCCCCCTCTCCCTCCCTCTCTGTCCCCCTCTCCCTCCCTCTGTGTGTCAGCCTCCTCCCTCTGTCCATCTTCCTGTGTCCCCCTCCCTCTCTGTCCCCCTCTCCCTCCCTCCGTGTGTCACCCTCTGTCACCTTGGCCCAGCTTCCTGGGCACACACTGTTAGCAGATCTTTGAGTGGCCCTTGGCCTGTTGATGTGAGTTTGTTTCTGATCTCCAGGCACCCATTTTGTCTGCTGTGTGTCTGTGCGCTGCTGCTGTGGTGGTGTGTGCTGCCACTCTTTCACACTGTTGGCTGTTCATTAGCTGCTGGCATGTGCAAAACAGTGCCTTCACCCCCATGTGTTGATGCAAGGCATCCGCCATTTGCTGGCAAGTCATTCCTGTGTTGGGACACAGTGTTTGTCTGGCTGTGACCTAGGCCATATGGGCAGAGGGCATTGTTGTCTGCTTTGGAGTCGCACTATGTGATTCTTGGTGCCCACACTCCCGCCATCCGGGTTACCGTGTCATGTGTTGTTGTCTTCTGTGGCCTGTGACTTGACATTGTCCAGCTGGGTGCATGGGGCATGGTGGCAGCAGTGGCATGTGCCTGCTCATGGAGTGTGGTTGAGTAATGCGATGGCTTGTGGTGTTTGCGTGCCTGTTATTAATTTTGGTTGTGGTTGCAGTTCCCCCCATGTGAGGTGCGTTGTTTGTGTACTCACCCGGGTCTCGGAGTCCTTCTACTCCTTCAACTGCCTCCACCGGCAGTATGGCCATCACCCTCTCCTCCCAGGGATGGTACTGTACGGCTCTGCGGGAGGGCCCTCCTCCGGTGGCGTTGGCCTGGTCGTGTTCCTCCTGTCTCTTGGCTCTGACCCTCCTCCGCAGATCGTACCACCTGTTCTGGCAATCCTGCTTGGTCCTCCTGGTGTCCGCAACAGCATTCACAGCATCGACGATGGTCTGCCACATGGCTGTTTTGGCTGCCTGGCTGGTGCTTCTGACCAATGTTCCAAAGATCTGTGGCTCGACTCTGAGGATTTGATCAACAAGGACCTCCAACTCTCGGTGACTGAACTTTGGATTCTTGGTAGTGGGCATGGTGAGGGGTGTGGGTGGGGATGGTGTGGGTGTGGGGGGTGTGTGGATGTTGGGGGGGGTGTGGATGGTTGTGTGTGTGTGTGTGAATGTGATGAGAGGGTGTTTGTGAGGGTGGTCGTGTGAAGGTGTGCAAGTGTAAGATGTGGTGTCGCTTGTAGTCTGGTTCTGTGGTGTCTGGCAGCAGTGGGTCTGTTGCAAAGGCTCATGGTTTGTGTGTGTGGGCCCTTTTTATTGGTCCATGGGTGGGTGTGGCAGTGTTTGAATTTTGGGTGGGTGTGTTATAAGGAGTGGTGGTGTATTGGGCCTCTGTTTGTTTTTGACAGTTGCAGGTCAGTGATTGTGTTATTTTAGTGGTTGTTGGCCATGTTTAGTGGCTGTGTGCCTTTCGAATGGTGTATTGTTGAGTTGTTTTGTTTTGTCCTTGTTGTGTACGTGCGTTTTGAGCGTGTGTACGGTGTGTACATGGGCCATTTGGTTGTACGATTTGGTTCTTGTGTGTGGCTTTGTACGACTCGTACATGCGGTTGTGATGTTGGGGCATGGGGTGCGCTCCGTACTTAGGAGGTTGTGTTGGGGGTGCGCCAGGAACTTACTGGGGTGGGGGTACGACTGGAACGTACTGGGGTGTACATAGACGGTGGTACGACACGTACAGGGGTGGGGGGGTGTACATAGACGGTGGTACGACACGTACAGGGGTGGGGGGTGTACATTGACGGTGGTACGACACGTACAGGGGTGGGGGGGTGTACATTGACGGTGGTACGACACGTACTGGGGTGGGGGTACGACTGGAACGTACTGGGGTGTACATAGACGGTGGTACGACACGTACAGGGGTGGGGGGGGTGTACATTGACGGTGGTACGACACGTACAGGGGTGGGGGGGTGTACATTGACGGTGGTACGACACGTACTGGGGTGGGGGTACGACTGGAACGTACTGGGGTGTACATAGACGGTGGTACGACACGTACAGGGGTGGGGGGGTGTACATTGACGGTGGTACGACACGTACAGGGGTGGGGGGGTGTACATTGACGGTGGTACGACACGTACTGGGGTGGGGGTACGACTGGAACGTACTGGGGTGTACATAGACGGTGGTACGACACGTACAGGGGTGGGGGGGTGTACATAGACGGTGGTACGACACGTACAGGGGTGGGGGGTGTACATTGACGGTGGTACGACACGTACAGGGGTGGGGGGGTGTACATTGACGGTGGTACGACACGTACTGGGGTGGGGGTACGACTGGAACGTACTGGGGTGTACATAGACGGTGGTACGACACGTACAGGGGTGGGGGGGTGTACATTGACGGTGGTACGACACGTACAGGGGTGGGGGGGTGTACATTGACGGTGGTACGACACGTACTGGGGTGGGGGTACGACTGGAACGTACTGGGGTGTACATAGACGGTGGTACGACACGTACAGGGGTGGGGGGGTGTACATTGACGGTGGTACGACACGTACAGGGGTGGGGGGGTGTACATTGACGGTGGTACGACACGTACTGGGGTGGGGGTACGACTGGAACGTACTGGGGTGTACATGGACGGTGGTACGACACGTACAGGGGTGGGGGGTGTACATAGACGGTGGTACGACACGTACAGGGGTGGGGGGTGTACATTGACGGTGGTACGACACGTACAGGGGTGGGGGGGTGTACATTGACGGTGGTACGACACGTACTGGGGTGGGGGTACGACTGGAACGTACTGGGGTGTACATAGACGGTGGTACGACACGTACAGGGGTGGGGGGGTGTACATAGACGGTGGTACGACACGTACAGGGGTGGGGGGTGTACATTGACGGTGGTACGACACGTACAGGGGTGGGGGGGTGTACATTGACGGTGGTACGACACGTACTGGGGTGGGGGTACGACTGGAACGTACTGGGGTGTACATAGACGGTGGTACGACACGTACAGGGGTGGGGGGGTGTACATTGACGGTGGTACGACACGTACAGGGGTGGGGGGGTGTACATTGACGGTGGTACGACACGTACTGGGGTGGGGGTACGACTGGAACGTACTGGGGTGTACATAGACGGTGGTACGACACGTACAGGGGTGGGGGGGTGTACATTGACGGTGGTACGACACGTACAGGGGTGGGGGGGTGTACATTGACGGTGGTACGACACGTACTGGGGTGGGGGTACGACTGGAACGTACTGGGGTGTACATGGACGGTGGTACGACACGTACAGGGGTGGGGGGTGTACATAGACGGTGGTACGACACGTACAGGGGTGGGGGGTGTACATTGACGGTGGTACGACACGTACTGGGGTGGGGGTACGACTGGAACGTACTGGGGTGTACATAGACGGTGGTACGACACGTACAGGGGTGGGGGGGTGTACATAGACGGTGGTACGACACGTACAGGGGTGGGGGGTGTACATTGACGGTGGTACGACACGTACAGGGGTGGGGGGGTGTACATTGACGGTGGTACGACACGTACTGGGGTGGGGGTACGACTGGAACGTACTGGGGTGTAGGTAGACGGGGCTGTGACACGTACTGGGGTGGGGGTGTGGCTCGAACGTACTGGGGTGTAGGTACACGGGGGGTACGACACGTACTGGGGTGGGGGTGCGACTGGAACGTACTGGGGTGTACATAGACGGTGGTACGACACGTACAGGGGTGGGGGGGTTTACATTGACGGTGGTACGACACGTACTGGGGTGGGGGTACGACTGGAACGTACTGGGGTGTACATAGACGGGTGGGGGTATACATATACGGGGGGTACGTGTCGGACGTACGGGGGCTGGGGGGAGTGTTGGGCGCGTATGCGGGCACATGTCTCCATGGTTGCTATTGGTGTTCGGTGCAGACGGTGTTTTTTCCATACGGTTGTAGGCTCGGACGCACGGGATGGATCGTGATTCCTCGGTCGGACTTGGATTTTTACGTTTGTAAGGTAAATCGTCCGAGGACGTGTCGGACACATTTTCCGACCCGAGGACGTGTGGGGAATGATTCCCGGTGCGGGTCGTATGGACTTTTTACCATGCGAATCGTGATTGCCAGTTCGTACGGCACTTGTACGATTCGTACGGTAAAAAGACCCGATACGAGTCGCACGGGGGAATTTTTTACCGGATCGTGATCGGCACCAAAGTGTCGAATTGGATTTCCTAGACCTGTTCTTTCAAAAGGAAGAGTCAACAGTTTTATGTCAGCTGTGCGACATACTATAACCAGAAAATCTCCCAAAAATACCTACAACCTAAAAAGAAATGAAGAGTCAAAATTTATAAATGACTTCAACCCAGTCATTTTATCCATGTGGAATGCTAACATGGATATTCAGTATGTGGTAGACAATTCGATTGCTGTTGCTCGGTATGTGACATCTTACATCACTAAATCTGAGAAAACAGAATTGAAGGAAATGTGGGAAGAGATTTCTCACGAGAAGACTGTCAGTAAGAAGCTGTACAGTTTCAGTTTAAAGATGTTATCGCATCGAGAAATTGGATCCTACGAATGCTCAGATAGGTTATCATCTGCAAGTCTTTACTCGAAATCCAGAAGAATAATTTGGGTAAGCTTAGGCCTTGCAGGAATGAGAAATCGGGTACTGAAATCTGTTGGAGAAATTGAATATTTGGCCGAGAATGACCCAGAAAGTACAGATATTTTGAAATCAAACATGTTGGACACATATTACCAAAAGAGAAGTCATCATCTTGAGAACATGTGTCTCTATGAAGTGCTGCAGAACTACATTTATTCACGGAAAGCCACAGAAGACATCAACAATGGAAAATACAAAGTCATTGGTGAGGAAGGATGTTTGGTGAAGCAAAGAAAAGGAAGTTTGATAAATCACAGGAAGCTCAGTTGCGAAACTACTGACAAAAAGGAATTTTACTACTTGGCTCTTTTACAGCTGTTTAAACCATGGCGTTCAGAGGACGAACTACTTGGAGATTTTCAGAGCTATGAAGATTCCTTTAATGCTTGCAAAGACAGCATAGAATGCAATACTTTCATAACTTATGTCCAAATGTTAAATGAAGAAAATGAACAGGAAGCAAAAATTGCAGCTGAAGTAGCTAGAGACAGTTCTCAAGACAGCCAAAGTTCAGGAACACTTAGTCAAGATCCCCTAGGACAACCAATCATAGAAAATGAAGCTGCAGTAGCCATGACTGAAGTAGAAACGGCTATGAATCAAGCACAGGAAGATTCAATCGACTTACTAAATCTGGAACAACAACTGAATGAAGAACAAAAAGAAATTTATGAAGAAGTCATCAAAAAATTGATCATGGATTACTACATGAAAAGAAAGAGTGCTCATGCACATCATTTGAACCAATCAGGATGTATGTGAGTGGACAAGCTGGAACTGGTAAAAGTTTCTTAATAAAAGTCATCAGAAGCTATCTACAGCAAAAAACAGCTTCAAATTTGTCTTGTGTGGTAACTGCTCCAACTGGGTTAGCAGCCTATAACATAAAAGGAATTACCTTACATCGCTTGCTAATGTTACCAGTGGAGCATGAGAACAAAATAGAATACCACAAGCTAACTGGAGAAGCATGCCTCGAAGTTTCAAGAGTGTTGAAGAAGATGCAAGTTCTCATTATTGATGAGGTGAGCATGGTTTCAAATTTAATGCTTGCCTTTGTGCATTTAAGAATGCAACAAATTCTTAAGAGAGACTATGACGTGTTATTTGGAGGAAAACACGTCATAGTTTTTGGGGATCTTCTGCAGCTCACTCCAGTTAAAGGACAACCAGTGTTTAATACTATGACACATGAAGACACGAAGAAGTCATTAGGAAGCATTGGTAATGCGAATATTTGGTCGTTCTTTGAGTACAAAGAACTCACTACCAATATGAGACAAGCAAACGACGAAGATTATGCAAGTATTCTGAAAGATATCAGAATTGGACTACTCACAGAAGTTGGCAAAAAAGCATTACAGAGTCGGTTGCTACATAATTTATTTCCAAATGAAGAAATAGTTGCAGAGAAAATATACCAGAACATTGCAGAAAAAAATACTGTAATCTGCTTAATGCCAACACTACGTGAGTGCTCAATATTCAATGAGGAACTTTTGAAATTGGAAAAGGAGGAGATTAAGAAAATGGAAGCAGAGGACAAAATTCAGCATGAAAGAATTACTTTTACATTAACAGGCAAACTGAAAAATAAATTGGATTCACTAGAGAAGAACATTTCCAAAACAGCTGGATTAGAAACAAATCTATATGTTTGCATGAATTGTCGAGTGATTTTAAGGAGAAATTTGGATGTAGAAAAAGGTTTAGTGAATGGAGCTATGGGAAGAGTTGTATGTTTTATTAATTATCAGAAAAAAGAAGGAATTGAATGTTTAAAAATAAAATTTGATCAGATAGAAGAAGTTAAAGACATTTGTCGTTGTTCAGTTCGTTTCATGCTTGTGAAAGACTTATATGTACGTAGGAAGCAGTTTCCGTTTTCTCTAGCATATGCTGTAACTATTCACAAGTCTCAAGGATTGACTGTAGATAGTGCTTTTGTAAACATTGGTTCTACTGTGTTCAAAGAAGGTATGGCATATGTTGCTTTGTCACGAGTGAAAACATTATCTGGTTTATTTATGATAGACTTTGATGACTCAAAAGTTAGTGCTGATACAAACTGTGTAAAGGAGTATAATAGATTAAGAAGAACCTATGCTCCTCATTTAGGTCAGTATCCTGTGATTGAAAAACATGTTGCTTCTCGGAAAAGGAGATTTGAAAATATCTGTAATGTGGATGAACAGAACAAAAAAAAAAAGGACAGTGATGTGATAGCAAGGAAAAAGAAAAAGGACAGTGTTGAAGAGGTTGTTGGTTGCCATTTTGAAAATAGCTCTGGTGTCAACTGCTATGCAAATGTAGTGCTGAATGTTGTATTTTATCTTGAAAAGTTGCTAGAACAGATAATAGTAAATCATGGAAAAAGATTGTGTTCTCTGCTGAGTCTCCTTTTTGAGAAGCTGAGTACTGATAAAACTGAAATTGAAAGTGCTACTGATGTTAGAAATCTTTTAGATGTATGTTGTGGTTCTACACAGTTTAAAGAAAATGTCCAGCAAGATGCACAGGAATTCTTAATATATATTTTGAGTGTACTTGAAGATGAAGGAGTAGCAGTAGAAAAGTTATTTGGTGTCTCTTACAAATGGGAACATTGCTGTGAAAATTGTATGAACACATGTAGTAGTCATGTTGATTCAGAAAGGTTCATATTTTTACCATTACCAGAGAGTGAATCAGTGACTTTTAGTAAATTAGTTAAAGATGCCAATCACAACATGGAATGTTCGGAATGCAAATCTGAAATGTTTTCCACGTTATTTTTACAAAAATATGGTCAGTATGTAATTTTAATGATGCAACGTTGTAGAGCTGATGGTTCAAAATTGGATACTTTAATAAAGAAGTTTACAGGACAACAATTATCAATTTCCGGAAAAACTTTTGTTACAGTTGCAATAATTTTTCATGAAGGACCTACTGTAACTTCTGGGCATTACACAGTTTATCTTAAATGTGAAAAATGCTGGACACTGTGTAATGATTCCCAATTGATTTTCAAGCAACGTTTGCCTTATGATTTACCCAATTCTTATTTAATTTTTCTGAAACCTAAATTTTGAAAACTAAAAACTGCATCTGAAGAAAGCATTTTTTGTAATTTTAAAGGATTATAATTGAAGATATCACTTAAAAAGGATTTTGAGATTACTATTTGGCCTAAAGGAAAAGTAATAAAAACAATTGTGGACTCCTTTGACAGAAATTATTTTGGCATGTGTGCTTTTGCGACAAGGTTTAAAGACGGTTTGTCTAGAAAATTTTTATTCATCCAGAAAAGTACTTGTAATATATATGTAATATTTCTAACAAGGTATATTTTAGTGAGGAAAGTTTTAGGGCTTTTTTTAAACAATCTTTCAGATTGTTTTTTTTTTGCCCGCTGTTAAATGATGAATACAATTGTTTTCACTATTTTAAGTGAAAAATAAAAAATTCTGAAAACAGCAAAAAAAGGGCAAAAAATTGCTTTGTAAAATATGTAAAAACATGTAATGCTTTTTGTAATGTATGATTGAATATTAATACTTTTTTTCTTTTTTTGCAGAACTGGAAAGAAAAAAAAAAAAAAAATTCTGTTCCCTTGCAAAATACTCAAAAAAAAAATTCCCAAAAATTTATTTTTTTTAAAAAATAAGTGAAAAATATTAGTATTATTCAATCCTCCCTTTTCATGCTTCCATTTCTTCACCTCTTTTTGTACATTAAATTAACAAAAAAAAAAAAAATTAAAAAAAAAAACCTTGGGTGCGCGCACCTCAAAAAAAAATAAAAAAAAAATCCCTCAAAAAAATATTTTGGGGGTTTAGTTTATAAGTGGCTCTTAAAAGAGCCCTTGAGTTAATGGAGGGAATCAGGAAGAGAAAAACGAAAAAAAAGAAAAAACATCTATGGCTTACTGCACTCATGGGCATCAAATTTTCTCTGAATGAGATCAAGACTGGTCTCACCCACAGAAATAAGTTTACCGCAATCAGTGCAGTGTGTGGACAACCTAGCAAAACAAGGTGGTCCAAAACGAGGTGAAGAAGAAGGCAAAGGCACCACTGCAGCTGAAGTGCTCGCCTGAGCTGCCGAAGATGTGCTCGTCTGAGCTGCTGCAGATTTCGTCGGTAGAGCAGGTGGAGGGTTTGCTCCAGAAGGTCGACGAAAAGTCACTGGATGCATTTTGTCAACATGCCTCAACATAGTGTGAATGCTAAAAGAATATTTCTTGTTAGGATTCCCACGTGACAAGACTTTTTGACAAAGTACACATGTAACTTTAGGTGCATTTACCTTCTTAAGTCCCTCTGGAAAAGTGAAAAACTGCCATATGAAGCTGTCTTTCTGCTTCCTGTTCCTCTGCCTCTCAAGAGTGTCCTGGTCACTGTCTGAAGATGGTTGCTGTTCAGCCATTGTCTCTCAACAACAGAATAGCTCCTTCTCCAAAGGAATCAGAACTAATAATGAGGGGAGTAGGTGTGGTTTGGGAAGAATCTAGAACTGAAAGTACTTCAAACCAATCAAAAGTGATAACTCATGATCACATGACTTGCCATGAGGGGATTGGGTGTGGTGTTGAAACAATCAGAAACTGAAAGTAATGTTAACCAATAAGAAGTGTTCTTTTATTAAGCATATAACCCGAGGTGCGCGCACTGAGCAAGCTCCGAGCACGCACATAGTGATTACGCATGCGCGAACGCGTCGGAGCGCATGTACATACGTCATATGCGCGCACGTAACGCGTATACGTTGAACACACGTATACGCGAACGTTATTGCGCGTAAATTAAGCGTATGCGGAAGTAAACCGCATGAAGCGCGTACGACGCACGCACGCATGCATACGTACGTTTACGTACCGGGTGCGCGCTCCCAGCGCGCACTATAACGTATGTATGCGTACGTAAATAACGTACGACGGTATTCGCAAAAACTTGCGAAAACGTACTAGGAGCGCGCTCAGAGCGCGCACCTCAAGAATTTATAAAAAAAAAAAAAAAAGGTGAAAAATTAATTGCAAAAATTAAATAAACTGTTCAACTTTATCCTAATTGACATTTAAAAAAAGAGCAAAAACAAATAAAAGGATACAGATAATATATAAATGAATACCTAGTAATTTTATTGGTATTATAAAAATAAAAAAATATTTTAAAAAATCAAAAATTAGCATTTAAAAAACCGTACAAATTCACTGAAAAAACCAAAGGTTTCACACACGTTATAGTTAGGAATTAGCATTTAAAAAACCTTGCAAATTCACTGAAAAAACCATAGGTTTCACACATGTTATAGTTAGCAGGACATTTCTCTCATACAAAACCAATGAAATTCCCCCGTTATAGTTAGTTCAGCTAACTATAACTCGCGTGCCCGCAATGCACTGCTGATGACGTCACATATTACATCACTCATGACATGGTCAGTGACATCACTCATGACATCACTGATGACATCTCAAATGACATCACTGATGACATCACTGATGACATCATCCTTGTGATAGAGTGGCACACCTCCTCTCACTCTAATATAACCTTTGATACACACATTCAAAAATAGAGACTAAAATTTAAAAAACAATGGACATACCAATACCAGTTACAACAACCTACTCAGTAATTCTAAGATCCACATACACATCCACTCATTTTCCAACAGTCCTATACAGTCACTCTTACATGTACTCACTCATCATATGTACTCATACACCTATACATCCTATTACACAATGCCACACATCCATAGAGTTACTCACACACATAGTCACTCATACTAATAAAGAATCAAACATACATTTACTTGCATATACAATTATACACACACCACCACACTTACTTCTACGGAAACTTACACATACTTAATCTTTTTAACAATCACTTATAGAAACACATACTTATTCATACAGGAACTCTTTCAATCTCTCACTCTCACATATACTCACTTATATACACCAATAGTCACATATACTAGTTTAAAACATATGTAGTTACTCATAGAGACACTATTCAGACAGTCATTCACTCACTAACACACCCATGCACACACTCATCCACCCATACAGTCCTGCACACATGCTGTCTTCTACACATACAAACAGTGAGTCACTCATTCATGCACCTATGCACTATGTAATACCCCCCAACGAACCATACAGACATCAGACACTTATACTGATACTCCAAAAACCAACTAATAACCTATATAGACACTCATGTAGCTACTCACCAACCCATGCAGCCACTTATACACAAAGTGAGAGACTGATACAGATATTTACATATTTCAACATTACTCACTAAGCCATGTATTCACTATGATACACTTAATCAGTCAGTTACACAATCAATTTATCAATAACAAATCATCCATTTAGACACTTATATACCCATTTATTCTTCCATCGACCTTGAGATATACATATATAAAACATATTTAATTATCAGAAATACACACATTCACTGGATGATGTCATCAGTGATGTCATTTGAGATGTCATCAGTGATGTCATGAGTGATGTCACTGACCATGTCATGAGTGATGTAATATGTGACGTCATCAGCAGTGCATTGCGGGCACGCGAGTTATAGTTAGCTGAACTAACTATAACGGGGGAATTTCATTGGTTTTGTATGAGAGAAATGTCCTGCTAACTATAACATGTGTGAAACCTATGGTTTTTTCAGTGAATATATATAGATATATATATATATATATGTTCATACAGTTTCTCTTTACTGCGGCATATGTCATCAAATCACAGAAACATATTTTTCTCTCTGTGGGCACTTGAAAGGCACAGCATGAACGCTTCATTTTCTTCATGGTAACCCCTTAACTCTGATTCTACTTCCAACAGGCACTAGAAACCCAAAAGAGAAATGGCACAGCCAGTGTACCAAGAAAAGCAGGCTGCAACCGGGGTAATTACCAAAATAGCAAATTACAAGTCAGCAGAAACATAAACCCACAGCCAGAAGCGCAGGGACATAAACGCTGCCAGAATAGATCATAAGGCAGCAATATGAAGACCGCCCAGCAAAGCGGGCATATTTCAGCCGAAGCAGTTCACTTCATAGTATACTTATGAAGTGAACTGTGAAGTGTACCACCGGTAAGTGACGAGTTCAAGGCAAGGCCTGCGCCCTGAGCAATGAATCAGGCCTCTGGCCGTGTACAACTGAAAGCACAATGCCCACCCGGGCCAGGACTAGCGTAGGAGGCTGGAAGGGCAGAGGTCCGGGAAGGGCCTTCAACTTAACCATTACCCCGGTCCCCAAGCCTATTGTGACTGCCCAAGGAAGAAAACTGTAGGTGTATTAGACGCCGAAGAGGGCGTTCTTTCGTCTGTGCGCGCGCTGCGCACCACAGAGACAAGGCTTTAAAAAATCCATGGGACAAACAGATGAAGGGTTTTTGTGCATTACTACAGTCATTAACACCTGACTAACTCACTGTTTCATTTAACTTCTTACCGTTTGTCTGGGCTCAGTGGTGGGCGGTCGGGCTCAGTGTGAATAACTGATTTGTTAGGATTAGGCGGCCTGGTGCACTAATGCTGTTTGCTACCAGCAGAACCAGACAGTACTTCACATCAATGCCGGCCGCTACCAGCCTGCACACAGGCTGCCCTGTCCTCAACGTCGTCGTCTTTCGGGGGTCGGGCAGCGCTGGCCCGCGGATGGCTTGAACAATGGATGATGACTCACGCCGTCCTAGTTAGCAGTGCGCTGCCGTGGTTATGCTGGGGCGTGGCGTGGCCATGTGAAAAAAATCTGCGCATGCTGCCGCGCGCTGCGCATACAGCCCGTACCCTACCCCCCATCAAAACCCAAACCCAGCCCACCCCTGGCGCCCCAATAAATCAGTGAGTGTGCCTGTCAGTATGAAGTACTGCCGTGTGTGTGTACTGTGTCCCGCGGCCCGCCCACTGGCAAGTGGCAACACAGCAACGCACGCACAGTCAACTGCATGCACTCACTCACTGTATGAAGTAAACTAAGGGCTGCATCCCACGGCTGCCATGATCACGACATAATTTAATATATTACACGGCACGGCAGGCATCCTCAGGGCAGTCAGCTAATTAAGAGAAGTGAAGTCGTCTCACACACAGCCGCAACCAGTCACTGTTAACCACTGTGACTGACTCATATTGAACACGCTGTCGCTGAAGCTGCACAACTGCACAACGCACCGAGAACAGACTTAAGGGTAAATTTTAAAAAACATGTGACGCACGTGCGAGATGCGTAGACCCGGCCCTGTCATTTAAGTGCCGGTGCTAAGCACCGGAAAGCACCCGCACAAATTAAGCACTGGATATATCAAGAGTAAACGTTCCTGTGGAGGGGAGCGCTGGATCTAGTTATCGGCGGTATAACCCCAGATTCGCAAAATATGTCCTACAGAAATAAAGGCACATATCGGCATAAGAGAATTATTTTCCCCTTAACAAAGAGAATTAAATTTGCTTTGGTTAAGATGTCCAACTCTATTGCTAACCTTTTAAATTTTCTGAGCCGATAGAAAACTTGGGAGAGGCGTCCTAGGTGTAGAGTCTCTCTCTTCCTCAGTGCGGTAAAATTTAAGTGCACCTAAGGGGGGGCACAAGGTAAATGTAAGTAAGGCACAGTTGCGCGCCATTCCTATATCAAACTGCGAAATATCACGGCGAGTTACCTGTAGACTCCTTGAGATCTGGGTCCCTCTATGGTGGCAAGATGCGCCGCGTGATAACTCGAATTTATAGCAACTCGCCAGCCTGGGCGTCTTGCCGGACATGAATTGGCGGTTGCAGGTGAGGTTGTCACGGATTTAGAAAGTGGACTGTGTTGTTCTAAGGTGGGGAACAAGCTATGAATAGCAGCCCCATATTGAAATATAAGGTATTTCACCGAACTAATAGTGCTGAGAGACCCTAATATGTATCTATGGCTACGATCAAAATAGCACAGCCAGCAATTAGATAATTAATTATACCTTTTAAGAAACTTGGGGAAGATAAGGCCAGGTTTTTTCCTAATAATAGAGAATACGTACCGATAGACTGTGCCTTGATATAATCTTGATATATTATGTTCTGCTTATACTGTGACCCTGTTGTTTTAACATAACTTTGCTAATGGAAGGAAAAAGTGAAAACGAAAGATCCTAAGGTCTAAGGGTAATGACCCTCAGATGCTGAATAAAGTTTGACCATATTGATGTGACACCTACAATTAATACACTCAGAAGAACAAAAAATGTGAATTACAGATTTATTTACAATTAAGAGAATTATCGTAAGATTATTAGATAACAATAAGGTAAAAAAATGATAGGTGCTGTGGCAATCTTCTCCTTAACATGAAGAGTTTATAGTGAGTTGTAACGCGATACTCACCTTCAGTAAGGGGTCCGAAAATAGAATGAAGATAGTAAGTATCCAGATTGGGTAAAAAAAATATAGAATCACAGAAAGAAGTTTACGAGCTCTCCATACTGTGTGTTGAATATTTTAGATGTTACATTAATTGTCTGATCCCAGGGAATTTCCTGATTGAAAAATCCAGTATATCCCCTTTTCTTTCTTAATGCCTCACTAGATGTACCCAATTTACTCAGATCTTTCTCCAGAATGTACCAGCGTATATCATCTGGAGTGTGGCCTTTCTCTATATAGTGTTGTACTAATGGAGCTGACATCCTTTTAGTACTGATGGAAGATCTGTGGTCAGTGAGACGTGTTTGGAATGCCCTAGCAGTTTCACTCACATAGCCCATGTTACAGGGGCATAGGAGTAAATAAATTACATCTTTCGTTTTACAGTTGGTAACGTTGGTTGGATAAGATGACCTTTGAATTGAAAGGAGGAGGCTTCGATGGCAAAGGGACAGATTTTGCATGTACTACATTTGTAATTATCAATCACTGGTTGTGTACAATGTAGAGATCTTTGTGACACAACATTGTTAGTTCTCATTCTTGAATGTACCACATGATCTTTCAGATTTTTGTTTCGCCTATAAGTGAATAAGGGCTTAGGAAACTGGTCAGATTTCAATTTGATGACATTTAAGATATGCCAACTGGAGCACACTGCTTGCCGTAGTCTTTCATTCATCATGGAATGACGTGTAACAAAGACAATGGAAGACTTATTTTCGTTTGTAGAGCTGGTAAGTAAATGTTATCTTTCATAATATCGTGCCCGTTTCATGGAGTCCCTAACTAACCTTTTCGGATAGCCTCTTGTAAGGAATTTATCTTGCATGACAATGGCTTTTATGTCAAAGTCTTTGATATTTGTACAGTTACGCCTGTGGAGTAGAAATTGTCCAAACGGGATGCTATTTTTTGGGGGGGGGGGGGGTGGAAGCTTTCATAGTGGAGCAGTGTGTTACGTGCTGTTGGCTTGGTGTATAGATCCACAGGTAATGCTCCTACCTCGTTTTTAATTATCACGTCCAGAAATTCCACCTCATCGTTACTAACATGACTAGTGAAATGTATGTTGTTATCACACAAGTTGATCCATGCTAAAAATTGCATTAAGTTTTCTTCCTTGTCTGTCCAAATGAAGAAAATGTCATCAATGTATCGCGATTATTTGGTAACGGATTCAAAAAATTGTGCTATCTCATTATAGATGAACATCTTCTCAAAAAATGACACGTAGATATTGGCCACCGTTGGGGCACAGGAGGCTCCTATTGAGACTCCTTTAATCTGTTTGTAGAGTTTGTTTTTAAACTCAAACACATTCCCTTCAAGCACCACTTTAAGACATTCCATTATAAACATTTTAGGACAGATGACATTATATTCATTGATGAACCAACTAACTCCTTGTAATGCTCCTAGCATAGGTATATTACTATATAACGCTTAAATGTCCATTGTCACCATGAATTGGGTGTTGGCCTGAAACTCAGTATTTTCTATGAGATTGATGATATGCATGGTGTCTTGGACATACGCCGGGGTGCGAGACACGGGAGGGCGTAGGATTGCGTCAATGTATTTAGAAAGAGGTTCTGTTGTTACCTATTGGTCTGTATGGCGGGTCTACTTGGTTTTTGTGAATCTTAGGGACTCCGTAAATTCAGGCCATTTTTGGATATTGTACATTCAAGTATGTCCATTCTTTGTCACATATATGGTTGTCTTTCAAGGCTTTTGTTGTTAATCTATTGATCTTCTGTTTGAGGTTAGTCGTCAGGTCTCGTGTGATGGGGAGATAGAAGTTTGTATTGTTCAACATGGTTTCCATTTTATGAACATACGTGACGGTATCTCAAACGGCAATCCCCCCGCCTTTGCCACAATTTTTAATTGTGATGGTAGGTGTATGTTTTAGATCCTCCAACGCTGTGTATTTGTCTTGTGTTAAATTGTATGGAGTATTTGCCACATGTTTAACAGCTTTGGTTATTTTATCATACACCACCTGCTCAACAACTGCCACTTCTGGTGGGATCAAATTTGTTGATGGTGTAAATGTGGATTTTGGAGCTAGTCCCGACAAATTTTCAGACATGTTTGTGTATCTTGTTTAGAAAAAAATACCTGTAAGCGTATCTTCCGAAAAAACGCCATGAGATCACAAAAAAGCTTGAATTTGTTTAATCCTGAGTGGGGGGCAAAAGTGAGACTTCTGGAGAGCAATGGGTAAGTGGCTGGAGAGAGTGAACAAGTGCTAAGGTTGAAGATGGGGATATTTACTCTCTCCAGTTTTGTGCATTCCGGGTCACTAAGTAGTGGTTGTAATCAATCTGTGGATTTCCCCAGAATCTGGGTATATATTGTTGGTGCTGTGTCCTCCAGTTCCCTCTTCTGGTGAAATGCCTCCCAAAAAAAGGCTGTTCGTTCCATTGTGTCCTAGCATTGTAACTGTTACCCCTAGACTCATAGTGATTAGAGGGACCATCATTGTCTGAATCAGAAGTATCGGAGAACGTGGTAACTTTACGGTATTGTTCTCTATATGAAGATTGTATGCTGTTCATATCTTCACTTCGATCATAAGAGTGATCTACTAGGTAGGGGTAAGTGTTTTCTCTGCTATAGACTCTAATGTCCTTCTTGAGCTTATCTATTATTCGTTTAGTCAGATTTTCTGTATATGAATTTAAGTCTCTATCAATGTCCTCCAGATTTTTCTTTGCTTCGTCCAATGATAGGACACTTTCGATTTGATTTCTAACTCTAATATCTCCGCCGCTAGCTATTGTATTACTTCCCTGGCGGTTTCCACGATAAGCATCATGAAGTCCCATGAGCAACGGTTTGCTATTAGTGACCATCGCTCTTAAAATTGTTTAATTTGGACGAACAGACCTGTAATGTTTCTCACGTGGAGTCCCTGGGGAATAACCCCTGATTTAAGGTACTCCAGAATATAATGACCGTGTAACTCAATTTGTTTAATCTTTTTTCTTAGATTTAGTAGCTTAAGAGCATCGTCATTTTTGTCCACACTGGTGGCCGTCTATTGGCCAAAACTAGTGAAACTTCCAACCTTGTTGGCAAAATCTTCATCAGAAAAACCAAAGGTTTGCAAATTTGCCATATTAGCATATAGGCAAAACACCTTTCAATCTATTTTAAACTAAATGAAATTCAAAGACGGTGAAAAACAAACAGTGCAACCTTTACCAATTATTAGAACACCACAATTGCAACAGTACCAATATTTATAACCCAAGAGAAATTGTGAAGAGAGCTATCACGTGAGTTTCTAAGCGTCAACAGTGCAACACAAAGTTAAGATAGAGTTGGATGAAATTACCTTATTCATTGGTATGATACATCACATGAAGTATAAACCACTGGCAGTCAGGCTGCAGGAACAAAATTTGACAAAGAGCCGGGGTCCATGGATGCAGGATAAATATGCCCTGACAGGGAATAAACAAGAACGGGTATGGAAACACCTGGGCAGAGTGAATAGCAACATACGCGGGCATAACAATTTCAATTCAACTAAAACATTAACAATGAATCTGGAAATTTATATTCAAAATAAATATTTATTTGATAAAGTTTTATATAAAGAGAGAATATTAGAATATTTGTTTACATATTTATAGTAAATCAAATTGATCTATTCATATTTTCTATATATATTTAATTTTTATAAAAGCAAGATTTCAATCATTCAGTGTCATGCTAGCCAAGTTCATAGTACATGATACACCATACTAAGGTCCTAAGGACCTGGTTATTTTCAACAGATAATTCAGTAATAACATCCATGATCCCAATATAACAGTGTGATGACAAATAGACACGATGTACAGGAACTGGCACTATGTTGTTGTGCTAAGCATGTTTCGGCATTCCAGTCATCAAGGTTCCGTCTCAAAAGTCACTGAATTAAACACATAATCACAATGTTAAATATTGAAATTGGATGCCAACTATTTACACTAGTTAAGCCAAAAACCGAAGAAAAATGTTATATCACAAGTGTGTCTTAAGAGAGACGCAGTGTTTTGCTGTTAATGCTTAAAACGTTATATCTATAGTCCCTAAACCAAAAAGTGTGTCAGTTACACATGCAACAAGTGTGGGTTTTCTCCAGAAAGGAAAAAGGTTGAGGAGATCTTGTGCACAACATGCAGAATAAAGTTGTTAAAAATGTATTTGTATTGATATACCAGTAAGTCCCTCTCATTCCAAAAGTTTGGACATGCATGGACAAGATCCACTAAGTGTCTAAGTCATCTTACAAACCTGTGTAATTATGGTCTAGATGATGGCTGAAGGAATCCTACTGGCAAAAAAAGAAGAGGTCATGTTATGCCATTTGAACCGAGCAAAGTGGCTAAAATTTACAAAAAACTCTTGTCCTGAAACCGGGAGATATGAAAAACATGAGAAGAAAATGTAAGAAGGTGATCATCATTTCACCGAATTAAGAAACTGGAAACAGCACATATATCCATGATTCTTAAAGTTACCTGTGATGGAGGAAATAGCCTAGTACTTTTCTAGTAAATCCTGATCTTTTATCGGCAAACGGAGGGAGGTGCTGACATATATTTCGTAACGGAATAGCTGAAAGAAACACAATGTTCTATATAAGTAAAAGGAGCCACCAATGTTACGATCGGATGCACTAAAACGCACAATTTTTATGCGTATGGTTTCAAATCATAAATGTATACCTGTCAAATACAATGGATAGATGGAACAGATGATGAAGCTTCTATCCAGTAAAAACTATGAGGCGATCATAAGAACATTGCACTACATAACAGATGAATAGGAGAAAAAAGGAGGGGGCAGAGCTAGCATTAACCTGCCGATGAATAAGACAATAGTGGGTGTTAAATAGAATAATCCCTATAGTCTGACCAATTTACCTGATCTATCAAGAAAAAACGGTCCCGTGGAGGTGAACGCTGGATCTAGTTATCGGCGGTATAACCCCAGATTCGCAAATTATGTCTGAATAAAGGCACATATCGGCATAAGAATTATTTTCCCCTTGAAAAAGATGTTGCGTGTTCTCTTTGGGCCTTGAATTACTTAGCGCGCGGGCGTGGGTCGCGGCTCTAACAATGATGAGGCTCACACGCGGATACTCTGGGGAGTGACCTCGCCCCGAGCGGGGGGTCCCTTTTATTAATTCCCCACAGGCCACGCCTGGCCTGCAGATGCGGTGCCGCGGTCGGGTCATACACTAGACCGCTAACTATTACATCCCTATCCAACTTGGTCAATGAAAAAACAACTTAAACAGTTCAGACAGTTCACAGACATAGGTGTTGGTACTTGCGACTGTGAGAAGTTGGCCTGATGTATGATGTCACTAGTTCTAGTGTACACCTTATATCAGTCCAAACAACCCTTATGGTGATTGGTTGTAAAGTCAACCTTATAGACAAGCTATCCTAGTGGTAGCATAGACAAGAGCAGTCTTAGGCTAAACTCAGAATGGCATGTGAAGCCAGCTGTTATACCATATATAATCCCTTGAATACCAAATGAAAGGACACCACAACAGATATATATATAAAATAAAGTGTATTTATTCTAGTCAAACCCTCAGCACTCTTTATGAGATTCGAGGTAAGTACATCACAGTCTTATTTAAGCATACATTAAGTCACACAGGTAAGTAATACAGTTAGGCCCTAGGGGCCACGCAAACCATATACTAAAGAAGCGGTACAAGGACCACTGTCATGGAAATAGGATAGGCCTAGGCCTAGGGAATCGCTGGGGCTACACTACACTACGAAAGGTTAGGAAGTGGGAGGCCCACGGGATTCAGGTGCAGAGTGGAAACACTCACGCGTAATGCGTATAATCGATAGAAATAGTACAGTTCTGAAATAAGCAGTTTTAGGACACTTCTGGTATAGCTAGGAAGTCGAGACTCGGAAACTAGACCCTAGGATAGTCAATACCCTTGTGAGCACCGAAGTACCCAAGTTACCTAGCCCACGGGCTGCGGGTGCATAGGTGTGAACTTGCGTCGGGTTTCGTCGTGAACTTCTATGGATGCCTGAAGGAAAGTTGCTGACAGGCAGTCAGTGTAGAGTGTCCGGTGGATCCCAAGGACGGGATCAAGAAGAGAGGATACCTGCAAGCAGAAGGGACAGAGTCTGGGTCACTAGCCAGTGACCACTTGGAACCAGGAAGGAACCAGGCGATGTCGTGAAGATTGCAGGTGAAGAGGTGAAGCTTGTCGCAGCAGCCACGGGTACCAGGAGACGTCGAGGATGACCAGGACCAGGAGGCGAGCTGTCCCACGAAGGCTCTTGCTGTCGGCAGTGTCGAAGTCGAACTAGGACTCACCAAGCCTTGGCAAGCGGAACCCACGAAGAATGGAGGACTTGCTTCTGGTGCAGACCAGGAAGGTCTGGGGTGCTTCTCTTTTGCAGAGGAGCGGGAGCCAGTCTGGAGGAGCCAAACCAGCAGTGAAGATTCAAAGGTGTGTTGTCGCAAAGGCCGCTAGCCAACGGGCAAGCAACCGGACAGACGCGGCAAGAAGGAAAATGCAGAAGGGCCCCACGCAGGACTCGTGGAGTGTGGGGGGCTGATCTTCGGTGCAGATGGTGCTTGGGGTTGGGGCTTCTCAATCCCCGGTGCACAACTTCGAGGGTACCTCAGAAGCTGCGCTGGAAGATACTCGCCACTTTTCCCAGGTAGCCGGTCCCACGTCTCTCGTCGCCTCCACGGATCTCAGCTCGGCTGTGGATGTGGATCAGGGTCGGAGAAGTCTGGAAGTCAAGGCTCTGGTCAGGCTCTTCAGTCGGTCCCTCGTAGAACTTCAGCAAAGCAAAGGGTAAGTCTCTTGATGGTGCCTGTTTGCACAGGGTAGCCACTCCTTGGCCACAAGGGAGATTCTTCAGTCTTCTTCTTTCGTCGAATGTCGAAGGTCCAGAGTTTCTGTTCAAGTTGCAGGTTCAGGATAATCTAATCTCCTGGGGCCCAGCTACCACTCTTATACTAATCTGGGGGGCTGGGTTGCCTGCCAGGTCACGCCCTATGGGTGGGACCTGGGAGGGGGGTGGTTACACCCCCTTCCCTTTGTCCAGTTTCGCGCCAGGACTGGGGCTGGAGTGCCCCAGCACCGGTTTGAACTGGACTATGCATGGGACACCTTGTGTGCTCCAGGCAGTGTCTCGTTTCTTTCATCCCTCCCTTCCCCAATACACTAAAGTCTGTCTGGGGAGGTGCTAGCACCTCCCTAAGCAGGAAACCTATTGTCCAGGCCTCCCTGGCTGGGAGGGCTCCCAGCAGCAGGAGGTCAGACTTGTGTCTGTGGCAGCAGCATCCATTTTGTGATGCTGAGGCTTTGGTGAGAGTTAAACAGCAAAGTAGGATTTTAACATGTCTCTCCCTCGAGAAGGGAGGAATAATATCCTCATCACCAGAAATGGTATGGGGGTATTATTCCAAAGTGTTAGACACCTTACACGACATGTTTTGATAAAGCCAAACCATAGTTACCATAACCGTTTAAGATTATAAGGTACTTTAAGAGTATATGGTAGGCTATATCATAGAACAGCTATAAGGACATGGTTCCGAAAGCTGCAGACAGGCTCAGCTCATGCTAGAGCACCATCTCACATGTTACCAAGCACTCTGCCTCCAGGATTGTTAAGGCCTACCATAGGAGTGACTGATAGGTACACATGTGTCTATATATAAGGGTAGATATAGGTATACTATATCTAAGCAAGGGGTGATTACATGACCTTGCCCCAGCTGAGTGATCAGCCAGTTGTGTCTGATTGGAAGGCCAGACCAGGGGTGGCATAATACATGCTGCAGCCCCTGGGAGGCCTAGGGTACACCTATGCCCTGGGTACCTAGGGTACACTGTACAGGGTCCAATAAGGTGATCCTTACCAATTGGGTATGTACCTAGGGTACATGGAGTCCATTTTAAAGAGAGAGCAGACAGCCTGAGACCCTGAATGGCAGGATCTCAGGCCAACTAAGTCGAAAAACCAGCTAGACACTAGGCAAACAGTTGGGGGTAACCATAGTCAGATATTCACCTTCCTACACAACCCCCCCTCCCCCCAAACGAAAGGAGATAAGGCTGGCCTTGACAAGGTAAGCCTATATTTCCTAAGTGGCCATATAAGGAAGAACCAGCACTGGCATGGTTACCCCCTGTCTCATGGTCCACTAAGCAATCCCTCACCCTAAAGGTGTCATAGGGTCTCCACCATAGGGAATCTCTACCTTTGGTGTGTCTTTGCAAAGTAAAAGGCTGGGGTTGAGATGGAGTACTGAAGTGAGTGTCCTCAAAGTGAGGCCTCAGCTTCCTCCAATCATCCTCCACCATGGATGCCTTTCTTTCTTTAACTGAGTTGCACTGTGCTCTCAGGGTCAGCCTCTTGCTACCTAAAGCTGGAGGCTGGGTCCCTTTTGTGGGCTTACTGGTGGGACAGGTCAGGTTTGGGGCCCTAAGGTCCCATGTTTGCCTGTGCCCAACAGAATCCCTCTGGGGGAGGCCCCTAACTACCTGTAAAGGAGATCCCTCAGGAATGTTTTTAACCATCACCTGGCTAGGGCTACTAGCCAGGCAATCCTCATTCTTTTGATGGGGGGTTCTTGTGGACAGGGGCCCCCTTGGGGTCCACTGGCCTCCCTGACCTCTGCAGCCCTGGGTTGACTGAGGCAGGGTAGAGAGAGGCAGGCTACCTGCACCAGACTGGGTCCCACCTTGGAAGGGGCCACTGACATCAGAGGCTCTGCCAGGCCAGGCCTGGCGACCACTGGGGCAGTTCCTTCACAAGGGGTGAGGTCAGATCCCTGAGGAGGCTGACCTTTTCCTAATGTCTGGGGAGAGGGAGACTTTTCTTCCTCCCCACTACTCTCTGTTTGTGTGGAGTGGTCCATAGTTTCAGGTTTCACTACACCTATGTCAGTCTGAGTATGGACTGAGACTATTACAGTCCTGCCAACCTTTTCAGGGAGGCACTCAGTTTGGGTTTGAGCTGTGACTGTCACAGGTCTGCCAATCTCTACAGGGAAGTCTGTCTCTGCCTGGGCTGTGGCTACCACTGCTCTTCCAACCTTTTCAGGGAGGAAATCTACTTGTACAGGGGTTGTGGCTGGCACAACCCCACTACCCTTTTGTGAAAGGCCTACCGTTTTAGAATGGGTGTCTTGTTCAACTCCAGCCCAAGCTGAGAGTTCTAAGTCATTCCCCAGTAAGCAGTCTACAGGCAAGGTTGGGGACACTGCCACCCTTTTAGGGCCAGTGACACCTCCCCAGCTGGGACATACCTCTGCCATGGGATGACTGTTCTGTTTGCCATCAATGTTAGTTACCTGGTATGAGAAACCAGGCAAAAGCTGCTCAGAGGGAACTAGCCTATGGGCCACCATAGTGATGCTAGCTCCAGTGTCTCTGTAGGCCTCAGCTTTTCTACCATTGATGTAGGGCTCCTGTCTGTACCTACTCAAAGTGTTGGGACAGGCAGTGAAGTTGGCAAACCCCATGCCACCATCACAGACAAGAGTAGCTGCTGTAGGGGAATTGGCTAAGCCAGGGTCCCCCTGTGTTCCCCAAGAAAACCCAACCAAATTTTTGGGGGCACTCCCACCACCTGGGGGATTACTGCTGACAGTAATAGGTGGTGTTACAGGAGTAATTGGAGGAACAGTTTTGTTTTTAGCCTTTGGGCAACTGCTGTCAGTTTTCCAATGCCCAGGAGTTTTACACTCATGGCAGTAAGGCTTTTTAACTGTGGTAGAGGAGGGAGCTTGGGACCCACCACCCTGTGTGGAGTTTTGGGGCCCTGAGGAAGATTTTTCTTTTGTTTTATCCCCACCCTTTTCTTGAGGCTTGGTGGTATCTTTCTTTTGGTCACCACCCTGATTTTTAGGCCTAATCCTGGTCCTGACCCATTTATCTGCCCTCTTTCCCAATTCTTGGGGAGAGGTCAAATCTGAGTCTACCAGGTGTTGATGGAGAAGCTGGTTTTGACAATTATTAAGGATCTGCTCCCTCATAATCAAGTTGTACAATCCTGTATAGTCCTGCACCTTGCTGCCAGTCAACCAACCTTCCAAAGCCTTAGTGGCACAATCCACAAAATCAGACCAGTCCTGTGTCTGTGTCTTCTGGGTGTCTCTGAACAACAACCTATATTGCTCAGTGGTTAAGCCAAACCCATCTATCAGAGCACTCTTCAGGACTTTGTAATTGTTAGCATCCTCATCACTAACTGTGAGGAGCTTGTCTTTACCTTTGTCAGAAAAGAAGAGCCACAAGATAGCTGCCCACTGACTCTGGGGTACCTGCTGTACTTTGCAGGCCCTCTCCAAAGCAGTCATCCACTTGTGGATGTCATCCCCATTCTTGTATGGGGGGTCTATCTTGCTTAGGATTCTATGGTCATAAGACCTATCCCTATCTCTAGGAATGTTGCTGCCACCAGTGGGTTCTGACCCACACAATTTATGCTCTCTGGCCAGAGCAAGCTTCTCTTTGGCAAGGGCAAGTTCTTCCCTTTCAATCCTCAGATTGGCTTCCCTCATTCTGGCCTGATGCTCTCTCCTCTGGGGGGAAGTTATCCCCCTGTGGGATGAAGCATTGGAGCTTCTTGAGTGATAGGAGTGGAAAGAGTCCCCTGAGGGAGATCTACCGCTCCTATCTCTCTTTTTAAGATTACTTGGGGGCCTGTAAGGGAAGCTCCCATGCAAGCTCCCATGCAAGCTTAAGTTAGCCTGACTAAGTCTTCTGACTGGGGTCTTGCTACCTCCCTCTTCCTCTGAGGTCTCTTCTAACTCATCTGTATCAGTTAAGTCAGGGGTCTCTTCTGTGGAGGGGAGGCCCTTATCTACAGCTATGGCACCATACTTGGCAGCTCTTTCAGCATCATAGGCCTCCAGAAGCTCCACTAGCTGTCTAAGGGTAGGGTTGGAACCCTGTTTTAATCTCCTGGAGGTACACAGTTGTCTCATCTCCTGGAAAGTGAATGCATCATATCTAGAGGGAATCTGTCTAGGATTCTCCTCTCCTGAGGGAGTATCAGTGTGATCTCCATTCAGGGACATGATTCTAGTGAGGGTGTGGTGTGTGCACCTACCTACACTAGTTGTATCCACTAAACCTCTCTAGTAGTTGTAGTCAGGGTGTGCTAGGCCCTACAACCTACAACAACTAAGTCCAGTAGGACTTAAGTATTTATAATCTATGTTATATGTACCTAAACAATATCTTATGTGATCTTTCAATTTAGTATCTTAAGATTACAATGGTATTACAACAGCAAGCTCAGATATTACAACAGCAAGCTCAGATCCCCACCGCTGCTCATCAATGTGAGAAGTTGGCCTGATGTATGATGTCACTAGTTCTAGTGTACACCTTATATCAGTCCAAACAACCCTTATGGTGATTGGTTGTAAAGTCAACCTTATAGACCAGCTATCCTAGTGGTAGCATGGACAAGAGCAGTCTTAGGCTAAACTCTGAATGGCATGTGAAGCCAGCTGTTATACCATATATAATCCCTTGAATACCAAATGAAAGGACACCACAACAGATATATATATAAAATAAAGTGTATTTATTCTAGTCAAACCCTCAGCACTCTTTATGAGATTCGAGGTAAGTACAACACAGTCTTATTTAAGCATACATTAAGTCACACAGGTAAGTAATACAGTTAGGCCCTAGGGGCCACGCAAACCATATACTAAAGAAGTGGTATAAGGACCACTGTTACGGAAATAGGATAGGTCTAGGCCTAGGGAATCGCTGGGGCTACACTACACTATGCAAGGTTAGGAAGTGGGAGGCCCACGGGATTCAGGTGCAGAGTGGAAACACTCACGCGTAATGCGTATAATAGATAGAAATAGTACAGTTCTGAAATAAGCAGTTTTAGGACACTTCTGGTATAGCTAGGAAGTCGAGACTCGGAAACTAGACCCTAGGATAGTCAATACCCTTGTGAGCACCGAAGAACCCAAGTTACCTAGCCCACGGGCTGCGGGTGCATAGGTGTGAACTTGCGTCGGGTTTCGTCGTGGACTTCTATGGATGCCTGAAGGAAAGTTGCTGACAGGCAGTCAGTGAAGAGTGTCCGGTGGATCCCAAGGCCGGGATCAAGAAGAGAGGATACCTGCAAGCAGAAGGGACATAGTCTGGGTCACTAGCCAGTGACCACTTGGAACCAGGAAGGAACCAGGCGATGTCGTGAAGATTGCAGGTGAAGAGGTGAAGCTTGTCGCAGCAGCCACGGGTACCAGGAGACGTCGAGTACGACCAGGACCAGGAGGCGAGCTGTCCCACGAAGGCTCTTGCTGTCGGCGGCGTCGAAGTCAAACTAGGACTCACCAAGCCTTGGCAAGCGGAACCCACGAAGAATGGAGGACTTGCTTCTGGTGCAGACCAGGAAGGTCTGGGGTGCTTCTCTTTTGCAGAGGAGCGGGAGCCAGTCTGGAGGAGCCAAACCAGCAGTGAAGATTCAAAGCTGTGTCGTCGCAAAGGCCGCTAGCCAACGGGCAAGCAACCGGACAGAAGCGGCAAGCAGGAAAATGCAGAAGGGCCCCACGCAGGACTCGTGGAGTGTGGGGGGCTGATCTTCGGTGCAGATGGTGCTTGGGGTTGGGGCTTCTCAATCCCCGGTGCACAACTTCGAGGGTACCTCAGAAGCTGCGCTGGAAGATACTCGCCACTTTTCCCAGGTAGCCGGTCCCACGTCTCTCGTCGCCTCCACAGATCTCAGCTCGGCTGTGGATGTGGATCAGGGTCGGAGAAGTCTGGAAGTCAAGGCTCTGGTCAGGCTCTGCAGTCAGTCCCTCGTAGAACTTCAGCAAAGCAAAGGGTAAGTCTCTTGATGGTGCCTGTTTGCACAGGGTAGCCACTCCTTGGCCACAAGGGAGATTCTTCAGTCTTCTTCTTTCGTCGAATGTCGAAGGTCCAGAGTTTCTGTTCAAGTTGCAGGTTCAGGATAATCTAATCTCCTGGGGCCCAGCTACCACTCTTATACTAATCTGGGGGGCTGGGTTGCCTGCCAGGTCACACCTTATGGGTGGGACCTGGGAGGGGGGTGGTTACACCCCCTTCCCTTTGTCCAGTTTCGCGCCAGGACTGGGGCTGGAGTGCCCCAGCACCGGTTTGAACTGGACTATGCATGGGACACCTTGTGTGCCCCAGGCAGTGTCTTGTTTCTTTCATCCCTCCCTGCCCCAATACACTAAAGTCTGTCTGGGGAGGTGCTAGCACCTCCCCAAGCAGGAAACCTATTGTCCAGGCCTCCCTGGCTGGGAGGGCTCCCAGCAGCAGGAGGTCAGACTCGTGTCTGTGGCAGCAGCATCCATTTTGTGATGCTGAGGCTTTGGTGAGAGTTAAACAGCAAAGTAGGATTTTAACATGTCTCTCCCTCTAGAAGGGAGGAATAATATCCTCATCACCAGAAATGGTATGGGGGTATTATTCCAAAGTGTTAGACACCTTACACGACATGTTTTGATAAAGCCAAACCATAGTTACCATAACCGTTTAAGATTATAAGGTACTTTAAGAGTATATGGTAGGCTATATCATAGAACAGCTATAAGGACATGGTTCCGAAAGCTGCAGACAGGCTCAGCTCATGCTAGAGCACCATCTCACATGTTACCAAGCACTCTGCCTCCAGGATTGTTAAGGCCTGCCATAGGAGTGACTGATAGGTACACATGTGTCTATATATAAGGGTAGATATAGGTATACTATATCTAAGCAAGGGGTGATTACACGACCTTGCCCCAGCTGAGTGATCAGCCAGTTGTTTCTGATTGGAAGGCCAGACCAGGGGTGGCATAATACATGCTGCAGCCCCTGGGAGGCCTAGGGTACACCTATGCCCTGGGTACCTAGGGTACACGGTACAGGGTCCAATAAGGTGATCCTTACCAATTGGGTATGTACCTAGGGTACATGGAGTCCATTTTAAAGAGAGAGCAGACAGCCTGAGACCCTGAATGGCAGGATCTCAGGCCAACTAAGTCAAAAAACTAGCTAGACACTAGGCAAAAAGTTGGGGGTAACCATAGTCAGATATTCACCTTCCTACAGCGACTCCATGGGCGGTGGCCAGATGCCCTCAGCAGTCAAAGTCTTTCAGGCGCTGGCTCGGGCGAGGGTTCGGTCTCAGGCTGTACCTTTGGGGGCAGCCCCGCAGCCGCGGGGTGCTGGGAGTCTCGATCTCTGGCGCTGGGCCGGACAGCATCCCGGTGATCATCTCTGTGGTCTCTGGTGCTGGAGTGTTGGTACCATCCGGTTGTTGATCAGCGGGCCTCCCAGGGTGTGCTGTCCGGACTTCTTTGAACCATGACACATTCCGGTACACCTCCTCACCTCCTCTTTGAGCGGTTTACCATGGTCCCCCGGTTTGCGGTGACTGTCCAGGTCCCCGGTTCGTAATTCGTTTTGAACTTCCCTCCAGGGCGACGGTCTCGCAGAAGGACGGTTGTCCCAGTGCAGAGTGTTCTTGGTGTGGCCCGGCGACGGAGGCTTACTTGTTGGGTCCGGCGGGCTCTCCGGTCTTGCGTGTTCTCGGCCTCAAAAGCTGGTGGTGACCACCCCGGGCAGGTTGGAAGTAGATCTCTATGGAGCATCAGTGCCCACAGGCTCCTCTGGATGGTGCAGTGGGGTGTGCTCCAGTATTCCCGCAAGAATTCATGGAGCCTCTTTTCCGGGTCCACTTGTTTGACTCCCGCTATTCGAAACATCTCGTTTAGCGTGCGCATAAAGCGTTCAACGTCGCCATTGGCTTGTGGCCACTGAGGGGTCACTCGTCGGTGGCGTATTCCTCTCTGTCTTAGGAAAGTGGCAAACTCGGCACCTTGAAATGGTGGTCCATTGTCCCCGCGGACCTCGTGGGGGAACCCAACATAGCAAACACTTTCTCTAGGATAGGTCCCACATGGTTAAACGCCGTGGAGGCAATTGGCTCTACTATGGGGTACTTCGAGAAGGCGTCTACTAGTACTAGCGTGTGCTTCCCTCCAGGGAAGCTCCCGAAGTTTATGCTCACTCAGGATCAAGGGACAGTGCACGCGTCTTCGGTGATCACCAGAGCCGGTCTTTCTGGGCCACTGGTCACTTGGCACAGCGGACAGCGCCGGACATATTCTTCCACCATTTTGTCTAGCTCTGGGAACCAAACCTTCTCTCTCATTCGTGCCTTCATTTTGGTTATTCCTTGATGTCCTTCGTGGGCCAATTGAGTCACTCTGTGTTTCAGGGCCTGCGGTATTACTAGCCTGGACGCTCTTAGCAAGATCTCGTCCCTTGTGGCGCTGAGTTCGCTCCGTATCTGCCACATCTTCGTCAGGTGTCCATGCTCTTCTTGGCTCCAGGAGTTGGCTTGCCGCAGGTAGTTTGCCCATGATCCTTCTTGGACTGCTTGCAGAGTTCTGGTATATACTGCATCAGTGGTGGCCGCTTCCTTGACGTCTTCCAGGGTCATGTTCTGGGGACAGGCTGCAGTAGATACCAAGTGAACGTAGTGTTCCGTGTCTTCTGTGTTGTCCTGTGCCTCGGCAGGAATGGGGTGTCTGGACAAGAAGTCTGCAGGGTATTTGGCTCCCGGCCGGTATACCACTTCCATTTCGTACGGCTGTAGCTGCACCGCCCATCTCTCGATACGCGGACGGGGGTGAGGCGCCGTCCCTTTGAAAAGCGGAACTAGGGGCTGGTGGTCGGTGACCACTGTGAATGGCTGTCCTTTTAGGTATAGATAGTAGTGGTTGCACGCCCACATTATGGCCAACGCTTCTCGCTCGACTTGGGCGTATCTTGTCTCTGTGGATGTTAGGGACTTGCTGGCAAATGACAGGGCCGCCCAGCGGCCAGGTTCGTGTTCTTGGGCTAGTACCGCGCCGAGCACTACTGGGCTTGCATCGACGAGCACTTCCGTTCTTTTAGCCGGGTCGAAGTATGCCAGCGTGGCTTCTCCCAAAAGGGCATCCTTTATTCCTTGAAATGCTCTTCTTTCGGTCCCCATTGCCACTTTGCCTCTGCCCTCGTGAGGGCCCGCAGGGGTTCCCCCCTGGTGGCCAGTCCTGGGATGAATCTCCCGCAGTACGTAGCCATGCCTAGAAAGCTACGCACTTCCGTTGGTGTTGTCGTTGTGGGCGCGTCTTTGATGGCCTGCTATTTCCTCGGGTCTACTTGGATGCCTTCTTGGTTGAACACGTACCCAAAGAACTCCAGGGACGGCTGGAAGAACTGGCATTTGTCTTTGTGTAAGGTTGCTCCGTGTTCACTGAGGGATTCAGCGTGTTGCGGAGATGTTTGTAGTGATCGGCAGCCGTCGCTGAGTGTATTAAAATATCATCGCTAACATTTAGCACTCCCGGTAAGCCTGACAGCATTTCTCGTATCGTGTTTTGGAACACTTCTGCCGCTGAAGATATTCCGAAGTTGAGTCTTTTGTATCTTCGTAATCCTAGATGGGTGCTAAAGGTGGTGATGTAGCGGCTTTTTATGGACAACGGAAGCTGGTCGTATCCGGTGTTCAGGTCAATTTTTGAGAACCATTTTGACCCATTCACATGCGCGATGATGTCATCCATCATTGGCGTGATGTGACGTTCCCTTCGTATCACTTTGTTCGGCAGCCTCATGTCGATACAGAGGCGTATGGCTCCTGGCTGTTTTGGCTTTTCCGTGATGACCATCGGTGACACCCAGTGCGTCGGTCCTGACACTTTCTCGATTGCGCCTTGTTTTTCCAGAGTCTCTAACTCTTTTTCCACTAGCGGCCGCAGGTGGAATGGGATTCTTCCATGCCGCAGCGCGACTGGGGCAACTGTTTTGTCGATGTGTAATTTGACAGGGTCACATCTGATGCGTCCGAGCCCCTGGAACAATTCCGGGAACTGACTAAGTAGCTCCTCCACTTGGTGAGACTGGATTCTCCTTGCGAACGAAATAAGTCCGAGATCTTCTGCAGTGTGGCTGCTCAGTAAAGTGTCCGCTTCCCTGTCGATGACGTGGATTGTTGTTGTCACTTCGAGGCCGTCTGCCTTGATGGGAACTGTGATCTTCCCTTTCAGCGGGAGAGGAGTGTCCGCCCCGTAGGCGTAGATTCTGGTCTTGGATGGCGTCACCGGTGGGCATGGCCGTAGGCGGCGGTACTGTTGGAGGCCCATGACGTTAACTGTCGCTCCAGTGTCAATGACTGCCTTTATTTCTGTTCCCGCCACATGAATCATGCACGTTGGCTGGGGCCTGCGGCGTTGCTTGAGTTCCCGCGCAAACGAGATCAGGTATGCTTCTCCGTCATCGTCGTCTGAAGAGTCTTCACTCGGTTCTTGGTATCTCCTGCCCTTTCTTTGTGTGTCTTCCGGTGGCGTCGATTCTGTCACTGACAGTTGTCGTACTGCCCGCGTTGGGGGTCTTTGGTTCCGGAAGTCACGACCTTTGGCGCGCCTCCTGCACACGGTGGCAAAGTGGTTGGGTATTCCGCAGTTGGCGCATGTCTTTCCTTGCGCGGGGCAGTCTTTTGCGGCATGTGGTTCATGTCCACAGTATCCGCACCTTTGCTTGGACCTTTCCGGCTTCGGTCTTTTGAACGAGTCCCCTCTTTGCCTGGCCTGTATGGCGTCTACACGCTCCGTCTTGATATTGTCGGACCGTCCTTGGGGCTTGATTAGCGCTTGGTCCATCTCGTTCGCTCTGGCTGCTGACATGTCATGTGATCTCGCCAGTATTAGCATGTCTTCGAGCGCGATTATCGGTTGCCGCAGAATGAGCCCCCTCAGCGTCTTATCCCGACACCCCTGGATCAGGTGTGCACGGATCACTTTCAGTTGGTCATCTTCCGTGCATGTGCTGGCGAGCTCCCGAAGGCGTGCATAGAATGCGTCCATTGACTCTCCCTCTCTCTGCCGTGCTTGGCGTAATTTGAACCGTTCGAAATCTGGGTTCAACTGCGGGTCAAAATGGGTGTCTAGCGTGGCTGCCGCCGCATTATAATCAGCCGCAGCTCCTGTGTTGGGCAGGTGTTTGAACAGTTTGAAGATTTCGTCCCCCGCATAGTGCAGTAGCAGGGATCTTTTTATTGCCTCATCTGTCTCCCGGGTTACAATGAAATAGTTGTTAAGGCGCTCTATCCAGATATTCCATCAGGGAGAGGCTGTTGCGGGGTCTTCCAGTTCACTGAACGGAGGTAGGACCCCTGATGCCGCATGTTGGAATGGTACCGGTGCCGCCGGTTGGCCTGGTGCTCCCCCCTGGTCGTCGTCCCCTATAGCACTTGTTGTCCGAAACCACTGGGTATGTTAGGGCAAACGACTTACTCCTCCCGTGCCTGATGGCTCCCGCAGAGGTGGAGGTACAGGGCGGATGGCCCATCTCCTTGCTGTGTGGGCGTGTGGCGATGTGGGCCTTTTCCAGTGGGCGCAGGCAGTAGCTCCGCAGGGCGTGTCTTGTAGGCATGCGTGCCTATCCCCAGCTCTCCTGTGACAATCACCCACCATGCAGGGGCCTCCTGCCCAGGCTGTTGTGACAATGCCCTTACTCTTTCTGATGCTGGGCTAGCCTCGTGTGCAGTTCCCCTGTGTGTCTCTCGCGCTGCTGGGGCCTTGTGCAGGGTTGTCTTGGTGGCTTTGTTGTGCTTTCCCCCTTTGCTGCTGTTGTAGCTGAATATGACGGATGAGGGCGTGGAGGTGCACTCACCGTATTCTTCCTTGTTGCCTGTGAGTCGGCCGGGTGTTCTTTCGCTTGGCCCGGAATGCTAATTATCCGCTCCGTTTATTTTTCTTTTCCGTCCGGCCTCGCGGTGATGTGCGGGCCGGCCGGTGCGCGGGTCCCGATATCCCACCCTCGTCACCAGTGATGCGTGCTCTCTTTGGGCCTTGAATTACTTAGCACGCGGGCATGGGTCGCGGCGCTAACAAAGATGAGGCTCACACGCGGATACTCTGGGGAGTGACCTCGCCCCCGAGCGGGCGGTCCCTTTTATTAATACCCCGCAGGCCACTCCTTGCCTGCGGATGCGGTGCCGTGGTCGGGTCATACACTAGACCGCTAACTATTACAAAAGAGAATTAAACTTGCTTTGGTTAAGATGTCCAACTCTATTGCTAACCTTTTAAATTTTCTGAGGCGATAGAGAACTTGGGAGCGGCGTCTCAGGCGTAGAGTCTCTCCCTTCCTCTGTGCGGTAATATTTAAGTGCACCTAAGGGGTGGCACAAGGTGAATGTAAGTAAGGCACAGTTACGCGTCATTCCTATATCAAACTGCGAAATATCGCAGTGAGTTACCTGTAGGTTTCTTGCGATCTGGGTCCCTCCATGGTGGCAAGATGCACAGCGTGACAACTCAAATTAATAGCAACTCTCCAGCCTGGGCGTCTTGCCGAACGTGCATAGGCGGTTGCAGGTGATGTTGTCACGGATATAGAAAGCGGACTCTTGTTGTTCCAAGGTGGCGAACAAGCTATGAATAGACTGATTTGCATAAGGCTGGGTCCAAACTGGAATGGCATGGTGAGCGGAAAAACGATGGATTTAGGCCCAGATCCCTGTACTAGGATGAATGTATTGACATTGTTCTGCATTCTGTCCATCAATTGTTCTTTAATCTATGAATAGCAGCACCATATTGAAATATAAGGTATCGCAGCGAACTAATAGTGCTGAGAGGCCCTAATAAATATCTATGGCTATGACCAAAATAGGACAATAGATAATTAATTATACCTTTTACGAACCTTGGGGAAGATAAGGCCAGGTTTTTTCCTAATAATAGAGAATAGGTACCGATAGACTGTGCCTTGATATAATCTTGATATATTACGTTCTGAGTATACTGTGACCCCGTTGTCTTAACATAACTTTGCTAATGGAAGGAAAAAGAGAAAACCAAAGATCCTAATGTCTAAGGGTAATGACCCTCAGATGCTGAATAAAGTATGACCATATTGATGTGACACCTACAATTAATACAATCAGAAGAACAAAAAAAGTGAATTACAGATTTATTTACAATTAAGAGATTTTATCGTAAGATTATTAGATAACAATAATCTAAAAAATTATAGGTGCTGTGGCAATCTTCTCTTTAACATGACGAGTTTATAGTGAGTTGTAACGTAATACTAGCTTTCAGTAAGGGGGTCCGAAAATAGAATGAAGATAGTAAGTATCCAGATTGGGTGAAAATAATATAGAATCACAGAAAGAAGTTTACGAGCTCTCTATACTGTGTGTTGAGTATTTTAGATGTTAAAATTAATCGCCTGATCCCAGGGAATTTCCTGATTGAGACCGGAATTTGTCGTGTCTAGAATAAAAATCTAGTACACCTCCCTTTTCTTTCTTATTGCCTCACTAGATACCCAATTTACTCAAATCTTTCTCCAGAATGTACCAGCGTATATCAACTGGAGTGTGGCCTTTCTCTATATAGTGTTGTACTAATGGAGCTGACAACCTTTTAGTTCTGATGGAAGATCTGAGTTCAGTGAGACGTGTTTGGCATGACCTAGCAGTTTCGCCCACATAGCCCATGTTACAGGGGCATAGGAGTAAATAAATAACATCTTTCGTTTTACAGTTGGTAAGGCACGTTGGTTGGATAAGATGACCTTTGAATTGAATGGAGGAGGCTTCGATGGCAAAGGGGCAGATTTTGCATGTACTACATTTGTAATTACAAGTCACTGGTTGTGTACTTTGTAGAGATATTTGTGACACCACGTTGGTAGTTCTCATTCTTGAATGTACAACATGATCTTTCAGATTTTTGTTTCGCCTATAAGCGAATAAGGGCTTAGGTAACTTGTCAGATTTCAATTTGTTGACATTCAAGATATGCCAACTGGAGCACACTGCTTGCCGTAGTCTTTCATTCATCATGGAATGACGTGTAACAAAGACAATGGAAGACTTGTTTTTTTTGTAGAGCTGGTAAGTAAATGATGTCTATCATAATATCGTGCACGTTTCATGGAGTCCCTAACTAACCTTTTCAGATAGCCTCTTTTAAGGAATTTATCTCGCATGACAATGGCTTTTATGTCAAAGTCTTTGATATTCGAACAGTTACGCCTGAGGCGTAAAAATTGTCCAAATGGGATGCAATTTTTGGGGGCGGGGGTGGAAGGTTTCATAGTGGAGCAGTGTGTTCCACACTGTTGGCGTGGTGTATAGATCCACAGCTAATGCTCCTATCTCCTTTTTAATTATCATGTCCAGAAATTCTACCTGATCGTTACTAACATGACTTGTGAAATGTATGTTGTTATCACACAAGTTGATCCATGCCAAAAATTGCATTAAGTTTTCTTCCTTGTCTGTCCAAATGAAGAAAATGTCATCTATATATCGCGACCATTTGGTCACTGATTCGAAAAATGGTGCTATCTCATTATAGATGAACATTTTCTCAAAAAATGACATGTAGATATTGCCCACCGTTGGGACTCCTTTTATCTGTTTGTAGAGTTTGTTGTTAAACTCAAATACATTCTCTTCAAGCACCACTTTAAGACATTCTATTATGAAGATTTTTGGACAGATGACATTATATTCATTGATGAACCAACCAACTGCTTGTAATGCTCCTAGTGTAGGTATATTACTATATAATGCTTCAATGTCCATTGTCACCATGAATTGGGGGTTGGCCTGAAACTCAGAATTTTCTATGAGGTTGATGATATGCCTGGTGTCTTGGACATACGCCCAGGTGTGAGACATGCGAGGGCACAGGAATACGTCAATGTATTTAGAAAGAGGTTCTGTTGCAGTACCTGACAGATGGTCTGTATGGCGGGTCCACTTGGTTTTTGTGAATCTTTGGGACTCCGTAAATACAGGCGATTTTTGGATTTGTACATTCAAGTATTTTCATTCTTTGTCACATATATGGTTGTCTTTCAAGGCTTTTGTTGTTAACCTATTGATTTAGTGGCAAGCACACATGGTGTGAGATGCTGCCTGATCTTGCTACTCTCTAAGTTACGCTCTGCACTGTGTTTGATTGTAATTATTCTTGTGCCTGTGTACTTTGGCAATTTCTGAGCCTGTCACTGGAATTGTATTCAAATTGGTTTAACATTGATTTTAAACTTATAATTTGACTTACTTGATACTTAAACTTTAAATGTGCACTCGTCGCCTGCTCCTCGGTCCACCACAGCTGCCTGTGCTGAGTGCCAGGGTGGTCGAGGGGGGATTTACCCGATTCCCCTCACTTCCTCCGGGCCTTTCAGGCTGCCATCTTGCTAGGGTGACGTTCTAGTCTCCCGAGTTTGCAATTAGAGCCTGCATACATTAGGGGATAATGGCACGACGCGCAGCACATGTGTGCAGTGGGCTCGCCAAAGGCATGCCGAAGGCAAGCACGTCTGCGCCTGTCCACTTCCGGGCAGCGGCCAGGGCCAGCCATGCTGCCCAAATTCCTGGGGGTCATATACACTGTTGGACTTGTGATTAACTCTTGTCCCTCAAGCCACCCACTTGTCAGAACCCGATAATCCCGGTGTTACGGGACCCGGATGAGTGCTACTCTTGCCCCTCTTGCAAACATCTCCTTAATCCCAGGTCTGACTACAGGCAGGACAAGGTCCTACGGGTAACCTTTCCAAAGCCTCCCAGGTCCATTAATGTAAAGGCCTGCCTTATTAAACTGCAGATACCTGCCAAAACATGCCTTAGACATTCATCAGTCTAGATAACAACTGGGACCTCATTTTCCTGACTGAGACATGGCTCCGGGAAGATTCAAATCCAGGGTTGTGGCATAGTTTGCGCTCATAGACAAGACAATAGACCAGGTGGAGGGCTAGCGATTATCTATAAAGATACTTGTGAGATCGCGACTCCCAAATTTGACAAGATAGGCAATATTGAAGGTCTCCCCTTCTGTATTAAACTGTCCGCCTCAATCTCCTACTCGGGGCTCCTCCTTTATAGACCCTCGAATTGCTGTCATAGCTCCTTCCTCACCCTAGTGGATCATATTGCCCAGGCTAGCATGCGCTACTCTAATTTCACCCTCCTGGGCGATCTTAATCTTATTGTCAACAATCCATCTTGCTCTCATAGCGCAAAGTTTATTTCTGCACTCGCAGGCTGCAATTTGATCCAACTAGTGTCCTCCCCAACTCATAAAGCTGGTCATATATTAGACCTTATTTGTTTGAATATACCAGCCACCTCTGTTCATACCTCTGAACCGGTCATCTGGTCAGACCATTTCCTGATTCCTTTTCAGGTACACCTGACTGGTGAGCTAAGGGTCACGTCCCAGCTGAATTACTTGATAAGGAATTGGAGTAGGGTCTCTCTAGAGTCCCTTACCACCCTCCTGAAAGATTCTGAGCCTTCCTCATCTAATAATCTCGATAACAGTATCATAAACCTTAATGCTTTCGTCAGTGACACCCTCGATATAATTGCGCCCCGAAGGCCTGTTACTTCTGCTCGAACCTGCCATTGTGCTCCATGGTTCTCAGCGATTATCTGAGCTAAAAAAAGTGAATGTAAAAGACTGGAGCGCAAATGGAGATTATGGTACGCACCGTACATACACGGGTGGGGGTACGACTCGAACGTACACGGGTGTACATACACGGGGGGGTTCGACACGTACTCGGGTGTACATACACGGGGGGTTCGACACGTACTCGGGTGTACATACACGGGGGGTACAGTTCGACACGTACTCGGGTGTACATACACGGGGGGGTTCGACACGTACTCGGGTGTACATACACGGGGGTTCGACACGTACTCGGTAGTACATACACGGGGGGTACGGCGCGTACATGCGGGGGCTGGGGGGGTACGGCGCGTACATGCGGGGGCTGGGGGGGTACGGCGCGTACATGCGGGGGCTGGGGGGGTATGGCGCGTACATGCGGGGGCTGGGGGGGGTACGGCGCGTACATGCGGGGGCTGGGGGGGTGGTACGGCGCGTACCGGGCACCTGTTTGGACGTCTCCATGGTTGCTATTGGAGTTCGGTGCGGACGGTCTTTTAACCATACGGTTGTACATTCGGACGCCCGGGACGGATCGTGATTCCCCGGTCGGACTTCGCTTTTCACGTTTGTATGGTAAATCGTCCGAGGACGTGTCGGACACATTTTCCGACCCGAGGACGTGTGGGGAATAATTCCCAAGGCGGTTCATAATGACTTTTTACCATGCGAATCGTGATTGCCAGTTTGTACGGCACTTGTATGATTCGTACGGTAAAAAGACCGGATACGAGTCGTACGGGAAGTTTTTTTTACCGGATCGTAATTGGCACCTAAGTCAGTATCCGTAATACTCACCCGCGTATCAAAGAGGGCCTATGATCGCGCTGCTGGACCAATTTGGTATAATAAGACCTGCCGCAACGCTAAAACAAGCCTATTGATCTCCATCAAGGCGGGTTTGGGAAGCGAGGTAATTAGGGCCAAGAGATCTGCCTACAAAATTCTAACCAGCAACGCAAAAAAAGAATGGGAACACCTAAAATGGGAAACACTCTCTGCATCACTTGCCAGGGGCGACTCACGTAAATTCTGGCAAACTGTGAATACCGGCTCGATGGAATTGGCCACAGCACTGGAGCCGAACATTTCAGCCAGGGCATGGTCAGACCATTTCCAATCGTTATACCAACTACCGGATGGGGAATTGGCTGCTCCTCCCTTACCATTGGTTGATGACGCCATAGAAATGCCCTTGTTCACAATTAAGGAGGTTAGAGCAGCTATCGTTGGATTGGCATCGGGTAAGGCCCCTGACCTGGATGGTCTCTCGGGTGATCTTTTCAAGCAGGAGCCGGACGTCTGGACACCTTACCTAGCCCTATTATTTAATTCCATCTTGGGCGGTATGGAGGTTCCTGATACTTGGCTGGGCGCAGAGATCGTCCCTATCTATAAAAAGGGCTCACCTCTGCTCCCAGCCAACTACAGACCTATCAGTCTTATAGACGTCCCACAAAAAATCTTTGGCAGACTGATTCTGAACCGACTCCAGGTCTGGATTGATGACCACAACATACTGAGCCCCTTTCAAGCGGGCTTCAGGAGGGGTGTCTCAACGGTGGATCAAATTTTTAGCCTGAACCTTCTATATTGGAAGTCAGTAACAATCGAGGGGGGTAGCCTATACACGATATTCGTAGACCTCCAAGCGGCATTTGATTTAGTCCCTAGGGACAAATTATGGGCCGTCTTGGCGGCCTTAGGGGCCCCCGCTGACCTCCTCATAATCTTGAAAAAATTGCACCAGGGTAACTTTGCTAGGGTAAGGTGTGGCAGAGGAGGAACCCTCTCGGAGGGCTTTCCCGTTGACAGGGGGGTCAGACAGGGTTGTGTGCTTGCACCGACCCTTTTCTGCCTCTTTGTCAACGGGGTTTTTGGCCATCTAAACGAGCTAAATAATATTGATGCCCCTAGGTTGGCGGGCAGCAGGGTACCAGCAATTATGTTTGCAGATGATACCCTGCTGCTCTCCAAATCTCCTATGTGCATACAAAGGGTTCTCGATGGATTTGTCGACTTCTGTAAGTCGCATGGTTTGGAGATCAATACTACAAAAACTAAATATATGATCTTCAACCCGCCCGCTTTAACCCGACCGAGCCCTCGGATAGGGGCTTTCAGCCTTGAGAGGGTATATACCTTTGAATACTTGGGGGTCATTTTTAACCAATCAATGAAGTGGGACTCACACCAGACAAAAGTAAATTTGAAGCTAACGCAGATGACAGGCGCCATCTCCAGGATGTTGAGTGGGCTGAATTACAAACCATTTGGCCCTCGTCTCCACATTTATAAAACACAGGCTAGGGCGGCTGGGCTATATGGGGGTGAAATCTGGGGACACACATCCAATCAGAAATTACAGATTATTGAGAATAATTTCTTGAGGCAGTTTACAGCCCTACCGTCTAGCACACCATTATTACCTTTAAGACTTGATATGGGATTAAGACCCATTGTGGTGGAGCCTGGCCTTAAACCTTTAATTTTCTGGCGCAAATTATGGTGCACCCCAGAGCTTGAGAATTATAGATTGGAGTTACTAGAGATTTTGCGCCTTGTAAGAGCTGACCAAGTACCATGGCTATTGTACGTCAAACAATCCTGTGCGTCAATAGGTAGATCCGATTTGTGGTCCGACCCAGCCAATGCATGTTGCACGATTTCTCGTAAAACCATCCCACTGGCCTGCTGTGAGCACAATTTACGTGCTCTATATATGAAGGTTAGGGCTGGCTCTTTAACTGAGCACTTTCTGGGATTCAAAGATACGTACAATCGAGAAGTAGTCTTAGATGCTATTGAACCAACGCTAACCAGAAAACTTTACTTACAATGGCGTTATGGCACCCATTCCCCTAGGAGCTCATACCGCCAGTTGGTCACAATCACAATCAGCAACACAATGCCCAGCATGTGGCCATTCTTCTGAGTCCGAATTGCACATTATATTCTTCTGCCAAGCGTACCAAAGATCAAGGAGACACTGGCTCCTCCCACTTTTAAAAAACCTGGGCTTTAGGCAGCACATCCCAGCTTATAGAATTTTAAAAACTGATTTATCAGCACCTACAGTATTCGCAGTTGCGAAATTTTTAACAGCTATGTGGATTAGTCGTAATCGTTGCATAAAATCAAACATTGTGCTTGAACACGCTTCCCCATAGCTACGTCGCAATTTCTATCTGGTGCATTATAATATGTTGTGACCAATATGTACTTTTTATTGTATGCTTGTATTATTTCCTCTTTTATGGTCCTTGCGACCGAAATAAAGCTGATATGATTGAATAAGATTTCGGATTTCTTCGAGAAGAAAATAGCTCAGATTTATGCATCTTTCCCTGAAGCACACCCTCACTTTGGGGAGTAGCACCTGTGACACTCAGTCAGTGTTCTCGGAATTTGCTCCTATCTCGTTAGAAGCTTCCTTGGGGGAACTCCAGAAATATAAATCCGGGTCACCTGGCGATCCCTGGCCAGTGAAACAATATCGTGCCTTGGCTGAGCTGCTCAACCCTTTCTTGAACGCCATTTGGAATTTCTCGCTTAGACAGGGGATTTTTTCCTCGGCCTGGAAACATGCGTTTCTTCTTCCTATTTTAAAGAAAGCCAATGCTGACCCTGCAGTCACTTGTAATTATAGGCCTATTTCCCTGCTGCCTGCCCCTGCTAAAATACTAGAAAAGCGTACTACATGAATCCCAGTCCGGCTTCCACCCTGGCTTCAGTACAGAAACAGCGCTGATAAAGATGGCAGATGCCATTTGATGGGTGGTGGATGGTGGCTCCGCGGTCATGTTGGTGCTTCTCGACCTGTCAGCAGCGTTTGATACGGTGTCCCATTCCATCTTACTGGACCGTCTCAAGCGGTTTGGCATCCAGGGGACAGCGCTTGACTGGATCGTTTCTTACCTAGATGGCAGTGAACAACAGGTTTCAAATCATCGTTACACCTCCCCCGCAAAACCATGAAAGTGGGGGGTACCACAGGGATCGGCCTTGAGCCCGTTACTTTTCAACATCTATCTGACTCCGCTCGCAGAGCTCATTGCCGACACTGGGATCAAGGTGATATCTTACGCTGACGACACTCAACTGATGTTTACTTTCAGTGGAGTGTCGGCATCTTCTTTTGACTCTCTGAAAATGTGCCTAAAAACATCTCTGCCTGGATGAGCACTAATTTTCTAAAACTTAATGCTGACAAGACGGAGGTCCTGTTTTTTAATCAAGTGGTACTACCCTCTTCAGCTTTATGGTGGCCAGCTGAGTTAAGATCCCCCCCTACACCTAAGGATTCAGTCAAGAATCTTGGAGTCATGTAGGACAAAGATCTGTCCCTTGCTACCCATGTCCAACAGGTATCCACTAGGGGTGGGCGGAATTTACGAAATTAACTTTTGCAAATTATCGCGAAAATGTTTAAAATTATCGCAAACAAGCGGAAATATCGCGAAGATGCAGAAGTTTTTTTCCGGCATGTTCGCGAGATTTTCTGCATGGTTGCGGGTCGCCAACTTACCCATGTGGTTGCTTGCGGGCGCGGCCATCTTGTTTTGAGTTGTCTCGCGGTGCATGATCGCGAGAAGAAAGACGTGATCCCGCGACGCATGACGTCACTGCGGGCGCGAACTGACGCGAGACAGCGCAAATGGCTAAAAACAATACAACATCTCATGGAGAACGCGACCGGATCAAGAAAACTTGTCGGCAAACGCAGGGATTCAGGTAAGGCGATCGCGCGCGCGCGAGAATGTATTATTTTACAGCGCGAGCAAGAAACAAATTATCGCCAAGCTGCGGAAACCGGAAATTTTGACATTTTTGCGCTCTCCGCGGAACGCGAAAATGTAAAATTATCGCAATTTCCGAGAACGGAACGAAATTTTCGCCCAGGCCTAGTATCCACGGCCTGCTTTGGCAAGTTAAAAATCATCAGAAAATGTATTGACTTCTTGCCTGAGTCAGCACGCAAACTAATCGCTTTCCATCTTGATTATGCAAACAGTCTTTACATGGGTCTGCCTATTGGACCGATCCGGAGGCTCCAGATGATGCAGAATTCAGCAGCCCATCTGGTCTGCAAGGTTCCTCTTTGCAAACGCATTTCCTCTTACCTGAGGCAGCTACATTGGTTACCGGTGGCCCAGCGCTTGAATTTAAGGCCCTTACGTTTGCTTTTCGGGCACTTCAAGGTAGGGGGCCTAACTATTTGAGGAAGATTCTTCGCCCTTACCTGAAGAACAGATCCCTAACCACAAACATTACCTTACCACCCCCCCAGTTCACAAAGGCCAAAATGGGGGGTAGGACCTCTAAATGCTGGAATAACCTTCCTCCTCAATTGCGGGCATTGCAGTCCGAACAGGAATTTAGAAAGGCCGTGAAAACCTACCTCTTTAGTTGCAATGACTAAATGTATACTTACCGCTATCTCTACTTCTGTCTGTACTAGTGCCAGGACACCCTATTTGGGGTAGCTGTGCGCTTTATGAATATCTTTATTATTATAATTATCATCTTCTGTTTGATGTTTATGGCTTAGAGGTTCCGCTCTTGCTGCTACATGCTTGTTGCGCTTTCCTGCTTATTTTGCACATGTTTTTATCGCTCCACATACTTGCGCTTTAAAAATCGAATAAGAATCAATTTTATGAATTTTAGAATCCAATCGATTGCTGCTTTATCATATTGGGGACATTCCTGCTGGGGTACGCAAATAATTCACTTCCTGCTCTCCCGTGGTGCCGTCGAGAGCCGCCATCTTTTGCTCAGTGGCGGTCTAGCTCTTGGGCACACGGGACTACTTAGATGCACGCTGGACGGACGCTCATCGCTTAGAGGTTCCGCTCTTGCTGCTACATGCTTGTTGCGCTTCCCTGCTCATTTTGCACATGTTTTTATCGCTCCACATACTTGCACTTTAAAAATCGAATAAGAATCAATTTTATGAATTTTAGAATCCAATAGATTGCTGCTTTATCATATTGGGGAATTCCTGCTGGGGTACGCGAATAATTCACTTCCTGCTCTCCCGTGGTGCCTTCGAGAGCCGCCATCTTTTGCTCAGTGGCGGTCTAGCTCTCGGGCACACGGGACTACTTAGATGCACGCTGGATGGACGCACATCGCTTAGAGGATCCGCTCTTGCTGCTACATGCTTGTTGCGCTCCCCTGCTTATTTTGCACATGTTTTTATCGCTCCACATACTTGCGCTTTAAAAATCGAATAAGAATCAATTTTATGAATTTTAGAATCCAATAGATTGCTGCTTTATCATATTGGGGACATTCCTGCTGGGATACGCAAATAATTCACTTCCTGCTCTCCCGTGGTGCCGTCGAGAGCCGCCATCTTTTGCTCAGTGGTGGTCTAGCTCTCGGTCACACGGCACTACTTAGATGCACGCTGGACGGACGCGCAGCGGACGTGCCGTGGGCGCACCGAAGGCGCGCCTATGGCAAGCCCGTCTGCGCCCATCAGCGTCCCGAAAGCATCCAGTGCCAGGCATGCTGTCCGCAGGCCTTTGCCTTTGGTGGCTCAAAAGGGGTACAGTCGTGGGGATTTGTTATTACTTAGACCTGGTAAATGTACAGCAATTTCAAGTTGGGATGTTGGCTGCCCCCCGGATATTAGTTTGTCCGGAGTGCCATTTCCACTTGGACTCCGTCTCGGAAGGGTTGAAGCTCGTGCATGCGCCCCCGCCTAAAACCAAAGTCCACTCTACTATTAGAGCCGGATTGATTAACAGTCGGTCGCTGGTAAAACACTACCAGGATATCTTCGATCTCATCCTGGATCAACATCTCGACCTCCTGTTTATCACGGAGACCTGGCTGAATGATTCCTCCAACCCTACTGTCCAGATGGCTATTCCAGTGGGTTTCAGAATCTCACGGGCAGACCGCCCTTGTGGAAGGGGGGATGGTGTTGCTATTGTGTACAGGGATGTTTGGGAGGTCACTCAAGGATCTAATATTGTATTAGGGCAGGGAGAATTCTTGGATTTTACTATTGCTTTCTCGGCCCATTCTACGTTAGGTGGGACGCTGGTGTATAGGCCGCCCGGCTTTGCGGGGCCCTTTCTCAGCGGTCTTGAGGAGGTTATCGTTCCTCGAGCCTTGCGCTTTTCCCAATATCTCTTTCTGGGAGATCTTAATATCCATCTGGATCAGATGGAATTGGTAAATACTCAGTCTCTTTTAGACTCCTTGAATTTAGCCCAGCTCACCCAATGGGTTAGTCTCCCGACTCACTGTGGTGGCCATATCTTAGACCCCATTTGCTCCAACTTCCCCATTTGCATTGAGAATCCTCTTTCAGTCCCCTGGTCAGATCACTTCCTCTCTTGTTTCACGTGGTTAGTGGGAGAAGGGGCCGTGGACCACCAGGCCAATGCCAGCCTTGCTACCACTAAAATTGATCCGGCTGCCTTTAAGGATATTTTAGAAACCTCTAGAGCCGCTCTTCCTGCCGATTTGAGAGGGGCTTTGGCCTGCTTTACGGATTGGATTGAGCGGGCAGTGGTTACTATCTCCCCCCCGCATTTCGCTGCCGTGCTAGGAATTCCCCCTCTAAACCGTGGTTCTCAGACGATTTGAAAATGCTTAAACTACATTGCAAAAAGCTTGAACGTGGTTGGCGCGTCCACTTTTGCCCTGAGGCTAAAAAGACACTCAGAGAAGCCCAGAAGGTGTACTATCTGGCCATTAGATAGGCCAAAAATCTCTATTATGCTGAACGAATTGAATTCGCTAGCAATAACTCTAGGGAGATTTTCTCTATTGTTCAGAGTTTCATGGCCCCCAAGGCTATGACTACTAAACTCCCTGCTTCTGCCGCCTGTTGTGAAAAGATGTCTAACTACTTCATTGATAAGATACGGGCCATTCAGGCGACGTTTGCTGGCCAGAGCCTTCATCTGGATGTGGCCCCAATTGTGGCTCCTACGCTGCCAACCTTTGCCTTTGTTGATCTGTCGGAGTCCCTTAAAATTTTGAAATCTATGAAATCGGGTTCTCCTGCGGATCCGTGTACGGCCAGATTACTGGCCTTTACTGCTGAAGTGGTTAATTATGAGGTCAATTCACTTATTAACCTCTCCCTCAAAGAGGCAGTCGTCCGGTTGGAGTGGAAACAGGCTAAAATCCTTCCTCTACTAAAAAAGCCATCGCTCGACCCGGGGAATCCAGGGAATTATCGCCCAATTTCTCTGCTCCCCTGTCTCGCAAAAATGTGCAAAAAGGCAGTCAATAAACAGCTCACTGACTTTGTGGAGGGGTTCAGTATTTTGCATCCAGCCCAATCAGGATTTAGAGCTGCCTATAGCACTGAGTCCGCCTTGCTCGAGGTCTCGGAAGCTATTCGAGACTGTTTGGACTCGGGCGGAAGAGCAGCCCTTATAATGCTGGATTTGTCGGCGGCATTCGACACTGTTCCCCATGCTCTGCTCCTGGCTCGACTAGCGGACATTGGCATCACTGGACGAGCCTGGAAGTGGCTGGAATCCTTTCTTACGGGACAGTCACAACAGGTCTGGCTACCGCCTTTCTCGTCCCTCCCCCCGCAGTTGGTCACCACGGGAGTTCCGCAGGGGTCTTCTTTGAGCCCCCTGCTGTTTAACATATACGTTACCCCATTGGTCCAATTGGCGGGGGAACGAGGTGCCAAGATCGTCGCTTACGCCGATGATACCCAGTTTTTGTTCACCTGGGGCAAACCGGATTCTTCTACCGTTAGGGTGCAGGAGTGTCTGACAGCTGTTTTTCAATGGCTCTTGGCTGCTCAATTGAAATGCAACGAGGAGAAGCCTGAAATCCTCCTTTATGGCAATTTTCCTCCTCGTTTTAGGGAATCTCTCTGGCCACCTGACTTTCCCCTGCCTTTATGCTCTGGCCTTCCAGTTAAAAACTTGGGGGTCTAGTTTGACGAGCAGCTATCCTTTTCTACCCAGATTAAAAAACTGGCGGGCAGTTGTTTTGGGATTTTAAAGTCTCTAAAGAAATTCCTTCCACTACTGCCAAGATCAGCGAAGGAAACAGTGGTCCGGGCTTTGATCCTCTCCCGGGTCGATTATGCCAATGGGCTGTATCTGGGCCTTCCTGACTATTTTTTCTAAAAGTTACAGGTGGTCCAGAATGCGGCAGCCCGGCTGGTGTTGAACATTCCGACCAGGATGAGTACTGAGCATCATCTGCGCATGTTACATTGGCTCCCGGTGAGGAAGCATCTTGAGTTTAAGGCCTTGGTCAAAGCTCATCGTGCTTTATATGTTGGAGGTCCGCCCTATCTTAGAAAGCGCTTTGCTTTCTATTCACCTACTAGGCATCTGAGATCGTCCTCTCAGCTGCTTGCGCAAATTCCTCGGGTGCGCCTCCAAAGAATGGGGTGCAGATCACTTGCTGTCAGGGCTGTGACGGCTTGGAATTCGCTGCCTGTCTCTCTGCGTGCTATCAAAGAGTTAAGTCAGTTTAAGAAACAGCTCAAAACTTTCTTGTTCTAACTGTCTCCTCTTCGGAACCCCATAGGCTCGCGCCGGGACACTCCTAGGAGTAGCTGTGCGTGTTACCAAATCCAATAACATAACATGTTAGTTGTTGGGTCTCGTGTGATGGGGAGATAAAAGTTCGTATCGTTCAACATGGTTTCCATTTTATGAACATACGTGATGGTATCACAAACGGCAATCCCCCACCTTTGTCACAATGTTTAATTGTGATGGTGGTGTATGTTTTAGATCCTCCAACACTGTGTATTCGTCTTGTGTTAAATTGCATGGGGGTATTTGCCACATGATTAACAGCTTTGGTTATTTTATCATACACCACCTGCTAAAAAACTGCCACTTCTGCTGGGAGCAAATCTGTCGATGGTGTAAATGTGGATTTTGGAGCTAGTCCCAACAAATTTTCAGACATGGTTTGTGTAAAAAAATACCTGTAAGCGTATCTTCCGAAAAAACGCCATGAGATCACAAAATAGCTTGAATTTGTTTAATCCTGAGTGAGGGGCAAAAGCGAGACTTCTGGAGAGCAATGAGTAAGTGGCTGGAGAGAGAGAAGAAGTGCTAAGATTGACGATGGGGATATTTATTCTCTCCAGTATTGTGCATTCCGGGTCACTAAGTAGTGGTTGTAATCCATCTGTGGATTTCCCCAGAATCTGGGTATATATTGTCGGTGCTGTGTCCTCCAGTTCCCTCTTCTGGTGAAACGCCTCCCTAAAAAAGGCTGTCCGTTCCGTTGTGTCCTAGCATTGTAACTGTTACCCCTAGACTCACAGTGATTAGAGGGACCATCAATGTCCGAATCAGAAGTATCGGTGAACATGGTCACTTTACGGTATTGTTGTCTATATGAAGATTGTACGCTGTTCATATCTTCACTTTGATCATAATAGTGATCTGCTAGGTAGGGGTAGGTGTTCTCTCTGCTATAGACTCTAATGTCCTTCTTGAGGTTATCTATTTTTCGTTTAGTCAGACATTCTGTATATGAATTTAAGTTTCTATCAATGTCCTCCAGCTTTTTCTTTGCTTCGTCCAATGATAGGACACTTTTGATTTTACTTTCTAACTCCAATATCTCCACCGCTAGCTGTTGTATTACTTCCCTGGCGGTTTCCACGATAAGCATCATGAATTCCCATGAGGAGCGGTTTGCTATTAGTGACCATCGCTCTTAAAATTGTTTAATTTGGACGAACAGACCTGGAATGTTTCTCACGCGGAGTCCCTAGGGAATAACCCCTGCTTTAAGGTACTCCAGCATATAATGACCGTGTAACTCAATTTATTTAATCTTTTTTCTTAGATTTAGTAGCTTAAGAGTATCGTCATTTTTGTCCACACTGGTGGCCGTCTGTTGGCCAAAACTAGCAAACTTCCAACCATGTTGGCAAAATCTTCATCGGAAAAACCAAAGGTTTGCTAATTTGCCATGTTAGCATATAGGCAAAGCACCTTTCAATCTATTTTAAACTAACAGTGCACCCTTTACCAATTATTAGAACACCACAATTGCAACAGTACCAATATTAATAACCCAAGAGAAATTGTGAAGAGAGCTATCACGTGAGTTTCCAAGCATCAACAGTGAAAGACAACGTTAAGATAGAGTTGGATGAAATTACCTTATTCATTGGTATGATACATCACATGAAGTACAAACCCCTCGCAGTCAGGCTGCTGGAACAAAATTCGAGAAAGAGCCATAGTCAGGTCACGGACCGAGGCAGACGGGCTTGCCTATGGGGCGCGTTGGGCTCACCAGGGGTGTGGCCACACAGTGGCTGCCTTTAAGTAGGGGTCGCAGGAGAGTGAGCAGCTGGAAGGCGGGAACACGCTGGGGAAGACGGGCCATGGGGGCAGCAGCACTGGGAAAAAACTGGGAAGAGAGGCAAAAGACAGAAGAAGGCTAAGAATTAAAAAGACAGAGAGAAAAAGACAGAAGAGAAAAGCAAGAAAGAAAGGCACAGCAGAAAAAGACAAAAAAGGCTGACACCCACAGAGCAGACTAACAGAAGAGCAGGCTTTTCTACGAGACCACCAGGGATGAGGCACAGGCAGGAGCCTGTGGATGGAGGAGGGCCTCGAACACCTATCTGGAACACCCGAAGGCGCTAAGGGTAGTGCCTAAATGGCAGAGCTGCACGAGCGGAGAGCAGTTACTCTGACCAGATAAGGGGTGAGGTCGAGAATCTCAACCATATTTTCTATGTCATTAGTTATATTTAAAATAATGGCTGGGTGCTTGTTAAGATACATTTTATAAAAAGTTTCTAACCCTTTTACCCCTAACTATAGTGAGTTTTTATTTTTCTAAAATTCGTAAAGGGACTTAACGAAGGCCCTAACAAGACTTTTAGTAATTTGGAAAAAAATCTGAATTTCTAAAGACAATTTAAGATTTCTGTCGTGTAATCAAGCGTTGATCAAGTAAGTCCAACAAATGCAAAGTTGTATATCCCATCGCTGATCCACCTATGTAGGAAACTGGTTCAGTATATACTATACTAAAGTAAGGTATGGTGTGCAGAGTCCAGTGGAACTGCAATGTAGGCAGAGGTAAATGTAGATAATACCTTACTCTCTTTTTGTGGTAGTGTGGTCGAGCAGTAAGACTTTATCAGAGGGTAGTGTTAAGTACTTATTGTACACACTCATGGAAGAAATTATGTCACACACTCAAAGAATGAACTCAGACCAATTTGTTTTATAAAAATATTATTTAGATATATTATTTCAAGAACCAAGCCAGCCCTGGTGCAAGTAAGTGAAATAATACTTTGCAGATATATTGCAGTTGAAATACAATTGAAATGTAGTTGGATGCAATTGGTTTGGTTACAGGTAAGCCAACAGTTAAAATTACTTTACAGTTACTTTTGAGATTACTTTATACATTACTTTTCAGATTACTTTTTAAGTTACTTTTTCTACTCAGTGAGAGATGCCTAGATAACACACTGGGACATTTCCTAGAGAAAAGGTAAGTGATTCAGTTTCTGTACATTTGCAGTTTTTCAAGGATTCATACAAACCAACTCCACACAAAAGCAGCCAATGCAATGCTATGGGAGGAAATTAGGTTATCGGTTTACAGGTAAGCACTTGGTTTTGGGAGTTGGTTTCCTGGGGTTAGAAGCAGGGTTCCCCCAGGGTCAAGGATGCACTCTCAAAGCACCCTCCGCGGCACTAGGGTGGCTAGGTGCAGAGTGCTGCGGCCCAATGTTATCCAATAGGGAATAGGGGGCCTCTGGTTGGTGGTTGCTCAGGAGCAGGCCACAAGGCTGTGGGAGAAAAGCTCCTGGGGTTTAGCTCGGGGCAAAGGGGGATTCGAGTTAGCACACAAGGCGCACCCACAGCGGCACAAGGGCGGCCGGGTGCAGGGTGCTGTTTTGGCATCGCTTGCCCTGTTGTTTTCAATGGGGATTGCCAGTTTTGGTTCGACGCAGGCTCGGTCCAGGAAGTCTTCCAGGATGAATTAACAGCTGGGCAGATAAGTTGGAGGGCTCTGGGACGTAGGTACATCTCGGTATCTCTTCTGCAGGGCGGCTGGATGCCGTGGTGTCTTTTGAGATCAGATTTCACCTTACCGTGCAGAGGCTGCAGGCGACGTCGGGGAGTCCTGGAGGGGTCAACCCACGGTGTACTCGGACTCTGGAGCACTGGGGGACCTCGCTGGGACGGATTCAGGCCGTAGGCGTTGGCTGCAGTGGTGGTTCCAAGCGTCGGGTTTTTGTCCTCCGAGTCTTTCTTGGCTGTTTCTTTTGAACATAGCTGATGTACAAAGAAGATCTGGTCTTTGTTGAAGGCAGTCAATCCTCCTAGGGGTTCTTGAGGTCGCTGGCTGCAGAACAAGGCAATAGGATCTCTGGAAACTGCAGACGGGCCGGTAGGGCTGGGACCAAGTCAGTTCTTCTGTGCAGTTTCCTCTGCTGGGCGTCTTTTTTCAACCTTCTTCTTCGTAGGTTGGAGGAAACTGTCTTCTTGGTTCAGGGATGCCCCAAAATACTGCATTTAGGGGGCCATTATGGGTCTTGAGGTCAGTAGCCAATGGGCTAATGACCTTAGGGTGACTACACGCTTGGTGTTCTCACCCCACGTGGGGGAGTGGGCACAATCCCTAATCCTGATTGGAGAGTGCCTGCCATCTGCAAGATGGTGGGCACTGAAGAGTGGGCTTCACCTTGCCTCCCCCACCTGAGGGATGGGGTTAGCAGAAGTGTGCACACCTTCTGGGATTGTCTCATTTTTCTAGCCTGTCTTCTCTCCAAAAAGGAATGGGAGACAGGAAGGGGGCCAGCTCCTAATAGCAGGAGAGACTGGGGGGCACGTTACGGAGGCCGCAAGGCCTCTGAAGCTCCACTGCCAAAGATGGCTCTTCTTGAGCTGTGGGAGGTGTGAACACCTCTGCCCAGTAAAGGCTTTGTTTCTGGGCTCAGGGAGTAAAGGCTCCCACCCCAGGGGTCCAGAAACATGTCTTGTGGTGGCAGGCTGGTGTTTACCAGTCAGGGAAACAACCAGAGGCTGGTCTGTTTTTCAGGGGGCATCTCTAAGATGCCCTCTGAGTGCATTGTATAATAAATCCCACACTGGCATCAGTGTGGGTTTATTATGCTGAGAAGTTTGCTAGCAAACTTCACTGAGTTCAGTAAGGATGTGGAGTTCATAATGACAAACTCCAAGATCATATATCTAGGAAATAAGCCTATCGAGGATACAATGGGATGCTCTGGGGGATTATTTTCATTTTTGTGGAGTTTGGGAAGCAGATATGATACAGGCATTTTCCAAAAAGCACATTTTAAAACGACATTTCCTCCCATTCTGTAAGATCTTTAACCCTCCAAATCTGTCAACATTTCCATGTAATTAGCATTAGATTTATTTACCTCGCTTTTTGTGGTGGGTGTATAGCAGGCGTCATCTTGCAGTTGCCTTCTAGTAAACATTTATACAACATTGCCCGAGCACACACACAATCCCGTTAAGCAAATCAATTTATATGACAGACAATTCTTGTATTTCTCTTGATCTTTAATTTTCTTTCTTTTTTTGCCCAGCCAGCCAACACATGTTTCATCATCTAAGGTGTTCCCCGCGACTTCATCGGGGCTGGAAGATAACATAAGTATCATTGTAGTGTACAACACACCACACATTTATTACACATGTTTGTCTTAGTGGAAACCCAAACCTTACTTAACGATTTCTTTAACAAGTGTATTGTGAAAATCGCTATTTTACACATTTCATAGTCATACATAATATTGGACCTCCTTATGATGACTACATATCGTCATGCAAAAAGCACATAGTAAAATACTTGCATATTAATATGTCACAGGATGTGAGGAGGGACATGGTGCAGTGAAATTAGATCTGTCATAATATTAATGGATGACTCATCCCATCTCTAGAGAGGAGTGGGGCAAACTTCCTCAATAAATATCTGCCTGTGGATTATGTGTAAGCTATGCAGCCATAAATTTATATGAAGCATACCTGTGTTCCTGGAAATTCTCTTGTTTCTATCTAAATGAAAAATTAGTAACTACACATCAGAATAATGGGTGCAAATAGTGTCAACCAATATGGCCTCAGCCGTATTCCACATTATCAAAACAAAGACTATCCTACCTCCACGCCGGTTCTACTTCCGTCCTGGCAAAGGATTGCAAGAATGTTTTAATTTAATGAACCTCAAAATTCGTATGACCCTGGTAACAAAATCAAATTATAATTTTCGAAGTGGGGGTGTGTATCTATAATACACTATATATATCTGTTATACACTACATATTCCTTGCATCACATCCTATTCCAAACATTATTTCCAATGTTGTCATTCCACACAATATGGAGTAAAAAACATTTCCAATAAGAGATCAAGTCTTATGACATAATTTACATTGTTAGTTTGTGATCATATAATTAAACCCAATATCTATTGCCTCATATTATCTTCAGACCAAGAAAATAACCATAGCTCACACTATAAATCAAATATATAAGAGCATAATTCAGACATTAGCCCCAAAACCACATTTTTTTCATATTCATATCTATTCGCCCAAGAAGTACTGTAATTCTTGATCAGTATTTAGGCCATGCTCTGCAGCTCTTAAACACATTATCCAAGTGGCCTCTCTACGTCTTAAAGTAAATTCCCTATTTCCCCCTCTAGGAGTTGGTGATTTCCCCTTCTCTTGGAGAACTACCATTTAAATGACATAGGTGTACTCACACCCAAAATCAGTGAACGCTAGAAAAACACAGTATATCATCAGTGTGGGACCATTAGTAAATATTTATGTTTGGATAAAATAACTACATTGCCACCTTTATCTGATTAGCGAATCACTATGTTGTCATAGTTACTTTCTGCCTTAAAGCAAAAACTTCAAGATAAAGTCTTAATAGTTGCACTTAGGAAAACGTATAAGCAAGCGGAAGGAAGACGTAAAGCAGATATTAAACAAGATGCTTGGAATGATCTATTGTCAGTGGGTGTTATTAGGAATAGTGCCAGATCTTCTCAGGTGTTAGTAATTGTATACTGGAATGTAATATACCAGAGGAGTAGTGGCTAAGCCATTTTAAAAACATATATGGAGCCCAAGATGATGAGGGTAGCCTAGGTGTCGGGTCTTCGGATGCGGATGTGGAGGTACATAGTTTGGTTTTCAATGAAGAGGAAGTTGGTGAGGCAATAACACAAATGACAAGCAATAAAGCCTCCGGACCGAATGGGGACCCGGCCGACCTTTTTAAGTCAAATGTGTCAATTTGGTCTAAAATATTAACACATGTATTCAACATGGCCTGTCTGTACGGTCTGCTGAAATCTTGGTCCCAATCTAAGGCGGGGCAGAGAGGAGACCCACAATGTTTTAGGCCATTATCGCTGGTAGATTCAGCAGTTAAAGTATTAGGGGGAGTGATCCTCAGTAAATTAACAGACTGGCTAGAGGAGTGTAATGTACTATCAAACCTCAAGTATGGCTTTAGGAAAGGTAATGACACCACGGACCAGTGCCTAAACTTGCATTTGCTAGCTGGAAAATATACTAGTGCTAAAAAAAAGGGGACACTACATCTGGCTTTCATGAATCTGTCCTCAGACTTTGACCGAGTAAACACATCCAAATTATGGATTTTATTACTTGAACTGGAAAAGGATGGGAACATTGTCAACTTTCTGTCCGATTTGCATAGGGACCTTGCTATCAAGGTGAGATTACCCCAATCACATGCAGAGTATCTATATCTCAAGAGGAGTCAGATTGGAATGCATTTTAGCTGTTTTATTGTTTACTTCATATATTAACAATTTAGATTCCGCCTTGTGTATAGCCTGTAAAGATAATCCTCGAGTGGGAAAGGGGTTAATCGCAGCGCTTTTATACACAGACAATGCTGTTTTATTAGTGTGCACAGCGGTTGGGATCCAATGTCTCTTAAGTTCCTTTGCAGATTTTATGAGATCACTGGATCTTAATGTACATTTTTCTAAAGCTCATACTATCATTAAGGCCTTTAGGCACAAAAAAGTAAAAAAGTACTATTTTGAAGGAAACTAAATATCAAGGGTGACTACATTTTCGTATTTTGGGGTTTTGTTTGATGAAAGGGGCACATGGGCACCGCAAAAGAAAGCTAAAAGAAACGCTATGGTAAGATCAACAGTAGCATTTTTCGATTTTACACGCAGGTTGGGAGCTAAGCCAGTTGAAGCCATGATAAATATATATAGAGCAAAATGTATTGCTATCTCTAACCACGGGTCTGAAATTTGGGGAATATAAGGGAGATTAAGGAACTACAAATAGTAGAGAATACATTTCTTATAAATTTGTTATTAGTTCCGTAATCAACACACACCCATATCTTTCATCAGGAATTGGGTATTGGTTTTGTGTCAGATCTGATCGGCATGGCCCAGCTGCTCAAATGGATAAAGATCTGGATTAATCCCAGATCTTTAAAGATGAACCGCAAGATTGTTTGAGATTGTTTATACCTGGATAGAGTAAGCAGTACAACTTGGTTATGTTATGTTACGAAGTTAGCAAAGAAATTAGGGCGTCCACAGTTATTTGACTTACCAAATAACCTGTCAAAGGAGGATTTAATATGGGTCAAGATTCATTTGTTATGTATGATACATGCTGAAAGAGAGGTTGGAGAGTTGATGAAACCAACGGTACGGGCCCATTTACTCCTGAAAACAAACTTTGCAATAGTACCCTATTTAAAAGAAGTAACAAAGCCCTACCATTGCTTTCATTTAATAAGATTTAGATTTAACTATGTGCACTTTCTACTGGAAGAACCACAGGGGTGGTGAAGGTTGGAAGATTTGGGTTCCTGCTTCTGTGATAATTTCTCAACCCAAGACACTTCGCACTTTATCATGGTTCACTATCTGCATATCCGCAAACGTTTTCTAGTACCTATTTTAAAGAGTAAAGCATTTTCCCAGGTAGGGCCTGCTTTAGTACACTTACAGATGTTGAATAATGTATTGGAAACTTTAAACATTACTAGTTTTTTAGTGTGGCAGCCTGGGAAAGGAAAAAAAAGGACCTTATGATATGAAATATTTCCACTCTTTTACAATTATAAGGAAATTAATGTTTATTCGGATGTTCTTTGTGTACAAGATACATTTTTTAAGGAATTGGTATAAGATTTTTTTTCTGTGTGTACTTTGTAGTGTACTTTTATGGTTTTAATTAACTGTATGAAGTGATTATGAATGACTGACACTATGTTGTCATCAGACTTCAAATTATTCAACGTTTGAAATTTTGCAAATGTTCGGTTTACTAAATGAATGATGTATTGCATGTACACAGTGACTTGTATGACATTCCAATATGGTGACAGCCACAGCAGTAATTATGTGTATCACTGAGTAACATGGTCTGAATTCACTTTTTATGTTAATTGTATATATTGTGGGTAATCACTCCACTCCATGACCCCTGACAAAGGCTATGGCCAAAACACTTTGGAAGGATCCGTTTGTGCAATAAATTCACTAGCAGCAAATTGAGGTGTCTGGGAGCTTCCTCAATTTGGGATAGACTGGTGTTTGCATTGTACAGGCTGCCGGAGCCTGACTCAGACCACCGCATACAAGTTACCCCTAAGAGTTTACAGATTGTGGTGATATATATATATATTTATACCCGTGAAATTCCCCCGTTATAGTTAGTTCAGCTAACTATAACTCGCGCCCCCGCAATGCACTGCTGATGACGTCACATATTACATCACTTATGACATGGTCAGTGACATCACTGATGACATCACTGATGACATCTCAAATGACATCACTGATGACATCATCCAGTGACTGTGTGTTTCTGTAAAGTTTAAATATGTTTAATATATATATAGGGAAAGGCGTATTGAAGAATGAGTGGGTATATAAGTGTCTGAATGAATGATTTATTTAGTGGGTGCGTAACTGAGTCTATAAGTGAGTGATTAAACATATCTTACTGAATGCATGGGTTGGTGAGTAAACTGCGTGAATGTCTGTATCCATCTGTCTGTTGGTGTGTAAGTGGCTGCATGGGTTTGTGAATAGCTACACGAGTGTCTATATGAGTTATTGATTGGTTGTCTGAGTATCTGTATGGGTGGCTGAGTGTTTGTGTGGGTGGGGTGTGTGTGACTCTATGCATAGATGTGTGAGTGGTGATTCACTGGGTGCATGATTCCAAGAGTGCATCTGTGATGGACTGCATGGGTGGTCAAGTGTGTGTATGGGTGTGTTAGTGAGTGAATGCATATCTCAGTGGTATATGTGCAAGTAACTACATATTTAAAAGGCAGTATATATGTGTGTTAGAGTATTAAAATGGCTATAAGTGAGAGTGTGTGATTGTGAGAGTGGCTGTATGGATGAGTGTGTGGTTGTGTCAGTGATTGTATAAGAGCGTAAGAATGTTCTAGTATTTGTATGAGTAAGTGAGCAGGTGTGTGTATAACTATATAGGTGAGTAAATGGGTGTGTGATTATTTATTTGCATAACTGACTAAATGTGTGAGTATCTCTCTGGATGAGTGGCGGTGTGTGAGTGTCAATAGGTGTACGAATACATATGATAGTCCTGTACTGAGTGACCATAAGTATGAGTGACTGTGCGGATGAGTGAGTGGATGTGTGTGTAGACCTAAGAATCAGCGCGTGGGTATGTAGTTATAGGTGTTGGAGTATCAATGGTTTTGAGAATGGCCATCAGTAATTTAGAGTGGGTGTATCAAAGGTTATATTAGGGTGTGAGAAGATGCATCAATTTATCACATGGATGATGTCATCAGTGATGTCATTTGAGATGTCATCAATGATGTCATCAGTGATGTCATTGACCGTGTCATGAGTGATGCAATATGTGACATCATCAGCAGTGCATTGCGGGGGCGCGAGTTATAGTTAGCTGAACCAACTATAACGGGGGAATTTCACGGGTTTTGTATGAGTGCAATATCCAACTAACTATAACTTTCCCTAAAACCTATGGTTTTTGCAGTGAATTTCAAAGGTTTTTTAAATGCTCATTTCTAACTATAACGTGCCTGAAACCTATGTTTTTTTCAGTGAATTTCAAAGGTTTTTTAAATGCTAGTTTCTAACTATGCCTACAGAGATAGGACATGTGAAGAAAGAAGAAAAAAAGCGCAGAAAGAAGCAAAAGAAATGCTGAAAGAAGCTACAGAAGTCCACAAAGACGAAGAAAAGTGCAGGAAGAAGCAAGATGTGCAGAAAGAACCGACAGAGGAGCAGAAAGAGGCCTTGTTGCAAAATCATCCTGTGCCCACAACTTTTTCAGACGGGTACTGGTGGTAACTGACTCTGACTAACCAGGCCTAGAGCCAGTGCTATGCTAAAAGACACTTAGAATACAGTGAAAACACCTACATACATTAGGGAACACTATGCATTGGGGTACCCCTGTGATTAGCATGACCTCCTCTGTAAGTCCCCAGTACATAATAGGGCAGGGGGATTAAAACTACCTCTTAAAATGTGCCACGGGGCGCATTTGCACAGTGGTGAAGGGAGGGGGGGCCTGAGGTGACGTGTGCAAACAGGCCCTGTGGCCGTTTTAAGTTGGGAGATTAAGTCCCCGTGAATCCTGAGGGTCCCTGGGGTCCAACTAGCCCACCAGGTACCTCCAGTAAGTGCCACAGAGCTGTGTTGCAGAGAGGTGTAAAAAGGGGCGTGGCCTCTGAACACCTCTCTGCAACGCAGCTCCCTGGCGCATACTGGAGGTACATGGTAGGCTAGTTGGCCCCCAGGGACCCTCATTATTCAAGGGGAATAACCTCTCTGCAACGCAGCTCTGTGGACTCGGTTCTACTGAGGCACAAGATGGCTGCCAACACTTCCTGGTTTGGAGTGTTGACAGCCAATTAGCATGAAGCTCGTGATCGGGAGGGGGCGCGGATCCACCGCGGCCATAGCTATCACTATCCTTATTTCTTAATTTATCAAAAACTACTGAACGGATTTAAACCATTTTTTAAAAGGTCGCTTTCTGAGACAAGCAGTACCTTTTTGCCAAATTCGATGCAATTCCGTTCAGGAGTATTTGCTATAACTCTGTCTAAAGTTTCCTATGGGAAATTGATTTTTTGACCTCTATTTTTTGAATTTCTCAGGAACTACTAAACGGATTTACACCATTTTTAAAAAAAAGGTCTCTTTCTGAACCCAGGGCTACCTTTTTGCAAAATTTGGTGTAATTCTGTTCAGCAGTTCGGGCTGTAGCCTGTTACAAAATTTCCTATGGGAAATAACATGGAGAAAACGTGTTTTGGGACCCCCCCTTTTTTCTCGGCCCCTGCATGACGAATCCCCCCCAAACTTTCAGGATAGGTGCTGACCGGAGCGCCTCACCAGTTTTGAAAAGTTCACGAAGATTCGTCATCCGGCGCCAAAGTTATTGGAAAAACAGCGGCTCCAGAAGCGGTACCCAGAAGTTGGTGCAGTCTTTGCAGTCCCTGAGACTTCAGAACAGGAGGCCTGCTGGATTTCAGGCCCTTGGAGATACTCTGCGCAAGTAAAGAAAGTTCAGTCCAGTCCTTTCGCTGCCCAAGGCAGAAGCAGCAACTGCAGGCCAACCCAACAAAGCAACAATACAGCAAACTAGAAGCCCTTCCAGCTCTTCTTCATGGCAGGTTCCTTGATACCAGTGAGTTCTAAAGCTCTGGGGCCTGGCCCCAGTATTTATACCCACATTTCTGTGTCCTCTCAGGCAGAGAGTGTCTATGCTTAGTCCAAACCGGTTAGGTTCTCTCTGGCCCAGCTTCCCAGCAGGAGACGGAGACAGCATTGTCCAAGGCAGAAAGGGCCTTTTCAGGTGCAAGGGAAATCTTTTCCCACCACTCTTAATGCAGACTGGGCCTATTCAGGTGCTAGTGAAAACAACTCCCACTACTCTGAATGCAGCCCAGGTCTATTCAGCCCAGCCCTGACTCATCCAGACTCTCTGGAGCCACTGCACATTCCTAGCCCCTGTCATCCCAAAGCCAGACAGTCAATCCACAAACCCAACAGAGGCCTGCTGGATGGCTGAGCAAGAAAATACCTACTTTCTAAAAGTGGTATTTTCAAACACATAATGTATAAATCACCTTCACTAAAAGATGCATCTTTAGATTCTGAGTTCAGGCATACTCAACTATATTTCTCCACCTTGTTCCCAGGTCCAGTTATGTTTAGAAGATGTTATAAGCAAACTCCCTATTCTGTCCTATGGGAACAGGTAGCCTTGCAATAGTGAAAAACAAAATTGGCAGTAATTCACTATCAGGACAAGCCACGCACACCAGGGCATGTCCTACCTTTCATATACACTGCACCCTCCCCACAGGAGTACCTTGGGCCTACCTTAGTGGTGACTGACATGTGCAAAAAAGGAAGGTTAGGACCTGGCAAGTGGGTACACTTGCCAATTCGACATTGCAGTACCAGACTGCACAGAGGCTCTGCAATGGCAGGCCAGAGTTACATTTACAGGCTGCTTGTGTGGGTAGCACAATCAGTGCTACAAGCCCACTAGCAGCATTTGATTTACAGGCCCTGGTACACTCAGTGCACTTTACTAGGGGCTGACTAGTAAATCAAATATGCCAATCATGGAAACACCAATCCATAATATAATTTACCCAGAGAGCATATGCACTTTAGCACTGATCAGCAGTGGTAAAGTGCCCAAAGTCCTAAAACTAACAACAGCAGGTCAGGAAAAAATAGGAGGAAGAAGCAAAACGTTTGGGGATAACCCTGCAAAAAGGGCCATTACCAAAATATATATATGGACACTGAACAATCCAAAGGTTAAGGTGATGTTATAGTTAGGTATGGTAATACCATTTTAGTTTATGCTAAAAAACTAGAAATTCACACAAAAAAACAAAGGTTGAAGTGATGGTAAAGTTATGTGATGAATGAACACAAAAGCTAATGTTTAAAAGCTTAAAAAACACTGACATTTATCAGTTATAGTTCAGTGAGCTAACTATAACTTGCACCTCAGCCATGTCCTACTTTTGATCTCACAAATGACATCAATCATATCATGCTCAATTACATCATCAATTAAAGATATTCTTTTTCGAAAATAAAAAAAGACATTGAAAGTTTGCAGTACTGCTCCATCATGTTAACGGAGCTGTCAGTCAAACTTTAATTGCATTCACAGGAACCATCATGATAGTGGCTTCTGTAACTGCAAAAGATGTCCACTGGGAATACAGACATTCTACGCTTTGGCAAATGGGTACTCACTTTACTTAATTACCCATCCATCAAACTTTAAATGGGCCCCTTAGTCTCTGATATGGAAGTCAAAATTCCTTAGCGGGTAATCTTGCAGGCGGAAGCCCTCTGAAAGTCTAATAGCTATTGGCACAGTCTCCATGAAGCTGTTGGTTTTGGTGAGGAAACCTCAGAGTGGGATGATCAAATTTCATGATCAGAGAAGTTCTTGCATTGGCTGAATACTTTTGGTACCTTCTTCTGGTCACGGTTGCAGGCTGTATCTGACAATGAGTTCCACTTTCTTGCCGTGGATCCGCTGAAACAGATTTGCTGCTGCAGAGACATCATAAGTGGGAGAAGTCTGTTTGCAATTTTACTCATTGGATTGATTGGAATGGGTAGTTGGTCTCATTCATCTGGAGGTCTGGAAGTCCAAAAATCTTCTAAGTCTCAATTCTTCAGAGATGCTCAGAGAGGTCCAGTAAGACACAGCCATTTGTCACAGGATGTGAGGACAGCACTTGGAGTCAAGACTCACTCCAGCAGAGGCCACCAGCAGTGTCCAGTCAAGTCCTAGTTGCTAATGGCCAGCTAGGGACTTCAGGGGAAAAGACTTCTTCTTGAAACTTGTTGTGTCCCACTAGCCAAATAGGAGGTAAGTCAACTGATCCTTGGAGTCCACTTCTTTGTCCTGGGTACATGTTTGAGCAGGGCCAACCTTTTAGGTCTCCATACAGGTTTCAAACTACAGGTGTCCTTCTTCAGAGTTTTCTAAGGACTTGAAGTGCCACATTTTTGGATGACACCAGCTGCTGGATGGGCTGACTCCTGGCTTCTTCCTAACCAATGGTGTAAATGTTCCCAAGGTCAGCGCTACCCACATTTACAGCAGTTCCTGTTTGCCCTACTGTAAGCAATTCCACAGTGTACCTTACTCCCAAAACCCAAACTAGGGAAACCGTCCACTCTTGCGCAAAGCCTGTGTGACCACCCAGAGGTGAGACCAGGGAAATGTGCAGTTCCCTTGTTCATGGTCGCTCAGAACCACTTCTTAAGATAGCTCCCCTCTCACTTGGTTTGCTGTGAGTCTGGCTAGGTAAACAAAGGGTTGCTGTATCCACGTCTTTCCTTATATTTACTTGTGAAAAGGGGGTCCCTTCACAAGTTAATGAAGTTCCTGGTTATATCCAAACTTCTCTTTCTACAAGAAGAAAAAAAGCACCTTCCCACATCCCGACCAGTGTTCCTGCTCTGAGAGCAGTTATCACACCTCTTTAAAGTCAAGCAATGGCAGAACAGCTGCAGGAGAGCTAATGCAGATTAGCTTCCAGGAGCTCCAGGCAGTGAAAAGGTAACTTTCTAAAAATTACTTTTCCTAAACAGTTATTTAAAATCCAACTTTACCATTGAATTTGGCTTTTAATAAATATTTAAAATAGTGGTAGAGCGATTTTTCTAGTTGGTCCCAAACCCAAGATAGCAGAATTAATATTTTAATCTGTACTCTAGTTTTTTCATGGGACATGCAGAGCCTTCCACTGTAAAATAGCTTTTGGTGGCTTGCCACTGCAAAAATATGGTAACAATAAATATTTACAGGTCCCACGTTTAAATACAAGGCACCATGCTTTGTGTACTACAAGGCCTACACAAGGTTTTTTTTTTGTCCTCATACCACAATTGTTTGCGAATTGCTGCCTGACATCTGACCTGTACCACCCCAGGCTATTTGCAGTATCGCAATAGTCCTGCGTACCAGCCCATCCAGTGACCTGCATGCTAGTTCCACACAGGCGTAATCATAGGACTCATGAGGTTAAGTTCTTATTGTACCATTCTAATTCAAAAAGTCCTCCCAGATCTTATAATGTATACTGGTCTGTAGTCCTATGTCCATTTTGCATATGTTTGTAACTGCCTTTAACCAGTCCAACCCTTGGGGTGGTACAGCATCTGTCAATTTTTTACAAATTTCTCTCCTAGCGAGAAGAATCAGATAACAGAGTAGGGCCCGCCTATTCGTCGATAAGGGCGAGATCGGCTGATCCTCCAGCCCTAACATAATCAACGCTAAGCTTATTTTTATATTGGTGCAGAGAATTTCATTTATTGCCTTCTCCACTGAAGACCAATAGCCCTGTAGCAGGGGGCATTCAAAAAACATATGCCAATCATCCGCACTCAACATACAACATCTGTGACATCTTGGGGCAACAGCTGTTACGAATTTTGCCAATTTATTTGGTGTCCAATATAACCTATTAACTGTGAAAAAGTGGTTCCTATTTAGATTTGCTGGCTTGACCACCTTATACAGCAGTTTAAAGTAAAGTTGCCACATTCTCTGTGGCTCCGTCATCTGAATAGCACCATCCCAGATTTCATGTGAGGCTTTCAACTTCCTCTCTTCAAAGAACACCAGGGTCCTGTACCAGTCACTAACTTCCTTCCTTTTTGGGGCCTCATTCTGTAATTTCTTTTCAAACTCCCAAAATCCTCCGATCTCTTTCCGATTTGCCTCCCCCCCAGGATAGCAACTGCAAATATTTAAACCTTGAGAGGGACCCCCCTGTCTTTGCCATCAAGATTTCCCATGGCACCACCCTTTCATCACCATGGAATCCCACCATAGTTCGATTCCCGCCCTCCTTAGTGGAATGTTTAATTGGTCTTGCAAGCATTCTGGCGATCCTGGTGAATTCCATATTGGTGCCCCCCCGAAAAGTACCCCACTCCCAGTATGTTCCTTATTCCTACCCAAAGGATAAGGCTGCCTTAAGCGTCTTCAGTCTGACTTTTTGAAGAATGTTTTTGCCCCAAATTTATAAAGAAACCCTTTCGTTCCCCACTCCTTAACCATCTCCTCTAACAACCCACCCCACACCATGGGCCCCAGTGAACCTAAGAGAACTGCAATTCTTGAACTGAAATGCCATACAGTATAGTCTTGGGTCCGGAAGTGCCCGCCCACCTTCTGCCAGTTTATGCCGCAATTTCTTCCAGGACATATGAGCTCTCCTAGCTGCCCAAACAAAACTACCCAATTTACCCTGTATTTTATCGATCAGGCCTCTGGGGAAAGTAAGGGGAACGCAGTTAAAAAGAAATGTTAACATAGGAAGTAACACCATTTTGATTAGATTCTCTCTTCCATATAATGACAGTGGCAGGTTCTTCCATCTAGTAAGTGATTTCTCGATGTCCTTTACTACCCTTTCTATATTATGGTGTGGGATTCCCACTAATGAGTTAATAATACTAATTCCAAGATACCTGATCTCTCTCTGGACACTTTCCCTCCAGTCTGGGATATTCCAACACACTATCCCGGTTTTCTGTTTATTTACCGAATATCCTGAAAAAGCTCTGTATTCTTTCGCAAATAGCTCCACCCTGGGAATTGTTACAGCCGGTTCTGCTGTATAGATTATAAGGTCATCTGCATATAACACGATTTTTTTTTCATATGCCCCTGTACAGAAAGCTATAACCTGTTCATCCTGGCAAAGCATCTGGGCAAATGGTTCGATATATATCAAACAATAAGGGGGAGATGGTCTCGTCCCTCTAAGAATCAAAAAACTCCTAGTGAGGGCGCCATTAAGAAGAATCCTAGCTGTAGAGCGGTGATATAAGGCCTTTAGTGTAGTTATAAAATGTGGCCCAAACCCCATGATCTCCACTACTGCCCATAAATACTCCCAGCAAACACGATCAAAAGCTTTGGTGGCGTCCAGTGTGACCGCCGCAAAGGAGACCGACCTTGATGCAGCTATGTTGATACACCCTATTAGCTGCTGGGTCAGTTCATGCATCTGCCTCCGAAGGATAAAACCCTTTTGATCTTCATGTATAAGCTGAGGGGCAATACTAGACACCTCCCTGCTAAAATGCTGACAAAGATCTTATAGTCTGCATTCAGCAGGGATATCGGCTGAAATGACTCTGCTTTTGCCAGGTCCTTGGCTGGTTTTAGTATCAGGACTATGGTTTCCATGATTCTGGAACCTGTGTCTCCCCCATATATATCATATTAAACAAACTTTCCCATACAGGCAATACTTCCTCTGTTGCCATTTTATATACCTCTGAGGGGACAGCATCTAAACCAGCGGCCTTCCCATTCTTAGCTTGTTTAATTGCCCCCCTTATCTCCTCCTGCATAATTGGAGCTTCCATCATTTTTTCCCCTTCCTCATTCATTACGGGGAGGCTAAGCGTGCTAAGCCAACTTCTTAGCTTTTGGGAGTTCTGAGCGATATTTTCCTTATAGAACTGTGAAAAACGTGTCACTACATAGTCCAGCATAGTATCCCAACTAAAAAACACCTACCCTGAATCCCCCCTCAGCTCCTTTATCTCATTTCTGGTTCTTTCTACTCTGACCTTCCAGGCCAGCAATGCTCCCACTTTCTCTCCATAGTCAAATTCCTTCACATTCGCTGTTTGCCGTCTTGCCTTACACTTTAACTCTAACCTGATTTTAAATTTCAGTTGGGCCTCTTCTAACCTCCCTTCCAACCTCTCCCTTTCCTCTACCACATTTATGGAATGCAAGGCTTCCTCAAGGATCGCGACTTCCTTCTCAATATTCATTAATTCTGCCCTTTCTTCTCTGCTTTTTGCGCAGGCAAGGATTTTCAGGACCCCACAAATATATGCCTTAAAGGCATCCCATACTATTCCAGGGGAGGCAGTATCTTTATTATTAACAAAGTATTCCGCTGCAGCTTTTTTCAGAGCTGTCTCAACTCCCCCTTCGAAAAGAAGGGCATGCTTTAGCGTCCATCTCTTGCAAGGCTGCGGTCCTAGAGCTTGTTGAGTTATTATGACAGCTGAACGATCTGAGATATGAGCTGGGAGATGCTCAACCTTTTTAATATTGGTTGCAAGGCATCTATCAACTAAAAAATAATCTAATCTTATAAAGTGATGGTATTTTTTGCTGTAATATGTGTACCCTCTCACCTTCCCTCTCAAATGTCTCCACACATCTAATAAATCCAAATCCTGAATCACACTTTTCAACACATTCCTCATTCTGAGCACAGAGGCACTCTCCCTCTGCGTTGAATGGTCCAATACAGGATCCATCAGTACATTAAAATCCCCGCCCACAATTGCAGGAGCTGACATATCCGCCAGCCTCAATTAAAATTCTATAATATGCTATGGATCGTCCTGATTGGGTCCATAAAACCCAACACATATGAAATCGCTATCCGCCCATTTTATTCGAACTAAAGCCCATCTACCAGAGCTATCCGTGCTCGATGACTTAAGCTCAATCCCACTTCCACTCCTAATTAGAATTGCGACTCCCTTACACCATTGTGCTTGATCAGAAGCAATGAAATTTTGGACCCATCCACACCTACCAAACAACTCCTTGCTTTCACTTGCTAGTAAGTGCGTCTCCTGTAAAATCATAATTTGTGCCTGTCTATCTTTTAAATACTCCATCACTTTCCTCTGTCTAGGTTTAGACCTAAGACTATTCACGTTCCGTGTAAGTATATCAATACTCAGAATTTTAGCCATGATACTCCCTGATATATTCTACTTCCTGATTCATTACCGCGTTATTACATTTCTCCTGCATAGGAGGTTCTGAGGACTTTTTTTGTTTTTTTTATCCCACTGCACCCCACCTGTGCCCACACCCCCCCACCACCATCCCAACCCACCCTCCTCAACCAACCCTGGGGGACCCTCCCTGTCTTTTTAGGCATAACGATGCCTATGGGCGCACCATTGGGGAAATTTCAACAATACTAACTGGAAATAAGAGAGCAAACTATCCTGTAATCCAAATGCGGTCACTTAGCAGTATCTCCCTTTTTGATCCTATCAACTAACGATTCTACATCTTCTACTGTCCGAAGATTATACATTTGATTGTTGCACAGAATGCGCAACATTGTGGGTAATTTTAACTGGACCTTCGCTCCCAACTCCCGGAGCTCTTCCATCTTGCTTCCTAACTCTCACTGCCTCTGTTCTGTGGCTTTACAGAAATCCAATCTAACTAGCAGGGAATATGCATCTACCAAATATGGACCATTTTTTAAAGCCCTGCTAAGTATCTCTTCTTTGATGGTATATGAGAGAAAGTTCACAAGGATCTTCCTAGGTTTGGTTCTTTGGGGGTTGCAACTGAAAGGCTCTCTGTGCGCTCTCTGGACTTCATGTTTGAGTTTTATCTCTTCCTTGCCCTTCAGGATTGTGTTCTGTAGCAACAAAATTATAAAGGCCTTCATATCCGACCCTTCCTCGGTTTTGGGGACATTCAAAAATCTCAAATTATTCCTTCGGGAATGGTTCTCCACTCTCTCAATATCTTCGCTTAAGGTTTGATTTTGACTTTCTACCTTAGAGATCTCAGAGGCGTTCTTCTCCACATCCTGGTTTACTATATCCACCTCTTCCTCCAACTTCTTTGTGCAAAGAGTTACCTCGTCCAACTTCTGTGTTAGCTCCAAGCATGATGCTTTTATGCCTAACTTTGTATATTTCAAATTTTTGTTGCGCTACCTTTCATATGCTTTGATACCCTATGTGCCTTATACTATCCTTATCTTGTAAAGCGCTCTGATACCTCTGGGTCTAGCCAGCGATATATAAAACCTTCAAAATAAAATTAAAAAATAACTAATTTGCTTCCAAGACCGAAAAGCGATTCTTGATGTCATTTTTCAGGCCCAATAAAATACTTGCCAATGAGGCTTCTGTGGCTTCAAGGCCCCCCTTACACGCTTCAGGCGTTCCTGCATCTGAACTGCTCTGTCAGCTTCCACTTAGAGCTTGAGTCGGAGCTCCTAGATTGTTGGGTGGTGCAAGCACTGTAAACTTGTTACTCACAGGAATTGTTATAGCATCTCATTGGAATACCCTAGTACCACCGCTTAACTCACTCATTTCTGAAAGACCACCAGCACTTTTTGCACTCTTTTTCGTGTTAATTACGATTTCCTCTGAATTAACACTATTACCAGGTGCATCTGGTGTATGTTCTTCTAAATTGGGGCCTGGACCACTTGCGCCATCTTTCTGCATACTTGTGAGTACTCGAAAAAAAGATTTGAGGGGGTAATTTTTACATCAGTAGGTACAATAACAATTTTACCTGTAGTTTTTCCCCTCGTTAATTTTCCCTGATGATGATGACTTTCCTAATCCCCTACTCTGGAGATTCACTCCTTGTCGTCCCTGCTTTGCCTTAACAGTTACTTTTACTCCTTGCTATGATTCTGACAGTGAGTACGGCAAGATAGGAAGAAAGTTCACCTCACCTCCGGTGTTTCTGGTCCTCGAAGTGTACCTGGAGGGTGCCTCACCTTCCTTAATGATGCCTGTCTCCATATGCAAGTGCTGCCCGACTCTCTCCCACAGCTCTCCCCTCTCCCACGCTCCTACTGTGCTGCTCCGGTCTCCCACCGTCTTCCTCGCTTCCTCAGCGTGCTGCTAGGGAGCTTGACTTGTTCTGCCTCTGCCACCCGGCCTAATGCCGGCCTCCCAGGAATGCCGGAGCTCCCCTGCCGCCCATCTCCAACGCGTCCCTGGGGAACCAAGAATCAGCCTCCAGCTTCCTGCAGGCCCGCCAGACCCACGTTTCATCAGCATTCCGGGATTCCGTACATTTTCAAACACTTCTCCGCGCAAATTAGCAGTAAATTACCGCTCTCCTCCGCTAACACTCTCCCTCAATGGCGCCCACGGCCGTGAGCATCTAGCTCGCAGCCGCCAGGTCCCACGTTTAAATACAAGGCACCATGCTTTGTGTAATACAAGGCCTACACAAGGGTTACTTATTAATATTGAAAAGCGAGGTTTTTCCCCTGTCAAAAGGGTTATTTTAACTGGCTGGGCAGCAGGTTCAAACTGCCGTAGTCAGACTACATTGGTAGGCCTGAAGTCACGCTTTCCATGTCACAATTGTGAATGGTACAATAAGTGCTGCAGTTCACAAGTTACATTAACTTTCTACGCCAGGGGTTTAATTTCTACATCAGATACTCTGGACATATAAGACAGTTAAATATGGACATATAGGACAGTTAAATATGAAAACCAGGAATTAGCTAATTTCTACATGCTTTAGTGGTCAGAGGACATACATTGGGCACTGGATAACAGTTCGCCAGTATTCAGAGTCTAAAAAACAAATCCAATCCATCAAAAAAGGACCATTGTGACCATGAAAAAGGAAAATTTTCTCACAGGAACCTTTTGCAATGACCAAACAATCCCAAAAAATGTTTCTCAATGAGAAATTGCAGGCCTTCCATTGCCTCTCCCATGAACATCACATCAATGTAATGATACAAAGTGTGAGGAATCACTGGGATTTCAGTGAGGTTGTGTTGTTGTGTTTTTGACTATTGGAAAAGTGAATAACACTGAATCACCTATCTTGGTTCTTGCCACAGTGAAATAGCTAAGAAGTCTGCCATGCTTCGCAATGAGAACAAAGGCACTATTTTGTTACACAAGAAAGATTATTTTACACCACCCTGAAACATGTGTCCTCAAAAGGAAACTGCTCGTGAATTTGATCCTATTCCAGAAGGCTCCAGCAAGAAAATTGCTGGGGTTCAGGGTCATATGACCACATGTGCCTTTCTTGTGCCATGGTCTGTCGACATCTGTGATTCTTAATATCCCATTGATGCACACAATGAACGCAAAACTTGCAGGTCTTGAGGATACAGTTCCAGAATTATATATCAGCACTCTCCGCACATGCTTACATATTGTCTACATTTTGAAGGAGGTACATATGATCATTGTGTATGGTTATCCTGTTTCTGTTCAGGATGGCTCTTGGTTAAGGGGAACTATGGGGTCCTAGAGCTACCTGGTGACTGCATCAGAGATGAGCAGCAGATATCCTCCTTGACTGTGACTAGTAGAGAGAAATGACCTCAAGTTGGTCTAACCTCTTGTGACACAGAAGGAGGTCTAGATTTGAACAGACAAACGTAGTGAAGCAGGTCTTTGTCAACGGGAGGGTGTACTCCTGCTTCATGAGAACGGAGTTGAAATAGTGTTTGCACACTGTGGGGCCTAATCACTAAAACATTTATGAGTATGTAAAGTAGTACTCCAGCAGTTCTACTTTATGCACTCAAAATGCTATTCACTAGTCTCTGTGTAGACATCTCTGACTAAGCCTGCCCCATCTCATATGTGTGGTGTTTTCTGCAGTGGGCATACTTGGGTGTATAAGTGGGAGGAGAAAAGAGGATGGGAAGAAAAATGTGGAATATTCAATACAAAATGGGTGGAGATATGTAAAATCAAGGAGAGGCACAGTGAGGCACAAGTTAAGGTGAGGGCTCTGTATGTAGCTCTTTAGTAGTAGTAGTAGTGCTTTAGATGCACATTTGCAACCATAATCACCCATTGTTAAAGTGCCATGTGGAGAAGAGAGTGAGGCATGTGATAATGTCACATTGTGACTTTGTCACATTTAATCATATATTGATGAAAGAATTGTTATGTAGAATGTGTCTACATGTGCACTCATAATTCTTTCTTTTCCGTTGGCAGCCAAGACAGAACCAGAGAAGGGTGAGACAAAGAAGAGGAAGAAGATAGTTCTCAGATGCCAAGCAGGCACCTCTGGAGAAGAGGAAGAATCCAGCAAAATGGCAGGGTGTGCCATCGTAGAGAGTCATTTGATCTGAATACAGACTCTGACCAATGGCTATAGAGTTCAACATGGACGTATTTGTGTTGGACACCATATGCCAGAAGAATTCACATGATGGGGCACATCCTGGCCAAAAAAACATTTGCTGTTTTCCAAGGGCAGGCCCATTGGTCTTCGAGTCGAATGATGCCCCCTCCACCACTCAAAAGGCCCCACACCAACAAAGCCTCCATTTGTACTTCTCCTGCAACTGTCTGTTCTCAAGCAGAGGGCACCATTCACCTCTGATCCCCCTTGGTTCCCTGTAGCATTCCACACCTGGCCCCCTGAGTACGTCACTGTGGCTTTTTCCAGGACACCATGAGAAAGCTGATTGATGGCCAATAGGTGCTCTCCTGGCTGTGAAGGGAGTGGTGGTAGAGCTGAAGGTACACTGAGATGTGCAGGCTGACCAACACAGAGTTCAGCTGCTTCACATCCTTTTGTTTGCAGCCATCTTGTCAGAGACCCACCCATCGCTACCTGCTGTTGTAGTGTCTCCCAGTGTGTCATCCCCATCTGTGCCTAAACCTACCTTGGTATGTTAGGATTCTCAGGAGGTGTCCAGTTCCGCCCAAAAACCTACAGTGACTGTGCTTGAGAAGGAGTTCCAAGTGGTCCTGATGTTAGACCCAGAGGATGGCCAAGGAACGTTTGCCCTCGACCCAGGACAGCAGTGAGGAGACAGTGTCTGTTTTGGGGGACGGGGTTCGATTTGCTGTTGGACTTTTGTGTTGAACATTAACTTTACCTTGGGACTTTGTTTATTTTGAACAATTGGATTTTTTTTGTGTTATCTCCTTTGGACTACCTACAAAGACTTGCTTCATGGCGCTTTTTCCACTGCCTACCCACCTCTGAGTTGACTACACCTCTTTGGACTTAAACACTATTGTTCTACTTAGTCCCCTTCCCAAGAACCATTTATACTACTTCCTGGTAAATGGGCCAATTTTGGTTTGGAGCACTTTTTGAAAAATATAAGGAACAATATTGGTCCAAATAATGTGAATGGGTTGTTGCTCTTTTCTGAGTATGTGGGTACGGCCAATGATTTATGTGAGTGAGTTACTCTAATGAAAAACGTGAAATGATACAGACTCTGTAGCACAATACAATACATTATTTGTACACACCCATTTTCAATGGTCAGGAACACATTAAATGGTACATACCGCCTGATTATGATTTACACAGTACTGGCAGGGCAGCAAATTTGCACACAAAAAATAACTTTACCCTGCAGCATCTACACACTTGTACTCTGCCATTACAAATTAAACCCCCTAGGAATTTGGTTATAATGTGTGGGGCTTCTGAATGGGAGGGGGTGGAGGAAGGGATATGGAATATAGGGGAGGTAAGGGGATGCCAAGTTCTGGTTGGAGGAAGCATTTTATGCTCTCCCCACCATAAAAAAAAACAAGGAAAAAGGTTTGGCTCCTGCTCTATCCAAAGTATTGTGCAATAAAATCTGGTTTGGTGTACCAACATGTAGGAAAACCGTATGCAGAAATCACACAGAGAGGCATTCCACAATTTAATTTGGCTTTGCCTGCCTATTAATCACATGTAGAAGGAAGATGAAAGTGTTTTCTTTATTTCCAAATGCGAACTAAAAAACCTTTTTATATTTCCTTAGAGGTGGGATGGGTGAATGTAAAAGTTGTGGTGTGGTGTGGTGTGTGAGGATGAGTCAGTGAGTTGTGGGTGAATGTTCATGGGGTGGCGGTTGCTGTCCATGCCCATGGGGGGAATCAGTCACATGCCTAGATGTTTAACATTGCGCCCATATTGAGTTGAGGCTCTGGTGGGGTAGTGGGAGCTGGGCCGGCTTTAGCGCTGGTGGAGCCCAGTGCAACAATCATTTTTGGCGCCCCCACACCCCTGGATTCTCTCACTACCACCGGGAAAAAGCGCCCCTCATCTCCTTAATCATAAGTTATTCTAAACACAGTGCCCCCCCCCCCTGAGGTCAGCGCCCCCTCCACCGGTCAGCCCCCAGTGCGGCCGCACCAGTCGCACTGCCCTAAAGCCGGCCCTGAATGGGAGCAGGTGAGTTGGTAGGGGGAGTGGGTGGGTTGCTAGCAGCTTTATGGGTGAGTTAGGCCTTACAGATGGCTTTATCTGTTTTCTCTCATTTCGCCAGTTTTTGCTGGTTCTGCGGGATTTGCACCACCACCTCCACTGCAAGAGCCTGTCAGTTTCTGTCACATGCTCATCTTCTCTGCTCCACTGAGGGTGATTCTAGGCAGCTCATGTAGTTCTCTGTTGTGATTGGAAACAAACCTGAATCTAAGGTCTGTCCCCTCCCCAGTGAAGTGTCTCTTCCAATTAAGTGGGGTGGGCTACATCCTGGGGGTTGTAGCAAATCTCTGGCATTTACTGCATCACACAGTCCAAGGGGAAAAGAACAGAGCTTAAAGTGTGGGCTGTCTTTATGGGCTTGTAGGGTCAATGTTTATAAAGTGGGTGTGATTTAAATGCTGTTTGCCCACTATTGTTCTTGCAGAGGTTTCTGTAGTGTTGGTAGAGATCTCTCCACTCACTTAGGAAAATTCCACCATTAGGCATACGCCTGAAATCAGGCTGTGAAGTTTCTGGTAATAACTTTATGGTGTTAAATTAAGAACTTCAGAGTCTCTTCCCCATCATTTATGGAGGTGGAAAATCACAATACCATGCCGGCAGAAACGGCTACCCAGGTGTATGTGGAAAGCTATGTGTTGAGGTATAGCTGCGCGTATATTTTGCTACGCTACTAGGGCCAAATATTTGTATTTGAAAGTATATAAGCAGTTTGCTTTAGGTTACCTCTCTAATTTTGGATTGAAAAACATTCTAAATATCACAAATTTGTAATTAAAGTGTCTGTATTCATTGTAATAATTGATGAATAGTTTCATTTGAATGCTGTACACATACTAACAGATAGAATGAGGCAAAGTATTTGCTAAAAATATACTTTGCACTACTTTGCACAACTTTTATTCAATTCCATATTAGCACGACTATTAAAAGAGGATCACATAAAGCGTGACTAAAAGCATCTTTCAAAATGCCAAAATAGTGTTCGTGCTCAAATGAAAAATGGAAAAGTCATTTAGAGGATTTCATGAAAGGTTCATTCAGCATCATTAATTGCAGGATGAGTGGGATGAAGGTGGGAGTGAAAAATCTATTTTCATTAGCAAATTAACTTGGGAAATGAGGAATAGTCTATGTATATTATGTAAATGAATTCTTAATATGCAGGACAGGGCAGTTAGGAGTCAACCTGATTTTTTCAAAATCGAAAATGCTGTAAACAATCCGAAGAAGTAATTCACATATGACTCAAACTATGATATAAATTGCTGTATATGAATCACTCTCTTAAAAAAATGATACATTTAGTCCAAGAGACTATGGGGCTCATTTATGAGTCCCTGCGTCACTTTTGCACCACCGGTGCGTCACTTTTTGTGACGCACCAGTGGCGCAAAACATGCGCCATGGTGCGCCATATTTATGAAGTGACGCATCTAGGTAGATGCGTCACTTCGTAACCCCCTGCACTACATTATACCTGCGCCAGGTATAATGTATGCAGGGGGGTGTACCCCTGCAAGAAAGGGTCGTAGGAGTGGCGCAGCGAAATCTATGAGATTTCGCTGCGCCACTTCTAGGACACCAATGCGTCAAAACCTTACGCCTGCCTAATGGCAGGCGTAAGGGTGACGCAGGCCCTTTCACATGGGGCTTGCCCCATGTGAAAGGAACATTGCTGGAGTTGCGTCAGGCTTCCGACACAACTCCAGCAATGCGCCACTTTTTGCGCCGACCGATACGTCAGTTATACTGACGTATCTGTCCTTCCTTGCGACATGATGCGTCATATTATAAATATGACGCATCATTGCTATCGCAAGGAGGGCGCACTGAGAAGTGACGCATCGCTGCTTTCATGCAGTGATGTGTCACTTCTCATAAATGAGGCCCTATATTTAAGAATCAGTGAATATCATCTTATTTAAAGTAGCGATCTGTTTAATCATGGCCTAATTTCCGGATTTGCAGAGAAGTAGGAGAGAATGAAAGTCACCTTATGCCAGAATGTAAGCTGTAAACAGGTTCACGTAGGCCCTCGTTACAACTTGGGATAACTGGGTAGGGTATTTACCACATATGGTAAAGGTTTCCTATTCTTAGTTTACAGTGTGAAAATGAGGCATAATATATGCAATTGGTTTTTAACACTGTCAATTCTGCATGTTTTTCCTCTTTACCGGGCATTTTCCCCCCTCTTTAATTTTGGCAGATTTGTTTGTGTTCCTTTATTTGTGCATTTTAAATGTAAAGTAATATCTCAAATTCACTTACTTCACAATAGGAACATCTACATTACTAAAATGTCACATAGGCAGTTACTTCGCAGGTTCCTTGCATCATTCAACTATTAACACTCAGGACATGATTTAGAGTTTGGTGGACAGGTTACTCTGTCACAAAAGTAAGCTTGCCAATTTCCCAGTCTGACTGCCTCAATTACAGATGAGTAGTCCTTAAGCGTTCGGTTGACCGTGTCCCGGTTGGACAAAACAATTCCTCTGAGAGCCTAATGGAGTAGGGGACATCAGAAGAAGAACATTACTGATGTGACTGCTTCACTTTCCAATATCAGTTGTGGTAGAAGACAGGGCCATGTAATAAGTGATTTGCTAATTGTGCCTATGCTGTATGGAAATATGACATGAAGTCTGGAGCTGATAACCCACCATGTTCATAGGGAAGAATGACAATGGACCAGGCTATGCTGGATTGATAGCCCACCCTCGCCAGTTTATTCATCAATTTTTTATTGTGTTGAAGAGTGTGTAAGTGGGGATGACAAGAATACTGAGGAACGAGTACAGCATCTTAGGACGAACATTAATTTTCAGGACAGTGATTCTGGAATGTTAGAGATAGTGGCAGCTTAATTCAGCTGACTCCTCTCTTTATTGAAAAGATAAAAGCAGAAATTAAAAAGTATGCTAAACGGTCAGTCCTTTGCAGGGGATGGATTCACTGTAGTTTTTTTAATAACAAATATAAAAATGTTCAGAGAGGTACGGGAGAGAGGATATTTACCACAGGCTCCCAGGGAAGTGTTATATGTACATACAAAGTGAGATGAAGCTGTCTGTGACAGCTGAAGCTTTCATCTCAAGCAATCTTGGTGGGTGATGAAATGGAATCTAGGAGGCAAGTAGGCAGATAGTAAAGACACAGCTGGTTGTCAATCGTTGTGGCTGGATGAGACCTTCTTGTTAGGAGAATAAATACTTATACATCTACACTGTGTCTCCTGAAACCTTTCTCCTGGAGCATGTCACACTGGCGATGAGGATGGGATCGTGGAGAAAGACAAGGAAGGTTTCAACAGTTTAAGTTGCCTGGATTGTTGTTTATCAAGACCTTACTGGACGATGCATAGTAGGAATTATCTTTCCTACTAGTACATTGCTGACTGAGATGGAATGGGGTGATAATTTTTTTCCACATAATTTGTGACTGCTAATTTGAGGAGTTTGAGTGCCAAGTTGCCATGTTGCTAAATTTAAAACCAAGCTGAGCTTCAAGATTTTGCGACCGATCGCAAGGTTATGAGGCTTTCAGAGTTGAATCAACCCATTAGGAGGTTCCATATTTCAGGCAATTTCTCATGTGTGCATTTTAAAAGGGGATCCCTGAAACTACTCGAGCGCTGGAGCGACATTGCAATGTCTGTGAGACTTTCGGTGTGTAGCTAGCCTTTAATTTGGATTCGACACATTTTAGGCAGTTTCTGAATTAATGGTGTGCATTTTAAAAGTAAATCCTTGAAACTGTTTATTCGTCACAGCGCATTCATCAGAGCCCTTCAGTGAAGTTTTTTTTTGTTTTCTTTTAGCACAATTGGGAGTACACTCGTAGTACTGGTACACTTCTCTGTGCCCTTAATTTAATTGGCAGACCTATTTTCTGAAAAGGCTCGAGCACCTTCATTTGAAGCGTTCAAGAGAATTAATACATTTTCCTTTGCTGCTCAAGCAGTTTTTTCCCAACGTATCTTACTAGAGCGCTCAAGCGAGGTTTCAACATTGCACTGAAGTGCTCAAGTGTCCCTACTCTCGCTCAATTTGAGAGCGCTGGAGTGCATTCTCCAGCATTTTCCATTGAAAAGTGTCATGTAGTGGGTATTCTTTGAATGGAAATACGTGCAACTGTAAGATGGCTATTGCTCATGCATACATACAGAGGTTCCTCATCAATTATCCATAACAAAAGCTACTCACATTTTGATTTCTGCTGCTGTGGTGATTGCATTCCAAATCTCTTACTAGGATTCCTTTCTCCCTTCATCATATGTAAAGAGAGAGGAAATAGAAAGAAGACAACTTTTAAGTAAAGGGAAGGGGTCATATGAAATATTGGCCATCTTTGAACATGTTATTCAAAGGAAAGACACTTTAGTGATTTGCACACTTTAAGGGCATTAAGTGCAGATTTACAGCTACACTACAGTTTCATTGACTTGCACACTTAAAATACATTAAGTGCAAATCGCAGATGTTGCATTTTCAATCATTTGCTCACTTAAAACCATAAGAGTGGACTGCAAATATAAGATGTTGGTGTGGTCCCAAATATATGTACTACATCTTTCAGTGATTTGCACTGGAGAGTAGTGCAAGTCACAAACTCATGCTTACAGACATGGCGATTATATAAATTCAGTAATATAAGTTAAGTCTTTGCTTAACAGTTTTATTTTCAGGGAAGGTTTTGGGTACACAGTTCAAGTGCCGGAGTTAGGCATCAAAGTTCAATTGCCGGAGTTATGCATCAAAGTTTGTAGCATGAGCAAAGGATATAATATCTAAAAAAATAACAGCACCTTCATTTTTCTTTTCAACTCCGGCCACAGCAACTATAAAGTGGCAAAAGTGGAAAAAAGATTTTGAGAGATATGCCAGAGTGTGCAGTACTTCATTAAGCTCAGAAAGAAAGAGAACATTGTTATTACATTGTCTTGGTTCTGAGGGCCAGGAAGTATTTGATTATTTACAAGATGAAGATGCATTAGATTTTCTTATATATGAAATTTGTATAAGAAGATCGACAAACATTATTTACCTAAAGTTAGTACCATTTTAGAAAGATAGCATTTTGGCACAAGATATCAGACAGAAGAGGAATCTGTGGAAAACTATTTGACGGATTTAAGGAAACCAGCCCCTTCCTGTAAGCTTGCAGATCTAGTAGAAGAGAGATTTATGGCTCAATTTATCCTTGGATATAATATAGAGAAAGTACATGAGGACTTGTGGCAAAAAGATTATCCTAGTCTTGATGAAGTACTGGTAGTAGCGAAACAAATTGAACATTCCATAAAATGTGTTAAGGTGATAAGAAGGGATGGAGCAAAAGATGCTGGGGTATCAATAAAAAGTAATACAATGAAAAACACAGCAAAAGACACTTTCTAGAAGGTATAAAGGAAGGAGGAATTCTTAGGAAAGTACTAGCGGTGTGGAAAGGCTGGACATTTGGCTATTGATCGTATATATGCCTGCTTTTAAAGTGAAATGCAATATTTGAAATAAAGAGAACATTTTGCAGTTGCTTGTAGAAGGAAGAATTTAAAAGGAAAGTCTCAGAGATTGAAGATCACAATGTGTAGGATGATGTAGATGATTCAGATTTTGAGTGTGAAAAAACTTGCAAATTTGCAGTACTGATCAAAATAGTTCAGTTGATGGCATATATTTTAACAGTGAAAATACTAAAGCATCATTTGATTCAGGTGTAAAGATTACTATTGTTTCAAAGAGATGCTATACGGAGAAACTTGAAGGAAAAGTTACTCTTCTGAAACCTGATATAAGACCACATACTTATGGCAGAAAACCCCATTAAATTACAGGGATATTTTGAGGATTTATTGAATCCAAGCAATTTATGTTTAATGCAAAAGTTTATGTTTCGCAAAAAGGTGACAGCATTTTTAGTTGGGTACATCAGAGACAGATGGGACTCATGCTTGATCCTAACACTGAATCTCCAATATTATTGATTTTTTTTTAAAGATGCAGAGTGTTGCTAAGCATGAAGTTCCTGAATGTGAACTTCTAAAAGATATAAAATCGGACTTTTCAAAAGTCTTTCATGAAGGGTTAGGTTGCATGAAAAACTTTACACACAGAATATGTTTAATTAACAATGCCAAACCAGTGTGTGGGAAGGTTAAAATGGTTCCAGTAGCTATAATAGAGGAAATGTGTTTAGAGCTGGAAAGACGTAAGGACGAAGGAGTCATTGAGGAAGGTCAAGGAACAGAATGGTTAGCTCCAGTAATAGTAGCCAGGAAAGGCAATGGAAGTCTACGTTTATGTGTGGATCTCAGAGAACACAACAAATGTGTGGTTGTAGATGAATGCCCATTAGCATATATTACAGACATGCTAACGTTACTTGCTGGTGCAAAAGCTTTCTCTACCATAGACCTCGCATCAACCTACCACCAGATTACACCTGATGAGGAGTTACATGACCTTAGAGCATTTATCACTCCATTTGGTACGTTTAGATATGCAAGGTTTGGTGTCTGCTGCATCTGTCTTTCTGAGAGTTTTAGAAAAGGTATTTAAAGGAGTAAAAGGAAAAAGGATAAATCAACAGTATATTGAAAAAATGTGCCTGAGCATAATCAGTGTGTGATCTGACAATGAAATTAGAAAAATGCTAAATCAGGAGAGAATCCATAGATTACTGGGGACACACCATCACTGGTGAGGACATAACTCCCAAAGATGACCTGATTAATGCTACATGTAATTTGAAAACTCCAGCCAATAAAGAAGCGTTTGTGACATTTCTAGGTATGACAGAGTACTATAGTAAATGTACCAAGGGTTTTGCGGAAATGTGCTCAGCAATGAGAAATTTACTCAAGAAAGGAAAGGAATTTATTTGTGATTCTGTTTGTGAGGTAGAGTTCAAAGAAATGAAACAAAAATTGAGTTTGGCACCTAAACGTAAGAATTTTGACCAAAAAAGGAAGTCTGTACTCTTGAGAGATGCAAATCTTAAAGGACTGGGAGCAGTCTTACAACAAGGGGAACAGGGCTAACAACAACCCAGTTTGTTCTGCTTAAGAAGCCTCAAGAGTTCAGAAAACGGCTATTCTGTTGTAGAGAGAGAAGCACTCGCAGAATTTTGGGCAGTCAAATAGTTTTTTTAAAAACTATGGGGCAGCAAGTTTGAATTCAGAACAGATCACAAACCTTTATGTGAAATTTTTAAAATAAAGGGTATAGATGCAGTTTTTAGTAGAATTACAAAGTGGGTGATGGCTCTTCAGGAGGTATAAACAACACAGTAGCTGATAATATTGGGAAGAAGGCTTAAGGTGAAGATCTTGAAATTGATGAGAGGGAGTTTGAGCAAGAAATGATCTGTGAAATTGGTGACACCAATGTGTCAGAAGAGAAATGGCAGTCAGAATTAAAATCAAATAAAACTTTACTATACTTTTTGAAAACTGGATGGGGTAGCAGCAACAAAAGAAGTGAAGAAAGGTAAACTTTCTGGGAATTAAAAATGAGTTATTAGAAAGTCCTGGGTTACTATTCAGGGTAACCAGACTTGTTTCTCCTTTTACAATGATCGAAGAACTCATGTCATTTGCTCATTGCAGACATCAAGGGATGCCTAAAACTAAGGAGAGGTTGAGAATGATGTATTGGGGGCCAGCTATGGATTTCAAGTTGAAATAATGATTTGGGAATGCATGCAGTGTGCTTTAAGTGCAAAGTCCACGAAACCTGTGGTACAGCTATGGTAATTAGAGAATGTCCTACTGAGCCTTGGGAAGAGGATGCTTTGGACATACTTGCTCCAGTACGAAGTGATGGTTATGAAACATCCATCATAGTTTTAATGGAAATATATTCAAGATGGCCTGAGGTGCACTTCACATGAGGTGTTGAAAGTAAACATATGGTGACATTTTTGAAAGAAACATTTAGGAGGGAAGGTTTACCTCGAATACTGTTAACAGAAAATAGAGTTCAGTTAGTTTCCAAAGAAATGGAAACATTTTTAGGAGAATGTGGAATAAACCACAAAAAATGTGAACTTTACCATCCAGAAACAAATTGAATGGTAGAACATTTCAACCGAGTATTAAAGGAGACAATTTGCAGTGCCAAAGATAATGATTTGGTCTGGAAGGAGGAAGTCCATAAGAGAGTAGAAGCTTATAGAATCACACAACTCTTTACTACTGGTTGAACACCTTTTGAAATATTTTACGGTCGGTTTCCATGTACATTAATAAACCCAGGTTGGATCAATGATTTAAAATGAAAATCACTTACAGTGGATGGGGTGAAGAGTGGAAATTGAGAGAAGAAAGAAAAATGATGAATGCAGACAACACTATGATAGGAGCAGGTCCGTGCAGGAAATAAGGGTTGTTGTTGGTGATTTGGTTATGATAAGGAAATTAAGGTGGTTACAAACTTTCCAAAACCATGAAGGCCGCCATAAAGACCTTCAACAGTGCAGTGAAGACAGAAGATCATAGAATATGGAACTTGAATAGAATGGTCATTTATAAAGGGAGGATAGCTCTGGAAAACATGTCATTGAATATGTCACGAGTTAATAAAACTGAGAATAAGATGAAATCCAGGGAAAGATCTTATAGAGATGTTAAAACGCTAGAGTATCTTGAAGATTATGTAAGATGCATATCTCTCAATTTTCATTTGGATGTGTATATTATTTTGAACAAACAACTTGTATTGTCATCACATTGCACATGAAGTGCACACCTTAACTTTTCATTTTCTTTATTTAGTTATTCATTTGTTCATTATATTCTGTTAATAGTTCTTATATTTATTGTTTGATTATTCCAATGCTGTTGCCATCTTTCTAGATGCTAAGAAAGCATTTGACTCAATGAAAAGGGGAGATATGAAGGCAATGTTCAGGAGAATAGGCATAGACAAATATTTCTTCAAGTGGGTCTCTCTGCTATATACAGTTGTGCCATATATAAAGAGGAAATTGGCAATGATGTCCCCTGTGCCAATTATTACACTCATAGGTATCAGAGGCCTCCAGAACAGTGCTTCCCAAAAACTTTAGAAACATAACCCAATTTTTAGAATGACAACCTTTTGGGACCTACCCACTGTTAATGGACATGGAAGTTTTTTATTGTAACAAAAGCATCGCATGGTAGCACTCCGTCATTTACATACAGCACATTTTTCTTTAAAATCACCATTACATTTGCACAGACATGCAGTTTTACTGATAAAATGATATTGCACACAAAAGGATCACCTCATGATCCATCACATTCTGTTTACAAAACAGTTATAATGTTAAAATCTCCTCATCATATTACTGTCTTAGTGTCTGTGTCCCTGCTTTTCTCATATAGGTCATGGTAGAATCAGGGATTATTAGATTTTGGCCATTACAATTTAGCAGTGTGATTATGAGACCCTCTCCCACAACATGTGCAACTACATATCTGCCCTTGTATAGGTCTTAGTATATTAATAGGTCTTCTTCTCCTTATCCATATTAAAACACCCCTCACATGCACATATATGACATGCATGGTTTAGTACCTCCTGGTTTGACAGTTTGGACTTTTTCAATTTGGGGCATCAGATGAGTCACCTGAACAAAGGCAAGTCAAAAATACATCTGTGCAATTAAGCTGAAAATATCATGATCTTACAGTGATCACTGAACCCTTCATTCCATAACTTATATTTTAATGCATAGCTTATGTGTGCTCTAGTCACAACTGTATTTTATGTTCTGCCTACTTGATGGAGACTTGATGTAGACCTCCTCAACCGGGCCAGACTCCATTTGGGGAAGGGAGGCATATGCTCTGCTTGCAGGAGGAAGGCCTTTGCATGGAAAAGAATAGGACAATTACATAACACTTGAACCAAATCACACACACCTGACATTCATTCCCTTCATCGTAGGATCACATTTTTTCCCCTTCTGCCCTATGTTGAAGACAAAGAAAATCTTCACTAAGGAAGAGACAGCCCGTGAAGTGAATTGTGTGCCAAAACACTACAAATAGGGGGCGTGGCCAAGAGCGTCAAGATGGCGGTTACACCTTAGGTGTGCTTCAGACCGCTCCGTCATCTGCTCTGCCATCCGCCACCGTCGGGATCCTCTTGAACCCCACATCTAGTAACTTGCTGCCTGGGGCCACCTGGGGCTTCTTCTGAGATGATGTGAGGTGATTTCCGGGCAGTGCAGGCTGCCCTGGTTTCTCGAACCCGCCGCATGTCATTCCCAAGATGGTGGCAGCCGCCGGAGAGATCCCCAAACCTTCGCCGGCCTTGCCTGCGGTGTGAAAGCTCCTAGTGCGTTTGGCGCCTCATCGGCTAGTTCTGTGAGCCAGTTCCCCATGGCGATGCTTGACTGCCCCGGTCTCTGGAGTTTTGGGCAGCCGGGGAGATTGTCTGTCCGTGTGCTGAGATCCGGAGTGACTGAGACAACATCGGCCATCAATTGGGCAGCGGAGGACTGAAGCGGTACCTCTCCCCCTGGTGATCCGCTGTGCTCCTCTCCAGGGCTCGCCTGCTGCTTTGAGGGGGGGCTGGACCTGCTCCCCAGCTCTGTAGCGGTGGCGCTGCGGGGTTTCCTTCTCCCCCTGGGCCATGAGCAGTGACCCTGCAGAACTTGTGAGGTAGGCCCGGAGGTGACTGGACCATTCCTGTTGTCCCCCGAGGCTTAGACTGACACCGCAGATGCCGCGGGCCGCCATCTGGTGAGAGACCTGCTGTGAGCAGTGACCCTACGGAGCTTGTGAGAGAGGCCTGGAGGTGACTGGACCATCCCTGCTGCCCCGAGGCCTAGATTGATGCTGCAGACTCCGCGGGCTGTTATCTGGTGAAAGGCCTTCTGTGAGGAGTGAGCAGACGGAGGGCCTGCTTGGAGGTAAGGAGCAGGGGTGCTGCTGTGCCTGGGTCCGGGGCGAGGATTCGGACGTCGATCAGACTGCAAGGGGGGGCCCATTGGCTGGCACGGCACCTCTTTCCCCCGCCTCCTGCCCCTCCCCTCCTCCCCCGCTCCCCACGCATCTGGCTGCGACGGTCCGGCCTGCTGTACTTCCCTTCCCAGGACCTAGTGGGGTGTCGGGAATGCCTCAGCCGCCATTTCAGGTGGTGGTGGCCCTCTAAAAGGCACTTCCATGCCAGGTGCAGAGATCTGATGACTCCCTGGGGGGTTTCGGCCACAACTTTGAGTGGCTGAGCGCAAGCGGGCCTCTAGCCTTCTCCTCGGGCCCCTCCCTTGGTCATCCACCGCTGCTGTATCCTGGGGACACGTCTGCACGCACAGGCCCTTTGGCCCCAGGCCAACTGCTGCCCCAGGCCTCTGCTGTTACCCTACGTGCTTAAGACGCTTGTGAGCCCACTGCCAGGGGACGCCATTGGTGGATCAGACGGAGAGGTGTTGTGTGGCCGAGCCCGGCCCCCTCCCGCCTCGGCCGCATCTGGGGCCTGAGTCGCACCCCTCCCTTCTGCTGGGGAGTGACCATGGGTCGATACAGAGTACCTAAGACTCCTGCCACCCAAACAAAAATTGACCGGTTCACCACCTTGGACACCGGGGGACTGGGGGGGGGTCACAGATAAAGAGGCCCTCATTGCTGCGGACCTATCCACGATTTTCCAAGCTATTTATGCTTCGCAATCCTCGGTTGAAAGGAAGATCGCAGAAGTCAGGGTCGACATGATCCTTATCAGGCAGGATCTTTGCAACGCCACCGCCCAGATTAAAGAAACTGAATCTCGCATCGCTACCATAGAGGACGACGTTCAACAGCTCAAGACCCAGGTTACCCGACTCCAATCTCACACCAAGGAGCTTCACCGGCGGGCTGAAGATGCAGAAAACAGGTCCCGTCGTAATAACCTTTGTCTGGTTGGATTTGCAGAGGGCGTGGAGCATGGCCGGACGGTGGACTTTGTGCACTCGTTGGTGCCCGAGGGCTCCCTCTCCCCATGGTTCGCAATCGAACGGGCTCATCGCTCGCTTGCGCCCCGGCCCCAACCAGGAGCGCCCTCCAGGCCGATCATCATGCGAATCCTCAACTTCAAGGACTGGGACTCTATACTGGCCAAAGCCGGTAAGCAACAGCATCTTCAGCACAGAATCGTACAATAATGATTTTTCCTGATTACACCCGCGAGGTCCAGGGCCAGCGTCGTTCCTTCGGAGAAGTTAAGCATAAACTGCGCTCCCTTAACATACAATACAGGCTCTTCTTCCTGGCCGGTCTGAGAGTGGTGTTTCAGGACAGAACTCTCTTTTTCGATGATCCAGGTGAGGCCTGGGCATGGGCGACGGAAGACCGTCCCATGCGACTCAGCACCCCGAATCTGACCACCTTCAACAATGCTGGGGGCGCCCGGTGCGACATGCCAGTTCTCCGGCCAAAACAAAATCGCTCGAATAGGCTCAGAATCTCCGTTAGGCACTTCTCAACAGCTTGCCTCTGGATCGCGTGCTGGGGCTTCCCCTGCTCGGCAACGTTCTGGCACACCGGGCCACTCGGATCCAGGAACTGCTTCGCCCCCTCCATCGCTGCTGGAGCTCCCCAACAAGGACCTTTCTCGCAACCCGACGCTTCTGCCAGGCCCTGCTTGAGGCCACCTGTTCCTCAGAATGGCTATTGAATCCATTCTAGAGTTCATACTTTGGCTAGTTATTACTGTTATATCCCGATGGACACAGCTATGAACATCCTACCATGGTGAGGGGACCTCCACGATTCCCTTTTCCCAAGCATTTTAGTTTAGTTCTTCCCTGGTTATCCACTGCTTGGGCAACAGATGCTTCTGTTCCCGAAGTATGGGGAGGGGGGGGTTTGGGCGGGGATGGAGCTGAGGCTCCAGTTTGTATTGTTTACTTTTATTGTTTATTGCACTAACAAGTTCCTTCCACATCGAGACGACCACAAATCACCCAACACTACGGTGACCTGTCCATTGCCTACTGTAGCGGCCTTCCTTCAGCCGCCTCTGCCACCCCTGCCTGCTGCCTGGTCCCTTGTCCGCCTTCCCCCTGCCTGATGGTCATGCTGGTGCGGTCCCGCTCCATATAATGTCCTGGAATGCTAACAGCCTCCTAGATAAGGTCAAGCGCGCAGCGGTCTGGCGATATGCCCAGCTTCATTCCACAGACATACTCCTGCTTCAAGAAACACATCTGATGGGCAACCACTGCCCCTTCCTGGCACGTCACAGCTATGGAGGAGTCTGGCACTCTGGCTTCAATAGGGGATCACAAGGGGTGGCCATCCTGGTGCGTGGCAGTCTTCCACTGGTGACACGCAAAGTGACGCATGACCCTGAGGGCTGCTTCGTTCTCCTGGAAGGGACCCTCGGAGACCGGCCATTGAACCTGCTTGCTGTTTATTCTCCCCCCTCCCTGCTGGCTTCCACACTTAAACAACTCACATCCCTCATTGCTGCCTTGCCCTTGGGGGTGACTTTAATGCAGTCATGGACCCTGGCCTAGACACTGCCTCGCCTCCCTCCGCTACTAGGATTGCCCTATCAGGCCTCCTACCAATTTAGGTCTCGGGGACGCCTGGAGACTCTGGCACCCGGTGACCCGACCTTATACCCATACCTCGGCTTCTTATCACAATCATGCACAAATAGAATACATCTTGTTGCGGCCCAAGACTGTTGGGTGATCCAGACCATCACCATTCTCCCCAGGGGCCTATCGGACCACTCCCCTGTGGCGCTACAATTTGGTGCGCTCCCTCTGTCCTCACGTCTGATCTGGCGCCTCAACGCCTGGTTCCTCCAGGACGAGGAATTCAGGGAGCGGGTGGGAGCTGAGCTTCGTCTCTATTTCACCAACAATCAAGGATCAGTGTCCTCCTTTCGTACCCTATGGGAGGCTGGGAAGGCCAACTTAAACTTAACTTCACGGCGCACGACTCCCGCCTCACACTTCTGGAGGCTCAAGCCACCCAGCTTGAGACCTTGACCCCAGGAGTTAGAACCGAGTCTCAAGACAGGAGACTCGCGTTTCTTAGGAATGAGATCAGACAGAACTCCCTTGAGGCTACCAAGCTGCTCTGGAGATCTTCTGTGGCCCGAGTCTAGGGATGGGGAGATAAAAATGGGAAGCTCCTCCATCACCTGGCCACCTACCCTGTGGCCAACCGTATCATCCCAGAGGTGCTTGATCTGAGTGGGGAAGCCCATCATGCCCCGGCGGCGGTGGCCCAATGCTTTGCCGCCTACTTTGCCACTCTCTAATCGGCTTGAGCTCCTACTCTCACTCTCCCACAGCTCCTCTGGCGCAAGCTCTTCCCCCTCCCGCGCCTTAGCAACTCAGAGGCCGAGGCACTTGACCTTCCGATCTCCCCTGAGGAGGTTCATGACACCAGATCGCGCATGGCGGCAGGTAAGACGCCTGGACTGGATGGGCTCCCTCAAGAGCTCTATGCGTCCTACCGGGACACCCTGGTCCCACCTCTACTGTAAATGTACAGAGAGGCGGTGGACTGCGGCTCCTTACGTCGAGAGATGGCCACTGTCGTGGTGATCCCTAAGTCGCAGCCCCCCTCGAACCGTTGCTCCGACTATTGCCCCATTTCTCTAATCAACTCAGAGCTTAAAATCTTCGCCTCCGTCTTGGCCAACCGTACACGACCACATCTGGTCAAGCTGGTCCACCCAGACCAGTTCGATTTTATGCCCTCTAGAGGAACCAGACACTGCCTCTGACGCCTCCACCTTGCCTCAGCGAATCGGCACCTCCTGACTCCCTACTTGTCTCTCCATCTTGTGGACTTCGAGAAGGCATTCGATTTGGTGGACTGGGGTTCCTTGGACGCAGTGTTGGAGGAAATGGGTTTTGGGCTCCCCTTCTAGTTGGGACATTGTACTGCCGCCCTCTGGCTCAGGTTCTAGTAAATGGGGCTCTGTCCTGTCACTTTCCTATCATGAGGTGCCCCCTCTCGCCACTTCTTTTTGCACTGATCATGGAACCCTTTGCTTGTCTCTGACCGGTCTCTCACGGGATGGAGCTGGCCCAGCTTTGTAGAGGACAAGATCGCACTTTACGCGGACGACGTGTTGTTATTTTTAGCAGACCCTGCTCAGTCGGAGCCCCGATGTCTCTGGGCCTTGACTCTCTTTGAGCGCACCTCTGGCCTCGGTTGAACCCGGCCAAGTCCATCCTGGTCCCTCTCCACCTCTTACGGGAGTGCTTCAACTGGCAGTCGACGATACCTCTTTGGCGGCAGTCCTTCAAGTACTTGGGGATCTGGGTGGCCCTTCTACCCGACTCTGCTTGGTCGCTTAACGTTACCCCGTTGATTAAGCGGGTCCGCGCCAACCTCCTCAAATGGCAAAAGCTACCGCTAAACCCTCTTGGTAGGATAGCTTTGTTTAAGATGATGATCTTACCCAGATTTCTCTACCTGCTCCAGAATATGCCCCTCTCCTTCCCCAGATCCTGTTTTCGGGAGATGGACTGCTTGGCCACCAAGTTTTTATGGGGAGGTCAGAGGCTCAGGCTGGCCCTGGTCCAATGTTGGATCCCACCTTTTGACGGTGGCCTTGGGATGATGAATTTGCATCTTTATTATCTAGTGACTCGACTCCTTACCGTGCACGATTGGTTTAATGGCGGCTGGTCTGACCCGGCATATCGTCTGGAGCTACACACCCTGTTTCTATCTAATATTCTGGGGATGCTCTACGGGGACACTGTCTCCCAAGCTCTTCTGGAGGTCACACGCGGAGTATTCTTGGCCTGGCGGGCATCTCTGCATCACACACATTGGTCAGGTAAGCTGACCCAGTATACTCCTCTGTGGGGCGGGACCAGTCTCAGAGAGGTTGCCAATCTGTCAGGATTCCGACCGTGGGATCTTATTGGAATCTCCCTGCTGGGCGACATCTGGAGTGGGACTCACTTACGCTCTTTCCAGGACTTGCAGACTCAATACTCCCTTCACTCATCCCAGTTCTTTCGCTATCTTCAATTACGCCATGCGCTTAGCTCCCATGTTTCGGAGGTTACCTCCTTACCTGAATACAGCCCACAGGAAGCCCAAGTCATGACCGGTAATCTGGGGAAGGGGGGAATCTCCCATATCTGCCGATCCCTTACAAATAACACCCCCAATTCCCTATCTCACCTGCGGGCTACATGGGAGGGTTGGATTGGAGCTCTAGAAGATGCTGACTGGAGAGACGCATTGATGGCCCCCAAAACAATTGCAGTCTCTGCAAGGCTTCGCCTAGTCCAAGTATATTACCTTCACGCGGCTTACCTCACGCCACTGCACCTCCACCGTGTGGGGCTCCGGCCCGATGCTTCCTGCCCCCGCTGTTCTCACCCACAAGCAGATTTCTATCACATGGTATGGCTCTCCTCTGTGATCACGAGGTATTGGGAATTGGTAACCGGGGAACTTGCTGAGGTCTTGGACTGAAAGGTCCCTCTCGCTCCGTTGAATGTGATCCTGGGCATCTCCAAGGGACTGGACGGCACCAGGGATGAGAAGCTCTTCCTCAACACTGCCCTGATGGTGGCCAAGAGGGACATAGCGGCTCATTGGCTGAATTCAGACCCACCTACGATGGCCTGCTGGCGTAGGGGAGTGGACTGGTGCATGGCACAGGAACAGCCCCTATACGCAGCCAGATGATGCCCTCAAATGTTTTGTCGAATGTTGGGCAAATGGGTAGGGGTGGTGGAGGACTAAAGAGAAGGGGCTTCTATCATGCAAAAGTGGACTGGAGCTGGACCGTCATTACCTTCTTTATGCTTGTCAGCTGTACATGCAGATGTGATGTGTTTTGTCTATATTTCGTCTTGCATATTGTGCCCTTAATTGGTGGTGTTATTTTTGCTGCGATTTCATAAAATCAAAATTGGTTATAAAAAAAACCCAGTACAAATAACTACATGAACTGCTTCCATTCACCCGCAGTGAAAAAGAGAAAGCAGCTTCATGACAGCAGGTGACACACTCTGTCAATGCCTTGCAGAGGAGGAATGCTCAATTGGGGATATTAAAAGAAAGTTTCAAGATGAGAGAAGGAGAGTGAAGGACATGTTATCCAGGGTTCAGCTGGCATATACTATTCCTGGAGGGGCACCTTGATCCAGTGTCCATTTCAGCCCCCTTGTGAAAGCTGTCCTTTCCAAAATTCCCCCACCTGCTATATGGGCTGCCTCTTTCAGAAAACCGTAATGTGGTGTGAGGTAAGATTGTAAACCTCTGTCTCTTACTAAAAACAAATTACAATCACTCATCCATATCTTTCCTTCCCCATACTGACATTGCTCATATCACATACATACCCTTAAAAAAACACACCCTCTAACACATAACCTATAATTACCTACATGTTTTGAGTACATTTCTTCTATGTGTACACTTCTTATACAGACACTTTTTCAAGTAGATCAGCAAGTGCAGCAGGGCAACACACCGGGCAAGTATCTTAACCCACGTGCACACATGTATGTCATTATGCTACCAATGTCATTACCACACTACAGGAGATTTCTATTAGGTGGTTTGTGAAAGCTCAACACTATAGTTTACAATGTATTTTTAATGACTTAAAATTGTAGACAAATCTGACCTTGACATTTATATTGTTAAATCATTATATATTGATACACTTTTAAGGCCCTGTGTTGTTCCCCATTCACCACCTGCCACAACATCTACTTCTAATCTTGGCACTGCATCAAAATCTGGACTGGCACTAAAGAAGATTCAGATGTTAGAGACCGGTATGTTAAATGTTTGCTATTTTGGGTTTGAGTCAAACCTATCTCTTAATTTCTTATTGACATGGTATTTGCATGAATATTGTCACACATCCCTTTTTGCACCCTGGTGAACACACTAGTGATTGCTCATTAAGTTATACTTTGTCATCTAAAGTTTCTCTTAGACTTGGCATTATAAGGACAGAACTATAAAATATCTGTGAGGCCTAGTCTTTACTTGTAGGAGAGGAATCTCTGTGGGTCTCAAGCTTTGTATTCAAATCGCCAAAATATCATCATCATGTATTACTTAGGATGATTTACTCCTTTATCTATGACTCACTTATCTGACATCTTCAATCATACAACATTTTAATTATTTATTGAAAAAAAGTTACAAGAGTTTTGATTGAAATTGATTGTCTTCCTTTCATGTATTGATATCTACTTTTTCAGCATTTGTGGTCAGGATCACTTTTATAGTTTGTCAGTAACCATTGAACATACCTCTTCTATCTATAGCTGGGTATCAGGATATTTCTTGGCAACACCAACTACGAGGATACTGATTTAGCCGCTGACATCTCAGGGGGTCATTCAGAAATTAAACATCTCTGGTTTGAGGTGCTTAGATGACATTATCGAGATGTGATAACACTAAACTGAAAATGTTTATTTAGACTCACCTCATATCAAATTTGTTATTTTTTTTAGAGCAATGTAATTTAATGTACTAATGTAAATTATAGCTGATGTATTTTATCTGTTTACATCTTGCAGGTACGGAGGGCAGATCAGTTATTTACATTTTTTGTTCACAGTGGATCAACTGTGGTTATCTGACTTCAGAAAGGAGAGAGTGCTCCTGTAGTAATCACACTGAGGCTAAATGTGACTAAATAGTAACACTTTTAATCGACGTCTGACTCCACAGGTCCCTGGAGAATCCTCAACACACCAACTGTTCATTCAAACATCAACATTCTATGGCAGAACACCCTATGTCATAGAGGCTGCCATAGAGCTATACACAGACACAGAGTAGAGCCTACTACAAAATCTCCTTCCTTACAATGCTAAAACAAAATAAATATGCAAAGAACATATCATACACTAAGAAATATAAACTCAACCATACAATGTGAACCTATATAACAGCTGAACACACTATATAAAAAATACATTCATAACACAAGAATAAATAAATATAAAAGTAAAAGAAACAATAAAATAAACATCTCTTAATATTCCACCTCAAAATATTTTCTACCATCTAAAGCATTTTGGAGGATTCACTCTCCTGCTATTTTTACGTGATTCAATCTGTTGACCATTCTCTTCCTCTGCTGCTGTTTCCTGTTTGTGCATCCTAGACATTATTTGTTAAGGCAACTTATGCACTCTGGAAATATTCCATCAATCCTTGCTATTGACTCTCACTGCATATCGAGACACAGCATCTACTCTTACTGGTGGACCAAATTTCGACAAACCCTTCAAAACTCTGGCCCTGATTATGATGTCGACAAGTAGTCGGTGGTTCCATCCAGCAAATTAGGATGAGACCGCCCATAAGGTAGTAGTAAACATTAATTTTTCCATTGCGGCTTGTGCAGCGGCTGGAAAAGGGCTGCAGCAAAGCCGCATTGGGAAAATGGATGTTTACAAACATCCATGCCCCTTGTGCCAGGCACCATGTGGTTCCTGGCACATGGAGTATGAATGTTTGGGGGAGCACCACATGTGTCCTCCAGGCTTCATTGCGGAGGCCTCAGAGGGAGGGGGGCCTGCTAGGGGCCCAAGGAGTCTGTTTTTGACAGCCTTTCAGTGGTGGTTGGATTGCCATTGAAAGTCTGCCTGAAATGGCCATCATAATACCTGAGCCTGTGCCTGAGCTGGCCTATTCAGAATGATGGTCAGACGGGCTCCTTGAGCCCGGTAGAATCATTGGTCAGTCCCTTCGCGTGCTGCCTCCGAACGCCACGCATCATAATGCGGCATTCGGTTCGCAGCACTAAATGTCAGTCAGACCGAAACCGACAGGCCTTCAGTTATGGTCCGACCAACATCATAATCAGGGACTCTGTGTGGATGCTTAAGTCTAATCCAATCCAATCACCCATTAGGATCTTGGGCCATTCCTTCCTCCGATCTTCAGTATATCCTTCTTTCATTTCTTTGTCATCCCATACTGACCCGGAATTATATTTGGATTCAACTTTATCCTCAGGCACAACACGCAAACCTCACCTTCTCATTCAAGTAGGACACATTTCAAATGTAGCCACTCTCCCCCTCAGCATCTCAAATGGACTCTTTCCAGATAAACAATTAGGCGTAGTGCAATGTGCCCATTGCATACTTTCACCTCCTTCAAAACTTCAATCCTATTGCTCACTGCCCATTGTATACACTCTACTAACATGCAGTTCATGCACTCAATAAAACCATTGACTCGAGGCTGGAAAAGAGCTACCCTTCAATGCAAGATTTTAGATTGTTGCAAAAATTCTGTAATTTCTGGAGATACAAACATGAATTCCGTTTTATGATACAATTTATTTCGGAACTACCTCTCTAGCAAATATGCCCTGGGAAAACTTTATAACAACTTCTGTGTTGGGATCGGACATGAACTGCACTTCCCACCACCTGCTGAAGTAGTCAGCAACTGCAACTGCATACTTATACTTGTGAGGCAAAATATAAATCAGGCCTTTAAAATTCACCACAAGCTTGATCCAATGTTCTGTTGGTAGTTCTACAGCTTGACTCGGAGGTGTGATAGTTTTGATTACCTTGCTACTGATACACCATATGACACACCCATTGACTACTTCATCAATCTGAAAGTCCATAGTTGGCCGCTAAAAAACGTTCTGAGTTCTCCTGTTAGTGCTAGTTTGGCCAAGGTGGCCTCATGCCCTAGCTCAACTATTCGTGCTTTCATCCTCTCAAGGGGTATAAACTTATCACACCGCAAAATCATGTTTTCCTCCTCTAGAGACAACTCATCCACAATCTAAGCATAAGGCTGCATCTCTGCCGATAAGTTTTTTTTCTTTTGGCCACCCATGAATGATATACTCTGCCACAGTATTGAGCACCTTATCCGATTTCAACTCTTCAAACCACTCCTCAGAAAATCCACCACTGGCACACACATCCATCCATGGGTACGAACAAACACTCATTATCAGCAGGAACAACCAAATCCTTTGTTTCTAATGGCAAAGGTGACCTGGATAAAAAATCCACCCTAACATTTTTCCCTCCCTCTTGTATATGCTAAACAGTAAAGTTATACTGTAACAATTTCGGAATTAATCTAGTGATCCTGGGTGTATGATCTTTGACTAAATGGCCGCTGAGTGTTAGTAATTTAAATTACTTCCTCCACAATTTTTTTTAATCTCTCAACCGCCCAACAAATGGCTAAAAACTTTCTCTCAATAATCAAGTAGTTTTTTTTCACTTGGACGCAATGCACGAGAGGCAAAACCAAACGTTTGTTCTTTGCCTTGTTTCATTTGGGTGATCATACCCCTCAAACTGGCATCTACTGATACAATGCACTCTCTTGAGGGGTCATAAGGTATCAAAATGGTATGTGCTACCAGTTCCTGTTTAATTTGTTCAAAATCTGCTGACAGTCACCATCCCAATCAAATGTGGCTTTCCTTCTCAACAATCTTCTCGTGTTCTGTCTTGGCAGCAAAATTATGGAGGAAATTCAAATAGAATTCACAAACTCCGAGAAATTTAGATACCTGGTCTTTGCATGTGGGGCTAGGTGCTTTAATGATGGTCTCAATCAACCCAGGGTGTGGCTTAACCCCATCTTGCGAAATTAGATTCCCTAAATAATAAATATTAAATGGACCCATCTCCAAACACACATTTTTGTATATTTGCCAAACTACCCTTCTCCTATAATCTGTCAACAGTTATTTTAAACTTTGGTCATGTTCCTCTCTCGATCTGCCTGACACTAAAATGTCATCCTGGAAAACTACAGTGTTTCGACCCCCTTCAATACATTCTCCTTGACTTGCTGAAAAATGACATCGTCTTAAACTGAAATGTGTCTACAGGAGACACAAATGCACTAAGGTGTTTTGAATTGATATCTAATTACACTTGATGATAAGCAAATGCTAATTAGATTTTTGAAAACATCTTGACCCCCGAAAACGTAGATACTATATCATCAATTCTTGGCAAAGGTGGTGAATCAACCCATATTTCATTAATTAAACTACGTAAGTCGACACATACTCTCAAACTTCCATTCTTCTTCCGTGCCATCACTAATGGCGCAAGCCATAAGATGATTCAATTAGCTCAAACATCCCCGACTCACATATTCTTCTTAGTTCATCCGCTAAATCCTCCCTGACACTATATGATAAATTCCTTAATTTAGGTTTAACTGGAACAGCCTGATCCCTAACTTGAATCAAGTGTTTGAAACCTTTGATGCACCCAAGTTTGTCAGCAAACACCTCCCTAAGTGTGTTAGCCGAAACCCCCGCATCACCTTAGTTGTTGTCACTCACAAGAGATACTTGTTCTGTGTTAAAGTCATTCCAAATAGTCCTTGGTGGTACCACTCCAAGATATTAAGACCTTGCTTGGCAACATACACTTTACCCTGAATGCATTGTTCTTTGAATTGTAAACCCTTTTAGTTTTATTCTTCTACCCTCATAAGATACAGGACTCCCATCAGGTGCTTCAAGCGGTCTATTGACCCATTTTTGAGTAAACAATTCATCCCTTATCATGGTCATACGTGCACCTGAATCTACTAAAAGTTTCAAAGCTTTACCATCTATCACAATATCTACATGGGGATTCACACATTTGTCTGATTCATCATTCACAATCAAAACCAAATAATTCATGGAACTGACTACATCCACGTTGACCGCTCCCTTCACATCATTCACATATGATATTGATCTTATCTTTAGATAAACACACCTTCACAAAATGCCCTTACTTATGCTTACCAGATTTGTGACAAGAGGCATTTCTTGCAGGACAAACACGTTCATTAAGGAAATGTTACGGGAAACCACACTTGAAACATACATGTTTTTGAAAAACACTTTTTTTCTCCACTCTCATCAGTACTGCATTCGTGTTGAACGTATTTGCATTCATTTGTTTTATTCCATGCTCCTTGACTACCCCATAACAGCTTTATCATTATTTACCAACTCTTTAGACACCATTTGGGTTAGCTCTATGCTCTTGATAATAAGAATAGTCTCTTGCAATGAGGGATTTTTCAACGGAAGCAATTCTTACACTTTTTTCTCCCTACATCACAAAACCATTTGATCAGCTATCAATTGGGAGGTAAAAGTTTCAAATTCACACTCAGACACCAAGATATGCAGCACCACAACATATGCATCAGTACTCTCATCAGCTTGCGGTTTTCTAGTAAAAAATGTGTGCCTTGACACTACAAGACTGCCCTGTACATCACGTTTTTCTAATCTTGTCTCTGCTTCTTCAAATTAATCTAAAAAAACATTAATTTCAGCAGTCTCCAAAGGCGGCAAATGTTCCAAAACACCGTGCCCCTCAAATCCTATGTGGTGTTCAAGGATGTATATTTTCTGATCAGCACTGAATCTGGTACCTCCCGATGCACCCAACTATTTTTATAAAAGCACTGTACCAAACCTTCCACCTAACTAGTGGGTCTCCTGGGAGCTGTAACAATGGCAGTGGTGGTTGTACATGCTGCATATTGTCCATTTACATTCTAGGCCTCCTTACCACAAATGTAAATTCTTGTCTCAATGTATGTATTCCAATAAATATTTGGATAAGGTCTCTAAATTGAAAGTTTCCTGTGAAGAATTGAACCTCCAATAAAAAAATAGCCAAATTACAGTAGGACTCGCTTGATTAGCTGCTTCCACATTGCTACAGCTTGAAAAAACCAAACAACAGTTGAGCCACAAAATAAACTGCTTGTATATCACACTCCAAGAGGACTATTTATACATCTGCACTCTCACTACATCACGGTACATGCCTGTATATGTTGCCCAATGTGACAACCCTTAGTATAAACCTGTTTATGTGCCTGACCGAGCACGTATCCAGCTGAAAAATTGCTCTGACGGCTTCCTGACTTCCATTGAGAACACACAGTCAAAAGTCTCCTCAGATGTACACAGAAATATAAGACTCTCAGCACAACGCTCCTCAGATGGGTATTGTGACCTGAGACATCAACCCACAATACTCCTCCTTCACGCAGCTTAGAGGAGACTTCACTCTGTAATCCAACAATGCGTTCAAGTTGACATCAATGCACACTGCGATGTATGTAACTCTATAATCTGCCGAGGCATTCCAGCTGACATCAACACACACTACAATGTCAACAATGAACGATCCTCACTTCTCCCACATGCTATGTGCAGTGGAATTACATCACCATTTCCTCTCCGGTGAAGCACAGGGCAGAGCTTCACTGATGATCATAATGATCCCTCAGTGCTGGACGCTTGACTCACTCACATGCAGGGGAAGTAATGTGAGCTCTCTGTTCTCCACTGTGAGCTGCAACACTACCCTGTAGGATGTAGGTAAGCCTCTGTCTTCCAATGTCTGGATTAGAATCAGACCAAAACCAGTGCAGGGCTACCACTCTACAAGTCATCCACAGCACTATGCCCCAAACTGCACACATGTTTAGGTTCTCCAAATACAGTCCAATGGGGATGTGAACACAGTAGATTCTTTTTTTTAACAAGTTGAAGGCAGACTGCTTCCACTGATAGTCGAAAGGTGCGCCTTGCACACATGAGTGGAGCAAAAGCCAAAATCATCACCAATTTTGCAGTAATCACACGGAGGCTAAGTTTAATTAAAGACAAACACATTAAACCAACTTCTGACTCCGAAGCTCCCTGGAGAATCCTCAACACCCCAACTTTCGATTCAAACATCAACATTCTGTGACAGCACATCCTACGTCATATAGGCTGCCATAGAGCTACACACAGACATATAGTACAGCCTACTACAGTTCCCTTTGAGGGAAAACACACAATCAGCTAGGCTCAGCTCCTCTCACCTCTGTATCAACTCTTGGCATATGAGTGGAGGACCTCTCACGATCAAGCAATGCAAATGTCTCTTGCATTCAGTGGTCAATCTAAGGGGTTTAAATAGGGTTGACCACTGATCTTTATTCTAGATGAGGGGACTTTCCAATAATCTGAGCTATAACCGGTGTAATAAATCATGATGAAAATATTCCAACCAGGTCTAGATGTTTTTTTTGTCTGTCTACTGTCAAACCTAGAAATGTAGCTATCACGTAGCTTGTAGCAGACTTGTGTTGCCCAATGTGATAGCAAAATCATTATTTAGATGAAATGACACTTTTACAAGTTCTGCAAAAGATAATGACATGCTGAATGGGGACCAAAGTTAGACAGTCTAATTTAACATGCTCTGAATGGAGCCTGGCTTTGGAATTTTACAATATCCTCAGGTTGTACATCAGAGTATGACATAATTGAATAAATATAGATGAGTGATGTTAAGGATAACACATCTTTCTATTATGCTCAAGCCTAGTATGGATAAAAAGTATATTATAAGTCATCAAGCATTGCATGAATACTTTTCTTTCAAGCCTTTCATGTTTCAAGCAGTTATCTTAAAATATAAAAAACATTGTCATAGAAATCAATTTCTCATGATAATAAATGGAGAGAATGACTTAAGGAAAGGGTTGAAATGTGCCCAAAGGAAAAATAATGTGGCTTGGTAAAAATTGAATGTTAAAAAAATAATCTGATGATAGATCTCTTACATGGGGTTTCAGGGCACAATCTTTTGCACTAAACATTGGATGATGTTTGTTTTCTTAGTTGGTTTGTAAGACAAACAATTCTAGATCAAAGATGTTTCCAAAGGCAGCATACGAATGATCGATGACATGAATTGGCACCAGCTGCTTGTGAAGTTGATGGACCATATGGTAGGAGAGGTTTAGAAAAGTGCCTCGGATTACATCAGTTGTGTAAGCCAATCATCAGGGAGGGTTTCGTGGGGTGATATGACTCAATGGGTAATACTTACAGAGACTGAGGTATATCCTGCCCATATTGGGGAAATACTTCTTTCGAAAGGGTGTTACCATATTCAAACTTTACTTGAACTGCACTTAAGAAAGATGCCTACTACAACCATCTTGGGTGTAGCGCGCAAGTACAGGGAATCTTTTTTAGTGGCCGCATCTTTGTAGGAAAGGGATAAACAACAACTATTGGGTTTGCCTGCAGTAATAGGCACTCTTTCAAAATGGCTGTTCACACAGCTGCAATAATTTTCTCTTTGGAAGCAAAACATGATTTAGCTAGAGAGAACTAGTGTGATATTTAAGCGATGGGAATTGTCTGTTCCTCACTACAGGTTGCATATATGTAAATTGAGGTGCTTGGCACAATTTGTAATACTAGGTTTGTCTTGTTATCCCTAGTCTATAAATAGTTTGTCTTTAGCTAGTAGCGCACACAAGATATCAGTGTGTTTGTCCATCCATTGTTTTGAATAAAACATGGGAGAAATCAATTCAGATTTGCTCAGCATAGTGTTGCAAGTACGTCCACCCGAAATAAAAAAATCCCAACAGGAATTGTAAATTCTTCTATGTATAGGTAGGCTGAAAGCTAGCAAACCTCTAAGGGAAAATGGATACCAATCCTTTGCTCTCATTGGATAATTAATGCATAAGAAAATTTACAGCGAAGTGAGTAATTTTAGATTTTTATACGTTCAATTTGTAACAATGTGTGTCAGAATTGTCACTATCCAGTCCACCCTAGTCAGGTGTTTGTTTGAATTATCATCTGTGAGGTACATGTCATCCACGTACGATAATGCCTCAGGATCTGGCTGTATGATCTCCATAATATATGCTCAGAATAAGCAAGGGCTATTATCATATCCCATTGGTTCCTTTTTGAAGCAATATTGAATTCCATCTCAACTGATGGTGGTTAGATATATGCTTTCAGGCAGCATGTGTTGACTGAAAAATCAATTGGAATGTCCAAGGTTTTATATTGTTTGCCTATTAGGTTTGACAGTAAACTAGAGTTTGGCGGTATATTTTGTTCCGCCTGCTGAATTGGGGGAATTTTGGTCACTCCGCATTGTTCTTTAATGCAGGGTTCGGGCCAAATTACACTAATCGCCATGGATCACTGACATATTATCAGAATCTACAATATCGTTTAACAGAAATACCATGTCAAAAATGTAATTTACAAAAATATCAATTTCCTATCCTTATAATGGTAAGTACAAAAATATAGCAAAAAATATCGTTTCACACCAATATAATTAAAAAACATAAAAAAATATTGTTTATGTATATATCTTAACTTAGTAAATCTTAAATATTTTATTATATACCATCAACAAAATATAAATCTCACTCATAAATAATACTATATATAAATATTAACTTATCAAACTTTATCAATCCCCATGTGTTGTGCACTTACGTGAACAAGTCTTTGCAATGAGCTGAAACGCGTTGTAAGAATAAACATCCCTGTTGAAATCGATTGAACTGGAGTACTTTGATTACTGAGAGCGGATTACATTGGAACTGTTTTGGAGATATATATATATATATATATATATATATATATATATATATATTCACTGAAAAAACCATAGGTTTCACACATGTTATAGTTAGCTGGACATTTCACTCGTAAAAAACCAATGAAATTCCCCCGTTATAGTTAGTGCAGGCAACTATAACTCACGCGACCGCAATCCTCTGCTGATGATGTCAGATATTACATCACTGATGACATATGTGTCTTTATGAAAAATAAATATTTGTAATATATGTATAGCTAAAGATACAGTATTAGCATCAACAGAGGATTGCGGTCGCGTGAGTTATAGTTGCCTGCACTAACTATAACGGGGGAATTTCATTGGTTTTTTACGAGTGAAATGTCCAGCTAACTATAACATGTGTGAAACCTATGGTTTTTTTCAGTGAATTTGCAAGGTTTTTTAAATGCTAATTCCTAACTATAACGTGTGTGAAACCTATGGTTTTTTCAGTGAATTTGTACGATTTTTTAAATGCAATTTTTTTTGGGAGATTTTTGGTAAACCTATGTATAAAATAATATATGTACTATATCCTGCATTATGGAATGGTTAATTTTTTTTTTATGCATTTTTTTCCGTGCGCGTACGGTAAGTTGACGCTACGCGCTCCGTACGTCATAAGTACGGTGCGCTTACGTGATACGATGCGCGTACGGTAAGCTGACGCTATGCGCTCCGTACGTCATAAGTACAGTGCGCTTACGTGATACGTACGTGACGTACGCGTACACGCATGCGCGTTGCGCGGAAGCAACGTCGCGGTTACACAGGGGCGTGTAATGCGCATGCGCGAGTGCGTCTTACGTACGCGCTCTGTAAGCGCTCCGTAAGCGTCACAATTGCGCATGCGTACTTGTTTACGAGCGCGTACCGTAAGCTTACGGAGCGCGCACAGTAGGTCATGTGATCCACAAAGAACACTTTTCATTGGTTGAAACTACTTTCAGTTCCAGAAACTTCCCACACCACACCCATTCCCCTCATTACTGCTTGAGATCCCCTAGGAGAAGGAGCTGAATTGACATTGAGATACAATGGCAGAGCAGCAGACCTCTTCTGAGAGTGAGCCTAGCAGCACCATCATCAGACAGAGAAGGAGGAAACAAAAGGATTCTTTTGTGTGGGAAATCCAAGGAAGAAGTATTCCTTTGGAAATCACTCTATGATGAGACACCTTAGGGATAAACATCCCAGGACCTTTGCTCGACATACTGGAGAAAACTCTTCAGTAAGTCACCAGAGCCCAACCTCAGAAGCTCAGCCGAGTACATCATCGGCAGCTCAGCTGAGCCCTCCCTCTGAGGTGGGAGCATCACCTTCTTCTGCTCCTCTGGACATTAACCCTCGATTTTGGAGGGTTTCAATGAGGTGTACAACATGTTGTGGTCTTATTGTTTTTGGGGAGACTAGTGTTTCCCTTATTAACAATAAGATAGACCAGCACGTTTGTAGACGCTCATAATATTCCCATTCTTTCTTTCCTCCATCCCTGTATTAACCCAACGGCTCTTTTAAGAGCCAACCTTACCTCACAATTTTTTTTATTTTTTTTTAAGCTTTCCTTTTTGAAAAAATGTTTTAGCCGTGCGCGTACGGTACGCGTAATCGCGGAATAGTTACGCGAAGTTCGCGGAATTTCTACGTTTACGCCGTGCGCGTACGCTACGCGCATTCGGCGATTTTTTGTAAAAAAATTAAAATTAATTTTTGCCCTTGGGGGTCCTTCTGGGACCCCCTGACAAAGGCTAGGGGTCAGGAACTGTCCACCCTGCCCCCTTTTCATGTTCTCCACCTTTGTTTTTCACCCCCTCAGACTGCGAGAGACAAAATGGCGGCCGACACTTCCTGGTTTCGACCGATTCGAATGTTTACTCAGTGTGGCTCAATGGTTAGAGCGGCAGACCCTGAAGCAGAGTTCTGGCCAGGGACCAGGGTTCGATTCCCGCCTCGGCGGGGCTCGGGCTCAATTTCCTCGGACCTGTCTATTCTCGCCTCGGTGCCTGTTCTAATCATGGGCCCCACGCTGCAACTCTGGGCAATAGCTTGCTTAGCCTCCACACCGGCCCCAACAGCGCTAAGGATGCCTGGCTTCACCCTGGGGGTGCCCAGGAGTGGACACTTCACAGGGAAAGCCAGGAGGGGTTCCACAGCGGTATGAGTATCAGCGCCAGGAAACCGCAAAGGCGACACCGCAAGGTGGCCGTCTGGTGACAGTGCGCTCTATAAGTACCTTGACATTTACATTTACATATATCTAACAACCAATCAGAATCGCGCTCGTGCACGGCGGCGTGCGCGTACGGTAAGCTTACGGTACGCGCACGGAGCGCGCCCATAGATATATATATTGATTTAAATGCTATTTTCTCAGGAAATACTGAACAGATTTACACGAGACCTTCAAAAGGCACATCCCTGACCTGAGGGCTACCTCTCTGCCAAATTTCAAGTAATTCTGTTCAGCCGTTCGGGCTGTAGCTCGGACTAAAGGTCCGATTGGAAAAATGCATGGGGAAAACGCGTTTTGGGACCCCCCCTTTTTCTCAGCCCCCGCTTGACGAATCCCCCGAGACTTTCAGGTTAGGAGCGGAGCGGAGCGCCCCACCTATTTTGAGAATTTCGCGAGGATTCGTCAATCGGCGCCAAAGTTATTCCAAATAGAATGTTGCGGATTTCCTATGGAAACACGGTCCTAACTATAACTTTCTACTGGCGACCGCCAGTAGATAATATATATATATATATATATATATATATATATTTGTGTTCTGAATAAAAGAATACTTATTTGGAAATTATCGAGTACAGCGTATTATTGTTCGACTATCTTGGAATTCGGCAGGCGGTTCAGCCCCCACGCTGGCACCCGCGGTTGAGCGCGCCAAGCGAGAAACACTTTGTTTGGAATATATATATGTGTGTGTGTGTGTGTGTGTGCCACAAAAATCCTTCCATACTGAAGAAAGAGACGGCACTGTAGGATGGAGGAAATGTTACATTTGTTTATGTAAAACATGCCACTCTGGACAGAGAACGCATCTCGGCTGTACAACAACCTTAGTCATCCGAGGAGCGCCATTTTGTGACCCAGTGTAGTTAAATATAACTATCACCATTTGTCATAATTACTTTAGACATTTTGAACGATGTTGCCTACATGAGATAAATACCTAAAACTTGATACATCATTATCTATTATTAGCACAAATCATACAATGCAAGTCCCTCATCAATATAAATATCTTCTTTTCTTTTCTTTAAAGCGCACGTTTACGCAGAAGGGCATCTTGAAGCTAACTAACAGATATTACAAATCAATTCAATAATCAATAACTAATTATCACTTAATTGGCATTAATTATTACTTAGTTAACTTCCTACCCTGTACCCCTACAAACCCAGCAGCCCGCAACTAAAATATAACTAACACATATGATTATTACACAATTTAAATAATTTATAAATAATTAAATAATGAATAAATAATTATAAATTAATTATAAATTAATTCTTAATTAATTATGACCTAATGTTGCAACCCGCACCTAAAATATGGGTATAATAAATCAATATTGCATAATGTTCATATTGAATATCAATCACACATTTCCTTAACAATTATTAATTCATTAATAATGAATTATTACTTAAATAACTTTCCACCCTATCCCTTACAAACCCAAGAGCCCACAACAGCACTAATAATTACCATTAACAATTAAATAAAAAATTCTTAATCACTTAAAATTGGAAATTATATTTTAAAACAATTCATGATAATCATTCAAAAAATACTAATACAAAATTAATTCATAAACTAAAGCAGATTGAAGTAATAAAAAACAATAGTGCATCATTAGGATGTCCGCCCGCCATCCTGACGTAACCAGGGACAGCCCGCCATAAGTGCGGCAGTCCCGTGGGGGTGATTAGCATGCGCCCACCACACTGGTGGGCTCATCCTGCATTTTTAACATTGCGGCGGGTGGTGCTTTCAGCATCACCCGCTGCAATGCCAAAAATGCATGTTGTGAATTTGCATGCACAACGTGGCAGGCACCGCATGGTGCCTGCATTGTGCCTGCAAATGAAGTGCACTCCCCAACTTCCTGGGGGCCCGCAACGGGCCCCCAAATGTGAATTGAAAGCCTGCTCCCCGCCTGCATGCAAATATGGATGGTGGTGTGTAGCAGACACCGCCACCATATTAAACCCTTTTCCGCCCGGTCGACTCGTCGACCGGGTGGAAAAGCAGCGGGCGGTCTTCCCGTTCACCGCGGTACCCCCGCCATACTGATATGGTGGGAGGGAAATGGGAGGCGGGCAGGGGATTATGTTGGGCGGATCGCCATCGCCATGCAGGCGGTGGCGATCCGCCCGACATAATAATGGACCCCTATATTCTTTACAACTATATTACTAAAAATGATATTTGTAACTCTGGTATTCTTAACAACTATATTACTTACCTGAAAAAACATATTCTTGATAACAATATTTCTGCATCACAAGTGAGATTTGGTGTTCCCTAGGGCAATTTTCTAACGCAGGCAGTCATGGGCGTTCGTGGCCAGAGGGCTGCAATTCAAGCAGAATTGCAGCCGCATGAGTAGATTTTCAACTCGAGCGGCATCAAAAACAACTCGAATGGCCATGCTCTCTTGCGTAACACATGCTGTTGTTCGCCCTGATTTCCCAGAGCTGCTAGCGCGACAGAAACTACATTTCAGCATGAGCAGTGCGAGTTGCATATTTTTCACCCAAACCAATTCTAGTGTTCTTGGTAAGTCAAAGGGAATTCCAGGCACAGATACACCCTGTAATACACAGGCGGTGCTGTTGTTTTATAAGCACAAAACTACTCTGAGGTACCATCTATAGCCTCAGACTCCACCCATGAGTAAAATGTTTCAAAGGCATAGACTGCATGTACAGTTATTACAAATGTCACTGCCACCCGCATGGAGGACACCTCTATTATTGAGATGTTGTGCAACTGCCTCTCGGCAATTTACCCCTATTACGACGAGATCCTCCATTTTAATTGAACAGATTTAATACAATATGATATTCAAAACATAGGAACCCGCAGATGAGAATAAACTTTTAAGAGTCAAGCTCAGGCGCAGCTGGTACAAGTAAGAGTGGTGGGACAGTGGGGCAGTAGGGCAGAAGGAAGTCGAATACGATGGGATAGAGAAAATAAATAAATAAAACCACTTACCCTGCACTCACCGCATTACCAACTCAGTGATGCGGTGAGTGCAAGGTAAGTGGTTTTATTTATTTATTTTCCCAAGCCCTCTTATGTCGACTTCCCCCGCCCCATCCCACCGTTCTTACCTGTAACGGCCGCACCTGGTCACGTCTGACTAACCTACACTAAATAAGTGCTCCCTTATTTTGTCTGTAGGAAGCAACCATTATGACTATGGATTCCTCAATGTACTTGTAATGATATTTTTTTAGAGTGTGCGTATTCAAAGATCCAAAAAATCAAAACGACCCCTCATGGCCACCATGTTGCGCAACCTGGGATACCAGCTCAGGTCTGCAAGGTTTTGCTTACCTACCCACAGATGCAGTGACAAAGTTAAGTGCACCATTGCTTGAACAGGGGAGCCCAGAATATTGTAGGACCACACAATCCACTGAACATACCTACTTGTGTGTGGTGTGTGCTTTCTGGGTTACTAACTGTACCTTAAAGGGTTCAGGGATGCAGTGGTGATTCAAACACAACAAATTTGTCCTTAAAATAGCACCCTCAAGCACAGTACTTAGAAAAGACAGTATGCATTTAAAAGTGTTCTATTTTAAGTCTCATCCTGTTGCTTAGTGTGTGAGTAATAAGCATTCAGAATATATTTAAAACAGCACCTATGCATGTTGCAAAGGTATAGAATTGCCCTGCCACCCTTTGCCTTTCCTTGATTATAAACTGGTGTACTTTTCTGTTTTGTTTTAATAAATAGAATTTCATTATTTTGTTTCACTTGCAGCAATTGATGAAATTACAGACTGTTCCCTCCATTTAGATGATATCAAAAGCATAATAGATCATTGTTATTAAAACAAACAATGATTTCGCAGATCTCTTTTCCATTCAGATAATTTAGTTTTGCCAAAATATTCATGTAAATGCGAAAATTAACAGTAGGTAACAGTTTACTATTCCCCTATAAACATGAAGTATGGACCTCGGAGCTGTATAATTTCCAGTGAATTGCTGTTAGAAATGGCGGTTCTGGTTGGCTCGGGTATGCACCTAAGCCAGGCAAAACCTACCACTCTAGTCAGGGTAAGGAAGTTACACGCCTAAGATAACCCCTGCTCACCTCTTGGTAGCTTGAGGTATCTTTGCACGGAGCAGTCAGGCTTATCCCAGAGGCAATGTGTAAAGTATTTGTACACACACACGCATACACATACAGTAACACAGTGAAAACACTACAAAGAGACTCCACACCAGTTTAGAAAATAACAAATATTTATTTGAATAAAACAAGACCAAAACGACAAAAATACAACATGCACAAATCAAGATATCACTTTTTCAAAGCTTAAATCAAGTATAGATTTTAGAAATCAGAAATTGCTCTAACCGGGGCTATTTGATCATGGTCGGCATCGATGATTCCACAAAGACAGTCCGACCTCGATGGAGCGAGGCCGGGTTACGGAGTCAGGCAAACCCAAGTACAGTGCCTTGGAGGTGTCAGGAAAAACAAAGGTAACGCAAAACACATGGGAAGTGAGGCGTTGCAGAGTCCGGTGAGGCATTGGTTCCTTACTGTTGTAGGGGAGGTGAAGCTTCGGTTCTTTACTGCAGGGCAAGGATGGTGATATGTCAGTTCCTTACTGATGCAGGGGAGGTGAGGCTTCGGTGGCAGGTGCAGTACCTTGGTTCCTTACTGTGGAGCGGCATCAGATATCAGGCTGTGATGCTTTGTTTCCTCGGTGTTGAGGCAGAAGCACTGGAATCGGCTGGGTTGGGGTTGCAGACAGTGCAAGTTGGGGTAGTGCAGCGTACTCTTCACGAGCTGTTCCCTTGGCTCCAGTGCAGGCAGCAGTGTGGCGTTGATGCTGGAATGCTGTTGTCAGTGAAGTCGGGGCTGCGGTGTAAGTCGGGACAGTGTGTCATGCTATTCATGAGCGGTGCCCTCAGCTCCCGCACAGGATGTGGCCTCGATCATGACATTGGAGTCGATAAGTTGTAGTCATCGGCAACTGGGTCTCCATTCCAAGTTGAGCAGTGCATCGTGCCCTTCACAAAAAGTGACCTCGGCTCCGGCGTAGGCAGCGGGATCAATGACAGCGTCAGGGTTGCTTTTCTTGATTTGCAGCAGACCACTTGACTCAATGGGCCCAGAAACTGGATTTTGCACCACTTGGAAGACAGGACCCTCAGCAAAAGAGTCCAAGTGATGTTAGCAAGAACAGGTGAAGTCTTTGATGGATGTGAGACTTCTCAACAAGAGGCAAGCTCTTGGAGAACCTTGGAAGCAGGATATAGAGAGCAAAGTCCAGTCCTTTCACTCCAGGACAGAAGCAGCAAAGCAACAGGCCAACACAGCAGAGCAAACCTCAAAGTGGCAGTACCTCCTCCCAGCTATCCAGCTCTTCTTCCCGGCAGAATGTCCCCAATCCAGAAGTGTTCTGAGTATATGGTGTCACAGGTCCAGTAATTACACCAATTTCAGCCTTGGAAGTAGAAAAAACTTAATAGGCTAGTCTTTGTAGTGCAAATACTCTGCCTTTCCCTGCCCTGGCTCCAGACACACTACAGAGGGGTGGATATGTCTTTGTTAACAGGCACAGCCCAATTCAGGTGTCAGTGTCAGTGTCAACTCTTCCCACCACTCTAGCTCAGGAAGACCCATCAGCCTGGCGATGAGCCATCAGGGCCATCAGGATAGACAGGGTGCACCTCAGCTCCCTTTGTGTAACTGTCTAGAGTGAATGCACAAACAGCCCAACTGTCATTCTAACCCAGACATGTATTCCACAAACAGGCAGAGGCTCAGAAAGGTTGAAGTAAGAAAATACCAACTTTTCTACCAGCTCCCAATTGGCAGATAAACTTGTAAGATGTTACAAGGCAGCTCCAATGCTAACCTATGGGAGATATAGGCCTTGCTGTAGCGAAAAACAAAATGAGTAGTATTTCACTACCAGGACATGCAACACACAACAGTATATGCTCTACCTTTTAAATACACTGCACCCTGTCCATGGGGCTACCTTAGGCCTACTTTTAGGGGTGCCTTACATGTAATAAACGGGAATGTTTGGGCCTGACAAGTGAATTTTATGTTTTTGCTTCTCGCACTGCGAGAAAGCAGTGGGGCGACGCTCCTCCGCCCACATGGAGGAACCGCCATTAAGCCACATGGCAACGGTGAAAGCTAAATCAGTGCATTTGAAAGTCGCCTTGTTCTCTTTTGAGTGTGGGAAGGCATTTAAGAGGCAGGCTTCGACAGTATAGGTTATGTTCCAGTTTATAACTTGTTTAATTAGCAGTGTATTCCGAGTCCAGTATATCTATATTTGTCTGCAGTCCCAGGTTTGTGATGAAACTTGGCATTCGCAAGGCCATAGCAGGTGCATTTAGCACGAGTGGATGAAAATATGTATCCTGCATTCAGGAGTAAGTAAGGTACTATGTAGCAATTCAAAATGAATACATTTAAACCAAACATTTTGCTATATTTGGGGAACTGTCAAATTGGTTCTTCCCATTGTGGCGTTGTCTATTTCTCTACCCATATCTTTGCCCACTTGGCTTAGAGTTCCAATAGAGCACTCTGTAAATCTGCCCTACTGCTTTATTTCCCAGGGATAGAGCAGATCAACTGGAGCACCTAGTGAGAAGATGGTTCCTCAATGTTTCTTTCTATGTTGTGCGAATCAGTTAACGAAGAATGGCGAACAGTAAGAAGTTACTGTCATAGAGGCCAATTGAGTCACGGAGTTAGAAACAAGTGGATTTTCTCAAAAAGATCACCCACTCTGGAAATCCCCTCCTCCCTCCAAATGTCCAGTCCTTCCGAAGAACCTCATATTGCAAGGTACCTAGACCCTTAATGGGAAGATCTGGAAGTACTGGGGCCTGATGTTCTTTGTAAACATCTACCCCAACTATAATCAATTGCTTCCAGACCCCACAAACATTTAAGCTCCCTTTGTTTGGTTCATAGCAGGATCCCCATTAAATCGATAAGGGGAGATGGTGTAGTGCCGAACAGAGTTCTCCCTTTCACAGAGCTGTATATTGTACCCAATGCTGTAACTCTACATTGATGTCCAATGCTGCTGCGCAGTGATATAGTATAATTCATAATCTGGGGCAGTGAGGCCCCCCTCTGCTGTGGGCAGCTTAAGTTTGGCTAGAGCCACCTTACACAGACCATGCCCCGACACAAGGTCAAGTAACAACCTATCTCCCAAAAAATATCTCCCTGTTGTTTGATTGAAGAGCTGCAAAGAACTAAAAAAGCCCAGTAGTACTATTTTGGAAATGGCCACTCTTCCAGTCACTGACAAGGAAGTCCAAAAGGATATCCCTGCTTAGCCAGCAGAGGGGTAGAGTTGCCATCTACTAGATCTACATCTGAACAATAAATCTTCACCACTAGGTAGCCAAAAGAGGTAATCTCCCTTGTTATTTGTTGAATGTTGGACAGAAGGACATCTGCTCGAGTTCTGAGTGCGCCAGATTTATGCTTCATTTACACCAGTGAACTATAATGATGGAGTTTGAGTAAGGCATAGATGTGCTGCCACTATGTAGTTAATGTGGGTTTGCTACATCTGCCACATAAGGGATCAAGTAATCTGCATACAGTGGGATGAAGTTTGTTTAGTGCACTATACCAGCAAAGATGGTTCCCTGACAAATTGCACTGGCAAGCGGTTCCATGTCTGTAGCGAAAGGGTACAGCCCTGTCTCGTGCCTCTTCTCACACGCTAAGTGGCAGAAATTATGTTGCCATTAAACTCTGGCATCAGCTCCAGAGTGCCAAAGTCTCACCCACTGTAGAAAGACAAAGACCCCTCAGCGCCTTTTCTGCTACTTTCGAGTGATGACAGGATATAAATCTCTTTGCCTAAAAGACTGTTTTTTAACTAGCGTTTTAGATTGTTTTTAAAAAATTGTATCTAGTTCATTGTTTGGGAAAGCTGTGTTACAGGTCTGGGGGGTACACAAACAATTGGCAACTCAGCGCTCTAGTCTCTGACGCTGACGCGAACACTCTGCCCTATAAAATTGCCGATGACGCGACCGCGCAGTGGCGCCTTTTCTGCTACTTTCGAGTGATGACAGGATAGAAATCTCTTTGCCTAAAAGACTGTTTTTTAACTAGTGTTTTAGATTGTTTTTAAAAAATTGTATCTAGTTCATTGTTTGGGAAAGCTGTGTTACAGGTCTGGGGGGTACACAAACAATTGGCAACTCAGCGCTCTAGTCTCTGACGCGAACACTCTGCCCTATAAAATTGCTGATGACGCGACCGCGCAGTGGCGCCTTTTCTGCTACTTTCGAGTGATGACAGGATAGAAATCTCTTTGCCTAAAAGACTCTTTTTTAACTAGCGTTTTAGATTGTTTTTTAAAAATTGTATCTCGTGCATTGTTTGGGAGAGCTGTCTTATAGCTTTGGGGGTACACAAACATTTGGCAAGGCAGCACTCTAGTCTCTGACGCTGACGCGAACACTCGACCCTATAAAATTGCCGATGACGCGACCGTGCAGCAGACGATGCCAGCGGGCACGCCGCTGGCATGCCAAAGGCACACCTAAGGCAAGCCTGTCTATGCCCGCCCACGCCCAAACGGAGCTAGGGGCAGGAACCCTTGCAGGTTTTGGGAGGGAACGCTTCTCCTATAACGCTTCTCCTATAACTCAGAACAACTCTACTACCTTAGAAGAGATGTGGGCAGTAAGTGTGGCCACATCATGTTGCCTGATAGCGCCAGCATGCAATGCACACTTTGTAAATTTAAACTTTCTTCCACTTCTCAACCCTTGGCAGATACACCAAACAAAAACTGATTATGATGCTTTTACTTAATTGCCGCTCACTTCCTAAACACTCCACTGAAATGTACCTACTCCTAGAAGAGATGAACCCAGATGTTTTATTTTTAACAGAGACATGGTTAAATAATGAGACAGACTACGCCATCTTCCAAGCCCTCCCCCGAAGTATGTAATTCAGAGGCTTGACCGAAATCTAGGCCGTGGAGGCGGTCTAGCTATAATTCATAAAGACAACTTTACATGTCGAATTACGATAAATCCCATTCCCGACTGTGAAAGTATGACCTTTGTAATCAGCCTATCACCTACTTATACATTTTCAGGGATCCTAGTTTACTGGCCTCCAGGTCCTTTTGGGCTTTTTAACAAAGACCTTCCTGATCTTGTAGCAAACCTTGCTAGTTCCTCCCCCAATTCTGGGAGATTTTAACATGCACTTCGATGATGCCCAATCTTCATCCACATTGGAAGGATTTTTCTGCCTCCAGGAATGCTAAATATAGAGAAGCTATTAAAACCTATAAATCCGAAATAAAAAATGCTCAAGATCTCTACTACCAAGAAAAAAATCACATTAGCTGCAAATTCCCCACGTGAAATATTTAAGATTGCTAAATCCCTCCTCACACCCCCAGCCCCCCACCACCTCTCACAATACCCAACTTCGGTGCAAACAAATTGCAGATTGTTTTTCTGAAAAAATACTAGCCATCTTTAAGTCATTTCCTCAAACCATAGATCAACTAACCCTTTTATCAACAGACAATGCCATCCCGAAAGCCCAGGCCTTGCTTGAAGAATTCCCACCTCTTGATCTTTCCACCCTGCAAGGGTTCCTGAGAGAGTTACAATCAGGCTCCCCATCAGGCCCCCCTCCCCCTACCATTCTTCATCAGATTACGGCGGTCGTGTCGCCAGTTATACTTGATGTGATAAACACATCACTTAAGGCAGGGATCGTACCATCCCTATGGAAACATGCCAGAGTCAAAGCACTCCTAAAGAAACCTAACCTTGACCTAGAAGAGTGGGCAAACTATTGACCTATTTCCCTACTGCCTGGTCTAAGCAAATTAGCGGAGAAGTACACTAATTCGATTTTATCGGCCTTTCTAGAAAATAATAATCATCTCCATCCCACTCAGACAGGATTCAGATCACAACAGGGCACGGAGACTGCTCTTCTTGCCGTAGTAGACAAAACTAGAAAGATTCTTGACAACGGAGGCTGTGCGAACCTGATTTTACTGGACCTTAGCGCAGCCTTCGATACAGTCAATCACCATCTGATGATCCAAAGACTCAGGGAGGTTGGAGTGATGGAATTAGCATTAAAATGGCTACAGTCCTTCCTTCAAAACAGGGTCTTTACAGTCTTTTAAGAAGAATCCTCGTCAAAACAAATACCTCTGACATGTGGGGTTCCCCAGGATTCTTCCCTAAACCCCACCATGTTCAATATATACGTGAGCTCACTGGCAGAAATTTTAGACCCATTTGATGTACAGATCATCACATATGCTGACGATACCCAGTTAGCTGTCTCCCTGAAACAACACAACCAACATGTTCCTGATTTAGCCTCCTGCTTCGAGAAGGTGTTCAATTGGATGAACAGCTCATTCCCAAAACTTAATGGATCAAAGACCGAACTCATGCTCCTGGGAAAGTCCGCCCCCTTAAACATAGACCTCTTCTGACCTGGCTGCCTAGGTCCCCCCCCCCCCGTCCCAAAAATACAGAATAAAAGCCTAGGGGCCTGGCTTGACTGCAACCTTGATTTCAAGGAACAAGCACGCAAAGTAGCAGCCAGTTGCTATGGCCTTCTAAGAATGATCAGGAGGATACTCCCCCTGCTACCTTCTGCTGCCAGAGGTTGCTAGTCCAGGCCCTTATTCTGTCACGACTAGACTATGCTAATGCTGTCTACCTGGGAGCCCCTCAGGCCACCACTAAAAGACTTTAAACGGTACAGAATTGCACGGCCCGCATGCTCATGAATATTCCCAGACCCCTCTGAGCGAAATCCGCTCTCGCTACCTTGCATTGACTCCCTGTCCAGGAAAGAATTCAATTCAAGGCTTTGTGCATTACACACCAAGCACTCTCTGGAAACGGCTCGCTCTTGATTCGTCCTTGGATTCAACCTTATCGACCCAACAGAGCCCTTAGATCTGATAATAAGGGCTTAATCTCAGTTCCCAAGATTAAACAATCACGAAGTGGAGGCCAATTTTTCACTTATAATGCAGCCAGGCTCTGGAACAACCTTCCCCACCATGTGCGTTCCGAGCTGAACTATCTTAATTTTAGAAAATTACTGAAAACCTTTCTCTTTCCCTGATCTGCTCAAAGCATAAATGGCGCCACAGCGCTGGGATGCCATCGGGTAACCACGCGCTTTAGAAATGTTCCTTCATTCATTCATTCATTCAGTTCTATTGTAAGTACCCCCAACTGAGGTTATCAAGTGCTTTTTCTATGTCAACAGCTGTTATTACTGCACGGGTTGGGAGAATGGTCAGCAGAGGCCCCTAGAACCTTGAGAAGTCATCTGGTACTCATAGCTGTATTATGACCAGGAATTAATGCATAATGATTCTATTAAACATTTGTGGAGGGAAGTGTGAGCCCATAAAGAGGAGGGAATGGCATGATAAATATTTATAATTAGTATTTTTCTGAATGACATACAACAAGGGTGGTAAACATTTTAAGAATACTGGTTACTTGTTGAATACGCATATCTTGTGGACTTTACAGCTAGGTGCGATAGGTACTGGGAAGACAACACACAACATAAATGTATTGATATCTTGACCATACAGCATTCGTTTTTTTCACCTAAGTGTACATAATATGTTAAAAATGAATTCAAACTTCACTGCCAATTTGCCGGAAACACATAGGTACTCTTTATGAAAATCACCGTGTTGTAGATGGTGATTTCAATGAATGTTAAACATGACAGAAACTTTAGTCCACTTTGCCCTAATGTGCCTGGAAAAAAATATATGCTTCTAGAATCTCTCAACGGTCTTCATTTCTATTGTGATGGGCCAGTAGATTTTAGTGGGACAGGACATTGCATGCAGCCAGATAAAAATGTTTAAAACAAATAGTTCTGTTTACAAATGGTGGTCAGACCCTTCAAACAGGATTTTGTCACAATTAGTTTTTGCAGCTGTCAATTGTAGACAGCTTGGCATTACATACTGTGATGTTTACACAAACCCTGTGCACAAGATTCAACAGAATTAATGGTCTTTTCCATCTCTATTTGTCCACACCAATGACCACTTATACTGGTAAACAAACAAGGGCAAGAGGTAGAAGCAGGGAAAAAAGAAAGGAATGATGGAGAAAACAGAGACAAATACCTCCACACTCTACCTTGTCTCTTATGGGGTCAATCTCTGCAAGAGAAAGGAATATCTTACGTAACTTGTCATGGGAACACCAAACGTAATTATAAGTGTAAAATTGAAAACTCTGAAACTCTGAAATTCTATATCCTAGCAATATCTCAGTATAACCACCTTTTTTTACTTTGACATGTAATTGGGCATTCCTGAGAAGTAAACATAAAGAAACATGAACATCGTGGTAAATAAATGTACACATGCACATCCCTCGATATTCACAGTAGTCAAAGTCAATAGCTTTATTCAAACATTTGATAATCATTATAAAAGCATCTACAATTCATATTTCACCATTATAAAAAATTAAAATGTGTATGAATCATATCAACAATAAAAGACTAGAATATCACAACTTTACAATAAAAAGGGCCCCACCACCTGAATTCAGAAAAACATGGACTTCCTGACACGAAGGGCATATTTAGGAAATTAGCAAATACAAGGGGAAACCTCAGGTGTGCTTAACAATCGCAGATAGAATAACACTGTTCTGCACTTAGGGTCTGATTTAGATCTTGGCAGTATCAGTCCCACTGTCTCTGTCTTGGCTATTTAGATGTTGGCTAGTGCATTGATGAAACACTGCTGCGATCCCACCGTCACCACCAGGAAATCTTGAACGCGTTGACAGTGGTATAGGCAAAAGGACTGCCAGTTTGTCCGCCGCGCCAATTATTATGTGCCTTCCTGTCAACGCAACTGTTGCGGGGTAACTTCCAACACCTGAGTTGGTGGAATGGAAAGCATATAAAGCACAAACTCATCCTTACTCACCTTCCCACTTCCTGTTCCTCTGTGGACCCGGTCCTACACATCCTTCCTCTGCTGCTGCTGGCTGGCCACAATTCAAATCAACACCGTTGTCGCCAGAACCGAAGGTTACAACCCCCATTACCTGTTGTAACTTGGCTGTTCGCATATGCTTTGAACTCGTGCATTATGAAATTACTCGCAAAAGCTATAGCATACCAATGTGCAAAGCATATGTCTCTAATGTTGACATTTAAGAAATTTAAATTAACACATATCCATAACCACATAGTATTCATAAATCAGGTGTCAGCTGCCTTACAAAAAAGGACATTTGCACAAAAAAGGTTATCAAATCAAAATCAGAAACCACCATACTAGTGTGTGCAAATAAAGTATGAAAATTGTGAAAGCTGTAAACCTCACCTCATAGTTTATCTGGAAAATCCATGGCAGGTTTTAAATCTGAAGAACTCTACATATTAATCCATGTAACATTTCCCCTTCTCTAGTGTAAGTCCTGTATTGTATATAATTTCATTTTGCACATCATAGTAATCAGTAATCAAGGTGAAGCTAGCACATCAGTAGTAAAATATACTTAAATAATGTCTCAACATCTATTTGTAGATGCAAGCGTCCACTACTATGTTGAATGGCTGAACCTAATTTCAAATCACCATCACAAACCATGTGAAGTATGCAAGTATGCACTGTATATAATAGACATTTAAAAAGTATATAGTAGTTTCTGCTATTGTTCTAAAGAAAAATAGGTGCCACACTTTTTACACAGAAACATTGCAAACTTGGTTAAAAGACAAATTGTGATTTATCCACAATGAGGTAATTCACTCAACTAGTTTGAAAGAAGGCATATGCCAGTCCAAATGGTGTCTGGGGCACAGGTCCCGTGCACAGGTGTGCCTCAACTTACCTTCAATTGTACTGTACAGGAAGGGGCATCTAGTGGGCAGAGCAGGCACCTCAAAGATGTTACTGGGGACAGTGGTGGTTGCAGCAGCTTCTTAATGATAATGAACACTTGCTTCCTGCTGAGCCTAGGAGGCAGGGCCTGGGGGTTGAAAGGCACTGAGGGGAGTGGGAGGTACACTCCCTTCACTGCGCAAGACGGTTTGGCTGACCGTCTCAGGCCGGCCAAACCGTCATTCACGGTGAAAGCTCTCTACAACCCAGCAACACAGCTGGGTTGGAGAGAGCTGGCACAGACTCCCAGTCTGTTGTGGAGAGCAAATTGAGAGCACCTAGGCCAATCCTGAAGCTGATCTCAAGCATGAGAGCAGCTTCAGGATTGGTCGCAGTGCATTCTGGGAGCCTGTACCGCCTGGAGAAGAGGAGCAGAAGAGTGCGACATGGCCGGCTGCAAGTACGTTTTTTTTGTTATGTTTTTTTATTCCTCCCCCTTAACCCTTACGCGCCCCCTCCCGCCACTCAGCCAGAACACCAGCCACTACTAGGTGGTTGGGTTTGGAAGGGTTGTCCTTGGATTTAGGATGTGAGGTGGTATTGAGAGGGGTTCTTGGGTTTGGGAGGGGGTTGGTTTTGATTGGGTTGCTTTTCCTTTTGGGATGTGGGCTTTCCCTTTTTACCCTGGGGGCTAGTAGGGGTTGGTATGGTCTTTTGAGGGATGGTTTGGGGTGTGGAAGGGGTATGTTGGTGGGTGTAAGGGGTAGGTGTGGGTTTGTGAGGGGTGGGTGTGGCAGGGCAAGGGCAAACAGAAGACTCACAGGGAAAATGGGTAGGATGGTGGGTAGGGAGTTGGGATTGGGAAGGAGTGGAAATGTTTGTTGTGCATGTGTCTGTTGATGGTGCAGGTGCCTTTGGGTCTGGTGTGTGTCATGAACATTTGGCTGTGTCTTGATTTGTGGGTGGGTGTTGTATGGGTGAGTGTGAGTGTTTCTATTTTGTGGGTGTGTGTACTATGGAGGTGACGGTTGCGGTCATGTTAGATGTGGCTGTGGTGGTGAGTCCGGTGTATTTGGGTTTGATGGTGGATGTGTCTGTGTTGGTGGGTGCAGTATGTGGGTGTACTGGGGTTGGTGGGTGTGTCTGTGGTGCACTATATGTGATCAGACTGGGGGTGGTGGAGGTACCTAAAAGAAAAATCAATACACTTCCTTGTCACTAGGCTGTCATATCCCTTCCTGTCCTGATGAAGACCCGCCTTAGATGCTTACGAATCTGCACTACATCTTAGGGTCGAAACGTCGACGTTGCTAGTTCAACTTGTCTACGCAATTCCACAACTAGAATAAGGAATACTATATCCTGTTGTGGTTTATGTAACCAATGTTGGACTTCTGTGTAAGATTTCGTCCATCTGTGTAAATGTGTGTTATATATGTTATTTTTGTACAGCACCATGTCACTAAACACTATCAGTCACTAATTGCTCCACAGTCCACGTGCTTTATTTTGTTGGACAGCCTTATATATTTTCTTGATTTATACAAAGAGTAAAAAGGAATTCATTTTCCGAACTTATTTCATCGTGATTAATGAAATATTCATGACTCGTATTAAGTACATTAGAAACTAAGTTTACGTGACTCCCGACAGTACCACTGTTTTTGTTTTATATAAAGTCTAAATCAGGCCATTGTTATTGCCCGAGCCTGCCAAAACAGGTATTAGGAAGTTCTTGTTAAAACAAATATATGATATCCAGAAAAAGATAAAATGAAGAAGGCTCTGAGGGGACTTTTCATCACAGGGACGGAGAAGGATGGATGAGTAATCATAATGTCCAAGAGGGAAAGAAATGTAGCTTCTTATAGTCCCCAGCCTAACCTGGTTAAAAGAGTCCAGTCCCATGTGTTAATCACAAAGTCCTGGTACAGCTCCATGCCTATTGTCAATCAATGTATCAAATAGGATTTTTAGAGTGCTGTTTATTTCCCCTGAGGGTATCCAGGTGCTGTGGGGGGTGGGGGATGGGATGCTGCTGCTTAGATGACTTAGTTGAAGAGCCAGCTCTCCAGGTCTTTCCTGAAGTCCTGCAGAGTGGGGGAAGTACAGAGGTGGAGGCCGTTCCAGGACAGATGTGATAAGTCGTGGCACCCGCTACTGCTTCTGTGGAAGCGGGGGGGACAAGGAAGAGGGATTATCAACAAAGTATGTGGTTTGGATTAAGTCATAATCTTGATTCTGGGTCTTTGTCAGTTCTACCACCTCTTTCCGGCTCCCTCCAGACTAAATAGGCTCTCTTGACCCACGTCCTATCCATTTTGGTTCATCTGTGTGACATAGTGGAAATAGCTCTCCTGAAACAGGGCACTATTGGATACTAGGCATTTGGAGCAAGCCAGGGTCGTTTTGCACCATGAGGAGAAACCAGCCTCTGAAGCCCTGTTGACAAAGGGATGGCAGGTGTGGTGAGGCACGAAAAACCATCACAAAACACTTCCTCAGTAGATCCGGTTTCCTGAGAAGAACAATATCACATGACTTAACAAATCCCAAAGCTTTGGTGGCTCAGCTTGCTGGAAACCGCAGCAATGTTCCAGCTCACAATTTTAATAGTGTTTGGTACACCCGCTATCTTGGATGACTGAGCCAGGGTTTGAATCTGCTCCTGTGGACAAGGAACCCCATCAACCAGGCCAGACTACCACTCATGGCTATTAGTGATAGGAATAAGGTAATTAGCAAAAGTCCTTCTGCCTAGAATGCTCCTCCTTTTCCAGAGACTTCCCAAGTCAATGGTTCTCTGGCCAGTTCAGAAGAGCTGAGTAGCGGTTAAATGTTGGGAATGAAGTGTACATGGGGAGGACGCAAATTGTCTTGGTTTATGTACTACGGCCCCCACAACCTCCATAAATGTTTATTGAAAAAACCCAGTGGTAAAACCCTAATGGATCCTACCTCAGCCCAAACGGGGTTAAGAAAATGTAGCAGTTTGCCTGACAGTTGCAGTTTCCTGATATTTCACAATAATTCAATATTCTTTAAACTCCTTGGCCATAGGGACCACCCATCCCATCCCCTTTGCAAGCAGAATGTCATGAAACACCCGTACGCTGCCACTGTAATTCCTGTGCAGGCAAGTCACCATTTTGTTAATAAGTTGGTCCATGGGTTCAACCTCTGTTCAGCTAATCTGGGCACATCTGCTAAAAGTAGAACATATGGGCAGTCGGCCGGGGGTAAGTGACAAACGAAGGCAATACCAGGCCTACTCATCTTAACATTGCATCAGGAGAGGCTGTAGGAGGGGCAAAACTGACGTGGTCGCCCCCCATCCTCCCCCTGGGCAGGCAGAGTCCCATGCTAATTATGATCATCTTTAGAAATTGTTCCTGTGCGAACTCTCTTCCTAATCCTGTGGGCCTCTACTTCATCAAAGAGGGTCTGTGTCGAGGCATAGGTGCCTTCCTAGTGCGTCACTGTGGGCACTTGCCTCCCCCTGCACCCAAACCTGAACCCAAAAAAATCAATTTGGATTCAATAGAATAGAGGCGAGCAAATAATGGGTGCAAACAAGTGTCCATTAAACATATTAGTGAGTCGTAAATCTACTTGATAATTTCAATTCAATTCAAATCAATAATAGCTTTATTTAGGCGAGTTTGACCATAAAAGCACAGATAAAATAGCACACGTTTCATTTATTTAAAATACAGAACAGTCCATGGTAGCAGCTAAGTGGTGGGGGGTTCTCTTCATATGAGTCACTATAACAGTCGAAAATAGGGAATAATAAAAGCGATTATAAAGTGCATGTGCCAAATATAAAAACAATTCACCAGGCAAGATTTAATAAATCAAAGTTTTAACTACTCTGGTATAAACGTTCAAATCTCAAAGTCATCAATTCTGTGTAGCGGTACATTCCCATTAATAACAAATAGATTAAGCCATAACAGTAATTCCAGATTAAACAGTTAATACCTTTGGAGTAGCAAAGGGTAGATCAACAACATTCAATTAATTTTTCTTCTTGTATTACTATTAATTTTACTGAGTTGGCTTTAGGAGTACTCTACGAGTACACCACATAGAGAATAGAAAGCCTGCTACTGAATAAACTATGGGGAGGCTAGTGTCGTTTTTCAGTATTCTGTAGGCCTCAGAACAGCGCCTAGTTCCCAAGTTTCTGCAGATCTGGACCAGCCACCGTTTTCTTGCTTTAAAATACCTGGGGCAACAGAAAAACACATGATGGACTGATTCTGTGTTACAGTCACAAGCCGGACACCCCTGGGATTGAGAGCCCGCCCATTTATTTGTAAAGGAGCGGAGTGACAGCACCCCATGTCTAAACGGGAGGGAAAGCTTCCTGGCTCCTGCCGGCTTGATGTCGTTCAATGCCGGCTTCAGGCTATACAGGTCCTTGGTTTCTAAAAAAGCTGCAGTTAACTTGCCTACTAGGGGATTACTCTGGAGTTGTGCCCGTTTGTGCTCCCAGTAACAGTCCCTTAGTTCTTTCCTAGACACTATGGCACATGCCTCTTCTGGGTTATACCAGAGATTGCCCCGTCCCATAGTCATTAAGGTATGATGAACGTGGGCGAGCCAGGGTAGTCTTCTTGTCCCTGGTAAACTCATCACCTCTGTGAGTTCATCCCTATAATCAGCAAGTTCTGGGGTAACCCATAGACGCTGCCAAAATAAAATCGGTCTACGGTTGACTTCTTCAGCGATATCCCTTACCCCAAGGTCCAAGCGGAGCGGCACAAGTGGGGTGCTCCTGGGGAGACCAAACAGTTGACTGAGAAAGGTGTTTTCTCTCTTCTTGAGGCTGTCAGGACAGCAATGAGCCCATATATCTGCACCATATAATGCCGCTCCCCTGGATTGAACCTTGTATATTTCTATTGCTGGGCTCACAGGTTTGTGACTGGATTTACGAAAAACCTTTGCTAGGCCCCCTGCTGTTTGTGCTAATTTCAGAGTAGATTTTTTGATTTGGGCCTCCCATTCCATTGGTTCTGTCATGGTTATGCCGAGATAGTCAAAAGCGGATACTCTCTCAAGGGGTTTGCCATTAAGGGATGGATCTGATCGGGAACTTTTGGCTGAGTTAAACACCATAAATTTTGTTTTGTCTCAAGCCCTCTTTCTTTACAAAAGGTATCAAATCTATTAAGTAGCCTCTGTATCTCCATGGGAGATTTTGATAGCAATAAAGTGTAATCGGCGAACATCATAGCGAGAAATGTACGTGTTGCCAGCTTAGGGACGTCCAAATCTTTCTCAATGAGTAAAAAATCAACTAATCCGTTTATGAACAGGCTAAAAAGGGTCGGGGCGAGGACACATCCCTGACGAACACCTCTTCCTACGTGACTGGGGGCCGTGAGTTTTCCTTCCTTGCCGTACCTTATTTGGGCGTAATTACCTTCATGCAGCTGCGTCAGGATCTGGCATAGGTATACCAGAACCCCCAATTCACAGAGAACCGCCCACAGCTTGTCTCTTGGGACCAGATCGGACGCTGATTTCAGGTCTACAAATACTAGGTAGAGGCTGCCACCCTTCACACACACAATCTTCCAATGTAGTACCTGTAGCCTAAGGGTCTGATCCAGTGTAGACATTTTTTCTCTGAACCCTGTCTGGAGGGGACTGAGTATCTTGTGCTCCTCTATCCAACTCTGCAGCTGAGACAAAAACACTTGCGCAAAAATCTTTTGGCTTATGGGCCTATAGTTTGTAGGTAACAACGGAGAACCCTTTTTATAGATTGGAATAATTTCAGCTCTGGCCCAACTAGCGAGGATCTGCATACCTTGCATAATAGCATTAAATAAAACCTAAATGTAGGGTGCCCAAATTGATGGTTCACTGCGGAATAGATCCCCAGGGATCTTATCCAGTCCTGGTGCCTTACCTGGTGCTATTTTGTCTAGGCCACTTGTTATCTCTTTAAGTGTTGTGGTCGGGATAACGTTGCTGGTCCTGGGGGTGGTCATGGGTGCAGTCTGGCAGTCAACCAGTACTGCGCCATCCACTGTCTTAGTCCTCGTGTAGAGGGACTCAAAGTGAACCCTCCACACTTCTGCCTCTAAGTTTGGTTCGATCAGTGATTTTTCCTCAGAAATGCCTGAGTTGACCACCTTCCAAAAGGTCCTCATATCATGGGAGCTCAGGGAACTTCTCAGAGTGTCCCACTTGTCACTTTCCCACTCTTTTTTTGCTTCCCCATTGCTTAAATGATAGGTCGCTCTATTTGTTTTAGTTAAAGGATGGTTGTTGGCCTTGATGGCTAAAATCAAGGCTGATTTAACCTTTCGGCATTGGGCATTGTACCAGGTGTGCGGCATTTTCCTATTTGCCTGATAGTTTTCATGGGGAAGAAGTAATCGGCCAGAGTTGACGTTAGCCTACTATGGTCCAGGACTACTATCTGTGGGTCAATTGTAATTCCATTAGCAGAGACAGATTTGGTTACAGTCAAGAGGGCAGGGATCATAGCTTCACACAGGGACCCTAGCCTTTCTTGTGTCTGGTATAAGTCAGCCCACCTGACTCTCCTCCTACAAGAGGTGAGAGACAGCCGAGCATCAGCTGGGTCCTGTGAACCTGGGGCACTCCGAGGCTTTAACTCGTGTAGCTCCAGTACAAGGGCATTATGGTCACTGTCAAGCCTCTTCTTGACCTTGAAATCAAGTACTTTATGCCAGGATTTTAAATCGACTAGGAAGTAGTCTAGTAGAGAGCCTCGCCCGTTTCTGTTAAAGGTAAGATTGCTCGGGGTATCCGATTTTGTTTGTCCGTTACATGCCCTTAGTGAGTGATTTAGGACAAGGGAGTTCATCTGTATCACCAGAGGGGACCAGACTTTAACTAAAGGGCTAGTGGACTCTGGGATGGCCCAATACTGATCTTCTTCACAGGGGCCATCCGTATAGATGCCTTCAAATGGCTCAAACTGACATTTTAAATCCCCTCCTATAATCACCATATACTCTTTGGGCATGGTAGCTAGAAAGGAAGTTAATTCGTCAAGTGTTTTTGACTCCTGGCCACATCTAACTGGTATTGAATACACATTGATGAGTGCAATAGTAATCATTGGTGGGAAGTGGAGGAGGACACACAAGATGTAATTTGAAGATGTTTCTATCTTATTGGCTGTGCAGCCGAGGTGGACACCTACCCATGTGCATAATCCACCTGAGGGCCTCCTTTTGCCACATGATATTACAGGAATGTCAAAAGTAGCAAAACCCAGTTTTGAGACTTCCTCTCTTGCCCACGTCTCCTGGAACATACAGATTTCAAATTGGTCAATAAAGTGACCCCAATCTGGAATATCAATCTTAGACTTTAGACCAGCTACGTTCCAGGATAGGACTTGCAGCTTTGGTGGCTTTGGGTTATTAATTTTAGCAACAACTTCAGTGGTGGGTGAAGGCGAGGTCCCGCAAAGCCCAAGAGCAGCTTTCTTGACAGTTCAACTTCAGACTAGCTAAGGGAGCTGAATGCTGATTTTGGCCGTGTTGCGTCCCTTTTTTTTTCCTGGGGAGCTGCTCATGCTCCCACTGGTTTTTCCCTCCCCTGTATCCGCACATTTCCCTAGATCCACCTCAGATAAAACAGTTCCCGCCTGGCTCTCACCCCCATAGATCACCGGGGCCTGTGCCCTGGGGCTCGAGTCAATCTACTCCTTCTAAGCCATAGAATCTGTTTGATGTAGGGATATTGTAAATTGGCTGCTTGGGTCGATAATGATCTAGGGAAGCTGTATGGTAACTTTGAATTTCTGGTCTCCAGCCCCAACCAATTTGCTTTCTTGCTTGGTGAGCTCTCTCTGGGGGATGAAAATAACCCAACGGCAAAACTCTAATCATACCCATCCGGCTCCCAATGTCTCTGTTTAAAATATCGTGGACAACACACGGATTTCTAAAGTGTATCACTATACAATCACCGTGAATGTCCTCCAGTCTCCAACCAAGCCAGTCAACTCTACGTGTTGTTAAAATCTCTCCTGCATCATCATACATAAATTGTCTATGGTTAACTAGCCAGGACAAACTTTTGTTTTTTAATTCCTGGTGCGATTCATGTTGGCCCCCTCTTAGCTCAGGGATACCTGCAAGAACAATGACATAGGGAGTTGATGCGGGTGGTAAACTTAAGACTGGGAGGGAAGGATTTTTGTTAGAGCCTTCAGTGAACTTTTTGGATCCTACACCCTGCCACTGTTTCTTCGACTGCCAATCCATGTTGGGTTGTTGATCTAAAGACGATGGATTAGGTCTATTTGGGATTGTGGTGTGCTATCTCTCTAAAGTGACTACTAGAGGTTGCGGGTTTCTGTCTCTCAAGGTTTGGTGCAGCAAAAACCGAGGCTTCATTCTGTGAGAGGGAGGGGGCTTCCCTTATAGTATTAGTTTCAACTAATGCTATAGGTCCAATGCCAGTCCCATCATTCCCATTTGCAACCCCCCTGTCAACTTCTCCCCTGTCACCTGTCAGTTCCTTAAGCAGGGTGGCCATCTTATCAACCCTATCTACAAGGGATTTGAGCTCATCTGAACTATAGCCCTAACTTGTATTTGCAAATCAACCACTAATTTGGTCACCCAGGCAGGTTGTTCAGTGACCAGCTCGGAGCTATTTACTAAACCTCCCATCCCAGTACCTCTATCATCTGGCTTCTCTCTCATCACCTTCTTCCTTCTAGCCATTGGTTTAGCTTGTGGTTTAGGTTTCCATTTAGTAATGGGCCGTGTTTGTGGATCCTCCCTACTTTGTTAAATTATAATTGCTTCCACTGCAAGTGATTGGCCCCCAGGAATGTCGGTAAGGAGGGTTCCTGAAACTTGCGATGTATCTAAATCAACCAAAGGTAGTTCCAAGTTTAGGGTTAGAGATAGTCGTCTCTCTGTCCACTCAATTTCTGTTGCTACCACTCCTAGAGCCTTCTCAAGCATCCTATCAATAGAGGTGGGTTGTGCTTTAGTTTTTGACTTAGGGGGAGCGTGTTATTTCTTTTCTACACAAACGCGCTTACCCATTGTCCCTCGTGATTATGGTGAATTTTGCAAGAAGATGAAATGTTATTCGAGCACTGCTAATTCTCTCAGAGAATGGGGAACAAGGGAGGCAAAATAAAAAGAGTGCACAGGGCACAGAAAAAGAAAAAAAAATAAGTACAAGTATCAATATGCAATTTGCAAAACTGGATTAGGATGTGTGTAGCAGTGTAACTATGACCATATAGAGCATAATAGAAGACTCCAGCCACTAACAGGTATCTGAACTATAAAATCTTTAAAAGACCTATATAGCTAAGGTGAACAACAAACTAGGCGTACAGGTAAACACTTGGCCGTTAGTTTTTTAAAGTAATTAATAAAAAAACAACTTTTGACAGTTTCATTTGGGCTACCCCAAAACACCAACCACCACTTAACGGACAGTCTGTGTTTTTTTTAATGGTAATGAGATGGTAGTAGTCACAATCCAGGTAAAAAGGAGGAATAGGGAAGTTTGATCTCACCGCCAAGGCTTCCTGGTGCTTATCGATCTTGTTCCAGGACCAGGAGTCATGTGTAGTTATGCCCGCTGTACCAACCATGGAGGCTGGCCCTGCCCTGCCTTGTGCTGCCACTGACGGGTGCAGACGGGCCCGCCTTTGGCCTGGGCTTTGCCCGGGCACAGTCCGGGCATGCCTGCGCGCGTCCCGTGCTGCGGGAGGCAAGGTCTGCTTAAATCGCACCTCCGGTTGTGTGCCACGGCGTCACAGGTGGTGTCAGGTTGAGGGGATTCTGGGAGAAGTAGTTGACTGCAGCCGTTACCCTCATGGCAGGCAGGTAAGGGCAGTTACACACCGCGTTGGCTGTTTCCCTCACGGCGTGATGACATGCGCGTCTCCGCCACCCGCTCTCCTTGTTGGCGCGTCCCGTGCTGCGGGAGGTAAGGGCTGCTTAAATCCCACCTCCGGTCGCGTGTCGCGGCGTCATAGGTGGTGTCGGGTTGAGGGGATTCTGGGAGAAGTAGTTGACTGCTGCCGTTCCCCCACGGCAGGTAGGTAAGGGCAGTTGCACACCGCGTTGGCCGTTTCCCTCACGGCGTGATGATATGCGCGTCTCCGCCACCTGCTCTCCTTTTTGGCGCGTCCCCAATTTCATTTTTAAGCACATACAAACCATTCTTGTTGGCAGGCTGATTGTGAAAGACATCGTCAGAGGGTCACAGTTTCTTAAGGTGTGCACCTGTTTTTTCCTTTTCGCTACAGAGATAGGGCATATTGAAGATGAGGTGACGGGAAAAGTGTCCTGACCTAGGTGGATAACAACAATCCCGCCAGACCTCGGCCACAAAGCTGGACTGCCACAGGAGACTCAGGCTGGCTATAGAAGTCACAGACCGGTCCAACCAATCAGCTGTAAGGGTGAGGCACCTCTCAGCTAGCTGTATTCCTTTATCAATTACCCCCACGGTCACCACAAAAAAACTCTCCAGGTATACACATAATGTAATTCTAAAATCGTATACGTTACACGTATTTACATACATGTACAAGTGTAATGTCCTCTAAGAATCAGTCCTGTTCCACCACAGTTATGTATAGCAGAACATACAACCCCAGTCTTTAGAGAACAAACAAGTGCAAAGGTCCGTGGCCCACTGGAAAACATATTCCATTTCCAGTGCTCTACTGCACAGCAAGTTCCCAATGATCAAGCAGCTTGAATCCAGTCAGCTGCCCCGCTCTGCAATAACCATCAGTGTTTCCTCGGCTGAAAGGCACATAATGCAGAGGCTATCAAAGTGCTGCTTCCTCAGCTCGACTTTAAGCAGCACTTCCAGGCTCGTTTCCTGATAAATACTAGAACAAATACTAAGGGCTGGTTAAGGGTCAGCCCTTGCTCATCATTGGATGGGTTCTATGACAGTTTCCTATTCCATATTGGAGTGCTTTCCTCCCTATTCTTGTGTTTGTCCCAACCTTCAACTATTTCTTTACCATGGCTTTTGATCGGATGAATAACCTGACCCTGCTTCCCCTTCTGACATGATGGAAATGTTTTCTGTCCATAGGAGCGCATCACTTTCGCCACTCTCTCCTAGTGCCAGCCTCCCAACCCGTCATCCACTTCACTCATCCAATAATGTCATACTCCCTGCTCCATTATTTCTACTCTTTTGTGGCCCACACTCTCTCTTCCCTCCCCCTTACTGGTTACCACCTGCCTCTCCTCTTTTCACCCACTAGTCCCCTCTATATTTTTCTGTTTGATTTTGCAAAGAGCTTACTCTTACTGACCTCATTGGTTCTCTCTCCTGTGAGGCATTTATTGCACACTTAATTGTTTTTAATTACCATTAGAAGAATGCCACTCTGCATAATAATAAAAAATGATTATACTTCAGCACATATAAGCATGAATTCACACACCAGGCAGGCATCTTGGAATGATTTTCCTTAATGACACAAAGCCATGCCAAGATGGCTTACCATGCATACAGAGGCATGTTGACCTGTACCATATGGAGCCATCTGAAGTTGGCAATAGCATCTGGTGTGCTGCTAAATCAAGCTGACCAATCATTGGTCATTTAGCACAATGTCTAATTTAGTTGTGCTGGATGCACACTTTCCACCTTGAAATGGCATCAGAACCATGCCCTGTAAGGATCAAAAGGTGGGTAAAAACAAAACATCCTATTGAAGAGTAACAATATTTGAACAGCATTTGGAATATGCAATATGTTTATAGAAAATGCTACAGAAAGTGTGGAGACATGAGGTAGCAAAGGTAGGCATTTGCTTTGTATAAAGAAGGTTACGGTAAATTCCAAGTGACAAATCTCACAGGACTCTACCTCATATGCAAGGTTGGGTTCCATACAGACGGTTGATGGTAGATGGTAAAATCTGGTGTGTATTGTAAAAACCACAATGGGCACATGAGATGAAGAACAAAAGTTCGAGTATGTTCACATAGCTCATATGATCCAACAGTGTGCAAAGTTTTTGCAAAGTGGGAATCTAATTGTATCATAGAATGAATAATTAGGCCAGAAAGTATATGGCGCTGGTTCTGGTTCTGTGGATTTCAATCCGAATCCACGTGTTGAGCATGATTGTTGGAACAGTTGCTGCATCTGCGGATTCATCTGAAAATGCCCCTGAAAAATTGGAAGCTTATGAAGGTGTGAGTCCTTCCACTTCAAGGCACACTTTAGTAGACCATCCATACTACATGTTTGATGCATTTAGTTATATAAGTTTTCTTATACTAGTTCATCCAAAATATCATACAGATACATGTTTTCTAATGTCATTGTATTGCTGTGGAATGTTGTGTATTTCTTGGGTGCAACGGGCCATAAACCAAGATTTCACCCTAGAATCTGGTGCCTGAGGTAGTAAATATTCTGTTATGTCAGAACAAGCTTACTAAAACATTTATACTTTATCCGCTAGTCCATCTCTCTTTCATTCCTTTGGCGATTCAGGCTTCGCCTTGTAAATAAGGCTCCATTTCATGTTATAATTAGCATGAAAGGGGCGGGCAATTTCGTGATGGGCGTTCCACCACAACACCCATTGATTTTGACACTGCCCCATATTTCCAAGAGCAGCATATATTTGGGGCTGCGCCAAAATTAAGACCAGGGAAAACCTGGTCTTAAACAGGCACAACAAGGAGAAATATTTCATTTTTCCTCCTTTTTGCTGTTTCTATGTGTGATGCATTGGGCAGCACACATAGAAACAGCAAAAGGTCATTGATTGTTTATGTTCAGGCAGGGGACCTTCCTTCTGTGGTACTTTAAAATTTGGGACCGCGTAGGAGGCAGGGCCCTACCCCTGTCTATTCCGGTATTAGCGAACCGCGAATGACCAATGCAGTATGTACAAGTGCTTTGCATAACGTTTTATCGATAAATGCACTTTGTATACGATATTACACATTGACTTCGTGGGTTCCATCTTGGAGCGGTGGCCATCTTATGGTTGCCCTCACATAGGCTACACATCAAGGACAAACACCGGCCTTTAGAACACATGTGCCTTCCTTTGACTTCTCTGTGACCTGTGCGACTTGGCTCCACCGCCCCAGGTCAGTCCGGTCCCACGAGCTGCCCGTCCTACGGCCACCTGTGATTAGCATCAGGGTTTGACACACCATAAAGCCTTTTCATCCCACACAAGCCTCCGGCTAATCTCTTTCACACCTGACTCTTCCTGCTTTATGGCTTGTTTTACAAACAGGAGGTGCCCGTGTTTATTGGGGTCTGTTGATATCTGATGTGGGATCTGAGCCTCGCTTGGTAAATAATTGTGGGCTGGCTGAACTGGAATGTGGGATGGTCATCATGACTCTGCCTTTTCGTTTGTAATGAATACATATGAATGACTATATCGTAATACGAGGAATGTGTGCCTGAAGCATGATATTTTGTATATAAGGAGAAGCCCGTTTCTGTAAGTGGAAGCAGTCTCCTGAGAACATACATTGTGTTGTACTTCTCGGATACCTGTAATTGGTCTGCAGCCAATAAACAAGATCTTTGACTTCACCTAGAAGACTCTGTGTTTCTGTGGGTCTGAAACAGGAAGAACTCGAAGTCTTAGGGTGTGTTCCCCTGCACCGCTGGGTTTTAAAAACCCAGTACTTCAGTTGGCGCCCAACTCGGGCGATTTCAGCGGTACCGGTCCAAGCCAGAGGTTCGTGAGGAGCTTCGTGTGGAAATTCTGGAGGAAGGCCGCCACTTCATCGACCCCTGCATGTCGACATGGTCCGAAAGTCTTTTCTGCGAGGTTCTCAGCGTCCCGACGGCTACGAAGGACTGCTGCCCTGATTAATCGCCCTGTTTTGGACCCTTGACGATTTGGTAGAGCGAAACAATCGAGAGAGTCTTCTGGTGACGCCATCGATCATCGATATTCAGTTAAGTATAAGTGTGGAGCGTCTCCCAGTTTGTTTTGGTATCCTTCGGGAATTTGGTATCCTTCGGGATCGCTTTGATTTGGAACTTGCAAGTGCCAAAGCCAGAGGACTCGTGTATTCACGAGACTATCGTATTCGATAATCCTTTGAAGTTTGAAACTAGACTAGTGAGCGAAGATACCTGGTTCTAGTGTATTTGGAAGGTTGTTTTGTTTGGGTTGTAGAAGGGATTCCCAATTAGAGGATTCGTGTCCGGTTCCTCCAATTGGAACTCCAACTTATGAGCTTTATGTAAAACATGGCGTGGGCCCCATTGCATATAATGAAGTATGGATCCGATACACCAGAAAGGACGGTGTTTTAAAATGGCCCCAAAATGGTAGTTTCGATACAGATATCTTAGATAATTTGGAAGTTAAATTGTTTAAAAAGAAAGCCCGGCCGGCGATGTTTGATTCTTTCCGCCTATGGCGAAAGGAAGCCAAACAGAAGGAAATTAAGCTAGCGAAAAGGAATAAGAGAGAAAAAGGTATGTCAATGATGCAAGCAGCAGTGCAATTTAAAGATAATGAGGAGGAACAAATGAATGAGCAGTTACATAGACAGCGCAAACTAGGGATCGATAAATGTTACCCAGTTTTGTCACCCCTTGTACAAGATGAGACAAAGGAGAAAGAAAAAGATTCCCTAATGTCCCATTTGCTAAGTTCGCCTCCCCCGTATGCACAAAATGCCACAGCGCCTCCACAGCTTGTGAATATGCAGCCTCCAGTTAATGTGCCGCAAGCCTCCCCACAGCCGCCAGCTCCCCCTCAGCTGGCTCCTATCCCTGCAGTGCAGCCCTCTCAAGGGCCGCCAGTTTTGTTACCTGTTGCCCCTGCGCTTCCTGCGACTTTGCCTAGTACATCAGCTGCCTCCCCTGGCGCTCTTTCTTACACTACCCAGGTACCTGTATCTGCATCCGCTTTTCTTCCCTCTGTCTTTCCCCCCGTTTGCGCCTCAACTTCTCCTTCAGCTCGACAACGACTAGCTAATGTAGTTACTAGTTTAATGTCGCCTCTCTTTGGGTCATCTAGTATGACCCCTGGTTTACAACGTAAGCAGTTGGGTAGTCAACTGCCTAATCCTGAAGAGAAAGAGGTATTAGATCATACGGCGCGTAGGTGGATTGTTTTCCCTTCACTCTATGATCTGGAATCAGTTGTTAACGTTTTTCACCAATGGGACGCCCCAAAACAGAGGTATGTGTTTGACAAAATGTGTGAATTCCTCTGTGAGGAATTGGAGGATCATGGTTCAAACTCAAACCCGCAGTAGTTGTGTCGAGTGCGATTTGATTTTGAAACAGGTACAATTGTGGGTACCGATGTAGATAAAGCAGTTGCGACTTTACTGTCCTTCAGGAATGAGGATTGTCAACAATCATTGTTCGAACAGGAATTCCCTGTGGGGAAAAAGGTAAAAGCGCGCCAATATCCGATGCGTGAGGTTCCTCCAGTTTGGAGACCTGCTGATGCAAATGTTAATCCACCTGTTCCAGCCCATTTCCAGCGTGTTTGGGTGCATGTCCCTTGGAAGCGTTCTGAAGTAATAGCGCTTAAACAGACATTGCCTGACCCCCGTAAAAACCCTACAGGATATTATAAGGAGTTATTACAGACTGCAGAATCGTGTGTCATGAATCTGGCTGACATAGATATGTTGTTCGGGAATGTGGTTCCACAGCCTTTATGGGGATCCATTCGTAATACGGATCATGCTGCAGAACTAGGGGGCACATGGGCTAATATCGTTGCCGCAGACACTAGACAAGTTGGTGGTGCAAAACCTGAGCCCCTCGTAGCCGACCTCCCTGGTGGAATTATTACATACATGAAAACTTTAATGGCCGCAATGCGCGTGAATTGGGATAAACTATCCGCATGCAAGCAGAAGAAAGATGAGACAGTGTCCGATTTCTTTACAAGGTTTGAAGAAACGTTTATCGACCACAGTGGTCAAGAAATGAGTACTGAAGGTGGCCAACGGTTATTTGTTGATAAATTTGTGCAGAATCTACTTCCCGAGTTGTGTAAGAAATTAAAAGATTCAGAGAGTTCTTGGGCTGTTTCCTCTTCAGCGCAAATACTGGCTACTGCACAGTATTACGAAAATAGAGATAAAGACAAGAAGGATAGAACAGACAAGAAAACGAAAGAATTGAAAACGAAGGTCCTTTTACAGCAGGCTTATCCGCCACGTGGAGGACAGAATAATTATAGGCAAACCCAAGGTATCTATCAGCAACCCCAACAGTTTCAGAATAACCAGCAAATGAATGGGTATTATCAACCACGTATCCCTATAGGTCCCAATCAATGTTCATATTGCAGAGAGGAAGGTCATTTTAAGTATAGTTGTCCTAAATTGTTGCAGCGTACTAATAATGTGTATGGCGCAAGAGGTAGAGGTGGTCAGCAAGCTCCTAGAGGTAGAGGGCGTGGAAATGTTCCCCAGAACGCGCGTCCCCTTCCGCCTCAAAATACGATAAATAGCTTTGATCAGCAAGCCAATGCAAATGGTAATACAGCTCAGTACTATAATAATGATTATTATGCAGAAGACGACAATATGGAAGGTAATGATTACTAGGACAGCCATAGACAGAGAGAGGGAGTTGTTTCAGTGCCAGTGGATCAGAGTGGACCATATGTTAAGGTGACTACAGCGGGTGTAACAGAGCCCTTTCTGCTGGACACTGGTGCTGCAAAGAGTTCAATTATGCATTCAAAACTCCCTGGCGCGCCTTTGTCTGGCGAAATGAATGTTTCAGTAGGTTTTTCTGGCGCCCCAGCTAGGAACCCGATTTCTAGTCCTATGCTACTCTCTGTTGGACCTCGTGAGTTAAAAGCACCCCTCATCCTAACGACAGGTTGTGGTGAAAATCTGTTAGGATTAGATTTGTTAAAAAGATTGCATGCAACGCTATATTGTTCCCCTTCAGGAGTACAACTTACATTGGGTAAGGAAGTGATTTCCCCAATGTATTTGTCAAAGAATACATTGCCACCTGAATTGTCATCCCTTCCGGATGTCCTTTGGGCTACTGGTCCCAATGATGTGGGTCTCTTGGAAATACCGCCATACGTGGTCACTTTAAAACCCAATGTCAGATTGCCGCGCATTCCCCAGTACAAGATCTCCAATGAAGGTCAGAAAGCGTTGTTAGCAATTGTCAGCAATTTGATTAAAAAGGGTGTAATTGAGGAGACAAGAGGCAACGTTTGCAATAGTCCTGTTTTACCTGTCTTAAAACGTACGGACCCTTCACAGCCACCTGTTTACAGATTTGTGATTGATCTTAGAGAGGTAAATAAAATAGTTGTGCCACAGTTTCCAGTTGTCCCTGATATAACTGCCTTATTAACTATGATTCCAGCCTCCGCTGCATGGTTCTCAGTGATTGATTTAAAGAATGCTTTCTTTAGCATCCCAATTGCAGAGGAGAGCAGGGACATTTTTGGCTTCAGTTTAGGAGGTCGAAGCTTCCGTTTTAAACGCGCTCCACAGGGCTACTGTGAAAGTCCATCAATATACAGTCAAGCTTTAAAAGCGCAGCTTGATGCACTTGTTTTACCTAGTGGCGCTATCCTTATTCAGTACGTTGACGATTTACTAATCGCCGCGGATACTGAGAAGATTTGTAAAGAAGCTACATTGTCATTGTTGCGTCATTTGTCTGCCTTTCATCACAAAGTGTCCCTCTCAAAACTGCAATATTGTCGACAAGAAGTGACCTACTTAGGTCATCTCTTATCGAAGGAGGGAAGGAAACTGACCCCAGAAAGAATTCAAGCCATTGCACAATTAAGTGTGCCAAGAACACAGAGAGAAGTGCGTGCTTTCTTGGGCATTACTTCATACTGTAGGCATTGGACACTGAATTTTTCTTTGCTGGCAAAACCTTTGTTAGCATTAACATGTAAAGACACACCGAATCCTGTCCCATGGTCTGAAGAGTGTCAGAAAAAATATTGGGAATTGCGAAATTCATTATGTTCAGCTCCTGTGTTGGGTACCCTTGACTACAGCAAGCCTTTTACATTGTATGTTCATGAAAAGGACGGTTGCGCATTATCAGTGTTAACACAGCCTTTTGGCGACAGACCGCGTCCATGCGCATATTTTTCGTCAACCTTGGACCCGGTAGCGAGGGCATTACCAAGTTGTCTGAGAGCTACAGCCGCAGCAGCTATGTCTATTCGACAGTCTGCTGGATTGGTAATGGATAACACATTGATTGTAATGGTTCCACATGCTGTGGACACATTGTTAAACCGGACCAAGACACAGCACTTAACTAGTGCTCGGTTGTCAGGATATGAATTGACACTGTTGGCAAATCATATACACATAAAGAGATGCAACACGTTGAATCCAGCTACATTATTGCCGATTCCAGCAGACATAGATGAGATTGAACAACATGATTGTCTGTTCAGAACAGAAGAAGAGACAAAAGGGAGAGTGGATCTTAAAGATACTCCCCTGACTGAGTGTGATGGTACCTTATGGGTGGATGGTTCGTGCTTCAAGCTTTCGAATGGTGATACGACTGCTGCATATGCTATCACGACTTTGAACACGATTGTTGAAACTGCACGTGTGCCACATAATTCGGCTCAAGCGGCAGAATTAATTGCCCTTACAAGAGCATGCGTATTGTCTGAAGGAATGAAAGTGAACATATATACTGACAGCCAGTACGCCTTTGGCGTGGCTCATAGTTTTGGGCGATTGTGGAAAGAACGTGGGTTCCTGACTTCGCATGGAGCTAAAATTCAGAATGGCAAGTTTGGTGAATGATCTCCTTGAGTCACTGACCCTACCGTTACAAGTTGTGATTATGAAATGCAGTGCGCACAAGAAAGTCACTGATGATGTTGGTCGTGGTAATGCATTTGCTGACGAAATCGCGAAAGAGACAGCAAAATATGTGAAGACTCGAATGTATGTTGCAGGCCCTGCAAGATGGGTTGGTGATGTTGGAATGTGTGAAGACACGATAGAGAGTGTGAAGTCCCTTCAAGCTGAAGCCACAGAGAAAGAGTTGAACAAATGGAGAGAAAGTACGGGTAAATTGGATGAGAATGGTTGTTGGGTTGATTTGTCAGAACATCGGCGATGGTTGTTACCTGATGCATATGTGCTTCCAGTGGTTACTATGGCACATGGAATGGCACATATCAGTGTGAAAGGAATTTGTAAGTTGTTGGCTCCAGTATGGCAGAACGCTGGAATTCCCAAATGTGCAGAGAATGTGGTCAAGAATTGTATGGTATGTTTGAAATACAACCCTGGTAGGGGAACCCCAACTCCAGCTGGTCATTTTGCGCCTCCATCATATCCATTTGAGGTTTTGAAGCTAGATTTTATCCACATGGAAAGGTGCAACAACTTGAAATATGTACTGGTTGTTGTTTGCGCTTTTTCAAAATGGATAGAAGCATATCCCCTAAAAGACAACACTGCTTTATCCACAGCCAAAGCCCTTGTGAAAGAATTTTTCCCTAGGTTTGGAATGCCAAGAATGGTGTGGAGTGATAATGGGAGTGAATTTGTGGGTCGAGTGATGAAGAATGTGTGTGAGGGATTAGGTATAAAGCAGAAATTCCATGCTGCAAATCACCCCCAATCAGCTGGATTAGTAGAGTGCTACAATGGCACTCTGAAGCTCAAGCTGGCCAAAATCCAGGCGAGCTCCGGTCTTAAATGGCCTGACGCTCTGCCCTTAGCACTCCTATCAACAAGAATGACTGTGCATTCACGAGTGGGACTTAGTCCATATGAAGTGGTTTTTGGCCGCCCGGCCAATGTATGGGGTGTGCCAAGGCCGACAAAATTCAGCGAAATCGAACATCCAGTACTGCTTGACTATCTGTATGAATTGACGGCTAAATTGCGTGTTTTACACCAACAGGTGCACGATACACTCCCCCAGGCCTCTGAAGCTCAAGGACACCATATCGATCCTGGCTCGTGGGTACTCGTGAAGAACTTTCAGCGAAAGAACAAAGATGAGCTGTCTACCCCGGACTGGTTAGTTTCGGCGGGAGAACATGGCGGCAGTCGGCTGACTTTCTGCGGAGCTCCGTGACCAGGCTCCCGCTGTTCTCCACCTAAATGCCTGTACCTCGAGCAACAAGAGTAACTCTCGCGCACTGAGATTTCCCCTGAATGTTCAAAAACCTTCTTATTGACCAAGCGTGGGATTTTATAAAAAATAATAAAACCGAAGGAAAACAGCGAGCATTCATCTTACATGCCCAGCAATCGTTTTATCTCAACGAGGCTGTTTGTTCTCCTTCCCTATGACGGGAGCTCTGGGCAGCGAATCAGGCATCTTCGGCGACGGAGGCGGCTGGGAAGCTGTGAGCACTATTGGCCCTAAACTAAGCTTGGAGGACGGAGGAATACACCACGAAGCACCGGCCGTTCTTTGGCTCTGGTCCGTGGCCGCCCTGGAGTTGTGACGGGGGAGGAAGGCACGCTGCCTAGCGCTTACCGTATGTAGCACGCTAGTCAAATCCCAAGCTTCAAACCTCGAGTTTGATTCACGAGGAGCAGTGGAGGGTAAAGAGGCTGTTCAGTGTCCTACGGGCACAAAGCAAACGGGAATTTGTGTGGAGGAGTTTTCGGAGGAGTTTGAAGAGGAGTGTTTACAGCCGCACCCACGGTCCCCCAAAATTAAAGGCAGAGGGGTTCGCAGAAGAGGCAGAGCACCGGGGAAGGAGCTCACTCTTAAAACTCCATGTGAGGTAAACCAGGCTAAATCGGTGGGAAGCGGGTCTTTACCTTTTGAAGGTAAGAAAGCCTCTTCCTATTTGTCTGCAGAAGTAAAATCAAAGGGCATAAGTGCAAACGGAACTAGACGTAAGGCTAAACTTAAAAGGGATCTGAACGCGGAGTTGGGCACTAAGATAACTCCGTCCCTGCGTTCTTACTTCAAAGTAATACCACAGGTACTCTGCTTACAAGACGCTCAAGACATGTCTGCCTCTCTGTCAGTGATGGACTCAGGGGCTGTGGGAATACCTGTTCGAATCATTCCCATCATTCCCATCATTCCGGACGTCATGGATGTTCCGATTTCAGTTCCAGACTCCACTCCTGTCCCTTGTCCTGCCTCTTGTCCCCCCTTAGAAGGAGATTCAGGGGCACAGTCGACTTCTGTGAATGTCTCATCTACGGGGGAGTTCGGTATATCTAGGGGTGATCCATTGTCCAGAGGCTTGTCTGGCCCCTTTATACGTGAACCCCTGGGGAATGGAACCCAACTGGAATCTGTTGATGTTGACTCAATTAGAGCAGGGTTTGATGTTCCTCTACATTTGGCTCAGCAACAAGCCTCCGCCTCTAACCCTGAGACAGAGGGCACAGTTTCAGCTGCCTCCTTACTAGCAATGTTTTCCTCCCTTTCTCGAGATATCAAAAAAGGGTTTGAAGAATCCTCTGCTAACCAGATGGACATCCGTAACCATTGTGAGTCCCTAGACAAAAAGATCGATGGGTTAACTTCCAGGACTGGAGAGTTAGAAGAGACAGTCGCTGTGATGTCTATGCACCTTGATAAAGCTGAGGAGGAGATTGTCAAGTTGCGGAAGGTTGATCAGGCCCTATTAGACAGGATGGAAGTGTTAGAGAATAATGCTAGAAGATCTAATATCCGTATACTTAATGTACCAGAGGGCTCCGAAGGTCCTGATGTTAAAGCTTATGTGGTGCAGTTACTGAAGGAGTCGTTGTGTCTTGATCAATCTTCAGAAGAACTGGCCAATGATATTCAAAGGGTCCATAGGGACCCATTTAGGAGGAACCAACAAAGATCTAAGCCTCGCAAAATCCTTGTCAACTTCCACACCTACGCCCTTAAAGAGCGGATTCTTAATTTAGCATTGAAACAAAAATCTCTTCCTGGAAAGGGATTTACTTTTCTTATTAGGTCCGATCTATCCAGGGTTACGTTAGAAAAACAGTGGGAGTTTGGAAGGCGGCTTGAGGCATTTAGAAAGTTGGGAGCCACCGCCCAGTTGGGTTTCCCTGCCACCTTGAGGGTGATGTTCAATAACAAGATGTCTAATATAAGTACAGTGCAAGCTGCTGATGAGCTCCTTTTAGAATTGGGCAATAAGACAGCGGGTTAATAGTTAAAAAAAAAAAAGAATGTTTTTTTGCCTGTCTTGTAATTTATAGTTAAGGAAGAAATGACTCTGAGGGCTAGGTACAATCCCTTGACTGCCGATATTTGAGAAAAAAGGAAAAAAAAAAAAAAAAAGGGTAAATAAGAAATTTCTTTATATACTTTCCTTTACTTAACTACCTTCTGTAAATATAACGGTTACTCTGAGCATTTTTGGAGCGTAACTCGGTTCAGGGATTGGGGGAGAGCACGGGAGCTTGAGATAGGGGTGCCATCTGCTGGATTTGATCCGGTTAGATACACCACGGGTTCTCCATGGGTGGGAGGGTGGGGTGAGGAAGGGGAGGAAGGGGGGATTGGTAGGGTCACGGGGTAAAATGTTTATAAAATTCCTCTTGTGCCATCTTAGTGTTCTATTGTATTTTGCTTTGAATATGATAACCTTAGATATGTTGTTGTCTGTTATAAGGTCAGGTCAGACAAATGAGGTTCTGGTCATCTACGCAAGGTTTTATATTCCTAGGGTCAGTCATCTAATTTCATGGCTTTGGCTAGTTTAAAGATAATATCGTGGAATGTGAACGGCCTGCGTACCAAAGCCAGGGCTAGGAAAATACTACAATACCTTAGAGACTCAGAGGCACAGGTCATTATATTGCAGGAGACGCACTTGACTCAGAATGAAATGGATGCGTTAGTCAAAAGTAATAAGTGGATCGACTTTGCAATTTCTACTTCACAGTCTTTGACCTGTAGAGGAGTATCGCTTATTTTCAAAAAATATCTCAGAGCTAGGGTATTAGATTTCAAAGTCGATCCTGCAGGTAGATGGGTAATTGCTGCTCTCTCCATTTCGGGTACTCAGATAACTCTGGTAGGGTACTATGGTCCCAATCAGGACAACCCGTCTTCATTAGAGGTAATTCTATCTCACCTCTTGTCCTTTCCGGAACCTGTGATTTTTGCCGGTGATTTTAATATTGTCCTAAATCCCTCACTGGACAAATCTCACAATAGTCGATGTCTAACTCCATCTAAATCAAGGTTCGTTTTGTTAAATGCAATGAAGCAGTTTGGATATGTAGATATCTGGAGGTTAAGGGCAGGTGAACAACAGGGAGTCTCCTATAGAAATTATAAATACCACCATCAGTCCAGAATTGACTTTATACTAATTAGCCATTCCTTAGTAGATCTTGTTAAAGATATTAAATACCTTCCAATACATTTGTCTGACCATTCGGCCGTAGTTTTGGATCTTATATCATTATTAAGGGCGCCGGCGAGGAGTTGGTCCTTTGATCGTTCCCTACTCTCCCACCCAGAAGATGTTCTTTTTCTCAAGTCTGAGGTGAGCCACTTTTTAAGGGTAAATGTTGGCTCAGCAGGCATCGGAATAGTATGGGACTCTCTGAAAGCATTTCTGAGAGGTATCATTACAAATAAAATGGCGTTCAGGAGGAAGGAATATAGGGAGGCTGTTACAACAGCGGAAGCTAATATTGCTAAGATTCAGACCCAATTAGATCTAGTGGATGACTATAATACAGAAGCGGTTCGTTCTTCCTTGTCTGAGAGTTTACTTTCCTTAAAGGGCCATCTAGCTTCGATTCTAAATCGGCGATTCAAGAAAGGTGGGAGGCCAGCAAACTTGCACATTTTCAATATGGAGAAGGAGCGGGGAAGCTATTGGCATGGAAATCCAAAACGGACCAAGTACGGAATAACATCGAGGTGATTAGAGTCAATGGCTCCCCACTCTCCCGTGATGATGATATTAGATCTGCTTTTAGAGATTTTTTTCAAAATATTTACTGTGAAGACAAGAATATTGGCTTAAATACCATTAAAGATTGGCTTAGCAAGATCACCCTTCCGGCACTTTCTGCTGAGCAAAGCGAAATGTTGGATGGTGAAATTTCGGAGGAGGAAGTCATCAAGGCCTTACACAATGCCAAAAAGGGGAAGGCGTCTGGTACAGATGGCCTCCCGGCTGAATTATATAAAATACTTGAGCGGGAACTTGTCTCTTTTCTGGTCCTACTATTTAACAACATCCTACTGGCTGGTGGGTCTCCCCCGAAGTCCTGGGACAGTGCGTCCATTTCTGTAATTCTAAAACCGGGGAAATCACCCACGGCATGTAGTTCATATAGGCCTATTTCCATACTGAATGTAGACTATAACCTATTTGCTTCAATTTTGGCCAATAGATTAGCTCTTGTAGCCCCTAAAATCTTGCACCCTGATCAGAAAGGGTTTGTCAAGGGGCGCCAGTTATATGAACTGACATATGACTTAATTGGGGCAATAGATCTGGCAGTTTTGGAGCTTTCCCCCTTGGCGGTCCTTACCTTGGACGCCGCCAAGGCCTTCGACAGAGTGAATTGGTTGTATCTGTCGGAGGCCCTGGCGAAGTTCGGGGTGGGATCGGGGTTTCGTCGGACAATTGGTCTTTTATATCAGAACCCAAGTGCATGTGTACTGGTGAATGGAAGTCTATCTGATCCCTTTAACATCTCGAGGGGTACACGGCAGGGTTGCCCCCTCTCTCCGCTCCTATTTGATCTGTATGTCGAACCTTTTGCCCAAAGCCTGAGGGATAATGCTAACATCAAGGAGTTTGCGTGCAGGGGCTGGGAGAGAAAGGTGGCCCTGTACGCAGATGACATCCTTATTTTTACGTCTGATGCCCATATGGCTCTTCCAGAAATATTCAAGCTAGCCTCTGCATTTGGGGAAGTATCTGGGTATGAGATCAATGCCACAAAAACCGAGATGATGACCTGGGGTATGGATCAGAGTTTGAGTATTGCTGGTATTCGGCCAGGAAAGAAGTTGAGATATCTGGGCCTTGATATTGTTGAAGATTTGGACCAGATTGTCAATATCAATTTTTCCAAGATAGTTAAGGACTGTCGTAAGTTACTTCAGTCCTGGTCTTGTCTCCTTTTGTCGTTACTGGGAAGGTCTAATCTGGTCAAGATGTCGGTTCTGCCAAAGCTTTCCTTTTTATTTAACACTATTCCCTTGTATTTTGATCCAATCCTTATTAAAACATTTCAGGCCGAGATTAATACATTCATGTGGAATAAACACCTTCCAAGAATCTCGTGGAAAAAGATAAGGAGGCGTAGGGAAAAGGGGGGCTTGGCTGCTCCAGACATCCAGTTGTATGCATGGGCGTTCCAACTTTCCCATGCCAGAATGCTGTTAAAGAAGCAATTAGAGTATGGGGTGGGAATTTTATACACCACTTTGCTTGATGGAGAGGGGGTTAGTCAGTTTGGATTCCTTTTGAAATTTGGAGATCCGAAGTACTTTAAAAAGATTAAACTGAAGATCCTATTGGGGATGGCAAGGACTTGGGCCCAGGTTCTAAAAGCCATTAAAATAGGGTATTATGGCAGTAGGACTCCCTTATGGGATCTCCCCGATCCCCCGACCTGGTTGTGTGATTCGCTTGCATTACCCATCCGGGAGGCAGGGTTGGAGTTTTGGGGAGACCTATTTGTTGAGGGCGAATTGCTTTCTTGGGAGTGCTTGAGTGGGAAGTTCGGCTCTGGCCTATCTAGGCTAAAATACCTGCAGATGTCCAGTTGGTATAGATCTTATATAGCACAGCCCTCTCGGAGAAGTAAGCCCCCACTAGGTGGTTATAGTATTCTCATAAATTTGTTGATCGACAAACCCCCTGCCAAGAAAGAGATCTCGTCATGGTACAATTTGATTTTGGAGGAGTTGGGCGGGGAATTTTTGTTACCTGATGAGCTTTGGGGGCCAGTTATAAGCAATACCAATCTGCAAGAGTTATGGGGAAAATCATGCAGTATGATGTGGGATGTCATGAAACCGGCATGGTTGCGCAGGAACCACCTTTATACTATTCATAGAGCGTACTACTCTCCCCTTCGCCTCTCTAAATTTACTCAGGGGAATATGGTGAAGTGTGCTAGATGTGGACTCTTGGCTGCCTCGGATATCCATATGTTTTACGAGTGCCCTTTTTTGTCTCAGTTCTGGGAAGCTATTTGTAAGATTCTGTCAACCTCAGTCGACTTCAACATAGTATTGGATTCTCAGTTAGTGATCTTCGGAATTCTAGAGGGGGTCTCCAAAATGGCGAAAAAGTTAGTCTTCTATGCTATATTGCTTGCTAGAAGGGAGATATGCAAGAAGTGGAAGGACTGTTCACCTCCCTCTGTTATTGAATGGTTTGCTTCTGCCCTGCAAGTCTCCAAGCTGGACTTGGTCAGAATAGGGAATCCTGCAAAAAGATCTTTTTGGCGCCTCCTGAGATGGGATCATTGAGAGTCTGGGTTTTTTTTTTTTTCCCCAGGTCCAATGATTAAGCCATCTATCCCATGTCTGGGTATAAGTAATGCCTTGATACTCTTGTTCAGTATTCTGGCGGATTTTCAAAATCCTTTGCAAGGTTACGCTATGTTGATCGTTGGTATGTCAAGCTCTACTGCTATGGGACGAAGTTCTCGCTCACTGTTTGGTCCCCTCCAGATGTTGTGTATTGAGGTAGCATTTTGCTTGCTAACCTATCGATCACGCACATAGAACCTTGGTGGCGTATGAGGACAAAAAAAAAAAACAATGAGCCCCGTTGGATCGGCCCTCACCTCATACTTCTGTCGACAAGATCAGCGGTTCGAGTGAAAGGAAAAAAGAATTGGATTCACGGCGCCCACTGCAAACGGATCCCTTTGCCCCTACCATATGACCGGTGGGTCCAGGAGGGTATCGCTGATTCTGAAACAGACACTGTACCTCGTTTTGTACCATTTAGTGATGCACGCGTAAGAGGCACAACTTCAGAACAAGAAAGTGACGATATTTTGCAAGAAGCTGTGCCACCGTCAATTCGTTTGGACACCACGGAGCCTGAACTCTTGTTTCAAGATCAGACAGTACCTGGCAGAAACCGCTACAACCTGAGACCAAGGCCTATGGACAAATAAAAATTCCTTTCCCTTACTATTTTTTGATATTATAGTTCTCCCATCTGAAGGACTTTCTTGATTTTTATTTTTCGAACCACCATCCAGGTTCAGCCGCAGGGTCGCGGTGCCAAGACTTTGGGGTACAGGCCGAAGACGTTAGGTCAACGGTTCTGGTTGGTCTAGGGCGTTCCCTGGACTGACAGGCGTACTCCTTAGCAGAAGATACTCACCCGCCGCGAGCGGCACGATTAGAGGATGGAGTTTTTCAAGATGGAGAGACCCGCTGAGGAAATGAACTTTAAGACGAAAATATGTAAAATAATGAAGAGCAAACGTTTTGTATTTTTATGTCTGTTTATACTATGTAGTATGATGGTGTTTACTGTAGGTTATGTATTCTTCTCCTCCCAAGTGCCAGTTGCTCCCACTGTACAGCCTATACCTCCTCCTACTGTCTCCTTGCACTCTTTCCACCCTCTGCCTGAACACGAACAAGCTAGACGGTCTGAGTTTGTAAATAACCCGTTTATTCAGCTCCTGCACCAGCACCAACTAGTCATTAATACAACCAAATGCTGGGTGTGTGGTTTAATGCCACATACCATTAACAAGGGTATTCCTTATCTAGTGCTGCCGTTTAGCTATAATGGATCGTCATGGGCATTCCAGACCATGTTTCTCTTTGCATTAGATGCCTACTCCCCGCGACAACTGCGTTCCATCAGACCTAGCACAAACAATAAGGCCTTAATGAAAGGAGTTGCTGATATGAGCAGAGATATCGACGCATACTCATCTATTCCCAAGGATGAATTGCGAGCTTATGTAGGTTGGAACGCGACGGGGTATAGCATTAGTCTGGGTGAAAGGCAGCGAAAAATCTCATCCCCAATTTGGGTCGTACCCCACATAGGTCGGTTCTGTTTACAAGGTAATGGTCAGAATCCAAGAGCTCAACTGGGGAAAAGTGACTGTACTGAAACGTACACTTTTCCATCGCAGTTTTCCCCTGCGTTTTTGGCTGCCAAGGGTACATATTTTGTCTGCAATGACCGAGCATATACATGGTTGCCCCCTGATTTCTCGGGCACATGTTATATTGCAAACTTGCTACCGCCAACATTTACTGCTGCCTCTGATTATCACACGACCAGAGTTGTGAGAGGCGTGGTTAGTAAGGAGGATACTGCCGGTCAGGAAGCGGGAGACTTCTTTCTGGGTTTCCTGCCGTTTTGGGGACCTATGGTCAATAGTAGGAACCTGAGACAACTGACTCGTGTGGTTGAATCCACTGTTAATGTTACGGCTGGTGCCCTTGGTAATTTGACAGCTGAGCTCCAAGCGGATCGCCTCATGACTTTGCAGAACCGTATGGTTCTAGACGTCATACTTGCAGACCGCGGTGGGGTATGTAAGGTCATCCAGTCTAGCTGTTGCATTTTCATACCAGATAACGCTCCAACAGTTTATCAAGCCATCTCCCAACTGCATAAAATATCTGAATCTATACACGTGGATAAAGGAGATTGGTCACTGATGGGGTGGTTCTGGGAACTGATATCTGCCTGGGGTTGGCAGATTCTGATGGTCATTGGAATGATCTTAGCCATTCTTTTCCTGTTCTGTCTGTGTATACAGTGTGCTCCTGCGATATGTGGCCTCTGTGCTACATTATGTGTAAGGAAACCTGTATCGAGGGACGAGCTAAGTAATAGGATGATGCTACAGCAACATCTCCATGACTTCATGAATATAGACCTGGACTCGGATTAAAATGAATATGGTTATTGCCTATGTAAGGGCAAAAGGAGGGTCTGTGGTACTTTAAAATTTGGGACCGCATAGGAGGCAGGGCCCTACCCCTGTCTATTCCGGTATTAGCGAACCGCGAATGACCAATGCAGTATGTACAAGTGCTTTGCATAACGTTTTATCGATAAATGCACTTTGTATACGATATTACACATTGACTTCGTGGGTTCCATCTTGGAGCGGTGGCCATCTTATGGTTGCCCTCACATAGGCTACACATCAAGGACAAACACCGGCCTTTAGAACACATGTGCCTTCCTTTGACTTCTCTGTGACCTGTGCGACTTGGCTCCACCGCCCCAGGTCAGTCCGGTCCCACGAGCTGCCCGTCCTACGGCCACCTGTGATTAGCATCAGGGTTTGACACACCATAAAGCCTTTTCATCCCACACAAGCCTCCGGCTAATCTCTTTCACACCTGACTCTTCCTGCTTTATGGCTTGTTTTACAAACAGGAGGTGCCCGTGTTTATTGGGGTCTGTTGATATCTGATGTGGGATCTGAGCCTCGCTGGGTAAATAATTGTGGGCTGGCTGAACTGGAATGTGGGATGGTCATCATGACTCTGCCTTTTCGTTTGTAATGAATACATATGAATGACCATATCGTAAAACGAGGAATGTGTGCCTGAAGCATGATATTTTGTATGTAAGGAGAAGCCCGTTTCTGTAAGTGGAAGCAGTCTCCTGAGAACATACATTGTGTTGTACTTCTCGGATACTTGTAATTGTTCTGCAGCCAATAAACAAGATCTTTGACTTCACCTAGAAGACTCTGTGTTTCTGTGGGTCTGAAACAGGAAGAACTCGAAGTCTTAGGGTGTGTTCCCCTGCACCGCTGGGTTTTAAAAACCCAGTACTTCACTACACATAAACAATCAATTAAAAATAATTACGTTTTGCAACTTCTATGTGTGCTGCATGAGCTGTTCAGGCAGGGCACCCTTCCTACACATAAAGAATAAATAAAAAAAAAAAAGTTTTGCAACTTCTATGTGTGCTGCATGAAGCAGCACACATAGAAGTCTCAAAATGCCATTTCAGATTGTTTATGTGCAGGAAAGGACACCTTCCTGTACATACACAATCTTCCCCTGCAACGCAGCCACCCTTGCACTATGTTGCAAGGGTATCTACCTTGGCACTAGGCAGCTAAAATTAGCACCAGCACAGGGGGAAACACAGGGCTGCACCGTATCCTTGCAAATACGGTGCAGCCCTGTGTTTTGGAAGTAGTGGAGTGCTGCGTTAAGCCAAGGTGGTGTACTCCGTGCTCCGCCACTTCCTAGTAAATATGCCCCTTTTTCACACCTTTGATGACTAACACCATCCAACAGGTTGTCTGCTCCTCTGCCATCAGATCCATTTTGCCATTGCTTCCTGTGATCTACCTCATCATGGTTGCTGGCCCCACACCATTGGTACTCTATTACACAATTCCCAGTGGCATTGTCCTTTAGCCACCTGTGCTTAATGACATTCCTCCTCTTTTGGACCTCTGTCTTCTATTCAGTATTGCAAGGAAACCATCATTTAGATCAACAATGGTGTCCTAAATGTGATGCTCATCTGGAAAGGGCAAACTCCTCCTCAAGCCTCACCAAGCCTTCATAACAACATTTAAATTGCCAGTATGTAAATAGAAATATTGGCAAACAATTCTTCCTATTATTGTATGTAATAATGTTAAGGTGTTGATTGAATCTAACCAGTCCAATCTGTTGAACTTCCAGTCTCAGTTAATTTAATTTCAAGACATCTATTGCTAATCAAGCAACCTCCTTACCAGCAGCCACTTGCCTCAGCCACACAGCAGAGTTAACATAATTTCTTCAACATCAACCAACATGCTCACACACCATCCTTTATATTCCCATCCTCCCACTCCACTAACCATTACCATCATCATACATCCATGCAATCCTCTCGCTCCTCAAAAATTGACCCAGAAAGTGAGCTCCGCTCACACCTTTGCCTGTCCACTCTGCAGCTTTGCAACTCCCCTGACATTATCAATCTCTAGTACAGTCTCCATCTCCAGTAGTCATTAGGGTGGAGGCACCCTCACCTCTCTCCCAAACTCAAAGCACCCATTTTCCCTCTTGCCTCTGATGGCAACTCTTCTCAGTGTAAGGTCTATCATCAAGCAGGTTTCAGCATTCATGACACCATCATCAACCATGTCAATGTCTACTTGTAATCAAACCAATACTATTTATCAAATCAATAGTCCAAACCCCATCTGGTATCCTACAAGCCGGAAACAACAAACTCTTGAAGAACCAGCTGTCTTGCTTGAGGGAAGTAGGCTTGGTTTATCAGGGCCTCTCAACCTCTGTCATCTGCCAAATTATTCACTGCATCTCAAAAATAGCTTTGGAATCCACCAATGGTACAATTTAAAATGTTTCAATGTCCACCTCAAAGAAAACTCACATTCTTGTTTCTAATAATATCAGAATGGAAGATTCCTGAAAGAACCTATGCACAAAGTATTGTGGTGGACAAGATAAACTGGGAAATTCACTGCTGCTCCAATGTTTTATTCACAACCACAACTTTTGACTTACATTAGTCAAAGGTTTCAGCCATGATTTCATGACAATTCAGTCATTCAATAGGACAGATCATGGTTTAATAAATGTGGTCTTACTGGAAAACGTATAACGAATACGTCTGTGGGAGCCTTAGAATATCCTGTCTCCTGCATAATTAACCACAACAATACATGCTGGGAAGACATTCTTCCTGCTTGCCCAGACTTAGAATTAACCTAGTCATTGACTCATCAGCCACTTGGCATCGTGTGTACAAAGTCACACAGATGGACCTCAATGAGGTGGCTTCTCTCAAATAGAAACAAAAACTAGATCAACTAAAACATTGCACGACAAATGTTTAACTGAGGAACTTCAGCTCTTTAAATACAATGGTAGGGCCCAATAAAGGCTTTGGAAGAAATTGTGCCTTCCCGTTGACAGAGTAGTTTACTGTTTCCATGACTATGGCCACAACTTGCAATCGAGAATAAAATTCCTAGGCAATATACACTTTATCATAATAGAACAGATGTAATACAAGAAAAGAGTTCAGTGTAACTAACATGTATAGTGTAATTAAGTATTTTTAATTATAAAAAACCAAAAGTGACATTCAAACACAATGAATATTTGTTTAAAAAGACATCAATTTGATGATGTTACACATTCGATTCGACATTAAAAATACAATACAGTATAAAAACAAAGGTGGCAAAAAATTAATCTTCGACGCGCGTTTCTGCGCAAGTGGCGCCTTCATCAGGAAATGCCACCGGTAAACCTAAAAATAATAAAAAATACACTTAGAACTCATTTTCTGAATTTTACCATTTCTATTTCTTATATAACAATGTGGTTATATCCTGTCTGTGGTTTATTGGCATTTATTAAAACACCTATAGTTGATAGATTGAAACACAAAGTGCACCAATTTAAATAATTAAAAAGAGAAACATATAGAAAAGCATAGATAATGTAGAGATACATAGAATAGAATAGATAAGATCCTTTCCCCAATGTCTATGTAGAAAGTAGTTTCCAATATATGATCAAGAGGATTGTGTATCTATATATATCAAATGGCTTACTTGTCACTATTTTATGCGATGTAATATTCTTATATACGAAGATGTCACCAGGATATGGGGGAAATTTCCCTCTGCAGTAGTCCAATATACATAATTAGAACATAGTTTATATTTACTTTTGCTAGCCATTATTAATGTAAAATTGATATATTGTTAACCCACTTTTTAAAAAAGTCGTCGATGATTATCTGTATGTTGGCAGGAAGTGCTTATTTACATTTTTTATGATTAAGGTCTAAAAACACAAGATGGAAGAACAAATGCGGATTAGATGCATTATATAGTATATAGTATGGATATTGTCCGACTTTATTGTATTGAAGGATCTCAACACTATTTACATCAAAGGATAAAGATGAGATTATCCTACCCATTTAACAATTATAGAATTGTAGTGTTGTAGTGTCACTCTAATAACCCTCTTTTTTTTAACTTATTATTTTCCCTTATTAATAATAGTCCAAATATATAATTAGGACTTGATTAACATTCATAGAACTGGAACACATTGTGGTAAATAATCCGCATCTCCTATAAAATGTAAACTTCCGATTTTAAGGGAGATAAATCCATACGTGAGACGCACGCTTATTTGTTGTGTGTAAACCACATGCGTTTCTATATAAACAACACAAGGTTCTCAAATTCGCCCAACATTTTTTATTTTTTGCCATCGACAACTTATATCGATTTAATTAACTTTCCTCCATATATAACTGTCTGACTATAAAGTAATAAGAATTCTTACCAAAGTGTTTATCTAGTATGGATAACGTGGCGAACACTGTAGGATTGCCAACCCTCTATTAGAGATGACCAACGTTCCTAGTTTAAGTAATAAAAAAGTTGTTTTTTTAATTACTGAGCTTTGCTTTTTTGTGGTTAGTCTTACTTATGTCTTGTTTTCGTTATTTACACTTTAAGCTTACCTTTTTGTATTAAAATCAGCGTTAGACGTATGTAGATATACGGCGAGCACAGCTTGATTGGCAATCCTCTTATATATAAAACCACGATCCTAGTCAAAGGAAAATAGAAAAGGTTCTAACTGCTGTGTCAGATATCTATATTAAGGCTTCCCTATGTTCTTATGTTATCGCACTTACCTATTTCATTTTACTGTGGACATCTGATAATCCTGGATCGGTACTAGTGTGGATTCGGCTATAAAAATACTAGCGTGTCTACTCTATGGTTTAAATAGTGCAATCCTAAGTGTTTTACGGATCACATGATGGCCGTAATAAGCATCGTGATACGTGATGTGACGTCATCTTAAGGGGCGTACATTCTCATAGGCGCAAATCTATGTACCGTCACATTGCGGCCAAACAGCTAGACCGTCACACTGTCTTTGGAATTCTCTATACACTGTATTTAAGTGCTGTACATTCTCATAAGTCCAAGTCAATGTACCACCACATTGCGGCCAAGCAACTAGACCGTCGCACTTTCTTTTGAGTTCCCTATACCCTATATTTAAGTGCCATATTGACATTTTCCTAACAAGTCTATAGTACGATTCTATGGTTATTTCAATTATCTAATTTGTTTAACAAATTTGATAATTCCAGTGCAGAGGCTATCAAGGTACTGCTTCGTCAGCTCGACTTTCACCAGCATTTCCAGGCTCGCTTCCTTAACATATCAGAACAAATACTGAGATCGTTATGGGTCAGCCCTTGCTCATCATTGGATGGGTTCCGTGTCAGTTTCCTATTCCATATTGGAGTGTTTTCCTCCCTATCCTTGTGTTTGTCCAAAACCTTCAACTATTTCTTTACCATGGCTTTTGATCGGATGAGTAACCCGAACCTGCTTCAACTTCTGACATGATGGAACTGTTTTCTTTTAATAGGAGGGCATCACCTTCGTCGCTCTCTCGTTGTCCCAGCCTCCTAACCCATCATCCACTTGGCTCATTCAATTATGAGCCAAGTGGATCAATTACTGCTCAATTATTTTTACTCTTTTGTAGCCCACACTCTCTCTTCCCTCTCCTCTTACTGGTTACCACTTGCCTCGCCTCTTCCCACCCACTGGTCCCCTCTTTATTTTTCTATTTGGTTTTGCAAAGAGCTGTCAGCTGCAGACTGTTACTGAGCTCAATGGTTCTCTCTCCAGTGAGGCATTCTTTGCATAATTTTTTTTTCTATTACCATTAGAAGAATGCCACTATGCATAATCATTTTTTTTTATTGTACTTCAACATATATAAGCATGAATTCACAGACGAGGCAGGCATCTTGGAATGATTTTTCTTAATGACAAAAACCATGCCAATGTGGCTTACCATGCATACAGAGGCAAGCTGACCTGTAGCATATGGAACAACAACAGTTCCAATACTGATGGACTTTTACTCCACTTTCTTATGTGGGAACATTTTGAAAGGAAACAAAATGAGCGAGGACCTTTTGTTTAGTCGATTTAATCAATCTATTTGTACGTTTTGTTTTCAATTTACCAAAAATTTATGGTGTATTTCCACAATTTAGATTAAACAAATAACAAAAAATTAGTGACTTGTACATATATAGACTTAATTACACATTCCACCACAGTCATATCAACATTCACTCCCATACCACACTGGACAGTCCAAAACCAGACATACTCTCTAAAAATGCTATCAAAATTCACTCTAAAGACACAAATTACAATATGGCCATAGGAAAGTGGTATACTCTGTAGGAAACAATACAGACAAATTCCAAGTAGTTCTTTGAGTTCGTTAGGCCAAAGATTAGGGTCGACGCGTTTCAAGCCCCTTCTAGTACTGGGGCTCTCATCAGGACCTGGGAGCTGAAAGGAGAACACAGGGGGAGTTTTACTAAACTGGCACCTCCTCTTACATGCAACAGCGTATTTCTTAATATAAGTTATACCTGTGATTGATGTGTCCACCAGACCTCTTGCCGTGTGAGATCTAAATAACAAATTAGACCAAAATTCAATCCAACTGTACCATCTTCAAAACTACAAAAATTAGAAGACCACCATACATACAAGTGACATTTATGCTGTTCAACTTACGTGTAGATGTGTTGGGGCGGAATTAATCTGGAAAATCAAATGAGGAAACGATGTCAGGTCGCTGCATCTTATTATTGTTGGAACGGGTTTGCTTGATTCAAACATATGCGAGGTGTCAGATGCGCCTTGCGCGCCGCTCAGGGGCAGTTAGCCTACCTTAGATCAGGGAGCTGTTGAAGGACAAAATCTCTTCCTATATTCCGTTTCGTTTTTCATTAAGTTTTTTCGTCGTGATTTGATCACTGAAAAATGATGAAAAAGAGTTCATCAACGGGGTTGAAAACCACCGAAAAAGCGGGTGCGCTTTGAAACGTTTGTTAAGTCGTCTTCTTACCTTTGTTCGTTGCTTCTCACTCTTCAAACTCGGAGGGAATGAACTTCCGTGTTTGTTCTCCAAATCTCGTGTGGATAAAAATCTTGTCAAACACACCCAGTGTGTTCTGGGTAGTGTAGTTTGTGGTGGTTTTTTCGCCTGACAAATTACGTTTAAAAATTGCGGACTGATGGTTGTTTCTCATTCTTTAACGCAACATGTAGATACACTTTTCTTGGCTGGGCGGATGTCCATTCATGTGGGGGACAATTTTAATAAACTATGAAGCTTGTAATCTGGCTTACTTTGAAGAGGTAAACTTTATTGTTCAGTCGAAGATGAGCAAAGTCAGCAGTTGAGTGCGCTGTTTTGTTCACTAGAATGGGTCCTCACAAACGGGGAAGTGAGCTGACTTATGAGTTGAGTATTTCCATATATTACTCATCAAGATGAGAAACATGAGCAATAAGTATCACGCTCTTGAAGGGATAGTGTGAGGGGGGGGAAAAAAGAAGGGGGCGTCCCACTATCATCCACGATGTTTTATCCAAGATTATTGATTTCCGATGATTCATTCTTGGCTGTGTTTTATCCAAGATTATAGATTTCCGATAATTCATTAAGACCGGTCATGGCTGTGTTGAATTTCACAATGAGCATTGCTTCGCGCCGCGAGAGTTGTCGTTCAAGGTCACCACCTCTTGAGTCAAGATCGACCTTGGAAATGACGGTCCATTTTAAATCAGTTATTTGATGGTTGTGAGTTTTCCAATGTTGAACCAGAGGGGCATTTTGTACATTTTTATTGATCCGTGATTTGTGTTGTGATATTCGAACTCTGATTTCCTGGCTGGTTTTACCTATATACAATAGTCCACAAGTTGCTGTGGACTATTGTATATAGGTAAAACCAGCCAGGAAATCAGAGTTCGAATATCACAACACAAATCACGGATCAATAAAAATGTACAAAATGCCCCTCTGGTTCAACATTGGAAAACTCACAACCATCAAATAACTGATTTAAAATGGACCGTCATTTCCAAGGTCGATCCTGACTCAAGAGGTGGTGACCTTGAACGACAACTCTCGCGGCGCGAAGCAATGCTCATTGTGAAATTCAACACAGCCATGAACGGTCTTAATGAATTATCGGAAATCTATAATCTTGGATAAAACACAGCCAAGAATGAATCATCGGAAATCAATAATCTTGGATAAAACATCGTGGATGATAGTGGGACGCCCCCTTCTTTTATCCCCCCCCTCACACTATCCCTTCAAGAGCGTGATACTTATTGCTCATGTTTCTCATCTTGATGAGTAATATATGGAAATACTCAACTCATAAGTCAGCTCACTTCCCCGTTTGTGAGGACCCATTCTAGTGAACAAAACAGCGCACTCAACTGCTGACTTTGCTCATCTTCGACTGAACAATAAAGTTTACCTCTTCAAAGTAAGCCAGATTACAAGCTTCATAGTTTATTAAAATTGTCCCCCACATGAATGGACATCCGCCCAGCCAAGAAAAGTGTATCTACATGTTGCGTTAAAGAATGAGAAACAACCATCAGTCCGCAATTTTTAAACGTAATTTGTCAGGCGAAAAAACCACCACAAACTACACTACCCAGAACACACTGGGTGTGTTTGACAAGATTTTTATCCACACGAGATTTGGAGAACAAACACGGAAGTTCATTCCCTCCGAGTTTGAAGAGTGAGAAGCAACGAACAAAGGTAAGAAGACGACTCAACAAACGTTTCAAAGCGCACCCGCTTTTTCGGTGGTTTTCAACCCCGTTGATGAACTCTTTTTCATCATTTTTCAGTGATCAAATCACGACGAAAAAACTTAATGAAAAACGAAACGGAATATAGGAAGAGATTTTGTCCTTCAACAGCTCCCTGATCTAAGGTAGGCTAACTGCCCCTGAGCGGCGCGCAAGGCGCATCTGACACCTCGCATATGTTTGAATCAAGCAAACCCGTTCCAACAATAATAAGATGCAGCGACCTGACATCGTTTCCTCATTTGATTTTCCAGATTAATTCCGCCCCAACACATCTACACGTAAGTTGAACAGCATAAATGTCACTTGTATGTATGGTGGTCTTCTAATTTTTGTAGTTTTGAAGATGGTACAGTTGGATTGAATTTTGGTCTAATTTGTTATTTAGATCTCACACGGCAAGAGGTCTGGTGGACACATCAATCACAGGTATAACTTATATTAAGAAATACGCTGTTGCATGTAAGAGGAGGTGCCAGTTTAGTAAAACTCCCCCTGTGTTCTCCTTTCAGCTCCCAGGTCCTGATGAGAGCCCCAGTACTAGAAGGGGCTTGAAACGCGTCGACCCTAATCTTTGGCCTAACGAACTCAAAGAACTACTTGGAATTTGTCTGTATTGTTTCCTACAGAGTATACCACTTTCCTATGGCCATATTGTAATTTGTGTCTTTAGAGTGAATTTTGATAGCATTTTTAGAGAGTATGTCTGGTTTTGGACTGTCCAGTGTGGTATGGGAGTGAATGTTGATATGACTGTGGTGGAATGTGTAATTAAGTCTATATATGTACAAGTCACTAATTTTTTGTTATTTGTTTAATCTAAATTGTGGAAATACACCATAAATTTTTGGTAAATTGAAAACAAAACGTACAAATAGATTGATTAAATCGACTAAACAAAAGGTCCTCGCTCATTTTGTTTCCTTTCAAAATGTTCCCACATAAGAAAGTGGAGTAAAAGTCCATCAGTATTGGAACTGTTGTTGTTACTTATGATATGAGGCATGGCCTTACTGATTGCAGCCTAAACCCTGTTTTTGTTCAAGTGACCTGTAGCATATGGAGCCATCTGAAATTGTCAATAGCATCCGGTGCGCTGCTAAATCAAGCTGACCAATATAGCACAATGTCTAATTCAGATGTGCTAGATGCACACTTGCCACCTTGAAATGGCATCAGAGCCATGCGCTTCAAGGATCAAAAGGTGAGTAAAAACAAAACATCCTATTGAAGAGTAACAGTATTTGAACAGCATTAGGAATATGCAATGTGTTTATAGAAAATGCTACAATAGTAGAAAGTGTGGAGACATGAGGTAGCAAAGGTAGGCATTTGCTTTGTATAAAGAAGCTTATGGTAATTTCTAAGTGACAAAACTCACAGAACTCCACCTCATATGCAAGGTTGGGTTCCATACAAACGGTTTATGGTGGATGTTAAAATCTGGTGCGTATTGTAAAAACCACAATGGGCACATGAGATGTTGAACAAAAGGTCCAGGTATGTTCACGTAGCACATATGATCCAATAGTGTGCAAAGTTTTTGCAAAGTGGGATTCTAATTGCATCATAGAATGAATAATTAGGCCAGAAAGTATATGGTGCTGGTTATATTTCTTTGGATTTCAATCTGAATCCACGTGTTGAGCAGGTTTGTTGGAACAGTCACTGCATCTGCAGATTCATCTGAAAATGCCCCAGACAAATTGGAAGCTTATGGAGGTATGAGTCCTTCCACTTCAAAGCACATTTTAGTAGACCATCCATACTACATGATTGATGCATTTGGGGGCTCATTATGATGGCGGAAGGACAGCCACCACCGTGCCTGAGGTAGCGGTCCTTCCGCCATCACACAGGAAATTTCCACCCCTAGATTAGGGTGATGGTGAATCCCAATGTGTCTGCGGAGGACGGAAGGTCCGCCACAGTTCTGCAAGGCGGTCCTTTTCCGCCTGCCTTGCTTAACCAGGACACAGGGCAGCATTGCGTCGGTACCTGTAGGGATTACGGAATCCCTTTCTACCTGTCTTTTTGCGACGGTCATCCCGCCCGCAAAAAGGCAGGCAGAGGCTGGATGCGGGGCCCCGTTGCGCGCCCCCTCTGTGTGGGGGCTGCACTTAGGGAAAGCCCTGCATTTCCATGCACCAAGTGGCAGGCACCACGTGGTGCCTGCCACGTAGTGCAGAGAAATGCAGTGCAAGCACTTTTAACATTGCGGACAGTGCTGCAGCCAGCAGCACCGTCTGCAATGTTAAAAGCCCAGGATGCGCCCGCCAGTATGGGGGGCGCATCCTAATTGCAGAGGTGGGACCGCCACATGTCTGGCGGGTGGTCCCAGCACCACTACGATGGCGAGCGGACTGATGTCCGCCCGCCACTGTAATGAGCCCCTTAGTTATGAGTTTTCTCATACTAGTTCATCCACAATATCATATAGATACATGTTTTCTAATGTCATTGTATTATTGTGGAAGGTTGTGTATTTCTTGAGTGCAACGGGCCACAAACCAAGATTTCACCCTGGAATCTGGTACCTGAGGGAGTAAATATTCTGTTATGTCAGAACCAGTTTACTTGTATGGAGAAGGAGCGAAGAGTGCTCCTGAATAAACGCAACATGTATACTTTATCTACTAGTCCATTTCTCTTTCCTACTTTCATGATAGGCTTTTGAAATAAAATTAATCAACTCAGAACAGCATCATGCTGGTACCTCTATACAAAGCAGTAGCCCAAATCATGAATTTTCCATAACATCCAGTCCAGTTCCAATTTGTTTTGTACATGACAATATTGAAACAATGATATTGACTCAAAGATGCCACATAATCAGAAGTTACCTGTGAAGCTCCTCTACATATTTGCAACATCCAGGCGCACGCTCCTTTTGTGCTGATCTATCCATTGAACCCAGTCAAATCATAATAATGAAAACTCGTTCACAGATCTGATGCTGTGTCCTGCATATCTGTTTTTTGATGTGAAGCTGTGGAAATGCTAAGAAGTATGGCATTCAGAAATAATGCCACGCACCTCCTTGTCAGAAATGGCAATTGTAGACCTTGCAAGATTCAAAACAACTGCCCTAAGGGGCGTGGCTAAGGTGGCGACTGAGATGGCGTCCAGTAACGCAGCTCCGAGTTAACACCCGAGGATTTTCTACGACGCTTAAGGTGGAAGCGTTTTGTTGGTGACTACTCCAACTGGTTATAATGTTGGAACATCTCCCACTCAGCACAACGCCTTTGGTGTGGATGAAGTAATCCCACATTTTTAGCATTTTCATTTTTCAACTTGCGGCGCGCTCCAGGACAGGACCGCGACTGCCATTTTGTTTTTTCTTTTCTTCAGTCTACGACGTCCCCTCCCTCAGGAGAGGTAAGATTTTCCACACAACTTATGGGCAATACGCAACTCTCATGCTGAGTTGCATAGTTATAAACAATCTACTTTCGCCAATGTACTTTTAGCCCTGTGAAGTATTTTGAAGTACAGCTTCCTGTACCAATGTAAGTTGAATCAGCTTGTTACTGTTGCTACTTGTCAAAACTCTCTCTCACAATAAACATATTGTTGAACTGATACTCTGGTGGCAACTTATACTCTCTTGCTACCTTTTTCATGCTGGAATCGTTCTGCTGCAACTAATAACCTATCCTAAGATCTACGGATAGCGACGCATAGCCCTCCCCAGGAGTCTTTTTGTTAATACTACTACGTTTCTATAAATAACATGCTTCAAGTTTCATGACAAATTACTATTATTATTATTTTTTTTAAATGGTAACTCTGTAGCAACCTACTCACTTGCTAACCCTTTTTTGTTGGGATTGTTTTGCTGCTTTTAATATCCATCCTTGGTTCTTCTGCTAGTGGCAACCAGTGTTCTTTCACAGAATTCTCACTATTGACACTATTTTAGTATACTAACATGCTCCAATTCTCTCTTTACACAATTAGTATTTACATTACTGCGTATCCATGTCTGTGGGAAAAATGAAATCTAATTGAGGTACTGTTTCTGCCAACACACCTGTTGTGCGTCCTAAAACTAAAGAAGTGCACACGTCTAACCCTTTTTCAATATTACAAGACGACCTGGATGACTCCACCACTGCTGAGGTGCCTCCTTTTGCATAATCTCCCAATATGTCTACCTTTCCTCCTACTTCTACTCCACATTCACCTCAAGTCATTAGTAAATATGCATCTAAATCAAATCCTACATCTTCGTTATCCTCTACTAAACAAGTAAAAAAAAGACCCTCCTTTACCAGTGACCTCTCCTCCTCCTGTTTCTTTGGAGGTAGTTCTGGATGAAACACGAGCTCTCAAACCATATATGGAAGACACCAACACTCGTCTTCAAGCTTTAAATGATAATTGGTCTTCGTTTCAATCTCAGCTCTCCTCTGTGGAACGTCAAGTTGAATCTCTTTAAATCTCTTCACAACAGATTCCTCCAATGAAAGCTGAAATACTTCAACTTCAGAAACAAGTTGAAAACCTTGAAAACCGTAGTAGACGCAATAACCTACGTATTTATGGTTTAAGTGAGGGTTTGGACGATCTAATCCTATAGCCTTTTTTCAATCTTTTCTTCCACAGGTACCGGACATGCCAGACTCCCCTTCATTAAACATACTAAGGTAACATAGACTTGGTCTCTTTCCATCCTCTTCTTCCTCATCACAACGCAAGCCATGAGGTGTAATTCTGTATTTCTAAGCATATACAGACTTATTAAAAGTGTTACAGGCAGTCAAGTTTAAGCGTCATATCTCCTGGCAAGGTTCGCAACTCTTTTTCTCAAAGGACTATGCCAAAGTTATGGCAGATAAAAGGGAAGGTTTTCTTGCAATGAGACCAGCACTTTGTGACCTCAATGCCAGATTTGGTTTAATCCATCCTTGCATCTTCAAAGTTACTTATAAAAATAAAACTACTACCTATGAAGACCCAGCTGTACTTCAACGTTTTCTGGACAACTGCAAAGAAGAATCTATAGAACTCTCAGGAACTTCCTCTGCATGAAAATATAAATTTTTTTCTGATGTTATTTGTAATTTTTTGATGTTTTTTATGTCTCCCTTCAAGATAGAATTTCATTAATTACCTTCTTTTTCTCCTTTCATCTTCCCTTTTCTATATGTGATTTTCTTCTGTTTTCCACCTTCCATTATGTGATATTGTTTGGACCATGTCTCTCCTCGTGGTTTTCCCCCGGAGTTGTCTCGCTGGTCATACATTTTCCTGTCTTGTCTCCTCAGCACCCTTCATCCATGTTTGAGTTTATGGTATGTTTTATTGTTTTTCTTCTATTTGTATTTAATCTTTTCTTGCATTTTCCTTCCTTGTCTCTTTCCTCTTTTCTTTTTTCCTTCTAGACTTTTCTTCTTTTCTTTTTCTTTCATTTCCTTTCCTTATTCCATACTCTTCTTTCTTACTATTGAATGCGTTGTTAATAGTTAATTTGATTATTGCAGGTTTTTCATTATATTCATATTTACTGAACAATTTTTCTTTTTTATGCATTTTTCTCTTTTTTCTATAATCTCAATTAAATGACGTTACGTGTAATTACTTGGAACGTTAAAGGTTTGGGTACACCTATTAAGAGACAGAGGGTTCTTACTCATTTGGCTCAGTTAAAAGCAGATATTGTTTTCTTGCAAGAATCCTACCTTGTTAGTTCAGAGGTTTTGAAACTTAAGTGCCAGTGGGTGGGAACTGTTTTTTCTTCTCCTGGTACAAGTAAAAAAAATGGGACAGTAATTCTTTGCCAAAAAAAACTTTTAAGTTTCTCTTTTATTTGTAGACTCAGATGATGAGGGTCATTGGTTAATTATTCACCTTAAAGTTAATGATGTTCGTATTTCTTTGTTTAATGTATATTCACCTACTAAACCTGACCCCAATTTTTGGTCCCTTATATCCACCCTTTTGATGTCTATTCATACCCCTTATGTTATTTTTGGTGGTGATTGTAACCTGATTATGGACCCATATATAGACCACACTTCTAAAACAACCTTTATTCCATCTCTAATGCATCAACACTTCACTACTTTAATCTTCCATAGATCCCTTGTTGATTCGTGGAGATTCTGTAACCCACAACTCTGCGAATATACTTTTTTCTCTCCTACTCACCTCTCCCAATCTCGAATAGACTATTTATTTGTCTCTAAAGCTCTTAGCCATCACATAATACATGCAGACATTGGCTCTATATTGATTTCAGACCATGCTCCAGTAATCTTAGATTTGGAATTACTCCCTGTTAATGAATCTCCCCGAAGGAGGCGATTTAATACATCTTTATTAATTGCCCAGACCTTTACTTCCTCATTTGAATCCTTCATTACGGATTTCTTTAGTCCTTTGCTACGGTATGGGATGCTTTTAATGCTTCGGCCAGAGATTTCATCATTTCTTTTGTCGCTAAAAATAAAAAGTTGAACTCTCAGAAAGCTTCTGAACTGCTTAAAAACATTAATAACATTAAGTTATTAGAAGCACTTTACAATACTTCTAACTCAAAAACTGACCTTAATAACCTTATTGTAGAAAAATGTAAATACAATAAATTATCTACTGAGAATGCCAGCTTCAATTTACTTAAAGGCAGTGCTCGCTATTACGGCGGCCAAAACAAAGCTGGCAAACTCCTTGCCTCTTACCTTAAGATTAGGAAAGATTGTACTAATATTGAATATATTGTAAACGCTGATAATTCCAGAGCAACAAAGACTTGATATTTTAGAACAATTCAAACAATACTTTACATCACTCTATACTTCCGAGAATATTCCAGATCCTCTGCAAATTCAAAGATACCTAGATTCCCTCCAAAAATCATTCACGAATAATCTTGATTTTTCTTCCTTAGAAAATTACATCACTGTTACAAATATATTCCACGCCCTACGCCTTATTAAAACAGGAAAGGCACCAGGTCCGGATGGATTCCCTGTGGAATTTTATTCCCATTTTTCTAAATTACTTTTACCATATCTTCAATTGCTTGTCACCTCTTTCATTTCATCTAAGGCCTCTTCTGGTACTTTTCAGGGGGCACTTATTTGTCTAATTCCCAAAGAAGGGAAAGATCCACATTTATGTAAAAATTTCAGGCTGATATCTTTAATCAACTCTGATTATAAGTTTTCTTCCCAAAATACTTGCTCTTCATTTAGAACCACTCTTACCTTCTCTCATCTGTCCAGAACAATCTGGTTTTATTAAAAGCAGATCCATCTCTGACAACACTAGCACCTTATGTATCCTCCATAAATCACACAATGTCTCTCATTCGCACGCAGCCACCTCACTTGATGCTGAGAACGCTTTGGACCGGATGGACTGGTCTTTTATCTTTCATACCCTTTCTTGGTTTGGTTTTGGACCCAAATTTATTTCCTATATATCTTTATTGTGTAGATCACCCACAGCTTCCATTTTTGCTAACGGCTCTACCTCTACTTCTTTCAACCTCCATAGAGGCGTTCGCCAGGGCTGCCCTTTATCATCACTTCTTTTCATACTCGCCTTGGAACCCTTTCTTGCTAAAATTAAACTAAATCCTAACATTTATGGCTTCCAAAACAATAATATTCATATTAAACTAAGTGTTTATGCAGATGATATTTTATTATATTTATCTAAACCAGACATCTCTCTCCCAGCTGTTTTCACAGAGGTTAATACCTTTTCTACACTTTGTGGTTACAAACTAAATTCTGACAAATGCGAAATTCTTCCACTTAATATTTTATGTTTCTGACATGATTTTTTATCTACCAATTTTACATGGAGCAACCAAAAGATTAAATATTTGGGTCTATGGTTTGCACCTTCCATCTCACTTACTATACAACTTAATATGACACAAGTCTCTAATACACTTTCCAATTCTATCTCTAAATGGCATCCTCTCCATTTAACCTGGTGGGGTAGACTCAACACTATTAAAATGATGCTTGTTCCTGTTATTGCTGCTATTCCTCTTGCTATCCCCTTACACTTTTTACTCTATTCTATCTGTCTTTTTATGGAATAAAAAGAAGCCACGTATATATCCCTTGGTTTGCTCAAATGTAGTAAATCGCTCAGGGGTGTTAAATTCCCTGATTTTCAATTATATCACAACACTTTTCTTCTTAAACAACTTTCTATAAATCTAAAACCTCCATCCTCATCTCCTCCTCTGTTATGGGTAGACATCGAATCTTCTTTCTTTTCCCCTTTTTCTATTCAGAAATCTCTTACATTTACCCATAAAACACGTTTCTCCTCCTCACCGATACATAATACATGACTTAAATTGTTTCAATCCATAGTTATTTCACATCTCTCTGTGATTGAGGAATTTCTTAACTTTTTGATTTGGCATAATCGTCTCATAACAATTAAGGCTAAAACTATATTCTGGAAATCTTGGCGAGATAAAGGCCTCCTCTAGGTTCATCAACTTTATCCACAGGATACCTTTCTTGCTTTTTCCGAAGCACAGACTCTTTATCATCTCCCATCTTCATGTTCTATTAAATTTAAGGCTTTGATTCTCTCTTTTCAGTCTACTCTCTTGTCATTATCCTCTCAATCGTCAGCTTATTCCCTTTCTTCATCCCATGGTAACATTCTTCCTATCTTGAGTGCTCAACCAAAGGCTGCTTCCATTTATACATTTCTTACTAAATTCATAGAACCTAGAGATAAATACAAAGTGGAATTACAATGGGATCCGGATTTTCACACTTCCTGGTCCATTGCACTTTAGGATAAAATATGGACAAAAATTCGTAAGACCTTAGTTCGGCTAGCACAACACAAAAACTTTTCTTTTCATATAACAGGCTAATGTTTACTCTATCCTCTTTACATAGATTTGCACCTGCGCTTACTTCCAATTGCTGGTCTTGCAATGCCTCCAATGGAGACCTATTTCATATGTTATTTTCTTGCCCCTTTACTCGTCAATTTTGGTTGAGGGTATGGTCTCAGATCAATACTATCTTTTATACTTAATTTCCTTTTTCTCCTTTAAATATTTTTCTGGGTTCACTCTCTGAACATTGTCAATCTCTCACCTATAACACAGACATTGTAGATTTACTAATTGCCATAGCATTTCAACATATTACCAAAAGTGGGAAACAATCCACACAACTGTAATTCCAAGCTTGGTGGTATAGCGTTTGTTATAACCAATGCCTAGACTGTGCTTATGTTTCTCCTCTATCCCTACTTATCAAACGAGAACACTTATGGTCACCAATTACTACCTTTTTGAATACTTCTGCTCAATCATCTACTCAACACCGTCCTTTTGTGGAAGAAGTCCCCAAGCCTCCATAAACGTTTTTCTCCTTTTCATACATTGTATTTCCAGTTCTTTTTATCTATCTGTTTTTATATAATAATGTATATATTTTATGTCACAATACGTCATATGAATTTTATGCAATGCTTATTGCATAATTTAAAACATTCTATTAATGTAACATATGTTCCTTTTCTGACTATTATTTTCCAATTGCTTTAAATTAGTTCTATATTATATTATGCTCTTCCTTTTCCTTATTAATTTATAATTAGAGTATTATTTCCCCCCTCGATCTCTTCCCCTTCCTTTCCCCACTTCTAATGCTCACACCCTTCTTACTTATGCAACTGTTCTGCTTTTTGCTGCTGTTGTATGAACCCATTGTATTCTCTAACCTTATATTCATATAGTATAACTTTTATTAACTATGTGTGCTATGTTGCATTTTATCAATAAACTTCTTTTAAAAATAAAAAAAACTGCCCTGTTATCCAGCATATTCACAATTCAACAAGTTTTGTCCAGATCCTCCAGCTCTGTCTCTGACAGACTTTGCCAACTTCAATCCATGCCTTTTCCTTGGTGGTGGTAATCCTTACTAGCTGCACACAGTACATGTTGACCTAAACACTTTAGGGCATATTTCCAAGCCTATATCGCCGCAGGAACATCAATTTTAGTGACATTCCTGTGGCGATATCGGCTTTGCCCTATTTATTTAATGTGGCTTAACACTGCCTTGTAAATAAGGCCCCCTTTCATGTTATACTTCGTGTGAAAGCGGCAGGCAATGGGTTTTGTGGTGGGCGTTCCACCGCAACACCCATTGATTTTGACGCTGCCCCATATTTACAAGGGCAGCATAAATTTGGGGCACCTCTAAAATTAAGACCAGGGAATACCTGGTCTTAAACAGGCGCAACGAGGAGAAATATCTAATTTCTCCTAATTTTTGCTGTTTCTATGTGTGATGCGTTGTGCAGCACACATAGAAACAGCAAAAGGCCATTGATTGTTTATGTTCAGGCAGGTGACCCTTCCTACACATAAACAATCAATTTAAAAAAATGAAGTTTTGCAACTTCTATGTGTGCTGCTTCATGCAGCACACATAGAAGTCTCAAAATGCTATTTCAGATTGTTTATGTGCAGGAAGGGACACCTTCCTGGACGAACACAATCTTCCCCTACAATGCAGGCACCCTTGCACTATGTTGCAAGGGTGTCTGCGTTGGCGCTAGGCAGCTAAAATTAGCACCAGCACAGGGGGGAAACACAGGGCTGCACCATATCTTTTTAAATGCGGTGCAGCCAAAGGTGGCAAACACCGCACTCCACTACTTCCTAGTAAATATGCCCCTTTGTCACACCTTTGATGACTAACACCATCAGACAGGATGTCTGCTCCTCTGCCATCAGATCCTTTTTGCCATTGCTTCCTGTGATCTACCTCCTCATGGTTGGTGGCCCCACACCATGGCCCTGTCCAATGGCTGCTTCTTCTGACCTGACCTCACTGAACCACTCCATTACACAATTCCCAGTGGCATTGTTCTTTAGCCGCCTGCGATTAATGACATTCCTCCCCTTTTGGACCTCTGTCTTCTATTTAGTATTGCATGGAAACTATCACTTAGATCAACAATGGTGTCCTAAATGTGATGCCCATCTGGAAATGGCAAACTCCTACTCAAGCCTCTCCAAGCCTTGATAACATCATTTAAATTACTAGTATGTAAATAGAAATATTGGCAAACAATTCATCCTATTATTGTATGTAATAATGTTAAGGTGTGGATTGAATCTAACCAGTCCAATCTGTTGAACTTCCAGTCTCGGTTAATTTAGTTTCAAGACATTGCTTACTAATCAAGCAACCCCCTTACTAGCAGCCACTTGCCTCAGCCACACTGCAGCCTTTATATTCCCATACTCCCACTCCACTAACCATCACCCATCATCATGCATCCATGCAATCCTCTCGCTCCTCAAAGATGGACCCAGAAAAGCGAGCTCCGTTCACACCTTTGCATGTCCACTCTACAGCTTTGAAAATTCCCTGTCATTATCCATCTCTAGTACAGTCTCCATATCCAGTAGTCATTAGGGTGAAGGCACCCTCACCTCTCTCCCAAACTCAAAACACCCATTTTCCCTCTTGCCTCTGATGGCAACTCTTCTCAGCGTAAGGTCTTTTATCAAGCATGTTGGATCATTCATGACACCATCATCAACCATGTCGATTCCTACTTGTAATCAAACCAATACCATTTATCAAATCAATAACCCAAACCCCACCTGGTATCCTACAAGCCGGAGACAACACAACTAAGAGAGCATGAAATATTATCATTTCAGGTGTCCAGGGAGGGCCACACAATACTTGGTGGAGCTGTGATCTATAATCCACCTGGACATCAATCAGAACTCAGTGCCCATCTACTTCCCCAATTATTTCTCTCATGTCCGAAACACAAAAACTACCCAGTAATAGGGGACTTTAACGTCCACTTTGAAAAAGCAAACAACCCTGTGGCAATGCACCTGGAAAGTGATATGCAGACTCTCCAATTAAAGCAATGAGTCAACTGACCCACACATATTGCAGGGCACACATTAGACCTATTATTCTCCAATATAGAATCCACTCTTGTCCAGGATATCAAACCTAACTCCTGGACAGACCATTCACTTATATCTTTCTCTCTCAGCCTGCCAGCAACCCCAACAAAATCTCCTAAGCCCTATCAAAGACTCCAGGTGTTTTCCCAGCTAATACGGGAGCAGTAAGCCTCAAAACCAAGATCACAAACACACTGGACCTGTGTGCACCTAAATTAAAACCTAAACTGATAAAGAGATCCCAATCCGAGAAGTGGTACTCATCTGAACTTAGGGCACTGATAAGAAACTGAAAAACAACGGAACATTATTGGAGATTGTCTAAACAAGATAGATTGATATATAAGAAAGAGTTGAGGAATTATAACAATGCTATCAAGAAGACCAAGAAAACTTGCTTCGCAAGGCGAATAAACGAGAATTGTAACTCGGCAAAAGAGCTGTATAAAATAGTTAAGGAGCTCTGCAAGCCAGTATGTCCAACACTCTGCCCCCCTCAGAAGAATGCAGCGAGGAGATCAGCAAATTATTTTCCAACAAAATTAATAACATTTCTTCCTCATTTAGTATCCATATCCCATTAGTAACGAATAAATGGGAACACCTGGCCCCACACCCAGATGCCTTAGCATGTGTGGGTAGTTTCTCCCCCTTTACAGAGGAAAAGGTTGCAAAAGCATTGGGAGAAGTCAAATTAGGGTCCCCTCCTTGATCCATGCCCACATTTCATTTTTGCTCAGATCATACCCGTAACATGTCCATATGTCACTCAGTTACTCAATCAATCTCTCGACACTGCAGTCTTCCCAGAAACCTAGAAACAGGCTATAGTGACCCGCATGCTGAAAAAAGCAGGCACGGATGTTCACAATCCATCTAACTATTGGCCTATTTCTCAACTCCTATATCTCTCCAAAGTCATGGAGAAGTTGGTGAACAGACAGTTTTTAAACTACCTAGACTCCAATGAACTATTAGAGTCCTCTCAAACCGGCTTCAGAGCCACCAACAGTACGGAGGCAACCCTCTTGGCCGTCCTAGACAATATAAGATCCTTGATCGATCAGGGGAAGGCTGCAGCCCTGATCCTGTTGAACCTGTTGGCAGCATTTGACACGGTCTCACACAAAGTCTGCTGGAAAATCTTCCTGAAAAAGGAATTCATGCCAAAGCTCTTCAGTGGTTCAGCACTTTCTTGAGCAATAAAACACAAACTGTACAAATGGGTGCGTTCTCGTCAAAACCAAAAACCATCAGCTATGGTGTCCCACAAGGAGCGTCCCTGAGCCCACACTTTTTAACGCCTACGTATCATCCTTGGTAAAAATTCATAAGAAATGTAGGTTCAGTATCTGCTCCTATGCGGATGATACATAGCTGATGCTAGCCATTGAAGAAAAGTGTGAGGACACCAGGTTGAAACTGAACAATTGCCTCTCAGAGATGGCAACCTGGATGTCAGAACATTGTCTAAAACTAAACGCTGAAAGATCAGAAATTCTGCTCTTCGGGGGAGCCAATTTAATCTGGGATGCTACATGGTGGCCCCAATCCTTGGGTAATGCCCCAACACCCAAGCAATGTGCTAAAATCCTGGGCATCCTTATCGATAATACCTTATCCATGCAGGACCATGTACGTGTCCTATGTGGAAGAAGCTTTGCAACTCTAAAGCTCCTAAAAAGGCTTTTTCCCTGGATCCCATTAGAGTTCAGAAGAACAATTACACAAGCCCTACAAAATAGCAAGCTAGATTATGGAAACGCACTGTTTTTAGGCATGGCGGATTACCTCTTCACACGCCTGCAGGTGATACAAAACGCAGCTGCCAAACTGGTGTGCAATAAAAGTAGATTTAGCTCAGCGTCCGAGTGCATAAAACAGCTCCATTGGCTGCCCATGCATCAAAGAGTGAGATTTAAGCTGCTCAGCCATGCACACAAGGCACTGCACCAATGCGGCCCTGCAATTCTTCGGAACAAAATGTAATTCTATGCCCGACGAGGTGCCTGTGGTCAAGCCAGGACAAAACGTATAAGGAAAGCCAAGGCAGGAGGTCGTACCTTTTCATACCTAGTGGCTAAGCATTGAAATTAATTACCACAGGATCTGCATCTCACTGTTGACTACATAGCATTCAGAAAGAATCTCAAAACCCACCTTTTTCCCAAGGCCTAATGTCGGCCATCCTAGCAGCACTCGGTACCCACTGTCACCGCTACTTTAGCGCCGTGATATCCTCTTGGTTGAATGTTGCGCTCTATAAATAAATAAATAATAATAATAAACATACCCTTGAAGAACCGTATGTCTTGCTTGGGGAAAGAAGGCTTGGTTTTTCAGGGCCTCTCAACCACTGTCATCTGCCAAATTATTCACTACATCTCAAAAATAGCTGTGGAATCCACCCATGGTGCAATTTAAAAATCTTCAATGTCCACCCCAAAGAGAACTCACATTTTTGTTTATAATAATATCAGAATGGAAGATTCCTGAAAGAACCTATGCACAAAGTATTGTGGTGGACAAGATAAACTGGGATATTCATTGCTGCTCCAATGTTTTACTCACAACCTAGGTTATTGCCTTGACTTACTATAGTCAAAAGTTTCATCCATGATTTCATGAGAATTCAGTTATTCAATTGGACAGATCATGGTTTAATAAATGTGGGCTTACTGGAAAACGTATAACCAATATGTCTGTAGGACCCTTAGAATATCCTATCTCCTGCATAATTAACCACAACATCACATGCTGGGAAGACATTCTTCCTGCTTGCCCAGACTTAGAATTAACCTAGTCACTGACTCATCAGCCACCTGGCATCGTGTGTATAAAGTCACACAGGCGGACCTCAATGAGGTGGCTTCTCTCAAATAGAAACAAAAGCTAGATCAACTAAAGCATTGCACAGCAAATGTTTAACTGAGGAACTTCAGCTCTTTAAACACAGTGGTAGGGCCCAATAAAGGCTTTGAAAGAAATTGTGCCTTCCTGTTGACAGAGTAGTTTACTGTTTCCATGACTATGGCTGCAACATGGCCATCTATACACCAAAAAGGTCAATTTTCTCAGTTTCATTACCTAAATTGACAATTCATCCAAAGAACTCCTTCAGGTTTGCTGGGAAATTATGTGGCTCCTGCTGATTCACTTTGAGTCTATGTGATTCCCTAATGCCCTTCAGTTACAAAATTGCAACTAAGATCATCAGCATCAAACATTAAATGAACTCTATAATGCAAAACTATTGCTAGTTTGACACCATGCCAACCATGATCAGGTGTGCCAATGTCTTCCCAATGTCAAGAGTATTCCTCAGGACATAAAACATGATGTCATAAAGCTAACACCTTAGAAACGAATGCTGATCTGGATAGCTTGTGAACTTATAGACTTATCTCTGGCCTAGCAGCAGCTGAAAAAATTCCTGAAATGGTGGTTACTTCATAAATCTTTTTTCGCCTGGAAGTAAATATTCTCCTTCAACTTGGATCTACATCATGCCAGGATATGGAATTAATCACAGTGAGCATTAGGGAAGTCATGCTCTCTTCCAGGATTGAGAGCCAAGACTGATCTTCTGAGATGTTTCCGCAACTTTGCCATGTGTGATATGATGTCTTGCTTTCTAGTCGGAACTTTGTCTTGAATTGAGGGACCACCACTTCAGTGATTCTGATCTTTCCTCACAAAATCAAACCCTGCAGGTAGACTGCAAATCCTATTTCCTAAAATGACTGTAGTGACCTATATCATCCCAGCCATGTTCTTTCCATACGTTGTCCTCAACTTGTAAATGGCACCTGTTGAAATTATTTGCGACAGCCATAATGTCAGGAACTTTAAGAAATAGAACTCTGGTATGATAGGTTATAGCAACATGCTTACATCATGCTACTTACTTTCATTAAATATCTTGTAAAAGCACAACCAAGATATTGATGTTATCAGTAGCTTCTCCTAAGTCCTGCTGCCAACGACAGGGGTGGCGTAGTGGGCAAAAGAACGATGGATTTAACCCAGATCTCTTGACTGGGGGAGAATGTCTGCATTGTCAGCATTCCGTCCATCATTTGTTTGTTGTAATGCTTTTCGCCCTAAGTGGGATGGGTATTCCCAGACGTGGGACCCGTACTCACTACGCCACTGGAGTCAAGCTATCCTGGCTGATGACGGCTGATAGCCAGAAACCGGTCCTAGGATGCTTGATTCCGGTCCAGGGAAGACATGGCTTGGCAGTTCGGGCTGGACTGTTCCCTTGAGGCACAGGGTCAAGACTGATTTGCATATGGCCATGTCTAAACTGGGGTGGTGTAGTGGGCAAAAGAACGATGGATTTAACCCAGATCTCTTGACAGGGGGAGAATGTCTGCATTGTCAGCATTCCGTCCATCATTTGTTTGTTGTAACGCTTTTCGCCCTAAGTGGGATGGGTATTCCCAGACGTGGGACCCGTGCTCACTACGCCACTGGAGTCAAGCTATCCTGGCTGATGACAGCTGATAGCCAGAAACCGGGTCCTAGGATGCTTGATTCCGGTCCAGGGAAGACATGGCTTGGCAGTTCGGGCTGGACTGTTCCCTTGAGGCACAGGGTCAAGACTGATTTGCATATGGCCATGTCTAAACTGGGGTGGCGTAGTGGGCAAAAGAACGATGGATTTAACCCAGATCTCTTGACTGGGGGAGAATGTCTGCATTGTCAGCATTCCGTCCATCATTTGTTTGTTGTAACGCTTTTCGCCCTAAGTGGGATGGGTATTCCCAGACGTGGGACCCGTGCTCACTACGCCACTGGAGTCAAGCTATCCTGGCTGATGACGGCTGATAGCCAGAAACCGGTCCTAGGATGCTTGATTCCTGTCCAGGGAAGACATGGCTTGGCAGTTCGGGCTGGACTGTTCCCTTGAGGCACAGGGTCATGACTGATTTGCATATGGCCATGTCTAAACTGGGGTGGCGTAGTGGGCAAAAGAACAATGGATTTAACCCAGATCTCTTGACTGGGGGAGAATGTCTGCATTGTCAGCATTCCGTCCATCATTTGTTTGTTGTAACGCTTTTCGCCCTAAGTGGGATGGGTATTCCCAGACGTAGGACCCGTGCTCACTACGCCACTGGAGTCAAGCTATCCTGGCTGATGACGGCTGATAGCCAGAAACCGGTCCTAGGATGCTTGATTCCGGTCCAGGGAAGACATGGCTTGGCAGTTCGGGCTGGACTGTTCCCTTGAGGCACAGGGTCAAGACTGATTTGCATATGGCCATGTCTAAACTGGGGTGGCGTAGTGGGCAAAAGAACGATGGATTTAACCCAGATCTCTTGACTGGGGGAGAATGTCTGCATTGTCAGCATTCCGTCCATCATTTGTTTGTTGTAACGCTTTTCGCCCTAAGTGGGATGGGTATTCCCAGACGTGGGACCCGTGCTCACTACGCCACTGGAGTCAAGCTATCCTGGCTGATGACGGCTGATAGCCAGAAACCGGTCTTAGGATGCTTGATTCCGGTCCAGGGAAGACATGGCTTGGCAGTTCGGGCTGGACTGTTCCCTTGAGGCACAGGGTCAAGACTGATTTGCATATGGCCATGTCTAAACTGGGGTGGCGTAGTGGGCAAAAGAACAATGGATTTAACCCAGATCTCTTGACTGGGGGAGAATGTCTGCATTGTCAGCATTCCGTCCATCATTTGTTTGTTGTAATGCTTTTCGCCCTAAGTGGGATGGGTATTCCCAGACGTGGGACCCGTGCTCACTACGCCACTGGAGTCAAGCTATCCTGGCTGATGACGGCTGATAGCCAGAAACCGGTCCTAGGATGCTTGATTCCGGTCCAGGGAAGACATGACTTGGCAGTTCGGGCTGGACTGTTCCCTTGAGGCATAGGGTCAAGACTGATTTGCATATGGCCATGTCTAAACTGGGGTGGCGTAGTGGGCAAAAGAACGATGAATTTAACCCAGATCTCTTGACTGGGGGAGAATGTCTGCATTGTCAGCATTCCGTCCATCATTTGTTTGTTGTAACGCTTTTCGCCCTAAGTGGGATGGGTATTCCCAGACGTGGGACCCGTGCTCACTACGCCACTGGAGTCAAGCTATCCTGGCTGATGACGGCTGATAGCCAGAAACCGGTCCTAGGATGCTTGATTCCTGTCCAGGGAAGACATGGCTTGGCAGTTCGGGCTGGACTGTTCCCTTGAGGCACAGGGTCAAGACTGATTTGCATATGGCCATGTCTAAACTGGGGTGGCGTAGTGGGCAAAAGAACGATGGATTTAACCCAGATCTCTTGACTGGGGGAGAATGTCTGCATTGTCAGCATTCCGTCCATCATTTGTTTGTTGTAACGCTTTTCGCCCTAAGTGGGATGGGTATTCCCAGCCGTAGGACCCGTGCTCACTACGCCACTGGAGTCAAGCTATCCTGGCTGATGACGGCTGATAGCCAGAAACCGGTCCTAGGATGCTTGATTCCGGTCCAGGGAAGACATGGCTTGGCAGTTCGGGCTGGACTGTTCCCTTGAGGCACAGGGTCAAGACTGATTTGCATATGGCCATGTCTAAACTGGGGTGGCGTAGTGGGCAAAAGAACGATGGATTTAACCCAGATCTCTTGACTGGGGGAGAATGTCTGCATTGTCAGCATTCCGTCCATCATTTGTTTGTTGTAACGCTTTTCGCCCTAAGTGGGATGGGTATTCCCAGATGTGGGACCCGTGCTCACTACGCCACTGGAGTCAAGCTATCCTGGCTGATGACGGCTGATAGCCAGAAACCGGTCTTAGGATGCTTGATTCCGGTCCAGGGAAGACATGGCTTGGCAGTTCGGGCTGGACTGTTCCCTTGAGGCACAGGGTCAAGACTGATTTGCATATGGCCATGTCTAAACTGGGGTGGCGTAGTGGGCAAAAGAACGATGGATTTAACCCAGATCTCTTGACTGGGGGAGAATGTCTGCATTGTCAGCATTCCGTCCATCATTTGTTTGTTGTAACGACACAGGTGGCAGGGTATTCTATTACTTAATAGGGAGACAGGCCTTGCTGGTCACCATTTAGGACTGATGTGGAAATTGATCCAGGAAGGGTCATGTAGCTATCAAGAGTAAGGGCAAAACTAAAACTACATTTACTTATTCAAAAAGAGAGATAATGCTTCAAATGTGTTTAAACAGTTTGTTGCATTTTACTTAATGCATTTTGATGAGAAAAAGTTCTGTAGCCAAAAAGGGTAACCTCAGTGAGAAGTGTGATAATGCACAATAGATATGACATTGGAGTCAGTTGAAGAAGATGTACGTCTGTGCAATGATCTAGGCGGGCAACAAAACAGGCTGTTCTGAAAACTAGATAAAGGTGCAGTTGTCTCTGGGGCATGGTAACATTCCTTGACCACCATGAAAAGACTGTGGGGAATGGACATTGTAATCCCTAGGGCGGAGAATGTGCAGGCACCACCTTCATTTGTAGGGATTACTGTCCAACCGTTGCTCCGACTGGATCCTTGAGACTGTCAGAGACGGCAGTCTGTCCTAAGGGTGGGCGGAATTTGCGAAATTGACTTTCGCAAATTATCGCGAAATTGCACAAAATCTCCGCGAGCATGCGAAACTTTCGCAAAGATGCGGAGATTGCTTTTACCGCCCGTTCGCGATGTGTTTTTGCGTGTTCGCGGGGAAATATATCTCCAACTTGCCCATGCGGTTGCTAATGGGCGCGGCCATCTTGCTCGCGATGCTTATTTACTGGTCGCGATCGCAATGACGTGTTCGCGATCGCAAACTCTCGGGGGATAGCGCGACCGGCTACCAACAATCCAACATCTTGTGGCACGCTCGAACGGATAGGAAAACTCGTCGGCGAATGCAGGGACCCGGTAAGTCGCGACCGCGCGCGCAAGAATGCATTATTAAAGCGCGAACAAGAAAAATACTTCCGTTTCGCGGCAGGTTGCGAAAGTTGTGACATTTTCGCGCTCTCCGCAGAACGCAAAAATGTCAAAATATCGCTAATTCCACAAACGGAACGAAATTTACCGCCCAGGCCTAGTCTTTCCACCCACCCGCTACGCTCCAAAACGCCAGTGTCTTAATCTGGCGGTCGGACCGATTCCCTGGATATCAGGAAGACTGCCCTTGATGGCCTGTCTGTGGCGGTCCGCATGACATCAGAATGAGGGTCATAATGATTAACCGTTCCTCCTACATGGCAACCTAAATAATGAAAAACACATTATTATATTTGCTACCGCAGATAATTTATTAAGACCAAGCCAATGTAAAATATGAATGATGGATAAAGCAATCAAAATGTGCCCTAGACCATTCACCCAGATATATACTATGTTGAATATCAAACTCCTAATATACCCCTAATATATTACGAACTATTAAATACATTAATAATAAAACTAACAACTTCTCCCCACATGAAATAAAAATGTACTGTGTACATTGGACCGCAGTACTCGAGGTAGCGGGCTGACCACCACCACACTGCGGGGCCCTCCCACAGTATTACGACTGGGGAAGTCAGACCACCACAACCGCTACAAGCCATAATACAAACAACACTTAAGCTGTATCCAGAAACAGTCATTCAAGGCTGTTACTACCACTTTAACCTAAGCATTTGGAGACATCTCCAACAATCTTCACTGAGGGCTTGGTGGTGCCACTGATGTACTAGAAACCAAATAAATTTCCTTTTTTAATATAATGAAAAAGCCATGAAATAGTCACCGCAATGGGAATGTCAAACACAGTACCTGCATGGCATGGACTGCTGCAGTCCATACTGTGCAGGTACTGGGGTGCTTGCACACAGGGGGGTACATGTTATGCCCCCCTATGTGCATCCACAAGCTGTGAGGCATCAGGGGGTCCTGTACAGCGCCCTTTGTTTTCTCTCCACCATGGTTTTCATGCTGCCTCACCGACATGAAAACCACAGTGGAGAAGAAACTTGTAATATGCGGTCCCGCCTAGCATATTGCGGCCTCAGGACCAGCCGCACAACCTCCAGGGAACTGCAGTTCCCCGTCGGTTATGACGGTTGCGGCGGTCCCAAGGCAGCCTGATCTCCCTAGTCATACTTGGGCAGTCGGGAGACCGCCACCGTGAGTCTGGCGGTCCATGGACCAACAGACTCATATTAAGGGCCTAAGCCATTTAGGGGAAGGTGTGGCAACTGAAGGGGTGACATCAGTATAAACCAATATAAACCATTCAGGGGAAGGTGTTTGATACAGAAGTGGTCACACATACTATTCCCACTCCGATCTAAACTATCTAAGGGAAGGTGTTGGGCACTTAAGGGGTGACATTTACTGTTCCCACTGAATCTAAACCATTTAGTCAAAGGTTTTGGACACTAAAGGGGTGCCATTTACTATTCCCACTCCAATCTAATCATTTTGGGGAAGGTGCTGGACACTAAAGGACTGACATTTACTATCACTTCTCCAATCTACACTATTTGGGGGAAAGTGGTTGCATTAACTTTTTCTTGTACAATCTAAATGAATGTTTTGAAGGCACTGAACACTAAATATAACACATTGTTTATTTAATGCGCCAAACCCATTTTTAATTATTAACAAAATACTATTTTAACAAAAAAATATAAAAATCATAAATATTTTTAAATGATACAAAATATACAATAATATTAAATTACATAACAAAAAATATTATTTAGCACAGGTAGTTAATATATAATCATTTTGCATCACAAATATTTAAATAAAAAATAGTACATAAAAATCAAGAAATAATTAACTATGCAAACAAACTACAAGCAGATTAAAGAAAAAATAAAATTATACAAAACTATGAACAATAAAAATGATTGTTTCATATGCTATTAAAAAAAGAACCTAACAGTAAACCTATGAATAACACACAAAAAAAGTATAATTAATTTACTTTTTCTGCAATTTGCTTAGAAGCAATATTAATCAAATAAAAATAAAAATCTTTTTTCATGCAATATATAAACGAAGTATATTAAAAATTTTATAAATCACAAAAAAGCTTTAAATGATTAATTAATATAATATAACAATTTGTAATTAATCTACACCCAATAAATGTAATTTTAATTATTTTTAAATATAAAAATGTAAAACATTGAAAATGATTAATGATGACATAATGATATAAATCAATAGAACTTTCCTTTAAACTTCTAACGAAAAAATGTACATTTCACAAGAAGTTGTAAAAAATTAACCGTGCAACATCTTGTAAATTTTAGCACAGCCTACACTAAGTAAGAGCAGCGGGTGCTCATCTGCTTATACCCCGGACCCATGTAGGCCAGCATTAACACAACAACCTTTGGTGAGCAGGCCTGAATGAGTGCAGAGGCTGCAAAATGAGACCCCTCAAGAAGGTGGTTGTCTGCAGTGGCCCTCTGCTATGAACCTAGCCTGCAGGGGCTGAAATGCTGCAATTCGTGACGGGCCCTCCTGGGAGGCCTCAGTGTTGGTGAGAGGGTTGGCACATATTGGCTGGCTGAGTAGACGGGCTCCCTAGCCAAGGTGAGGTGGAGACTCCATGGCGGGACCTGACTGGGAGCTGCAGAACTGTGATCCCCGAGGCTTGCCTTTCCTTTATGCTGCTAGGCTAAGAGGTGATCGAATAAATGGCCTACCCTGATTAAGAGGACTCTAGCTGGTATCGCTGCTGCCTGCAGGACTTGAGAGTTGCCACGTGGGCTATGGGCCACTCTTCTCAGAGTTTTGCCAGACTGCCCATGGCTGGGCCCTTAGGGGAAGCCCTTGTGCATACTTTGCGGGCGGTGCAGAGGGATTAGAGAGCATCAAAGTGTGAACTGTCCTGCAGGGCATCAGATGCTGTGGCCGAACTTCACACAAGGATTGGGTTCACTCAAGTGGCACTGGGCTATACTAGAGGGAGAGATGGCACTAAGATTAGGATATTAATGGCCCTGGGAGCTTGGCTGCTACTGTTTGGTGGGTGCCCACCCTTCTGCCCGACATCTCTGCCCCGGCTCTCGCTGGGATGGACCTTGAGGGTGGGACTCAGGGTCCCAGTTGACAATAGAGCAGTTAGGGCTCTCCGGTTGTGGGGTTGCTTATCGGCTGCCAACCAGTTACCCACAGTCCTGGGGCACCATTCGCGATAGAAGGATATGGTGGCTGGGCCACAGAAAGAGCCGACACATGATGGAGACTAGCCAAGGGATGGGTCTGGCTCTCTGGAGGGTTGCCCCCAACCTCGCAAAACAAACTAGACTCCATATTGCTGGCCATCAGAGGCCCGAAAGAATCCCTGAAGCATAAGATAGACACTGTAGTAGTGAATCTCAACCTCCTCAACGATGATCAACACAAACTGGTGATAGATTGGCAAAAACTGAACTGATTCTATGCAAAATTGCCCCTGTAAGGGGAGACCTGAAATCTCAGATGGCCAGCGTAATGAGCTGTATACGCCTGCTGGGGCACAGGGTGGAGGATGCTTAAGGAAGGGCATGTAGAAACAATATACGTGTGGTAGGCCTTTCCGAGAGAGTGGAAGGCCATAATATGATGGTTTACGCAGAGGACTGGATCAAGAACATTGTGGTCCCAGAGGGGCTGTCCCCCATCTTTGCTTTTGGAAAAGGCACACGGGGTGCCAACATGCTTGGCGCCACTGGGGGTGCTTCTTAGTCCTGTTGTCGCACAACTTCTCCGTTATCAAGACCGAGATCATATCCTCAAGCGTGCCCACTACTTTGAAGACTACACATTGAGAATAGTGGAGTCATAATTTTCCCTGATTTCACCGACGTGGTGCAAAAAATGAGGTCATATTTCGAGGAAGGCAAGAAATGGCTCAAGTATGCAATGCTTTCTGAAAATGATCAATAATCAGGGAAACAAATTCTTCTCAAACCCAGGGGAGGTCTGGGACTGCTGGAGTTGTGACCACCAGAGAAGAATATACAGCATCCTGCCCTTGCCATGGAACTGGACGCCCCTGAGGTGGTGCCCCAACGGCAGTTCCGAGCACAACTGGATCACCAGCAAGCAGTGGAAACAATGGCAAAACTTACTACTTTGGACTCTGAAAAGTTCCAGATGCCACTGGGATGTACGCCAGGAGGCTCTGATTCTGGCTCAGAAACAGAAGCCACATGCGGGCATGACTGGATGCTGACTGGCCCAGCTGGGTTTCCTCTCTACAGGGATTCATCACTTCCCCTATTGTGTGGGTGGGCATTGTAGCCTGCTGGTTTGTTTGTGTTTGTGTAATGTTTGGATGAGGAGTGTTGCCTTTATGTGCTGGGGATTGGGAGTTGGGACCTATCGATTAGTGTTCCTGTTGTCGTACATACCTCACACTAATAGTATAACTGGGGGGAGCAGGACAGCCACACAGCTGGATAGTCACACTCTGGAATATGTAGGAGGGATACGGTATGCAGATGTCAGGAGGGCAGGGTGCATATAAAATAAAATCCTGAATGTCCGAGGCCTAAAAATATGTGCAAGTGCTACAAAGCCCAGGCCTACCTAAAATGCAGGGGAGTGCATATAGTCCTTTTACAGGAGACCCACTTGACCAATCCGAAAGGGTTGGTTCTGTATCAACGCTGAAGGGGACATATAGTATATTCCAAACACGCAGCATTTGCACTGGGGACACTCATATGGGTGAAACCAACCATGCCCTTTCAGGTCGTCAATAAGTGGGCAGGACCGAGGGGAGGTACACCATCATATCTGCTGAACTATAGGGTCGGGACATCATGATAGTTAATATACATGCCCTCAATACAGACCAGAATACATTCCTTGACTCTCTCTTCCACACTCTGGCCCTTCTTATGCCACAGGCAATCCTTATTTGGTGGACTACAATTGTGTGACAGATACTTACCTGGACTATTCAAACCCCCACTCAAGGATTCTCCTGCCACTTGCCTAGCCGGGAGGTTTTCTGCCAGGCAAGCCCAGTGGGTGGAGACATTTTTACCCAACAGGCTGGGATCATTCATATTTTCTGGCTCTACATAAACTGCATGTACAACTGGACACATTCCCCTGCTCACCCAAGGTCTTAGGATCCATCACAAATGCAGATCTGATTAGCAATATCTCAGATCATAACCCTCTTCTCCTGTCCCTGTCCTGGGAAAGACCGCATACTTGCAGTCCAAACTAGCGCTTGAAAACTGAGAGTCTAGAAGACCCTATACACTGGGGGACTATCAGGGACGGGATCAGAAAGTATTTTGATGACAGTGACGTCCCAACCTCTTTGGTGCTTATCGAGTGGAAAGTATTCAAGGTTTTAATCAGAGGTCAATGCATCTTAGAATGTAGGACTTTATTGTACGAGATCTCATTACACGAACAAGCACTTAAGACACTAGATAGACAGACTGGGTAGGCCGTATCTGCAGGATAATCAGCTAGAGCAGGTAGTGGCACATGTGGAGTGCCTCTGTTTGTTAGACTTTAAAGATTAAATGATATGCGTACATGCAGAGCAGGATAAAGCAGGCACGCTATTAGCCAGATTGGCTAATCTCACCAAGAGAGGTGTGTACATTATGGAAATAGGAACTGAAGGTGGAGATAGGGTCTATAAACACGATGATATAAACCAAAATGTTGCCAGCTATTACACTTCATTGTATACTAGCTACAGGGGGAATAGGGAGACATGCGTCCACCAGTACCTAGAAGGTCTGCCGCTACAGCCGCTCCTGCCTGATGAGGTTGAAGTCCTGGGAGGGCCTTATCACCGAGGAAGAGATTAAGACATAGGTGCGGAGAATGGCCTGAGGGAAAGATTGGGACTATATGCAGCTTATGTAGACTTTCTAGCTCCCCGTCTGGTCACCCTGTATCAGAAAGCTTGAGATGCCCATGCCATTTTACGCTTGATGGGGGAGGCACTGAGAGGGTCTATATGAACCGGGTGATAATGAATAAATGAACAGTGGGAAGAGGCACCAGGCAGGGTTGCCCAATATCTCTGCTGCTGTTTGCCATAGCGGTTCCTGAGCTCGCTTGAGCATCCAAGGGATGTGATCCACTATATATCATTATATGCCAATGACATGGCAATGTTCCTTGGTGATATATGGTAAGACCCGGAGGAGTGGTACAACTCCTTATCATATCTGGAGATGCATCGGGGTTGCGAATTAACTGGTTTAAAAACAGCCTATTCCCTAGCACAGTAGTCCTGTGCATCACCCCCGACACACATACAATGCAGTGGGAGTACACATCACTGAAATATCTGGGAGTTTGTATATACTTGACAGACCTCGACATTCTAGAGGTTAACATAGGTAACGCCATCACAGCCTTCGGGGCCAGTGCAGCATTTCAGAGGACACTCCTATTATCGGTGACTGGGAAGTCCCTAAAATGGTGGCACTGTTTCACCTTCTTTATTATTTTACCACACTTCCAGAGAATGTTCCCCGCTGTATCTTCTGAGACCTTGACATGATACTGATGGACCTTATCCGGGGATGGGTCAGATGACGGGTAGCATTAACTAAATGAAATGAAATGAAATGAAATGAAAAATTATATTTATATAGCGCGTAACTACCCGGAGGCCTCGTCGCGCTTCAGCAATTACTATGACGAGCTCCAAGGTACATTAGCACGCTTTCGCAAACAAATGGGTTTTTAGGACTTTCCTGAATGCCATCCTATTGTTGATCTGTCTAATACTCACAGGAAGGGAATTCCATAGTTTGGCGGCAGAGTGTGAGAAAGAGCGACCGCCCCAACGGGCTTTGATAACCTTTGTTGGAGTTGCTAAGTGCAGTGAGCCGGAACGAAGGGCTCTGGAAGGGACGTAAGGCACTACAAAGGGGAACAAGATGGCAGGGCCTGTTCGATGAAAAGATTTGTGCACTATGCACATCGCCTTAAACTGAGCTCTGGCAGTCATTGGGAGCCAATGAAGCTCCTTAAGGGCTTTCTTAGCTGATTGCCAACGAGGAATATTAAACAATAGCCGGGCGGCACAGTTTTGGGTGACTTGGAGCCTTTTGGTCACCGCTACAGGGGCGCCCAAATATAAGGTGTTCCCGTAATCCAGGCGAGAGAGAATCAGGGCCTGAACCATGACTCTCCTCACCTGGAAAGGGAGCAGAGGAAGGACCTTGCGGAGCATTTTCATTAACCCAGCACAAGTTGAGGCAGTCTTGGTGGCTTGGACCGAGAAATCAAGCGCCCTGTCAAGCCAGATTCCAAGGCTCTTTATCTGGGGCTTAGGGAGGGGAGGAGTGCCAAGGCATGTAGGCCAAATAGAGGCCAAAGTGTTCGGTAAGGAATTACCTAATAACATGATCTCCGTCTTCTCCCCGTTAAGTTTAAGACAAGACGCATGCATCCACTCAGCAACAGCCTCTAGACACAGACCCAGGGTGTTAGATGACCCCTCCGAGTGGTCCAAAGAGACCACCAGTTGGGTGTCGTCTGCGTAGGTGACGATACGCACACCAAAGGGCTGAACTATATTTGCTAGAGGTTGCATATAAAAACATTAAAAAGAGTGGGGCTCAGGGACGAACCCTGCGGAACCCCACAACTGAGTGGTTGCTTGGCCGAGATCGTCTCACCCTCGAACACCTGAAAAAAACGCTCATCCAGGAAGGAAATCAGCCATTCCAGGGGCGCGCCCGACACACCCATGCCTTTCAAACGATGTAATAGGATGGCATGGTTGACAGTGTCGAACGCGGCACTGAGGTCGAGTAGTATGATGGCTGCTTTTCCTCCCTGGTCCAGCACCGCTCTAGTCTCTTCTGTTACTGCTATAAGGGCAGTTTCAGCACCTGCCTGGAATGAGAGGGAATGAGTGCCCCAGATTTTGAAACTTACTACCTGGCAGCTCAGCTGCACTGGTATATGTCATTCACAGAGAAACATCAGTACTCAGGTGTGGGGGGGCATGTCGCTGACATCCTAACATCAACTTTGCGATTGACCCTTATGCTAGACCTTAGACAGGAAACTGCTGCAGGCAGGACTAACCTGAAAGTGGTTGGCACTGCTGGCTTCGTGTACTGCAAAAGACCTGTACAACCACACTGTCAGGCTTGTTCGGCTACCGGTGGGCCTGTGGCAGGGACGTGGCTTTGCCAGCATAAAGCTGGCCTTCCCGGGCTGAAGATCGCTTTGCGTTCTAGTTGATGCATGTGCGATTCTTCCGCCCTCGCTCACTTACGTTTTCTGCTTCTGGGTTCACACGTCTCCCGTGGGCTCCATTTGATCTTGCTCGGCGTCCTCCTCCGCTTCTTCTCCACTCCAGATTCAGTGTCTGGGACAACCGGCAAAACAGAAGACCAATTAAAGCATCACGAATCTACAAAGGTGGTAACGTGCTTTGCGCCCAGACATTTGTATCTATGAGACATATGCCTATACTTATCTGATTGTTCTGGCTATTGAAGGTCCTGTTCTTTTCTTTGTACTTGCATTCTGGTGATATAAGAGAAAGACAGGATATTTCTCAGTACACCCTTTGTGCTTCATTAAGAAACACATCCTTATAAGGATAAAAAAAGGCCCTACACCATTTTGTGTTAGTTTTGTTTTGTTGTTAGAGAGGAAATTCAAGAAGTCATTGAATATACTATTCCCAGATTTGGAAATACTACATTTTTGGGCCTTACTTTATCACTGATTACTGAAAGCTTTTAGGTATGTTTGTATTTCTATATAATACAATAGGTATACTGTTTCACCCCTTAAACTTATGCTCTCTATTTCTGTTTCTTAGACTGTATTCCACGCCTGTGTACGTAGTCACTTACTTATGTTACAGAAAAGGGGATGTTACAGGTATAACTATACAGTTATATAGATTTTATGATTCCCTGTTAACTCAGTTGTATAATTCCTGCAGGCTCATACACATCCACTGATGTCCCTATTCTCTTCTTTGTATGCAGTAGACACATAGAGACTTCCTGGGCATCAGACATCTCCCAGTGCTGACTCCGTGGTACCATGTGCTTTTTTCTTATCCCTTTCCCTCATCCCCATTTCACGGCGGCTAGCTTGGACATTGTTGGACAGTCTTGGAGGTGGGAGGAAGTTAGTATCTTGCTTCAGTATATTTCTATAGCTCCTGCAGAAATACAAGTGGGAATTGACACCTACCATACTCTCCAATACTATTATTCCAGGTTCTTATAAGAGATACACAGGGGGTTGAGTGAGGGCGATTACAGTACTGATTGGGTACCAGCGTTGAGTCTTTGGGCTCACTGTACCGAGATGGGAAACCTGCGAAACGAGTATGGCATACAAGCAGGGCAGTTCCTACTAAATGGCACTATGATAGCGGTGGCAAAGAAACACGGGGGTCAGGGGGACAGGACTCGGAACCTCCAACACAATGAGGTTACCAGTTCCTTTGTGCCCCTTAGGACACTTATATTTATTTTATGTATTAATTTATTTTATTTATTTGAGTTTTATATAGCGCTAGCTAGACCCGGAGGTATCAAAGCGCTTTACATAAGGGAACAGCGAGTTACAGGTTACCACATATTCACATAAATTAAAGAATGATTACATAGTTGAGATAAGTGTTACTAACGGACATAAGATCAGGACCCAAGAAGACCAACGAGAGATGGAAGTCCACTGGGAGGAGACAGCAGCAGAGAAAACATAGAGAGAAATGTCCGAAGTCCGGCTGAGCCGGTGACGGCCATATCGGTGTGCCGGAGCCAATCTCCCCTTTAGCTGTCGGAGCAGCTCCACCGGGAATCGGCTATGTGGTTCGGTCTCCGCCGGGATAGAATAGAGATCATGAAGTGACCGAAGGTCTTAAATCCAGTGACAGGCGAGTGGAGATAACGAGGATGGCAGGATAGGAAAGGTATGTAGCTTGGCTGCCATCTTACAGTCAGACAGTTGAGTCTGTTTGACCCCGAGACTCTGCCGCTGGGCTTGCCTGTAATTCAGTGGTTCGAATTGATCAGGTATGCTAATTATGCAGATGGGACATCAGGACCCACTCGACTGCTGGGTCATCCTCGCTCTACGGTGATATGTCCCTGGCGGGCGCCATTTTGAGGTCAGGCATGGCGTATCCCACTTGAAAATGCTATCAGAGTTTGTTTTTTGTGGGCTTAATTCAGGTACCCTCCTTTCCTCTGAACTCATTCAGATCACCGTATGTTAACTCCGCTCCCCCACTCACCGCCTCACAGTTCCTGCTGCGCGTCAGCTATTAAGTGCGGGACCCTCTCCTCAGTGTTGTCACGGTCACTCCGCAGGTACCGGGGGATAGTTGGATAATTCTTAGGTTGCAAGCAGCGAGGGCCACTCGCAGCTGGTCAGACGCCCCCGGCCGGGTACGGCTACAGCAGAGGTCCGGTGGGGGAGGGGCTGGAGCCCAGAGCCTGAGTCTTCGCTGTTCCAACTCGCTTCCCCGTAGTTGCTGTTATCACCGAAGGGCTCAGATTTTTTGCAGTACACCCGTGGGGGCTTCCAGCCATGATTTTGTGGGCCGCTGGCAGTTTTTTAGCAGCCAGATGCAGGATATTTGGTGGTCGTGGCGGAGCGCTCTGGAGACGCGTCTGCTCACGCCTCCATCTTGCGTTGCCATTTTGACTTATAGACTAGTGTCAGGTTTCTATGGCACACCCTGAGGGGACATGACCTTACTGGTCATCCTATTGAAAGACAAGTGGCAACAGGATCTGGGTATGCCCACATCTGATGGGGATTGGTCTGAAATGCTAGAAGTAGCCCGAAAATATCCCCCAATGCACTCTTCAAACGTATATATTACTATGTCTTGCATCGAGCATACCTCACTCCGAGGCGCCTTAGCGCTGTCTAACTCCAGGTATCCAATGAATGCCCTAAGTGGATAATTACTGCATATAAATTGTTATTGAAATTGAGGCACTGTGGTACTCATGGTTGGGTGTCACAAGTAGAGCAACCCTCAGCTCGTCATCTGCATCCGGTATTGCGTTCGTAACTGCAAGAGTGAGTGACAGAAAAGGTATCTTGTACATAGTTTGCCCTGCCTCATTGTACATGCACTGTGTTTACCTGAAACTCAATAAAATATGTTTTAAAATACAATTATAATACAATAAATATTAGAAAAAGAAAAAAGAATTTAACAACACAAATACATATATTTTCAATTAAAAAATAAAAAATATTTCAAAAAGAATTCTCTCATAGAGAGAAAAAATTACATATAGATTTACAAATTAAATCACAAAGTAATTCATATTATGACTGATACACCAAATTTTAAATAAACCTGAATACAAACACTTTTATTAACTCCTATAGCATTATAAACTTATAACACATATACAGTTCATCTAATTAATAGTCACAAAATGTTTATATTTATAAACTACATAAAAATAAATTACAAATGAAAAGTTAAGAAACTAATTAACATACAACACAAACTAAATACTACAAAAACCATAGTAAAATAACCATAAAATATTATAAAAAAATGTTTTAAAGAGATTTTAAAAAGAAATAAATAATTTAAAAAATGATAGTATTTTAAGAGATATTAAAAAGAAAACGTGTTTGATATTTCTATCTATTTTTGACATCACAATATTCTAGACATTATATTTTTGTTACACAATACTTTTTATTTGATATTTTGTCCAAACACTGTTAAGGGCAGCAGCTTTATCAGAGGGAACAACAAATAGTGGCACACAGAAATGTGAGAGAGTGGCATACAGATTACGCTCAAAAGAACGCAGCTTTACACAAACCTTTTGGTCCAAAAATGGATGAAATGCTGCATAGGATCGTCAAAGAAAAGAAGCATTTATCATCGTTCAGACAGTCTCAGACGTCCGCCTACTCTTCCTCTGGGTTTAAGTCTTTCAGACAATCTTCATGTCAGCAGCATATTCAAGGCAGGAAAAGGTGAATGGGAAAATCTTTCAAATCCCAATCAGAGAACAAGGGCAGATCCTGAATAAATGGCCCAGGTTGACCAGTTGGAGGAAGGATTGCTCACTTCCTAGAAGGTTGCCAGCAATTCACTACAGACTCTTGGGTCCTAAAGAATAGTGGAGAAAGGCTAGACTCCGAAACTGGGACCATTCATTCGTGAAATTCATCCTGCAAACAAAAGTTGGGCTCGCTGCAAGCACCAACCCTTGCATAAATCAGCAAGAGTGCTTTAAGGGAGGTACTCAGTGGTGGCTCTTCTAAATGAGCTAAGAGGATATGCCTCCTATGTTTTCAGGCCTGTTTGTTTTTATTTTGGCAATAGAGAGAATAATAATCTGTTATTCACTCTTGGGGGCCGAATATGATGTTGGTGGCGCGACATCTATATCTGCAGTCAGAACACCGCATTACGATAGTATCAGTCGGACAGCATTGCTCCGGGGACCGACCGACAGCTTCCAACGTGCTCAAGGAGCCCGTTGGGTGGTCGGCCGGTATTGTACTCCCCACAATGGAGGCACCGCTGTGGGGGTCACAATCCACCTTTCCACCAGCCATTTCACATTGGTTCTTCTGATGTGAAAAGGCTTTATTGGGGCCCCTAGCAGGGCCCCTGCGCCCATGGTCCTCCGCTATGGGCCCTGTGCCCCCCTAAACATCCCTGCATCATGTGGCAGGCACTGCGTGATGCCTGCCACAGGGTGCAGGGATGTTTCAAAACATGCCTTTTGGCATTGGGGCTTGTGATGCGGCCCTTTTCCGGGCCGCAGCACAAGCCTCAATGCAAAGAGGCATGTTTCGAACCGCCCCCAAGGTGGTTGGATCCTAATTTGGTGGTTGGGACCACCGACTATCTGTTGGCGATGCCCATGGCCACACAACAAACAGCCTGTCACCCCACCCTTTCACAATTCATCACAGAGTTCAGAAAGGATGGGGTGAAAAAGCTCAGACTCACACCTAATCCCTGTAATAGCTAAATTTAAGGTTTTGCAGGGTTCCCAGGCAAGGTCAAAATAAGGATGATGTTCGCAAGGAAAGTAAGTGTTCGCTTGCATCTAAAATCAAGTTTGCTTGTGCTCTCTCCCAAAAACCAAGTAAAACTGGCCTGCATCTTATTGGCACATTTCATTTACTTATAGGTCCATAGTATATGGTATGGTACCACAAAGTATCCATGGCCTGTAAATCAGATGCTACTAGTGGGCCTGCAGCACTCACTGTGCCACCCACTCAAGTAGCACTATTATTGATGTCTCAGGCCTGCAATTGCAGCCTGCAGTGCAGTTTTAAAACTGCCATTTTGACTAAACCTTTGTTTAAAAAAAATATAAGTCACCCCTAAGGTAGGTTCTAAACATTGCCTAGGGCAGGGTGCATTGTATTTTAATAGTAGGGTGTGTGGTTTTAAGCTTTACATGCCCTAGTAGTAAAAAATCTTTAAATTCATTTTTCACTACTGTAAGGTGTACCTCTGCCATAGGATAACATGAGGTTACATGTATTATATTTAATAAGTGCTATCTTTTGATTGGGAACAGGTACTCAAATGAATTATAATTAAACAATCAGTGTGAGCCGGCGCTGACAGCGTATGGGGCATTTTAACTGAAAGTCTGGCACTGGTGAGGTTGATTAAAAAACCGTCCAGCGCAATTTCTTTTACTTTGTGTAGCGCCTCGGTGCAACTCTATTTTTAAAAATTAATACTTCTAATGGGGGGTGAATTTGTGTGCTGATATTGTCATTCTGGTCTGCACTTGGCACCCACCTGATTCGGTCCCCGGTCCGACACGGCGATTTTGTGCCAATTGAGCGGAGGGACGCGACTCATCCCCCTTGCTGCATCACTTCCTCTACCCTCCTATATTTGGTAATGACCACTCGACCACACAGCGGGCGAGAGCAGCGGGTGCGCCGACAGCGCGCCGAAGGCGCGCCTAAGGCAAGCCCGTCTGCGCCCGTCCGCGGCCGGCCGGGGACAGGGGCCACGACCCCTGGCCGAAATAGGTCAGTAATATGCTGGAGCGCGCAACAACTTCGCGCCCTCTGTCCTGCATTTGCTAAAGCCTGTCTCCATAGTCTTAATGCGGAAGACACTAACAACTGTAAAGAGTGTCAGTATAACTGGCACAATAGATCTACGCTTAAGGCTGAGAACATTAGGCTTACTTGCGGACTACTTAATACCAGATCTATGCGGAAGCATAATCTTGATATATACGATCTGCTCACAGATATGAAACTCGACCTCCTATTCCTTACTGAGACTTGGCTTGACTACAACTCAGAACCGGATATAGTTGCTTCTCTCCCAGCTGGCTATACCATGGTATGACTAGACAGAACTGTGTGCAGAGGTGGTGGGATAGCTATAATATCTAAGCAGCCACTATGTTGTCAACTTGAACCTCTCGCTATCACTGACAGTGAGACAGGAGCCTTTTCCATTAAGGTTAACGCTGGTAACACGGTGAAGGGCTTCTTGGTCTATCGCGCTCCTGGTCCTTTTACCCACTTTACTACCAGCCTAACCGAAGGTATAACGGAAGCCGCTTTGCGTAGGGACAAGTTTATACTCTTAGGTGACCTTAACATCCATTTGGATGACCAACAGGACAAAGGAGCCACTGACTTCTGTCAGCAACTACATTCCCTCCAATTACACATCAGATCTAAGACCCCGACCCACCAAAAGGGCCACTTATTGGACCCTATCTTTGCCAACTGGGAAGACATTGAAGTTAAGGCCCCCGTCCCAGTCCCTTGGTCCGACCACTTCTTAGTGCCTTTTATAATAAATATCCCTGCAATATCCAAAAGCGTACCAACTCTAAATATATGAGCCGTAAATGGACTGCTTTTTCCAAAGCCAAGTTCGATACTGCTCTGACTAAAGGCGACAGACCAGGAGGTGAGGATGCTGATACTGCATCGGATAGACTAGAAGGCCGCATTAATAATGCTTTAGATGACATAGCCCCTCTCTGTCATAAACATCCCTGTAGTAGACCCCAGAGATCCGCCCCCTGGTACAGCGATGAATTTCGCCTAGCTAAAGCGGAATGCAAACAACTAGAAAGACAGTGGAGGGTGGCTTACCTCGATCAAGCAAAACAGAGGTATATAGACAAACGCAGAGAATATCATAGCTTGATCAGGCGTGCCAAAACAACTTTCTTTTCAGGTAGGAGAGGAGAAGCTAAAAACTCTACCAAGGAGCTATTCAAACTGTATAAGGAAATCTCTCTCTGTGGCTCATCTGTTGACCCGTCCTCGGTCTCAGAGGAATCCTGTAACCGCATTGCTGCTTTCTTTTCTGATAAAGTGGCCACCATCTACTCCACTTTTTCAGGGGGAAAGAAAAAGGGAACAGAGTTCAGTGAGAGTATATTGGTGGATGTGGGTGTTAATAGCCTGGACAACTTTGTCACCCCATCCCCTGACGGGCTCCAGCAGATATGCCGCTCCATTAAGTCAGGATCCCCCGTGATCCGGCATCACCAAAACTTCTTGGAGAGAGTATCGAGATCCTTGAACCCTATATTAGGGATGTTCTGGATCTTTCCTTCAGATACAGCACCGTACCCAAAAGTTGGAAGCAGGCTGTAGTACTCCCGCTTAAAAAAAAAACGAATCTTAGCTGGGACAGGCTGGACAATCTCCGTCCTATCTCACTCCTCCCCTACCTGGCCAAAGTAGCAGAAAAGGTGGCAAATATTCAACTTATGGCATTTGTGGAGAAAGCCAACATGCTCCATCCAACTCAGTTTGGCTTTCGTGGACGCCACTCCACGGAGTCTGCGCTGCTCATGGCCACTGAGACCATCAGGCAAGGGGTAGATGAGGGGCATACTATGGCCCTCATTCTACGTGACCTAAGTGCAGCCTTTGACACTGTAGCTCATTTCACCTTGCTACAGTGTCTCAATAAAGGTGGAGTCACTGGGTCAGCGCTGAGGTGGATCAAATCTTTCCTGACCAATAGGGGTTTTCAGGTCAGACAGGGAGAACACTACTCTTGTGTGTTTTATCTTGATCAAGGGATTCCCAGGGCTCCGCCCTGAGCCCCACCCTGTTTAACCTATATGCTTCCCCTGTAGCCACCATTGTGGAAAGTCATGGCGTTCAACTAGTGTCATATGCAGATGACACACAGCTGGTCATCTCGCTGTCACGGGCACCTGATGTTGCGGCATCCAGCTTCAGTGCTTGCATGCAGGAGCTTGCATCCTGGATGTCTAACAACTGCCTGAAGCTGAATGGGTCCAAAACTGAAGTGCTCGTGGTGGGAGGTGGTCCGAATGTGTGGTCCTCGGCATGGTGGCCAGCATGCCTGGGTTCCACACCAGTGCCTTGTCAACAGGCCAAAAATCTTGGGGTGATGTTTCACTCCGACCTGTCATTTGCTCCCCAGATTAATCGGGTTGTCGGAATGTGCTTCGGTATACTCAAGAGTCTAAGGAAGATCCTGGACCTACTTCCAGTTAGTGCCATACAGACTCTGGTGCATGCCTTGGTCACATCTAGACTCGATTACTCTAACCTCCTCTATCTGGGAATAACAGCTAGAAGCTTCAATCGTCTCCAGGTACTTCAAAATGCCACAGCCCGGCTGGTGCTGAGGCTTCCTAGGAGAACGGCCTCTAAAGCTGCTTTGAAGTCCCTACACTGGCTTCCGATTAGAGAAAGGATTACCTTCAAAGCACTATGCATGTGTCACCGCATAATCGGGGACAGGGCGCCCAATCCCCTACACAGCCTCATCACCCCCTACAGACCGGAGCGGATGCTCAGATCCTCTGGCACCGGACTGGTAGTCGTCCCCAAAATTCATAAAGCTCGAATGGGGGGCAGATCTTTCAGGCTTCTTGCAGCCAAGAGCTGGAATATGCTTCCGATTGAGCTGCGCCTCGAACCTTCTGAGGCCAAGTTCCGCAGAGCTCTAAAAACTCACCTCTTTCGCTCAGTACTGATGTAACCTCCCTGTTCTGGCCACTTCATACTTCTCACTCAGCGCGGGGGCACACCGGGGCGCGTAACCATGCGCTTTACAAAATTCCATAATAATAATAATAATTCTCTTTAATAGTAAAGTCGGATTTTCTCTCAGATTGCTGAAATTGGCACTTTTAGAAAGTTTGCATTTTCATACCCTAACCATTTGGTGCCTGCTGCCTGCATCCTGGGCCAAGGGACTGTGAATAGCTTGGCAGTTGGGCTTGGTAAAGTCCTCCCAGACAGTGAGACAAAGGGAGGGCTAGGTGTTGGCAGAATGTGCCATCCTACCAGGATGGGTGCAGGTGGAGCTACATTTCAAAGGGTTGTTTCCACAACACACACACACACCGGTCACTAGACTTTTGTCACACCAGACTCCTTTAAGCCTCGCCAGGGCAAAAGACAACTTTCCAGATACAGATATGGGGGTAGCCAGAGTGCCACTCCCACTTCAAAGGCTGGGACCAGGCATAAATATTTGACCTCCTATTCGACCGAGTCGGCGATGCGGTGAGCACATCGTTGTCTGTCGACTCCCCCGCACCCCAACGCCCCACCACTCTTACCTGCACTGGCCATCACTGGTCACACAGCTATCTACCTTCAATCCTGATGCTTCTCTCATGCAGTTAAGCAGCATGAGTAAAGTAACTGAAATATCTGGAGCAGGCTGCCTCAATGCTCCGAAAGGCACTGGAGGCCTGTGCCTGCTCGCCAACCCAGCCAAGACAGCGTGGTTAGCGAGGTTTGAATTGTGCATGTCAGGGTGGCAGTAGCAAGATAGCTGGCCAAACCTACATGCGCCCTTGCTATATTAGTTGTTATGTTATGTTAGCTGCATTTGACATAGTGCAAACAAATCATTCCCGTAGGAATATCTCGGTGCTAAGCTAGATACAGTCAAGCAACAACAACTGAGCTAGACCAATTGAATATAATAGCAATGTTTTTAAAAGCTTTTTGAACTTTCCAAATTCCGAGCATGATGGGATATGCAAAGATAGTTTATTCCAGTGGAATGGAGAGTGATTGGAGAACAATCTCCTACCATATCTGACAGTCCAAATTTGCAGATTTTGCAAAAAACTTAGGGCCTGATTATGACTTTGGTGCAGCAGCGACAGCGCAATGCCGCCTCCGCTGCTCTAAAGCAGCGCAATTACCGCTGACTGTGTTATGAGTTTCAAATGTGCAACTCGTAATACGGTAGGCAGTTCTTTGCTATTCCCATGGCGGTGCCTGGAAAATAGGCACTGCAATTTGAACAGCAAAAAAAGTTCCAAAAGCCGTGCTGGAACTTTGTGGGAGTACAGACAGGGAGGCACATGTTGTGCCCCCCCTATATGTATCCTCATGGCAGGGCGCTTTGTTCCTGCACCACCAGCCTTTTCATGGCGGGGCTACATTCCAATGCAATATGCTGGGTACTCCTGCGCCACGACTGTTCCCTGGTGCAGGCGACGGTCCACGGCCGCAATGACTTTAGAAGTCATAATACGGCAGACAGTGAACCGCCACTGCTGCACCACCGAGAGCCTGGCGGTCGGAAGACCTCCAGACTCATAGTCAGGCCCTTTGTCTTTAAATCTTGGCAGTCTAGTTGCGTTGTGCTGTCTGGCCCTATTTTGCAGGTAAGATGGAGCATTCCCATTTAATGACTCATGAGTAAGACAACATAACTTAAAAATGAGTCTTTTCCTGATAGGTTTACCAGTGCAAGGAGTTCAGGATTGGAGCAGAAGAGGATGTGGGGGGAAGATTGCAAACCAGTCTGGCTGCTGTATTCTGTACCACTTGTAGTTTGGACAGCAAAGACTCGTTTGCAGCCACCAATACGGCATTGCAATTGTCCAAACAACATGTGATAAAGGCTTGCACAAGAGTTTTTCTGGAAGCTGGAGTGAGCCAAGAAAAATCTTTTTTCAATAATCGCATAGCAGCGGAGCAGGTTCCACAAATAGCAGATACATGCTCTTTCATAGAGAGTGAGATCTACCTTTATGCCCATGTTTTTTGCTACTTGCTTTGGGATCGGGGCTGGCCCCAATTCATGAGGCCACCAATCCTGCTTCCATAGACCCTGAGCTTTGCCGATTAGGAGTAGGTCCGTTTTTCCTCCATTCAATTGAAGACAGTTACTAGAAATCAAGGAAGCTATCTTCCTCATTTAGTCAGAGAAGCTGGAATTAACCCCTTCTAGGTCCTGACCAAAAGAAATGACCAGTTGTGTATCATTGGCATATGATATTGCCTCAAAAACACATGCCTTGATGATCAGTGCGTGAGGAGCAACATAGACTTTTAATAACGTAGAACCCCTGTGGTAGTCCTTGGTCAACAGGCATGGTGTGATATTCAAAGAGGTTCAGAGAAATGCATTGGGTGCAATCTTTTACAAAGCCAATAAACCATGTGAGCACCTTGCCATAAACGCCAATATCATGCAGCCTGCAAATAAGAATCCCATGTGAGATTGCATCGAAGGCCACATTCAAACGGAAGTGGCCACACCTCATTGATGCCAATCAGCAGCACTGATGCACTGACCCCACCCCCACACTCCATTCGGCAGAGAGTCAAAAATAAAATGGTAATAAAATAATGTATTACCGTTTCATTTTTAACTCTCTCTGCAGCAGTGTGGGGGGGTTCTCCGCTTCTGTGGAGGAAACCCCGCTGCCTAAACCATCGTTGGTCTTCCAAACCCATGCAGTTAGTCTGAATGCCTGTTTTCTAGAGAATTATAACTTGGATGGAGTGGAGACACTAGCAAAAACAACCTAAAAGAGTAGGCAGGTTAACATTGTCCCACCTCCAAACAGTGCACGCTTCCCAGGTGGTTTACATGTGATGGGCTGCATATTTGCACAAAAGGATGAAGGACGCTGATACTCACTGTGGTGAGCAAGTGAGATAATTTCCTGTTTTCTAAGATAGTACGAGAGACAGCATCTATCATAAAGAAAGGGTCTTCTAGCACATGAACAAATCCAAATATATAAAGTAACAATAGCAATAGGCTTGGTGTTGACTGACAATCTTTTGGCTATGACAATACTTGTTTTGTGAAGGTCTTTGTGAAACATTATTGTTGGGGCAGATGCTGGGCTGAGTCACCAAGGTCCCACAGGACTCCTCTGGGACTCAGTGAGACCCCCATGTGGTCCTGTGGGAGTCCTGCAGGACAGGGAGAGACCCAAAGTAAATATACTACACAGTTGTGGTCCCCACTGTCTAGTATTAGTTAGGTCCCTCCAGAGAACAAAGCCCCATTAAGTGGGCAAACCCCTACACCGCACAGTCTGTGCTGTGCATAGAGACCACTCCCTCCAGACATGCAAGGGCTAAGTATGCACAATCTGATATTGTGCGTAGAGCCCACTCCCTGTATAAACCCAAGCACCGTAAGGTGCAAAAGCTCCTATTATGTACAGTGTGCACTCTCTGCACTGCTCTTCGTGGAGAGCCCACTCCCTCCAGACATGCAAGCCTAATTAGATGGACAAGCAACTACTACAGAGAGTCTGTGCTCTCTATTCAGCTCTTCACCGAGAACTCACTATGCCACATAAACAAGCCTCCTGATGTAGCGAAGGGCCTACTACATGCAGTTAAATATGTAAGTGATCTTTCACTTGACTTTAACAAAACCCTAAAAATTCGATGACAAAACCTGAAGGCTAAAGTGACATAATCATTAGGGGGGTAATTTGTTACTTTATGTTAAAAAAAACTACAAATTCAGTGAAAAAACAAAGATTAAAGTGGTGGTCTAGTTAGTTCTGGTAATTATATCTTACTTTACATTGGAAAAATCTTGGAAATTCCCTGAAAAAAGCAAATGTTAAAGTGAGGTTATAGTTCGGTGACAATGTTAGTTAAAATTAAGATTTTAAACTTAACATTTTAAGCTAAACAAACACTGACATTCACCAGTTATGGTTTACTGATCACTATAATTTATGCCCCCCCTATACAGTGCTTATGACCTCACATATTACATCACTTGTGAGACTTGGAGGGAAGTTGAAGTCCCTAGGTGCTAGCAGGAGCAAAGAGTCCTTCAGTCAGCTTCTTCCAGCAGCAGTTAGAAGTATTCTTTTTTTCAACTGGGCTGTCTTCTTCAAGTGTAGTGTTTACAGATCTAGAAACATTCTGGGGAGGTAGTGGTGAGGTGTCAGTCTAATCCTGTAAACTAGCCAGTGATTGAGGAATTATCCATACCCAATCCTGGCCACTTTCTCTCCCTATGTTTACTGCCTTTTGCATCAGTTTCACTTGGTTTTACTGTAAAATTACCCAGTTTCAAACTTGTAGAACTCTTCTGCCACTGAGCATACCTGCCTCCAACTCCCTATCAACTCCCTTATTAGATGAGCTCTTCTCCCACCTGGAAGCTTCAGTACTGGTTCTTCCTCCAACAGGGGTTTAAGTCATAGGGACAGAAGGGCTCTTGACATTATCAGGAGTAAATGCTGTAAACTCCCTTAAGGATCAGCATGCCAACAAAACAAAATATTTAAGGTTGCGCTTTGTTATCCCAGCTTTCCTGCACCCCTCTCAGATGGCTACTCTACTTAAGTGGTCAGTAGGTCATCCACGGTCGATGCAGGTAACGGCGGTGGGGCCGCATTGGGGGGATTTCAAGGGACGATGCCATGAGAGATTTAATTATTTATTTAATTTTTCCTCTGCATCGTCCCTCAAAGTCCCCCCCACGAGGCCCCACTGCCCCACCTCTGTGACCTGCAAGGACCACAGTTGCAGAAGGTAACACCAGCTCCCACTCTTCCAGGGATCTGGGTCAGGCTATTGCGTTTCGAGCCAGAGCCATTAATTCTCCAACCAAAAGATATGTATTCCAGATCAGGAGATAGGATGAGTGGCAGAGCTAGTTTTAAGTCAGTTCTGGCTCAGGGAGCCCAAAGTACATTTTTGTAAAGTTACTTTTACACTAAAGTTAGCAGAGATCTGATTTCATCATTTATATTAGACTTTTAAAACAAAAGGAAAAAAAACTTTGAATTACTTTTCTAGCAGTTTTCCAAGCAAAGAAGCAAAGTAATATTGTAATCACATCTTTGCCTATCTTAAGGAAGATTTAACTGAACTTACATAGTGGAAACATCTTTAGGCCTTCAGTTACTCTAAGGGCCTGCTTTGTAAATACATCGCTTGCTAACTTTTTATATATTAGGCATTTGCTGTTTGGGCTTACAAGACACACATTAGACATTGATTATACAAATAAGTCTCTCTACATGGCAAAGGCACATTTCCTTGTCATGTGTTACTGCAGTGCCTTTAACATTGCAGTTTATCCAGAGCAGTCTCTTTCCTGGCAACTATTCATGTTTGACCTAACTCGAAGAAACAGGCACCGACACGCTGGAGTAGAATCACAGTAAATGTACTTGATCAGAAGCCTCTGAGACACGTTTCAGTGGACGGACCACCTTGTTCACACAGGTCAGTGCCAGTAAAGTGAATTCATTTAAAACGTTGCCATGGGAACCATGCTCATATAATGGAAATAGAAAAAATATAAATATACTTTTATGGCAGGCATGTTAACATCACACTGCCTGTCACATACTCTGTTCATAAAATAAAGCTGTTCATATGATAAAATAAAATACATTAAATTAAACAAAACATAGCATTAGGCATTTTAATTGTAGATAAGCAACAAGAACACAGTGGTAGGGACAAACTGCGCAGAGACATTTTAATTGTACTCCGGGCTGCGCAATACTTGACAAATTACATTCGATGTACCATTCACATGCTAATCAATGGATGTCACATGGCTTCAGAGGTAAGGAGTGCCCTAAGCATCACATGTACTTATACATTTCACATTGTATGTGAAGTATACTGTTGTGCTTGGTCACATACACAAATGGTTAGTACCTTTAAGACTAATAAATGTCAATGCAGTATATGTGCCTACATAACCAGCCCAAGTGGGCATAGTATCTCAAATCTAGTTCATACTTAACGACAAGTAGGCTTCACCTACAACAACCACGTGCCGAGTGCATATGCAGCAACTGTTGTTTTTACAGACAACCACGCCAAATTCCACCATTGGACCCTATGCTATTAAGCCATGGCATACATAATTATAAAAGAAAATCAACACATGCACTGGAAAGGCTGCTACGGAGGGGGTAAAGGTGTGAGTTTAACTCTTCATCAGAGTTCAAGCCATGTGGGATTTTGCTATTGAGCACAATGATATATCTTGATTCTAGCTTTCTCAATTGTTGCTCTCTATTGCCTTCTCTGGGATTTTTTGGAATGGCGTCAACCACATAGTACACCAGATCTTTCGCAGAACCATGGTGGTGTTCATGGATATGTCTGTCTACAGGGTAGCTCTTGTCGTGGTTGGTAATTACCTTGAGGTGCTGCAGAATCCTGATGTGGACCATGTGTACGGTGCTACCTACGTATTGCTTGGGGCATGTACATTCCAATATGTACACTGCAAAATCTGTCTTGTAGTTGTATCTATCCTTGATGGTAATAGGTGAATTTCTTAAAGGTGACTGTATAGTTTTCACATTCTTACTGTGTTTACAGGCTTTACACCAGAAACATCTCTGATTGCATGTCAGCCACTTTGATCCACTGCTTGGTTTAGGTGTGCTTTGGACCAGTTCATTTTTCATTGAGTTAGCTCTTCTACTTCTATATGAGATGAGAGGTACTCGGGGTATGTCTTGCCCTAATATGGGATCACTCTTTATCAGTCGCCAGTGTCTGTATAGGATGTTCCGGAGTCTGGCATGATACGTCAAAAAAACAGTGATCAGGCGAATCTGAGTCCGTGTATCTACGCTTGCTCTTATTGGTCCCAAAAAGCAGATCTTCCCTTCTTTGTTGTCAACTTTGTTCTCTAGCCATGATGAGTGTTTTAACACATAGCCACGCTGGGCCAAGCGGTTGGACAAGTCTATCTGGACCTCTCTCAATGAATGCTCACTACTACAATTGCGCTTCATGCGCAGATTCTCTGCATATGGAATGCGCTGTTTAAGTTGTGAAGGGTGATAACTGCTGGCATGCAGAATAGAATTGCCAGTTGTCGGTTTTCTGTATGTTTTTGTGTGGAGTCTATTCTCTTCTACATACACTACCAAATCTAAGAAAAGGACCACACTTTTGCTGATATTATATGTGAATGAGAGATTTCAGTTATTCACACTGAGTTTTTGTGCAAATTCTTTGGCTGACTCTGGTGAGCCTTTCCACAGTACGAAAAGATTGTCTATGAATTTCGTTCACAGAACAATGTTTTCAGCCCACGCCTTCACAAAGTCCTCCCACCAGCCCATATACAGATTTGCATAGCTGGGGGAAAAGCATGTACCCATGGCTGTGCCCTGCAATTGTTAGAATGTCTGCTGTTGGAAGACATTGTTATGGAGACACCACTCTACCATGTTAATCAGCATGTTTGTGTGCTGGTGTAGATGTATGTGTCTGGTTCCTAGATAGTATGACAGTGCCTTTATCTCATCAGCGTGTCTTATACTGGTATATAGGGCCATGGCGTCCACGGTCATGAGGACGTATGAGTCATCCCACATCACATCGTAAATTCTTCGCAGAAAGTGTCCTGTGTCCATGATGAATGAGGGTAATGCTTTGACATGTTCTTGAAGAAAAAACTCTATGAACCTTGAAGTGTTCTCAAATAGCCTACCAGTTGCAAAAATAATCGGTCTCCCTGGGGGTACAGCAGCATTTTTGTGCACCTATATCAGATATAGTACAGGATTTACAGGGTGTTCAGCTTTTAGGTATCTTAGTTATTTTTGGGATAAAAGACCACTGCCTCTCCATTTGTATAGTTCAGTGTGAAACTTAACTTTGATTTCATCCAGGACTGATGGATTCACTTTGCCGTAGCAAGCAGTGTACAGTAATTGTCTGTTTGATTCATTGTTGTATATCTCTAAGGGCCACAGTGCAATGTTGCCTCCCTTGTCTGACCATCACACAACAATTTCCTTTCTGTCTTTTATTTTCATCATGGTCAAAGCGTACTGCTGATCACTGCTTGAGTTGGAATGGAGTTGAAGAACTGTTTGCTTGAGTCCACTGCCAGTTTCTTTAGGTCTGAGATGACTGTTGCCGACAATATGTCCAGTGAATCCCTCTGCATCATTTGTACACATACTGATTTGGGCATGAAAGGTGTTTGTGTGCTCCCATAAATATCATGTCCCATGGCAGCTGCCAAGTCTTCCGATGTTCTGCCCTCAGATGCTTGTTGCGTTTCATTTTGCAGTTCATCTAATGCCTTTAACAAGTGCATGTCACCTACGGCAAGATTGCCTGGGATTCCTTCTTCTCGTGTCACCGTGTAAGGCATATTGGATTTACCTTTGAAGAACTTGAGGAGCTTTAGTTTTCTCATGAACTAAAAGAAGTTGATCCTAGTCTGTACATAATCAAAATTTTCGGGTGAGCAAAATTATAATCATAGCAATAAAATTTTCTCTTCTTCATTATGAATTTCAAGTTGGAGAGATTCACAACTGTATTCGAATTGCCATACTCCATTATTACTTGTCGCATGCCTGTTTTGGCTTCTTTCTTAGACCCTCCCCTCCACCGTCTGTTTTTTCTGCACCTCCTCCCCTCCCTCTGACCACTTTGTCCTTTCTTTGGGGCCGAGGTCTGAGGTTGAGTGTCCGGTCTAAGCGTAAAACACGCAATTCTTTAATTACTGAAGGTATCTCTTTCCCTACTCCCACCCCAGATGCTCCTTCATCTGGATCTGTTTCAACTTCTGAGCTCAGCTCAGAGCTTGTTTCCTTGTTGTCGGGTTGTATGGTGGGGGATGTTCTCTCTGTAAGTTGCTGGTGTCTGATGTTTTCAAATCTTTTTAATAAAGTATTTATTCTGCCCATTTGGTAATCTGTTTTATCTCATAGGAATTTAGTTGCTTTTCTGTCTTTAATGGACTGCTCATGTTTCTGCAGACATGTTTTCATTTCTTTCTCTAAGCATGAGACTTGTTGGTGTGTTTGTTTATCCTTTCCTGTAATGTCTCAATTTTCATCATGATCGATTTTCTGTCACTGAGAGCATTTTTGATTAAGATATTCAGCATCGTTTGTGAAAATGCAGCACTGTTGTCTGCCCTTTCTTTGAGCATATTCGGGGCTCGGGGATCTCGTATGTAGGTGCCACCAGAGTGTGTAGACTCCGCGGGATTCTGCCTACATCTAGATATATCTCTGGAGTAACCTGACCTACCACCACTTAGAAATTTCATTTTTGCCCAACTTTTCCAGTGTGCGCATTTGCTCTTTAATATTCGATGCTGGTGAATGGGATCTGACATTCCCTTTATTGCCACTAGAAACCATTACTTTATCATCATTGTTAGACCTGGCACATTGGCGTGGGCCTCCCTTCCATTTTTTCGCTGTTGCCTCATGTATTTTTGCTGGTGTTAGTTGCTCAGGGCACTGTGCCACTGCTGTCCAGTGCCACAGTGCAAGTGCTCCCTATTATAAATTAATATATGATTAGTGATTCCATGATTGGTTGGTTTGGTTTACCTGTCAGACCCTAGTACAGTGCACCAGGAGTGCCCAGGGCTTGTAAATCCAAATGCTGCTGGTGGGCTTGCAGCACTGGTTGTGCCACCCACAGAAGCAGCCTGTAAAAGTGTGCCTAAGGTCTGCCATTGCAGAGCCTGCGTGCAGTCTGGTACTGTCATGCTGACTGGGCAAGTGCACCCAGTTGCCCATCCCTAAACCTTCCCTTTTCTTCATATCAGACACCCCTATGGTAGGCCCAAGGGCAGGGTGCATTGTAAGGATAAGGCAGGACATGCCCTGGTGTGTGTGGCATGTTCTAATAGTGAATTACAGCCATTTTCATTTTTCACTATTGCAAGGCTACCTGTTCTCCATAGGCCAGAATGGTCAGTTTGGTTATTACATTTTATAATCCTAACTGACTCAGGGAACATGGTAGAAATTCGAATTTAGTATGCCTGAACTCAGAATGATAAAACACATCTTTTAGTGAAGTTGGTTTTAACATTCTGTGTTTGAAAATGCCACTTTTAGAAAGTAGGCATTTTCTTGTCTAACCATTCAAACCTGCCTCTGCTAGGCTGTGTATTCCCTGTCTGGAGTTTGAGTGACAGGGCTGGGGAATTCCAGGAGACAGGGTGAGGTGTCCCAGTGGTGAATAGAGAGATCTGCATCTAGATGGGTGGGAGGAGTTGCACCTGGGACCTGAATAGGGCTGTGCCTTCCCTCCACAGTGCTGGCTCCACCTCCTGTTGTGCGTCTGATGTCCCTGCCCTGCACTCTGAAAGGAAAGAAGGAGTCAGGTAAACAAAGTGCTCCAGGACTGACCAGAACCGGTTTGAACAATGCAAAGGCCCCTCTACCCTCAGAGGACAAAGGATTTTGGGGTATAAGTATTGGGACCCTGATCCCAATAATTTAGATCACTTTGGGAAACAAGAAGAAACTCTGCTGAGGAGAGGAACCAAGAAGAAACTGAGCAGAGACTATCCCTGAAACTGAGGGATTGGCCTGCAAGGGTTGCCTACTGCCAAAGAGAAGAGAAAGGAACTTTGTGTGTACTTTTGCTCAACTTGTGAAGGATCTCCAAGGGCTTGGAAAACAGCTTGCCTCCTGCTGAAATCTCAGGAACAACAGACTTCACCCTCCAGCTCCCCAGAGTTCTTCAGAAGTGCCTGCTGCTGTTGTTGGGCCTTCTGAGGGACTGCGTGTCGCAATGAGCTGGAAGCGCGACTCAAGAAGGAGAAGCGTGCCGCCGTCGGAGCTCTTGTTGTCGCATCGCATAAAGTGTGTCGCCGCTGCAGCATCGCATCGAGCGGAAGTGTCTCGCATCATCCAGGAAGTGTCTCGCAACGCCGAAGAAGCGTGTCGCCATCACAGCCATCGTAGCTGACGCATTGCACCGCATCAAGAGAAGAGTCTCGCATCGAGGAAGAAGCGTACCGCCGTCGGAGCTGCTGTCGTCGCATCGTGTAAAGGGGTGTCGCCGCTGCAACATCGCATCGAGCAGAAGCGTCTCGCAACGTCGTAGAAGAGTGTCGCTGCCAAGGCCACTGTCGTCGCATCACGTAAAGTGTGTCACCGCTGCAGCTACAGCATCGAGTCGAGTCTTCTCGCAACATCGGAGAAGCGTGCCGCATCTGGAAGATCTTCATGTCTATATTTCTTTGCACCAAAAACTTCATCGCATCAACATCATTGCAACACTTTCATTGCCCTGCGTGTCGCATCGAAAAGGTACATTGACTTAAAGTGTCGCATCTAAGAACTTAAGAGAACTAAGCAAAATTCTACCATCTAAAGTAACAGTATTGTGTGTTTTTGTCGCTTAATGGTCTTGTGGTAAATCTATATAAAGAATACTTCTTTTTGATATAAAACCTGCGTGGTCTCCATCTGTAGTGTTGTTACTTGGTTACTGTATGTGTTCACAAATGCTTTACACACTGCCTCTGAGAGAAGCCTGTCTGCTCGTGCCAAGCTACCATGGGGGTGAGCAGGGGTTATTTTAGGAGTGTACCCCCTTACCCTGACTAGAGGCAAGGGTCCCTATTTGTCACAAGTGCGTACCTGTGCCAACTAGAGACCCCCAAGTCTAACAATCATTAAAAAGATCATCTGCTGCTTGCTCCCGCAGCCAATCTTCAGCCATTCTGTAAGTCTACAATGTTTCTGTATACTCCAGCTATGCTATTCGTTTGCAAACTACCTCACCCAGCAACTCTGGCCGAAAGCGTACCTGGCTCCCTGACCGCCCTTTGGCACCCAAGATTCCAGCAGCTATCCCCGGTTACTGTATGTGTTCACAAATGCTTTACACACTGCCTCTGAGATAAGCCTGTCTGCTCATGCCAAGCTACCAAGGGGGTGAGCAGGGGTTATTTTAGGAGTGTGCCCCCTTACCCTGACTAGAGGCGAGGGTCCCTATTTGTCACAGGTGCATACCTGTCCAACTAGAGACCCCCAAGTCTAACATTGGTGGCAGCAGTGGGATTCTGGACTTGTTTTTGTGACTCATGTACAGTGATTGGTGAACACTACTTAGTGAGTGCAGACCATAACGCAACCAATACTTGTTGGTAGATTTCTTTTTGGGACTTTCTATTTTTGAGTACTGCCAAGCTTAACCATGGTGGAGAAAGCAGCATCCATAGTCTCTGTTGATACTGAATTTGAGTGGGAAGAAGAGAAACTGGAAAGCTACCCAGTAAGACAGCTAAAGTTCTTCTGCAAGAAATGTAATGTTTCTACTACTGGATGCAAAAATAAGCCAGAGTTCTACAAGGCGCTGAGGGACTGGGTAGAAGCAAGGAAAGCCATTGAGGATGATAATGCAGAGGAGCAGCTGGAAGGGCCAGTGGATCCAAGAGGAAGGAGAACTCCTTCCCCTGCCGGTAGCAGTGTTTCTGGTAAAAGTCTATCTCCAGAGGAGTTGGCAGATAGAAAAGAGTTTAGGATGAACGAAATGGAGCTGACCAAGCTCAAGTTAAGTGGGCAGTTAGAATTTGAAATGCAAAGTAGAAAGTTAGCCCTAGAAGAGAAGAAGCTACAGTTAGAACATGAAAGGGTTTTGAGGGAGTTGGAGTTGAAAGCCCAGAGCTTAGAAATTGCTCCCTCTGGTGGCAGCACACCGCCAATGCCTGTGGAATCTAGAGTGTACATCCCTAAGGATGTGGTGAAGGATTTTTTTTTAAATGATGATATTGGGCAGTGGTTCAAGGCCTATGGGGTAGCCATGTCTTCCCACCGGGTCCTTGAGACGGATTGGGGAGCGGGGTTGTGGGGGCGGTTCCATAGGGAGGGGCGGGACACACTGCTAGACTTGCCTTCTGATGTCTATAATTCCTATCCCCACATGAAAGATGCAGTAATGTCTAGATATGGTTTGACTCCTGAGATGTACAGACAGAGGTTCAGGGGTTGCACAAAGATAGCAAACAGTACCTATGTTGAATATGTCACTTTTTTCTGCAGAGCATTGGATGGTTGGGTGAAGGGTAGCAAAGTTGATGATTTTCAGGGATTTCTTGATTTAATTGAATGGAAGCACTTGTCAAGTTACTGTTTTCCTGAGCTACGCCAGCACCTGATTGATAGTAGGCTGACTAATCCTAGGAAGCTTGCTGAGGAGGCGGACTGCTGGGTCAGCACCAGGGTCCACAAGGGTCACGTGGGAGACTCAGCCAAGAGTGGGCAGGGTCCCCAGCAGAAGAGTGGGGGGGACAAGGGTAAACAGAGGGAGTTCCATTGGAGGCCCCAAAGTAATCCCAAAGGGAATCAAGGGAAAGGTTCTCAGCCACCCCCCCAGAAACCGTCAGGGGCCCGACAGGTCCACCTGTTCAAAGAGGGCCCCCAAAATGCTACAAATGTGGAGAACTGGGTCATTTTGCCAATGAACCTAAGTGTCGCCTGTTTGGAAAACCAGCACCCACTGGTGCAGCCCCCCGGCAGATGGCTAGTGTAGCCCTGGGTGAGGAGATGGGTGCCCAAGGTGGGTGGGGTCCCGCAGAGATGTCCCTTGTCTCATTAGGAGACTGGTAGGTGGTCCCCAGGACCCAGCTGCCTGATAACACTAAACAATACAGGCAGTGGGTGACCATCAATGGCCATAGAGTGGAGGCTCTTAGAGATATGAGAGCCAGTGTGACAACTGTCAAGTGTCACCTGGTGTCTCAAGAGCAGGTTGTCTCTGGAGCATTCTACCCTGTTGTTGCCGCTGACAACACAGAGAGTCACTGCAAGGTGGCTCAGGTTCCCTTTGAGTGGGGGGTGTCTCTGGTACTCTTCAGGTAGCTGTGAGGCCCGCCATACCTGTTGACTGTTTGTTAGAGAATGACTTGGAGAGCTCACCTTGGGTGAAGGTGGAGAGGAGTGCTCATCTAGAAATGTTGGGTTTGCCTGACTGGGCGTGTGTGGCCACCCGGTCCATGGCAGCGAGTAAAGGTGCTCAAGAGGACCTGGGGCCTGAGAGGGAGGCCCAGGTGCCTGCCGTCAAGAGTAGAGGTAGGGGATGCGGGAAACCGCCCCCGAAGTTCCCATGGTCCAGGAGGGAGCAGACCCTGAGGGGGATGCCCTGGAGCCTACAGGGGGACAGGTAGCCGAACTGGGGGACCTGCCTGAGCTGACCCATTGGCAGCAAGAAGGAGGACCCTCCAGGGAGGAATGCTGCAAGGATCAGAAAGAATGCCCTTCTCTTGTGGGTCTGCGGCAACAGGCTGCAGACCAGGCAGCAGGTGATCAGTCTGGATCACATTGGATCTACTGGGAGAATTACCTTCTGTATACAGAGCCTAAGGTTGCTGAGCCTGGGTCAGCCCTTGTGCTGGTGGTACCCCAGCACTTCAGAGCCTTCCTACTGGGGCTGGCTCATGATGTTCCATTGGCAGGACATTTGGGGCAGGACAAGACCTTTGAAAGGCTTGTCACCCATTTTTATTGGCCCCAAATGCGCAGGCGTTCAGACACTCACTGCAGGACATGTCAGACTTGCCAGGCAAGAGGAAAGAGTGGGAGGAAGCGCAAGGCTCCTCTCCAGCCATTCCCTGTAGTCAGCACCCCCTTTGAACGGGTGGGTATTGACATTGTGGGGCCACTGGACCCCAAGACAGCCATGGGCAACAGGTTCATCCTGGTCTTGGTGGACCATGCCACCCGGTACCCAGAAGCCATACCTCTGAGGACAGTGAAGGCCACCGTGGTGGGACGAGCACTGATGGGAATTTTCTCCAGAGTGGGATTCCCTCTCGAGGTAGTGTCTGACCAGGGAACCAACTTCATATCCAAGAATATAAAGTCCCTGTGGCAGGAGTGCGGTGTAACCTATAAGTTCACCACTCCTTACCACTCCCAAGGAAATCGGTTGGTTGAGAGATTCAACCGAACCCTAAAAGGCATGATAATGGGTCTGAGGAACCCATGAGGTGTAAGTGGGATGTCCTCTTACCATGCCTACTCTTTGCTTACCGTGAGGTGCCACTGAAATCTCTAGGGTTCAGCCCCTTTGAGCTTCTCTATGGACATCCAGTGAGAGGACCTCTAAGTCTGGTCAAAGAAGGCTGGGAGCAATCTCCCAGGAAACCTCGCCAGGATGTATATAGCTACATGCTGGCCTTTAGGAACCAGACTAGGCGTTTCAGGCAACTCGCTGAGGCGAATCTGGAAGCCAGCCAGGAGGAGATGAAGCGGTGGTATGACCAGAATGCCAGTCTGGTTGAGATTCAGCCTGGACAGAAGGTGTGGGTCATGGCCCTAGTGCGCTCCAGGACAAGTGGACTGGCACCTTTGAGGTTGTGGAGCACAAGAGTCCGGTTACCTACTTGGTGGACTTGCGGTCTCCCAGGAACCCCTTGAGGGAACTGCATGTCAACCGCTTGAAGCCCCACTTGGAGAGATCCCAAGTGGGCATGCTCTTGGCAACAGATGATGGGATGGAGGAGGAGACTGAGCCTCTTCCTGACCTCCTGTAAGCCAGCGAGCAAGATGGGTCAGTGGATGGTGTCAACCTCTTTTCCACCCTGACCCCTGAGCAACAGAATGACTGCCACCAGTTGCTGGGACAGTTTTCTGATCTGTTCTCCCTGGTTCCTGGTGTCACTGATTGGTGCGTCCATGAGGTGGACATTGGGGACAGTACACCTGTGAGGCACAAGGCCTACAGAGTGACTGACATGGTGAGAGCTTGCATCAAGGAGAAGGTCTCCAAGATGCTTGCGCTAGGGGTAATTGAGTCCTCTAGCAGTCCTTGGGCTAGCCCAGTGGTTTTGGTCCCAAAGGCTGCCGCGCCTGGTGCCACACCAGAACTCCGGTTATGTGTGGACTACCGAGGGCTCAATTCAGTCACCAGGACTGATGCACACCCCATCCCCAGAGCTGATGAGCTCATAGATCGGCTAGGGGCTGCACGGTATCTCAGCACGGTTGACTTAACATCTGGGTACTGGCAGATCGCCTTCACCGATGGGTCAAAGGAGAGGTCAGCATTCTCCACACCAGATGGGCACTACCAGTTCCGGGTGATGCCCTTTGGGATGAAGAATGCCCATGCCACCTTTAAGAGGTTGGTCAACCAGGTGTTGGCTGGACTGGACTCGTTCAGTGCCGCCTACCTGGATGACATCGCAGTGTTCAGCGCCAGCGTCACCTCTGGGAAGTGTTGATGGCGCTGCGGAGGGAAGGCCTCACGATCAAGGCGAGTAAGTGCCAGATCGGGCAGGGTTCCGTGGTGTACTTGGGACACCAGGTAGGGGGCGGGTAGGGGGCGCCCCTACAGCCCAAGACTGAAACCATTCTGGCTTGGGAGCCGCCCAAAACCCAGACAGAGGTGAGAGCCTTCTTAGGACTCACGGGTTACTACAGGAGGTTTGCCAAGGAGATTGGCAACATTGTTGCACCCTTGACAGAGCTGACTTCCAGGAAGCAGCCAAAGAAAGTGATTTGGACTGACACCTGTCAGGAAGCTTTTGAGGCCTTAAAAACTGCTATGTGCACAGCGCCCGCGCCCTTGGCACCCAACTTCTCCAAAGAGCTCATAGTGCAAACAGACGCTTCAGAGCATGGTGTGAGGGCTGTTCTATCACAGATGAATGAGGAGGGCCTAGATCAACCTGTAGCCTTCATCAGTAGGAGCTTACTTCCACAGGAACAGAGGTGGAGTGCTATTGAGAGTAAGGCTTTTGCTGTGGTCTGGGCACTGAAAAAGCTGAGACCCTACCTGTTTGGGAATCACTTCCAGGTTCAGACAGACCACAGGCCCCTCAATTGGTTGATGCAGATGAGGGGTGAGAATCCAAAGCTGTTGAGGTGGTCCATTTCCCTACAGGGGACGGATTTCACAGTGGAACATCGTCCCGGTACAGAACACGCCAATGCTGATGGTCTGTCCAGATTTTTCCGCCTTAGTGATGAGAACTCCCAGGAGGTAGGGTAGTTCTCCCCACATTTCAAATGGAGGGGACACATGTTAGCCCTGGCACATTGGCGTAGGTCTCCCTTCCATTTTATCGCTGTTGCCTCATGTATTTTTGCTGGTGTTAGTTGCTCAGGGCACTGTGCCACTGCTGTCCCGTGCCACAGTGCAGGTGCTCCCTATTGTAAATTAATGTATGATTAGTGATTCCATGATTGGTTGGTTTGGTTTACCTGTCAGACCCTAGTACAGTGCACCAGGAGTGCCCAGGGCTTGTAAATCCAAATGCTGCTGGTGGGCTTCCAGCACTGGTTGTGCCACCCACAGAAGCAGCTTGTAAAAGTGTGTCTAAGGTCTGCCATTGCAGAGCTTGAATGCAGTCTGGTACTGTCATGCTGACTTGGCAAGTGCACCCACTTGCCCGTCCCTAAACCTTCCCTTTTCTTCATATCAGACACCCCTATGGTAGGCCCAAGGGCAGGGTACATTGTAAGGATAAGGTAGGACATCACCTGGTGTGTGTGGCATGTTCTAATAGTGAATTACAGCCATTCTCATTTTTCACTATTGCAAGGCTACCTGTTCTCCATATGCCAGAATGGGCAGTTTGGTTATTACATTTTATAATCCTAACTAACTCAGGGAACATGGTAGAAATTCGAATTTAGTAAGCCTGAACTCGGAATGATAAAATACATCTTTTAGTGAAGTTGGTTTTAACATTCTGTGTTTGAAAATGCCACTTTTAGAAAGTAGGCATTTTCTTTTCTAACCATTCAACCCTGCCTCTGCTAGGCTGTGTATTCCCTGTCTGGAGTTTCAGTGACACGGCTGGGGAAATCCAGGAGACATGGTGAGGTGTCCCAGTGGTGAATAGAGAGAGCTGCATCTAGATGGGTGGGAGGAGTTGCAACTGGGACCTGAATAGGGCTGTGCCTTCACTCCACAATGCTGGCTCCACCTCCTGTGGTGCGTCTGATGTCTCTGCCCTGCACTCTGAAAGGAAAGAAGGAGTCAGGTAAACAAAGTGCTCCAGGACTAACCAGAACCGGTTTGAACAAGGCAAAGGCCCCTCTGCCCTCAGAGGACAAAGGATTTTGGGGTATAAGTATTGGGACCCTGATCCCAAGAATTTAGATCACTTTGGGAAACAAGATGAAACTCTGCTGAGGAGAGGAACCAAGAAGAAACTGAGGAGAGACTATCCCTAAAACTGGGGGATTGGCCTGCAGGGGTTGCCTACTGCCAATGAGAGGAGAAAGGAACTTTGTGTGTACTTTAGCTCAACTTGTGAAGGATCTCCAAGGGCTTGAAAAAGAGCTTGCCTCCTGCTGAAGTCTCAGAAACAACAGACTTTACCCCCCAGCTCCTCAGAGTTCTTTGGAAGTGCCTGCTGCTGTTGTTCGACCTTCCGAGGGACTGTGTGTCGCAAGGACCTAGAAGCGAGACTGAAGAAGGAGAAGCGTGCCGCCGTCGGAGCTGTTGTCGTTGCATCGCGTAAGGTGTATCGCCGCTGCAGCATCGCATCGAGCGGAAGCATCTCAAATCATCCAGGAAGTATCTCGCAACGCCAAAGAAGCGTGTCGCCTTGGCAGCCATCGTAGCTGACGCATTGCACCGCATCAAGAGAAGAGTCTCGCATCGAGGAAGAAGCGTGTCGCCATCGCAGCCATCGTAGTTATCGCATTGCACCGCATCAAGAAAAGCGCCTCGCATCCTCGGAGAAGTGTGCCGCCGTCGGAGCTGCTGTCATCGCATCGTGTAAAGGGGTGTCGCCGCTGCAACATCGCATCGAGCGGAAGCGTCTCGCAACGTCGGAGAAGAGTGTCACTGCCAAGGCCGCTGTCGTCGCATCGAGTAAAGTGTATCGCCGCTGCAGCTGAAGCATCGAGTCGAGTCTTCTCGCAACATCGGAGAAGCGTGCCGCATCTGGAAGATCTTCACGTCTTTATTTCTTTGCACCAAAAACTTCATTGCATCAACATCGTTGCAACACTTTCATTGCCCTGCGTGTCGCATCTAAAAGGTACATTGACTTAAAGTGTCGCATCTAAGAACTTAACCCCTTGCCTGCTCATGACGGAACCACTCCGTCATGAGCCACGGGCGCCATGTGCTCATGACGGAGTGGTTCCGTCATGCTGCGGCCGTTGCGGCCGCTCCGCCCACGCGGCGCTGATTCCCCGCCTGTGCGGGCGAACAATGCAAGTGGGCGGAGTCCTGACAGAACCACTCCGTCATGAGCACAGCGCGCCCGTGGCTCATGACGGAGTGGTTCCGTCACGAGCATGGCGGCGCCGCGCTCACCCCAAACCCCCCCAGCACCGCGGCGAAGGCGTTAAGAGAACTAAGCAAAATTCTACCATCTAAAGTAACAGTATTGTGTGTTTTTGTCGCTTAACAGTCTTGTGGTAAATCTATATAAAGAATACTTCTTTTTGATATAAAACCTGTGTGGTGTCCATCTGTAGTGTTGTCACTTGGTTACTGTATGTGTTCACAAATGCTTTACACACTGCCTCTGAGAGAAGCCTGTCTGCTCGTGCCAAGCTACCAAGGGGGTGAGCAGGGGTTATTTTAGGAGTGTACCCCCTTTCCCTGACTAGAGGCGAGGGTCCCTATTTGTCACAAGTGCATACCTGTGCCAACTAGAGACCCCCAAGTCTAACAATCATTAAAAAGTTCATCTGCTGCTTGCTCCCGCAACCAGTCTTCAGCCATCTGTAAGTCTACAATGTTTCTGTATACTCCAGCTATGCTATTCGTTTGCATACTACCTCACCCAGTAGCCACCAATCTGTAGTATGTACGTGTAAACTTTGGCCGAAAGCTTACCTGGCTCCCTGAACGCCCTTTGGCACCCAAGATTCCAGCAGCTATCCCCGTAGTCTTCCACAACAATCACGCTTCATCCTGGTTGCAGGGGGCTCCGCGTTGTATTTTCAATACTCCTCCACAATGCCGGCAGACACGGTGCCATAAATATATATATTTATCAAAACAATACCCTTTAAGTCATAGAGGCACGCATAAATTATGCACAAAAAAAGCAGAGAACTCTGGGTAGTTCTCAAGTTTAGGTGAAAAGCAGCTCCTGTATAGAGGACTCTCAACACCAGCGACACTCTAGATCTGCTCACCTCAAATGTTTGCATTTCTATCAAAGTCTTTAAGCATAGGATTAGCACAGTGCCATCCATGCCAAGATAGAAAGGGACAAAGTCTTTTGCCATTTCTACAGCAAAGTTTTTAAGCATAGAACTAGCACAGTGCTGTCCACGCCGAGCTATAAAATGACAAAAGCCATTTACCACTCCAGGAACAATATTACAGCTCTGAATTGGTAAAATACCAACCAAGCCAACCTGAAATGAGTTAAAGCACCCCCTGACACAGTGTTTCACTTTATTTAGAGCTGGAGAGGTATAGCTTTGTCCAGACAGAAGGGAGCACCCAGTATAAGTCAAAACAATACCCTTTCAGGCATAGAGTGACGCATAAACTATGCAAAAAAGAAGCACAGAACTCTGAAGGCTGAAATGTCATCGAAGGCCATGCCCCCTTTCTCCACCACCCTGGAAAAGTGACCACTCATTTAAAAAAACATAGAAATTCATAAAAAAAAAAAAGGTTACAGGGACGTATATTTAGGAAATAGAATTTGAAAAACCTTAGAAATTCACTTAAAAAACCAAAGGTTAAAGAGGCATTATAAATAGGAAAATAAATTTTTTTAAACGTAGAAATTCACTGAAAAAAAGCAAAGGTTACAGGGACGTTATAGGTAGGCTCAGATTTTACTGGTACAAAGACCTTCAGCAGTTATAGTTACCTGAGCTAACTATAACTGATGCCCCTGAAATGCACTGCTTATGGCCTCACATATTACATCAATCATGACATGGTCAGGGACATCACTGATGACATCTCAAATGACATCACTGATGACATCATCCACAGGACCACTCACACAGCCATTCACATGCCCATGCAACCTCACATACACCCACTCCTACCCCCACACAACCAATGACAAACCCATTCACAGAGTCATACTAGTACTCACACACCCACTTACTGATTCATATAGTCACTCACTTAACCATTAGCTCACCCATACAGCTGTTATGTTCCATATAGGTACCTTAATATAGGCCCGGGTAATATCATACACCTTCACCTACATTACCTCCCCTGCGCTACACAGTAACGAGCCTTTTAGGATTGAACCTTTACCCAGTTCTAGTCCTGGGCGCAGAGGGAGGGTTTTTTCCCTGAACAATAGCGTCCTATAACTTCATCAATAGACTCACACAGTATGAATGAATATTCATAAGGTTTCTTGGAAACTAGGCAGGTGCTACACCACCTGCATAATATCTACGTACAATGTTCATGCCATACGTCATCCTCAAATCCAACAATGGCTAATACAAGAAACAAGGGACAAAGGAGCCCTAGATACTTTCGGTATAAATACAGCACATCTTACTAGTGTTAGCTAGAGGAGACCGAGACTTATCAGCCAACACACTGACTAGAGACACTGAGGCTCCTGCATGCAGATGCTCCAGCTGACAGTGGTGTAACACATCCCTCGCAGGGTGTCCAATCCGAGACCAGGATGGGGTCCCACACTCCCTCACTCTAGGTAATGGGGTTAGACTAAAACCTAGAGGGATTCTTGGCTTCACACCTACTCACATGCTAGGTACACCTAGGTACATCTAGACAGGCATCGTAGGAGTACGCGCTTTCTTTTTACCATGCATTTTATATTCATGTATGTATTCATGATTATTGCAAGATGGTGGAATTGTACTATGCTTTTATATTCACTGTACTGCTAATCATATATATCTGCTACTGTCTAACAGTTGTTGCAGCACATCTATTTTACACTAGAAGAACAATTGTGTAATAAATTCTTATTGTAACACACCCTACTGTTTCTTCCATATAACTCACTGAGACCGAATACGTGAGCACGAGTGACTGAGTGAAAGGTAGTACATTGTTTCCACGATTCTGAGGGATCAGGTTTGTCATGTTCTAAGGTTGCCAGAAGTTATTCTCTCCCCGATAAAAGGAGATTCTAGTGGCACTGTGAGCTAGCTAATGCAAACAGGTTAACATTCTCGGTGGGGTTGCTCGGAATCAGTCTGCCACCAAACCCACAGTTTATGTTATCCGAACACGCAAATTCTGTATAGGATATATTGAAACTACATGACACAGCTACCTTTGTACCCACTCCCTCACCAATGCAGCCACTCACACATCCAGCTATACAGACACAAATACTAACACCCCCACTGATACACTCATACAACGCTCACACACTGAGTCAGTTACTTGGTGGAGAGGTGTGGCTCACTAGTTAGAGGCGGCAGACCCGTAAGCAGAGAATCGGCCAGGGACCAGGGTTCAATTCCCGACGCGGCAGGGTCGTGGACCAGGGTCAAAACGGACTCGATAATTCTCGCCTCGGTACCTACTCTAACCAGGAACACACTCGGTAACTCTGGGCATTAAGCTTGCCTCATCTCTACAATGGCCCCCCACAGACGCCGGGGATACCTGGTTTCACCTTGGAGATACCCAGAAAGGGACCATCTCACAGGGATAGCCAGGACGGGTTCCCCAGCGGTCTACAGCGCCAGGACGCCCTGTTGCTGGGGTAGCTGTGCGCTTTACAAGTCTACAACATTAACATTACCCATACAGCTAATCACACATCCACTCACTTACCCATACACCACATATGCCCCCACTCACTCACCCATACAGCCATTCACACACCCCATCACTCATCTACACAGCCTCTCACATACCCATTTAATCACCCATGCACAACTGACACACCCACTCATTTACCCACACAGTCACTCACTCACTCACCCATACAGCCACTCACTCAGCCACTCACTCATACAGCCACTTACACACCCATAGAGCCACTCAGACATCTACTCACACACAGTCACACTCATATATATATGTGTAACAAATAGTATTACTCTTTAGTAGTTCACAAACTATACTCATGTACGTTTTGTATTATCTTGGTATATATCTTTAACACTCAGAAACTTTTAAAAAACACTCACACTCACTGGATGATTTAATCAGTGATGTCATTTGGGACTGCTGAATTTCACTGGTTTTGTATGAGTGAAATGTGAGCCTAAATGTAACATCCATGTAACCTTTGATTTTTTCAGTGAATATATATATATATATATATATATACACACACACACACAAACCTTTATACATACCTTCTAGACGTGGTAAATGCATGTGTGTGGTAAGAATTTGCATGGTAACAAAATGCATGGTAAAGGCATGCACTTTAATTTCTGTGTTGTAAAGGCTGTTTCCAACACAGCCCAGCAAGGTGGCTCGCTGTGCTACATGATTTGTTAATATATATTCCCCTTACTTCAAGAGAGTACTTTGAAATTTCTAGCAGCAACTAGCGGTAGCTAGCATGATATCTAGGGAATATAAATCAGTGGAGGCGACTGATGCATTTGTTCGTAGATGCTAGTGTGTGTGGGATGATCAGCAAAACAACACATAGACCGGCTACATTTTATTGTCTCTATCTAGATTTGTTTACATGTTGTTTATGGTTTGTGCCTTTCAGCATTCCCTCTCCAGTCATATAAGTACTAGCTGCTCTGATAACTGTGGTTCTCAGCGTCTTGTTTTGTCTTGACAAAATCTGTCTATGTTTTTATCAGGCATGATTTCTTATGCTCTTCAATACGCTTTAGGTGCGTTGTGTATGTAAAGGCCCAGGTTACGTGCTTTGTAATAACAATCACATGAACTAAAATGATAAAGTGCGGGGGGCCTGTCTGAGGCGTGGTTATTTCATGAATATTCAATAGTATGATAATGAAGAGGGTGACGTACTTGATACAGCCAGGATGGCTATCAGGAGGAGCCCATGAGCCGGTACTTCATATGCACGACAAAGCCCCCGTCCTCCCCACGCCCGGCCTCTGGGCAGCTTGCTGAGGTACATTGAACGCCCGTCTGCACAGATAAATGACCGCACTTCAATGCTTAATGGAATTCTGCCTTTTGCAGCTTCAAGACCACAAGGACACCCTCTATATGAATGTCTGACCCCAGTGGGTCTGAGTCACGCAGGCCCTTTTGTTCACGCCTGCAGGGTTTGACGGTATTTTAGATCTCACCCCGCCTCAGCATGTGAAGAGTCACGAGCCAGCCTCTGCTTGACCTTGCACGGTGTTGCTCCGAGAGGATAACATTCTTTACGCATCACATTACCGCACACACAGCATTTCTGTTTTTCCATCTGAAAGAAAAGGTGCCCTGTTAGAAATGTATTCAGTGCGGCAGGCAGAGCAGGTTGGCAGATTTATCAGAGGTACGCCTATGCTGCTGCAGAGACATTAGGGCTGAAGAGTTATGCGAAATATCTGTACTGTTAGTGCTCGCCAAGGATGCCAAGGCTATATTTTTATACAAATAAAATGCCATTGATTGTATTCTATTGTGATTTCGTGGATAGGGCTGAGCTCTTCTTACTGACTGATTGTTTAGACCACTGAATTTGCTTTCTCCCACAACGTGTTTCCGGTGGTTCTTTGAATTTTTATGTATTTATTGGTTTATGGTATTTTAATACGAGCCTAGGATATTGGATTATTGTTGATGAGGGTGTTAACCCTTCTCAAGCAACAATCACAATCCCTGTCAGGGTGAACCCCACACATTTCACTAAAGAAAAATCCCCCTCCTAATTTAGAAAAATAGACTAACCTCTAATAAATAAAATGAGACCAGAATGACAAAGCACAAAGCGCCACTCGCGGTTACCTGATCTTGCTACACTAAGGGAAAGTCACAAGTTCAGAGCAACTGCGATGGAGCACAAGCCAGATACAGGGACGAGGTTAGTTGAGGCTGAAAAAGTGAACTTCCCAAAGTCCAGCGCAAAGAGTCCAGTTTGCGGTGGGGGAGTAGGGAGAGCATTGTGGATGGTCATCACTCTAGCATAAAGATTCTGTTGGGCCTCACGGATGGTTGTCGCTGAAGCTTCGCGTTTACGGTCACCAGAGTTGCCTCTTTGGCGTATTGTCTAGGGTGGTTGGTCCTGGTCCACCGGAGGTCTAAATGTACAAAACTTTTATAAGTCCCAACTTTTCAGGTATGTTAAAAGTCCAGTTAGACACAGCCAAAGTCAGCAGGACCTAAGGATGAGCATTTGTGCGTTCATGTCTCACTCCAGCAAAGGCAACTGGTACCATCCAGTCCAGGTCCATTTGCTCCTGTCAGCTGGACACTTCAAGAAAAATATCTGTTGCAGCTTGGTGGGTCTTTGTAGCCATACAGGCAGTCAGCTAACTGACACAAAGGGCCAGATGTACAAAGTATATTTTCAGTCGGAAAGACCTGATTCAACCGGAAATATGATTTTTTTTTTATTTTTTATTTCTTTTTATTGGTTCATTTCAAACAGTAGCATCATCAGCAATGTCACATAGATTCACAATGCATCGGCAATACATCTTTTGTTTCAACAGAAGCATATTCATCATAGAGATATATATCATCAAAACATGGCATTAAGTTAGTGAAACCCTCGGAGGCCAGTTAGAACACGCTCTGCGTTTAGAGTCTACATCATCACAGACATCATTAAATGGAACATGTGAGGTCAGTCTCCCAATACTCTATATGACACACATTCTAGTTGCCTGTCACCATTGGGGAGTGACTGATACCAGAATCACAACCACCTCCCATCTCTGCGCTACAACAAGCCTCCCTTCCCATAACCATAGCTCCCCGCTTTCTAGTGTGTTGCCCCCCCTGCTTCCGGTTCCACTGCCTCCTGCGGATGTTCAAGCAGATAACAGGTCAAGGGGGCCCATATGTTCCGCGGCCTAGAGGCACTGGGCAATAGCTCCGAGTATGCATCAAGCCGCTCTCGGCATGTCACAAGATCAGTAATCCAGTCCTTAAATTTCGGGGCTCGGCCCCTACCCCATCGACAGGCCACCCTCCGCTTTGCCATCAAGAGCCCCAGTGCCACATATTTCCTATGTGCTGCCTGTATCGGTCTTACATAACCAAGCAACGGCACCAATGGTGTGGGTTCGATATGCGTATGTACCATATGAGTCAGCGCCTTGAAAACCTGTCGCCAATATTCATTCACCTCAGGGCATGTCCACGCCAAATGCAGAAAATCCGCTCCAGGGGTCCTACATCTGGCGCAGCAATCTGTCTCTCTCAACCGATATCTATACATCTTAACCGGCGTATAGTATAATCTATGTAGGTACTTATAGTGTATCATGCGGAGTCTGCTGCTGGCCGTCACTCTCTCAGTCTGCAGACAACAATACTCCCACTGCTCATCCGAAAGGGTCATGTTGAGCTCTGTGTCCCATCGCGCACAAGAGAGCGGATCAGCCATTCCCCTTTGGGTGTGTACTGTTCTGTAGATTAATGAGACTAGCCGTGTGGTTGTCTTGCACTTCAGCATTACATGCAGTGGGGCAAACGCCGGTGGTTCATTTGGGAAATTCGGAGTAATAGCTCGAATCCCCTGCCTCAGTCTTACATATAAGAAAAGATCAAGTGGGGTTTGTTGCGACCCTTGTAATATCTGCTCTGCGGAGTGAAACTTCCCTTCATGATACAAATCCCCCCACCTCTGTATATTCATACGCTCCCTGAACTTGTGAAACAGTGTCTCCTGCAGCAAAGGTAAATTCGGGTGATACGTGAGCGGTAATGAAGCCACATACTGCATGGAGGTCTGTAATATGCGCCCAATCCGGTGCCAAGCATTGATCTTGCAGGTGACCATAGTTGGTTTCTTATCCCTAGGTGCAACCGGTTCAAAGATCATTCCATCAATCGGTATCGGATGCGCAAGCCAGTGCTCCGCCGCCACCTGTGGCATATACCTGGGCTGCGCCACCCAGTACCAAGCGTAGTGGGCCTGCGCGCCGAGATAATATAATTCAAAGTTTGGCACCGCAAACCCTCCCTGCGAGTATGGCCTAGTAAGTACGTCCCATTGCAACCACGGTTGCCGACCTCCCCAGATCAATCGTGTCAGTTCCGACCTGAGTGTCGTAAAGAAATGTCTCCCCGGATAAAACGGAATATTTAGAAATAAGTAGAGTAATTGAGGCAGAACCACCATTTTTATCAAGGAGACCCGACCCGCCATGGACAGGGGGAGTGCGATCCATCGGGTCACACATTCTGCCATTCTCGTTATTGCAGTACCATAGTTCAATCTCATAAGCTGGTCTCAGTCTCTCGTCACTCGTATCCCCAAATAGCGCAGCTCCTCATCACACCACTCTAGGGGGTAGTCCAATGCAAATGTATGCGTTTCCTGCGTCAATGGAAATATACTAGATTTGTTCCAATTAATATGGATCCCTGATAATTTCCCAAACACTATAAACTCTCTCAGTATCGGATTCAAATTATCTTGGGGATTCTGGATAGCTAAGGTAATATCATCCGCGTACAGGGATACAAGGATCTGCCGCAGATTACAACGCAATGCCCTATCATTATGATGCTGTCGCACTTTCGCTGCCAATGGTTCCACTGCGATGGCGAAGAGCAGAGGAGAAAGTGGGCACCCCTGTCGGGTACCCCTCGTAATGGACAATGGTGGTGACGTATGTCCATTTATGAGTATCCTGGCTACTGGTAAGTTATACAGTAGTCTGATCCATGACAAAAAAAGGGGGGGGAAGCCCATTCGTAGCATTACTCCAAAGATATAATCCCACTCTACCGAATCGAATGCCTTAGTGGCATCTAAAAATACAGCTGCGAGAGGTAAGTCAGGCGAGACATTATTAAGAATCGCAAAAAGTGTCCGTAAGTTATGGGATGTTGCCCCTCCCGGTACAAAGCTGGACTGGTCCGGGAGTATCAAATTTTCAAGTAGCAGGCTCAGGCGAGTGGCAATCAGCTTAGCCAATATCTTGGCGTCACAGTTTAGGAGGGAGAGTGGCCTATAGGAATCACACTGCCGGGGCGATTTTGCCGGCTTCAGCAGTGATACTATAAGTGCTTCCCTCATGGACGCAGGAAGGGAGCCAACTTCCAGAGATTCCTCGTAGACTTCTCGCAGAACGGGGGCCATAATATCTATATACGTCTAATAAAATTCTATGGAGATACCATCCGTTCCAGTGGCTTTCCCGGATTGCATGCTCATAATAGCCTCCCGAACCTCATCTAGCTCAAATGGGACACATAAAAACTCTCGTTTCGCATCGCTAAGCCACCCCAGCGCTACATCCCCTAAAAAGCCATCCAGATCTAAATCATCCTGTCTGGTGGTGGTATACAATTGTCCGTAATGTCTCGTAAATGCACTAAGAATATTAGCCGTGTCCCGGTAAACCGCCCCTTCAAGTTCTTCAATCTCCAAAATATAATTTGAATAGCGGGGTTTCCTAACTGCGTTTGCCAACATCCTCCCTGGCCGTTCACCCTCTCCATAGCAGCGGGCCCTCCAGTATTTCCCCCTAAAGCGTGTCTCCCTCTCAGCTGTAGCCATATACTCCGTGAATGTGTCTCTGAAACGTGCCTGGACTTTAGTGGATGAAGTCAGAGCCATCTCCTCCTCCATCAGTTTCAGCTCCCTCTCCAATCTATGTAGTGTGTTAGTTATATCCTTTAGCACCCCGAACCCCTTGGACATGCAGAACCCCGCATTGTTACTTTAAACGCCTCCCAAATAATTTCCACGCTATCCACTGAGCCTTTATTGCGGCCAAAGAACTCCCGTACCTCCTCCAGCAGCTCCTCGTGGAAGACCGCATCAAGCAGCATGGTAGCCTGCAACCGCCAGCTACCTCGCGGCACCCCCAAGTCTGCCGAGGACAACGTGAGCCGAACTGGACCATGATCAGAGTATGTTCTGGCCATATGTTGCACCTGTGAGAGCGCGGGGCCCAGCCCCCTAGACACTAACCAGTAATCAAGCCTCGCCCAGGTGGCTGCTTGCGCCGTGTAGTGTGTGCCCTCTTGCGAGCTCCGCTGTACGTGTCTCCAAGCATCTATTAACTGGTATGCATCAATAGTGTCCCTGAGAACCCCAATGTGTTGGGAGCCCACCTCAAATATCTTGGCCCACAGCGCAGTAAAGAACGCCGGATCATCGACATTAGGCCCATAGCAAAAGGCCAAAGTAACTGACACCGATCCCAGCCGCCCCCGTGCTATGTAACAACGTCCCTGTACATCCCCTGCTGAACCCATCAGATGAAAGGGCACCTGTCTCTTTATAAGGATAGCCGTCCCGCGTGCATAGGAAGAGTAGGAGGAGAAAATCCTGTGTTCTGCCCATCTGTTTGCAAACCCACCAGATTTCTGGGGAGTAAAATGTGTCTACTGTAGCATGGCAATGTGTGTGTGATGCCTGTCCAGATAGGCTAGCAATTGTCGCCTCTTCCGTGCATCCCCCAGCCCCCGAACATTCCATGTGACAATATTCAAACTTCTAGCATCACAATCCGCCTTACTGCCGTCCACCAACCATGCCCCGATGCACTGTTCCAGCATTGTAGTGTATCCAACCTCCTACAGTATCACATAGGACAATAGACAATCTGTGACGCTCAACTTCGAACTTGGTCCAACTCACCCCCAGCCCATTTCCATTAGCTCCCTTCTGAGAGATAGACATATTGAAACCAGCAAACTTCCCATTAGACCCCACCCTATCCCACTGAAGCAGCCCCAACTTGCCAGCGATATAGTCCCTCCCTGCCCTCCCCAATCCCAACATGTCCATTGTACATGCTACAACACCCACATAGGATGTGCAGCGAACCGCCCCGGGGTGATACCCGCTGGGGGCTTCAACTAGGTAGCCGCACAGTCACCTCTCGCCCCCAAAAAGAAAGCCTCCCCCAAAGGAAACATTCAGGCCCCAGGGGCCACAGGGGGCCCGGTGATCAAAATCATTCGCTCAAATAGGTCAACAGGCAGCCATAGTACTTAGCCTCAGTCCCGTCTCCTGCCGCAGCAAAAGTAGTATACATCAGGTCTCGAGAATGTCCCCTCCGGGTCCGCTTGCAGCAGCTCCCAGGGAGTCCTCCGCCGCTCCCTCCGACACCAACCGCCGCGCTGCCGGCCCTCCTGCACCATTACGATTCGCTCTTTTCATTTGCTTAAGGAATTCTTTCACTTGGTTCGGCGCAGTGAAGAAATGTTGTTTTCCCTGATGTGTCACTCTGAGGCATGACGGGTATAACAACGCATAGTCAATTTGCGCCTTCCGTAATTTAGCCTTGACCTCCATAAATTTACGCCTCTCCTCTTGAACCAAAGGCGTAAAGGCAGGAGAGATTGAAAAGGTATTCCCATCATATGTGAGAGACTGTTTTCCTCTGGAGGCGCGCAAAGCCACATCGCGGTCACTATAGTTTAAGAGTCTTGCAATGATCGGACATGGATTGCCTCCCGGTGGCAGCCGTGGGCCCAGTGCTCTATGGGCACGTTCTACAATAAACTGGCTGGAGAATGCTTCCATGCCTACAGAGGATAATAGCAACTTCTCTATATATCCCTCCATTCTCCCAACATTGGTTGATTCCGGAATTCCCAGTACGCGTATATTGTTGCGCCGACTGCGCGCTTCCAAGTCCTCATTCTTTGCAGCAATTACCCGCAGCAGATTATCCATCCGGGCAAGCCGCGTGGTATAGCTGGAGGTCGCATCTTCCATTTCTGATATACGCTGTTCTGCTTCCGTTAATCGTTCCTCATGCCCCTCGAGCTTGTGGACTATAGCATCCATTCTGGTCGACATGTGGTCTACCTTCTCAACCACAGTGGCAAAGCCCTGCCGGATTTCCTGTAGAATGCTCTGGACGTCGGTATCTGGTGCCACAGCTCCTTCCTGGGCCACATTCCGTCCCTCTTGTAGCAGACCTGTTTGGTGGGCCTGCGTCCCACGTCGCACTGCAGTTTCGGCTGCCTGGCATCCGTCTTGCCATTCTGTCTCTGAAGCAGTTATACAACAAATCCCCGCCTCACCGTTCGCCAGGCCTCACTCCTATCTCCTGGCCTGCAGCCTCTCCTCGCCGCATATGAAGCTCACCAGTCCCGGCAACACTTTCCTATCGACGTACCCAATATTAACGAAGTCTGCAAGTTCTCCTGACTATCCGCTCTGGTACACCCACTATGCACATCAACCGCAGAGCATCACCTCAGATCTCCACTCCGCTTAGTTGATCCTGCTCCAATCAGGCCCATATGCAGTTCAACTGCCACCACAATGCAGTCGCCGCCCGATGAAAAAGCCAAGTCATGCTCCCAACTGTACTGCCCCAGAGGATGTGGTAATCCGAATCACAGATTGCCCCCTCAGCTGCCAACAGATCTTGTCCCTATTGTAAATGAGGCAGTGTCTCCAGCAATGCGTATTTCACCAGTCTCGCGGATGGGAGAAGCCTGTCTTGGCCGGGAATCACCGCAGACATTCAACAGTGCCACCTCGTCAGAGGTTTTTCATTTCCGGGCCGCTCCCGGTGCTCAGCACTGCTCCGCGTCGGTATGCGACAATGCAGCAGGGGGTGTGGGGGGGGTCGATGCGGCCACTTCTCTGCCCCACACGTCCTCCGATCCCCACACCACGTCTGCCGCACACCGGGCGGATCTTCCGCCTGCCGTCACTCACCACCTCAGCTCCCGGGCATACCAGCGACGCTGTCTCCGCTCCGCAGGCCCAGCACAGAGCCACCGCCAGGGCACGGAACACCGGCGATCTCCTCTGCTTCAGGCACGGCCTTTCACTTCTTTTGCGCACTACATCCAGGCCGCCCCCCGAGGCCTAACGACTCGTGCTCAGCCGTGGCCTCAGGTGCACCTGTCGGCCGCCCGCACATCTCGCAGCGCTCTCCCGCTGCGTCCCGGCCACTCTTTCCAGCCGCCTAGTTTCGGATCCCTCGGCGCGATTTTCGCCAGATTCGCATCGAGGCTGCCTATGAGATTCCTGCAGCCGTTGGGATAAGCTTACACTGCCGCCACTTCATTTGAGCAGGATTATTAGAGGATTAAGGTACCGGGCTGTGGGAGCCTCACTGCAGTGCGGCCATTCCGTGTGCGCGCCACCTAGCGCCCCCGATTCAACCCGAAATATGCCTTTTCTAATGTACAAAATGGAAAATGCAATTCTGTAACTTGTTACCGAATTGCAATTTGCTTTTATGATTCGGTATTTGGAAAGGGCTCAATGGGTATGGCATGTGTTACTGTTTTGCATCTGAATTCTGGTTGCAAAACAGTAATACTTTACCAACATTTTAAAAGTGATGGTAAACCATTCACAAATGGGAAGGAGGTCCCCTTTCGACCCATTCCACTTTGAGAATGTTGAAAAAAATGTTTTAAAGTACATTCAATGGTCCTACGGACCTCTGCCTACTTTTAAAAAACTGAAACTTCAAAGTTAAATTTTTTTCTCTTTATACACATCACATTTTCCTTTAAGGAAAATGGGCTGCTTTTAGAAAAAAAATTGCTTTACTAAAAAGCAATCAAAGACATGGTGGTCTGTTGACCTCAGCAGACCACCATCCCTTTAATGGCTGCAATATTCAATGAATTTACCATTGAAGAAAGTTGAGCTAATACCTGACATGACGTATGTGGGTAAATCAAAAAGTTCATGTCACCTCAGGCCACGCCCCCTTCCTTCACCATTGTGCAAACGTGCCACGTGGCGAGTTGTAAGTTGGGAAATTAATTCTCTTTCAATACTGAGGGTCCCTGAGGGCCAACTAGCCTAACAGGTTTCTCCAGTATGCACCAGGGAGCTGCATTGTTCAGAGGCCACGCCCCTTTTTACACCTCTCTGCAACGCAGTTCTGTGGTGCTTACTGGAGGTACCTAGTGGGCTAGTTTGACCCTAGGAACCCTTAGTATTCAAGGGGACTTAATCTCTCAACTTAGAATGGCCACAGGGTGCGTTTACACAGTGGTGAAGGGAGGGGACGGGGCCTGAGGTGACGTGTGCAAACACGCCCTGTGGCGTGTTTTAAGTTGGGGAAATAATTCCCCTTCAATCCTGGGAGACCCGGGGGGGCTAACTAGCCCACCAGGTGCTTCCAGTAAGCGCCACTGCGCTGCGTTGCATAGATGTGGTCCAGGCCGTGCCACTTTTTACACCTCTCTGCAACACAGCTCTGTGGCGCTTACTGGCAGTACCTAGTGGGCTAGTTGGACCCTAGGGACCCTCAGGATCCAAGGGGACCTAATCTCCCAACTTAAAACTGCCACAGGTCACGTTTACACAGTGGTGAAGAGAGGGGCAGGGCCTGAGGTGACGTGTGCAAACACGCCCTGTGGCGCGTTTTAAGTTGGGGAAATAATTCCCCTTCAATCCTGAGGGACCCTGGGGGCCAACTAGCCCACCAGGTGCTTCCAGTGAGCGCCACTGCGCTGCGTTGCAGAGAGGTGGTCTAGGCCATGCCCCTTTTTACACGTCTCTGTAACGCAGCTCTGTTGCCCTTACTGGAGGTACCTAGTGGGCTAGTTGGACCCCAGGGACCCTCAGGATTCAAGGGGACTTTATCCCCCAACTTAAAACATCCACAGGGCGTGTTTGCACAAATGTCACCTCAGGCTCCCCCCTCTCCCTTCACCAGTGTGCAAACGCACCCCGTGGCACGTTTTAAGAGGTAGTTTTAATCCCCCTGTCCTATTATGTACTAGGGGCTTACAGAGGAGGTCATGCTAATCACAGGGGTACCCCAACGCATAGTGTTCCCTAGTGTATGTAGATGTTTTCACTGTATTCTAAGTGTCTTTTAGCATATCAGTGGCTCTAGGCCTGGTTAGTCAGAGTCAGTTAACACCAGTATCCATCTGAAAAAGTTGTGGACACAGGATGATTTTTTTCTAACAAGGCCTCTTTCTGCTCCTCTGTTGGTTCTTTCTGTACATGTCTTGATTCTTCCTGCACTTTTCTTCATCTTTGCTTCTTTCTGCATTTCTGTTTTTTCTTTCTGTGCGTTTTTTCTTCGTTCGTCACATGTCCTACCTCTGTAGGCATAGTTAGAAACTAGCATTTAAAAAACCTTTGAAATTCACTGAAAAAACCATAGGTTTCAGTTACATTAAAGTTAGAAATTAGCATTTAAAAAACCTTTGAAATACACTGAAATAAACATAGGTTTCAGGCACGTTATAGTTAGGAATTAGCATTTAAAAAACCTTTGAAATTCACTGAAGAAACCATAGGTTTCAGGCACGTTAGAGTTAGGAATTAGCATTTAAAAAACCTTAGAAATTCACTGAAAAAACCATAGGTTTTCAGAGGCGTTATAGTTAGTTGGACATTTCCCTCGTACAAAACCTGTGAAATTCCCACGTTATAGTTAGTTCAGCTAACTATTACTCGCGCGCCGACAATGAACTGCTGATGACTTCACATATTACATCACTCATGACATGGTCAGTGACATCACTCATGACATCACTGATGACATCTCAAATGACAACACTGATGACATCACTGATGACATCATCCTTGTGATAGAGTGGCAGACCTCCTCTCACCCTAATATAACCTTTGATACACACACTCAAAAATAGAAACTAACATTTTCAAAACAATGGACATACCAATACCAGTTACAACAACCTATTCAGTAATTCCAAGATCTACATACACATCCACTCATTCACCAACAGTCCTATACAGTCACTCATACATGTACTCACTCATCAGATGTACACATACACCTATACATCCTGTTACACACCGCCACTCATCCATAGAGTTACTGACACAGATAGTCGCTCATGCTAATAAAGAATCAAACATCCATTTACTTGCATATACAGTTATACACACACCAGCACACTTACTGCTCCAGAAACTTACACATACTTACTCTTTTAAACAATCACTTATAGAAACACCTACTTATTTGTACAGGAACTCTTCCAATCTCTCACTCTCACATACACTCACTTATATACACCAATACTCACATATACTAGTTTAAAATATATTTAGTTACTTATAAAGACACTATAGAGGCAGTCATTCACTCACTAATACACCCATACACACACTCATCCACCAATACAGTCCTACATTCATGCATCTATGCACTAAGTAATACCCTCCACTGAACCATACAGACACTCAGACACTCATACTGATACTCGAAAAAGCAAGCAATAACCCATATAGACACTCATGTAGCTACTCATCAACCCATGCAGTCACTTATACACAAAGTGAGAGACTGATACAGATATTTACATATTTAAACATTATTCATTAACCCATGTATTCACTAAGACACACTTAATCAGTCCTTTATACAATCAATTTTACAAAAAGCAATCGTCCATTTAGACACTTATATACCCATTTATTCTTCCATCGACCTTGAGATATACATATATAAAACATATGTAATTTTCAGAAAAACACACATTCACAGGATGATGTCATCGGTGATGTAATTTGAGATGTCATGAGTGATGTCAAATATCTCTTGTGTAGCCTAGTGGAATAATGTCTCTCATTATCATAGATTAGGTACTGCCTTCTCCTCTATGTATTTTCCTTCTGCTGATAGAGTTTTATATTGGTTACCCTTGATCGCCTTTCTGGGTGAGGTTCCTCATGAATCTCCCAGTTGTACTTCATCCGAAAATTTTAAACCACCTTGATTTTCTTTTTCTCTGCCATGAGTTCTAAACTTTGCTACTCCTTGTTTGGATTTATTATATTACATAATATTATTATCTCCTTTTTCTGAAAATTGTTTAACCGCTGTTAACTTGGTCTTCCTATTATATATTTCCCTCCTTCCCCTTCCTCCCTTTCCTCAGTATAGCTTCAAAATTGTTAAACAGCTTCTATTCTTTATGCTTTTTTTGATTCTTAGTTTACTGTTTTATCTAATTCTTGTAACTGTTTTTGGTTGCGTCATTATTCTGCCAAATAAAGCTGCTTTTCCTTTAAAAAAAAAGGGTAGAAAGAATAGCAATAAAAACCCTGTGCGTGACCAAGGAGGCCCTTTTAAAAACATATTTAATCAAGTCTCTTCAAATTGTACAAAATGATTGAGAGTACTGGTCTTGAAAGTACAGGAGGAGAAGTTGATGATAACTGCTGTGCCGGCTGGTTGCTCGTGCAAGTAGTGAGCACTGTTGCCATTGTGCTATTACATTGATTGTCCAATGATGGTGCGATGCCACACAATTAATGTGTCATTGCTTGAAAGGTGCAACAGGGCTTGCGTAAAAAGACCAGCTGTTGCCCCTGGTTCAAGGCTTAAAGTGCACTTAAGTGAAATCAAGATGCATGATAATTGTTGTGCGGACTGATTATTGCAGCAGGTATCCAATACTGGAGCGATGCAGCACAGTAAAAGTGCCAGTGCTTGAAAAGTGCAACAGGGCATGCGTGTAAAGCCCAACTGTGAGTCTTGGTTCAGTAAGTGCACTCAGGTGTAGTCGGGATGTATGTGCATTTTGAGAACACTCAAGTGAATCACGATGTTTTGGATCCCAATTTGAGCAGTTTCTCAGTGATGGCGGTGAACTTTGCCAGTCAGACTATTACCTGGCCACTCAAGTCTTGTAAGCAGAAAAGAAGCCTTCTTTCCACCTACTGCAGCTGTGGTTTCTGCTTCTATTCAAAGTAGACAGGCAGTGATGCGCTGACAGGCTATCAGAGAGCCCTGGCAGCATGGTCTGGAAGGCCTTTATGATGTAGCAACAGATGGTGGTGAGTTTTGTTATCTACTGTGGCTTTGCCATAGCAGTGAGTTATCAGTTTAAGAAACTAATATGAACAATAGTGGTTCTCTACCAGAGCCATACATGACAACACTTTAATGAACTTTCAAACTACATATGTAGAGTACATATTGTATGTGGAAACGCATGATATGCAACTTCTACATTCAAAACAGAGAACCATGAAGCACTATTTAGAACTTGGCTTCCTCTCCTTCCCTCACAGAATATTAGTCTAAACATAAGTAGGACAATACCTTCAAATGTACAGTGGAAACACATCCCAGCAGGTTATTGAGGGGGAAACAGAGAACTTAAAGTTGGCCAACATCAAGGTTACTGGATCAGCCAACTCAGAACAATGCATTGGCAATGGGTTGCCCCCAAAAGTAAGACCACAGACCTTTACATGTCTATTGAGGCTGTAAAAGAAAGACAATTGCCTCTTCTCTCTCATCTGTAAAATATAATCCCATAACTGGACCAGGACGCCTGGTTGTCCAGACTTAACATTCCTGGTGGTGGGGGGGCGTGGTCTGGCCACGTACGAAGATGGCCGCATAACTGTGAGTCTCTGCTCTGGGTCGGCACTCAAATGGATTGAACATCTATTTGCAGGTGTCTAAGGATGTTATTTTGGCATTTCTGAGTAATCGGAACATTGAAGCTGTTAGCTGTGAAAATTCCGTCCCGCTAGACCATCTCTAACTGGCTTTTCTGAGGTGTGGATACATTTTGGCTTGCCGAGCCTAGCAGCATCCTAGGATCCCTGGTGCTTGCGTAACCTGAACTCTCGATGACCTCACTGCTAATTGGGCTGTGATTCCAAAGACACCTGCTGGAGGAAACATTCCCGGTCAAAAAAAAAATTTGTTTATGAGGTAAACCGGCCCTTTTTATAATCATCTATAACTGAAGTGTTGTATTCTGAGGAAAAAACCACGTCACAATTCCCTTTTATTATACAAGACTGTTAATACATTTTTAAGCAATACTGCTCCTCTCATTTTATTAAGTTGCCTTTTTAAGCATTTTTCCACAGTTCCTTTTCAAGCAAGAAACATTGTTTCAATACACTTCTGCCAGGCCCAGCAGTAATTTATGTTCTCTGGGTTAAGGTTAAGCTTTTTTCAACTGCTTCAGTGAAATAAGAAACATTGCTTCAACACAGGGCTGCCGGGCCCAGTAATAATCTATGTTCCCTGGAGCATGTGTGACTTGTATTCCTGCTGACTACTCTGCTAAAAGGACTAAGAATGGAACAATGTGAACCTGGGTATAAGAAACAATCTTTATTTATGAAAAAAGGCAGCTTTACTTTTTGCTAAAGTAATCGGTGACCAGACATGTGTTAAAAAAGGAAGTGAGTTGATAGCACATTTACTCACTGCTTACCTGCTAATTGGGCTACAAGTGTTGCAGGCGTCAGTCCGGATGTAATATTCCCGGTCTCATATTTTATATATGATGAATGACGACACCACTTGAGGCTTAACATAATCAAAGTGCAGAACTGCGCAATCTGCATTTTTTCTCTCACATGAGGATTGTTACTGAACGAAAGTGAGGGTAATCATTGTTGCAGTGATTTTTCCAGCATTCCTTGAAAGGTTTAATGCTGTCTGCATGTACATCAATATGCATCAATGCTATTCATATAGCGCAAACTCCTCATTTCTTTTTCTCCTCACAACTTAAGTCTTTACAATATTCCATTTAGACATATGTCTATCAGCTTAAGAGCTCATTTTTGTTGGTCATGCTTTTCATGCTCTACTACAATATTCAAATGATATCATCAATATTTATACGCAACCTATTTTCATTAAAATACGGAGATTTTTCAGCTGCAGGCTTACTGGTTGCTTACTCTACTAATCTACATAAAACTGCTGCGATATTTTCCTCAATGCTTTTTGACTCCAATAGCACTTCATTATATCTTGCTTTGTGGAATCTGGCTCATATGTCATTTAAGTGCCAATTCGTTTAATATTCTGATAATTATTTATTTCTTCACAACTGAAGATTACTCATCTGGGTGCCTTACATTCGCTCTACTTGAAGGGTTGTTTGTCTGCAGTTTTAAATATTCCCCGACATTTGAAGTTAGAAGTGAATGTCTAATAACAAGAGTGGAAACAAACCTTCTCATTCACTTTTATTTGCTGATGTATTAAAACAACCACGCAAGATGTCTAGGAAAAACTCCACTGCATCAACTTCTAATAAGGCACATAATACTTCCTCGGCGGTATCCAATGCTGCCATGGATCGTCTTTTCCAAGAAATTTCAACAATCAGCTGTCGGCTAACAGACATGGATATAAACATTTCATCTCTTAACTCAGAAACTAAATCAATACGAGCTGACATAGCACTATTCCATGCTAAAACGGAGGGTCTTGATCAACGTTTGACAATTGTTGAAAATAAAATCGCTTCAACGCAGTCTAGAGATGAAGAACTTCTTTTTCTGCGTAGTAAGTTAGTGGATTTAGAAGACCGCAGCAGAAGAGACAATATTCGTTTTTTTGGATTTCCAGAAAAAATTGAAGGCCAGAATACCAGAGCCTTTTTGTGTGATGTACTCCCTAAATTAGTTGACATTCAGTTCGATTCACTGCTTGAGATCCAGAGAGCACATCGATTAGGTCCTCCACGGCACGGTAAAGACACGCGTCCAATACCTCTTATTGCTTGTTTCCTAAGGCATGAGCAAGTTTGACAACTACTGATAGCAGCACGTACTCAGGGTTCCTACTCTTATGACGGTTATGAAATACGATTGGCAGCTGATTTTTCCCGTGACACCAATGAAAGAAGGAAAGCGTTTCTCTCCATGAGACCTCAATTGAGGAAATTGGACATTAAGTATGGGTTGTTTGATCCAGCACGCTTTCGAGTCTCTAAGAGTGGGGACACCAGAGACTTCTACAATTCAGATGACTTACAACATTTTTTGGTTGACATGACATCTCAAGACTTGGACACGCAGTCTGCTCCTACCCCAGCTCCTTCTCGGAATTCTAAAGCTATTCCCACATCTGTGGATGACATGTGTCACAATCTACAAGAATCCCGTCAAAGAGGCAGAGAATTTGAACGGTCTATTCGCAGTCAAGATGATACTTCTTCCGCCTTAAATACTGTCTCCACCTTAACTCAGGAACAACGTCGAGATAAGTCCCGTTCTCCTCTAAACTCTGCCTTTAATGAGAAATAATTTTGATGTCATGGCTCCTATATGACTTATTAAGCCATAGGTTGCAGCTACTTTTGCTTATGTCTCTCTAATTGACAGATATAGATGAACTCTGTGTTGTTTTACTGGTTAAATTCTCTTGTCCTTTTGGAATGTTCTATTTATTTTCCTGTATTCATGAATAGATAGTCACAACTCTGTAGCATTTTACATATATTAGTCATCAAATTGTCTCAGTATTAACTTTTCATGCTTATCTTTTATTAGGGCTATTATTTAGGTTATGGATTTTGATTATTCACTACTAATATATTTCTTTATGATGTCCTTTATAGGTTATTAGTGCATGATCACTTGCAATATAGTTATTTTATCTATGATGTTGACTATTTGACCTATTCTTAGATATTTATATATTTCAAATCCTATATCTTTATCAATATTTAGTTTACTATGACTTAAATCTTCATATATATTTCCAAAATGTTATATTATAAATGTTATGCTCTCTTAATATGCTATCCTTTAAAGGGCAGATTTTATATCCCTTCATATTCCTCACCAGCTTAGTTCATATTTTCTATATTTACTTTATTTTATTCTTTCAGGGTTTTTTTTTTCTAGCTTCTCATATCAATGTTATTGGCCACTTTCAAGTGCTTTTTTTCTTCTTTTTTCTCTCTTTAAATGTCCTAGCCCTGGATTTTCCTAATTAATGGAGTTCCGGCCCAGAGCGGTGCTCTAGTGCACCCAGACCCGCGGTTAAAAGTCTGTTGTTATTCTATTATACTCTTTCTATTATTCTTTTGTAGTCTATAAATCTTTCTTTATTTGCTTTCTATACTTTATCTTTATTTATCTTTCTTATTGGTGGGTTTTTTCCTTTCCTCTTCTATACCCATTTCCATCACATCTTTTTGCAAGTCTTTTTTTTTGTGTGTTTTTTTTAAATTTTATTTATTTATTTTTATTTCTATCATGGTCCTTGCTCATGATTTATGTGCTATATCCTGGAATGTCAATGGATTAACACACTATATCAAACGGAAGAAGGTTCTTTCCTATTTACAATCTAAAAAGGTGGATGTGGCTCTTCTTCAAGAGACTCATCTTAATACACTCGAGTCTGAAAAACTTATCCACAGTAGTATCAGCAATGGGACTTCTTCAGAAGCAGGCCCTACTCGAAAAGCTGGGGTAGCAATCCTTATCAGAAAAACATTACCAGTTCGAGTACTTAAAACATGGGAAGACTCACAAGGCAGATACGTCTTTGCAAAAATGTGCATTGGTAATATTCATATATGTGTGGGTTCAGTTTATGCTCCTACTGGTGCTAAAAAAGATTTCTTTCTACGTTTGAATAGTTTGCTGTCGGAGATTGATGCCTCACAATACATCATCAGAGGCGATTGGAACCTGGTGAGAGATCCAGTTTTGGACAAAACTGGACCTCTTGATAAGAATAATGCAGCGGACAGAGCCCTTATGAATGATATCATTGCAGACAACGGCCTTATAGATCATTGGCGCTTATCACACCCAACTAATTTTGAAAATACATTCACATCTCCCTCCCATGGCACCTTATCGAGATTGGAGTACTTTTTAATTTCTCAGAGAACGGTCCAATCGATCCAAGATTCTTGTATGTTGGAGGCATCCATCTCTGATCATTCTCCGGTCCTCTTGTGTCTACAGACTGGGACTCCCAAACCAGGTCGTAAACCCTGGAGAATGAACATCCAACGTCATAAAACACCCCTTGGTAAAAAACTATTGCAAGAACATCTTCATGATTATCTCACATTTAATCAAAATTCAGTGGATTCTCACAGGGTCATATGGACTGCTGCTAAAGCTGATATTCGTGGTAGACTTATGCGAGATGCAGCCCAGTTCAACAAACAAAATATTGCTAAACAAAATCAATTGGAACAGGACATTACCAATTTCACACGTTTATATACTGAAAGCCCTACTTTACAAAATCGAAAATTACTGGAACAATCACGCATGGCATTAAATTCTCTTTTCACCTCTAAGGCGGAATATGCCTTACAAAAAATGAAAGGGAGGCATTATGAACAGGGTGAAAAAGCGGGTAGACTTCTAGCAGCACAATTGAAGCAAAGAGAGGTTGCTATGGCTATCCCTGCTTTACAATCCTCTAAGGGTTCCATGTTAACATGTCCTCAGGATATTGCTAATGAATTTGCCACATACTATAAATCTTTATACACTCCAGACCCCCATATAGATCAGGGTAAAATGTTGTCTTTTTTAAATGGATTAGAATTACCATCTCTTTCTGATGAAGATAGATCCATACTGGATGAAGACATTAGTAAAGAAGAGATTTCTCACGCTATCCTTAAACTTCCTTATCACAAAGCACCAGGAGAGGATGGTTTTCCAGCAGAATTTTATCGCTGGTCCGGAGATAAAATTATAGACTGTTTGCATGCGGCATTTCAAGAAGCCGAACGTACTTCCACCTTAGGTTATATATCTAATAAAGCAGTAATAGAAGTTTTACCAAAACCAGGAAAAGATCCACTTCTTTGTAGCAGTTATCATCCCATTTCACTTCTTAACTGTGACATTACAATTTTAGCTAGTATTCTTGCTTCTCGTCTGCGCAGAGTTATTCCCTCTCTCATTCATAATACTTAGGTGGGCTTTGTGCCTGGTCGATCTTCCCGAAATCATTTACGCTCCCTAGCTCACACTCTGCATACTGCTAACTCTTCACAGGATGATGCTTTGGCATTATCAATAGACACCGAAAAGGCATTTGATAGAGTGGAGGGGGATTATTTATTCCTAATCTTAGAAAAATTTGGTTTGGGAGAACAATTTATTAGAAAGAATAAATTGTTATATGAACATCCCACTGCACTGGTCAATTGTGGAGGATTTACTTCCGATACCTTTTCTATACAGCGAGGCACCCGCCAGGGTTGCCCCCTCTCCCCGCTTTTATTTTTATTAGCCCTTGAACCTTTAGCGGCCGCTATTCGGCAATCTTCCAATGTGGTTTGTATTTCCTTACCGGTAGGTGAATCTAAACTGTATCTATATGCAGATGATATACTGCTCACTATTACTGATTTAAACAGATCTTTACCATCATTACTTCAAATTATAGAGGAATTTTCTTCTTTTTCTAGGTATAAAATAAATTGGGATAAGAGTGAAGCACTTCCCATTTCAGATGGCACCTCAAGGGATGTGATACAGGGATATCCATTTCATTGGCAACCTTCTCGGTTAAAATATTTAGGTATCTTGGTAAATAAGGAATTGGACGCCATGGTATCAGATAATTTAGGGCCTTTAATCATTCAGATGCAACGAGATTTTGATAAATGGAAAGCGCTGGGTCTGTCTTTATGGGGTAGAGTTCAAATGGTGAAGATGGTTACGTTACCGCGCGTTCTTTATATTCTTGGTATGCTTCCTCTTCATGTTCCCTTATCCACATTGCACCTTATAGATTCCAAAATGAAATCTTTCATATGGGGTTCTATTAAACCTCGTCTGGCTATACATAAATTAAATGCTCATCATTCCTATGGTGATCTCAGTCTTCCCTCCATTGAACATTATACCATTGCCTTGCATTTATCTCAGCTCTCATACATGCTCCAAGATAATTTAAATACACCACATTGGATCCATGTTGAGCGTCATCTTCTCAACAAATGGTCTTGCAGTTTTATATGGATCAGGTTCAAGCCGAATAGATCCACGTAACCCCCTATTGTCTGCAATGCGTAAGATATGGAAAGAGCGCATCGTATCTTGGGCAATAATTCTCGATTACATGTAAAGGCTCCTATATGGGACAACTCCAGAATACGCATTAAAGGTAGAAGCTTTCTATGGCCTCAATGGAAATCGGCAGGCATTCTCACACTAGACCAAATTGTCCATGACGGGGATCTTAAACCTCTATCACAGTTAATGGATGAATTCAACTTACCCCCCCTGCAGCATGCCAAATATGATCAACTTAGAAAATCTCTTCTCAAAGCTCTTGGTTCCACACCTTGGTCATTATCTATATCACCAATAGTGCTTTATTTACAAATTTGGGGCAAACAGAAAGATGTCGTTTCAGGTCTCTACAAAACAATTACATCTCAATTATTTTCACACCCATTATCCTGCGATCTCCGACATAAATGGCAAACACGTTTACAGACTTCTTTTTCAGATATGGAATGGATGAATATACTAGATGGTTTGGATAAGGGAGCTCGAGAAGCTCGTTTAAAGTTTTGCTTATTTAAAATTCTACATGACTGGCATTGGTCTCCGGTTAGATTATATAAGACAGGCTTGTTACCACATTCCAATTGTTGGAGATGTAATGCTTCTGGATGTAATATTGTTCATATTCTTTGTACGTGTCTATTGGTTAAACATTATTGGTCTTACATAGGTCAGACCTTACATAAGTCTATCTCACAGCTAATATTATATTACATGATTTCAGAAATGTTCCCACTCTTTCTAAACCACAATCTCGTTTCCTACATACCGCGCTTGCAACTGCTAAAATCCGTAAATTAAGACAATGGAAATCTTCCACTCCTCCATCTCAAGAGTCCTGGTTATCTGCTATGATTCAAAATGCTTCGCATGAAAGGATTATATATAATATTCAAGATCAACTAGAGTTATTTTCACAGATATGGAATCCTTTTTTACTTTCTTAATATGTTTGTATTTGTTATCATTTAGTTTTTAAAACTTGATTGTATATGCTTTTTCACTCTTTCCTTTATATATTGTTATATATATTTATTGTCCTAGATAGCATAATATTAAATATTGTTCTATATATGGATTTACTTTTTAATTTCTATCATATGATCCTTACCCTTATTACTTGTATTTGAGTTTTCTTGTTTTTGTTTAATGATTCTGAAATGCTAATAAAGAATTTCCACACAAAAAAAACATTCCTGGTGGCCTATTGGCATGCCTGAAAATTGTGTCCATTACAGCTACTTCCCATTCCTTGGAGGCTCTTTGAATATTTATCTTACAATTACTCTCTTTGTCTTCTTTTTGCTCTTGTTGCGACGTTAGTCACCACTTTGGGAGGATCTTCTGCCAAAATCCCTGCATAGTCTCCGAGGCAATCACAAATCACATAGGCACCCGAACCACATAGCAGGCTTTTCTTCAATCAGATTTTTGGATCGCAATTTTTTTGCAACCCGATTGCATGCTAAAATTATGAGGTACTCCCTGCAAGCAAGGTCCCAACCACCTCTAGCAGTTGGTCTTTCCTGCTCCATTTACCCTCCTCTTAATAGCAAAAACTGGAAAACGGAATCCTTCAAGTTAAAAGCTAGACAAAGAAACAGGCTCTGCAGTGCCTCTGTGGAACACTAAATTGAAAATATTTCAAGCATGGCCCCCGTGGGTGCTTGCCATATGATGTACATTCCCTATTTCATGAGCCTCATTTATACAAAGATTGACCTTTTCAACTTATAGGCAACTAGACACATTGGCGCCGATGGCTATACTGGGCTCTATTAGGACTGTGGTTTCTTAAGCGTTCATCTTTAGCACATTTGTGCCAGGTGAGCAGTTAGTGAACAATCCTTTCTTTTTTCAAGTACATGTTTTATTAGTTTTAAAACAAGATGACTGTAAAAAAGAATCAATACACCTAACATTTGGTATAATAACGCAAGGATAAACAAATGAAAGACCAAATAAAATTACTAAGCAAAAATAAGTGTACTGTAAAATATGAATTCACTTCTGGGAATAACTGCAAAGTATACACATAGATAATTGATAGTACATAAGTGTATGGGATGGAATTAATTATTCAGCAAGCAGAAGCAAAAAGTCAAGTTCAAAGATAATACCAGAAATAGACATAAAAGGTGAACAATCCCTCCTGTTATGATATAGTAGTAAGTAACCAAGCCTATTGAATTTGCTACATATAATTGTCGAATGTGATGGGGACACACCATCACCTATTGCTTTTAGGCTGCTACACTTGCGGTCAGGGACATTCAAGAACACAAAGGCCAGCCCTTTACAAAGCAGACAATGCCCACTAGGTTCGCGCAAAGAAAGACAAACATAGCCTTGCTTGTTAGTTGTGTACGATTGGAAATACTAAACAAGGCAGACCCTTTCTTTCTCCGCAAATATTTACTCCGACCTGTCAGCTGCCTCACAAGCTGGTCATGAGCCTGCAGCCTCAGAACTTGCAGCATCATGTGCTTTGCATTCTGAAGTGTAGTTTACTGGTCTCCAAGAACAGTGGGGGAAGAGCTAGGGTTGTGGCCGAATGAAGAGGCGTCATTTTTTTTTCTGGATCTGTTACACTAAAACAACAAATGTTCAGCATTTTAATTGCAAAACAACTAAGCAAATCACATTTGCACGATGTTTTAGACGCCAAGATTTGCTGGCGACAAATAACAACTTAAGCATTTTGACAGATTTTTATCAGTTTGGCTGGATTGCAGTAATGCACTTTATAAACATAGTGAGGCACATAGCACAGCAACCATGCGTTGCATTAAAGGGAGAGCACAGGAGAGGGCCATATCTGCAAGGCTCGGGCCCTGCTCATTTCTTCTCAAGAGCTGGAGTGCATTTGATTGCCTTGCGCCAATTCACACTCGGTTGCACCACAATGCAAAGGTGTCAGCTGCATCAATCAATCAATCAATCACAACATTTGTATAGCGCGCTACTCACCCGGAAGGGTCTCAAGGCGCTGGGGGGGAGGGGTACGTTACTGCTCGAACAGCCAGGTCTTGAGCTGCTTCCTGAAGGAGAGATGGTCTTGGGTTAGCCGAAGGTGGATGGGGAGGGAGTTCCAAGTCTTGGCTGCCAGGTAGGAGAAGGATCTGCGGATGCGTGGTACGGTGGCGAGGGCGTGGCTTGTCGATCGTAGCTGGCGGGTGGGCGTGTAGAAGGTCATGCGGTCGTTGAGGTACTTGGGGCCCAGGTCGTGGAGAGCCTTGTGTGCGTGGGTGAGGAGTCTGAACGTGATTCTCTTGTTGACAGGGAGCCAGTGCAGGTCTCTCAGGTGTCCGGTGATGTGGCTTTGTCGGGGGATGTCCAGGATGAGTCGTGCGGAGGCGTTCTGGATGCGTTGGAGTCTTTTTTGAAGTTTGGCTGTGGTTCCGGCGTAGAGGGTGTTCCCGTAGTCCAGTCGGCTGGTGACGAGTGCCTGGGTAACGGTCTTCCTGGTTTCTGTGGGGATCCATCTGAAGATCTTGCGGAGCATGCGCAGGGTGTTGAAGCATGATGAGGAGACGGCGTTGACTTGTCTGGTCATCGAGATGGAGGAGTCCAGGATGAAGCCCAGGTTGCGCGCGTGGTCCGTTGGTTTGGGAGTGGTGCCCAGGGCAGGGGGCCACCAGGAGTCGTCCCAGGCGGAGGGGGAAGATCCCAGGATGAGGACTTCCGTCTTGTCTGAGTTCAGTTTCAGGCGGCTGTTCTTCATCCACTCGGCGACGTCTTTCATCCCTTCGTGTAGGCTGGCTCTGGCGGTGGCGGGGTTGTTGGTGAGGGAGAGGATCAGTTGGGTGTCGTCGGGCGTAGGAGATGATGTTGAGGTTGTATTGGCGTGCGATGGCTGCGAGGGGGCTCATGTAGACGTTAAAGAGGGTTGGGCTGAGTGATGATCCTTGTGGTACGCCGCAGATGACTTCGGTGGCCTCGGATCTGAACGGGGGGAGGCGGACTCTCTGGGTTCTTCCGGCGAGGAACGAGATGATCCACTCCAGTGCCTTCTCTTGGATTCCGATGTTGCTGAGGCGCTGCACTAGGGTGCGGTGGCAGACAGTGTCGAATGCAGCAGAGAGGTCCAGGAGGATGAGGGCCGCTGTTTCCCCATTGTCGATCAGGGATCTGATGTCGTCGGTGGCTGTGATCAGGGCGGTCTCGGTGCTATGGTTGGCCCGAAACCCGGACTGCGAGGGGTCGAGGGATCCGTTCGTCTCGAGGAAGGCGGCGAGCTGTCTTCTCGATGACTGTGGCAGGAAAAGGAAGGAGCGAGATGGGACGGTAGTTCTTGAGGTCGGTGGGGTCTGTCGTTGGTTTCTTCAGCAGGGTGCTAAGCTCGGCGTGCTTCCAGCTCTCCGGGAAGGTGGCGGTGTGGAAGGAGGTGTTGATGATGTCCCGGAGATGGGGTGCGATGATGGCGTCAGCCTTGTTGAAGATGTGGTGGGGGCAGGGGTCAGTGGCGGATCCGGAGTGGGGGTGGTGTCCTCGGTGCTGATCGGGGTCCAGTTCCAAAGGGTGGTGGTGGCGGGCGTTGGTTCGGTGGTAGGGTGCGTGGTCTGTGCGTCGAAGCTGTTGTGTATGTCGGCGATCTTGCGGTGAAGGACGAGGCGAGTGAGTTGCAGAGGTCTTGCGAGGGAATGATGTAGTTGTTTCCGGCGCTGGGGTTGGAGAACTCTTTGACGATGCTGAAGAGTTCCTTGCTGTCGTGGGCGTTGTTGTCCAGTCTTTCTTTGAGTGCTGTCTTCTTGGTGGCGCGGATCAGCTGATGGTGTTTGCGGGTGGCGTGCTTGAGGGCGGTCCTGTTGTCTGTGGTCTGGTCGAGCCGCCAGGCTTTCTCGAGGGTGCGGCAGTTCTTCTTGGAATCCTTGAGTTCGTCGGTGAACCAGGGGGTTTTCTTGCTGCCGGGTCTGTTGGGAGGGTTCTTTAGTGGTGCGAGGTCATCGGCGCAGGCGGTCAGCCACTTGGTGAGGTTGCTGGCTGCTTCGTTGGGGTCCGTTGTGCAGGTGGGAGGGTTCTGGCTGAGGGAGGCGGTGAGCTGCTCGGCGGTGATCTTGCTCCAGCTCCGGCGAGGAACCTGTTGCAGGTGGTGGTGGGTCGTGGTTCTTCTGAAGCTGAAGTGGACGCAGCTGTGGTCGGTCCAGTGGAGTCCGCTGGAGTGGCTGAAGGAGATGTGCTTGCTGGATGAGAAGACGGGGTCAAGCGTGTGGCCGGCGTAGTGGGTGGGGGTGTTCACCAGTTGCTTGAGTCCGAGGTTGGCGAGGTTGTCCAGCAGGGTGGTGGCATTTCTGTCATTGTTGTTCTCCAGGTGGAAGTTGAGGTCCCATAGGAGGATGTAGTCAACGGAGGGAAGGGCGTGCGGGCTGATGAAGTCCGCGATGTCTTCGCTGAATTGTGTGCGTGGTCCCGGGGGTCTGTAGATGAGGGTGCCTCTGAGGGTGGTCTTGGGGTCGTTGTGTATCTGGAAGTGGAGGTGTTCGGCGGTGGTGAAGGTTTCGTCGGAGTTGGTCGAGATGCGGATGGTGTTCTTGTGTACGATGGCGATGCCTCCTCCCGTCTGGTTGACGCGGTCCCTCCGGGTGATCTTGTATCCGTCTGGGATGGCTATGGCGATGTCGGGTGCTGAGGAGGCGTTCATCCAGGTTTCAGTGAGGAAGGCGACGTCTGGTGCTGTTGCGTCGAGCAGGTTCCAGAGTTCGACGGCGTGCCTGTGGACGGAGCGGGTGTTGAGCAGGATGCACTTGAGGTGGGTGTTGCTGGTGTCTGGCTTGACGGGAGCGGTGCAGGTCCGGAGGCAGGTGAATTTGCAGTCTTGGCAGGTGAAGGGTCCGTGGGTGCGTCTCGGGGTGACACGGTAGCAGGCGGGGTTCCGGCCGGCGTTGAATGCGTTGAGGGTGGTGGGGTCGTAAGTCCGTCGTGTTGGCTGGTGTTCACGGGGGCCAGGGGTCCTGCCACTGGGCGCGGTCCAAGCGTGGACGGCACAGACGTGCTTGCCTTTGGCGCGGCTTTGGCGCACAATCGGCGCGCCTGCTGCGCGTCAACGCTGCGCGTGGGCGTCATAAGTAAGGAGCCGGGAGGGCGGGTCAGCTGGGTGGCGGGAGCAGGGCGGCGAATGGGCTGGCGGGGGCGGGTCCGCAGGGAGGCAGTGGCGGGAAAGTCTGGGGCAGGCGGGCGGCTCAGCGGCGGCTGGGTCGCTCGGGAAGCGGCAGGCAGGAGAAGGCTGCAATCGGCATCAGCAGGAGCAGGAGGGGGCGACCAGGCCTTGTTACAGGCACAGTGGTCACTCCCAAGTGGTGTCCGCGGTCCCCTTAAGTAAGGAGCCGGGAGGGTGGGTCAGCTGGGTGGTGGGAGCGGGGCGGCGAATGGGCTGGCGGGGGGCGGGGCCGCAGGGAGGCAGCGGCGGGAAAGTCTGGGGCAGGCGGGCGGCTCAGCGGCAGCTGGGTCGCTCGGGAAGCGGCAGGCAGGAGAAGGCTGCAATCGGCGTCAGCAGGAGCAGGAGGGGGCGACCAGGCCTTGTTACAGGCACAGTGGTCACTCCCAAGTGGTGTCCGCGGTCCCCTTAAGTAAGGAGCCGGGAGGACGGGTCAGCTGGGTGGCGGGAGCGGGGCGGCGAATAGGCTGGCGGGGGGCGGGGCCGCAGGGAGGCAGCGGCGGGAAAGTCTGGGGCAGGCGGGCGGCTCAGCGACAGCTGGGTCGCTCGGGAAGTGGCAGGCAGGAGACGGCTGCAATCGGCGTCAGCAGGAGCAGGAGGGGGCGACCAGGCCTTGTTACAGGCACAGTGCATAGGTTGTATACTGGAATGGCACCTTTCGAATATTAGTCACTATGCTTAGACAAACTTTTAATCTTTTCTCACTTGTATGTGTGCTGTACTATGGGTAGACTGTCCTTCTTTGCGCCTACCTCAAGGAGATGTCATCTACTGATGCAATTCCCTTTCCTCTAATGTTCGTAGATAGGGATTTGTATCAAAACCATAAATGGTTGTATGGGAATGTCCATGTACCAGCCATGGGACACCCCCTTGCTGAAAAGTAGAACAAATTAGTACACTGCGCTACTTTGCAGTACCCTTAGGCAGTTGTCTGGGACAAAATATGTGTTGAGATCAAAAGTAAAAAGTAAATCCAAACCAACACTTTGCTCCACTTTTGGTAACTGCACTGGCGAAATCTATTCATAAATCTGGTCTATAATTCACACCATAGTTTCCAGTACTAGCAGAATTAGGACCATATCCCCATGCAAGTAACTGCAGAAGTCATTGCGATTACGTATTGGGCAACTTTTCACAGGAATGATGTGCCATCCTGTTCATGGCATCTTTCGTTGACTTGATAATTAAGGGATCTATCCTGTAATGTGAAGTATGGATTGCCATCGCTTTTTGTACCTGTGATCCTCGATCAACTGCACCACTTCATGAGATCCACAATAAGCGTGATATAAAAGAATAAACCTTGAGAAGAACTTGCTCACTCCTTTAGGGTCCAGATTCACTCACAAACAATGAGACAATTGTACACAACAGCATATCGGAATTAGAAGCACTCCAAAAAGTCATGCTTATGGTCTGATCCTTATGGAACATTCCAGTGCTGAGTCTCACTCTATTGAGGATCCCAGAGCAAGCATGAAAAGTGAGGAGCTGATGGGCTGTTTCCAGTTTCTTATAACCGAAGATATAGAGTTGAAAGCCCAATCACCGTAAGGGAATGTGTCACACTCGAGGCAGTGCAGTATAACACAAAATCATGCAATAGGCTCAGATCCTTATATAGTCAACAATGTTATTCTAATATCAGACAGCGTTAAAATATATTCCTATAAAATTGAATACACAATTGTTCATAGACCATTACATCACCCTCATGTAACTCATTCTATTATTCAATAATGTAGCATTTACAAACTCGGCTATCATACTAATTCATGCTTATATATTTGCATTGTAAGATGTATCTCACACCTTAACTCCTATCTTCCAAATCATTTTGCAAAAGACATTAAATATAGAGCATAGGAACATAAACTAAATAAAACGTTCAACATCATCTACAGAAAATGATAATCTGTCGACAAATTTGGGATTTATGCTTCAGTTTCATGTGCATTAGCCAGTTAGATTGGATTTCATCACAAGACTTTCCGTCAACTAAGTAACTTTTCCACAGGATTTACAAGTGCTACCTAGTTTAATGGGGATTTGGATCAAAGCAATACTTTTTCTCATGTGCAAGTTTTATCTTCTTCCCTCTTTCAAACAATCATATTTCAATCAAATGTCCATTTATCCGTCTCTTTGGCCTGTGCATAACGTAAATATAAATTACTAAGTAAAATGCTATTGCCTTTTCCTGCAGTATATTCAATAGTTTCATTTATAGTTTCCCAGAAATTTCTTTAAAGAATACAATGCTGGGCACTGTCTTCTATGCACATCATTTTGTCTATTCCACTTTCCAATGTGAGAGCACATGCTGGTACTAGGCATACCTAAAACAGTTATTTGGAATTTAGGGCCTTAGTCTGTTATGGATGGGCTGTCTGCCACGTCACTGTCTGTACCAGCCCAATGGTCTGAGGATTCTCCAATTTAGAGTATCCTTAAAGTTCTTTTTTTGAGAAAAGTGCTTTGTTCCCAAGGGGAGAGCACTATTAGCAAAAGCTAGCAGAAGTGGCCAATGGGCCGTCATTATATAATTTTTCAAGGACAAACCTACACAGTAGGGATTTGTTGTAGAAGTATGTAAAATTGATGTTTATGACTCTGATAATTTTTCCTGTCTGGGACCCCCAAGTTGCACATGTCATTCCCGACAGCAAACAAAGTTGACCGGCATTTTACTGGCTCACACAGTGCTTTTGATGGGCATAGCAGCTATGGGTCAGTAGAAAGAAACACAGTGGTCATTGTACCGCGTAATGAAGCAGAGAACCTTGAGCAGGAGAATCCATCGATTTTTTTTATGGATGTCCCATTGTCATATGCCCCGTGCTGGCCTATTGTCATTTTTCCCTTATGTTAGCATGCGCATGTTGCAGGCTGCTCTCTGCTTTGCACATGTTACTATACAAAATTATTTTGCTTCATTCCACGCTGTACTTTCACACAGAACCTGTTGTTGTTTTTTGCATTCTGTTCTATTTTGGGATTTAGTTTGAACACGATAGACCAGGTCTAACAACAATACCCCTTGTAATTCTGTTTTAGTCAGGCTCTAGCACCAAGACAAATCACACAAATGCAACTACATCTGTAGAACAATCATCTGTGCATGCTAAGGTTCGGCTGCAAACACCCAGACATCTACTGATATATAATCCCGTTGCTTCTGTAGAAGGGTAGAGCGCTTAGTCTGCCCTGTCTAATATCATGGCAGCTCCTTTTAAGATTTATGGATTACTTACTATGCTGACCGTATTTGTGTTTTCTTACTTATTGTGGTACATATACTGCCTACTAGAGTAGGCTAGTTAAAATAAAAATGTTAAACTTTACTTGTGTCTCTCTCAGATCTTATTGTGGACAAGTAAGTGTGTGAGAGTGAAAGGGTGTCTCCTGTCACTCCGATTCCTGTGCGAGTTGGGAGCGTAGTGTTCTGGGGTGTCTAATTGCTTGTTCCTCTGTGAGTGAGTTGAAGGACAAGTGAGACACCATAGTTTTTTTTTGTTGTTTTTTTTTTAGTTTTCAAAACCTTTATTTGTCACCAAAGTGTACACTGCTATTCAGCCAACAACCCGGAGGCAGGCAGCTAATGCTCGTGGCGTCACGCCATCAGCGCGAATCAATGACATACACTGTCAAATTATGTTCATGGAGCAGTACATTGGTCAAAACAACTAAAACAAACAACAACTTTGCCAGGTAGTATCAGGAGCGCGGTGCATACAGCTCACCAGGCGGTGTCAGACAGAAAAAGGAAATATCTCAATCGTCGGCGTAACAAGTACCTAGCTGGGGACCACACATCACGCAACACAGTCCAGAAGCCCACAAGACCCGCATTCTCCGCATCTGCACCCAGATAGAGCTGCACTGTAAGGAAACTAGAATCGCCACCCAGGCTATGCAAACGACACAGACATCGCCTCCGCGGCCAGGTAGGAGCGAAGCACAGCGCCCACACACCGCAATCTCCCCTGTATCAGCCACTCAGGCCACCCGCCTCTGAGTCCTTGCGCTGGTGTTCACGGGCCCAACTCACGAATGGATCCCAAATGTCCCTGGGCCGAGATGCAACCGGCATCAACTCCCAGAATGCAGCGAGCTGCGTACAACCATATGTGACATCCGCCAACCAACCCCTCACCGTGGGCACCCCCCGCCGTCCCCAATGGATAGCCACCCGCCTCTTGGCGAACAATAAAAGCAAAGCATGCAGCTTTCGCGACTGTGGCGGGGTGTCCCTGACATAACCCAGCAGCCCAATTAAGGGGGAGGGCACCTCCTCCCGCCCCACAATCTGGTTCACCAACAGGAAAATCTGAGACCAATAGCTGACCAGTTTGGGGCAGGCCCACGCAATATGCAGAAAGGAAGCAGCGGCAGAGCCGCACCTCCAACAGTCATCCGTCTCACGAATACCCATCCTTTTCAGGCTGACGGGTGTCCTGTAGAATCGATGTAGATATTTAAAGTGTATGAGGCGCAAATTATAATTCGGCGACAACTCGGTTAGCTGCCCGCAACAGAACTCCCACTGTTCCTCCGACACCTCTGGTTGGAGCTCCCTGTTCCAATGTTGCAGAGCGTTCGGCGCCGCAGCCGGAGCCACATCCTGCATATGGCGATATATACGAGTGACCAGCTTACGGGGAGACGGGGAGCCCACCACCGCCTCCAAAGCCAGGAAGACAGGCGGCTCGGCAGGGAACTCCCTCGACAGTGCCCGACACACCGCACGGAGTTTGTGGTACAGGAATAGCTCGGAGAAGGGCACCATCTCCCCGTCCCCCGGCGCCGGGGGAGGCATGAACTTGCCATCAGGGAAGAGGTCAGCAAGCGTACGAAGATGCAGTTTCTCAGCAAGGCGCCCTGCTATCCCATCAGCAGCGCAGGGCAGCAGCGGGTTACGCAGCAGCGGGAGCGAGGGGGCATAGAGCAGCGGAACCTGTGCTCTCCTACGCAGCTCCTCCCACACCCATCGCAATAGTTCCGCAGTATCCACGTCCACCCCCGGGCGGTGAGCCCTGGCGCAGATCGCGACCCCCAGCGGGAGGGGCGCCACCGCATCCCGCTCCACCGCCACATGGGGCTGAAAGGGAGTGGGGTGGGACCAGAAGTGCAGGAACTGTGCCTGAGCACAGAGAGCATACAGTTTCATGTCAGGGGCCCCCAACCCTCCCCTTCGCAGGGGCAGCATCAGCGTTTCCCATGCCACCCTGGCCTGCCCGCAAGCCCATACCAGCTCCACCAGAGAGGACCGTAAAGTGGCAAAGAAATGCGCTGTAAGTGGCACAGGTATATTAGCAAATAGATAAAGGAATTTGGGCAGCACTATCATTTTTCCTAGCGCAATCCGCCCAGTCAACGACAGGGGCAAAGAGGCCCACAGTTTCACCTTTTCTCTGAGCCACATCACTGCCCTACCGAAGTTGAGGTTCCAAAGTTCCTGGGTGTTCCGGCTGATCCAAATCCCCAAATATTTGACCTCCTCCGCCTCCCAACGCAGTGGGTACTCAGAGGTCACCTCCGTGGTGCTGTCCGTGAGGGGAAATCGCACCGACTTGGACCAATTAATGGAAATGCCAGCGAGGCCCTCAAAGCGGACGAATTCCCGCAAAATGGGATCAAGGTTGTCCGCGGGATTAATGAGATAAAGGGTCACATCGTCCGCATACAGCGAAATCAAGAGGCTTCTGGAGCTGAAACCTATGCCTCTCGCCGTGTGGTGTTGACGGATCCTGGCTGCCAGCGGCTCCATAGCTATGGCAAATAGCAGCGGGGAGAGGGGGCTGCCTAGTCCCCCGCGACACACCGAAAGGGTCAGACACCAGTCCGTTCACCCGCACTCTGGCGGAGGGCATGGTGTACAACAATTGAATCTTCCGAAGTAGCAGCGTACTGAACCCCATCCTCTCCAGTATTCGGAATAAGTATGGCCATTCAAGGGTGTAAAAGGCCTTCGTGGCGTCCAAGAACACCACCGCGGCCTTTACCTCGGGATGTAAATAATGCAGTGCAGCAAAAATCGTGCGCAAATTGTGGGAGGTCGCTCTACCCGGAATAAATCCTGATTGATCCGGCAGGGCAATTATCGGCAGCATTGGCTGCACCCGGTTCGCGAGTAGCTTAGCCAGGATCTTAACATCCACATTAATCAGAGAGAGAGGCCGGTATGAGTGTAGGTCGTCTGCGGGCTTATCCGGTTTCAGCAAGGTGATGATCAGCGCTTCGCGCATGGTAGCCGGCAAGATTCCAGTACCTAATGCCTCCTCGTACACTGCCAGCAGCCGGGGCGCAAGTTCATCCGCATACGCCTTATAGAAAGCTGTCGTAAGGCCATCCGGTCCCAGTGCCTTATCGGGCGGTAAGCTCCTGATAACCTGTGCCACATCCCTAGCGTCGATCGGGAGGTCCATATACTCTCTGTGCTTATTATTAAACCACGCCAGTGCAATGGAATCCAGGAAGGACTCGAGCCCCTCCGGATTCACACGTTGGGTGGAAGTATATAGTCTGGAGTAGAACTCCGAGAACGCACCTACAATCTCCCCCTTGGTGTGAAGTAGTTCGCCCTCAGCCGTGCGCAGCTCATGGATATACGATGCGGGTCGCGTCGGCCTGGTCATGCCAGCCAATACCTTCCCCGGTCTCCCGCCCTCGCCATATCGGCGAGCTTCCGCGTATTTCCCTAGGAATTTAACTTCTCGCATCGCCTCCTCGTCGTACTCCAGCAATTTAGTTTTCAGCAGCCCAGCCACCTCCGGGTCCTCCCCAGTAAAGAAAGTGCACTCGAGCTTTTTGATGTCAGCTTCCAGCGCGGCCAGGGTGCCCCGTATGGACTTGAGCACGCCCGCCTGGCGAGCAATGCACTGGCCTCTAATGACGACCTTAAAGGCCTCCCACAGGGTCGCCACTGTAGTCACCGATCCCACATTCTGCTCAAAATATTCGGTAACATCTGTACGTATCTCCTCCCGGAAGGCCTCATCTAGCAATGCGTGGGGCGGGAGTCGCCACGAAAAAGCCGGGTGAGATTCGCCCGGGAGCAGCAGCTTCAGCATGCATGGTGCGTGATCAGAGAGCGAACGGGGCATGTGTTCTACCTGCGACGTCCACAACGCTACGTCCCATGACACCAACCAAAAGTCAAGGCGTGACCACGCTCCCCCATGGGCCGATATACAGGTGCCCTCTCGCAAACCGCAATGCCGACCACGCCACACATCCACCAATGCACCATCCAACATAATCTCACGCAGCGCGGAGCTCGCCATCGGATTCAGTGTGCGCGCAGCCCCCTGCCTATCCCCTCTGTCGTTCATCACTGCATTAAAGTCCCCTCCCCAAATAATTGTGTCACATCCAGTGTTCCGCACCTGCCCCCAGAGCTTGTGGAAGAACCCAGGGGAGTCAACGTTAGGTCCATACACTGCTACAAATACCACCGACACACCACATACAACACCCTGAACTATAACATATCGTCCCTCCGGGTCACACAGGACTGAGCCCTCCCGCCAATCCAATCCACGGCGGATCAATATTGCCACCCCTCGGGCATAATTGGAGTAAATAGCGGAGTAAATATTGCCCCATCTGGTGTGTCGCAACCTGGGGGCAGGGGCAATATTCAAATGGGTTTCCTGCAGCAGGCATACATCCACACAGTGCCGCACCAAATATGCATGTACCAACCTGGCCTTTCTATGGTCATTGAGCCCCCGGACATTCCAGGTGATGCAGTTCAAAGTTTTCACAGACCTAGGCATTCCCATTTCCCATCAAATGGATTGTGAAGGGATAAACCGACGAAAGCTAACCTGTACGGTCCTGACACCATAGCGAGCGCGGAAAATCAAATCTGGCAGTGAACATGTAAACAACAACCCCAGCCAACCTCCCCCCACCCACTTGAAACTGACACGGGAGCATTCCCAGCGGGGTGTGGCTGAGTCGGCTACTCCCCCGTAAAGAACAGGGTGGCCGGAAAATCTGCAGGGGATGCGAGCCGCCCAAACCTGAATGCAGGAGGTCTACTAGCGTAGGCAGCGAGCTACCCCAGAGGCCCGGGCTCCCCACACATTCACCCAAGTAGAACAATCGTACCCCAGACAAGCATGAGCCCCTTACATAAACATACCAGCATGTGGCCCCGTAATTACTCAATGTCACTGAGTCCGGCAGGTCCCTTCTCAGCAGCCCCTGCGAGTCGCTGTCCTGTTTTACGAGCCACATGTTTAGCGAACTTCAGAGCTTCCTTAACATCCGTGAAGGTGTGGGCGGACCCCTCAAAGTTCACCTTTAACTTGGCGGGATAGAGTAGCGAATAGGGAACCTGCGCTTGCAGAAGCAGCCGCTTGACCGGCATGAATTCCCGGCGGGCGGCCTGGACAGCCGGGGTAAAGTCAGGGTAGAATGATAGCGTATTGCCCTTGTGCGTGATGGTTCCTTTCTCTCTGGCCAGTCTAAGGATCACGTCCCTGTCTTGATAGTTCAGGAGTCTAGCAATTATGGGCCGGGGGGGTGCGCCGACAGGGGGTCTCTGACCCAGCGATCTGTGCGCCCTCTCCACCGCGAACACCGCCGATAGGCCGGGGTCAAACAGTTCGTGGAGAAGGTCGGTGATATAGGTTTCCATTTTGGAGATGGCGGTGGTCTCCGGCACCCCGGTAATACGTAGATTGTTGCGCCGAGAGCGCGCCTCCAAATCCTCATTCTTTGCACGAATGACGTCCAGCAATTTGTCCATGTGCAGGAGCTGGTCCTTCGTTTCCACTTGAAAGTCATGAAACTCCGATTGACGAGCCTCGAGCGTGTCCAGCCGCGTCTCATGCGACGACACCTGCGTTTTCACGGAGTCCAACTGGCTCGTAAGAGTGTCCAACTTAGTGTCCATATTGCGAAGGCTGGAGCGCATCTCGAGCATTAACGTGCGTAGATCTTCACCTTGATCGACAGGGGGAGAATCCTGCCGCTCATCCCCCTGGGGGTCCGGCTCCGCCTCAACATTCCGGGCCGATCGTTTTTGGTCAAAGGTTAGCTTCTGCTGCCTCGAGTCGTGCTTACCCATGGCAGCGGGGGCACAACCAGCCAACTCCCTCAGGTATCAGCCGCCTCCAGAGAACAGGCCTCCCGTGCGTCGACCACCTCTAAGCCTTGCCACTGTAGAAGACGGGCGACCATACAGCAGCCCCGCCCCCTCGCTTCAGCAACAGGTTCAATAGTGGAGGCCCTAACAGCTCACACTGCTCCGGTTCCAGGCTATTTCGGGGCCCCAGCCCAATGCAGGTCCGTCACAGCCGCGCAAAATCGGGCAGCCGCCTACCACGTCCCCACGGGGCACCGGGGAGGGGGGAGGGCGGGGGAGAGAGGACAACGCAAATCGCACCACCAACGGCTGCCCGCCACCAGCGCAGCCCACAGCAGCAGCCACTCGCCGTTTGCCGACCTGACGTCTCCCGACTCTCTCACTCACCCCTGTCTCGGCTTCACCAGCTCCTCTGCGATCGACTCGTCAGCTTAACTCTCGCGGCTCCTTGTCACCCTCGGAGTCTCGGCGGTGTCCGCTCGCCTTCCCGCAGTCTCTCCAGAGCCTCGTGGCGGCACCGCACAGCACAATAGGCCGCAACGCAGGACCGTCAGGTCCCGGGCAGCATCCAGGGCAGCAACAGGCTCCCCGCAGATCACCCTCGGGTCTCGCAGTCGCGCCATACCGGCCGTGGTTGATCAGAGTCCCAGTGTGCACCACTCGCCACTCCTGGCAGCGCACCGATCCCCGGCCGCCTCGCAGGTCTCGTTCTCGCCTCCACCCTCTCCGGCACCCGCTCCGGGCCAGCTCCGACCTCCCAGCACTCGCAGTGCACAGTCGCAGGTTCCGGCCAGAGAGGGACTACGCTGCGGTCCAACCGCCACCAAGTCGGCCTTCTTCGCGTCGGCCGCCCCGGTCTCCAGTTGCAGCGCACCCCGGGTTGGCTTCCAGGATGTACCACGAGTCAGGTCGCCCGCCGGGCTCACGGATCTCTGCCTCCGCCAAATCTGCCTCCGGCGGTCCCAGCTCGCTACCGCCGATTCACCAACGTACCCGGCACCGCACCATCTGGTCTGGGCAGCACACTCTCACCCTGGAGTGCAGGATAACAACAGGATTTCTTTCCGGCCGGCGGAGCTCGCTCACAGAGCGGCCATTTCGCTGCACGGCTAGCCACGCCCCCCGTGAGACACCATAGTTAATCGGTCCCAGACTCATTGGTACAAAGGTGGTAGGATCCATTAGTCCCGGCCTACTATGGTTCTATGGTCCCAAGCATAGTTCTGTGACTCCGTAGAATCCCTGCAACACCATTACCACTCACATCTGGACCCTAAAGGAGTGAGCAAGTTCTTCTCAAGGTTTATTCTTTAATATCACCCTTATTGTGAATCTCATGAGGTTTTCACATTTCAGTGCCTTACATGACAATTGACTTAATTTTGACTGTTAAGGCTCTCACATAAAGATTGGGAATATAAGTACAAGACTGAAAATCCTAAAATAACATTTTGTAAGACATTTAAACTTTGTGTTATACTGATTACTTTGGCAAACAATTGTCCCATATCCTATTGCTCAAAAAGGTATTCTCTAAATCATTATAGAATTTCACTTGGTTTTGTATGTCGTTTATTGATTTATTTAGTCAGTCATTTACTTAATCACAAATGCATGCTTAGCGATCTAGTTGCGTTGCAAGCTATAAATCATTACACCAATTAGCAATGTATTATATGTTCTTCTCTCTGTCTCTTGGTAAAGGCCCTTGCACTGGAATTCGCTGTTTTCCCAAGCATACAATCTTCTTTTTGTCAAATTGAGTTATATTTTTCAAACATCAGAGTTAGTTCCCACTGTCTGTCTCTCCACAGGCTCACACATGTGGGAGTCAGCCTGGATGCCGATTCACCAAAAAGCAATGGCTAGCAGAAGTGACATCACAGGCCCTTTGACCTATCTATCACATCACAAAAAGTAACATCACATGACTGTTTAACCTATTGATGACATCACACGAAGTAACATCACATAATTTTTGACCCAAATATGTTATGCAGATTTGTAGAGAGCACTATCACCCAGGAGAGTATCCTGGCACAGAACAGGTGTAAGTCTAGGCACACCTAGGGACTAGTGGATCTACTCAAAAAGTCAGGTCTTCTGCTTCTTGCAGAATTTAATAAGTGAGAAAGAGGCTTTTATATGTAGTGGCAAGTTGCTCCACACCTTAGGAGCAATGTAATAGAAGGCTCGACCACCAGATCTGGTTTTCCGTATGTGTGGAATTTGTGCAAATAGGAATCAGGATGAGTGAAGCTGTCTGGAAGGTTTGTGAAAGCAGATGCCATTGTTGAGATATGCTGGTCCAGTGTTATGTAATGCATTGGAACTGTGGGTGAGGAGTTTGAATTGTGCTACTTTGTAAGTGGAGAACCAGTGGAGCTCCTTAAGGTGTGGTGTGATGTGAGTGCGGCATGGGAGGTGTTGTGTTGCTCATTCTAGAGGGGTGCGTGAAATGCCCCAGGGCATGAAATGCAGATGCATAGAATGTTGGGGGGATGACATGTTGGGGTTCCAGGGCTCTAGGAGATCATTGGAGAACAGAGAGCAGGTGTATATGCAGTTCATTAAAAGCTTCTACTTCACACTGAGTTACACGTAGTGTATATATATATACATATATATACATTTCCCAGCACGCTTCAGGAGGTTGAAAGAGATACTGGCTGCCGAGTTCTGAATGATCTGCAACCTTCGGGTGAGCTTTTGGTTGATTCTGAGATAGAGGGTGTTCTGGACGCTGTCTGGGAGCCATTTGAAATTATTCCTCATTATTTTTCAGGGTATGGAAGCATCATGCAATGACAGCATTGACTTGGGCAGTTATGTAGAGCTTGCTGTTGATGGTGATCCCTAGGTTCTTGGCATTTTCCCTCCTATCTCTGTTGGCTACCAGGTGAAGTTCCATGGTGATTTGCCCTTCCCAAAGATGATATATGAAAAAAAGACAAAAAGAAAAAAGAAATAATGAAATACCACATTGTGATGTAATGTCTGATTAAAAAACTTCATTGCACTTTACAAATGATATGATAAAATGGTGGACTTAATTTGCCACCATTTGCACAAGGGGATTAGCAGCCTAGTTGCTGAATAGCTGTAAAAAGTGAAGCAGGATCAAGCACTTGAGCACTTTAAGAGACGTTCTAGACTAAGGGACTCTATGGTCCAGTAGAAGGCTGGGGAGCTAAAACGCATATACCGTCGTGTTTACTTTTGTTTTGCACAATATATATATATTACCTACTGGCGGTCGCCAGTAGGTAGATATAGTTAGGACCTATTTTCCATAGGAAATCCGCAACATTCTATTTGAAATAACGTTGGCGCCGATTGACGAATCTTCGCGAAATTTTCCAAACTTTTGGCCAGCTCTGGTCCGCTCCTATCCTGAAAATTTCACGGTGATTCGTCAAGCGGGGGCCGAGAAAAAAGGGGGTCCCGAAACGTGTTTTCCCCATGCATTTTCCCGTAGGACCTTTTGACGCAGCTACAGCCCGAACTGCTGAACAGAATTACACCAGATTTGGCAAAGAGGTAGTCCTCAGTTCAGACTCATGCCTTTTGCTTAAATGATGTAAATCCGTTCAGTAGTTCCTGAGAAAATTAGAGTTAAATGTACATATATATCTATGGCCTCGGAGGATCCGCGCACCCTATGCGCACCCAGCGTGCACCCTGCCGTGCACGAGCTGTATTCTAGTTGGCTGTCAACACTCCAGATCAGGAAGTGTTGGCAGCCATCTTGTGCCTCGGTACGTACAAATATTCCTCTAAAATCAGCCGAACTACGAATTCCGATTTACTCACCTGTTATCAGGAGAGAACCCAGTGCTGCATCTTTTAGCCCAGCACTGACTCTGAAAAGTAATTCTAAGCGTACTTACCAGTAACTTGTATTTCCTTCCGTAGGAATCCATTGTGTGGTTTTCACCAGAAAAGTTTCTAAGTGTCCAATTTTGAAATGTATAAATATTCCTCTAAAATCAGCCAAACTACGAATTCCAATTTACTCACCTGTTAACAGGAGAGAAACCAAGGCTGCATCTTTTAGCCCAGCACTGACCCTGAAAAGTAATTCTAAGCGTACTTACCAGTAACTTGTATTTCCTTCCATAGGAATCCATTGTGTGGTTTTCACCAGAAAGGTTTCTGTGTCCATTTTTGAAACTTACAAATATTCCTCTAAAATCAGCCGAACTACGAATTTTGATTTACTCACCTGGTATCAGGGCTGCATCTTCCAGCCCAGCACTAACCCTAAAAAGTAATTCTAAGCGTACTTACCAGTAACTTGTATTTCCTTCCATAGGAATCCATTGTGTGGTTTTGAGCAGAAAAGTTTCTAAGTGTCTATTTTCACAAACTAAAAATATTCCTAAAACATCGTCTTTATGACTTAAACACATTCTTTCAACTGTTTACAGGATATTGGCCAGTGCTGGATCTAGGATCCACCACTGAGTAAGAAAAAGTAACGCTAACACTACTTACCTGCTAAGTGAATTTTCTGCCTTAGGATAACATTGGTGACTCTATGTGAAAGTTTTTCGGTGTCAACTTTTAAAATACAATAATAATCCTTAAAAATCACTACTGTAACCAAAACGCTTTTACTCAACTGTTTACAGGAGATGTCCAAGGACTGAATCTAGGATTCAGTCCTGTGGTTAGAAAAGTAATCCATAAAGTAACTAATTGCATTTAACTAGAAATTCACATTGAGCTCAAAGTTGCTTTGTGTTTCTTCCTCATAATTTTCAGGGTATGGAACCATGATGCAGTGACAGCATTGACTTGGGCAGTTATGTAGAAGTTGCTGTCGATGATGATCTCGAGGTTCTTTGTGTTTTCCCTCCTTGCTCTGTTGGCTACCAGGTGTAGTACCATGGTGATTTGCTCATCACAAAGATTATGATTACTGTCTTGTTGGTGTTCACCTTTAGACAGTTGTTCTTCTTCCAGTGGGTGATTTCAGTCATGCAGGCATTGAACTTGATCTGGGTACTGGAAGTCTTGTCTGTGAAGGATAATTTAATTGCATGTCCTCATTGTAGGAGAGGATGTTGATGTCATGAGAGCGGATGATGCTGGCTAGAGGGATCATGTATGGGTTAAAGAGGGTTAGGCTTCAGGAGAATCCGTGTGGAACTCCACAGATGAAGTTGGGGAGACGTTCAAGGTGTACGGTGCCTGGCTGACTGACTTGGTCCTTCCAGTCAGGAAGGAGAAGATCCATCAAAGAGCGTGTCCTTGGGTTCCAATGTCATGTAGGAGTTGCATGAGGGTGGGGTGGGAAACTGTGTCAAAGCTGTGAAGAGGTGCAGGAGAATGAAAGCAGCCGTGTCTCCAGAGTCATGCGAATGTCATCCGTGGCGACAATGTCTTATGGGAGGAGCCAGTGTCTGTAGCAGTACTTTACTTGCCTGTGGTACCCTGGACATGTACTTCCTGAAGGCCTCTTGCTCGGTTGCGGTCTTGGGGTGGGTGCAGAGGTGGAACCTCACTGAGAAAGGTGAACTCAGACAGAATATCAAAATATAGATAGTCAGAATATCGAAATTGGGGTACAAAATATCGATTTCCATAATATAGAATTTAAAAATATAGAATTCCATAATATCTATTTTTAAGTGTTATGTATGGTAGTATATGTGTTACAATTATGTATTATTTTTGTAATGTATGTTTAATTTATTTAAACTAATGAATGTTATGTAATTTAATTTTTGCGTAATTTAATTCCATAGCGGGTTGTGGGTTTATAGGGGAATAGGGTGGGAAGTAATTTAATTATGGTTAATTAAATATTAATTATATGTTTTAATAATTAATTGATTGATAATTAATTATTAATTGGTAATTAATTTCTATTAATTGGTAATTCATTTATATTAATTGATTAATTGATAATTATGTTAATTGTATTTTTTATTATTAGGAGTGGGTTGTGGGTTTGTAGGGGAATTGGGTGGGAAGTAATTTAATTGTCATAAAGTAAATAATTATTTTTTATATATGTGTATTAATAATTGATTGACAATTAATTATTAATTGGTAATTAATTAGTATTAATGGGTAAATAATTTGCATGATTTGCTAATTAATTGTTATTAATTGCAAAATTATTTTTATTAATTGATTAATTGATAATGTTAATTGTATTTTTTATTATTGGGAGTGGGTTGTGGGTTTATAGGGGAATTGGGTGGGAAGTAAATTAACTGTAATAAAGTAAATATTTTTTATTTATTTATGTGTATTGATAATTGATAACTAATTATTAATTGGTAATTAATTTGTATTAATTGGTAATTAATTTTTATTAATTGCTAATTAATACTTTTCAATGGTAATTAATTGTTATTAATTGGTAATTATAGTTAATTAACTTTTTATTGGTATATATACAAAAGGGGAGGGTGGAGGCTGATTAGAACCGCACCAGACAAATATTAGTGGTTGACGTAGACAATTCAGATAGTGCACGAAACCAGAGAGTACTACCCTCTTTACTCTCAACAATGTAGGACTAAGTCCTACAACAACAAATGAATACACAGGAGGTTCAGCACTATGTACTATGGTAAGATCTCCAAGTACCTATACACTTTTGTATCTTTAACAGGTAACGAGTAAACTTCTAATAAAGCATACGACACATTTAACATATACGTTTTTTCTTTCTTCTTTATTGATTTTGAATGAAGATTTCTTCCATGTCATATTTCATATTTTCATAGCCATAGCCAACGCGTTTCGTCTCCCATGAGACTTCTTCAGGGCTCAATGATATGGTGAATCTAATTCTTTTCTGTCTTGTCGTTCTTTAGGGTATGGTTTCCACAATTCAGGTTTTATTTGCGACGATCTAGTAACCACCGACTCCGGACATGATTTCAGCGAATATGTTAAATGTTTCGTATGCTTTATTAGAAGTTTACTCGTTACCTGTTAAAGATACAAAAGTGTATAGGTACTTGGAGATCTTACCATAGTACATAGTGCTGAACCTCCTGTGTATTCATAACTTTTTATTGGTATTGATAATTAATGTAATCTTATTTTAAATTTAAATCATTACTTTCCCTACTTTTGCACTCTCAGGAGTGGGAATAGTATATTTTACCCTCCGCTATCCAACTCTTTCCCTACTGTTGCACTCACTGGAGTGGGAATAGTAATTTTTACCCTCCTGCTATCCAACGCTTTCCCTACTGTTACACTCTTTGGAGTGGGAATAGTAATTTTTACCCCTACACTATCCAGCGTTTTCCCTACTGTTGCATTCACTGGAGTGGGAATAGTAATTTGTACCCCTACGCTATCCAACGCTTTCCCTACTGTTGCACTCACTGGTGTGGGAATAGTAATTTTTCCCTTCCCGCTATCCAACGCTTTCCCTACTGTTGCACTCTCTGGAGTGGGAATAATAAATGTTATCCTCCCGCTATCCAACGCTTTCCCTACTGTTACACTCTTTGGAGTGGGAATAGTAATTTTTACCCCTACGCTATCCAACGTTTTCCCTACTGTTGCACTCACTGGAGTGGGAATAGTAATTTTTACCCCTACGCTATCCAACGGTTTCCGCACTGTTGCACTCATTGGAGTGAGAATAGTAATTTTTCTCTTCCTGCTATCCAATGCTTTCTGTACTGTTGCACTCTCTGGAGTGGGAATAGTAATTTTTACCCCTACACTATCCAATGCTTTCCCTAATGTTGGAGTCACTGGAGTAGGGATAGTCATTTTTCACTTCCTGCTATCCAACGATTTCACTACTGTTGCACTCTCTGGAGTGGGAATAGTAATAACTCTCCCGCTATCCAATGCTTTCCCTGCTGTTGCACTCTTTGGAGTGGGAATAGCAATTTTTACCCATACGCTATCCAACGTTTTCCCTACTGTTGCACTCACTGGAGTGGGAATACTAATTTTTACCCCTACGCTATCCAATGCTTTCCCTACTGTTGCACTCAGTGGAGTGGGAATAGTAATTTTTCCATTCCCGCTATCCAACGCTTTCCCTACTGTTGCACTCTCTGGAGTGGGAATAGTCATTTTTACCCTCCCGCTATCCAACGCTTTCCCTACTGTTGCACTCTTTGGAGTGGGAATAGTAATTTTTACCCCTACGCTATCCAACATTTTCCCTACTGTTGCACTCACTGGAGTGGGAATAGTAATTTTTACCCCTACGCTATCCAACGCTTTCCGTACTGTTGCACTCATTGGAGTGTGAATAGTAATTTTTCTCTTCCTGCTATCCAATGCTTTCTGTACTGTTGCACTCTCTGGAGTGGGAATTGTAATTTTTACCCCTACGCTATCCAATGCTTTCCCTACTGTTGGAGTCACTGGAGTAGGAATAGTAATTTTTCACTTCCTGCTATCCAACGATTTCCCTACTGTTGCACTCTCTGGAGTGGGAATAGTAATTTTAACTCTCCCGCTATCCAATGCTTTCCCTACTGTTGCACTCTTTGGAGTGGGAATAGTAATTTTTACCCCTACGCTATCCAACGTTTTCCCTACTGTTGCACTCACTGGAGTGGGAATACTAATTTTTACCCCTACGCTATCCAATGCTTTCCCTACTGTTGCACTCAGTGGAGTGGGAATAGTAATTTTTCCATTCCCGCTATCCAACGCTTTCCCTACTTTTGCACTCTCTGGAGTGGGAATAGTCATTTTTACCCTCCCGCTATCCAACGCTTTCCCTACTGTTGCACTCTTTGGAGTGGGAATAGTAATTTTTACCCCTACGCTAGCCAACATTTTCCCTACTGTTGCACTCACTGGAGTGGGAATAGTAATTTTTACCCCTACACTATCCAACGCTTTCCGTACTGTTGCACTCATTGGAGTGTGAATAGTAATTTTTCTCTTCCTGCTATCCAATGCTTTCTGTACTGTTGCACTCTCTGGAGTGGGAATTGTAATTTTTACCCCTACGCTATCCAACGCTTTCCCTACTGTTGCACTCAGTGGAGTGGGAATAGTAATTTTTCCATTCCCGCTATCCAACGCTTTCCCTACTGTTGCACTCTCTGGAGTGGGAATAGTCATTTTTACCCTCCCGCTATCCAACGCTTTCCCTACTGTTGCACTCTTTGGAGTGGGAATAGTAATTTTTACCCCTACGCTATCCAACGTTTTCCCTACTGTTGCACTCACTGGAGTGGGAATACTAATTTTTACCCCTACGCTATCCAATGCTTTCCCTACTGTTGCACTCAGTGGAGTGGGAATAGTAATTTTTCCATTCCCGCTATCCAACGCTTTCCCTACTGTTGCACTCTCTGGAGTGGGAATAGTCATTTTTACCCTCCCGCTATCCAACGCTTTCCCTACTGTTGCACTCTTTGGAGTGGGAATAGTAATTTTTACCCCTACGCTATCCAACATTTTCCCTACTGTTGCACTCACTGGAGTGGGAATAGTAATTTTTACCCCTACGCTATCCAACGCTTTCCGTACTGTTGCACTCATTGGAGTGTGAATAGTAATTTTTCTCTTCCTGCTATCCAATGCTTTCTGTACTGTTGCACTCTCTGGAGTGGGAATTGTAATTTTTACCCCTACGCTATCCAATGCTTTCCCTACTGTTGGAGTCACTGGAGTAGGAATAGTAATTTTTCACTTCCTGCTATCCAACGATTTCCCTACTGTTGCACTCTCTGGAGTGGGAATAGTAATTTTAACTCTCCCGCTATCCAATGCTTTCCCTACTGTTGCACTCTTTGGAGTGGGAATAGCAATTTTTACCCATACGCTATCCAACGTTTTCCCTACTGTTGCACTCACTGGAGTGGGAATACTAATTTTTACCCCTACGCTATCCAACGCTTTCCCTACTGTTGCACTCAGTGGAGTGGGAATAGTAATTTTTCCATTCCCGCTATCCAACGCTTTCCCTACTTTTGCACTCTCTGGAGTGGGAATAGTCATTTTTACCCTCCCGCTATCCAACGCTTTCCCTACTGTTGCACTCTTTGGAGTGGGAATAGTAATTTTTACCCCTACGCTAGCCAACATTTTCCCTACTGTTGCACTCACTGGAGTGGGAATAGTAATTTTTACCCCTACACTATCCAACGCTTTCCGTACTGTTGCACTCATTGGAGTGTGAATAGTAATTTTTCTCTTCCTGCTATCCAATGCTTTCTGTACTGTTGCACTCTCTGGAGTGGGAATTGTAATTTTTACCCCTACGCTATCCAACGCTTTCCCTACTGTTGCACTCAGTGGAGTGGGAATAGTAATTTTTCCATTCCCGCTATCCAACGCTTTCCCTACTGTTGCACTCTCTGGAGTGGGAATAGTCATTTTTACCCTCCCGCTATCCAACGCTTTCCCTACTGTTGCACTCTTTGGAGTGGGAATAGTAATTTTTACCCCTACGCTATCCAACATTTTCCCTACTGTTGCACTCACTGGAGTGGGAATAGTAATTTTTACCCCTACGCTATCCAACGCTTTCCGTACTGTTGCACTCATTGGAGTGTGAATAGTAATTTTTCTCTTCCTGCTATCCAATGCTTTCTGTACTGTTACACTCTCTGGAGTGAGAATAGTAATTTTTACCCCTACGCTATCCAATGCTTTCTCTACTGTTGGAGTCACTGGAGTGGGAATAGTAATTTTTCCCTTCCCGCTAACCAACGATTTCCCTACTGTTGCACTCTCTGGAGTGGGAATAGTAATTTTAACTCTCCCGCTATCCAATACTTTCCCTACTGTTGCACTCTCTGGAGTGAGAATAGTAATTTTTACCCTCCTGCTATCCAACGCTTTCCCTACTGTTACACTCTTTGGAGTGGGAATAGTAATTTTTACCCCTACACTATCCAGCGTTTTCCCTACAGTTGCATTCACTGGAGTGGGAATAGTAATTTGTACCCCTACGCTATCCAACGCTTTCCCTACTGTTGCACTCACTGGTGTGGGAATAGTAATTTTTCCCTTCCCGCTATCCAACGCTTTCCCTACTGTTGCACTCTCTGGAGTGGGAATAATAAATGTTATCCTCCCGCTATCCAACGCTTTTCCTACTGTTACACTCTTTGGAGTGGGAATAGTAATTTTTACCCCTACCCTATCCAACGTTTTCCCTACTGTTGCACTCACTGGAGTGGGAATAGTAATTTTTACCCCTACGCTATCCAACGGTTTCCGTACTGTTGCACTCATTGGAGTGAGAATAGTAATTTTTCTCTTCCTGCTATCCAATGCTTTCTGTACTGTTGCACTCTCTGGAGTGGGAATAGTAATTTTTACCCCTACGCTATCCAATGCTTTCCCTAATGTTGGAGTCACCGGAGTAGGGATAGTCATTTTTCACTTCCTGCTATCCAATGCTTTCCCTGCTGTTGCACTCTTTGGAGTGGGAATAGCAATGTTTACCCATACGCTATCCAACGTTTTCCCTACTGTTGCACTCACTGGAGTGGGAATACTAATTTTTACCCCTACGCTATCCAATGCTTTCCCTACTGTTGCACTCAGTGGAGTGGGAATAGTAATTTTTCCATTCCCGCTATCCAACGCTTTCCCTACTGTTGCACTCTCTGGAGTGGGAATAGTCATTTTTACCCTCCCGCTATCCAACGCTTTCCCTACTGTTGCACTCTTTGGAGTGGGAATAGTAATTTTTACCCCTACGCTATCCAACATTTTCCCTACTGTTGCACTCACTGGAGTGGGAATAGTAATTTTTACCCCTACGCTATCCAACGCTTTCCGTACTGTTGCACTCATTGGAGTGTGAATAGTAATTTTTCTCTTCCTGCTATCCAATGCTTTCTGTACTGTTGCACTCTCTGGAGTGGGAATTGTAATTTTTACCCCTACGCTATCCAATGCTTTCCCTACTGTTGGAGTCACTGGAGTAGGAATAGTAATTTTTCACTTCCTGCTATCCAACGATTTCCCTACTGTTGCACTCTCTGGAGTGGGAATAGTAATTTTAACTCTCCCGCTATCCAATGCTTTCCCTACTGTTGCACTCTTTGGAGTGGGAATAGCAATTTTTACCCATACGCTATCCAACGTTTTCCCTACTGTTGCACTCACTAGAGTGGGAATACTAATTTTTACCCCTACGCTATCCAACGCTTTCCCTACTGTTGCACTCAGTGGAGTGGGAATAGTAATTTTTCCATTCCCGCTATCCAACGCTTTCCCTACTTTTGCACTCTCTGGAGTGGGAATAGTCATTTTTACCCTCCCGCTATCCAACGCTTTCCCTACTGTTGCACTCTTTGGAGAGGGAATAGTAATTTTTACCCCTACGCTAGCCAACATTTTCCCTACTGTTGCACTCACTGGAGTGGGAATAGTAATTTTTACCCCTACACTATCCAACGCTTTCCGTACTGTTGCACTCATTGGAGTGTGAATAGTAATTTTTCTCTTCCTGCTATCCAATGCTTTCTGTACTGTTGCACTCTCTGGAGTGGGAATTGTAATTTTTACCCCTACGCTATCCAACGCTTTCCCTACTGTTGCACTCAGTGGAGTGGGAATAGTAATTTTTCCATTCCCGCTATCCAACGCTTTCCCTACTGTTGCACTCTCTGGAGTGGGAATAGTCATTTTTACCCTCCCGCTATCCAACGCTTTCCCTACTGTTGCACTCTTTGGAGTGGGAATAGTAATTTTTACCCCTACGCTATCCAACATTTTCCCTACTGTTGCACTCACTGGAGTGGGAATAGTAATTTTTACCCCTACGCTATCCAACGCTTTCCGTACTGTTGCACTCATTGGAGTGTGAATAGTAATTTTTCTCTTCCTGCTATCCAATGCTTTCTGTACTGTTACACTCTCTGGAGTGAGAATAGTAATTTTTACCCCTACGCTATCCAATGCTTTCTCTACTGTTGGAGTCACTGGAGTGGGAATAGTAATTTTTCCCTTCCCGCTAACCAACGATTTCCCTACTGTTGCACTCTCTGGAGTGGGAATAGTAATTTTAACTCTCCCGCTATCCAATACTTTCCCTACTGTTGCACTCTCTGGAGTGAGAATAGTAATTTTTACCCCTACGCTATCCAATGCTTTCTCTACGGTTGGAGTCACTGGAGTGGGAATAGTAATTTTTCCCTTCCCGCTAACCAACGATTTCCCTACTGTTGCACTCTCTGGAGTGGGAATAGTAATTTTAACTCTCCCGCTATCCAATACTTTCCCTACTGTTGCACTCTCTGGAGTGAGAATAGTACTTTTTACCCTTACGCTATCCAACGCTTTCCCTACTGTTGCACTCACTGGAGTGGGAATAGTAATTTTTACCCCTATGCTATCCAACGTTTTCCCTACTGTTGCACTCACTGGAGTGGGAATAGTAATTTTTACGCTCTCACTATCCAACAAAAGCTCTACTTTTTTTACATTACTTTTATTAGGTTTACATTTTAAGCTTTTTTATATTATATTATGTATGTTTTATTTAATTGTTTTTAATATTTAATTACTTTTATATTATTTTTAATACATTTAAAAAATTCGATATTTTACCTAACTATATTTTAACATTCTATATTTTGGAATCGATATTTTAGTACTTACCTGTTTGTAGATAGGGAGTCGATATTCTGTCCTTCTATATTTTGGCATCGATATTTTGGGCATTCTATATTATGTCCCTCGATATTTAGTCACTGAACCACTGAGGCCACTTAGGAGCTCTAATCCTGCTCCCTTGCCCATTCACCCACCACCTCCTTTAAGGGGCCATTCATTTATGGAATGGTCTGGTTCTTTGGCTTCAGGGGGCTAGCGTTGCTGTCCATTGCTCTTTAAGTTGCCCGCCTTGTTGCACCCCACCTTGGCCCCACAAGCAGTTCCAGTCAGATGGCAGCGAGACCAGACGTGCTCGGAGTGGCACATGGTTCCTTTTGCTGCTGGCTCAGTTCTGTAACAGCGACCACAGCCTGTGACTCGTTTATGGTACCGACCAAGGCTTGTGCCTCGTGCCTTTGGTTTTCCCCTTTGGAATCCTGTTGAACCTACATCCCTTTTGGTAGCATCACCCCCATTCATTCACAAAATGTCGGCTTTGCTCCTCAATTGTTTAAAATAAAAAGGTCTTCAACAAGTGCTCTTGAGTTAGGGCCAGCGTGGTCTTCCAGGCGGAAGTTTAGGTCACCAAGTGAGATGCCATTTCTAGCATCAAGGGTGAATGGTACAAAGAAGTCAGTGATGGTGTAAGTGAAGTTGGTGCGCTGTTCAAGTGGTTTGTAGATGAGAGTGTCACTCAGGGTGAAGTTCGCTGTGACGTGGAGCTTGAACGGCAGATGTTCCGTGTTTGAGCATGAATTGTCAGTTAATGTGGTGAAGCTAATGGTGTTCTTCTAGATAATGGCAATTCTGCCTCCCAGCTTCTGAAGTCTGTCTTGCCTGACAATCTTGTAGCCGAGGAGGCACTGGTGATGTTAGGTGCTGATGCAGGGTTTAGCCAGGTTTCTGTGAGGAAAAGTAAGTCAGGGGCATTGTCATGCATCCTGTCCCAGATCTCTGTGGTGTATTTGGTGAGTCAACAGGTTTTGAGGACCATACATGTGAGTGTGGAGTGTGGTCTGAGTGGTTGCAGGACTGTGTGAGTGTGAGAGAGTATGGTGTTGGGTGCTGTTGTTGTGGTGAATTTTGGGTGTAGGTAAATGCATGAAAACTTGTAGGAAGTGCTGGAGATTGCTCCCTCTATATTGTGTGGTGTAGTGAGGCAGTAGCGTGTGGAGCAGCAGCTAGGGTTGAGGGCATGGAGGGTCACTGATGGTAATGGGAGGAGAGAGGAGGAGCAGGGTTCCTGGTGCTGGGTGTGGTCCTGGTGAAGACAGGTGCAGATGGGCTTGCCTTTAGAGCATCTGTGGGGCACCAGTAGCATGCCCACTGGGTGTGTCTACTGCGTGTCTATGCCATTCAGTAGGTCCTGGGAGAAGAGAGGAGTGATGTCACTTTCTGTGCAGCAGAATGATGGGAAATCTGTACATATGGATGAAAAAAATGAGTCCTCTTGCTTGGCTTATTCTCTGACAGTTTTGGCAGGAAACCAGTAATGCAATTTCCTGTGCAGATGGATGATGGGAAATCCAGTGATGCCACTTCCTGTGCAGATGAATGATGGAAATTAGTCCTCTTGCTTGGCCTTTTCAAAGACAGTTTTGGTGGGAAATCAGGGATGTTACTTCCCGTGCAGATGGATGTTGGGAAATCCAGTGATTTCACTCCATGTGCAGATGAATTATGGAAATTAGTCCACTTGCTTGGCTTCTTTTAAAGACAGTTTTGTGTCATTGGAAATTATATCAAATAACTTCTTCTCACTTGCTGTCAGTGTGTGGTGTCCCTGTATTCAGGACAAGTGCATCTTAATGGAATTTTGGCCAATTGTCAAGTAAGTATGGTACAACGTCATATGCATATGACATGCTTGCCTTTAAATTATACTTATTTGAAGGTACATCACTCATTTGACAACTCTTTACCATAATTTTAGTCAAAATATATGTGTTTCTTCGTATGGCTCTCAATCATGCTTCACACATTCCAGTGCTTTTCAATAATAAAATCATATTGGATGAAAAATTCAATACTAGTAGTGCCCTCAGCTGAGAGCAATGCATAGTGTGCTTGTTCTAGGGGGGTGCACAGCACAACATCTCAAGTACTAAAAATACTGTACATGAAACGGATACAAAATACTATGCCCAAGCACATGATAGTCAAAGACAACAATTTACTTTTAAATAGAGATATTGTACTAAACATTTTTTTTAAACTGTGAAGCTTAGTGGGCTTCAAAATTGCCCCATATGCCACAATGCAATGTGACTGCATATGCATATATACACATAATACAACAAGCATTTGCAATGCAATAGGTCTCGCATTCACGCGAGTTTGAGCTATTAGCATTGTAAATGACAATGTCTTTTATTTATGTTTTGGGTTTTAAATAAAAGGCATTGTCATTTACAATACTAATAGCTAACCTCTGGCAAATGCGAGACCTATTGCATTGTAATAAAGGGCCTTCTCTACCGCTTGTAAGATTGTAAATATCAGAGGAAGAGACCGGCCTGTGACATCTTGCAGTGAAGAAGATGTGTAAGTGTTGTAAATTACACAGACACAAAGGTGCCGATTCCGATCCGGGAAAAAACATTTGCGTACGACTCGTATCCGTATATTTTCACGTACGAATCGTACAAGTACCGTACAAACTGCGAAGTACGATTCCTACGTGAAAAATACATACGAATTGCGTCGGGAAAATGGTCCGAGAGGGAGCCGTAACTTTTTACGTCCGAATAGCATCGGGAAAAGTGTCCGATAGGGAGCCGGACATTTTTACGTGCAAATCGTAAAACAGAAGTCAGAGCCCGCAAGTACGATCCGTACCGCCCGTCCGAATACACAACCACATGTAAAAGGCCCCGTACGGAGCGAACGCTGTAGCCTACATGTACACAGGTAAACTTGTGCCCGGATACGAGTCGTACAGCCCCCCTCACCCCGCACATGTCAGCACCGTATCCCCCCTCCGCACCGTACCCCAACACCGTAGCACAGCCCCGCACCTGTACGCGCCGCACCCCAGGCCCGTCTCCCAGCCCCGCACCTGTACGTCCCGTACCCCAGGACCGTACCCCAGCCCCCAACCTGTACGCGCCGCACCCCAGGCCCGTCTCCCAGCCTCGTACCTGTATGCACTGTACCCCAACACCGTAGCCCAGCCCCGTACCTGTACGCACCGTACCCCAAACCGTAGCCCAGCCCCGTACCTGTACACACCGTACCCCAACATCGTAGCACAGCCCCGCACCAGTACGCACCGTACCCCAACACCGTAGCACAGCCCCGCACCTGTACGCACCATACCCCAACACCGTAGCACAGCCCCGCACCTGTACATCCAAACAGGCAAACAGAGGCCCTAAATCACAACCACCTCTTATAACACACCCACCACAAATTCAAACCCAGCCACACCCACAAATGGACCAATAAAAAGGGCCCACACACACAACCCATGAGCCTTTGCAACAGACCCACTGCTGACAGACCCCACAGACAAACAACTGCACCTTACTTACACCTTAACTACACCTTCACTGACACACCTTCACTCAACCTCATTCACAAACACCCCCTCTTCACATTCACACACACACCGTCACATTCAGAATCCAAAGTTCACAAGGGCGGAGCTGGAACTCCTCGTCAACGAAGTCATCAGAGTCGAGCCACAGCTGTTTGGAACATTGGTCAGACAGACCAGCATAGCCCAAAAAACAGGCCTGTGGCAGAGGATCGTTGATAAGGGGAATGCTGTTGCACCCATCCGAAGGACCAGGCATGAATGCCAAGCCAGGTGGTACGATCTGCGCAGGGCAGTCAAGAGGAAAATGAACGAGTAATACGCCCAGAGTAACATCACTGGACGCGGGCTGCCCCGCAGACCCGTACATTACCATCCCTGGGAGGAGAAGGTGATGGCCATGCTTCCGCCGGTGGGAGTACACGGAGTCGAAGGAGTCGCAGAGCCTGGTGAGTACACAAACAACTCACGTAACATGGGGGGAATGCCATCCACACCACAAATACACCAAATGCACGCAACTTCCCCCAAGCCCTCACCGCACACAACCACACTCTAAAACCACGCTCATGCCACTAACGTCTCCATACCCCATTCACAAATAAAGGCAATGCCATGTCCCAGGCCACACCAACCACAAACCCAAGACTGGATGTCCGGGATGCTGGGAGGGTGGGGCTCACACAACACATTGTGCAACTCCAAAGCAGACACCAATGCCCTCAGCCCATATGGCCTAGGTACATACCCATGCACCATGCCCAATGCACAGGGACTGGCAAAGTACTGACAAGGTAGCTGACACTTGGCCCTGCTGTATGCAGCACAAGGCCCTCCTGTGACCACTGTACACTCAAACACCAACTACACAAGCTCAGATATCTAGCACAGGCACTCAAACTCACTGTCATGCCAGCATGCACCATGAGGGGACAGACACATCACCTGGGAGACCCTATGACAAATCACACTACACCCAACAGCAGGCCCGGTCACACACCCCCCTCACACAAGCACACACCCCCGGGACAGGCAACGGATTTACCCACTCTCACAATGGACATGTGACACAACAAGACCAATCCATCGCCAAATAAGCATCCGAGCCAAAATTCTACTGGTCAAACACTCAGGAGAACATACCAAACTGTCCCCCGCAACATACCCATCCCCAAGTGGACATTGAGAGGAATGCTAGGCACATCCAACTACCTGGAGGATCTGTGACAACTTGAATATGTATGAAACATGGATGTGGCATGAAACAGTATTAACATTGTCACTCTCTCACACACAGGGCAACGTCATCGACCTCCCCCCAACAATGGGGGGGAACAATCATAGTCCCAGGCTCAGCGTGAAGATGATCCCACCGGCAGCGACGACTCTCACCACTACGTGGATGACCCCGACCAACCTGGCCCCTCTGGTGCCCAAGCCCCTGCAGCACCTTCGTCAGGTACATCTGTGCCAACCACCACCCCCATTCCTGCCACATCCCAGGAGACACCCAGGAGCCCTGCTCGCACTGAACAACACAGCCAGTCTGACCAGGAGGGACAAGGTTCTCCGGGCACCCAGGAGGAGGCAGACAACCCCGCAAATGCCATCTCTCAGGGGTCCCGTAGACCCGATGTGCCCACAACGGCAGGCCAGGCTCATGTGGGCAGGGGTGGTGGGAGTGGAGGCAGGCGGAGGCGCGAACCTGACCAGCCAGCTGAGGGAACCGGTATGTCACACATACGCCACATCCTGGACACATACCGGCGTGACACCAGGGGCATCAGCTAGGTAGTGTCGAGCCTCACAGAGATGAAGGGGACCCTCGATGAGATGAAGAACCTGCAGGCCGAGCAACATGCCAGTCAACAACAACATCAAGGACGGATGGAGTCAAGACTGGCTGAGCTCCTGGCAGTGCAAACGGACTTGAGCCGTTCACTCCGTCGGATCGCCGACAACATGGGCAACCCTCCCTGTGCCACCAGACGAAGACCAGCACCAGCCACAGGGAGGGAGGAGGAGGAGGATTCGTCCGACGGAGCATCACAGACATCGTCAAGGCCTGCATCTGAGGGTCCCCGGAGGAAGGTGGGTCGGGCACGGAAAAACCGTGCGAATCAGCGGACCATCCACATCTCCCAGGTCACCTGGCCTGGCACCTGGCCCTCTGGCGCAACAGCACCACCTCACCCAATGACATTCTCTGCCACATGGACTTGCTGGTCACAGTCTGACCAATGATGACCAACACTGTGGTCTGGACTCTGATGACTCCAACTGACAAGGATGCCATCTCCCCCTGTGAACTTTGGATTCTATGCACCCGGTAGAGCACCTTACTTCATCTACCAAAAGACTTACCCCACCAAAAATAAATACTTTATTTTGTCATGAGATGTTGCTGTCATTTGGCATTATTCCCCAACATATGTGTGTGTAAATGTCAAACTATGCCTGAGCGTTGAACTAACTCCACACATCCATACCCTGGGATCGGAGTCTGGTACAGGACACACATGGGTCACAATGTATCATTCAATGCAGACATGGAGCACGATACTCACCTGTGATGGCCTCAAGCTGCTGAGGGGGTGCATGCAATACTGTGACGACAGACCTATTTGGAAGAGTATCATTAAGGCGTAGAGGTCATGCCTCATTCGGAGGTTCCCAGGGAGGGAGTCCCAGGTATGTTTTCCCAGGTGGGAGAACTATGTCCTGCATGCTGCAGTACGGTGGATCTGAAGAATGGTGGGCAGGTCAAGGTTGGATGCACGGAGATGGCACTACGGGTTCTCAGATGACAGTGGTACAAGGTTGGTGTTGGGTCGGGGTTGTGGCCTGCCTCCTGAGTGTGGGTGGGGAGTCTGAAGGTCATCCTGCAGCACACAGTGATCCATTGCAGCTATGTCTGCTGGACGGTGATGTGGCTGGGGCGCGGGATGTTGCAGCTGAGGTGTGCAGATGCAGCCTGGATGTGGACAAGTGTCCTGGGAGTTTGGATGTGGCTGCCCCATAGAGGGCAGGGCAGTATTTGACACGGATGTTGTCGTGGACCTGGGGGATGGTCCGTCTTTCCTTGGAGTGGATCTTTCTGGAGATCATGTGTATAATGCAGAAGGTGTTGCAGTCTGAGGCACAGATGCTGGTGATTACCATGGCAAATGTGAGCAAGCAATCCATGATGCACACCATCTTGTGTGCATGGACACTGGGTGCTTGTGCGGGGCTTCTACGGGTGGGACACAAGCAGTTGACCCAGCTGTAAGGGGACAATCCTCAGATGTTGACCTCAGTCCTGTACAAGTCCAGCCTCAGGTGGCTGCTGTTCTGCCATTCATCAATGGATCTCATGCAATCTAGAACATTGGAACTGGCAATGTCTGCGTCCTTGGTGAGGGTGAGAAGCACCTGGCTGTCAATGGCATACGAGTTGATGATAAGGTTGTGTGCGCATGTGATGGTGGAGAGGGGGGTCCTGGACACATTGTAGATTGACACGCTGAGAGATGATACCTGTGCCATGTGCCTCACAACAACAGCATACTACATGCAGAAGCCTTGAGTCCCACTCCCATGGCCTTGCCGGGGTACAGAGCCGGTGGGGAGTAGGAGGGACATGACCTGGTGGGTGTGACAGGGCCTGGAAGGTGTGGCAGCGCTGTGTAGGCAGTCGGAGTTGTACACTCATCATGCAAAAGTGTTGTGTGTGCGCTTACTGTATGCCTGAGAGCTGGCGGCAGATGTGTGGATGGACGTTGCTTGGAGGGTGGCTGCAACATCAGACGGTAGTGTGATGTGGGTCATGCAAGGACATGAGGCTCGTGCAATGTGCACGTTGCATGTGCAGACGGTCCAGCCTATGGCACCGCGTGGCCGCAACTGTGGCACAGACAAGCTGATGACAGCCAAATGAATGGGTTGATGGAGGAAGGGAGGAGCATCTTAGATGTGTGTGTGTTGCCAAATCAGGAAACTTCGTGTCCCCTTGCTGCAGTGGCTGCAACAGCAGGCGGCATGTCCTGGGAACTATGCCACAATTTCCACACAAAGACTAGGATGTCAGAAAGGACTACTGCAACAGGTGTATATCAATGAAGGAGTGACCGGTTTTCAATGGCACACCCAGAGACAAAGGATGCACAATCCCCAAAGATGACTGACACCGGATCATGAAACTGAAGGCCAAGCTTTGCACAGAAAACACACCCCAGAAGGTGTTGACGGCCCATTGTGGGGACCAACATACCAAAACACATACACAGCCATGGACGTCATGCACAATAGAGAATCAAATACATGTAGAACAGCATGCAGGTTGCTAATCTACACATAGACTCATATGCACAATCCTTGACAACCATGCCAGAGATGGCGCATGCACTGTGGCAAGAGACCTGCATTGACAGAGATGAGGCACCTTGGAGGCTGAGGAACACCTTTATTACTCAGGCTCACACCTATGGAAATGCATCAATATTAACAGACTCACATGGTGGGACCTACACTGGACACCCCCTTCGCACCACAGATGCTGTCAATCCATGGGAGTGGCACACAAGTGAAGGGGGTGAGCCAAACATCCCCTGCTGCACACGGAGAGGCTGCAATTCCCCATTGAGCCTCTCATGGGGATGTCCCGCAATATGTCCACCCGTAGCCTCCCGTATGTTTCCGAGGGAAGTTGTACACACATAGATGCCTTCATCAAAATTCACAATCCCATAGCAGATGACTGTCACGAAGTGTGACTATCAATTCATGTGAGTCATGCTACATGTCATGTGCCCCATGGTGAGTCGACATGTATGCATAGTAACAAAACCTGCCCAGGAGCAGTGCCCACACATTACAAACAACTACCACATCCAAAAAGCCTTGCTGCAATCCTTACCCAAAGGACATTTCTCACCATGTCCGTGCATGTAACGCTGATTCAGCACATGTTGCATTACTCATGAGGAATAGCAGGAGCACAACGATGCCATGAGCAGACAGCATGCGCAAATACCTGGGGATGAGAGACACACAAGAAGTCAGGAAAAACATAGTCATCCGCATGCATGATCATGTACTCTACATGAATAAGGTTGACACCATGCTAGTTGTCAATTGAGTGTGTCAGCTAAAATGTGTGGAATGACATCAGCACTCGAGTGACACATCAGCACACCCCTCAAAGTCACTTAGCATACAGTCAGCTGGACACACACATTGCAACACATGCCACACAAGGCTCCAAGCATGCACACTCAGACCCAGGGACTCACCATTATGAGAAGAAGTTGCGTATGAGCTGACTCTGGATGTCCTCCTCCTCCTCCTCCTCCTCACTTGCCTCGTGACCAAGGCCGTCATCCTCCACGGGTGGATGTTCCTGCTCATCGGGATCCAGGATGAGTGGCACAGCTTTCTCCACTGCCATGTTGTGCAACATGCAGCACACGAGGAAGATTTTGCAGACCTTCACCGGTGCATATGGGAGGGACCCGCCGGTCTTGTGGAGGCAACGGAATCGGCTCTTCAGGAGGCCAAACGTCCTCTCAATCACTCGCCTGGTCTGCCCATGGGCGTTGTTGTAACGGTGATCTGCAGCTGTTCTCGGGTTGCAGAGAGGCGTCACCAGCCATGGCATGTTGGGATAACCAGAGTCCCCTACATGGAAACATCATGTAAAGAAGTGGGTCAGGAGATACCGCTGAATACTGGACAAACAGAGTTTACCCACCAACAAGACATGCTCGTTCGTTGTGCAGCTGCAGCATCCTTTCTGGCACCCTGCTACGCCTCATGATGTAGGCATCGTGTGCTGACCCTGGAAAACGTGCACATACATGGGAAATCACCATGTTAGCAAGACACACCACAAGGGCATTAATGGAGTGGTAATGTTTACGGTTACGAAAGGCTACCTCCTGTGCCTGTGGTGGTACCAAAGCCACATGTGTCCCATCAATGGACCCAATTACATGGGGCATCCCTCCCAGGGCATAGAACTCACCCTTGATACCTGTCAACTGCTCAGGAGTTGGAAAATGGATGAATTCATCCAGGTGCTCCAACATGGCTTCTAAAACATCATGGAGAACACGGCTGAACATGCCACCCACATCAGCTATGGTCAATTGAAACATACCGGTGGCAAAGAAATGTAGGGCTGACATCACCTTCATCTTGGGGGTCAGCGCAGTCGGATAACTGTGTCGCGGTTGGAGGTGTGGGGCCAGCCTGTTTGTCAGGTCTACAATTAACTGTTGGGTGAATCTGTAGCGGCGTATGCAGTCACGTTCCCTCATGGCAGCCAAGTCTGGCATTAGTCGGGGGAGAGGCGGTGCCCTGCAGAAATTTGGAAGGAATAACGAAGATTGAGTACATTACTACACCAATGTCAATGAACTGAGCACATGTTCAACAGCTAATACACATATGCTACATACAGAGTCTGGTCTGTGCAATACATCCTGCACACGTATGCCAGCCAGGTGATACTCCTACCAAGAGCCAGCTACAAACGTGGATTGTCAAGGTCTACATGACATGCCATGAAAGTAGCTGTGGGCCAGTGTGAGTGAACAGCCAGACACATTACAGGAGTTACATACATCCACATATGTGCATTTGAAGGATGTTATCTCATACAGACAGCTGCTGGCAAACTAGACGCACATGTCACATGTCATGGAAAAAGGACAGACCACACACCTTGCCATGAAGGGGTACATGTCAAAAATGATCACACAGACATTGAGACTACGCAGATATGTCCTAAGCTTGCAAGTCCCTGTTCAATGCATACAGACACGCGTTACGTGTTATTCCACATGTGTCCTGGTGTGCGTAATAGTGTGACATGGGCATCTACGCACAGGCACATGTTGGATGCAGCTACAGCAGATGCCGTTGACGGAACACCAACAGCAAGATCATGGCAACACATCATGACACACACATGACTTAGTCACATCGGGGCACGCTGGTAGTGAGATGTCAGGTGTCATCATCCGTGAACCTGGCATCAGGGGACAGTTGCGGGTGTTGGTGACTGTGCCATGCCAGTGATGTAGTGCTTGACAAGTTTGAACTACATGCACACATGTAAAAGGTGTGAAGGGGAAGTGCGCCACATAGTGCCCCATCACACATGACATGTGTACACAGGTCATCACACAACTATTGGGTTAAAACATGAGGAGACATGTGCGGGCTCACTGCCTGACACACCTAGGCCCTACACATGAAGCACTGCACTGACAATGACTTGATGTCCATCCTTGTGCGAGTCAGACACCTCCATTCCTATCCTGTGCGCCTCCTATCACCAGTGTAAGCTGTGAAACGCACCGTACACACGCTCTGAGGGTGTGTGTATGGTCGTATCAAAAATTCAAAAATAGCTTTATTCAACAGTTTTGTCATAAAAGCAGAACACATACATTACAACATATATATTAGGATAATAAATATTCTGGATCTAAAACATTTAAAAATGAATTAAACAATAAATACTGCCGAGTAAATTGATTCTGGAGAATAAAAATACATATACACTCAAACTATCCCAAACAATTCATACCATGGTTCAACCTATCTTCGGAACTGAGAGCATTAAAATCAGTTAACCTGGAGCAACACCCTAGATCTGATGAACCAGGCCCAACCTAGAAACTTAGCCATTGCAATTGCTATTGGCTGCGAATAATCCGTTGTGAGGATTCTTAGGGCCTCATCATGCTTCCTGAAGCCTAGAAGCTTACAAATAGGTATGACCCACATAGCCCAAGGTTTTTTTTACAGTGGGAAAAAAAAAACAAATGACTAACCGTTTCTTCTTTATCTGAGCATTTTGGGCAGACTTTCATAGTAACCCCAACCCAGTTGCCAGTGAATGATCTAACGGGTAGGGTACCAATCCTCATTTGGAAATATAACTTCCTGTCTAAAGGTTTCTCAATAGAGTCCCAATAATGTTCTAGTGCAGGTTTTATCTTCAGTTCAAGGAACCGGCCTGACAGGTGTTTTACTGCACCCTTCACTATATGGGGTTTGGGTAGGAGTACGTGTGTGTGTACGGACCGTACACACATACGTGTACACACTGGTCCTATCCCTATGGGAGTGTCGCCGTAGGCGTATGCCATAGAGATACGGCTCATACACACGTGTGTAGGGCCCGTAGCACTATGGCGTATGCCTACAGCAACACTACCATAGTGCTACGGGCCGTACCCACGCGGGTACGGCCCGTAGCACTATGGCGTACGCCTACGGCAACACTACCAGAGTGCTACGGGCCCTACACATGCGTGTAGGGCCCGTAGCACTATGGCGTACGCCTACGGCAACACTACCATAGTGCTACAGGCCGTACCCGCGTGCGTACGGCCCGTAGCACTATGGCGTACGCCTACGGCAACACTACCATAGTGCTAAGGGCCGTACGCACGCGGGTATGGCCCGTAGCACTATGGCGTACGCCTACAGCAACGCTGCCATAGTGCTACGGGCCCTACACACGCGGGTACGGCCCGTAGCACTATGGCGTACGCCTACGGCAACACGACCATAGTGCTACGGGCCGTACACACGCGGGTGCGGCCTTAGCACTATGGCGTACGCCTACGGCAACACTACCATAGTGCTACGGGACCTACACACGCGGGTACGGCCTGTAGCACTATGGCGTACGCCTACGGCAACACTACCATAGTGCTACGGGCCCTACGCACGCGGGTAGGGCCCATAGCACTATGGCGTACGCCTACGGCAACACTGCCATAGTGCTACGGGCCCTACACACGCGGGTACGGCCCGTAGCACTATGGCGTACGCCTACGGCAACACTACCATAGTGCTACGGGCCCTACACACGCGGGTACGGCCCGTAGCACTATGGCGTACGCCTACGGCAACACTACCATAGTGCTACGGGCCCTACACACGCGGGTACGGCCCGTAGCACTATGGCATACGCCTATGGCAACACTACCATAGTGCTATGGGCCCTACACACGCGGGTACGGCCCATAGCACTAGAGTAGTGGTGCCCTAGGGGTACGTGTGAAACACACCGTACCTGTGTGGGGATTTGAAATTTACAATGGGGACACATAAGGGACAAGTATTAGGGCCTACATGCATGCTGGTTGTCACAGATACCCAGTTTGAAGTTCAAATTTTTCCATCATGTGGCCTGGAAAAAGCAGTTGGCCACAATATACATTGTTGCAAAGTGGTTGTTGACTTGACATGATACAGCAAATTTGAAAAAATGCTAATGCTGTCACTGGTGTATGTTTAAAGGGATTGGAGGAAACGTAGGATGCAAAGGAGTCTGACCAATCACTCTGCACTCCTGTTACTGAAATAGGCCAGCAAGGCAGATATAAGTCAGGCAGAACCCATGAGAGGGCACTTGCCTGCACAACCTTTGATTCGACACCACTGCTGCTGCTTGTGATTCCTCTGGCACCATGTCGCGGTCTGTGGAGAGGGCCCAGCCATTCACACAGGAAGAGAATGAGGTGTTGCTGGACGTCATCCTCCCACAGTTCCCCAGCCTGTATGGTAGACCAGGGGTGCAGGTGAGTGCTCACTCCGCTACCTTTGACTGTGCCCCTTCTTTTTGTGACTGGCACTTCTGGCATTGTGTCCAGGTGTGAGTGGGTCCCGGGGGGGGGGGAAGGGGGGAATGGCTCATGTCTGTCATGCAGAGCATGATGTGGTTCATGTGTGCACTCCTCACTTGCATTGTGCTTACTGTGACATTCACTGCATGCTGCATGGCACATTCAGCATAGCTAATCCTCTTGGCCCTTCATGTTCTATAGTCCTGAGGTGATTCAGTGTTCCCCCCGTGTGACAGGTGACTGTACCCACAGATGTGTGTGAGTTCAGTGGAGCTGTGGTGAGAGTGTCCAAATGATCTGGACATTGATGTGTGTGATTGTTTCTTGTCATGTGGGTGAGTGTCTATGTGGAGTGTTGCACCACAGCTGCATGGAGGAGGCAACAGCTCGACCCATCTGATGTGAAAAGTGATCAGTGCTGTGTGTCTGACTTGCTGGGCTAGCCCCACGCCTGTGACACCCCCCAGGCAAGTGGCACATGTGCAGAGTGAGGTTTGTATCGGCTGCTGCCACTGGCAGATGAATGATCTGTGCCTGTGTGTGTCTGTGTAGTCTGCTGTTGTTGGGTCAGTGGCCTGGGGCATGTGACTGCTTGGAGGTGCTCGCCATCAGCTTTGTGTTGCTTGTGATGTCCAGTGTGTGCCATGATCAAGGTGTGTGTCGCACCCCCCATGCCACCTGTGTACTTTCAATACCATGTAGTGCATTGGGGCTTCCACAGAGCCTAATGTCCCTATGACAAAGGTGCTATTCGTTGGCAGTATACTATGCCCTGTTCAACATATCAAAGATGTTCAAATGTGTGTCTCTGTGACATGGAGCAGGTGTAGTGATGTTGTCTCACTTTGTCATCCTCACAGGTAACCGCCTACGAGAAGGGGGAGATATGGAAGCGAGCCGTCAGGGCCGTGAGATCTGTGGACGGTCGCAGTCGGCGCCTGGCACAGGTGAGGAAACGCTGGCAGGACATCTGGTGCTGGACCAGGAGGATCACCCGGGTCCTGCTGGGGGACTCACCAGATGGCAAGAACCGCGGGCGCCAGCACCTGACCCACCAAATTAAGCGTGTCCTGGCGGTGGTCTTCCCTGACATGGATAGGCGGTTACAGGCGATGCAGCAGCAGCAAGGGGGTAGGTACATGTGCGTTTGTTGTGTGTCACCAGCTTTGGGAAGTGCCCAGTCGCATGGATACACTGGCAGGGTTAATATGTGCATTGCATTTCCTTTTCCCCAAAGTAATCCGCTGCTGTTCTTCTTCCTTTCCCCTCCTTGACATGTGTTCCCTGGTCTGTGTGTAATCACTATTGCACATGGTCATCTAGGCTGGCGGTTAATCCAAGTGCACATTGCTGTCTGCATCATGTGGGGGTGGGGTCGGAGACATGTGTTGTTACCTTGCCTGTGTCCTGTTCTGTTCAGTCATTTGGGGGTCCATATCAGTTGGCACTGATGCTGAGTCTCAACATAGGAGTGTGATTGTTCAAATGAACAGACTTGCAGCATGCATGACCGATGTTGTGGCCTCAGACATGATGTGCATGAGTGGGAGATATGCATAGTGCCGGGACGGTAGCTCATGTTACAGTCAGATAATTCCAGGCCCATGGAGCATTGTGCCCACTTCAGTACCCTAAGACACCCTTGCCTCGGTATCATGTGTGTCATTCAACACTGTGCCCATTCTCAATGTGTTCAGCATAGTTTTCCCTCTGTGGCATTGTTCCCTGGCCTCATTTGTATTTATCTAAAGTGTGCTACATGTGCCCATTGTACAGGATGACCCCATTTTGCTTCTGCATCCTCACACTGGCCAGTGCCTGTGTGTCTATGTCCAACAATCTGTTGAGGTTTTGTGTCACAAATATGTGTTGGCAGCCTCACGAGGTGATGTGGAGTACATTTAGGATTTCCTGATGCACTTTTTAGTAAACCCAGATTGAGAGGTGTCACTTTTTGAGCTGTCTCAATCACATTGTCTCAGGTATGGGTTGTTTTTGCGGGCAAGAACTACATGTCCCTTATGTCTCCTTGCCAAGTCTGACCAGTGTGTGATGATTGTCTGGACAGGCACTCAACGTGCAGTGACCCAGGCATGTTGTGCAGGGTGTCATGTTTGTGCTTTGCAGCATGTGTCACAAGTTAAAAAACATGTTTCCTGCTCATCCGTTATTGGCACGGGTGTGTGCTCCAGATGCTATGTGGTTTGGTCTGTGTGTGCTGACATCTGTGTGGACATTCTTCGTTCACATCAGGGTGTCTCCTCAGTGCAGGTGCTCCTTATTCCAACACAATTTCAGGGCCATTTGCTAATGCATTGTCCTGTGTCTGGACATGTGTGCCACTCCACATGACAGGTAGTGTGTCAGATGTGTTGCCAACTGTGTCATCATGGTACAGATGGCCATGTGACAGGTGGCATGTTTTAAGTTGTTATTCAAGAAGGCATGTGCCGTGGCACTCACTACACTTGTCAACATGTCCCATTAGTTTATATGCTTCACTTTGATTTTTGTGAAGGACAATGATGTGCCTGCATGACAGAGGTCTCCCAAGGGAGTGCACTTTTACACTTTTGTGGAACACGCTGGCACAATTAGAACATGGGCACATTTCAGGCCAAAAGTTGTTTAGGATTTATACATATCCATGTTCCCACAGTGTGTTAGCATTTGGGTTAGTCCTTGGTTGTTGCTGAAGGCAACTTACCGGTGTCAAGTCATCCCGACTACCGTGGTGCCATGTATGTGTACTTCCTGATGCCACATTTCTTCTTAACATTGGCTTCTTGCCATTAGGCGGGCAGCTCATACTATGACTGTGTAAATGTAGTTTTGTGTGCACCTCCTTGTGTGACTTCCGATATTCATGCACATGTGTGTTCGGTTCCACAGGTGGGACATTCCAAATATGTCAATTGTGTAAAGTTTTTTGCTTCCCAATGGATCAGATAGTATTACATTTGCTTTTCTACAGTACTCACAGGTCTATGAGTGTGGGGACCCCTTCAGCATTGGCGTCTGTTATTTGGCATTGGGTGCACCAATACTATTTCGTTCACAGTGACCAGGAGGTGGCATGCCGTCATAGTCTGCCTGTGCTCCACTGTTCACAGACACTAGCTTCTCTGTATAATTGGATATCCAGTTATTTTCTGTGGTGTCCTGATTTTCATTATTTCAGGGGGCATGTTGGGTGAACCAACTGGGGAGTGCAGGGCTTACATATGTGCTGGGTATTCTAGATGTTCCTCATGATGCTTTTCATGATATGCACTGTGACCTATTTAGTTTGGACTCATGTGTCAGATGTACACAGGTGACTGATTATTTCCTGTCCCTTCACCTTGCCCACAGCATCATCGGGGGACACCGAGGGAGACACCTGCACGGACGTGGAGGAGGGATCCAGCACCAGTGAGATTGTATGACATAATTTCGAAAGACAAAAATTCGACCTACAAAAATATCGCAACAAAAATATCGTGGTCAAGAATATCGACATCCTATCTACAACATGGTAAGTACAAAAATATCGATAATTTAATATCGATGTCAAAAATATCGTAATTCAAAAATATCGGTTTTTTTTTAGTTTAAAAATATATGTAAAATAAACCAAATAATACTTATAAATCAAAGAAACATAATTAAATATATTGTATAATATGTAAAATTTATAATAAATATATATAATTAAATGAAACTTTAATTAAACATATATATAATATATAATATATACACTTACTTAATAATTACTTTTAATAATAATTTCTATAACATATACATTATTAAATATTTATTTAAATTACCAATACATCTATACACATAAAACAATAACATTAATAAATATTAAATAATTACATATAGCAAATAATAATCAATAATTTTAATTTGAATAATTTTTATTATTAATTATATATTACAATAGCTAAAATATTACAAAACATATTTAATATCAGACACAATAAAACTACTAGTCCAACTTCAACAAAAACAACAGTAAGGAAAATGTTGGATAGCGTAGGGGTAAAAATATCTATTCCAACTCCCGAGAGTGCAACAGTAGGGAAAACATTGGATAGCGTAGGAGTAAAAATTACTATTCCAACTCCAAAGAGTGCAACAGTAGGGAAAGTGTTGGATAGCGTAGGGGTAAAAATTACTATTCCAACTCCAGAGAGTGCAATAGTAGGGAAAATGTTGGATAGCGTAATGGTAAAAATTACTATTCCCACTCCAGAGAGTGCAATAGTAGGGAAAGTGTTGGATAGCGTAAGGGTAAAAATTACTATTCCCACTCCAGACAGTGCAACAGTAGGGAAAACGTTGGATAGCGTAGGGGTACAAATAACTATTCCAACTCCAAAGAGTGCAACAGTAGGGAAAACGTTGGATAGCATAGGGGTAAAAATTACTATTCCAACTCCAGAGAGTGCAATAGTAGGGAAAGTGTTGGATAGCGTAAGCGTAAAATTTACTATTCCCACTCCAGAGAGTGCAATAGTAGGGAAAGTGTTGGATAGCGTAAGGGTAACATTTACTATTCCCACTCCAGAGAGTGCAACAGTATAGAAAACGTTGGATAGCGTAGGGGTAAAAATAACTATTCCAACTCCAAAGAGTGCAACAGTAGGGAAAACATTGGATAGCGTAGGGGTAAAAATTACTATTCCAACTCCAGAGAGTGCAATAGTAGGGAAAGTGTTGGATAGCGTAAGGGTCAAATTTACTATTCCCACTCCAGAGAATGCAATAGTAGGGAAAGTGTTGGATAGCGTAAGGGTAAAAATTACTATTCCAACTCCAGAGAGTGCAACAGTAGGGAAAACGTTGGATAGCGTAGGGGTAAAAATTACTATTCCCACTCCAGACAGTGCAACAGTAGAGAAAAGGTTGGATAGCGTAGGGGTAAAAATTACTATTCCAACTCCAAAGAGTGCAACAGTAGGGAAAGCGCTGGATAGCGTAGGGGTAAAAATTACTATTCCAACTCCAGAGAGTGCAACAGTAGGGAAAGCGCTGGATAGCGTAGGGGTAAAAATTACTATTCCCACTCCAGATAGTAAAACAGTTGGGAAAGCACTAGATAGCATAGTGATTCTATTAACATTATAACCAATTTAATAATTTCTTATAAAAAAATTGCATGTTAACAATGTTTTAAAAAAAAAAATATTATTAAATACCAATTATGTAAAATAAATATTTAAATAAATAAATTTTAATTACATCCCACACTATTCCCCCTTTAACACAGAACACACTACACATAAAAATTCACATAATTAATTTAATTATGAATTAATCACTTAATAAAATTAAATCACCAATTAATTACTAATTAACAATTAATTAATTAACTATAACAATAAAGAAATATTATTAATAAACTAATTATAATTTATATAATTAACAAAATAATAAAGTAATTTTACAATTAATAATTAATTAAAAATTAATTAATCTATTAATCACATTAATTACCAATTATTAATTGATTACAAATTAATTAATCATAAATACCAATGAAACAATACATATTAATTCATTAATTATAATTACATTACTTCCCACCCTATTCCCCTATAAACCCACAACCCACTACACATTAAAATTCACATAATTAATTTAATTATCAATTAATCACTTAATAAAATTAAATCACCAATTAATTACTAATTAACAATTAATTAATTAACAATAAATAAATATTAATAATAAACTAATTATATTGTATATAATTAACCAATTAATAAAATAATTGTACAATTAATTAATTAACAATTAATTAATCAATTAATTACCAATTATTAATTAATTACCAATTAATTAATCATAAATACCAATTAAACAATACATATTAATTCATTAATTATAATTAAATTACTTCCCACCCTATTCCCCTATAAACCCACAACCCGCTCTGATACTAAAACGCTAAATTAAATGTAAAATAATTATAAATCTCTAAACATTTATTTTTAAATGTATTAAAATACATTACAATAATCTTTAACATACAAATAAAATACATATTAAATGACATTACACTAAATAAATATCGATATTATTGACATCGAAATTTTTACTTACGATATTACTTACATCGATATTAATTACTTCGATATTATTTACTTCGATATTACTTACCTTGGGATCGATATTCTGTCCATCGATATTCTTGACTTCGATATTCTGTACCTACGATATTAAAAACACGATATTATTGTAGGTCGAAATTTAAAACTCGATATTTTGGCTAACCACCCCAGTGCCACCACACCTGGCGAGTCGGCAGCATCAAGTGGCACAGAGGGCGAGGGGAGTGCGGCGGAGGACCTGGGTAGTACCACCACCGACTACGACGCAGACGGGTCCGAGGCTGAACTCCCTGAGGGGGCGGAGGCTGCTCCAACAGCTGGCAGCAGCACTGCAACTGTCACCGCCCCCTCCATTCCCATCACCGCCCTCCCACTTGCTCGGGTCCCTTCTGTCCGTGTAGGGCAACAACGTGTCTCCTTCGTGCCAGGCACCGCACCCCCTGCCCCTGTCTCCCCTGCTGCCCTCACTGCCGAGTCTGTGGACATTCAGCGGCAGTTGCAGATTGAGCAGACATCGATCCTGACTGTCCTCCATGGCCACACCAGACTGCTGACACAGATGGTGCCGTACATGGAGGGCATGTCATCAGCGATGTCTGACCAACGGATGTTGCTGAGGTCCATGGACTCGTCACTGACGGCAGCAATGAGTCTCCTGCAGTGCTTCGTCCCCCCACCTACCCATGCGCCATCCACACTTCCCACTCCCATTCCTGTCCCAAGCACACACACACCTTCCCAGGCAGGCACCACACCAGACACAGGCAGCACACCAACAGGGAAGAGCAAGCGCACACGTCCTGTCACGCACACTCAGGGGGAAGAAGGCACACCCACTGGGTCTAGGGCACACAGGCGGACACGCAGCCACAGTAGGAGTCTGCATGCCTCACTCCCCAGTCCCTCTGATGTCACTCCCCTCAGCTCCCCTGCCCCACAGTCTGAGAAGGAGACCTACTTAGCTGTGCTGAGCCTCAGCCCCACTGTTTCACCTGCACGCAAACGGGCAAGGCACTCCACGGGTAGGGGAGTAGAGTCCCCCCCCTGTCCACCACCTCCCCCAGTAGCGCTGCAACCCATCCCTCCGACCCCCCCCCTCCTTGGTGCCCGTGGTTCCTTTGGGTGCAGGGGAGACGCTGCAAGATCTTGCGGACGTGTGCAGCGCAGTACTGACCTCCACCTTTGGCGCTGCCCCACCCCCTGTGGTGGAGTCGTCTGTCCCTGCGCCCCCAACACCTGCCCTACCCCCTCCTGTCCCTGCGGTACCTGGTCCTTCCCCACATGATGCCCCCACCCCAGTCGATCAACCAGAGGTATCTGATGTGCAGGCAAGCTAGGGGAGACGCATGGCCATGTGTCCCCCCCCCCCCCAGGACTTTGTGTCTGGACTGGCCTATGGCCTTTGTAAATAGTCTCCTTTTCTACTTTTTGTTTTCATGCTGAATAAAGCATTTTGTTTTTCCTTTGCACACAATTGCTTTTCAGGTATTGATGTTGGTGCTGATGCTCCATGAGTTGGGGTAGTGATCATGTGGTGGGTATCTGGGCAATGTAGTAGTCTGCTGCTCATGGGGTGGACCCTGGTATCTGCGTGGCATCACAAGGTCTCTGCAATGATTCTTTGGTCGTGTATCCTCTTTGTGTTTTGAGACATTGTCCCAAGGAGTGTTCCTTCCTCTGTGGCACCTGACATCTTCCCTGCAGGGAGTTGCACCATTGTTGTGCTGACCTGTGTCTACATTCCCTTGGTGGCTGATGGATCCCTTCAACTATGTCCATGCCTGCTCAGCAATGTGTCCGGCTGCATCGTCTGTGCCATCTTTGGTAGTCACTGTACTTGTGTATAGAGTATGTTGCCATGCCTCCATGGGGAAATGGTCCCTTTTCCGCACTATGCATGTGTGTACTCCCAGCCTAGCACACATATGGTACTTGTTATGCAGGGTATTTGGTCACCTGACTAACAATAGTGGGCATTGTATCTGTGGGAAGTCCACCCTATTCCTTCCCTGGGACACAACAACTTGGTGGCTGTGCCAGCACCTGTACATTCCTATCAGTCCTGGAATGTGCGTGGCAGTGTGTGTTCCCTTTGGCTCTCTTAGTCTAGTGGGTTTCACATGACTATACAGTCTTGTGACATGATCTCAGTGTGTGTATTGTGCAGCCTCCGCAAGGGGCGGGTATGCATGTGTCATTTGTCATCGCACCCACATGTGGTGTGTCATGCAGTGGGGTAATGACATCCATCCTCATGGGAGTGGGACACTGCTGTCAGTGATGTGTTGATATGGCACTCTCAACATAGTCGCACATTGGGGATGCGTTCATGGACCCATAAAGATGTGGTCATCTTAGGATGATGCACCCACCCCTCATATGTCTGGGCACTGCTGGGAGTGATATACACCCATGCCTCATATGTCTGGGCACTGCTGGGAGTGATATGCACCCACCCCTCATATGTCTGGGCACTGCTGGGAGGCCTCTGCACCCACCCCTCATATGTCTGGGCACTGCTGGGAGTGATATGCACCCACCCCTCATATGTCTGGGCACTGCTGGGAGTGATATGCACCCACCCCTCATATGTCTGGGCACTGCTGGGAGGCCTCTGCACCCACCCCTCATATGTCTGGGCACTGCTGGGAGTGATATGCACCCACCCCTCATATGTCTGGGCACTGCTGGGAGTGATATGCACCCACCCCTCATATGTCTGGGCACTGCTGGGAGGCCTCTGCACCCACCCCTCATATGTCTGGGCACTGCTGGGAGTCCTCTGCACCCACCCCTCATATGTCTGGGCACTGCTGGGAGTGATATGCACCCACCCCTCATATGTCTGGGCACTGCTGGGAGGCCTCTGCGCCCACCCCTCATATGTCTGGGAACTGCTGGGAGTCCTCTGCACCCACCCCTCATATGTCTGGGCACTGCTGGGAGTGATATGCACCCACCCCTCATATGTCTGGGCACTGCTGGGAGTGAAATGCGCCCACCCCTCATATGTCTGGGCACTGCTGGGAGGCCTCTGCACCCACCCCTCATATGTCTGGGCACTGCTGGGAGTGATATGCACCCACCCCTCATATGTCTGGGCACTGCTGGGAGGCCTCTGCACCCACCCCTCATATGTCTGGGCACTGCTGGGAGTCCTCTGCACCCACCCCTCATATGTCTGGGCACTGCTGGGAGTGATATGCACCCAACCTTCATATGTCTGGGCACTGCTGGGAGGGACATGCACCCACCCCTCATATGTCTGGGCACTGCTGGGAGTGATATGCACCCTCCCCCATGTCTCTGTCCACTGCTGGGAGACCTCTGCAGCCACCCACCCACCCGCCCCCTTGGTGCAGTACACTGCTGTCCTGTGCATACACACACACCAATATACTGCTTATATGCTGCAACAGGCCCTATGCCAACATTTGTGGCGTGTGTACGCCTTGTATCCATTCTGTACTGGTGCCGTAGGGGTACAGGTGGAACGGACCCTAACCCCGCATTCATAGGGTTTACGCGCCGTACCCACGCTGTGGGGACATGAGTACGGGCCGTACCACCAGTGGAGGGGTACGTGCCGTACCCACGCTGTGAGGGCGTGGGTATGGCGCGTACCCCTCCATCACCACTCCACTGGTGGTACGGGCCGTACCCATGCCCCCACAGCGTGGGTACGGCACGTACACCTCCATCACCACTCCAATGGTGGTACGGCCCGTACCCACGTTCTGGGGGGCATGGGTACGGCCCGTACCACCAGTGGAGTGGTGATGGTGGGGTATGCGCCGTACCCACGCTGTGAGGGCGTGGATACGGCGCATACACCTCCACCACCACTCCAATGGCGGTACAGCCCGTACCCATGCTCTGGGGGGTGTGGATACGGGCCGTACCACCAGTGGAGTGGTGATGGAGGGGTACGCGCCATACCCACGCTTTGAGGGCATGGGTACGGCGCGTACCCCTCCATCACCACTCCACTGGTGGTACGGGCCGCACCCACGCCCCCACAGCGTGGGTACGGCGCGTACACCTCCATCACCACTACAATGGTGGTACGGCCCGTACCACCATTGGAGTGGTGACGGGTACGCGTCCACGTCCACTTCCATTGTGGCGGTACGTGGGATTGGTGGACACGCCCCCGAAGTGACCAGACCATGTGGGTAAGTTATGTGCAGGATATATATGTTTTAACTTGGGGGGGGGTATGTTTCCTGCCCCTCGCCCCCCCCCCACCCCTTTGCCCCTGGGTGTTGTTCTGACCTTCTGCGGCGTCTGCGTCTGTTTCGGTGCACCAGGTCGTAAGCTAGGAGGGCCTGGATGACACGTAGGATGGGGTCCATGGCTGTCCGTCGCGTACCGGTGCTCCTTGTTCACGTCGTCCTCAATTTCCCGGCAGTTTTTGGCTCCCGTAAAAAATGCTACGTGCGGAGTGACGTAGGCACGAATCGTACTTGCTGGTCCGTAAAAAGCTGCCTGACTCCGTCCGGACGTTACGTACACGATGTCCCGGATAGGAATTGTGGGTATTTTTTCACCGCACGTAGTTTTGTATGATTCGGACGGAAATGGTATTTCTGTACGAATTGTACTTGCTGCTTTGTAAGGTGGATTTCCCGGGTACAAGTCGTATGGAGAATACGCTCCGTACGACCATTCATACCCGGGTTTTACAGGATCGGAATCGGCACCAAAGTGTTAAGTGAGAGTTACATATGATCCAAGCTATAAACACTGACAAAACACTCCAACACCTTTTGCTCTGTGATTACACTGTCGCGGCTCAGGAGGAAAGTGGGAGGGGGCTATTTCCTGCCGTCTCCATGATTTGAGTGTGCAGTGTGGCAGTGCGTAATGTCATTGCTATCTTTGGCCTAATAAAAAACACTCGGGCTGTACTTTATGGCAGGCATGGAGGGAGGGATGGTCTTGGTAGCAGCTCCAGCCTCGTGCAGTGCCTCTGCTATTACTAATGAGCAAGAGGCACTGAGGTGGTGGCATTGGTATTGGTGGTGGTGGTATGGGTATTGGTGATGGTGGTGGTATTGGTGATGGTGGTATTGGTGGTGGTGGTATTGGTGGAGGTGGTGGTATTGGTGGTGGCACTATTAGTATTGGTGGTGGCGGTATTGGTGGTGGTAGTATTGGTAATGGTGGTGGTAGTCGTCATATTGGTGGTGGTGGTATTGGTACTGATGGTGGTTGTGTTGGTGTTATTGATGGTGGTGGTATTGGTGGTATTGGTGGTTGTATTGGTGGTGGTGGTACTGGTGGTGGTGGTATTGGTGGTGGTGGTATTGGCAGTAGTGATATTGGTGTTGTGGTATTGGTGATGGTGGTGGTGTTGGTGGTGGTGGTATTGGTGGAGGTAGTGGTGGTATTGATGGTGGTGGTATTGGTGTTGGTGATGCTATTGGTGGTGGTGGTGGTGGTATTGGTGGTGGTGGTATTAGTGGTGGTGGTGGTATTGATGGTGGTTTTGGTGGTATTGGTGGTGGTGGTGGTATTGTATTCGTGGTGAAGGTCTTGGTGGTGGTGATATTGGTGGTGGTGGTATTGGTGGTATTGGTATTGGCAGTGGTATTGGTATTGGTTGTATTGGATTGGTGGTGGTGTTATCGGTTGTGGTGGTATTGGTGGTGGTGGCAATGGTGGTGGTGGTGGTGTTGGTTGTGGTGGTGGTATTGGTGATGGTGGTAGTATTGGTGGTGGTGGTATTGGTGGTGAAAGTGGTGGTATTTATGGTAGTAGCGGTATTGGTGGTGGTGGTGGTGGTATTGAAGGTAGTGGTGGCAGTACTGGTGGTGGTATTGGTGGAGGTAGTGGTGGTATTGGTGATGGTATTGGTGTTGGTGATGGTATTGGTGGTGGTGATATTGGTGGTGGTGGTATTAGTGATGGTGGTGGTATTGATGGTGGTTTGGTGGTATTGGTGGTGGTGGTGGTATTGGTATTGGTGGTGGTATTGTATTCGTGGTGGGGTCTTGGTGGTGGTGATATTGGTGGTATTGGTGGTATTGGTATCAGCAATGGTATTTGTGGTGGTTGTATTGGATTGGTGGTGGTGTTATCGGTGGTGATATTGGTGGTGGTGGCAATAGTGGTGGTGGTGTTGGTGGTGGTGGTATTGGAGATGGTTGTATTTATGGTAGTGGTGGTATTGGTGGTGTTGGTGGTGGTGGTATTGAAGGTATTGGTGGCAGTACTGGTGGTGGTATTGGTGGTGGTATCAGTTGTGGTATTGGTTTGGATAGTATTGGTGGTGGTTGTAGTGGCATTGGTGGTGGTGGTCATGATAGTGGTATTGGTGGTGGTGGTGGTAGTGGTATTGGTGGTGCTGGTGGTATTGGTGGTGGTGGTGGTATTGGTGGTGGTGATATTGGTGGTGGTGATATAGGTGTTGGTGGTATTGGTGGTAGTATTGATATTGGTATTGGTGGTGGTGGTGGTATTGGTGGTGATATTGGTGGTGGTGATGGTGGTATTTGTGGTAGAGTATTGTTGGTGGTAGTGGTATTGGTGGTGGTGGTATTGGTGGTGGTATTGGTGATGGTATTGGTGGTGTCGTGGTGGTGATATTGGTGGTATTGATGGTGGTGGTATTGGTGGTGGTATTTATATTGGTATTGGTGGTGATATTGGTATTGGTGGTATTAGAACTGATGGTGGTGGTATTTGCAGTGGTGGTGTTATTGATGGTGGTGGTATTGTTGGTGGTGGTGGTATTGTATTTGTGGTGAAGGTCTTGGTGGTGGTGATATTGGTGGTGGTGGTATTGGTGGTATTGGTATTGGCAGTGGTATTGGTATTGGTTGTATTGGATTGGTGGTGGTGTTATCGGTGGTGGTGGTATTGGTGGTGGTGGCAATGGTGGTGGTGTTGGTTGTGGTGGTGGTATTGGTGATGGTGGTAGTATTGGTGGTGGGGGTATTGGTGGTGAAAGTGGTGGTATTTATGGTATTAGCGGTATTGGTGGTGGTGGTGGTATTGAAGGTAGTGGTGGCAGTACTGGTGGTGGTATTGGTGGAGGTAGTGGTGGTAGTGGTGGTATTGGTGATGGTATTGGTGTTGGTGATGGTATTGGTGGTGGTGATATTGGTGGTGGAGGTATTGGGGGTGGTGGTATTAGTGATGGTGGTGGTATTGATGGTGGTTTGGTGGTATTGGTGGTGGTGGTGGTATTGGTATTGGTGGTGGTATTGTATTCGTGGTGGGGTCTTAGTGGTGGTGATATTGGTGGTATTGGTGGTATTGGTATTGGCAGTGGTATTGGTGGTGGTTGTATTGGATTGGTGGTGGTGTTATCGTTGGTGGTGGCAATAGTGGTGGTGGTGTTGGTGGTGGTGGTATTGGAGATGGTTGTATTTATGGTAGTGGTGGTATTGGTGGTGGTGGTGGGGGTATTGAAGGTATTGGTGGCAGTAATGGTGGTGGTATTGGTGGTGGTATACGTTGTGGTATTGGTTTGGATGGTATTGGTGGTGGTTGTAGTGGCATTGGTGGTGGTGGTCATGATAGTGGTATTGGTGGTGGTAGTGGTAGTGGTATTGGTGGTGCTGGTGGTATTGGTGGTGGTGGTGGTGGTGGTATTGGTGGTGGTGGTGTTATTGGTGGTGGTGATATTGGTGGTGGTGATATAGGTGTTGGTGGTATTGGTGGTAGTATTGATATTGGTATTGGTGGTGGTGGTGGTGGCATTGGTGGTGATATTGGTGGTGGTGATGGTGGTATTGGTGGTAGAGTATTGTTGGTGGTGGTGGTGTTGGTGGTGGTGGTATTGGTGGTGGTATTGGTGGTGGTGGTATTGGTGATGGTATTGGTGGTGTCGTGGTGGTGATATTGGTGGTATTGATGGTGGTGGTATTGGTGGTGGTATTGATATTGGTATTGGTGGTGATATTGGTATTGGTGGTATTAGAACTGATGGTGGTGGTATTTGTAGTGGTGGTGTTATTGATGGTGGTGGTATTGTTGGTGGTGGTGGTGGGTGCTATTGGTGGTGGTGGTATTGGTGGTGGTGTTATTGGTGTTGGTACTGGTGGTGGTAGTATTGGTGGCGATAGTGGTATTGGTGGTGTTGGTATTGGAGGTATTGGCGGTGGTGGTATTGGTGGTGTGGTATTTGTGATGGTGGTGGTGGTATTGGTAATGGTGGTATTGGTGGTGGTATTGGTGGTGGTACTGGTGTTGGTGGTGGTATTGGTGGTAGTGGTATTGGTGGTGGTGGTATTGGTGGTGGCATTGGTGGTGGCATTGGTGGTGGTATTGGTGGTGATGGTGGTATTGGTAGTGGTATTGTTGGTGGTGGTGGTATTGGTGGTGGTGGTTGTATTGGTGGTGGTGGTATTGGTGGTATTGGTGGTGGTATTGGCGTGGTATTGGTATTGGCAGTGGTATTGGTATTGGTGGTGGTAGTATTGGTGTTGGTGGAGGTGGTGGTATTGATGGTAGTGGTGGTATTGGTGTTGGTGGTGGGGGTATTGGTGGTGGTATTGAAAGCATTGGTGGTTGTATTGGTGGTGGTATTGGTGGTGATGGTATTGGTGGTGGTATTGGTGGTGGTGGTAGTGGTATTGGTGGTGGTGGTGGTATTGGCATTGGTGGTGTTGGTATTATTGGTGGTGGTATTGGTGGTGGTGGTATTGGTGGTATTGGTGGTGGTGGTGGTATTGGTGGTGGTGGTATTGGTGGTGGTATTGCTGGTGGTGTTATTGGTGGTGGTATTGATGGTGGTGGTTTTATTGTTAGTATTGGTGGTGGTATTGATGGTATTGTTGATGGTGGTGGTATTGGTGCTGGTTCTGTTGGCATTGGTGGTGGTGGTATTAGTGGTGGTGGTATTGGTGATGGTGGTATTGCCATTCGTAGTGGTATTGGTAGTGTTGGGATAAGTGATGGTATTGGTAGTGGTGGTATTGGTGGTGGGGTATTAGTGGTGGTGGTATTGAAGGTATCGGTGGTGGTATCGGTTGTTGTATTGGTGTTGGTGGTATTGGTGGTGTTGGCATTTGTGGTGGTATTGGAGGTGGTGGTGGTTGTGGTATTGGTGGTGTTGATATTATTGGTGGTGGTGGTATTGCTGGTGGTGGTATTGCTGGTGGTATTGCTGGTGGTATTGGTGGTATCGGTGGTGGTATTGGTATTGGTGGTATCGGTGGTGGTAGTATTGGTGGTGGTGGTGATATTGGTGGTGGTTATTGGTGGTGGTGGTATTAGTGGTGGTGGAATTGGTGGTGGTGGTATTGGTGGTGGTGGTATTGGCATTGGGGTGGTATTGGTGGTGGTGGTATTGGTGGTGGTGGTGATATTGGTGGTGGTGCTATTGCTGGTGATGGTGGTATTGGTGGTGGTGGTGGTATTGTTGGTATTGGTGGTGGTGGAGGTGGTGGTATTGATGGTGGTGGTGGTATTGTTGGTATGGGTGGTGGTATTGGTGGTGGTGGTGGTATATGTGGTGGTATTGGTGGTGGTATTGATGGTATTGGTGATGGTGGTGGTATTAGTGGTGGTGCTATTGGTATTGGTGGTGGTGGTATTAGTGGTAGTGGTGATATGGGTGGTGGTTATTGGTGGTGGTGGTATTGGTGGTATTGGTGGTGGTGGTGGTATTGGCACTCACGTGGTATTGTTATTAGTTGTGTTGGTATTAGTGATGGTATTGGTAGTGGTGGTATTGGTGGTGTGGGTATTAGTGGTGGTGCTATTGGTGGTGGTGGTGTTGGTGGTGCTATTGGTGGTGGTGGTATTAGTGGTGGTGGAATTGGTGGTGGTGGTATTGTTGGTGTTGGTGGTGGTGGAGGTGGTAGGGGTGATATTGATGGTGGTGGTGGTATTGTTGGTATGGGTGGTGGTGGTAGTGGTGGTGGTATTGGTGGTGTCAGTGGTGGTATTGGTGGTGGTATTGGTGGTGGTATTAGTGATGGAGGTATTAGTGGTGGTCGTATTGGTGGTGGTATTGATGGTGATGGTATTGGTGATGGTGGTGGTAGTGGTGGTGGTGGTGGTGGTATTAGTGGTAGTGGTGGTGGTGGTGTTGTTAATAAAGCAGACTTTTGAAAACAACCCATCAGGTGGCTGTAGTACAGACGAAATGTAACACAGATATGCTGTTGTCAGCTTCAGCCCATTAGCACAGGATTATGAACTACCTGGAATTCACATGACTTAATTTGCTAATCATTTCCAAAACCATTTTACTTGGGGGGTGGAAACAGACACGAGATAATGCCAGATTACATTGATTGAAAGCAGGTGCCCGTGTTACCGGGCGGTCGTGTTACGGGGCAGCCGTGCCGCTCAAAAAAACACAAGCGGTTTCAGCTGAAGCAGCGCATGTCCGGCCTGCAGTAAGAGACACTCAATAAAGTAAATAGTGCTTACAGACTAAATAACAGGTCCAGTGAAACAACTGAAGTAAAGGGGCCAGTCGCTATTGGAGGGTACAAATGAACACACAGCTGTCCTAAGGAGGGACTAACAAGCCTATTAGCAAATCCAAAGGCAGCATTTATGAAAGACAATGACACAAGCCATTGAAAAATATGGGAGGAGAGTGGGCATTGCTTTTCTCCCATACTCTAGTACAGCAGTCTCGCAGAGCAAACAGTGTAAGCACGCTGCCGCTAGGCTCGACCTAAAAAACATGCAATGTAGCCCCCCTCCACAACATATTAGCTCCAAAGTTAACTTAATTTACTTTCTTATAATTGGACTCAATAAATTAGTCTTGATCTATCCTAGTGTATTAGATGTATAAGGGAATGGCATACCAATGGCCAATATTTGTGATAGAACCATCAGTAAAATAGGGAGGCTGAGAGTTAAACCTGGTGCAAAGATAAATACAAAAATAACAAGGTGATGGATGTAATGCTTGAATTAATCTCAGCCACTGGCAATTGCTTGGGTTGCATCCAATCCATCGATTTTCGCTCACCATGCCACCTCAGTTTAGATCTAGCCAAATACCAGTCCAGGTCCTCCCTGAACCGGAACACAATCAAAATAGGACTGGTTTTGCCCTAGTTAGAGCTCTTCAGGAAGGTATAGTTTGGATTCCAGTAGCACAGTGAGCCCGGGACCCAAGTCTGAGCATACCAGGTGCACTTAGAGCATCAAATGCAAAAACAGCAAGGTGATGGATGGAATGCTTGAATTAATCTCAGCTACTGGCAATTGCTCAATCCAAATTCCAATCCAAATGATGGGTCACCGATTGCCAGTGTCTGAGATTAATTCAAGCATTCCATCCATCACCTTGTTGTTACTGATGCCCAGTGAAGGCAAAGATTAGCCCATGATGGATTGCTGCTGACCTAACAAAGGGAAAACAGAGAGAACATGGCACTCAGTTTTAATCAGCATTTCGAAATAAATTTCAAAGTTTAAAAAGCTCCCTCTGTGTTCTTGGTTTTAAGAGCTAAGTATGTCACTAGTGTCACTCCATTCACAAAGGTAGTGTTTTTTTATTCGTATTTCGCTTTAAGAAATAGGATGAATTTAAACAAGTGACAGGTACATAACTGCTAAACATTAAGAGTTTCAACTTTGAAATTCCCAAGTCCCCAGTCAGTTGGCCAGACATTTAGTTGATCTCTTCCAGGTCACACGCGCTAACGATAAATGGCAGAAGCAATAGGCTTGGTTACTCACTACTTTATTATAACAGGAAGAATTATTCACTAACTTCTCATCCGGCACAAATGGTTAATGATACAAGCTTAAGAAGCCTCAGTAATAACGGATCCCATTATAGCCATTCCCTCCAATGTACCTCTAACTATTAGTTGCGCATCTTGCGGCAGGGAGATCAAGTGTTTGGTGAAGATTTTACTCAGTGGCGGCTCCTCCACAATGATGTAAGATGGTCTCCCCTCTGTCTCGAGCCAGCAGCTGAAAAATTAAACAATATTTTATTATTGTTTACTTTGTCAGCTGCTGGCTGAGCCAGCATGTGTAGGGAGGGATGGGCGGGCCACAGCAGATGGGCGGAGTGATGGGCAATGCTATGTGTGCATGTCATTTGGCCAGCTGTCTTTGGTCGGCCAAACAGTTACGCAGTTAGGTTTCTCCAGCCCAGCTGTATCGCGCAGCCGCATTGGACACACCAGCAAGCATTAAACCAACCCGCTCAGGCCAATCCCCGCACTGCTCTCATCATCCTGGGTAACATAATGAGAGCAGCACGGGGATTTGATGGGGAGTCTCTGAAGCTGTCCCAGGGTCTGCTGGGAGCAGGAAGCAGAGAAGCACTGGGGTGCGATGCAGCCAGCAGCATCAGCTAAGTTTTATTCATTTATGAAACCGCTCCTGCGCTCCACCCGCCTCACCACTTTTTAGGTCGAGCCTATGGCAGCGCATGCGCTGCATAGGAAATCGACCTCTTGAAATCACTTCAGCTTCAGTAGAAGCTTGTGCCTGTGGTCCTCACACGCGATTGCCCTTTGTGTCTGGCTTCCACACGCTATTAGCCAAAGGTGTGTGGATGTCCCAGCTTCTTGTGAAATGTTTACTCCCAGAGCGTTTTGCTCTCGTTTTGTCCCAGCTTCTTGTGAAATGTTTACTCCCAGAGCGTTTTCCTCTTGGGAGCCAGCAGCAGCGCGCAGGGCCATGTGTTTTTAATTAGCGTGCCTGCGCTTGTCTCCCGAGAGCAAAACGCTCAGGGAGTAAACATTTCACAAGAAGTTGGGTGAGTCTCCTGGCAGAAGGACGGTGTAATACTGCACCCGGTAAAGCATTATCGCTGGTTGCAATTATTACAGAACTCACCATTAGAGGTTTTACCGCATCCTGAGAGTTTTATTTTTCCAGCTTAGAATGAGACACAATATGTGGAATTAGGAATTTGCGGACCAATTTCTGAATGTTGTACCCCTTTCTCTGAGTGAGACACTGACCTAGAGTCTAGAGACGTACACATAGAAAGAGCGACGTAGTCATGGAGATATATGAATACAGGTCAAGCAGTCATACAAGAAATATGTATCGGTAGCAAGTGAAATATTAGATTCGGTGAAGGGTGCCACTTCCCGCTGCAGGACCTCTAAGCCTCAATGTGACATCACATCGGCCCTAATGCGCACTTTTAGGGCTGTGAAGATAGCTCCTTTAGTAAGTAAGCAACCATAAGATTTATGAATGAAACATTTCGTCCCTTCACACGTGCCATCTCTGCCACATTTTTCAGGTTTCTGTACTTCGCTATTTAGAGCCGTTACAGAGTGATGCAGGGAACTAAATTTAATTACTTTTTTAAATGCGAGAATTAAGCTTTTTCTCCATATGAAGTAAAAATACTTATACGTTTTAAGCAACATTGGCGTCTACTGAGTCACTTAAATCGATGTATAGGGAAACGTGTGAGTGCCAACTCTGTATTCCTCTGTCAAGCTAGGTTCACGTGAGGCCTTTGCACTAACTGTTCTCCGGCTGTAGCAACAGGACAACGCCCTCTTAATTTGCAATGCTTCATGCAGCCACTTAAGCAACTTGTCTCGGTTTTCAAACCGCTGCCTGTGACTTTCATTTTCATGTAAATACCTGGGGGCAGATTTATGAGCCCCTTGCGCCACTTTTGCGTCACTTTTAACATGGGAAAAGTGACGCAAAAGTGGCGCAAGGGGCTCATAAATCTGCCCCCTGGAGATCGGTTGCCCCAATCAGAGTCCGGTTTGGCAGCGCGTACTGTGGCCCAGCCACAAAGCATTGTGGGAAATGTGGCCTCTGTTTAGGGCTGTTGACTCAGGGAGGACGTACCAGGCTCGGATAGGTGTGGCCGCGGGGATCTCTAACATTTATCACGTTTGTGATACATTCCCCAAACTGGCAAAGCCTCAGCAAGGCCCCTGATATGAGAGTCCGAGCTCGGCTGCTAAAATTCAAGCGCACCTTTCTTCTTTCCAGCTTCTGACTCTCAGACTTTATCCCCTCTCAATCAAAGACAAAATACTGCTAAAAAATGTTATTTGATTTTAGGGCTACTGAGCACGAATGGGTCTTTGCGCAGCAAAAGTCGGAAGGAAGGCTCTTCCTAAAGTAATTAGCACTTGGGTAGGAATGGAAGAGCCAATAAAGAGGTTTTCCGACCTATAAGCAGGACCACTCTTAATTATGCGGCAAGAGGGCCAAATTATGCGGCAGGGTTGACTAAATTATGCAGCAAGTAATGGAAAATTATGACCCATCTGAGCGCTGTGGTTTCTACCCAGTGAACAGATCGTAGGACGTTGGTTTCTACACAGTGACATGCCCGGGGACTGTGGTTTCTGCACAGTGACAGTGCTGGCGCTGTGGTTTTTGCCGCTGACCGCGGACCCCGCAGGGGGCCAATAGGCGGTCGGCGCCTTAGTGGCCCCGGGGCCCCGGTCACCCCTCCCCACTCTTTCCTCCGGGGGGAGGGGGGGGGCAGAGACGCTGACTGGTGCCACCCCTTCCGCGTCAGGGCCGGAAGGACGCGCAATGCGCGTCACTTCCGGGCTTAGGTGTGAGGGGGAGGCTATTTAGCCTTCCCCCACCCTCACTGGCGACCTCTTTGTCGCCCACCTCGCTTTTCGTCGGACGCCGAGCCGTCTCGCGGGGATCGTCGTCGCCGTCGCCTATCGTGCAGGAACTGCGAAATACTCGGTGAGTTGCCGTTTTGCCCCCTCACCCCGGCCCTGTCCCTGGGCAGTACCAGGATACGGGACCCTGTGGTCGGAGTACCACGGGCGGGGGGTGGACCGTGCACAGAGCTGGCTCGTTATTTAAATGTGTCCCGGAAACGTGCTATGTCGAGGGCTGTCTATGCGGCGTGCTTTTCGCCGCCACTGAGGCTATCGCAGGTGGGCGCAAGGAGTCGATGTCGGGACGCACCCGCCGACCATCCCCCCCCCCCCCGTAGCTGGCTTCCATCCTAGGTGTGGGGCATAGCTTATCCTCGGCGCCGAATTGAACAATATATATGTTGCGCCTAGGTTCCCTGGTTTAGTTATTACTGTAGGCGGCGGGTAGGGGAGATCGTTCCGGGGTTGCACCGTGTTATAGGCCCGCGTCAGGCGCCATATTTTACGGGGGGCTGGTTTCACTAATTGACCGTGCGTCTCGCTCCGGCCGATGCAATCCGGGTCCTGCTGTGCAGTATGGGGGTTTTGCGGGACGAGCAGCGTGTTTTCTGATAGTCTGCCCGCGTGAGGTCAGTGAGAGTCCCTGTTTCCGGCACGTGTGATCCAGGGAGGCGTTTTTAGCTCGCTGCATTGGGGGGCGGTGCAAGGAACGTGAACGCGATCGCATCACCTTGTCAACTCTCACCAGCGCGGGTGATTTTAGAGCAGGTTTTATATGCGGCCCCCTGCTCCCCGTACCTGAATGCATAATGTTGAGGCCGCGATTTATTCAATAAATGCGCGTGGGTACTTTTACGCTACATGCGGCAATAAGAAATTGCGTTTCCCGCGTTTCCTCGAGCTATTGCCCCCCGTGCATGAATGCGTGCGGTACTGCGCGCCAAGAATTGGGATCTTATGGTAGCATTATGTGTAATGCTTGAGTTCCTGCTCCCCCCCCCTGCCTGAATGCGTACGTTTAGCGCGCCAAGAATTTTTAGTTGCGAGTGCGCGCGGTAGCTTTCTTTTAAAATGTTGTAATTTGCCAAGTACTTCCCCGGGTTGGGTGCCTCTGGTGCACACACAAATTGTTGAGCTCTCTTGGCATCGGGACATCGCGTCTAGATCCGTGTCCAGGGGTCCTGCTCCCCGAGCCGGAATGCGTAATGTAAAGCGCTGTAGCGCGCCCAATATTCGCTAGTTTCCCAAGAATTTTTAGTTGCGAGTGCGCGCGGTACCTTTCTTTTAAAATGTGGTAATTTGCCAAGTACTTCCCCGGGTTGGGTGCCTCTGGTGCACACACAAATTGTTGAGCTCTCTTGGCATCGGGACATCGCGTCTAGATCCGTGTCCTGGGGTCCTGCTCCCCGAGCAGGAATGCGTAATGTACAGCGCTGAAGCGCGCCCAATATTCGCTAGTTCCCCCGCGAAACAACAATTTTGGCGCCATGTGGCTTGCCATGTTCGAGGTGGGGGTAGGGGTAGAGGCGAACGGGTGTGTGGGGTTGGAAGTGACCTGTAATGACAAGCGCCCCCTGTTTTTCATGTTTGCCACTTTTGTGCTTACGCTGGTTTTCTCTTTCAGTACATTCGTCCGCTACGGCGACTGGAGGTTTATTAAGTGGCAACAGGGAGACGCGAGCCAAAACACCCCCCCGTATTTGGGGCTCGGACGGGAGTAAGTACGGGCAGGTGGGGGAAGGGGGTCCTGTTCGGAGTAGCATGTGGCACTCTGGAGCTACGATTCGGCCTCAAAGGGGGGCGAACAGGTGGTAATTTCTCTTTTTCCCAATTACAGATAAGAGAGAGCAACGGTTAAGAGATGGACAGCCAAGGATTATCCCCCCCCTTTTCACGCCAGGGACACAGGTTGAGGAGTCTGTGCCGGGCACTTCGGAGGAAGCCCGGATTGCCGCTTTCTTGGAGCTAACAAGGGCCAAGGGTTTAGCCTGGGCAACTGAACTATTGAAAGCCAGTACCCCCCCAGACTCTGGGATAGCGATGGACGTTCCATCTGCAGATAAGGATTTGGGGGAGGGTGCGGGCCCGTCCCGGTCGAAGAGAATTCGCCGCCCCACGAGCAAAGAGTTTCCGGTGGAGCAACCGCCGGCACGAAATAGAGCGGCTCCCCCACACAGGGCCCCATTGACCCCCCAGGCGGCGGTTGGTTCGGGGATGGGGACGAATATCGGACTGCCTTGCCCCCCCCAGGCGACATTTGCTTCAGCAGAGGAGCTGGGTAAGCTTTCAGATACTTTAAAAGACTTCATGGCTGAGGTCAGATCTGGTCTGTTGCTTGCCGGTCCCCCCTGGTGGGCGGCCCGCCTGCCCATGCTCCACCGAGTGTACCCGCGGCGCCGGGGGGCTTCACGCATGTCTGGGGTCAGCAGGTGGCTGCGGTGGAACTCCCACGGCCCCCACCTCCAGCTGCTGTTGTGGCTGAGAACGCGACAAGTGCGGTCACTCCCGCAGTAGTGGTTCCCCCGGTGGTACCCATGCCGGCACCAACACTAGCCGTTGTGCCTAAGCCTCTAGTTACTACGGCCCCGCTAGTGTCGGGCCGCTGCTCACTCGCTTGGATGGTCCCTTTAGTCGCCAAAGAAGGGATTTGGCGCAGGGAATTTATCGATATCTTCACCCTTCTCATGCATGGGGCTGAGGGGGTGGATACCAGGAGGATGGGCAACAAGGAAGAGGACAAGAGGGTGCGGTATCATTTATATCCCGCAAAAAATATTGTGACATGGGGTCAGGCCTTTGCCATCTTTGCGGCAGTAATAGTGGAGAAATTCCCAGACGAAGGGCCAGGTCTTTTTCACTATGCAAGCGTGATTACAGAGGAGGCTGCTAAGGGTGGGGGCATGGGATGGTACCACTACGACTGTGACTTCCGCAGACAGAGAGCAATCTGCCCAGATCTTGAGTGGGACCAGTTGGAGGTCCGTTTATGGGTAAAACACATGGGCAAGCATACTGGGGAGTCTGCGACAAAGTCAGGTACAGAGAGCGGCGTGAAGAGCAAAGAGAAAGAGGATAAACAGGAGGGGAAATGGCAGAACAGGAAGTCCTTTCGGGGCGGTCGTGGGGGGGGCCGCAGGCCTGGCTTTCGGGCACGGTCTTCTGGAACTTGCAGGCTCTTCAATGCAGGTTTCTGCTCCTGGGACAAATCATGCCGTTTCTCACACAATTGCAGTGTGTGCGGGGCCCCCCATGCCGCCACCGCATGCTCCAAGCGCGATACTCCCGACAAGCCTTCCTCGAGCAAGTAGTCCGGGGGGGTCCCCACCTCCTGCGCTCTGGCCCCCTGCGAACACATCTGCCAGCGCGCTTGACCTTGCCCCACACGACCATGTGAAAGGGCCCTCTCCCATCTGCATAAAGAACCTCCTTAGCGCACTCCGCGGTTACACTAGCAGGGAGGGGTCCCTCATTGCTGAGGGTTTCTTAGACGGTTTCCGCATTCCTTATCAAGGCCCCTTAGTGAGCAGGGATGCGGAAAATCAGAAATCAGCTAGGGAACACCCGGAGGTAGTGCGGGATAAAATAGCAAAGGAGGTGTCTTTGGGCAGGGTGGCGGGCCCATTTCCCGCACCCCCTATGCCCCACTTTGTGATTTCTCCCCTAGGGGTGGTACCAAAAAAGGAGCCAGGGGCTTTCCGACTTATCCACAACCTATCACACCCAGAAGGGGACTCCGTGAATTCCTGGCTGGACGAAGGTAGATGCTCAGTATCTTACTGCTCCCTAGACCTTGCAGTCGACATGATCAGGAGGGCAGGGAAGGGAGCCTGGTTGGCCAAGTCTGATATCGAATCGGCCTTCAGGCTGCTACCAGTACACCCGGACAGCCAACACCTGCTGGGCTTCAAGTGGGGGGACCAGGTCTTTTATGATAGGTGTATGCCCATGGGTTGCTCGGTGTCTTGTGCGTACTTTGAGGCTTTCAGCTCCTTCCTACAGTGGGCCTTAACAAACAGGTATGGCATTGAGGGAGTGACCCACTACCAGGATGATTTCCTGTTCATCGGGGGAACTGACTCGCAAGAATGTGCGCGGGCGCTGCAATGTTTCAAGGAATTGGCAGGACACTTGGGCGTACCTTTAGCTCCTGGTAAGACCGAGGGTCCGGCGCAGGTTTTGGTATTCTTGGGCATCGAGTTGGACACGGTAAAGGGCGTGTCCCGACTCCCTGCGGATAAGGTACAGGCCTTGCGTCAGGAGATCTGCGATCTACTGGGTAGGGACAAGGCTACTCTGGGTGAAATCCAATGCCTGCTAGGGACCCTGAATTTTGCGGTAAAGGTCATACCCATGGGGAGGGTCTTTGCCCGCAGGTTAGCAAGGGCAACCGCTGGTGTAAAGAAGAAACATCACTGGGTCAAGCTGGGGGCAGGTTTGAAACAGGATATGGTCGTGTGGAGCGAATTCCTGGCCCGCTTTAATGGGACGGTAATTTGGAAGCAGCCCTGGATTGACAGTCAGGAACTTTGTCTTTTCACAGATGCCTCAGGCAGGGAAGGTTTTGGGGCTATCTTGGGTGAGGAATGGTGCGCTCAGGGATGGCCCAATGTTTGGCGCAGGCGTAGGATCACCAAAAATGTTACTGTGCTGGAGCTCTTCCCGATTGTTGTTGCATTACACCTATGGCCGGCGGCATTGTCAGACAGAAAGGTGGTGTTCTGGTCTGACAACATGGCGGTCGTTCAAGCAATTAACAACCAGTCCGCCAGGTGCCGGCTGGTGCTGTGCTTACTAAGGGAGTTGGTCCGGGCGTGCCTGCGCATCAATGTGGAGTTTAAAGCCAGGCACATTGAGGGTATTCAAAATGTGGCAGCTGACGCTCTTTCTCGTTTTCAGTGGCTCCGATTCAGGGAGGCCTGGCCGCGGGCGAGAGCGCAGATGACCCCATTCCCGGACCATCTATGGAGGATCCTGCAGTGGGACTGAGCCTGAAAGCGATGGGAGAAAGAGCTCTGGCCCCAGGTACCAGAAAGCGTTACAGCGCCCACATGGCAACATTCAGAGCAACTTCTGTAGCGCTGGGTACTTCAGGGGCTGCGTTGGTGTCCCAGGTCCGAGCATTTCTGGTGTGGGCTAGGGGACAGGGAAAAAGCCGTTCATGGGTGGGCAGTCACTTGGCAGCAGTAAGCCACGACACTAGGTTGTCTGGCGGGGCGGATCCCACTAACTCCTATCCCATCCGGGCCGCCTTGAAGGGTTGGGCTAGGGAGGAGCCCAGGACCCCTGATATGCGAGCGCCCATTGATTTCGAAATCCTGAAAGGCATGCTAGGGGCTCTCGAGTTAGTCACCTACTCTCATTACGAGGCCACGCTGTTTTCAGCCACATTCTGCTTAGCATTTTTCGGGGCTTTCAGAGTCAGTGAGTTAGTGGCTAGGTCTAAGGTCGACTGTTCAGGGGATGCGCTGGCAATTTCAGATGTGTCTATTTCCGGGTCACTGACCATTCATTTACGCAAGTCCAAGACTGATCAGGCGGGGCGGGGGATCAGGGTGGTTCTTCAGCCCCTAGGTGACCCCAGGTTCTGCCCAGTACAATGGGTAAAGGCGTTTTTGGAGCTCAGACCGCCCGGCCCTGGTTATCTTCTGTTGCATTCAAATGGTACCCCCTTAACTAGATACCAGTTCGAGCAGGTAATCAGGGCCAGTTTAGCCAAGGCGGGGCTTGCCCGGCCGGACAGAAGGTATTCCAGCCACTCCTTCCGCATTGGCGCTGCTACCGCCGCTCACCTGGCGGGATTAGAGGCCGCACAGGTGAAGAAATTAGGGCGTTGGGAATCTGATTGTTATAAGATATATGTTCGCCCGTGACGTGTTTTGTGATTGTATATTGTGTATCGTTGGAATCACCCTTTCTGATTAAATAACTTGTGTGCACACCTTGTCTCCTCTTTATTAGGACGAGTGGTGTGGGTGATCGGGCATTCATTTGTCGCTCGGGCTGCCCAATGGGCATCGCATCGGAAATGGATGCGACACTTCTCTCAGACCAAAGTGGAATGGATGGGGGTGCCGGGGATGAGATGGTTCGAACTCAGGAATAAGATCGAGCAGAGACTAAGAGCACCCGGATCCACCTTGCCCCACCTGCTGGTGATCCACCTGGGTGGGAACGACCTTGTTACCCTAGGGAGACGATTGCTGCTATTAGCCATGAAAAGAGACTTAGGGGAAATCTGCAAGCGTCTGGGCGAGTGTGAGATCGTGTGGTCAGAGATCATCCCCCGCAGGTCCTGGCGTGGGGCTAAATCCTTAGAAGCGGTAGAGCACTCTAGGAGGCGCATTAATGGAGCAATGCGTAAGTTCACGTCCCAAAGGGGTTTGGGTTTTCTTCGCCATGAGAGGATCCGTGGGAATGTAAAGGGGTACTTCGACTTAGATGGGGTACACCTCTCCCAAATAGGAATGGACCTGTTTTTATTGGATCTAAGCGAGGCATTGGTGAACAGAGGGTGCAGGTAAGAGCTAAGTTGGTGGGGGGCCCTGGCTGCGACGGTTAGCCGCCTCCAGGGCTGTGGCGGAGTTACAGGGCGATCTGGAAGCAGGCCGGTACAAAGGGTACCTCTGCGCGGCACACGTGGTGCCTGAGCCAAATCGAGGAGCCTCCAGAGAGGTCCCGGAAGCCGGTCGGCGCCCCGCTAGGCCTGCGGGCGGTTGTGGGCCTGAACAACCGGGGGCTTGCTATGCGACGCTCCGCCCCGAGAGGGGGGGTGTGAGTAATTTTCAACGGCACGTGATCAAAAGAATCACTTGGGGGGCAGCACTTGCGGGTCGTTCCCGTGCTGCCCGGCTCATCAGGCGGGCAGGTGAAGAAGATGGCCACCTGCCCTTGGATCGCCCGTAAGATAACCCACCTATTACATATCCTGGAATTATGTAATAAACCTGCAGCATTTGTTACCCACTTACAACTGTTTCTTGTGTTTTCATTGGGTAACCTAATTTGGGGGAAGGGGGGTGAGCGGGGTGCCCCTGGGGGTACTATGCCGCTGACCGCGGACCCCGCAGGGGGCCAATAGGCGGTCGGCGCCTTAGTGGCCCCGGGGCCCCGGTCACCCCTCCCCACTCTTTCCTCCGGGGGGAGGGGGGGGGGGGGCAGAGACGCTGACTGGTGCCACCCCTTCCGCGTCAGGGCCGGAAGGACGCGCAATGCGCGTCACTTCCGGGCCCAGGTGTGAGGGGGAGGCTATTTAGCCTTCCCCCACCCTCACTGGCGACCTCTTTGTCGCCCACCTCGCTTTTCCCTCCCTACCGCTTACCCGGCGTAGGTGTGTTTGGGTGGGGGGGGGGTTTTCTGAGCGTTGTAATATTTTCATTTTTCGTTGCAGGCGGAGTTACAGGGCGATCTGGAAGCAGGCCGGTACAAAGGGTACCTCTGCGCGGCACACGTGGTGCCTGAGCCAAATCGAGGAGCCTCCAGAGAGGTCCCGGAAGCCGGTCGGCGCCCCGCTAGGCCTGCGGGCGGTTGTGGGCCTGAACAACCGGGGGCTTGCTATGCGACGCTCCGCCCCGAGAGGGGGGGTGTGAGTAATTTTCAACGGCACGTGATCAAAAGAATCACTTGGGGGGCAGCACTTGCGGGTCGTTCCCGTGCTGCCCGGCTCATCAGGCGGGCAGGTGAAGAAGATGGCCACCTGCCCTTGGATCGCCCGTAAGATAACCCACCTATTACATATCCTGGAATTATGTAATAAACCTGCAGCATTTGTTACCCACTTACAACTGTTTCTTGTGTTTTCATTGGGTAACCTAATTTGGGGGAAGGGGGGTGAGCGGGGTGCCCCTGGGGGTACTATGCAGTTACACATCTCAGAGCGGTGGTTTATGCAGACAGAGCTGACGGTAGCGCCGTGGCTTCTATGCAGTGAGCACATGGTGGGCCTGTTATTTTTACAAACTAAGCCGTTCAGGGGGTTCTGTTCTTTGCATACTGAGGAAGTCTCATTGGCACCCCAAGGAGCCTGAGGGCGGAGTTGCTCCGCAGTGAAAGACCTTACTGTGGTTTCTTCCCCAAAGGCACATGTTAGGGGGGTCGTTTCATCTCAGTGAGAATACCTTCGGTGTACCCCCTGCACAGTGACAGGACGAAGGACTGCTGCTTCAGTACAGTGATAACACCAAAGGGTCTGGCTCAAATCAGTAAGGCTGAGCCTTAAATCAATAAACAACAACGAAAAGTCAGTACTGATATTTCTATCGATGCCTCTGAAGGGAAACAGACACCACCATCATCAAAGGTGGTTGTCTTTCAAAATCAATTCGAATACACATATGAAATATTTTCACACAAAATTTGTTATTTTATTTTAACAAAATCTCATACATATACAAAACATTACAGTCTGTTAAACACTGTTACCTGTGATTGTCTTTTTATTTTTCAATCATGGCCCATTTTGTTGTGGTAAAAAATAATGTAACAAGACTTTAATTTTTTGTATATGTTTCATGTGTTTGTTGGTCTATGTAAGTAAGTGATTTGTCTTTAATGTTGTCTAGCATTTATGCCCCCTTTTTTCGCTGTGAGTCTCTTTAGGCTCTTTAAGGTAAAGTGTGTGTGGTCTTAGGTTTTTGGTATAACATTGAAATTTGCTAAATCATGAGATTTTGTTCAAAGAAAAATAACAAATTGTGTTTGAAAATATTTCATATATGTATCCGAATTGATTTCGAAAGATAACCACCTTTGATGTTGGTGGTGTCTGTTTCCCTTCAGAGGCATCAATAGAAATATCAGTACTGGCTTTTCGTTGTTGTTTATTGCTTCAGTATAGTGAGCCCGATTTGAGCAGTAGTTTCTGCTCATCATTCAGTGAGTACGTCTCACTCACCTTGTAGTTTTTGTACAGTGTTTGCCCTGGTTATTATGGCTTTTCCACAGATCTCGGAGATGTACTATCTGCACACTGCGCACAGCTTCGGTTCCTTGGGGGCTGTCGACCACGAGCAACTCACAGGGCTATGGATTCTGCACCCTGGCAGATCATGGAGCTGTGGTTTGTAAGAGGGAGCCCCCTTGTGCTGAACATTCTGCACAGTGAGCACACCTCGTGCTGTTCATTCTGCACACCTTGTGCTGTATATTCTGCACAGGGAGTACACTTTGTGCTGTACATTCTGCACAGGGAGCACACCTTGTGGTGTACATTCTGCACAGGGAGCATACCTTGTGTTGTACATTCTGGCACAGGGAGTGTACCTTGTGTTGTACATTCTGCACAGGGAGCATACCTTGTGCTGTACATTCTGCACAGGGAGCATACCTTGTGTTGTACATTCTGCACAGGGAGCATACCTTGTGTTGTACATTCTGCACAGGGAGCGTACCTTGTGCTGTACATTCTGCACAGGGAGTGTACCTTGTGCTGTACATTCAACACAGGGAAAACACCTTGTGCTGTACATTCTGCACACCTTGTGCTGTATGTTCTGTACAGTGAGCACACCTTGTGCTGTACATTCTGCATACCTTGTGCTGTATATTCTGCACAGGGAGTACACCTTGTGCTGTACATTCTGCACACATTGTGCTGTACATTCTGCACAGGGAGCATACCTTGTGTTGTACATTCTGCACACCTTGCGCTGTACATTCTGCACAGGGAGCACACCTTGTGTTGTACATTCTGCACAGGGAGCATACCTTGTGTTGTACATTCTGTACAGGGAGCATACCTTGTGTTGTACATTCTGCACAGGGAGCATACCTTGTGCTGTACATTCTGCACAGGGAGTGTACCTGTGCTGTACATTCTACACAGGAAGAACACCTTGTGCAGTACATTCTGCACACCTTGTGCTGTATATTTTGCACAGTGAGCACACCTTGTGCTGTACATTCTGCACACCTTGTGCTGTATATTCTGCACAGTGAGCACACCTTGTGCTGTACATTCTGCACACCTTCTGCTGTACATTCTGCACAGGGAGCATACCTTGTGTTTTACATTCTGCACAGGGAGCGTACCTTGTGTTGCACATTCTGCACAGGGACCGTACCTTGTGCTGTACATTCTACACAGGGAGAACACCTTGTGCTGTACATTCTGCACACCTTGTGCTGTACATTCTGCACAGGGAGCATACCGTGTGCTGTACATTCTGCACAGGGAGCATACCTTGTGCTGTACATTCTGCACAGAGAGCTTACCTTGTGCTGTACATTCTGCACAGGGAGCGTACCTTGTTCTGTACATTCTACACAGGAAGAACACCTTGTGCTGTACATTCTGCACACCTTGTACTGTGCATTCTACACAGGGAGCATAGCTTATGATGTACATTCAGCACATGGAGTACACCTTGTGCTGTAGAGTCTGCACAGGGAGCATACCTTGTACCTTACATTCTGCACAACTCATTCTGTACATTCTGCACAGGGAGCATAACTTGTGATGTACATTCAGCACAGGGAGTACACCTTGTTCTGTACAGTCTGCACAGGGAGCATACCTTGTACTGTACATTCTGCACACCTCGTTCTGTACATTCTGCACAGTCTCGCATTAACATTATTTTGAGCTATTGACATTGTAAATGGCAATGCCTTTAAACAAATTGAAAGGCATTGTTATTTACAATACCAAAAGCAACACCTATTGCATTGTATAGTGCGGTGTTCGTGAAGACGGCGACGCGCTTATAAAAGTTTTAAAAAAAAAGTGTGGGGGGTGCAGAGAGCATTGGCATAGCCAATAGGTCTCGCTTTTGGGAACTTATACATTTTTAGTTATGCAGCACAATATTCTTGGTGCAACAACATCAATTGTTGCATGGCTAAACACTTATAAGGTCCCAAAGGTGAGACCTATTGGCTATGTCAAGGCTTGTTGTTTGTGTCAGCTGCACTGATTTTACTACACCATGTTAGCTAGTCTATTGCCTACCTCTATGACATCAATTTCTTCATATTCACACCTACTCTTCTTTCAAAGGTCGTTTTGAACTATTAATCATTTCCAGCTTCTTGTTATAAAGAAGGTGAGACCGACTCCAGTCTCCAAATAAGAATGCCTCTCTGAAATACATTTAATATCAAATCCAGCTGTCAAAGATAAGGCTTTAGAGTTAGACTTCGGCGAAACAGGTACTTTGCACAAACGTGACAGACATCCCATCCACCTTCTTACAAGTGCCCTAGTATATAATGCACTTTACCACTAAGGGGCTCCGTTCCTACCACAGCACTCATGATCAGTGCGGGGAAGCCCTGGGGCAGCCATGCGCTATACAAATCTCAAAATCAAATCACTTGCAGTAGGGTAGACGAGATATATCTGTTACGTTTGTGTCAGTGGGACTCGTCTAAGAAACTCTAAACCAGGCCCTAAATCTCTGCCTCTCACAGTGGCACTCAGCTGGCATTGCCATCTCGTGAACAATCTCTATAAATGAGCTTTTTATCTTGCATGATTCTATCACATGGCCTGTGCAGGGCATATTGAGTACTCACTCTCAGCCCACTCCACAATAAACAATGGCACTTCTGTTTTAATTCCCATATGCATAACCGTGCTCCCAATCATAACTTGCGAATTACAGTGGTTTTCAGTTTAAATTCATAACTATAATTCCAACATAACTTCCAACTTAACTGTGTTTTGTTAGGTACATTTATGAGATTTTTATAAACATAGATTGAGATGCACTTGAACCTCTGTTTTTTTTCAGTCGATTTAGGTTTTTAGTTTGTTACACTGTGGGCGGTCAACCCCGGCTGCACACGGCCTCTAGCCAGGCCCTACATCCAACTCTCTGTAAGAAGCCAACCCCCACTGCACACGACCAAAGGGGGTTGGCCACAGGGTCTGGACTGCAAACAGACCCTGCTCGCATCTGCGCAATGCAGCCAGCACCCACCTATGGCCATTGGGTAAGCACAACAGTGGTGTGCTGAATACTTTTTCCATAAAAAAAAAATATACATCTTATGCTATGTTTGCAAAACCTGAAGCCTAGGATAAGTCATGGATTCCACAATAAAAATATATATTATAATAGCTATTTTATTCATGATGGGTTCCTTCCCACTCCACCCTCACATGGCCCTGGGGCTCAGAATAGGATCACCCTGCCCCCTTATGCCCCTTTTCTGTCTGTTTTTCCAACACAGAGTTTTTTTTAATTTTCCAACATGGTGCTCAATTCAGCCTCTTGTGCAATGGTCGTCACAATAAAAAATAATCTGTGACGGCCAGACAATCAGAGGTGGAATATAGATTCCACAGCCAGATTAAAGGATCCACAATGAATGATGAGAGAAAATGATGCCTTTTCCAGTTGTGTGCCTATAATTTTTATATCGATGTGCAAACCCTTTATGGATTTACACAAATTTCTCAAAAATTACTGAATTTATTTAAACGGAACCAAATAAAGGCACTTCCTTGCTCTCTTCATACCAAGCTTGGTGTAATTCCGTTCAGCTGTGGTTTTCTGTATTAAGAAGCAAAAACTCCTTAGACATTTAAAAGAAAAGTTTCACTATTGGAACCCACACCTAATTGTAAGTCCTTGCTTGACAGTACTGTATGAAACTTATTATAAAGAATCGAGAATGGATGCATGTGTATTTTGGAAAGTTTTGTGCAGATTCATCAAACAACACCAAAATTATTAAAAAACAAAAAAGTGTTCTCAATGGAAAGTCTGGTTTAACTATACGTACAAAGGTGCTATCAAAACCTCTCTAACAGACAATAAATGTCCTCCCACTGGAGAAACTACAGCAAACCAAATGCAATTCTAATGGCCTCATACTATTTATAACATTAAGTAAGAACACTCACAAGCATAATGTAATTAAATAACAATGCATACTCAAACCAACAAATAATATTATTCTCATAATGTTCATAGTTGTCTTATTAATAGAGTTAATTGTAATGTGATAGGTAATCTAACCTCAAAGATCCTTTATGAACCATGTAAATGTATCGGTCAGTTCCAACGGTTTACTCAATAAAAATTGTATTTGGTGGTGAGTTATGATTTGCACTGCTGTTGTGCGAACAAATGGACTGTGGAACTAACAGTAACTTGCAAATGTCAGTGTTTTTTCAGTTGAAATTTGTAACCAAAGCTGAACTGTAGCTGTGGTTTTTAAATTGAATTTCAAGATTCTTTTGAATAAAAGTTAAAGTGTTAAAAGTAACCGATTTCAATTACTACTTCACTTTAACAGCAGTTTGTAAGTCCAATTCTATATATGTTTGACAATATAGTCCTTCAAATTATCAACCGATGCATACGGCCAACCACTCCTCAGCAAACAGACAGCTCCCACTGTGCATGGCCAAAGGCCAGGTCGTGCATCTAATCCCCCATGAGACTAAGGCCATGTACAGCTGGGTTTGGCCACATGGCCCCCACAGCAGGAAAGACCTACCACAGCAGATAGTGAGACAAATTATTTTTATATTTTTTAATAGTTTTATCAGAATTTGAACAACCTATAACAGTTTTGCATATCCTCAGATCCCTATGAAAATCAGGGTAGAATAAGAATCAGGGTGTTGAAAATACAGTGGATAAAAACATTTTTTTATTTTGATCTCATGGGGGTCCCTGTGGGCCCACTACCCCCACATGGTGGTTAGGGTAGTCTCCCACTGTCAAATTGTGACTTTTATTTTTACCTAACACAGAGCATGGTCCATCAACTTCATACAATGGCCTGCCTTTCATTTTGTATTGGATTCACAAATTCTTAGTGGATTATCCAATCCATGGAAGATCAGTGAATAACCAGCATAGTTCTCTTCAAATTTGTAGCTGTTTCGAGCTCACCCAACACATTTTGTAACACAAATTTCAATTCAATTCAACAAATCTTTCTTCGATTGTTACATCATGAAAGATACACTACAATAAAAGGAATAAAAGGTATATATAAGACAAAGACAGAAAGCCTCAAAACGGGACCAGCCCTTGAGGTCATGCTAAAACCAATATGACAAAACATAGTGATCCTTCAATTTTAATAAGAAGTAAAAAAAATAAGACTAAAAATAGCGGGGCATAGGTAGACTTAGATTTCTAAAGCTTAGGAGCTGAAGGATTGTTCCTATTCACCTGGACCCTACGTATAGCCCAGGACCAACTGAGGAATTTAGCCAGAGCAACGACTATGTCCTCTCGGGTGTTAGGTTCTCAAAAGACGCATAGCTATTTTGTGTGATCTAGTGCCTAGGATGGAAGAAATCGGCTTGAGCCATATTTGCCTAGGGAGAGCAAAAGCTGGGCACACAAACAAAACGTGGGCGGTAGACTCTTCCTGTGTTTTGCAGATGGGACAGTATTTATCGGCTCCACCCTTCCACTTGTAGCTAAAGGAATTGAGCGGGAGAGACCCCACTCTAAACTGATGATATAGTTTACGGTCCCCTACTCTAGAGATGAAATTCCAGTAGGGTTCAAAGCTACTTAGGAACTTATGGTCCAAGAAGAGGCCAGTTAGTGAGCTACTATTTGTCTCAGACCATAGTTTCCGTGACCTGGATTCCCAATATAGGGCTTTATACTCTATCTTACTGGGGAATTGATTGCCCCTAGGATCCACCCACAAATGGCCCAGCCCCATATCAGTCAGGCCTTTTTTAATATGTTGAAGCCAGACTATTCTCCTTTGCGTGTCAAGATCCTTATTATACCAAATTGCATTGGCATAAGATAGAAGTTCAGGGGTGGTCCACAGTCTTCTCCAATAAGAGAGAGGTCTGAACCCAGCGAAAGCGTCAAACGCCCTACACCCCCGATCTAACAATAAGGGCTGGATAGGGGTGGACTGTGGGAGGGAGGTCAATGAGCGCAGGAACCTATTTTGGGCTTTAACTAGGGGCGATAGATTATCAAAACCCCAGATCTCCGCCCCATATATGGTTGATGCTCTTGCTTTCTCTTTGTATAAAGCAATTGCAGGTCCCACTGATCTTGTGTAGGAAGCTCCAAATTCTTTCAAAATAGCTCCAGCTAGCTGGTTATGTTTAAGAGCAAATACATCAATTTGTGGCTTCCAGGTCAGCTTTCTACTCATTGTGATGCCCAAATATGTAAATGTGTCAGTCTGTTCTAGAAGAATGCCATTCAATGACACTTTACTCTTAACTATTTTATGTTTGTGCATTACCATGTACTTAGTCTTTTCAACATTGATTACCAGGCCGTGGTCATTACAAAACACCATAAATCGATCCAGGGCCCGCTGCAGACCAGATTGAGTTTTTGATAAAATAAGCGTGTCGTCTGCAAACATGAGAAGTGGGACCCTGGAGCCATCTACTGAAGGGGCGCCGGTTGAGTAGTTTTTATAATAGGAGATAACCCTATTTATGTAAAGGGAAAACAAGGTTGGAGCTAAAACGCATCCCTGCCTAACGCCCCTATTTACAGGGAATTTATCAGTTATCTCACCCTGTTGGCCCCATCGAACTTGTGCAAAGTTCGAGGTATGGAGTTTGACTATAAAAAGTAAGAGAGACAACGGCATACCGACTTCCTTAAGGGAATCCCACAATTTATTGCGGGGGACTAAGTCAAAAGCAGATTTTAAATCGACAAAAGCTGCATACAAAGTCCCCCCCGAAAAAATGACCGTACGCCAATAAATCATTGTAAATCTGAATACCTGGTGAATAGTGCTTACGTGTGACCTAAAGCCAGCTTGATAAACAGATAACACCCGAGACTCATCTATCCATTCGTGAACCCTAGCTAATATAGTCCTAGCCACTATTTTTTGAAGTGAATCAATTAGGCTAATGGGTCTGTAATTGCAGGGGCAAGAACGATCTCCTTTTTTAAAAATCGGAACAATTTCTGCACCTAGCCAGGAGACAGGCAAAGGTGCACCCCGAGCTAAAGCATTTAGCAAGATAAGAATGTACCTAGCCCAATTATTTCTGACAGATTTAAAAAGGTCCGAAGGAATGCAATCCAGGCCAGGTGCCCTACCTACTGGTGCAGAATCTATAGCAGCCTCAATTTCCGCCAGGCCAAAAGTTAAGACCTCCGAAGTTACTAGATCACTATGGCCAAGCGCGGAGCTTCGAGGGCAAGTAAACTGGGCTTGGTAATGGGAAACCCATTTATCAGGGGGAACATTATTGTGGGGGGTGGGGACATCCTCCCCACTACCCCATTTTATTAGGTGCCAAAATTGTGTCCAGTTCTTCTCATAGGAGGCTTTCGTTAACTCCTCCCATCTATCCTCGTCAAAACGTGTTTTTTGCCTTTTGAAGGACCCTTTTGTACGCGGCCCTTGCAGATTTAATTGTCTGGATGTCTTTAGACTTTATTGCCAAAGAAAGCAGCTTAAAAGCTGCTGAGCACTCTTTATCGTACCATTTGGCAGCTTTCCGTACAATAGGTTTGCTTTCCTTTTTTTTAACAGTTAATAGGGACTTCACCTTGCCAAAAAGAGCCTCAGGTTCGCTCATTAAGCATTGAGGGGGTTCATCTAAAAAGTTGAAGGCTGAAAGTCTTGACAATGTTTCCTCAATAAGTTTACAAAGTTGACTTTGGATACTATTGTTTCCTGATATGAAAACCCACTTCAAGCGACGAGAATCATTTGATACTACAAAATCTCCCATCAACGTTTCCCACTGAGGATTGTTACTTGCTAGTATCTTTAAAGCCAACCTCATTGATAGGGGATCATGGTCACTTTCGGGTCTATTAATTACCGTCATATCCAATACAATAGACCATAAGTCCAGGCTAACAAGGATATAATCTATCCTGCTGCCACTCCTCCCATTTGAAAAGGTGTTGCTACCATTAAGATCTGATGGGGTTCTCCCGTTTACAGCTCTCAGACCCCGCCCCAGGGAAAATCCTTTAAGTTGAAGGGCCGCCTCGGTCCACTTTTTAATGGGGGCTAGGAACAAAGATGGAACACCCCAAATGGAATCCTCTTCTGCACTTAAACTACCATCTTCGTGGCCCAAGGGCTCAAAGGTGCAGTTAAAATCACCCATTATCACCAAAGATTTAAGGCAGTTTGAATCATCAAGAAGGGAATCCAGATGCTGTATAGTAGGGGACTGTCTGCCCCCCACTTGCCCTCGCGAGTAAATGTTAATTAAGGTGAACACCACCATACCATCCCTCGAGATTTTAAGGGCTAGGATGTCTCCATCATTCGTGAGTTTTTCTCTGATCTGAAAAGATGAATGTTGCTTGACCCATATTAATAACCCTCCACTAGGTCGTCCTATCCCTTTGGTAGTTGCCGCTTTCGCAAAAGCCAGATAGCCCGGGCGGTGAATTGTAGACATCGACAAGGTCTCCTGTAGCGCAACAAAATCATGGCGATCCACCAAATCCGACCATTCAATTGAAGAAAGTTTGGAGGATAAACCAGCAACATTCCAAGACATCAAAAGAGGAGAGTTTAAATTTAGAGGATTCTCACAAGGGACCTGGTGTTCTATAATAGGAAGGGTCAGTGTCACACTTGAAGGATCAAGACCTTGAGCTATTGTTGGAGCTAATAAGGGGAGAGGCAAATGGTTAGGACTTTTTCCACACGCCTCTGTAGGGTCCCTTCGTGGCAGATTACTCAATAACGGTCAATCACAATCTTCTAGGTCAGATAATGGAGCAAACCTATTGTGAACAGGGGCCTCAAAAAGTCTGAGGTCACGCCTCGAGATTGCTCTCAAAGACCCGGGTTCCTTGGTGGGGATCCGTAGATGCAATAGGTGTGAACCCTGCTCGTAGAAAAACCCCAATGGTAAAACCACTATTGAGTCAGCTTTAGACCTTAAGGGCCCACCCAGAATATCAAGTATCACTCTGGGGGACTGAGTATTGTCGAAATTAATTGTCACACAGTCACCTTTCAATTCCTTATTTCGAGGACCGACCCATGAACTACGTCTAGCCATAATCATATGATTAAGAATGTCCTCATTCCAATAACCTACTCCCTTAAGTTTAACGCTAAGCCAGTGTCTAGTTTTATGCAAGAGTTGCCCTGTGGATTCAGGGCGTCTACTCTGGCTTTGAGGCACGTCACTCAGAATAACCACTAAGGGTGCAGCTTCCGGCAGTAGGTGGAGGGAATCACTGTTCAGCCTAGATCCTTGCGTAACCTTTTCGTCTTTCATGTCGGTATGTAATAGAGATCTTACCCTATGTGGGTGTTTACTGAGTATATCACTACTACTAACATGAGGGAGGCCGTTGAGCTTACTACCTGAAATCGATATGCGCTCCAAAGGGGAGCACAAGGGTGTTTGAGCAAATTCTCCTGACGTATTACCCGGATCACCCGAGTTCCCAAGCTGTGGTGGTAGCCTGCTAGTTTGAGATGCGGACTTAACAGCACCCTTCCCCATTGTATTAGAGTCCCCAACGGGTTGTCTAGGGGGGTCCACTGACGGCTTGAATGGAGAAGTAGTACCAAGCCTAATATCACTAGGATTGGAAGGGGGCTGTGATAGGGCATGTTGGCCTTCATTGGCAGAAAGATCCTTGTTTACAGAATTGCCTATCATAAGGAGCTTAGATAAGTTTTCCTCAATTTTATTCAATCTGTAGGTAATGGGAGTTATTAAAGTGGACATAAGGTTCTCTAATCTGCACCACATATCTTCACCACCTTGAAGGCTGAAATCAGCATTATCTTGGGAGTTCGGGAGAGTTAGTGGGTTGGAGGGGAAGGCTAGTCTATTACCCTGATTAGAGTTCGCCGCCTTGGCTTGAATGTTGAGTCTCGGCACTTTGGCGGCAGAAAATCTTTGCGATTCACCACCCCTTTTCCTTTTAGTGGTAGAATCGGATGTAACAGCAGTGGGCTTAGGCCTATTTACCACAGCAGCTCTAGTGGAGACTCTTTTATTTTTGCTTCGAGCAGCTACTTGCACTGGAGAAGGGACAGTGATGGAATTGGCGAGTTCGCCGCTAATACTAAGAAATTGGGAGCCCGATGACTCAATGGCCCTCGTCTGCACTGCCAAAGAAGAGGGTTGAGTAGGTGAACGGACTACGGCCAACGGACCCAGGGAAGATCTTTTGTTCATCAGGAGCTCTAAGGAAAGCCGTCGCTCCGTGTTGGCAATCTCTTTTTCCAGCACTGAAGCTGCTCTTGTTATAAATTGATCCATGGTGCCCATCACTCCTCCCCCAACAGCAGTCTTTTTGTTTTCCCTCCTACTCATTATTAAAAGAGCCACGACTAGGCTACAATAACACAAGACAAACAAGGTATAAAGAAGTAGCTTCCCACAAAGAAGGGAAGGGAAGGGCGCCACCTGAACTATATAAAGACGTTAAGGGGGTAGCCCAACCCAACTTCCTTCGACCTCTGACGGCCCTCAGGCGGTATCGCCTTTTATCCTGCGTGACCCGTACCACAAGACCGGCAAGAGTAGCGAGGTCCAAAGGCAGTCAATTGGCACGAGTAGGGGAATGTCACAAGGAAACCTAAAAGTCTCGTAGAGCTTGGTGAGCGAAGTGGCTCCAGGGACAAGCAAAGTCATACAAGCGAGTAACACGTCCACACTCACAGCAAAACTTACAGTTATGAACTCCTGCTGCAGATGTTAGCGGGGTTGCCCAGCCCGGCCTCCTCCGGCCCCTGACGGGCAAGGACGGGCCCGCCCTTGGCCCGGGCTTTGCCCGGGCGCTGCCCGCGCGCGTCCCGCGCTGCGTTGATACTGCGGGCCTTAAGAGAGACCCGGGCGCTGCCTCCCCTGACTACTGTCAGCAGCGCGCAAAACCACGACGCGGGAACCCGAAATGAACCATAACACAAATTTCACAAAAACTACTAAATGAATTTACATCAAATCAAGCAAAGGCACTCCCTTGAGAACTAAACTTCTAGTTTCATGCCAACCTTGGTGTCATTTTGTTCAACCCTTTTTTTCCGTAGAGCAGAGCAAGAAATCCTATTGAACTTCCAATGTGAAATGTCCCCTATTTGACTCCTTACATACCCTTCTTTAACTAATACGCACAACATTTGCCATGTCCAATCCAAATAGAATGAATTCTTTTATGGAGGTTTCATGTAGATTCGGTGACATGGCACCAAAGTTATTAAAATAGGCCTTGAATGGAAACTCTGGCCTCATCACAACTACATGTTGGCCACATCTCTTTGGCATTTTAAATCGCACATATGAAGAGAGGAGGGATGAGAGATATGTGAGTAGGAGTAAGGAAACTGAAGAATGAAGGAAAATGATGGAGAATGAAGAGTAAAGTATTCAGGATTGGCTGATGATATATATGAGGTAACATGTGAGGGGAGAGAAGTTAGGGGTGAAGAGTCAGAGCTGATAACTGAGACTTGGAATAGGTGGCGAAGGAGATGAGTGATAAGGAATTGGAAGTGAGGAGTGAAGAGTATGGAATGATAATTGAGGTTAGAGAATTGAGAGCTGAAGAATGATAAGCTATGGAGTTGGCGTGAGGGGTCAGGAGTGCAGGATCAGGAGATAGGGATCAGGAGTGATGAATGACTTGAAGGAAGAGGAGTGAAAGATGAAAAATGAGAGATAAAGAAGACAATGTGAGGGATGAGTCTGCCATGAGGATTGTGGAAGCAGGTGGGAGAGATGAGTTAGTGTGAATGATGACTGAGGGGGGAGGGCTGAAGGCTGAAGATTGAAAAAAGAGAGATGGTGATTTACTGAAAGGGATGCTGTGGTACACACCGTTAGAACTGGGGGTCTCTAGTTGTCTGAGGTAGGTACCTTAGTCCAAATAGGGACCTTTTCTTCTAGTCAGGTTAAGGAGTGACACACCTTTAGATAACCCCTGCTCACCCCCTGATAGCTTGGCACGAGCAGCCAGGATTATCTCCAAGGCAATGTGTAAAGTATTTGCAACCACACTCCCAGTAACACAGTGATACCACCGATACCACCACAAATGGACTCCACACCGGTTTCATAAAAATAACAGTACCTTTATAAAAAGGAATATGATGAGACGAAACAATAGAAACCCAACATATGCGTATTCATAATAATTCACTTGGCTGGTTACCAGGCCAGCAATCACTTGTAGGTTCTTGCGGTATTAATGAGCAATTTACGATCTCCAATGCAGTCCTAATGCAATGCTATGTAGTTCGTTATGTAATAATAGGACAGTCCTTAATGCAAGAATCAGGCAGTTCGTAATGCAATAATAATGTGATTCGTAATGCAAGAATCAGGCAGTTTGTAATGCAATAATAATGCGGTTTGTGATGCAAGAATCAGGCAGTTTGTAATGCAATAATAATGCGGTTCGTGATGCAATCTGCGCAGCAGAGACAGCGGTCATAGAATTACAGGGCCGGACCGCTCAAGGACTCAGCACGTCTAACGCGGTGCAGCGGTGCAGCGGGAGAGAGCTCGGAACACTCCTGTACTCCTCCTGCACGCCTCCCCAGGCCAAACACGCTTGCGGCTCCTGACCGGAGTCCAAGCCTTACCTGGGGGAGGTACGCTTCCTCACTCTCTCTCTCCCCACTCGTCGGACGTCCTGCTGGGCGATCCCGATCAAGTTGCGGCTCTGTTCCTAGGCGACGCTGTAGCCGGACAGCTTACGCCGCTGCCTTCTCCGTCGTTGATGATCTTGGGCAGATTCTTTTCACCTTGTAGCTTCCTTAGCTTCAAGAAACCCTCAAGCATGTTGCGGCTCGGGCCGGCGGCAGTGATCCTTAATCACAGCCTCAGTTACGATGACGGCTCAGGCCACAAACAGCAATACAGCAGCGAGGACGATGTTTCACGCTGCAGGGGCAAAACGATCACGGGGCACCTTGTAAACAGTACCACAGACCACACGGCAGTCTCAGGTGTGAAAAAGCACCGCGCACACAGCATCGCTGAGACACAATACTCTGTTTCAAGTACCCCATTAGCACATTGCGGCTCGGGCCGGCAGCGGCGATCTTTACTCACAGCCTCAGTTAAAATGACGACTCGGGCCACAAACAGCAAGTCAGCAGCGTAGACGATGTTTCATGTTGCGGGGGCAATGCGATCACAGGGCACCTCGGAAACAGTACCACGGACCACACGGCAGTCTCAGGCGTGCAAAAGCACCACGCACACAGCATCGCTGAGACACGGTTGGAAACTTCTATGTTCCTGAGTTTCCACAACAGGGGACCAGCTCTCCTCGGGCCCTTGGAGACACGCTACTTCAGGACACAGCACACAGCAAAGTCATCACAAGCAGGGGGTCACAGCACACAGCAAAGTCCCTTGTCCTCTCCTTAGTCAAACCAGCAAACTGCAGGCCAGCCCCAGAACACACAGCAAGGGCAGTCCTTCGCTTCAGTCTATTCAGCTGTTCTTGTTTGGCAGAGGTTCATCTTGATCACAAAATAGGTTCAATCCTTTTTCAGTATGGATTTCAGTCTTGAGTTCAGGGGTTTCAGCTCTTACATTTATACCCGTACATGCCTTTGACGTTTTTGTGTTCAGAGGGCTCTGAGCCCAGTCCAAACCAGTTCTGGGTGCCTTCCTGCCAGGGCACACCTTCTTCCTTTGATAGTGGGGGTCTGGGGCCCAGACGCACAGCAGGAGGTGGAGCCATCCTTTTGTGGCAGCAACACAGCCCTCTTCACATCCAGGGGGCTACTCCTCCCCCCTACATCAAATGCAGGCCCAGGCTGTGGCTGTCTCACCTTCCCCTCACTGGGGTCAGGACACTCCCCAGACCCTCTCACATCTAAACCCAGGCAGGCAATATACAACCAGGCAGAGGCACACAAGATGGTTCGAGACAAGAATCCAGCCACTTTTAAAAACGTGGTTTCTAAGCACACAATTTAAAAACCATCTTGATAAAAAGATGTGTTATTAAATTCTGAGTTCAGACACATAAACTCCATCTCTCCATCTTATGCCTAGGGGAAGATATGCTAGAACCATGAGGTACAGCATTCCCCATTCTGTCCTATGGGCAAGATAGCCTTGCAACAGTGAAATACCAATTTGGCGGCCTTTCACTGTCAAGACATGGTACACACCTGAGTACATGTCCTACCTTTCACATACAATGTACCCTGCCCAGGGGGGTACCTTGGGCCTACTATAGGGGTGTCTGATGTGCATAAAAAGGGAAGTTAAGGCCTGGCAAGTGGGTGCATTTGTCAGGACAACAAGTCAGTTAACAAACTGCGCGCAGGCACTGCAGTGACAGGCCTGAGATCTCTCTTTAGGACTACTTGTGTGGGTGGCACAATAGTTGCTGTAGGCCCACTAGTAGCATTTGCATTACGAGCCCTGGCACACATAGTGCACTTTACCAGGGACTTTACTAGTAAGGCAAACATACCAATTATGGACAACCAATTACCAAAACACTTTATGCAGGGAGCACTTGCACTTTGACACTGATCAGCAGTGTCAAAGTGCCCAAAGCATCTCAGCCAGTATAACGAAATCCATCACAGCATCAAAAATAGAGGAGGTCGAGGCAAAAAGTCAGGGGTAAACACGCCAAGAAATGCCAGGTCTAACACACACCTTTTCTTGTATTCTTAAAATCTGCATTAAACCATCTAGAGATGTTCTTATCTGTCAATCAAATGTAAAGCGGTTTGTCTCTTACAGTCATTTTACTGGGCTGGATTTACAAGGCCATTTACATGTGTGAATCCAACATGCTCTTCTAAAGGTTTTGATATATGGTGTAGATACACTGCTGTAATTTGCATTTTTTTTATTTACACTCATAAACACATTCACTCATGTTTAATATTACATCACCCGGGGGGGCGCGTGGCCTAGCAAGATGGCAGTGGCTGCAGAATCCTCAAATATTCTAGGTATCTAGGGAGATTGTGCTCCACCACAAAGCCCAGTATGCCAGTGTGGATGACTTAGACCATACGAAATCGCCAGAAGAGGTGGTGGGGAGATACGAGCACCGACACAGACGGTTTACAGCTTGGGCCACCATGCCGACATATACAGACGCCTCTGGCATCAGCCCGGACAGGGTGCAATCGCAGGGTTGAGCCAACTATGCAGCTCAAAACCCCCCATGGAGATGGAGGATATTATCAACTTGGGGAGGGGGTACACAGTCAGTTGAAATATACTGTGACCTCTCTCACCTAGCATCACAGGAATGTGGGGCCCATGTCAGACTGATGTGGGGCCCTCAGGCGTACGGTGCTCGGTTTGTAGCCCCCTTGCTGCTCAGCACTGACAACGGATTACCTGGATCACATAAGCAGGCCGGGATGGCCGGCAAGAAGCCTCGGGCCCAGACACTAACGGATTGCGGCCAGGGCAGCCTGCCATTAAAAACAGCAGCCGAGAACCTTGATCCATTTGAGGAAAGGCAGCATGAGTGACTTGGCCGCCGACTGCATAGGGTAAACCACCCTTTGCAGATGGAGGAGTTGAGAGAGGAGGTAGCAAGGGAACATAGTCCTGTAGGGTTTTCTACGACTGCAGAGGCCTTGTACCTCAGGAGGATGCAGCCCATCTGAAGCCTTAAAGTAGTGGCCAAGAGTTAGGCCCAGATACAGGCAGCATCCTATCTGAACTCCGACCACCTGCCCTGGTCTTAAAGACCACTTGGGTGAGGTAATTCAAAGCATACCGCCAGTTCCCTGTTGCAGCAGGGCCTGCTACTCAGGTTGGGCAATGAAAGAGACATCAACACTTGACCTTGCCTGATGGGGCCTGGGTGTAGTCTGAGCTCACCTCCTCCTCCCTGTCTCATGTGAAACTTCATCAGCGGCAGAGCGGAATAATTACACAGAGCACCAGTATCAGCAAGTGCAGCACCTGTGACCCATGAACTGTGAGTACACTTGTCATTGGGAGGACTTTTTGAGTGTAACTGTGCAGCCATACGGTTAGGTGCGTTTGCCAGACAGTGGACATAGTTTTCAGCAGACACTCAGGGCCCGATTCACAGAACTAACTTAAGACAAAATCCTAAACTTACTACCATTTTCGTATTCACAGAAGGCACTTACTCATTTTGGTATTCACAGAAGACACTTACTCACTTCGGTATTCACAGAAGTTAGGAGTCCTAACTTTAGGACTCCTAAATGCCTTCTGTGAATACCGAAAGTCTTAAAATTAGGATTTTTCTCAGTTTAGGAGTCCTAAAGTTAGGACTCCTAACTTTACTACTACTAAACTGAGAAAAATCCTAATTTTAAGGCTTTCGGTATTCACAGAAGGCATTTAGGAGTCCTAAAGTTAAGAGTCCTAACTTTACTACAACTAAATTGAGAAAAATCCTAATTTTAAGACTTTCGGTATTCACAGAAGGCATTTACGAGTCCTAAAGTTAGGACTCCTAACTTCTGTGAATACCGAAATGAGTAAGTGCATTCTGTGAATACCAAAATGAGTAAGTGCCTTCTGTGAATACCAAAATGGTAGTAAGTTTAGGATTTTGTCTTAAGTTAGTTCTGTGAATCGGGCCCTCAGGGGGTGCTGCAGCCAAGGAGCCGGTTCGCTCCAAGGTATGATCTTTAACTGACACAATCCAACGGTTGGAGTCTTGACTGTAAGATGTCGCAACAACTTGCTCTTCTTGGGTTTCCCTGGGTGTGCGCAGGGGTGAGACTCCTGAACTGTTCCTGAGGACATGGATTAGGGACAATTTATGCCCCTAGGATCTGTCCTCCTTGTTTATTATAGAGTGGGAGCATAGGGCATTGGTGCCTCCTCCGCCGTCAGGGGCACTTCGAAGAGCGATGATTGCCTTAATGAACAGAGACTGCATCCTTAGCTTGGGGCGCTGTTTTTTGACAATTGCACTGTCAGAATAATCCTAGACTACAAGCAGGCCATCCAGGCCAAATGTAAATCCTATGCAGGAGTCAAGCAAAAACTCAGGGAACTGGGTATCCAGTACATGCTTTTATACTTTACAAAACATCGTGCACTGCACGATGGTCGGTCTCACTTTGCATGCTAACCCAGAATATATCTGGGACTGGATAGAGGGTCTGGTGCGCAGCACCCATGGGCGGGCACTGGAAACTTGATGCAACCCCAAAGAGGAGATGAGAAGACTTGGTAGGGGAGGATGAGAACTGAACAGAGCTTCCATGCTCTGTCATTTTGGGGGGCTGGGTGGTTGTGGTGGTTGATGGTACTTTGAACTTGGAGGACCAGGTTGTGATTTTGGAGCTTAGCCAGGTCTGGGAAAGTGGAATGAATGAATCCCTGGCTGTGACCTCCTCAATGGAGACACTGGTATAGAAACCTTAGGTGCAGGTTCTGGAAAGATGAACAACACTGCTCTAGGTGCTCAGACACGCAAATCTACTCTGAATAACGAGATAATGAGGCCCTGGCTAGACAGCAGTCCTGGGCTCGATGCAAAAACTCACTCTTTGACCACATTGTGCATCAGTGGGGAAGCGATTTTACAGTGCTGGAAACTGGATCCCAATATCCTACTCTCCCTGGTGAAGTAGGCAAGGTGGGGACTTGAAGGACTGAACCTGTTAGCGGGCGGTGCCCTGTCCCTTTCTCCCCTTTTTTCTGCTAAACATTTTAGGACTTTTTACTTACTCTCTTAGAGCGCCTTCCTCGCACAGGAGGGGAGTTGGTGCTGGCGCTGAGCGGACTGGACCTTGGGATGTGTGTAGGCACCAGCCAGCTACAGTGCTCCCTTACACAAGAATACATAATTTAATTATTGTATGGTGTTTTTGTTTATCTTTTAATGTTCCACATAAAGGATTTTGTGGGTGGAAAATGGGGAGACACAAATTGGTATGTTACACTTGTGTGATCCCGAAGGCAGGTATAGGAAGGATTCCAATACAGTACTGGTATGTTTTATTGGCATTATTACTGTCTGGTATTATGGAATATGTGTTTATGTTGTGTTGTTGTGGCACAGCATGGGAGGGACAGATTTGACTCACACACAGCTTTAATTTGGAGATGTGGTTTAATGACAAGTTGAATTCAAAAGACTACTTCGAAGCTCTTAAAGCAAAGTGCCTTATCCACAGTCTGTGGGTTAAGAATTTAACGAAGATCATAGTGGTCCCTCTGTGGAAATATGGATTTTCCTGATCAGTTATGTCCCCTATCTTGGACCCCAACGGTTCTATGTGCATGTCACAAGTACATGTATGATCCCTCCAGTTCCAGTTTCCAAAACGCAAACATATGTGCGTCCACCGTCAACATGTTCTCTGTCAGATCCGCCATCAATGGGCTGGATATTCGATTCCTAAGTATGACAGGCCACCGACTTTATATGGCTAAGTTACTCCATTTTTACAGTTCAGGCAAGTAGGCCCGATTCTGTCCTCAAAGCCTTTCCCTGCTCTCTGTCTCTGACAGCTTCAGCTTGAGCTCGCATCTGTATCCATGAACTTTGTCCTACTCCCTGTGCAGCTAACGGTGCCTGCCTCGGCCAGTTTTGCCTGCCTGCCAAGAAGCTGTATTTCACCTTCGAGTTATCTACTTTGCTCTCCAGCCGATGCATTCCTGTCTAGTGATTTAGGTAAACATCTCCTTTAGCTCACAAGCAAAGGACTCGGCCTTTCCGTCCTTCTGCAAGTAATTCATAGCCCTGTTGCCATGGAAAGTTTTCTGCCCCTCGCATCTCATATAGACACTTAGACGCTTGTACACGCACACGCAGTCAGTATAGAATAGATTCCTGTCCGAGAGTCTTTCCTTGTGGATAACATAGTTCTCTAAACATAGGATGTTAGATATGATTTGGGATTAGGTTGACTTGACCCCCCAGACTTCTCGTCTCCACATGTAGAGCTAAAAGTCAAGTCCCCTTCACCCCCTAGTTGCACGTCAATCACACGTCATGCTGCTGCGCGCGCATCTATGTTAAGTATTATCTTATAGATCCACCTATGTATGATAATCAGAACCAATCATGTTTCTTTTTTGCTCCTTATTACGCCTAGTTTCGATTACGTATCACTATGTCATTTCTCTTATCAATTGTTACGCCTTTTGCATTCGTTTCATTGTAATGTATGACCTATAAAAGTTACTTCTTGTCAATAAAGTGTTGTACTTCACTTCCTGAACCCTCGTGGTGACGGAACCTGAAGGCCGCCACTCGAGTCGGCCATTTTGGAATAAAGCCCATTCAGAAAATCTCTTATACCACGGATTCTGCCTCTTGTTATTCTGAGCTATTTTATTTTATTTTAGATTCCGTATGAAATTCAGTCTAGGTAAAAAAAGAATATTTACCACATAATGGCGCCCGAACAGGGACACTTTCTCATCTCACGCGCCGGCGGTGCGTTGCAGGCCCGGTCTCCTGCCACAGCTGGACGGACCATAAACGCGTACCAGCAGGATTTCCTGTAAGCTCCCTCCGGTCAAGCGGGGGCGACTGAGGCTGCGATCAACCCAGACGAGGCGGTGAGAAGTGCGAAGTATCCCGACCAGAGCCTAGCTGAGAGAGCAAGATCCGAGGTATACAGAGGCCCACCAGGTTTTCGAAATCCCGATGTCCAGAGGGTCCGCTGTCCGCAGTCATCGAGTCCCGTCCATTCTCTGAGGCCTTCCGTTTCAAGGAGCTACTCGGTGAGTACCGTCGCCGGGGAGGGGTGTTGACGCGCACATAGGTTGTGCCGGTCAAGACGGATTTGGGTACACAAATCCGGTCTGCACTGTTTAGCAGTGTATATGTACTGTTTAGCAGTATATCAAGTATTCCGAAGTATTCAGTTATTGTCAAGAATTCAGCTTGGTGATTAGTTATGCAGACTGTCATCATTGTCGGTCATTTTTAAAAAAAATGTTTAATGTTTAATGTTTAAAGTGTTCAAATGTCTTGCATATTGTGGTATGAATGATTGTTCATTGTTCACCGTTCATTATTGTGTTTTTCGTATTAAGTGAATTCAAGAGTAAGTATCAGATCAGTTGTCAAGATGCCGCTCTTCTCGAAGTTAAGACAGATCACTACCAGAAAAGGGGTGCTTGAAGAAGCAGTTCCTATTCCTCCTAGGGACACTCCAGGGCATTTTATGTATCACAAACATGGCTTAGATGCCATATTGTTTCTTGATCTATGGGTAGATTATACCAAGGGATTGCCGGAAAGTCAAAGGTGGCCCGCAGCGGGAACCTGGGATGCAGAGTGCATCATGAAAGTGGAGGAAGAGTTATGGAAAAGAAAAGTCAGACAGTCACAGAAAGACGCTGTTGAGTTATGGCGTAAAGAATCTCATAGACGTACAGAAAAAGCACGTAGACAAAAAGAGAGGAGTAAAGAGAGTTCAAAGGAAGTTCAAGAAAATCTATTAATTGAGGAAGGTATCCGAGTGAAATCAGAACAAGTAGATAGACAAAGAAATGCTCTTATGAGTGGTATGTATCCCCTCCTAGCCGAAGGACTACCTAAGGCTGTTCCAGAGATGCCAAAAGATTTGCCACCCCCATTATTTCCAATTAAGGTACATCAAAAAGGGCATCCCAGAACCGCAGAAGATGTTTTTCTTTCCTCATATCTAGATGACGCAGCTCCCGAGTATGCTAACCCCACACCACATAGACCGTCTGGCGGAGGGGTTCAACGTCAGGATCAGGTATCTGTCCCCGGGCAACAGCAAGTCCCGACACAAGCTCCGGCAAGCACATCTGTTTCCGCATCTGTCCCCGCAATCGATTCTACAGTGGTATCGACACCTATAGTTGCTGTGTCACGTTCGACGAATCCATTCACACCCGACGCCCCTGAAGGGGCTACGGGAGGTGCAAGCAATACTTTTACGCCACCTAGAATAAATAAACTTGTTTTTCAAGAATCAGCGCATTCACGTACACCCAAATTCGTAAGTGAACGTACGCTTAAGGAACTGCTTATAGATTGTAGATATGACCCGGCGGTCGGTAAAGAGGACGAAATGGTCCTGGCATCATTACGTATCAGACGAGCCGCAGAGTATTTAGCGAGGTTACCAGGAATGACTACGCATCTAGATAAAATATATCATTTTGTCCAAACAGGGCGAGACCCAGAATGTATTAACAGAGCTATGGAATTCCAGAAAGTAGAGATACAGGGGGAACTGTTACGTTTCCTCATAAACTGTGTGATCAGAAATCAAGACCGTCCGGGGGTAGACCCGAATGCAATGCTTATTCTTACAAGATGGAGCCAGAATATATCAGAAGGGAGACACGATAAGAAAAACTGTATAATAGCCATGTGCCGAAAAATCCGTAGAGAAATAGAACGTATTCACGAAGAAAGATTGGAAACAGACGAGTTCGAGCAAGATGAAGTATCCGAATCAGGGAATTCCGCAAGACAGTCAGAAACCATAGCATACGTAGGCAGAGGAAGATCCTGTGATAATACTAGATGCTTTTCTGATCCCATACACTCTGAATGTCCAAATAATAGCAGAACGTATCCGACGCCTGTAATAAATTTAAAGTCTCCTGAACATTTGTTTCAAGCCGCAGATAAACTACTACGAGAACGAAGGGGTCACCACCTCCTCGATTCCATGGATGAGCAAGAATTGGCCAGATCAGCCGTTCACTGGATTGACAGTCCTGAAAAATACGGTGATGAGACCGTAGCACATACGTTTTTTAACCTTAGTGCAGATGAACAACGTTTAGCTGGAATCTATATGATTCAGCAACTCCTTATACTATATAAGAGCCAACATGCTGACCCTGGTCCTTTACCTGATATATTAATGGAACTACTCACGAACAGGTGGAGAGGTTCCAGTAACAAGTTAATTAAAGAAATATTAGTGTCACGTAAACAGTATGTCCTTTTTGTAAGTCCGGACTCTTTCTCGCTGCACCGCAGAGAAAGAACACCGTATTATATGGATAGACAAAATCCCTTACGAGAAGTGCACCCAATAAAAGGCGAAGACAATCAGTTTCACCGTGTATTTGTATACACACCCATATCAAAAATTGAATTGTTAGAAATGAAGAAAGTAGTACCAAGTCATGACAAAGACCCAGCGGGTTTCCACCGAGAAATTAAGGACATGTTACTGATGGGAGAGTATACCTATCCTGATATTATGACGATATTAAAGGTGCTATTACCTGCTGGCATTTATGAAAAACTGAAAGAAAAAGAGTGGGAAGTGGGCGACCAAAAAATAGATTGGACAGCATTAGAAACGGAAGAAAAGGACCGAACTGCAGGTTCAGGGCTCGGGGATAAAGTCAAAGCATTACCAGGTTTACTAGTACAAGTACTGCCACGTTTATTAACTACGAAAAAGGAAGATTGGGGTGCAATCACGGCCTGTAAACAAAAGCATGATGAAGACACAAGTGATTATTATGCCCGATTTGAAAAATGTTTTGGAATAAATAGTGGTATAAAAACAAGTAGTGAGTCGTATCCACACTTATTTGTGACAAAATTAGTAGAAAATGCATTACCTCCAGTAAAGAATAGAATATTGAAATTCGAGAGTACCTGGCAAAGTAACACTCCGTCACAAATGCTACAAATGTTACAGTATCATCACAATAGAATTAGAGATGAACAAGAACACGAACAAAGACGTATGAAAGATACAAAAATGAAAATGCTAGTGTCTCAGACAGTACCGGCTGAAGGACATAAAAAGGGTATGACACAGTCCGATTCAACAGGACCGGTAAAAGGAACATGCAATTATTGCAAAAAGCCAGGTCATTACGTACACGATTGTCCAGTTTTAAAACATAATATCGCCATAGGTAAAACACAAGAAAGATCACGGCCACTCAGACAAGATCAGAATGAACAAGGAGCTATGCCGCATCCCCAGGCCATGCCAGCCGCACAACAGCCAATACAGTTTGTGCCAGCTGCACCACCGTTGCCTGCTACTGCCACACAAACCACAACACGACAAATGTATCAGACTGCACAGTATGAATATCCTGAGTATCAGCGTTACGCATGAACAAGCCTAGAGAGGGAAGTTGACTTACCGCTTATCGAGATTCCTGTAGATCAAGAAGGACCTTATGTACATAGTAAATTATTAGGTCAAGATAGAAAATTCTTACTCGATACAGGGGCAAGTCGAACAACTATAAAACGTAGTGAAGTTCCAGGGGCACCCCTCTCAGGCTCTCAAAATGTTTCCCTTGGTTTTTCAGGAAAACCTATTGTTAATGAAGTATCACAGCCTCTTCCATTTACGATAGGACCTTTGACACGAACTACAGATTTATTGCTTACTAAATCATGCCCAGAAAATCTGTTAGGAATTAAAACTCTGAAAGCCCTAGGAGCCATAATATGTTGTTCTCCGGAAGGAGTAAGGTTGTTTTTACGTGATTTTAAAGGTCACTATGTGTCTAGAGACATGGATCTCCGACTACAGACTTTACCAGCACATCTATGGGCACAAGGCCCTACTGATGTTGGTTGTATGAACATTACACCATACCGAGTCACACTCAAGGCAGGAGTGGTATTACCACGAATGCGACAATACAAGTTACCGCAAGATGCTGTAGTGGCTTTGCTGAAAATCATTGATGAGCTAATTGCCCAAGGAGTAGTTGTAGAAACAGACTCCAATGTATGTAATTCGCCGATAATTCCGATTCTTAAACGAACTGATCCTACTGCTCCGCCAGTATACCGATTGGTTATTGATTTGCGTGAACTAAACAAGTGCATTGTACCACAATTTCCTGTGGTCCCCGATATATCATCATTATTGACAGCAATTGATTCCGAAGCAACATTCTTTACTGTAATTGATCTCAAGAATGCCTTTTTCAGCGTCCCAATAGATCCGGAAAGCCAATATTTGTTCGGATTCAGTTTAAATGGGCGCAGCTTTAAATTCTCACGCGCTCCCCAAGGATTCACAGAAAGCCCCAGCATCTACAGCCAAGCACTGAAACGAGAACTTGACAGTATCCACATGCCAGTCAATACTGCACTGCTTCAATATGTCGATGATCTGCTGATCACCGCGAGAAGCGAACCTGAATGTGAAAAGGCTTCTCTGACAGTTTTACATTTTCTAGCCGACAAGGGGCACAAGGTGTCTCCTTCTAAGCTGCAATTCTGTGTCCGGCGAGTTATTTATCTTGGTCACTCGCTGTCCAAGGAGGGAAGGCAGCTTACACCAGATCGCATCCAGTTAATTGCTAACATGTCAATACCCCAGACACAAAAGGAGGTGCGGGCTTTCATAGGCCTCACTTCATATTGTAGGCAGTGGATCCCTCAGTACGCATTTCTAGCAAAACCACTCATTCAGTTAACCACACAGGAGGCAGCCACATCGACTGTTCTCCCTTGGACTCAGGAACATACACAAGCTTTTGAAAGCCTAAAGGAAGCTTTATGTCAAGCACCTGTTTTAGCAACACCATGTTATAGCAAACATTTTACACTCTTTGTTACAGAACGTGAAGGTACTGCCTTGTCAGTACTCACTCAGGATCAAGCAGGATCACGCAAGCCATGTGCTTATTTTTCCAGTACATTAGATCCCGTAGCTCAGGCTTTGCCTGCATGCCTGAAATCAGTGGCAGCAACAGCTTTAGCAATCAGACAAAGCGATGCCATAGTGTTAGGACATCCATTGACAGTACAAGTACCACATGCAGTAGAAGTTCTTGTGAACCGAACACAAACACAACACTTGACCATAGCAAGACTTACCGGTTATGAACTGACATTGTTTCAGCCACACATAGAGATCCGACGGTGTAATACATTGAATCCTGCTACGCTATTACCTGTAATTGGAACAGACCCACTAGCTCATGATTGTGTTGAAATCATTGAAATAAAGACGAAACCTAGACAAGACTTGACAGACGTTCCATTGTTAGATCCAGACCTGACGTTGTATGTAGACGGATCGTGCATGAGAGCAAGTACAGGAGATTTAGTGGCCGCGTATGCAGTCACAACAGACACTGAAGTTATTGAGACAAATTGTATAGATACTTTGTCAGCCCAAGCAGCAGAACTTATTGCTCTAACACAAGCCTGTATTCAAGCCACAAATAAGAAAGTTAATGTATACACTGACTCACGTTATGCATTCGGAGTTGTACACGACTTCGGCGTGCTGTGGCGAGAGAGAGGTTATTTAACCTCCCATGGTGCCCACATTCAGCACGGACCCCTCATTCATGCCTTGTTAGACGCAATACATCTACCCACTGCTATATCGATTATGAAATGTAAAGCACACACGAAGGTTACTGATATCATTTCTCAAGGCAATGATTTAGCTGACAGAACAGCTAAACAGACTGCTCAGAATCGCACATTAGACATGACAAAGCCAATAGTTCAGACACCAACACAATGTATGACAATTAAGGATCCCGCACTTGACGTAATTGATATACAGACACATGCTACTGCAGAAGAATTAAAGAAATGGACTGAACTAGGAGGGATCCAGACAGATCAGGGATGGATGACGAAGGAGAAATCTGTATGGTTTCTTCCTGACTCCATGGTCCAAGCCATTATAGCTACAATTCACAGCCCAGCGCATTTAGGAGAGAAAGCTATGCTAGATAGCATTCAACACATTTGGTTCAATAAACATTTACGAGCAGCAGCTAAACAAAAAGTCCGTACCTGTATGATATGTTGTCAGTTCAACCCAGGAAAAAGTGTTCCCGTAGAACAGGGTGGATTCCAGACTCCTAATCATCCTTTTGAAGTGCTCCAAATGGATTATATCCAGATGGAACGATGTCGAGGATTCAAATATGTTCTTGTAGTTGTCTGCGCTCTCTCCCGATGGACTGAGGCGTACCCAGTATCAGATTACACGGCCCCGACTACTGCCAAACAGTTAGTTCGAGAATTCTTCCCACGGTACGGTTTACCACGTGTTGTATATTCAGATAACGGCCAGCCTTTCTCATCCGAATTAATGAAACATGTCTCACTTTTGTTGGGATATCAGTGGAAATTCCACTGTGTCCGACACCCTGAGGCAGCAGGTCTCGTGGAACGACATAATCAAATTTTGAAAATCAGATTGTCTAAAATATGTAAGGAGAAAGGTGTTGACTGGATAGTAGCCTTCCCAGTTGCACTATTTTACATAAGAATGGTAGCACACTCTCGAACAGGGCTATCCCCGTATGAGGTGATCCTCGGAAGGCCACCAAATATCTGGGGGACACCTATACCACGTAAAATAACTGATGTTAATTGTAATATGCTGACAGATTACTTGGCTTCCTTGATGTCTGCACTACAATCTTGTCGTTCACAGGTAGCTGCAGCTTTTCCTGACAACACTGAGGTGAAACCCCATGACGTTGCTCCGGGAGATCTGGTGCTTGTGAGAAATTTTGATCGGAAGACCCAGTTGGAGCCCAGGTGGAAAGCACCGAAGCTAGTCCTGCTGACCACAAGAACAGCCGTGAAAGTTGAGGGCCGCAAGGGATGGATACATTCCAGCCACATTAAGAAATTTCATGGACTATCCTCGGATATGGACACTGTGCCCTGCACTCCCTCACAGACTGATTCAAAACTTCCCTTTGTTGAACAGAATGACTCTCAGTGCTATAAATTAAAGCTTAGGCCCAAACAGTCGAGCAATTTGATTGTTTAAGTCCTCTCCAAGGTGAAGCGGTTGAATTGTCTCTGACATGTATCCCTTGGACCTGAGTAGAGAAAATACCGGAGAAATGTTGAAACGACAGGCGTATTGTAAATCACTGCGTAGCTACTGTATGAGGACATTATTAATTCTGTTTTTATTGAGTGTTTTAATAATTATTACGAGTGTGATTTTGCACATATATCATCCTATTTCTAGACATGTTTATAGTGTTGCTGCTGAACATTCTTTTAGTGACCTACCGCCACATGATTTATCTTATAGACTTGCGCTGCGCAATAACACCTTCATTAGTATGTTACATCATTCCCATCAGACTAGTAATGCCACCAATTGTTGGGTGTGTGGCCGACTCCCTCCCTATCAGAATAACAAAGGAGTTCTGCCTTTCTTTCCACATCCGTTCACACACAATGGCTCCTGTGGAGCATGGTTTAGTTTACTAAATTCCATAGACCCAGACACAGCAGTTTATCAACAACATTGGATATGGGGAAATCTGAATCTAGTTTTATTCAAAGTCTGTCATCCTAATAAGGAGGGTCACCCCAGTAGAACAGGAACTGATCTAGAAAATGAAGTGTATAAATTAGGTAATTTTACACCTAATCTTATGATTCTGAATGTCAAATCCGAAGTTGAACTAATTCTGCCCACTATGTCAGTATTTCCAGTTAAGGGTGAATTATGTGTAAGAAAAGTTGGTTCCATACATATGGGCCATAGCCAATGCGTTACTACAGTAGAATATAGTGATCAAGGTAAATCTTCATTCAGAGCTTCTCGCCTTCTTACTTTATATGTGGTCAGACGGCATATATGCGTCTGCCTCTAGATTGGGATGGTACCTGTTACATAGCATTCCTTTTGCCACCTGTTTTCCTAGCTCCCCCTGATTATCATCGAAATGTTCATTTAGTACACAATAGAGAGCGAAGAGATCTCCCAGTTGTCGATTATACTGAGACGGCATGGGACAAGTATGTAGATTTCAATAAAGGTATCTTTCCCTATATAGGTACAATATCAAATAGTAAGCTGATACGCAGACTAACCAAGACTCTTGAAGCTGTAGTAAACGAGACTATAGCCGCCCTAGGCAATCTGACAGAGGAACAATCAGTGATGAGAATTGTTGTTCTCCAGAATCGTCTTGTCCTTGACGTCATCCTGGCCGATAGGGGCGGAGCTTGCAGGGTCATCGGATCCAGCTGCTGCATATTCATACCAGAAAATTCGCCATCTGTATATAAAGCTATAACACGCCTTCATAAGATTGTAAGCCAGATACACGAGAATCCAGGCACTTGGACGTGGTCCGGGTGGTTTTGGAGTGTGATATCAGCCTGGGGATGGAGAGTTCTATCCTTCCTAGGTATTGGCCTTCTTATGCTCTTCAGTTGTTGTTTATGCCTACAATGTGGACCAGTGATTTGTGGTCTGTGTGCCACATCATGCATTCCATATCAAAGTTCTCGTTCAAAATGCCGGAAGAAGAAGGAAGAAGAAATGATGCTCCATGAGCAAATCGATGGAATAATGAAGATTGATATCTCTTGAAGGGCAAGTAGGGGACAAGGAGGGAATGTGGAAATATGGATTTTCCTGATCAGTTATGTCCCCTATCTTGGACCCCAACGGTTCTATGTGCATGTCACAAGTACATGTATGATCCCTCCAGTTCCAGTTTCCAAAACGCAAACATATGTGCGTCCACCGTCAACATGTTCTCTGTCAGATCCGCCATCAATGGGCTGGATATTCGATTCCTAAGTATGACAGGCCACCGACTTTATATGGCTAAGTTACTCCATTTTTACAGTTCAGGCAAGTAGGCCCGATTCTGTCCTCAAAGCCTTTCCCTGCTCTCTGTCTCTGACAGCTTCAGCTTGAGCTCGCATCTGTATCCATGAACTTTGTCCTACTCCCTGTGCAGCTAACGGTGCCTGCCTCGGCCAGTTTTGCCTGCCTGCCAAGAAGCTGTATTTCACCTTCGAGTTATCTACTTTGCTCTCCAGCCGATGCATTCCTGTCTAGTGATTTAGGTAAACATCTCCTTTAGCTCACAAGCAAAGGACTCGGCCTTTCCGTCCTTCTGCCAGTAATTCATAGCCCTGTTGCCATGGAAAGTTTTCTGCCCCTCGCATCTCATATAGACACTTAGACGCTTGTACACGCACACGCAGTCAGTATAGAATAGATTCCTGTCCGAGAGTATTTCCTTGTGGATAACATAGTTCTCTAAACATAGGATGTTAGATATGATTTGGGATTAGGTTGACTTGACCCCCCAGACTTCTCGTCTCCACATGTAGAGCTAAAAGTCAAGTCCCCTTCACCCCCTAGTTGCACGTCAATCACACGTCATGCTGCTGCGCGCGCATCTATGTTAAGTATTATCTTATAGATCCACCTATGTATGATAATCAGAACCAATCATGTTTCTTTTTTGCTCCTTATTACGCCTAGTTTCGATTACGTATCACTATGTCATTTCTCTTATCAATTGTTACGCCTTTTGCATTCGTTTCATTGTAATGTATGACCTATAAAAGTTACTTCTTGTCAATAAAGTGTTGTACTTCACTTCCTGAACCCTCGTGGTGACGGAACCTGAAGGCCGCCACTCGAGTCGGCCATTTTGGAATAAAGCCCATTCAGAAAATCTCTTATACCACGGATTCTGCCTCTTGTTATTCTGAGCTATTTTATTTTATTTTAGATTCCGTATGAAATTCAGTCTAGGTAAAAAAAGAATATTTACCACACCTCCTTAGCCCAATTCTTTCAGCTGACCTCACCATGATCCGCCCCCAATTTCAGCACTGAGCAGAGTTAAGGGTTTAAGTGGGAAATTAGATTGAAACTATGAGGAAGCGACATGCTTAAAGAGATTGCAATCCCTACCTCCATCAATCATGATACAAGCAAAAGGGATAGAAATACAGCTTGTAGCTTGGAGGTATATAGCTTATGTAGGGGTGACAAGGTTTTGGTTTGGTAGATTAAGGGGAGGTGCTCTAAAAATTGCTATTCTCTGTAAGAACGAGATTTTATATAGTGAACTGAGTTGGACCAAAAAGGTTAGAAAGCTGTAGGAGGAAATTTGTAGGAGATTATTACTAAATTTAGATGTTGGTAGCTCTGAATTTCAGATTTCTAAAGGGGAGTTGCAAACAGTGATGAAAAAGCGTGCCAAAGAGCATGACATTGGGTACCTAAATGTTAAAATCTCAATTCAATTAATGAGAAAGTCATGGGATAGGGATGACGGTTTATCTTATGGCGACCCATTGCTGAACCCCAGTCTTAGATATATGTTTTTAAAGATTAGAGCTGGATTAATCCCCTGCCTTGAATATAAGGTTGCTAGTTTGGCAATCCTAGATGATAAGGAGAAGTGTACTTGAGAGTTAAATACAAAGTATGATTGTCTCCATGTTTTATTGGACTGTCTAAGTTTTCTTACAAAACTCGATTTACAAATTGAACTTACATTTTTTCACGAGACCTCCACAATTGGAAAGATTTTAATTGAATTTAAAGGGATTTTAAAAGGAGATTTTACCAGTTAATATTTTTATTTTGAAGCACCAGTATATCTCTGTGTTGTGGTTTTAACTCTAGGTGGTATTGTATAGAATGTATAATGACAAAGAATGTGTACTGTTTATATTCTAAGATAGTAGTATGTGAACCATTTGTACATGATTTTCTTTGTATGTAGAGTCATTACTTGTTTTTTGGGGGGGTTTTGTATCCTCATTCGCCACCAATCTCACTTCACTCTGCAGCAACCAAGATGTCTGTACCATACTCAGCGAACTGGGAGAAGGTAGGCAAATTGGAGGTGGAGACCCGCCTACAGGTACCAGAAACCTACTTGGGTGCTTAGGAAGAACCAGCTGAGATAACTCTTCTACCGGCTCCAAGAGCTGGGGGACCCTCGCCGTAAAGTTAGAAATAAACGACTTGGCCCAGAGAGTATTGAGGCAGCATAATCATAGGACTCAGGAAAAAAAAAAAAACATCACACACTTCCTGTGTCCAATCCATGTTGCAACAAGTCCCAAAATGCCAGTTTCTTCTTACTGCAAGATCTAGCGAGATCAAGCTTAGAGACCACCACAACTGAGGACAGCCAGTCTACAAAAGTAGGAGGGGAAGATTCTGTACATCTTTTGCAGATTTCTCTCCTGGCCAGCAAGATGAGATAGAAAATTAATGATCTAGAAGGGCCCGTTACTTTGTCTGTAAAACCGAAGATGATCAGAGGTAAATCAATATGAACTCAAAACCCTTGTCAGGAAACAGCCAACTTTGTCCCCAAAAATCTCCAGAACAGGACATTCTTTGGACATATGGGTGTCAGGAGCTGAGGCCAACCCACATTTCTTGCAACAGACCGGGGGGCCGGTAGAGATTTTGGAGAGCTTTAGTGGAGAGAAGTAGGCCCTATGAATAGTAAACAGGTGGTTTCTCTTCAACCATGCAGGCTTTACCACCTTATATAATAGCTTGCACGAACTCTGCCAAAGATGATCACAATTTTGTGCAGGTAGTAGACCCCCCCACAGTTCCTCAGCGAGATTGAATTCGCCATCCACGGAGTCAGCTATAGCTTGATACCAAAATGAAACCTCCCTTCTCCCACGGGGCTTGGCCAACAGCTGATGTTCTAGAAAACTACCATTTCCTACCGGGTTCCTTTGATCTAATTTTGATTGGACCCAGCTTTTTCAACTGGAGATGTTTAAACCTGGAGAGGTCTTCTCCAACTTTATCTTTAAGTTGATCCCATGAGATAAGATTGCCGTCGGGGACTAGATCCCTCCAAACCATTAGGCCCGCTTCTCTCAAGGGTATTGCCAACCTATCCCTTAAACACTCTGGAGTACCAGGAGAGTCCCAGATGGGAGACAGGCTGGAAAAGTAACTGAGTGCGGTCGCTCCCATAAGTTTCACCAAGGTTTTAGCAAATCCTTGTAGGGCCTTCAGCTTGATCTTTTTTAAAAAAAACCCTCCTCAACAAGATTAGCGCCTTAAAGCATAGCTAGAAACATAGCCCCTGCTCCGGTATTGACCGGCATTTTCAACAGCATACGCGAGTGCGTGAGTTGGAAAGCCCAAGCATAAAACTGGTAATCAGGCAAGGCAAGGCCACCCTTCTCTCTCCTCCGCCTCAACTTCTTCCAGGCTATTCTTGGTAATTTGTGTGCCCAAACGAAGGAGTTTATATATCGCTATAATTTATCAATGGCTGATTTTCCAAAGTGGAGGGGAATACAGTTAAAAAGAAAGGTAACCTTAGGGAGTATTGACATCTTAACCAGGTTAACCCTACCTAAGATGAATAATGGAAGCAGGGCCCAAGACTTCATGAGCCTCTGACACTTTGGCCACCCCGGCTAGATTGATCTCAACAATCTTGATAATGTCTTGAACAACATTAATCCCCAGGTATCTCATTTTAGAGCTAATCTGATACTGGTGCTGGTGCTGTGTCCCTTGATGATTCCAAACCATGATTTCTGTCTTGGCGGCATTGATTTTGTAACCTGAGACTAGGCCGAACTCCTGTGCCTGACTGATCACTGCTGGAAAAGCTGTTGACAGATTAGCTGACATAATTAAAATATTGTCAGCATACAGGGCGACCTTCCTCTCCCACTCTCCAAATTTAAATGGCTGAATATTGGGATCATCCCTGAGCCGTTGAGCGAATGTCTCAATATATAAGTCAAAAAAGAGAGGGGAGAGTGGGCAGCCCTGCCTTGTCACCCTCGAGATTTTAAAAGGATCAGTGATGTTACTGTTCACAAAGAGTCTGGCCATTGGATACTGGTAGATTAGCTGCACCGATCAAACAAATTTTGGCCCTAAATTAAATTTCCCCCAAACCTCAGCCAGGTAAATCCAGTTCACCCTATCAAACGCTTTAGTGGCGTCGAGAGTCATTGTTGCAAAAGGTAGAGAATACGCAGATGCCACATCGATAGCCCCTATAAAGTCGTAAGTGAAGTCTGATAGCTGCCGTCCCCTGACAAAGCCCTTCTGGTCCAGGTGGAGGATATCACCCACCACACGTCCCAACCTGGCTGCCAATACTGAAGCGAAGATTTTATAGTCCGCATTCAAAAGTGAAATTGGCCTGTATGACCCAGGAAATGAAGGAACTTTCCCGGGTTTCAAAATCAGAATAATTGTGGCGTCATTCCACAAAGCAGGAAGCTTTAGCACCTCTTGTAGTATCTGATTGAAAAGCTTTGTCAGGGTAGGGACAAACCTATCACTCATTGATTGATAAATCTCTGCTGGGAGCCCGTCAGGGCCCGCAGCTTTCCCGTTCTTGCAGCGCGATATAGCATCCCTAACCTCTGCTTGGGTAACTTCTTGATCTAACTGTTGCTGCTGTTCAAAGTTCAGGGAGGGAAGAGGGATGTCCTTGAGCCAGCTCTGGACATTGGAGTCCACCAGCCTTTTGTCCTCGCAATAGATGTTTTGAAAAAAAGTCTGAAAGACATCACAGATTTCCTCATCGGACGATAGGGTGGTATCTCTGTCATGATTTCGGCCCCCATGCGCCTGCAAAACTACACCTCCCAGAAAACCCAGCGAAAAGAGGGGGAGGAGCCAAGGGGTTAAAATCGCCTCTGATACACGCAACGTTGTGCGTAATTGACGTTAGGAGAGTAACTGACGAGCGGATGCTCGCAGCCCGGTGTTTCCCGTGGGTGGTGTTCCACGCCGCGGATTTCTGGAGTCAAGGAGTTGGTGTTGTCGGCCGAGGACTCGGCATCTCAGCGGCAGTAGAGGATTGTGGCTGGCGAGACCGGGTGGCTGCTGAATGAAGCAGGACCGTCGGCTTTGTCGCTTCATTTTCCGAGGAGCGAGAAAGGACGCCTCCAGCGGTGCGAGGTTTACGGACTAGAGTGGACAGATAAACCAACCGCAAGTATTCCTGAAGCTTGGCTGGCACCCGGGGGAAATGGGGCGTGGGTTCTGACCTTAGTTTCCTGCCAACAATTCTAGCACGTATCTCAGCGAGTGTTATATTCCGATTGGGATTGAGTTATGAGATAATCAAAGTCCGAAGTTCATTTCGAAATTCATTTAAGTTGCATCGTTTGTTTCTAGGAGCAGCTTGACATTTTTAGGCGGATTGGCATTTAGACAGCGGCTGTTCTTGGAAGCGGAAGTCAGTTTCCGTAAAGCCGTTTTGAAAGGCAAAACTTTGTGTTCTCGTTCGGGGTACCTTCTGAGAGTAAGAGGGTACTCGGCCAGAGATCTATTTCACGCCATACCAATATATCCACTTTATCAGGGCGGCTCATGCCTTACCAAGGAAAAAGGCAAATCAAACATCATGTACTTTGATGGTGTGAATGGGTTTAACCCCTTCAGTGCTCATGACGGAACGGTTCCGTCATGAGCCACGGTTGAGCTGTGCTCATGACGGAACCGTTCCGTCATGACCACGCCCGCGCAGGAAAAGATCAGCACAGCAGGGGAATCCGTCCAGCATGGAAGGGGTTAAAGTGGTGCTCGACAGTAATAAAGGTTTTGGAGTGTATGTGAGTGCCCAGATAGTATTCCGTTGTTCAGAGAAGTGAATGCAAATTAGTGAGACCTACTGAGAGTAGAAGTCTATTTACTGCATTGTATTTTTTGTTGTCTATTAACTTTCTTTACAGGTTCTACTCCCCGCTGTTCCCATCCTTCCCTTCCCTCGCTTGACTGCTCCAGTCTTCCGTGCCTTTCGTGCAGGAAGTTGGTGACGTCGAGAGATGGACCCCATATAGCGTCGCCCGAATCCTGAGGAGTATCGGACCTGGGCCTGATTCCTAACAATCTCCACTGATAATTTCTGTAATGTGATTCCTAACCCAGTCTAATTTGGATTTCCACACAAGGAGTTTCCCTGTGCCTTCTCCATACTCGAAGTGGGCGATCTTACTAACTTCCCATCTTTGAGTAAGCCTGGTATGTAGGACACTCTCCAACTGGCCCTTCAAGTTGTCAAACTTAGCCTGATAACCTTGTTGGATTTCCGGGGGGGGGGGATTGACGGGTTAAATTAGCCTTCGCGGCCTTAAGCTTGGCTTCTAATGATGAGACCTCGTCCTTATATCTTTTATTCCTATAGGTTAACCTACTTGTGATTTGACCCCGTAGGTAAGCTTTTAAAGAATCCCAGACTATAGATATAGGAGCTGAGTCTAGGTTGACCACCCCCAAAAAATCTATTTCCTGAGATAAAAAAGAGATCTCCTCTTCCTCCAATAAAAGGGTACGGTCGAAGGACCATGACCTGGCGAGGCTTGGTTTTGGACATTCTAACCCCAGCAGAATTCCAGAGTGATCCGAAAGATGTGATGCCAAATAAGAGATCTCATTTACTCTTCCTCTTAACAAATGACTAACCAGCACATAGTCTATTCTAGATGTATGTCGATACTTAAAGTTCCTAAACGAGACCCCCAGCTGCTGACCTGATCTCTCCCTCCATTTGTCCAAAAGGTCAAATTGCTTCATAGCTCCCAATTAGAAATCTCGTGATTTGGATGGGACCAAAGCTCTATTATTTGGTGACTTATCTAATAGAGGATCCAAAACAATATTAAAGTCTCCTGCTAGAACTACTGGGTCTGGGAGATCTATCAAATAAAGAAAAATAGTCTTAAGGAAAGAAGGATAGTCCTGGTTAGGCCCATAGTAGCCGACCAGGGTGAGCTGGAACCCTATGATAACAGCTTTCACAATGACCCATCTGCCACCGGGGTCTGCTAACTGGAACAGGATTCATGCTCTGGCTGATTTCTTGAAAAGGATTAAAACCCCTCTAATATTAGCTGACTGGCTAGTACAGGTGTATGGGCCAACCCATTTTTTGTTTTTTAAAAGAGCGACGACCTCTGCCTTAAGAAGATGTGTTTCCTGTAGGACAATGACCTGCGCAGGGGAATCCCTGAGATATTGAATAATCCTATCTCTCCTTGGTCTAGTGCGCAGGCCATTGACATTCCAGGACAAAATCTGAAAAGAACTCATGGTGGATCAAACTGGAAAATCCAAAGGGACCAGCACCAGCAAACAAAGTCGATCTCAAAGCCAACAAAGTTCCATAAAAGTTCCAAAATTGTTATTGATCTTTTTTTTCCAACTTGTTTTTATTCAGTAATTGCACAGTATAAAATACAACAGAATGGCACATACAGTAGAAGGGTATTAATCATTTTAATGTATATAGAATTAAAAAACAACTGTTTTTGTGCTCATCTCTAAATTGCATAAACAGCACCACAAGTGGCAAACCTCCATAAATGCCAGTGTTATCTGCTGATGCCAGCGCCAGAAACCACTGCCTGAAATTAAGCACTGCCTTCAGTTAGTCCTTGAACGGTTCCTGATTCCTAGAGTGTGAAATGTTACTATCCAGAACTAGTGAGGTGGGATTTGGCAAACATTATTTATAATTATATTATAACAACAGTAATATAAATTACAACAATAATACATATAATAACAAGAGCAATAATATTTCCATTACTACTACTAAAAGAAATACCATTACCAAGCTTCCCCAGATGATGATGCTGAAAATGATGATGATTATTATTATTATTTATTATTAGAGATTTAGAAATCTTTACATGCCGAGCATTTATAGTATTATTAATGCTAATAGTAGCATGTCTATTATTATAATAACTATTTCTTGTTGTGATATTACTGTGTGTACATTTTGATATTTACATTACATACACCTAGCTAATATGCAACTGGGAGGTCGGGTTCAAATAGTGACGGTGGTAATAGTAATAATAACATTATAGCAGAAACTATCATTAGGCGAACCAATGGTGGCCATACTATCATTTTTAGAAGAAAGTGTGTAAGGCTCAAAGGTGGGAAGATGAATTCCGATTTACCTTTGACCTTAGTGAGAAAATCAAAGTAGAGCAGGTTTGCTCTACTATATGCGTGGTGGAATTATACCTCAAAAGAGTGAATCATGGGAAGTCTTCTACAGAAATGTGTTCGAGTCAAACAGTTTGACTAGAACACATTTCTGTAGAAGACTACTAGTATGGTTGTCATGTGACTTCTACACCTTTTAGGCCTTTGTCTTATGTAAAATTCCTATACAGTGATTTACACACGTATAATTGATTGCCTCTTTGTAGTGCGTGTGATGTAAAGTGCTCCGAAACCCTACACTAGTATGAGGGGCGCTGTAATTCAAATGAAATGCATCTCAGAGAGAGTGTGGTTATGGAGACTTGAGGGGCACTATTAAAGGGTGGAATTGAGGGAATCCGTGGCGGAGGAGGTAATTGGGGGGCACCAACAAACATTGCCGCACTGGGCGCCACCAGCACTAAAGCCAGCCCTGCCCTTGAGGCCAGTCCTCCTCACCCATTAGCACCTCCATTGGCATTGTTTCAGCAGTAGTATAAGTATAAGTATAAAAGAAGCTTCTAAAGCACTCGAATGCCAGAACGGCGTCTTGGCGCTGGAGTGTGCATAGTCAGCAACAAGGGGCGATTACTGATGGATCTGAAACAGACGAGACTTCAGGGACTTCCTAAAAAGTGCATAGCTCGGTTGGAGTCGCATGTCCACTGGTAGCTGATTCCATAGCTTAGCTGCACAGGTGGAAAAAGAGCGACCACCCCATCTGGCTAATCTGAATCTAGAAGTGCAAATAAGGCCAAGGCTAGCCGACCGCAGTTCACGAGAAGGGATGTAATGCTTGAACCTATCTCTTCCATCATTGGCACCCCCACCAAAACAGGCCCGGTGTACCAGACAGAGCGCCTTAAACTCGATTCTCTGCTGAACCGGGAGCCAATGTAAAGATCTTCTACCCATAGAAGTAGGATGACCCCTGAGTAGGTTCAGAATAACACGGACCGCTGCATTCTGTAGAGACTGGATCTTACCAACCTGGTATTTGTCAATACCCAAGAACAAGGCATTACAATAGTCCAATCTGGACATGAATAAAGCGGCCATCACCGTTTTCTGTAACGTCCGAGGGAGTTTTTAACAGGAAGAAACATGAGGAAGTTAAACTATTAACCTGGGCTGAGATGTTCAGCTTGTCATCAAAAATCACCCCCAAGTTCCTCACCTTAGAGACTGGAAGGGTCATTGCCCGACCTCAGGTGGCCACCATAGGGTATTCCACAATGAAGGGCCTCTGCCAAACTCCATACCTTCAGTCTTCTCGGTGTTGATTTTTAAAAATCTCAAACGCATCCATTCCATCACATCCGTAAGACAGGCATGAAATTTGCCCGCTATGAGATCAGGTTTGTCCATAACTGATATCACCAATTGTGAGTCGTCAGCATAGGACACTAGCACAAAACCATGTTTCCTAACTAATCTGGCCAATGGCCTGACATATACATTGAAAAGAGTCGGGGAAAGAGCAGAACCTTGTTGTACACCACATGGCAAGGCAAAATTGGCCGAGTGTAAGCCGGCCCAATTTAGGCTTTGCCTTCTGTTGTCCAGGAATGAAGATAATAAAGCCAAGGCCCGATTCGCAATCCCTACCTCCCTTAAACGCTGTAACAATACCGCATGGTTTACAGTATCAAAGGCAGCAGATAGATCCAGGAGGACAAGAATTGCCCTCCCTCCTCCATCAACTGCTGCTCGAATGCCCTCTGCTGCCGTTATAAGGGCAGATTCCGTAGAGTGTTTAGGCCCAAAGCCATGCTGAGACCTATCCAGCAGGCCATTTTTGACCAAATAGTCAGTCAAACTTAAGTTTATGGCCTTCTCTGTGACCTTAGCCATCAGAGGTAAACCGGAGATGGGTCGATAATTTTTAAACTCTGATGGCTCCAAAGAAGCTTTTTTAAGAAGAGGCTTAACACTAGCCATTTTCCAGGTGGTTGGATAGGTCCCTGCAGCTAGTACCTGATTGATCAGGGACGTAAGGGTGGGTGTAATCCTGTCGGCCACCAAGTGCATAATGTACGGGGGACAAGGATCTGAAACTGCACCCGATTTAATAGAGCTTAGCAGCTCCGATACCTCCTCTCTAGATAGAGAACCAATGGAGGAAAGGCTGCACGTCGGCTTCTCCTCTGTGCATAGTATTGACTGCTTACAATGTACAGCATTCGAACTTACTGAATTTGCCAGCTCGTCGTAAATTGTGGACACCTTATTATGGAAAAAGACAGCCAACTGATCACAGAAAGCCTGATCGGGACTAAACAAATTGGTCTGCTGAGGACTCGCCAGAAAGGTCACTGATTTAAAAAGTTCTTTGGTGGAATTACCTGCCTCTGAAATTTTCCGGGTGAAATAATCTTTCTTGGTGTTCCGAATAGCCTGCTTATATTTGTGCAGAGCATCATTGTAGGCTGACTTACTAACCCTACTATAGTCCACTCTCCAAAGTCGCTCACGTCTTCTACACTCAACCTTCAGTTGTTTAAGTTCTGGGCCATACCAAGGGGCACCAGGTGGACGTCTATTGCATGTAGCCACCTGAAGGGGGGCAACCTGATTAACTGCTTCTGTAATCCAGTCATTAAACTGAGTTACAGCCATCTCATTATTGCTATTGAGGGTTGGAGGAGAATTGTCCAATGCCACTGTTAGGTCAGAGCAGGTAATCTTGTTCCATCGCCTAAACATGATTTTAGTGGGTTTATGGGGAGCACCCATTGCCCTTGTCTTAACCCCTACCCTGAAGAACACAGCACTATGATCAGTCCAAGGGAGGGGTTCTGCCCTTCGAAAAAGTAGGTCTGGGTGGCTGGAAAACAGACCATCTAGGGTATGACCGCCACTATGAGTAGGGGCCGAAACAAATTGTTGTAATCCAAAAGCTTCCAGGCTATCAAAGTCAGTACAGGACTCCAAATGAGATTGGAGAGCCGACGAGAAAGCGACCCTAGGCCCTGGTGGCCGATAAACCAGCAGACCATGAAGAACATTCGTATCCTTTAAATTGATACTGAATTGCACTGCTTCTGCGTGTAAATTATCTACAGCCCTGGCCTGGACCTTCAGGTTTTCCCTGTAGATAATGGCTAAGCCACCCCCTCTGCTATCAGCTCTATCATGACTAAATAACGCATAGCCAGGAGGCAGGGCAGTATTCCAGTCAGGGCATGAGGCAGCACTTGTCCACGTCTCAGTAATAAAAACCAGGTCGGGGGAGTAAGTATTAAGGAACAATTCTAATTCATATTTATGTTTGGCCACTGAACGGGCATTGAGGAGAATGACCATCATATAGTTAGCTGGGCTCGTCATCGGCTCTGAAGCTAAGGTTCGCCTCTCCGGGTCCCGGGAGGCAGCAAGAGACCCAGAACCATCCTCCTCCCTCGACCCAGACATAAGAGGCGGACCACCCGTCCCTCCACTGCGAAAAGAGTAGTGACAAGAAAGGCAGGAGTACCTTCGTATATCGTCATCTATGGTAACAGGAATGCAGTGCAAGGACTTCACCGGCCGGAGATCCATGAGCGCTGACCGCGCATAACGTAAAAGGCCCATATCACCAATGAACCTGGCCATTGGCTCGTTCCTGGCGCGGTCGGGCGCAGACGGGCTTGCCTTTGGCGTGCTGCCGGCACGCCGCCGGCACGCCAGGTGCACGCGCGCCAGCGTGTGTTTAAGTAGGCAGTGGATTGAAGTGCTAGAACGCTGACCTGAGGAAAATGGAGGCGGGCCCGCTCGCACTGACGGGCACCGCAACTCCTGTAGTATTGCCGGGAGAAAGTGCTCCAGGAAATCTGAACAGTTAAAATAACACAGTAAAATGATTAAAATTATTAAAATCAATCAAGCACTTTCGCAGCCAGACCTTGTTACAGATCGTAGCCCTCGTCCCACTACTAATGTAGCACAACAGTAGTAGCTGCAACTCACCAGGGATTGGCAAAGCAGGATTTGCACGCACACAAAACTAAGTTTGCAAACTTCACATTCTGTCTGCTTCATGCACAAGCGCTTTTAAGATGTGCTGACTGCTTTGGGGCCACTGGAATTATGCAGCAAAAGAAGACAATATTACGCCAAAGTGATGACTAAATTATGCAGCAAAACAAAGCTGCAACGTAATGCAGTATATTTTCTGACACTTTATTATTTTGACATTTTTACATATGCTAACAGTCTCTGGAAAGATTTTGCCTTATTAGTACCAGTGTAACATACAAATACAGCAGTGAGAAAGGTGCTCAGTCAACATTTGCAAAGCGCCGTCCACTTCACAGCAACACATGTCACTTTTTTTGTAACTTTTGATCCGTTTGAGCTGCAAACAATTTATTAGTTAAAATTGTCAGATTATATAGCAGATGTTGTATTATGTGGCAAATATGGCAGAGCCATAATTATTTAGAAAACTTTTGCAAACTAGAATATTTTTCCCATTCATGTTTGAACTGCTCTTGTGGAAAATGGGAGAAGTGCTGATGACAGAAACTCCATGGATCAGAGACAAATGGCTTGTGCTTCCACTTTTAAGCTTATTTGGGACAGTCTTTGATTGGAAACATATCCCACTTTGTGATTGTATTTTAATGTCAGTAACTCATATTAAACCTTAAATAATTATGTGTATCCATTGATTGAATTAAATATCTTAATAAGCTGTAACTGGTCAGTAAAATGCCAAATAAATACTAAAAAGTGGTATGTTTTGCACATTCTGGCCACACCTCCAACTCCGCCCACTGATCCAGCTCTCAGGGTATTCCCGCCCTCTGATTCTCCACCCACAGTTCCCCTACTTTTTTCCCCCCACTTCGACCACCGGTCAAACTACGAGAATACTTTAGCAAGAGGAACCGTCTTTGCCCTCTACGGCACCTCAGACAGTTGCCACGCGATACTTCACATATCAAAATAAAGTTATATTTAGGATTGGGATGCATGGCAGTGATGGCACACTCCCATGTGATTAAACACTTAATTATTTTATTGCTAAAAGTTGTTGCTGTAGGCCAATGACCTTCGCGGCAGCTGTAAACACAAAACAGGCTTTATCCAGAGAATGTGTTTTTATGGCAAGTCTACAAAGCCCTTGATTGATTCCGGAACAAAGCAAACTCCTTAATCCTACATCACTCTTCAAGAACATGTCACTGCATCCCATTTCCCCCCACTAAGAGAAAATTGAGAAACATATTGTGCCAAAAATGATCGCAGTATAAACATTTGTCTTGTCAAAGTACAAGCTGTATTAAGCACGGAAACCTAGTCAACAAACGTTTTTCCATAAAACAGAGCAGATGACCGTGTTTTCCAAAATACTTGTATCCCTCCTTAAGACAGTCTGAAGACTCCTTCCTGACTTAAGATATTGACAAGGCTGTAAGTTCTGATTTCAAACACTTTGGGGCATATTCACTAAAAAGCACTGATGTATATGCAGAGATTTTCACCTCCACATAGTGCCAGTATAGGCAACACTCCCAACCCCATCCCAAGAAAATGCATGATGCAATAAATATAACACAACACAATTCAAGTTGGGAAAAGATTGCTGCAGGTTTATTCCATACAAAGTATTCAACAAGGTGGGTTATCTTACGGGCGATCCAAGGGCAGGCAGTGGTGACTGATCTACACTGCCCTGCCCGCCTGATGAGCCAAATTGTACTGTGGCCAATCTAATCAGTGCTACTGAGCGGAGTGTTGCAAGGCTAGCCCCCAGTTGTTTAGTCTTACAACTGCCCTCAGGACTAGCGGGGCACCGACGAATTTCTTCCAGGGACCTGCCATAAGGACTCCTGGGATTTGGCACTGGCGCCCCTATTGTGCTCCTGAAGAGGTACCCTTCTGTCTCTGGGTCACCCTGTAACTCCGCCACAGCTCTGGAGGTGGTCTCCGTTGCCTCCAGAGCCCCCCACCAAGACTGCCAATTTTCTCACCTGCAACCTGCTATTTCCAGGGCCTCTCTAATGTCCAATAAGAACAAATCCATGCCCACCTGTGACAAGTACACCCCGTCCTCATCAAAATCACCTTTGGTGTTCGCCTGAATAAGCCCGTGCCTGATGAAGCTAAAGCCCCTTTGGTCTGTGAACTTTTGCATGGTGCTGTTTATCCTTCTCCGGGAATGTTCAACAGCCTCACATGACCTAGCACGTTGCCAAAGCCTACACGGGACTATTTCTGACCACCATAACTTGCATTGCCCAATGTATTTGCCTATTTCGCCCATGTCTGCCTTCATAGCCTGCAACAGCGCCCCTCTGTCCATAACCGTGAGGTCGTTGCCTCCAAGATGGATGACCAGGATGTTAGGGGGGCCTCCCCCCTTGCTAGTCTCTGCTGCAGTTTGTTGAATAGGCTGTGCATTCTCATGCCAGGGTACCCCAGCCAGACAATCTGCGTCTGGGAGAACCCGTGCTTCCAGGTCCTGTGTTCCACCCATTGTGCCAACCTGGCGACGCACGAGTGGCCGTTCATCGAATGTTTTTATGATGCTACATATTACACACTACAAGTATAGTAACTACAAGTCCAGTAACAAACCATACTGCACAAAACTGTACAAAACCATTAACAGCATAATGGTCCCACGCAGCTTCTCCTACTCTATTTGTGCCTAGTCAACCCCCAGAGCCTGTTGAACCCCTCACGGGCGGATGTAGCGCTCATAACAAGACTCCCAGCACCTCACCTTTTGCATGCGCTCTGGTGACAAGCCAACTTTGAAGGCAGCGGTGGCCGCCCAAATTCTAAAAGAATGACTGGAATACTTCTTGTCTGGGTGTGCCTGGCCGGACAACGCCAAACAGGCCATCATGACCCGGTCCACCTGAAATTTTGTGAGTGGCGCCAGATCAGCATGAATTAAAAAATAGCCTGCTGCATTCGGGCGGACAGCTAAATAATCGTTGACCAGAGAGACCGGGCAGTACCATCTGTCCCCCAGTGGAAGTAAAACTACATCAGCCACTCTCCCTGCCTTGTCAGTTTTGGCCTTTCTAATGTGATTTACTAGGGAGTGACTCGTCAGATGGACAACCTGGCTGCATAAGGCGTCACCTATCTGTTTTGGATCTAGCTACTAGCTTGCTTATCCGAAATGCCCCAAAAAACTGGCCTCAAAGTGAGAATTGGTGGACCTGCCTCTAACATGCCCTGTAGTGTGTTGAAATCGATGGGTGCCATGTTGTCTGGTGCCTTGATCTCTTCTCTGGACCACCCCTTAAGAGCAGCCCAAATCAGAAAAGCCTTGGTTGTATCCTGTAACCCCCTGAGTTTTGCATTGTGACTTACAGCTGCCAAATGACCAGTTACCCACGAGTGGCTCTTCCCTTGTTCCTCAACCCATAATACAAACGCTTGAACCCTGTTCTCCAGGGGGGTCGAATCCTGCCCCAGCGCACCAGTTATGCTTTGAAAAGTGGCGACATTGGCCTGGTACCACTTCCTGGTCCCAGGTGAGAGGGAAAGTTCACCCATTTTTCCTAGGCGCTCTTCCACCATAGAATATGCCAGAGGTGTGCCAGTAAGGGGAACATCTCCGCTCTCGCTCGTGGCCAGGCCTCCCGGAAACGGAGCCTCTGAAAACAAGAGAGCATCAGCTGCCACGTTCTTGACCCCCTCAATATGTCACGCCCTTAACTCAACATTGCAGCGCAGGCAAGCCCTGACTAGCTCCCTTAGCAAGCAAAGAACCAGGGTGCACTTGGCTGTCTGCCCATTGATGGCCTGCACCACTGCCATGTTGTCTGACCAGAATATGACTCTTCTGGATGCTAAAGCCTCCGGCCATAAGTGCAGGGCAGCCACTATTGGAAACAACTCAAGTACAGTGACATTCGCTGTGATCTTTTTCTTACTCCGAGCATTCGGCCACCTTTTGGCACACCATTCACTGCCCATCATTGCACCAAACCCCTCCCTGCCTGACGCATCAGTGAATAGGTAAAAGTTCTGGACTACCAGCCCAAGGTGATCTCCAAATCACAGTACCATTGAACTTCAACAAAAACTCGTACCACATTAGTAAGTCCTCCCTCAAACCTTTACTCAGTCTGACCATGTGATGCTTCCTTTTCGCATTTGCTGTGGCTCGGGCTAGTCTTCTTGCAAAAACTTTGCCTGCTGGGATCACCCTGGCTGTGAAATTTAGTTTTTTTAAAAGGCTCTGGATGGCACCTAGGGTAGCCCTGTCCTTACCCAAGACATCCTGACTATCCTGGCACAAGGCCACGCCTTATCTGCCAGAAGCCTGGACACGCCCTCAACCGTGTCCAGTTCAATGCCCAGAAAAGTGAGAACCTGCACCGGACCCTCAGTCTTCCCGGGTGCCAAGGGAACCTATAGGTGCCCAGTAAGCTCCTGAAAGAACTGCAATGCCTTGCTGCAGTCCAGTGTCCCTACTACCCCAATGAATAGGAAGTCATCCAAGTAGTGTGTTACTCCTTCTATGCAAGTGAGTGCCCATTGTAGAAAACAGCTAAAGGCCTCAAAGTACGTGCAGGACACAGCGCAACCCATAGGCATGCATCTGTCATAGAAAAAACGTCCCTGCCACTTAAACCCAGCAGATGGTGACTCTCTGGGTGGACCGGAAGCAGGCGGAAGGCCGACTCAATGTCTGCCGTAGCCAACCAGGCCCCTTTACCTGCTCTCCTCACCATGTCGACCGCTACATCAAACAAACAGTAAGAAACGGAATTGCCCTCAGGGTAAGACAGGTGGTGGATCAAATGAAAAGACCCAGGATCTTTTTTGTGGACAACCACTAGGTGAGAAACCAGAAAATTGTCCAGCGGGGGCTGGGCAAATGGCCCTGCCACCCTACCCAAGGCTGCTTCCTTCATGACCTTCTCTTGTACCACTTCTAGGAGTTCCTTTGCTGACCTGAGTTTATCTGCGTCCCTCCAACCCAGTGGGCCTAGATATGGGATCCTGAAACTCTCAATGAACCCATTCGCCAGGAGCCTGCGTCATATGTATTGGGGTAGGCCCTGTGCAAGGGGAGGAGGTTGTCAATGATTATAGGTGAGGGGCCTTTTGCTGTGAAGTCCCTGGCTGTGGAGGTATCAGGGAGTGGGCCTAGAGGTGAGCCCAGTCCAATGGATGATGTTGTGCGGGGTGGAGTGGACAGGAAGGGCAGGGATAGCCTCGCTACATGACGCTGGCTAGCAGTCCTGTCTACTGGAAGGGGTGGGGGGACCCTCACGTTTGACACTGCAAGACACTGCTGGGTGATGGGCCCGCACTTGCTGCAGCTGTGGGCAAACTTGCATGCCTTCCCCCAAGAGCAAGACCCTGCATTGAACAACCTGCATGTGCCCGCATTAAACCATTTACCACCCCGGTTTTGGCCATTAGCTCCCTGAGCCCCTTGAAAGGGCTGCCTGAAGAAGCGCTTCCCTGACTGACCCTGTCCCTTGGAAGTGGCCTGCCCTTTCTGACTCTTGGTCGGGTTGTCCTTAAGGTGTGGGGCAAACCTACCCATGTGTTTCATCCAGAGCTGGACCTCTTTCATGTTCCATCTCAGCTCTGGGCACATGGCCATTTTCTTCCTGAATTCTTGGTCATAATTGTACCACCCGATCCCACCCGACTTTATGGCCTCATTGTGTATGAAACGGGAGTATTGAACCAAAGTGGGACCCTGCTCCGGATATTTCTGCATAACCACCACTGACAAAATGGATAAAACCTCCAACCAATCTTCGATAGTTTTCTCAGGCCAGGCTTGGTATTTCTCTTTCTTCTCCTCATCTTTTCCCCCATCTTCCTAGTATCCAGCCCATCCAACCCCTGCATCAGTAGAGTGAAAATGTCCACGAATTCCCACCTCCAGATCCCCTCTTTAGCCGCAAGTGGCACCTGCCAAGCAAGGGAGTAATGTCCCGCGATTGTTACCGGTGGTGGCAGAGCTGCTGCCAAAGGGGACACCTTGGCTGCCTCAATCAGCACGGTTGGGGTGCGGACCTCCTGGGGAGTGACCGGCGAGGCCGCTAGTCCGCCTAGTGCACTAGGACCTGGGCTGCCTGCAGGGAGTACCTGTGGGGAGGGTTGAGGCAAAGGTTGCCCGCTTGTTGGCAGGGGGCTGCTGCTGGCTGCGGTGCTGCCGGTGACCTGCACTTGTGGTGCATGTATCTACTTTTCTGGCTGCGTCGCTGGGGCTACTTCAGTGGTGGCTGAGTTCACTAGACTCTGTGTGCTTGCGCCACTAACCTGGTCACCCCAAACTTGTGAAATAGCTTGTGCCCCTCCCACCACAGGAGCAGGGGCAACTGGAAGGGGTGAAGACCCAGGGTTAGCAAAACGTGTTTGGAAGTCCCTCATGATGCTCAACATAGGGTCCATTATCTTACCCATTTTGTCCATGTTATCACTGCTGGCTACGGTTGTGTTCACCGAGCCTGCAGGTACCGCCACTGGCATAGCTTCCTGGTGAGGGGAAGTGACTCTGACTTTAGAAGCAGGGGGCTCCGCAGGGAACTCCTTGTTTTTTGGGACGGCGAGCCCGCTTAGGCCTCACAGGTCCAGACTCAACTAGTCCTGCCTGTGCTGCCCTTGGTAAGTTCGATACTACCCCTGAATCTTCTGGATCACACGAGTGAAAGATGCATTTTGCCCACTCGACTCCTTTGACCCTCGCCATTTCTTTGAAGTTTGCCCAGACTACCTCCTGCGATGTGCGAGGGTGGGAATCATCGACGGTGGTGATTTGGGAAAACAGAGGGGGTTATCCTTGGCTATCCATGCCCTTAGTCTGTCATGCAGAAACCTCTTAGCGGGTCTTTCTCCCTTGACTCAATACCAATGCTGCCTGCTCACATGTATTCCGAAGATTCCTGTGTGGCCTCGTCCCTGTGGGTGATTGTCAACGCGGGGACCCGAACTTGAAGGCGAGGGGACTCACTACCTGGCTGTAATAAAATACAGAGGGGGATTAGGAGACTGTTGGTTTTGAGTCCATGCCTGCCCCAGCATGGGCGGCGCCCAAGGCACCCTTCCAGGAGGCTGGGGGGGTTGTGTGGGCCATGGCAAAAGAAGCCCCTCCATAATAACGCATACCTATGGGGAAGGAAGTGGTGTTACCTATGTCCTAATCGTGACCAGAAGCTGTCTGAGCCCGATGCAACCGTCTACCTGGCGTCCGAGTAACTATCTGGAAAAGACAAAGGTTAGCAAGACCAGAGAGAGGCATACGCAGCATCAACCATTACCAATTCCCTACATCCCACTGTGTCTGGACCCTGCACTGTCCATACTTACAGACTTGTGAATGCCTACGTGGCCCAGTGGCCAAGCGTCGCTCTCCTGATGTTCAGTGGTGCGAGTCTAACAACTTGTTGATGTATCTGGGGATGAAAACAACCATCAACTGAATTGCTGAGTATGAGGACAAAGGCCAGCTCCAGGGAAGCACCCACCTTCACAGCGCAACCCAGCTGCACCATACCTACTGCCCATGAAAGTGCTGGGCCCCACCCAACAGAGAGGAGAATCTTCCAGATAGAAGCCACTGTGCAGTGCATTGTGGCCTTCCAATCATGCAACCCACATCCCTGGTGAAGTGGCCCGTGCAGGCACTAGCTAGTGTGCAGAGACAGGCAAGCTTACCTAGCAACACAAACATCCGAAAACACTGCCGTGAAGTGGCCTTAACACCTTATGGCAACCTGGCAGTGCAATTTGTTTGACACATTAGTATTCACCCACAAACAGTTCTTCCCCACCCAAGGCAATACGTCCGGTACCCTAAAGCTGTAAGGCAACAAGGAAGAACCTTGACCATGGCAAAATGCAGTGCCGTCCTCAGCCCCTGGACACTCCTCCATATTTTTTGCTGCATTTCATTAAACAAACTTCTAAACGCAATCAATGTATTAGCAATTATAGCAACCTACGCCAAACTTTTTGCTCATTTGGCCATCGGGACCCTGGCTAAGGAAAATGCTCCCATCGTGGAGCTCACATCCAGGGCTTCCCATTATGGGTATTTCCACCCACCCGTGAGCCACCATGACGCCAGTTCCCGTGCCAATTTGCCATGTCCCTGCCTTGCACCCTTGGCCGAGTCTGGCCTCCAACATATCCCCGGGCTTCCCCTAGTCAATTCTAGCACCGACCAAAATCGTCACTACACCACCATACACTCTGGTGGCCCGTGCAGTGCCTGGCCCAGTGAGGGGGCATCACCCCCGACAAGGAGCAAGAGGGGGGGCTCTGCACCACTCACACCATGAAAACGACCGCACGATCACTAGGGCACTGCGCGTCTCCCACACCCTTGTCGGCGGGATTGGACGCTCGAAACAGCTGTGCCCCTGCGTCTGGCGGGCGAGAAGCCCTCTAAAGTCAGATCTCCCAGGGAATGAACCACTGGCGGCGACCTGAGCGCCTGACACCAGCCGCGCTCGTCCCCCCCAGGGAGGAGGCGTGTAACACAGATCACTCGGAGGATCTGGAGCAGCACCATAACCTAGGCACTCCACCACCCCCCTCCACTCCAACCGCGGAGTGAGCAAGAGCCCAGGAGAAGGTCCATTGCGAGAAATCGCAGAGCCCAGGAGAGCCCTACCGACCTTGACCCCATCCCGGCCCCTGCCAGTCATGACAGAGCTCCCGGGCACCCTTGTTGTCCACAAGGCTGAGGGGGGCATGCTCCTCCTACCCAACACTTAACCTCACCACCCCAATGCCAGCAGCACCGCCGAACCCCGCAGGCAACCCGAGATGACACGTCTGCACCGAGTGACATAGGGACAGAGTGCCCTATGTGCGAGTCAGGTATTGCTGGGGCCATGCATGGGCCAGTGTAAGCAAATAATGTCAGGGGCCTGATCCACCCCTCGCATCCGCCCAGCAGTCGGGTGACAGTGCACGGACCCTGGTGCATATGCTTATATTGCCCCCCAGTCTGCCCGAGTAGCTGAGACGTACACAGCAAGGACTTAGACCAGGTTGGAGGCCTGACTGGTGTCCGGTTGCAGTCCAGGGCTTGGGCACGTTTTTCAGTGGGGTGGGGGGCAGCAGGGGTAACCCGGGCCTCATCCTTCTCAAACATGCGCTCTCCCACAGAGTTGCAAGAAACCTAGAACTGTGGAGAGCGCGTGGCAGGAGTCTTGCCCCTCCAGGCTTGTGTTCCGGCGCCTCCCTTTGGGCTCCAGGGCAAACCTTGTGTGGACAGCCGCGGGAGTCCAGTAAAACATGGAAGATTGCCCTAAACTGTGCCACCCGCCATGCACTCAGGCTGTGGAGAGCGCGTGGCAGAAGTCTAGCTCTCCCCCTGTCTCGTGCCCCGGCACTACCCCGCATGCTCTGGCACTGGCTTACATCGCGCGGACAGCCGGGGGAGGGGAGGGCAGAGAACGGGGAGAATAGGTGCCAAGAGCACAACCACGGGCAACAGCCCATAGTGGAGCGACCGGGGAAGGAACACGCCACTTACCTCTCTGCCATGCACATTGGAGTCGACCATATGCCGTCTTAATGGAGCTATCAACCTCACTGTGGCTACGCAAAACCATTCTTCAAGTTAGGATCTTTCTGTTCACATCATTTTAATTCGTGTTATTACGTCCTCCTTCCCATTAGCTACATATTGTTTCATGTTACGTTTTGCCATTTCTTCCCTTGATATCAGTTGTGCACTTGGGCAATAAAGTGCTACATAAGACTCTCTATTCGTGCTGATGTTTTGTCTTTCCTTATCAGTGGTGGGTTTTTTGGTCTAGGCTTTTTATGCCCCAAATTTAAAAGATGGATTTGTGGGTTAACATTTAGTCCATCACTGACCTTGAGGTACTATCAGTTTCTGCTGACTCTCCCAGTTCAGCATCTATCTTTACCAGGAATCTAAATGCAAGAATACCTTGGGAAGATATCTGTTCCAGGCCTGGCATCACTTTCATTAGTTGTAATACGCTCCCCCTATTGAGGATGTCATGGATGTCCCAGAACAGTGTAATGTAGAGAAAATCAGGATTTCATTAGTATTGTCTTCTACTGAGAGATCCTTGTTGTGCATATTAGCACCCTAACATTTCCCCAAACTTCAATTTAGTCTGTATGTCTGGTCACAATGAGGACCAAAGCCAGCATATTTGACAGTACTGGGGGCAGTAACATTTCTTCCTTAAAGTAAAAGTCAAGCTCTAGCCCCAGCTCCAGATTTTGCCTGTTCTTGTCACATGCTGAGTCAGAGACTCAACCAATGACGAGAGGAGGTTGCACCTGGGTGTACATTACATAATTTGCTGCTTCTGCCTGACCATGCTCTTACCACTGCTGCGTGTGGGTTTCACTGTCCGCATTGCCCCCACAGACTCTGGCATGAAGTCTGCTGCCTGTCCAGGCCTTCTAAGGATGTTAAAGCAGTTTATTTGCTGCAGACTGAGAGAGCTACTGTGTTCGGCTTCCAGACTCCTGAGCTCAGGTTGGCAGGTTGGCTTTGTTCAATCCCTGTCTGGGTGAACCACAAAAAGTCACTAAATTAATCTATGATTACCCCTCTAGTAGCTTAACACAAAAGCAGTAAGTTTTAACTTAGAGGCAACGATCAAGGTATTTATGCAGCACACAAACAGTAATAAAGTGATAACACAGCACAAGGAAAATCCCACATGCTTGAGAAAAATAGAGAAATATTTAATACATCCTTTGGCACCACAATTAGAAAAATCTAGTCAGTAGAAAGGAAGTTATGAAATTTTCAAGTTTTTAGTAAAAGCTAGCACCTAAAAGATCTGACTGTCAACTGCGAGCATCCAGTCACATGAGACGAGGGGAAAGTCAAAAGTCGAAAGTTATGACCGGCCACAATGGAGCAAAGTTTGGATACACAAGGTGGATTCAGTCAGGTCTCAGCTTACCTTCCAATTTAGAAGAACTTTTAAAGAAAAATGTCTGAGAAAGTAAGGAACAAGGGCCACATCAGCTGTTAGTGTCGGAGGAGGAGGCGTCGTCTTCTCGTTTGGGAGCTGCTGGGTGAGGTTGCACTGAAGATTTCTATGTTCAGACTTTGTCACTTTTTTGGAAGTCAAAAATGTCCAGTGGGTAGAACCTGCAGGCTGCAGCCAATGAGGGCCCCACAAGGCAGGATACTCATTTTACGAGGAGCCTGTGAACAGGATTTTCTGCTGCAGAAAAGAATGTAGCAGGAGCTTCCGCAATGTAAGGCAGACCAGCGATGCAGCTTGGTCGTATCAACGAGCAGGGCGGTTCCAGTTTCCTGTCAGTTCTCAGAGCACTTTTTGGCTGAAAATTTCCCAAGTCCTGAATTTGAGGTTTGGGCACCTTTAGCACCACAACCAAAGGTCCAAAATGGGTGGGCACCACTTGGAAGGTAGGACTCACTTCGGGCAGGGTCCAGGTGCAGGGTTGAAGTTGTTGGAGCTTTTTGTGTCCTGTAGCTCAGAACAGGAGGCCATCCAACTTGTGCTTAGAGTCACTCTGGTAGTCTTGGGTGAAAGCAGCAAGGCAGTCCCCAAGCAGCAGGGCAGTTCTCTGAGGATTCAAGGCAGGCTTCAAGCATCAGGGAGGTCCTCTGGTAACAGCAGGGCAGTCCACTGAAGTACAAGTGAGTGTTCACAACAGTTCCAGGAATGACCTGAAGAGTGTGTTTCAGGGTAAAATATTCATACCTGATGCCATTCTTTGAAGTAGGAGAAATGTCTAGACTTTACCCCACATCTGGTTCTGGGTTTTTCTTTCTCCCCTGCCCATGCTTAAAAAGGTCTTGGGTGACAAAGGACTGATGTCAAGTTCTTTGTGAGTGTGCTGGGGCTGCCCCTTCAGAATGTAAGTGGGAGAGGTAACAGCTCCATCACTCCCATCCTGGCAGGATGGCCCATCCTGTCGACCTATAGTCCCCCTTTGTCTCACTGTCTGGGAGGAATCACAAAGGCCGACTGCCAACTATTCACAGACATATGACTCAGGACACAAGCTGCAGGCACCAATGGTTCGTACAAGAAAATGCCATTTTTCTAAAACTGGTAATTTCAGAACTGTGACTAAAAATCCAACTATCCCATTAAAGAGGATATTAAATTACAATTCTTCTGAGACCAAACATGACATTGCTACCTGTTCCCAAACAAAGTTTATCACTTCTTAAATGTAATAATGTAACCCAATGCTATCTTATAGGAGAGGTAGGCCTTGCAGTAGTGAAAAACAAATGTAAGAGTTTATCACTGCCAGGACCTAAAAAACTTAAAATTATATGTCCAACTTTTTAAATACAGTGCACTCTGCCATAAAGGCTGTTTAGAGCCTACCTTAAGAGTGAATTATATGTATTAAAAAGGAAGGCTTACTCCTGGCAAAGGGGTTATTTTGCCAGGTCATATTGAGAGTTTAGAACTGCTCACAGGCTGTAATGGCAGGTCTGAGGCATGTTTTGAAGGGCTACTTAAGTGTGTGGCATAATAACAGCTTCAGGCCCACTAGTACATTTGATTTACAGGCCCTTGGTCATGTAGGAACACTGTCCTAGGGACTTATAAGTAAATTAAATGTGCCAATTGGGTGTAAGCCAGGTTTACCATGTTTAGGAGAGAGAGCACAAGCATATAAACACTGATTAGGAGTGGTAAAATGTGCTAAGGACAACAAAATCAATTTCAGAAAACAAGAGGGTTGAAGGCAAAAAGTTTGGGGGCAGACCATACCAAAGGCCGATAGCTCTAACATCCACCACAAGTAATAAAGTCACTAACTTGTTAGGGCCCGTGAAAAGTTTAAGTAATTTGAACCTGAGCTTAAGCCTGGTAGCCGTGGCACAAAAAACAGACAATGCCAAAACAGTCAAAAAGTCAAAAACACAACCCTATAAAACCCCCAATTTATAAAAATAGAGGAACATTTGAACAAAATGATAAAAAAGAATAAAGGAACATGAGATATGACTTTTTACATATTGAAGTGAAAATAGCACCAAAAAGTGCAGTGAGTCAATGCTAGTCAATGGTAGCATTTGACCTGGACCTAGGCCCAGTTGGAAGCCATCGTCAATAATGCACGGGATGAATACAGCAATTACATAAGACCCACCAGGGCCTGGAAGTAGGGAATATGGATAAAGTTTCTAAGTCCCAATCTGTAAAGAGACTTTGTAATTTTTATGAACAACTCCTCCCTGTGCATGACAAAGCTGAAATTCAGTCCAATGCCATGAATCTGCTGGTTGTAAACTTTTCACAGTCAGTTTTCCTGAGGATCTCAATCAAAAGTTTTGAAAAAGTTTCCAAGCTTTTTTTGGTGCCCCAACAAACACAGGAGTATATTTCCAAGGCCCACAGGACCTCTGATGGAGCAGAACCAGACAGGGAATACATAAGAATTGGCTTGGCATCCTCTTCTCCTCCTATCAAGTGTGTCTTAGGTTTTACATGCTGCTCAACAGACCTATCAAGCAGGATTTGACAGAGTGGTATCAATAGGAGGCCCCAGTACCCACTCTAAATATTCTCTTGAGTTCAGAGGAGTCTGAACTTTATTGAATAAGTTTATTGCATAGTTAATGAAAACCATTGCACACAGCAAAAAAGTACTAACAATTAATACAATAGTATCAAACAACGTTCAACTAAGAGTTCTTTAAAAGGCATAATAATTATTATGCATAGATAAAATGTTAAATGTTTGGGGGAGGTAAATACATTACATGCAATTCATTTACTGTCCGTTTATGACACAGTTTTATAGGACTCATTGGGGATCCATCATACAATTGTGCAAAGAGCGCATTTTATATATGTTTCTGGGAGAATGAGGAAGTTTTCTTTATGCACAGCAGGGTCATACTCTGAAGTGCCTTAACATAGTATAAAAGGTTACTCTTTTAACTTTAAAGTGATTCTTTTTCATTTTGCCCCTTGCCTTTGTCTGTAAAGTGCATGAGCGTTGTGCAAAAAGGACGCTTTTAAGTGCTCACAGGCCATGTCCAGCCTCAGTCACAGTTACAGGTAAGAATCTTCATCTACAAATTTAAGAACTTTGTTTCCTGGCAAGCTAGGGGAATAGGCGTTCCACTCAGCCAGGTAATGACATCTTGCCTACAAAAGAAGATATGGAGTTTTGAGAATAGTGGCTTAAGTAACATCTTCCTTTGGATGAAGAAATACTGTCTCTGATTTGTACTCGCATTGACAACAACTTGGGTTAGGCGGCCTGCCATTCCAAGTTGGAATGAGGTCTTTAATATCTAGAGTTAAGAGGAGTCATCTCTGCCCATTCAAGTCAATCTTTGTTTTGGTCCTGGGAGGCATTTCACGCCTATGCCCCGGCAAGAACATGGGCTGGGAGCTAGCAGAGGCTTATGCTACTTTGCCTTTTGACAGCTCAGGAAGGTAAATGCTACATTTCTAAAATATAGTTTTCCTTAATATTCATTGCAAATGTGGCTTCGCCATTCAATTAGATGTTTAATAACTATTACAATAGTAGTTTAATTATTTTTTAATGCCGATTAGTGTCCAAAGTCAAACCCAGATTTTTTGAGTATACAGTACTGAGTATAAATATCAACAATTGGATACCAATAGTATTAACATTGCATCTCCCAAATAGATCACGTTGCCAGTCGTGTTACTGGAAAAATGTTCTCCTTTTATTCTTTATTCTGGTTTTCTTTCATAAAGACACAGCACAAAAATTGATACCCGACCAGTAGACCAGTAGTCATATTCAACGATGGTGCTTACATAGGGTAGTGATGTTTTTCTGCCATTATTTAAGTATTGTTATTTATCATTGGTTTAATCTCCCTGAATAAATCATCAATTTATATTGGATGCATGAAACTACATTAAGATGTCTCCCATGAATCAAACTGTAGGTGTAACAGAATCCATCTTCTTAATGAAGTGTGCATTATTATTCCATACTGATGACTATCTTAAAAGTCTGGTTCAATGTGTTTTGTAATATATTGTAAATATGTTTTTTTAAATGTATAGTCTGTATATAAAAAAATAAATTGTATGTATTTTTTAGCCTTGAAGAAGTCCCATGTGGGACGAAACGTGCCGCGTCGGCTATCGATTTTTGTGCTTTGTTTTTATGAAAGAAAACCTGAATAAAAGAATAAAGAATAAAAGGTGAATTTTTCCAGTAACGACTGCCAGTGAATTTATTTGGGATACGCAATGTTAGTACAGTTGGTATCTAATTGTTGATATTTATTCTCAGTACTGTATACTAAAAAAATCTGGGTTTGACTTTGGACACTAATCGCCATTAATTAGTAATTTACTGTAGTATTTGAGTGCAGAGTCGTTTTGTGTTTTTGTTTGTTTTGGGTTTTTCCCCATTATTGGGAACGTAGGAGGGTCACGTCCCTGGCTCATTGCACCACATCTTTAATTTAACTGCCATCACACTAGACTGACTGGTACAGGCTCTTAGTGCCTTGACCTTTCCCTGTGTATTTGTATTAATTATTTTTTATAGCTTGTCCCATTCTTGAGTTAGCAGTATTAGTATTTTAATCTGTACTCTGGTTTTGTACCTAAGACAGCTAGGCCTACCACAGTGAAAATAGCTGTTAGTGCATTGTCACTGTAGGGGCATGGTGACATGAACTTTCTACATGCCCTACTTTTAAATACCTTGCACCCTATCTTATGTGCTAAAAGGCTTACTTAGGGATGACTCACCAATATTTAAAAGGGAGGTTTTTACCTGTTAAAAGGGGTTAGTTAAATATGTGTGAGGGGGTTAAGCTTTTATGTGGGTATTAATATGTGTGCACATGTGTGTTTGTTCTTATATATCTCAGGTAGTGCATATATATGTGTCTATGGATGCCTGCATCCCTGAATGAGGATATGCTTGAGTGCATGGTATCTATGTGGGTTAGGGCCATCTGAGGTAGTCTTCCAGTCAGGTGAAGCATGAGAGGAGTCCGGCTTTTTCCATGTTCCTTGCACTTTTTTTCTAAACTGGCTTGGGAATTATATTTTGATGTTTTCTTGACTTTGAAATGTTTGGTACTTCTTGAACTTAACACCCATTTCTTTGGGGAATTGCCTGCTGTGTGTGCTTGTACTACCAGTGGTTGAGCTGAGTTTCACTTAGAATTGCATACAGACCTAACCAGTGTGACCTTAGTAAGTTGGTAAGAGTTCCCACTTCCTAAATGAATAACCCTCTTTCTGACATTTCTGATTAGCGGCGGGATAGGACCTTGTCCAGCAGTTACCACTCAAGTTTAACAATTGAGAAATTAAAAGCTCAATTCAAGGGTTATAGACAATGATGAAATGTTGTGGTTGTCTGCAGAGCAGGATCTTTGACTTAAGCTAAGAATATGCATTGGCCTCTGGAGGTGAGATGAGTGGTAAAACTGTCTCAACCAGTTTTGACTCAGGAAGCACCAAGTAAATTTTCATAAAGTTTTGTTTCCGCTAAAGTTATCAAACGTCTAATTTCATCAGTAAGTTAGATTTTCAAAACTGAGTCGAAAATAACTATGAATTATTTTGCCATTTATGTATATATATATATATATATATATATATATATATATATATATATATACACACACACACACAAAATATTTTCTTGCATTCCTTTCAATGTATCATTGCTGTGCTCTTAATCTGCAGCCCACTCAGAACACAGAGGTGCTCCTGGCAGACATTTATTTTTGTGATATCTGGGTGGTGTAAATATGCACTGCAGTCAACACATGACATTTCGCTTCCACAACCCTGGAGCAATGTGTGCCCCATCTCATGGCCTTATAGAAGAGTTAAGTAAATCAAAATTGGGCGAAACCAGTTTGACAGCACTAATTTAGAGCCAGAGCACATACACTGTGGCACTAAATTGCACAGTGCACAAAAAGGCAAAAGAGAGGGGTGACCATGCAGAAAAAGCAACTCTGTTACATATGTCCTTCCTTGCCAAGAGCCGGGGGAGACTAATAAGTCCCTTGATGGACCTCCTTGATCGGGCAATAAAACAGTGGCAAGTCACCAATACTGCAGTGGCACTAGTCTATGCACTTCAGAACCTATCAGAACCACTCTGTAAATACCTGCCCTAGCCACTAATCCTAACCACATGAACCCTGCTCCTCATCTGCAGAACACACATGTGAGAGGTCTAACCCTAACCTACTCATAGATGCATCCCACATGTGAAGAGTATCAGCATGGCCAACCTGGTCATGTGGCCTAATGTTTCTCCTGGGTCAGATATCAGTCCCAATCCTGGAGTGAGTTCTGACCACAGGGCAACCAAATTACAACTCCCAGTGTGCTGCACCACTTCACAGGCCATTAACTTACAGATGAATGCTTAACTCCAGTGGTCAAGGGAGCTTGGAATAAATCGGTGCTGGTGTAACTCTGTAAAACAGTGACACAAAACGACACCACATATGTTCTTGCATAAACACAATTTATAGCTCATTACATTCATTTACCTCACTGCCCTTCACCTAACCTTCTATTGCCTTCAATCTTACCATCACAAAATACTCCTAATATGGCTATTACTCAGTTGGGATGTAACTAAACTTCTTGCAATAGTTTTCAGGAGTAAGGCCAAACTTCCAAATAAGGGCTTCCTTTACAAGGCAGGAGATGGTCCTGTTTTGATGCGTCCAAATTCAGGATAGCATCCTTACCCTAAATAAGTATATGGCGCCACAATCCACCCCACCCTTAATTCCATCTTATCTTTCCTAAGCCTTTTTGGGGCATTTCATAAGCATAAAACACTTCTCTTTACTGTCCCCACCACATGGCTAGGCACATATCTTTAAAAATATTGCGAAGTGAATGACCCCTCCTAGGTACTCCTTATTGCTGTCATCCTCACTGGACTTCAATGTCCTCCTGAACAGCAATTCCATCTTGAGCTGGGTCTGGTCATGAGACAGTATAGCCTTCCTCTGCTTCTCCACCAGTGCAAGGACTACCTGTTTCTGATCAGCAGCCAAGGTAGCAGCTGCCCTCTTCTCTTCAACTGCAACTTTTAGTTCCTCTAGAGCAAATAATGTCTTCTTCTCCAGCGCCAGGATACCCAATTTAATTTTCAAGTCCCACTCAGCCTACTTGTTCATCTAAAAAGCTGCTAGTACAGTAGACAATTTGCGAGAGGACACATTGCTCCCAGTGCTAGAAAACACAGGCAAACCTGCTCCTTGAGTTAATTCCTCACTCTTCTATGGTGCCTCCTCAATGCCATCCTCATCCTCCTCTGAGGTGATCTGTGCGTGGTGGACCTCCTTTCCAGCCCTTAAGGCTTCCTCCTGACATTCTGGCAGTTCAGCCTCCTTTCTCTGCACATGGCCTTCATTTCCATGAAGGGTGGGCCATCCAGGATAGCCAGTCCCACCTCCCTGTTCCCATAAAAAATCAAAAATATCACTTAATCAAAACGTAATCAGCAAATTCATCTTGCCAAAGCAAATGTGTGTCTATCAGCATTGAATGAGGCTTTTCATTTCTGCTAAAATTGAATAATAGCCACTGGTAACTACTGAAAAAGGTCCTAGCCCACCACTAACCAGAAATGTCAGAAAGAGAGTTAATAATTTGCTAAGTCAGAACTTTTACCAGCTAAATAAGCATACTCTGGTTAGGTCTCGACACAAGAGTCAGCGAAACCCAGCTCAACCCCTGATAGCTATGGCATACACAGCAGGCAAGATCCCAAATACATGTTAAGCTCAAACACTGACAATTCCAAAGAAAACATCAAAATATAATTTCCAAGCCACTTAAAAAAAATAGAGAACATTTTATTTTAATGAGCAAAACGACCCCATATTGATTAAATGTGGATATGGGGAACACTAGACATGGTTTATGTTTTAGGGCACACCAATGTAGAAAGAGTAAAGCACTATAGAAAAATATTAGTTCATTGCTGACTGGGATCTAGGCATGTTTTAATGCCCACCACAATGAAGCAGAGTTCGGATATGCCAAGCACGTCATCCCAATCGAAGTTTTTACCTTAAGTTCTGAATGATGCTTTGTACATCTTGTAAAATGGTGTAAATTTCTTTCAAATTTCATACCTACATTATTTTAACCACCTTATAATCTGATGATTTTAAAAGAATTTGCTTTACAAAACTGCATTGTAAAATTGACTATGCTGCTGCCATGTTTTCAAAGTTTTGTTGGTGTTATGAACCCCTGAGATGCTCATATCAAGGAGTTGGCTTTGACATTTCATGCAAGCAATGAAATATTTCATGAGTGCTTCCTCAGAACTGCTTGCGACATGGATGCTTGTTCAGACAATCTATTTGTAAATGGTGCACTAAAATGCACCATTTAGCCCTAAAAACACTTAGGGGAAACGCACGCTCAATTTGTTCATTCAGTGCAAGTTGTGGTGGCTTTTTGTACCCACCACTTAAAAGGTTTTCCCAGTCAACCTGAATCCACATAATCAGGGTATTTGGAAAACGGAATAGTGACATCTATAAATAATATAGAGACTAGGGCCTAGAATAGAGTGAAAGCTACTAAGCTAAAAAATGTGCTTATTACCACCCTATGTACACTGCCTGCGGGAGTGAGATGCCACCAGATGGTACACTGACTGGGTTGAGACAGCTTGCAAAAAGTTAGCCCCGGTGAAACTCATGCACCCCAAACGATCTCTACCGACTGCACCCTGGTATACAGAGGAACTTAGAAAGCAAAAACTAACCTGCAAACGGCAAGAACGAAACTGGAGGAAAAAATACACAGAAGCTGAGAAAGAAATATATAAACAAAGCCTTACTGTTTATAAACAATCTGTATTTAATGCAAAAAAGCTTTTCTTTTTAGGAAGAAATTCCTCAAATGAACCATTAAAACTGTTTCCAAGTTGGCCTCCCCAAGTTCACCTAAGATCGAGTCGAGCCAAGAATTAAGTTAGGAAATTGCTAGGTTTTTTCAGAACAAGGTGGAAGCTCTTTTCTCAGGCTTCAACCAACTCCCTCAGGGAGGTACAGGAAACCCTATGATGGGAGTCAAGTAAGTCATAGGCACCCGTCCCGCTTTCGATCAATTTGCCCCACTTTTCCACAAATTACACCATAATGCTTTTTGGCTCAATCAGATCAGGGTCTTCCTCCGACCCATGACCAGTGATCAATTCAGCCCTGGAACCCATTGCCACCGCACTCACATCCATGTTCAAATCAGGAGACTTCCCTAATAGGTGGAAGATATCCCCAATACTTCCACTATTGAAAAAACACAACCTGGATCCGATGGACCCAAATAGGTTTAGGCCAAAGACTCACCTTCCACTGCCGGCAAAGGTGGTTGAGAAAGTAATGAACTCCCAGATGAGTGCCTGTTATGAGAATCAGCTGTTGGATCCCACTGAATATGGGTTTAGAGAATAGCACAGTACAGAGTCCACCCTCATAAAGTCAATGGAAGAAATCAGGGAAGCCCTGGATCAGGGAGGAGAGGCGATCTCTCTGCGGCCTTCGACACGGTCCACCATGATCTCCTGATGGATCGTTTGTCGGAGTGTGGAGTCCAGGGCAAGGTATGAAAGTTACTAAAATCCTTTCTAACTAATAGTGTCTCTAGGGAAATTTTACTCCAAACCTTTTTCTCTGCCATGAGGAGTACCGCAGGGATCATCCTTCAGCCCTACCCTTTTTAATGTATATGTGGCACCCTTAGCCCCCCTGATAAGATCCTTGGGCTCATACGCAGATGACAAATTGTCATGTCACTGCTACCAGGATAAGAATCAGGGATGAGCAATATGTTTGATGACAGCATGGAAGCAGTTAAAATCTGGATGACACAGAACTGCCCGACACTAAATTTAGGCAAAACTAAGATGCTTATGTTCAGAAATAAGGCCAATTTCTGGTGGCCGGTAAAACCGGCTACCCTCCCTAAACCCACGAGGAATGCAAAAAACCTGGGTGTTATAGTGGATGATAGACTGAACTTCTGGGATCAGATAAATGCCACAACCTCAGCCACTTTTCACTCTCTTAAACTGATAAAAAGGTTAAACCATTCCTGCCAGAAGACAGTTTACAAACTGTTGTCTCATTCCTCATTTGATCAAGGCTGGATTACTGCAATGGGTTCTACTTGAATATTCAAGAGCGGCACCTAAATAAACTGCAGATCCTGCAAAACACAGTAGCAAGACTTGTGACAGGTACTTCCAAATGTGTGTCGGTCGCCAAGGAAATTAAAAGATTTACACTGCTGCCTATCAGGAAACAGGTGCATTTCAAGTCTTTATGCACAGTCTTCACGGCCCTACATGGCATGGGTCCTGAATATTTGAAATGCTTGCTTCAATGGTACACTCCCAAAAGAACTTTTGCGCTCACTAGGAGCCAAACTAGTTAGTGTACCACCCACTAAGAAAGCTACGTGGAGGGGAAGAAGTTTCATCACATGCACGGCGAAGCCTTGAATGACCTCCCTTGGAATCTGAGGAACTCCACTGACCTTCTCGTATTCAAGTAATAACTGAAAACTTGGCTTTTTAACCTATAAAATCTCCCACTGACAATTTCCCTGTAATACTGATCTCAGAAGAGTTAGCTTCCAGCGCCAGGACACCACCGGGTAACCGTTGCGCTTTAAAATTTTAAATAACATAACATGTTAATTGCCAGGTTCCTTAATTCCTGGGACCTTTCTTGAGCATATGGCTAATTTTCTGGAGAGTGGGCAAAAAACATCTAAATGTCATAAAATTAAATAAAGTTAAACATTAAATGCTGGAAAGCAAGAGAACTGTAAATTAAACAAGATTTTTTTTTTACAAAGGGTATATTTTAACACCAAATATGTTAGTGGTGCTAGAACAAATTTCAGAGTGGGATGCTACTATCAATTTTACATCATAGAAGTCATAGGAATTGAAAAAGCTCTAAGCATCAAACTATAAGAATAAACATATCATTCTGCAGGAGAACGGTATGGGTTTGATATGTAGCCAGTTGTGCATTTTGGAGCACAATTGGAAATATTTTACTGAATCATGGTATGGTAGCGCACTGTTATTTACAGGCAGCAGATTTTCCATTGAAATTTACACCAAATTAGAAGTGACCTTAACTGATAAAACAACAATACTTCTTCCATCACGCTTCATAATGACAAAAATGTGCTTCGTTTGTGCTTTTCTAAGTGCTGTTCTATTTTGAAATATGGGTACAGGCATTTAAATGTTTTTGTGTTTTAGAAAAGTCTGACATCATGCAGACTTTCCATTCACAGTCTCTGTACCCCAGCAAGATTATCATATAGTTCACTTCACAAAATCCTCTAATTCTGCAGTCAGAGAAAGAAAGGTAAACACCAATCTCCATGTTGAAAGAACAAGCAGCAGTTTATCGGAAGATAGAGCCTGAGTTTTTATGGCTATCTTCGAATGGACATCAAATGTAACAAGATAAAAATTTAAATGTGTCACTCATTCACCTTCTGAACTCCATCATGCTTATTATCCGGGTGCTGAAGCACCCATGCACCCTTACTTCCAGCGCCTAAGAAATATGTAGGAAATGAGTATTGTAAACCTGATGTGATGACATCAGGCAGGAGTAAATTTTTCCTGCCACAGGATCTAGTTAAATGACAAAATAATCCCACATAAAAGCTGTTGCAGATTGCTTATATCTCTGACAATTAAAATACTACTTTGCATACTTTACTGAAATATTTGAGCATTTTCTCCTATTGAACACACGTTACCCAACATATGTTGGAAAAATCCAGAGAAATTGTTTCAGTGCTGGCTTTTTTTTTAAATAGGCATGTTTAATTGATGTTCAGTTATTACAAACGTAAACATACTGGTCGCATAACCATCCCATGCGCCCCGACCTAGAAGGACAGCCTTCACAGCTGGTTGTTCTGGTGCCCTTACTAGTCAGACCTCCACTCATTGTGCCTCTTGGATTCCCTCCAGCTGCGTGAAGAACAAGCCGGAGGCTTAGCATTATCTGCAAGCACTGCATCTGCACAGAAGAGAGAGCAGGGTGGGGGAATCCAAACAAACAGCATGTCCTTTTGGACAGGATCCTGCCTTGGTTCTCGATAACCCTAGAGACCTTGGATGGCAGGAGCAGCAGAGGCTCTGGTTAGGATGCACTAGGAGAGCCTGCTAGTGAGCTATGAATGTATTCATTTGTTTTTGTTAAATAATTGTATTAGGTAATAAAACATGTACCAGAAATAGAAACAACATAAGGAAAAAATTAACATATCAGAATGTACAATATATAAGAGCAGTAATACATTATAAGGAAGAAAGACATTTTAAAGTACAACCTTATGTAACGATTTAAAATCAAGTAAGATTCGGGAACTTTTTAAAATATTTAACTATTAAAAATTTGTAAAAAAAAATATTAATGGGGTAAGAGATTGACAAGAGAGAAGAGATAAAATAAAGGAAAGGAATAGAAAGGAGAAAAAAAGAGGAAAGGGAATTATCAAGTAAAAAGTTAATGTAAGGAAGAATGTGAAGCTAGAAAAGTAGTAAAAGGTAACCAAAATAAATCAGACTAGATTCTTTGAGATACAGATGAGGAAGAGACAGTAGAAATTCTATGCTCGTCACAAATAATCAAGAAAGCCAGATATCAAAGGGTTGTAGTGAATGTGCTCAAGAAAGGGTTCAAGAAATAAAAGAAACAAAAGTGGAGAAAGGGGACAGCCTTGTCTTGTACCTCTATGTAATTTAAAATAAGGAGATAAAAGACCATTGACAGATACACATGCATGGGGACCTGAATATAATAATTTAATTAACAAAATAAATTTGGGAAATTACTACAGAAAAAACGGTTGTGGTATAGACTTCGCCTGCACACTGTCTGTCCCAAACGTCTGAAGAGTGCTCAATTTATACGATCAAAAGCTTTTTCAGCATCAAGGGATAATGCGGCTAGAGGTTCAGGATACCCTTTCCCCTGATTAATAATATTAGAGAACATCCTAGCCTTCTCTGAGGAGAGTCTACCCTTAATAAAACCAGATTGATCACGTTTAATAAGTAAGGGAATAACCCCTTTCAATCTGGAGGCAAGAATTTTTGCAAATATTTTACAGTCATAGTTGATTAAAGAGATTGGATGGTAATTTTGACAAAGAGAGAGATGTTTATCGGGTTTAGGGAGAATTACAATAAGAGCATCAAGGAAGGAACCTTCAGGTTTAGAATGTGAAAGAAAGGAGGTAAAAAGCTCAAGTAACTGCGGAGCAAAAGTAGATGAAAAAGAAGAAATAAGTTCAATAGAAAAGTCATCAGGGCCAGGGGCATTAGTTTTCTTTAAGGATTTGATTGCATCTAAAATCTCCTGAAGGGTTATATCATTTTCCAAGAGGGCCATAGCATCCGGAAGAGAGTTAGGAGAGGGGAGGCCATCAGAAAAGGACTGTGTATCAGTTATGTTGGGGTGAGTGTCATCCATATATACTGAATGGTAATAAGTCTAGAATGCATTGACGATGTCTGAATCAGAATGTAGTAAAATATTGGTAAGGGTATTATGAATGGGGCCAATGGCTTTCCTTTCTGATTTGACTTTTAAATAGTTAGCCAGCATTCTACCCACTTTGTTTTGTCCCCCATGATATTTAGATTTTATTTTAAGTAAAATATTACAGGCATCAGCTGTGGCTAATTTGTTTAGGTCATATTTAGCCTTAATTAGATCATGGAGGTGAACAGGAGATTTGGAGGTATAGTAAGAATGTTCAAGGGTCTTAATATGATTGAGGGAGGAGATGTAATGGGAGTTCAATGACTTTTTCTTCTTAGCAGTATAGGCAATGGTAAAAGCTCTGAACGAAGCTTTGAAGGCATCCCAATTGTTATGAACAGAGGTGTCACTTGACCTATTGATTTGAAAAAACATCTTGTATAAAGGAAGTAGAATTTAGAATATAGGTTTGATCGGATAATAAGGAATTAATAAATCTCCATCTAGCCTGTTTGGGAGTGGCAAGGGACAAATCAAGAGAAACTGAAACGAGGTCGTGGTCAGAAATAAAAATAGAACCAATCTCAGAAGATTGGACCGAAGGGAGTAATGATTTTGAAATCAAAACATAGTCAATGCGAGACATAGTATGGTGAACATTGGAGAAAAATGTAAATTCATAACTATCAGGATTACTAGTTCTCCAGGGATCATAGAGTGGACGAGAGGCAATGGCAGCTTGAAAAGCTTTATGAGATTTGTCAGGTTTAAATTTGCAATCTGATTTCCTATCAGATAAAGGATCAAGCCAATTATTAAAATCTCCAGCAACAATAATATTGGGGTTAGTATTTGAGGATCATTTTAATTTAATATTGTGCCAAAAGTCCAGATCATGTTTAACTGTCCCATAAATAGGTGACATGTTTATTATGGACCGTGGTGTGAAGTATTACCCATCGTCCACTCGTATCATTTTCAGTTGATATAATTTGTCGTTTCAAAGATTTATCACAAAGGATGGCAACACCACCTTTACGATTGATAGATGGAGAGAAAACAACCTGACCCACCCATTGACGTTTTAGTTTAAGAGATTCAACATCATTACAGTGGGTTTCCTGCAAAAAAGCAATCTGACAATTAAGTTTCGATAAATTGGAAAGTACCTTTTCAAGCTTGACAGGATGACCCAAACGTTCCACGATACAACATTAAACATTGTAATGTTTAAGAAACAAGGGATTAATCACAATGATAACGAACTGCAAAAGACAACAAAGGAGACAAAAGACACTGGTCACAAAAATTGGGAACAAGTTGAAATTAATAAAAACATAAAGAGTTAAATAAAATAGTCATTCTTAGAAATATAAAAAGGAGAAAGAAAGACAGGTGAGGAAGAGGGAAATGAGAAGGAAGATACAAGGAAAGAGAAAATGGAAAGAGAGTAGAGGAGATAAAGAGAAACAGAGACAGATCAAGGACAAAAAGCCAGATCTGAAATATAAGAGAAAAGAATAGGAACCAGACAGCTCAGCGCTCGAGAGCAAGATCAACAACCGGAAAAGATGGAACTGAAGGAGATAATTAAATAACGAGAGTAAGATACTATGAGGTAATTGGGCCGTATAAATCATAGTGAAGATAGAAAGAGCACAAATCGCAACAAGAAATAACAAATTCCAAAGCATTAACAGTTTAAAGAATTTTGAGAGCATTTGTGTCCATAGGTACTCTAGTAGTTTAGAAGGATCATCAAATGATCAAGAAGCACCTTCAGAAGAAAGAAAGACATTTCTTCAGAAAAGAGAGAGGATCCATGTTATAATCCGAACAAATAAAGAAGATTCAACTTACCCTCTGCGTCAGTGATTACTTCAATCCGGAACCTCAACATTTTCAGGTAGTCCATGCAGTCGAAAATTGTTCCTACTATTACGATTTTCTAAATCCTCTGTATGGAGTTTAAGCTTGTAAATTTCTTGTTCCAGTAAAGGGACTTTAGTTGCCACATCTTGAAGGTTACTAATACGTTGTTCTATATCAGACATTTTACCTTCAATGTTGATCCATCGGTGCTCAATCAGCTGTAGTTTTTCATTGGTGGTATTCATGAACGGTTTTAAAGCCCGTAGTTCATCTAGAATTGAGTCCAAGACCGGATTAGAGGATGACTGAACCAGAGATGGAGGATCATTTTTGTCTCTTTTCAGTTTAGTGCCAGATGAAGATGTCTTTACAAGAGAGGTTGGATCACTGGCCATCTTAATGAAATGTACTTGTTGACGAGGGAGATTATTGTGAGGAAAGATCCTTCCCGTAAAGATAAGTGCACAGTGATGTAGATTGCAATGATGATATGAGAATATTACAGTCACAATGTTGATGGATGACACATCCAGATCCTGGTCGTCGGGATGCCGGGATTATAGCGTGTAACAAGCTATAAAGGAGAAATCAATGGAGGAACTCACAGACAAGGAACAAGGTGTGAGGAGGAAAATATTTATCTATATCCTCTCAAACATGTGGTATTTGTAGAAAGCCATGCTCAGACAACTTCATTAGAGACCAGAAGAGTAGCAATGGAGATAGTATGCTGAGGAAATGGAGACACCATCACAAAAATTAGTATAGCATATATACCATGCTAGATAAGGAAAAGACAGGAATGCTGATGCTCCATGTTCGTTCGTCTCAGAAGTCTCTGACCTACAACAAGGTGACTTCTAGATAATGTGAGAGAATGTATACAGAGCAGAGTATACCTCAAATGCTGTAAATAACCAACATAGACAGCTCACTGGCACAGCATGTATTCCCCCTGACTCAGCAAATGATAGTATATAACTGACTGGAAGGTATACAGCTTTCATCCTTCAACCATCCTCCAAACAGGGGGTGCTGGGACACATTTTGGTAAAAGCATTGTTTAGCCACACAATGGAGTACACAGGATACCGCATAACTCTGCCCTTTAGATTATTGAATGCGCATCATTTTCAGCAACGCGGCCGCCGAGCACACAAAACAGCAGCCACTCATGTCGGAGAGACGAAGGTGCAAGTAAATGAACCAAAAGGTGAGTTATGGACTCACCCTGCAGCACAAAGGTGTGCCGCCATGTAGTAGAAGGTTTGCACACCAAGGAAGATGCTAAACGCGGTCTTAGTACGGCTGAAATCTCCGCCGTGAGCGCCGTGATGTGACGGAGCTCAGCAATTAGCCGCCATCTTGCAGCGCACGTAAGTCATGCCCCCACCCCGAATGTATTCATTTATAATGTCTTTGCTGCAGCACAATAATCTCTTCTACGAGGTGCTGTACGCAGAACAGCATGGTGTGTAGGGCCCAGTTGAGACATAATCCCAGAATATGGAATGTGATGAGAGCATGTAAGTGGAACTTTGCATATGCAAGGACAAAGGGTGGAGGAAAGCACAATGCCAGGTATACCAGCCCACATTTTTACACGGATGCATTATGATACATGTAGTGCATAATGACAGTGACTTTAGTTTAGTACAGCCAGTGCATCTGTGGACACAAGAGGATCAGGATTTTTGTCATTTATTAACAGTGACTAAAACGTCAGTTTGGGGGTGCTTGGAAATGCTGGTTTAAGTCTTTTCAGGTTAAGTGCCACTCCTAGAGCGCAGGTGCACCCACAGGGGATGTTCAGTACCACTAGCCGGAGCCAAGCCAAATGAGAAAGGGAGCAAACTGCCTGGCATACCAACAAAGATCTTGTAACAGATGCATTATGGTAAATGCAGTGCACACCAGTCACTTTAGTTTACTCAAATGTATTAACATGTTTGCTGTTGTTGGTGCAGCCAGTGCTGTGCGTTTCTGTGCACGTTTTTGGATTAGTGACTTTCATCAACAGAGAGTAACATGTCAGCAAGGGGTTGCTTGGAAATGCAAGGTGACTTTTGTGAATACACTGAACTCTAGCCATTTGCATTGGTATGCTAAATTTAAACATGCAAATAGATGCAGTCACATATTGCTAATAGACAATATTTAGAGATGTTACAGACATCAATCCATGCTACTCTTATACAACGTGGATGCTTTAGTAGTAGCACTTTTAAACTCGTGGATATTCTTAATTGAAGGAAAATAAAAGAAGCATGCCAATGAGAGGATGTGGCTTAACGCGCCGAGTGGCCGACTATGCAGCTGGAGCTCCAAGTTAGCGTCTGTTGGGAGGCTCAAACATCCTGTGAGTCTGGGCAAATCACTTAAACACCCCGTGCATGAAAATCAAATAAAGAGTCCGTCTGTAATGCAACTGGTGCCCATGTAAACCGCTCTGATGCCTTTAGGTCGAGTTCACGCTCTATAAAACTGCAAAATAAATGTTCTGTCTGACACAGTTGTGTTTTATGAAGATGTAATACTTAAGAACAACTATACCAATATTCCCACCTGCAAATACTGACTGCAACCTAAAGCTTTCTCTGTATAGACGTTTGCAGACTATTTATTAGAATAACTAACTATCCTACCTCTTTCAGAAAATGAACCTTTCAAAAACAGATTTTGAACTCCTTTTTTATAGAGCCTACCCACCCAAATGTATCCAAATCATTAATGACTCAGAATCCTACCCCTCCACGGTATTTTCCTCAATGTTGGCTCTTTATGCCACATCTCTCATCTTTATCATGCCAATATCTGACCCTAACAGATCAAAACGCCAAGCTGATCTTCCACCTAAAACCTCTACCTGTTCGGAAAACTTAAACTATGCAGCCCTCACTTCAGATTATATGTACAGACCTTTGTTTTAACCCATCTTGGAAGACGAAATGGAATATTGTTGGGTTTACGCAGCTCTGCGCTGGCACCACTAAAATCCACCCTAAATGCAGCCCCATACTAGTTTATAGGAGCAATGAAATGAGATCATAGCCCGCCTACCCACCTCTGGGAGAGAGGAATGGATTCAAATGAGCATGCATAGTTCATACACAGATCCACGCCACCCTACCATCCTAAATGAAGGACAAACTTACTCACTGGTGGCGCCTAATTGTGGAAATCCTTTAGTCGGAAGAGTCAAAGCAGGCTCCCTCCTGCCTAACTCACATTTTATGAAACTTCATGCCTGACCAAAGTAGACTGAATGCAGACCTCACAGCCTTCCGAAATGAACTATAAAACTCACTTATTCAGCACGGACCTACTTAATTAACTACCTTTTCTTTACGCTCTTCTAGCCTTTCTTGTTCATGTATGTCATAGGTTCTTGTTTCAACTGTTGTCTGACCTTGTGGCTATGTCAGAGCTATAGAAATATTTCAAATAAATAAGTGTGCACATGCACAGAGCTGAGCCGTGACTCCGGTGAAACAGAAGAAAATAAATAAGTACCATAAAATGTTTTTTTTTCCTGCAAGCTGTCCTGACTGGTGAACTGGCAATACAATACTCCTGAGCCATCAGAGCATGCTCTGGAAGTGTGAATCTCATGTTCTGGGCCATTTAACTATGATCACTATTCGTCTTTATTTTAGTTAGTAAAAACTATAAAAGAAATAAATGAAAGCCCACAGTAAAATATAAACAAGCATTGGTAAAGGCATTGGGTTTCTCCTATGTGATTAATAATAGGCTGTTTTTTGTTGTACGCTGTAGCTTGCGAAGTAGTTGTACAATATAAGTTACAGAAAGTCTGTGAAAGTGTTATGACTTGTTTATGTACAAAAAGGCAATGTATTGTGCTGTTACTAGTGGTATAGTGCGGGTAAGTCATAGCAAAACTTTGAAATATGAAATAGAGAAATATTACAATTAATTGATGTAGTAGCAATATTATGTGTTTAGAGGAGTTCTGACAACTTTTGGGCCCGGTGCCATTGCACCTGCTGCACCATCCAAATAACTCCCCTAGTGCATGCAAGATAACTGCTTTGTGACTGCCTGTTTAGTTATAAAAAATAGCAATATTTGGTGTTTGGAGGAGTTATGACAACCTGTGGCCCTGGTGCCACTGCACCTGCAGCACCATTCAAATCATGACTCTATTACCTGCTAGATACCTGCACCTGTGACTGCCTGTTTAGTAGGAAAATCTGGAAATATTCTGCAGTTAGTGGAGTCCCTAACGCTTTTGGAATCGGTGCTATTGCACCAGCTGCACAATTCAAATCAAGTCCATTTTAACGGCAAGATAACTGCAATTGTGTATGCCTGTTTAGTAGTAAAATATAGTAATATAAGGTGTTTAGAGGAGTTCTGACAACTTTTGGGCCCGGGGTCACTACACCTGTTGCACCGTTCAAGTCATGACCCTGTTGTCTGCAAGGTAACTGCACTTGTGGCTGCCTGTTTTGTGGTACAATATAGAAATATTAGGTGTTTAGTGGGGTGCCTAGAGCTTTTGGTCCTGGTGCTACTGCACCTGCTGCACCATTCAAATCATCACCCTTTCGCCTGCAAGAAAACTGCACTTGTGACCGCCTTGTTTACTAGTAAAATTTAGCAATAATCTGGGTTTGGATGGGGTCCCCAGAGCTTTTGGCCCCAGTGCCATTGCACCTGCTGCACCATTCAAATTCAAAAATTCAAAACCCTTTTAACTGCAAGATAACTGCAATTGTGTCTACCTATATAGTAGTGAAATATATGAACATTAGGGTGCCAATTCCGATCGGGTAACATTTTTTCCCGTACGACTCGTATCCGTATTTTTTTACGTACAAGTCGTACAAGTCGACGGCGAAGTACGATTCGTACCGTAAAAATACATACGAATTGCTTCGGGAAAAGTCTACGAGACGTCCCCGGACAGATTTACGTACGAGTCGTAAAACTGAAGTCCGAGCGCACAAGTCTGATCCGTACCGGCGTTCCGAATCCCCAAGCGTATGGAAAATGTCCCGTACGGAGCGAACTTTGTATGACCACTACCCCGGTACACTTGGGCCCGGGGTACGAGTCGTACGGACCCCCACCCCACCCGCGCACGTACACGTACACGCCGTACCACAGCACCCGCATATGTACGCGCTGGACCCCCCTACCTCAGCACCCGCACCTGTATGCGCCGTACCCCAGCAGCCGCATATGTACGCGCCGGACCCCCCTACCTCAGCACCCGCGCCTGTATGCACCGTACCCCAGCAGCCGTGTATGTACGGGTCATACCCCCCACCCCAGCACCCGCGCATGTACGCGCCGTACCCCCCACCCCAGCACCCGCATATGTATGCGCCGTACCCCCTCACCTCAGCTCCCGCGCATGTACGTGCCGTACCCCCCACCCCAACACCCGCGTATGTACGCGCTGTACCCCCCACCCCAGCACCCGCGTATGTACGCGCCGTACCCCAGCACCTGCGTATGGTCGCACCGTACACCCCCACCCCAGCACACGCGTATGTAGGCGCCGTACCCCAGCATCCCCCCATGTACACGCCGTACCCCAGCACACGCATATCTAAGCGACGTACCCCCCACCGCAGCACCCGCGTATGTACCCTCCGTACTCCCCACCCCAGCCCCGTACTTGGACGCACCGTGCCCCAACACCGTACCCCAGCATCGCCATGGATGCACCTTCCCTACGCGAAAAAGACTCGTACTGAACCAGGACACTGTAAAACAGCACAAGGACCGTCAATTCGACTCGCACAACACCTCAAAACACGTCTACAGGACAAAAAACAACTAAAAGACTGACCTGGCACATCCAAACAGTCAAACAGAGGCCCAAAATCACAACCACCTCTTATAACACACCCACCAAAAGTTCAAACACAGCCACAGCCACAAATGGACCAATAAAAAGGGCCCACAAACACAAACCATGAGCCTTTGCAACAGACTCACTGCTGACAGACATCACACACAAACAACTGCACCTATACACCTTAACTCACACACCTTCACACAACCTCCTTCTCACAGACCCCCTCCACACATACACACACACCTACACATTCACACCCACACACCCACAACCATCCACACCCACACCCCACACCATGCCCACAGACAAGTTCACAACGGAGGAGCTGGACATCCTTGGCAACAAAATCATCAGAGTCGAGCCACAGCTGTTTGGAACATTGGTCAGACAGACCAGCATATCCCAAAAAACTAGCCTGTGGCAGAGGATCGTCGATCGGGTGAATGCTGTTGCGCCCATCAGAAGGACCAGGAATGAATGTCAAGCCAGGTGGTACGATCTGCGCTGGGCAGTCAAGCGCAAAATGAATGAGGAATACGCCCAGAGTAACATCACAGGAGGTGGGCTGCCCCGCAGACCGGTACGTTACCATCCCTGGGAGGAGAAGGTGATGGCCATGCTTCTGCTGGTGGGAGTACAAGGAGTCGAAGGAGTTTGAGAGCCTTGTGAGTACACAAACAACTCACGAAACATGGGGGGAATGGCATCCACACCCCAACTACAACAAATGCACTCACCTACCCCCAAGCCCTCACCTGACACAACCACACTCTAAACAACGCTCAGGCCACTAACATGCGTATGCCCCATTTACAAAGCAAGGCCATGCCATGTCCCAGCCTACACAAACCACAAACCCAAGACAGGATGTCCGGGATGCTGGGAGGATGGGGATCACTAAACATATTGTACAACTCAGAAACAGACACCATTGCCCTCAGCCCATATGGCCCAGGTACATACACATGCACCATGCGCAATGCACAGGGACTGGCAAAGTACTGACAAGGTAGCTGACACTTGGCCCTCTGTAGGCAGCACAAGGCCCTCCTGTGACAACTGCAAACTCGAACACAAACACAACAAGCTCAGAAATCTAGGGCAGGATCTCACACACACTGACATGGCAGCATGCGCCATGGTGGGACAGATACATCACCTGGGAGACCCACTGCCAAATCACACCACACCCACTAGCAGGCACCGTCAATCAATCAACAATCGATGAGGGTACTTGTAAGGCTCCACTATTTACCTGTGAGGGTCCCAAGGCGCTGTGGGGGGGGGGGGCGTTCCACCAATGCTCGAAGAGCCGGGTCTCGAGGAGTCTCCTGAAGGCAAGTAGGTCTCGGGTTAGTCATAGGTGGGTTGGGAGGGTGTTCAAGCTCCTGGCGGTGAGGTAGGAGAAGGATCTGCTGCAGGCGGGCGTACGTTGGATGCGAGGTACAGCTGCGAGGGCGAGGATGCCGGAGCGGAGCTTGCGGGTGGGGGTTTAGAAGCTGAGTCTGATGTGCAGGTAGGCTTGTCCATGGGTGTGGAGTGCCTTGTGTGCGTGGCTGAGGAGCCTACAGGTGATCCTCTTGTCGATGTGGACCCAGTGCAGGTCTCTCAGGAGGGGGTGATGTGGCTGTGGTGGGGGGCGTTGACGATCACTGGTGCCGAGGCGTTGCAGAAGCGTAGTATCCGCCGTTGGTGTGTGGATGGGAGTCCTCCGTAGAGTGCAGTGGCGTAGTCCAGTCATCTGCTGACGAGGGCCTGTGTCACAGTTCTACTTGTTTAAGTCGGGATCCACCAGTAGATCCGGCGGAGCGTGCGTAGGGTGTCGTAGCAGGAGGAGGAGACGCCGTTGACCTGCTTGGACATGGAGAGGGAGGATGTGAGGATCAATCCTAGGTTGCGTGTGTGTTTGGTGGGTGTCGGTGATGTCCCCAGAGCGATTGGCCACCAGGAGTCGTCCCAGGCTGAGGGTGTGGTTCCCAGGATGAGGACCTCCGTCTTGTCCGAGTTCAGTGTCAGATGGCCACTCCGCATCCATTCGTCTATGGCCCTCAGACCCTCGTGGATGTGTGTCTTGGCGGTGTGAGTGTCCTTGGTGAGGGAGAGGATGCGCTGGGTGTCGTCGGTGTAGGAGATGTCTTAGAGGTTGTGGTGGCGGGCCACTTGTGTGAGGGGGGCCATGTGGATGTTGAACAGCGTCGGCCTGAGTGATGATCACTCACACAAGCACACACCCCCGGGGTAGCCAAGGGAGTCACACAGTCTCACAATGGACATGTGACACAACAAGATGAAGCCTCAGCCAAAAAAGCTTCCAAGGCCAAATGCGACATGTCAAAGACCCTGGATAACCTTTCAATCAGTCCCCTGCAACATACCCATCCACAAGTGAACATTGATGTGAATGCTAGGCACATACAACTACCTGGAGGAACTGTGGCAACCTGAACATGTATGAAACATGGATGTCGCATGAAACAGCATTAACATTGTCTCTCTCTCACACACAGGGCAATGTCATGGATCTCCCCCCAACAATCACAGGCCCAGGCTCGGCAGGAAGATGATCCCACCGCCAGCGACGACTCTCAGCACTCTGTGGATGACCCCAACCAACCTGGATCCTCTGGTGCACCTGCGTCAGGTACATCTGTGCCAACCACCACCACCATTCTTGCCACATCCCAGGAGACACCCAGGAGCCCTGCCCGCACAGAACAACTGAGCCAGTCTGACCTGGAGGGACAAGGTTCTCCGGCCACCCAGGAGGAGGCAGACAACCCTGCAAATGCCATCCCTCAGGGGTCCGGTAGACCCGATGTGCCCACAACGGCAGGCCAGGCTCGTGTGTGCAGGGGTGGTGGGAGTGGAGGTAGGCGGAGGCGCAAACCTGACCAGCCAGCTGAGGGAACCGGTATGTCACACATACGCCACATCTTGGAGACATACCGGCGTGACACCAGTGGCATCAGCCAGGTAGTGGGGACCCTCAACGAGATTAAGAACCAGCAGGCCGAGCAACACGCCAGTCAACAACAACACCAAGGACGGATGGAGGCAAGACTGGCTGAGCTCCTGGCAGTGCAAACGGACATAAGCCGTTCACTCCGTCGGATCGCCGACAACATGGGCAACCCTCCCTGTGCCACCAGGCGAAGACCAGCACCGGCCACAGGGAGGGAGGAGGAGGAGGATTCATCCGACGGAGCGTCCCAAGCATCGTCAAGGCCTGCATCTGAGGGTCCCGCAAGGAAGGTGGGTCATCCACGGAAAGGACCGTGAGAGGCAGCGGACCATCCACATCTCCCAGGTCACCTGGCCTGGCACCTGGCCCTCTGGCAGCACCTCATCCAATGACATTCTCTGCCACATGGACTTGCTGGTCACAGTCTGACCAATGATGACCAATACTGTGGTCTGGACTCTGAGGACTCCAACTGTCAAGGATTCCATCTCCCCCTGTGAACTTTGGATTCCATGCACACTGTATAGCACCTATTTGTCCACACTAAACAGGCCCCCCACCGAGAATAAATCTCTTTTTCTACAATTACATGTTGCATTCATTTTGCATGAGTACACAACCTACGTGTGGGGAAATGTCAAACTATGCATGAGTGTTGAACTAACTCCAGCCATCCATACCCTGGAATCTGAGTCTGGGACAGGACACACATGGGTCACAATGTATCATACTATACAGACATGGAGCACAATACTCACCCGTGATGGCCTCAAGATGCTGAGGGGGGGCATGCATTACTGTGCGGACAGACCAATTGTGAAGAGTATCATGAAGGTGTTGAGGTCATGGCTCATGTGGATGTTGCCGGGGAGGGAATAGCAGGTATGTCTTGCCAGGTGGGAGAACTATGTCCAGCATGCTGGAGTACGGTGGATGTGAAGAATGGTGGCCAGGGCAAGGTTGGATGCACGGAGTTGGCACAACGGGGTCTCGGATGACAGACGGCCAAGGTTGGTGTGGGGTCTGGGGTTGTGTCTTGCCTCCTGAGTGTGGGTGAGGAGTCTGAAGGTCATCCTGCAGCACGCAGTGATACATTGCAGCTATCTCTGGTGGACGGTGATGTGGCTGGGGCGCAGGATGTTGAAGCTGAGGTGTGCACATGCAGCCTGGATGTGGACTGGTTTCCCGGGTGTTAGGATGTACTTGCTCCGTAGAGGGCGGGGCAGTAGTTGACACGGCTGGTGTCGTGCTCCTGGGGCATGGTCTGTCTTTCCCTGGAGTGGATCTATCTGTGGATCATGTGCATCATGCAGAGGGTGTTGCACCCTGAGGTACAGATACTGGTGATTAGCATGGTAAATGTGAGTGACAATTCCATGATGCACACCATCTTGTGTGCGTGGCCACTGGGTGCATGTGCAGGGCTCTTGTGGGTGGGACACAAGCAGTTGACCCACCTGTAAGGGGATAATCCTCAGATGATTACCTCAGTCCTGTACAAGTTCAGCCTCAGGTAGCTGATGTTCAGCCATCCATCAATGGATCTCATCTCATGCCTTCTTGAATGTTGGAACTGCCAATAGCAGAGTCTTTGGTGAGGGTGAGGGTGAGGAGCACCTGGCTGTCAATGGCATACGAGCTGCTGAAGAGATGCTGTGTGCATGTGATGCCGGGGAGGGGGACCTGGACACATTGAGGATTGACACACTGAGAGATGATACCTGGGTCATGTGCCAGATTATGCCACTATACTACATGCTGAAGGCTTGAGTCCCACTCCCATGACCTTGCTGGTGTACGGAGCCGGTGGGGAGTAGGAGGGACATTACCTGGTTGGTGTGACAGGGCCTGGAAGGCGGGGCAGCACTGTGTAGGCAGTTGGAGTTGCACAATCATCATGCAAAGGTGTCGTGTGTGCGCCTAGGGCATGCCTGAGAGCAGGCGGTATCTCCTTGGATGGACAATGCTTGGAGGGTGGCTGCAACATCAGACTGTAGTGTGATGTGGGTCATGTAAGGACATGAGGTTCGTGCAATGTGCACGTTGCATGTGCTGACGGTCCAGCCTTTGGCACCGCGTGGGCGCAACAGTGGCACAGACAAGCTGATGCCAGACAAATGAATGGGTGGAGGGAGGAAGGGAGGAGCATCTTTGAGGTGTGTGTGTTGCCGAATCTGTAAACTCTCTGTGCCTTCGCTGCAGGGGCCGCAGCAGCAGGCGGCATGTCCTGGAAACTATGCCACTAGTTGCACACAAAGACAAGGATGTCAGAAAGGACTACTGCAACAGGCGTATGTAAAGGAGGAGTGTCCGGTTTCCCATGGCACACCCAGAGACAATGGATGCACAATCCCCAAAGATGACTGACACCGGATCATTAAACTGAAGGACGAGCTGCGCACAGGATACACACCCTCAGCAGGTGTTGACGGTCTGTTGTGGCAACCAACATGCCCAAATACATACACAACCATGGACATCATGCACAATGGATATTCTAATCCCTGAGGAACTGCATGCATGTTGCTAATATTACACATAGACTCATATGCCCAATCTTTGACAACTATGCCAGAGATGCCGCATGCAAAGTGGCAAGAGACCAGCATTGACAGAGATGAGGCACCTTGGAGGGTGAGGTACACCTTTATCACTCAGGTTCACACCTAGGGAAATGCATCAATAGGAACAGACTCACAGGTCATTTGGCAGAACATGTGGGACCTACACTGGACACCCCCTTCACAACACAGATGCTGTAAATCCATTGAACTGGCACACAAGTGAAGTGTGTGAGCCAAACACCCCCTGCTGCACACGGAGGGGCTTCAATTCCCCATTTATCCTCTAATGGGGATGTCCCACACTATGTCCACCCGTAGCATCCCGTAAGTTTCAGAGGGAAGTTGTACACACATTGATGCCTTCATCAGAATCCACAGTCCCATCACAGATGACTGCTATGAAGGGTGACTATCAATACATGGGAGTCATGCAACATGTCATGTGTCCCATGGTGAGTCGACATGTATGTATAGTAACACAACATGCACAGGAGCAGTGCCCACATATTACAAACACCTACCAACACCAAAATGCCGTGCAGCAATCCTTAACCAAATAGACGTTTCCCCATGTCCGTGCATGGGACGCTGATTCAACACATGTTGCAATACTCATGAGGAATAGCGGGAGCCCAACGATGACACGAGCAGACAGCATGCAAAACAACATGGGGATGAAAGACACACAAGAAGTCAGGGAAGAGATTGTCATCCGCATGCATGGTAATTTACTCTACAGGAATAAGTCTGTCACCATGCTATATTACAATTGAGTGTCTAAGCTAAAATGTGTGGAAGGACATCATCACTCGAGTGACACGTCTGAACACACATCTAAGTCACTTAGCATACAGTCAGCTGGACACACACATTGCAACACATGCCACACAAGGCTCCAGCCGTGCACACACAGACCCATGGACTCACCATTATGAGAAGAAGTTGCGTATGAGCTGACTCCGGATGTCATCCTCCTCCTCCTCCTCATCGTCACTTGCCTCATGACCAAGCCCTTCATCCTCCACGGGTGGATGTTCCTGCTCATCCGGATCCAGGATGAGTGGCACAGCCTTCTCCACTGCCATGTTGTGCATCATGCAGCACACGAGGAAGATCTTGCAGGCCTTCACCGGTGCATATGGGAGGGACCCGCCTGTCTTGTGAAGGCACTGGAATCTGCTCTTCAGGAGGCCAAACGTCCTCTCAATCACTCGCCTGGTCTGCCCATGTGCGTTGTTGTAACGATGATCTGCAGCTGTTCTGGGGTTGCGGAGGGGTGTCATCAGCCATGGCATGTTGGGATAGCCAGAGTCCCCTACATGGAAACATCATGTAAAGAAGTGGGTCAGGAGATGCCGTAAGATACTAAAATAGCGCAAAACAGAGGACAAACAGAGTATACCCACCAACAAGACATGCTCGTTCGTTGTGCATCCCCAGCATCATTTCTGGCACCCTGCTACGCCTCATGATGTAGGCATCGTGTGCTGACCCTGGAAAACGTGCACAGACATGGGAAATCAGCATGTAAGCAAGACACACCACAAGGGCATTTATAGAGTGGTAACGTTTATGGTTGCGATAGGCGACTTCCTGTGCCTGTGGTGGTACCAAAGCCACATGTGTCCCATCAATAGACCCAATGACATGGGGCATCCCTCCCAGGGCATAGAACTCACCCTTGACACCTGTCAACTGCTCACGAGTTGGAAAATGGATGAATTCATCCAGGTGCTCCAACATGGCTTCTAAAAAATCATGCAGGACACGGCTGAACATGGTCTGTGACATGCCACCCACATCAGCTATGGTGAATTGAAACGTACCGTGGCAAAAAAATGTAGGGCTGCCATCACCTTCATCTTGGTGGTCAGTGCAGTAGGATACCCGTGTCGCGGTTAGAGGTGTGGTTCAAGCTTTGCGGTCAAGTTCTCAATCAACTGTTGCGAGAAGCGGTAAAGTCTTATGCAGTCACGTTCCCTCATGGCAGCCAAGTCTGGCATTGGTCGGGGGAGAGGCGGTGCCCTGCAGATAATTGGAAGGAAGAACGAAGAGTGAGTACCTAACAACATCAATGTTAATGAACTGAGCACATGCTCAACTGCTACTACACATCTGCTAAATACAGAGTCAGGTCTGTGCTATACATCCAGGACAAGTATGCCAGCCAGGTGATACTCCTACGACAAGCCAGCTACACCCGTTGATAGTCACGTTCTACATGACATGGCCCAAAACTAGCTGTGGGCCAGTGTAAGTGAACAGCCAGAGACATCACAGGAGTGACATACATCCACATATCTGCATTTGAAGGATGTCATCTCATACAGATTGCTGGCGTCAATCTAGACGCACAGGTCACATGTCATTGGAATTGAACAGATCATACACATAGCGATGAAGGGGTACACGTGAAAAACGAAAACACAGACATGGATACGGCGCAGATATGTCCTCATGTCATAAAATCATCTTTGAAGCATCCAGACACACGCAACGTGTGAATCCACATGTGGCATGGTGTGCGTATATGTGTGCCATGTCCATCTACACACAGACACATGTTGTATGCTGCAACAGCAGATGCAGTTGACGGAACAACACCAGCAAGCTCATGGGAACACATGACACACACAGGACATAGTCACATCGGGGCACTCTGTTACTTAGATGTCAGGTGTTAGTGTCCCTGTCCCTGGTATCAGGGGACATTTGCAGGTGTTGGTGACTGTGCCATACCAGTGATGCAGTGCTTGACACGTTTGTACTACATGCACACATGTGCATTGTGGGAAGGGGAAGTGTGCCACATACTGCCCCATCACACATGACATGTGTACACAGGTCATCACACATCTATTGTGGTAAAACATGAGGAGACATGTGCCACATCACTGCCTGACACACCTAGGCCCTGCACATGTAGGACTGCAATGACTATGACTTGATGTACAGCCGTGCACGAGTCTGACACCTCCATTCCATTCGTGTGTGCCTCCTATCACCTGTGTAAGCTGTGAAGCGCACCGTAAACACGCTCTGAGGGCGTGTGAACGGTCCGTATCATCACATTGGTGTTCCCGCCGGAGTACGGGTGTGTTTACGGACCGTACACACGTGCGTTTACTACCAGTACGTGTACGACCAGTGTGTAGACGTATGTATGCGACCAGTGTATACACGTACGTCTACACACTGGTAGTACACGTACGTGTACACACTGGTCGTACACGTATGTGTACACACTGGTCGTACACGTACTTGTACACACTGGTACTCCACGTACGTGTATACACTGGGTGTACACGTACGTGTACGACCAGTGTGTACACGTACGTGGACTACCAGTGTGTACACATTGGTGTACACACTGGTCGCATACATACGTCTACACACTGGTCGTACACGTACGTGGCAAACGCAATGTGCAACTGGTGCGGTAGGAGTACGTGTGAAACGCACCGTACCTGTGTGTGGATAGCTAAATTACATAGGGACACATGAGGGACAACTATTAGGGCCTAAATGCATGCTAGTTGTCATGGATACCGATTTTCAAGTTCAAATTTTCAATCATGTGGCCTGGAATAGGCAGTTGGCAACTAAATACAATGTTGCAAAGTGGTTGTTGACTTCACATCATGCTCAAATTTTGAACCATGCAAAGGCCCTCACTGGGGTATGTTTAAAGGGATTGGAGGAAACGTAGGATGCAAATGAGAGTGACCAATCACTCTGTACTCCTGTAAATGAAACAGCCCAGCAAAGCAGGTATAAGTCAGCCAGAACCCATGAGAGGGCACTTGCCTGCACAACCTTACACTCGACACCACTGCTGCTGCTTGTGATTCCTCTGGCACCATGTCAGGGACTGTGGAGAGGGCCCAGCCTTTCACCCATGAGGAGAATGAGGCATTGCTTGATGTAATCCTCACACAGTACCCCAGCCTGTATGGGAGACCAGGGGAGCAGGTGAGTGCTGTCTCCACTAGCTTTGACTGTGCCCCTTTTTTGTGACTGACACTTCTGGCATTGTGTCCAGGTGTGACAGACATGCAATGTTGTTTAGCGTGGGTCCCAGGGGGGGGGGGGAATGGCTTATGTCTCCCATGCAGAGCATGATGTAGTTCCTGTGTGCACCCTCTAAATGGAAAAGCACCTTCCTCCGCCACCTTCAAATCTCTAAATCTACTAACATTCCTTATGGTTTCAAACTGTCTACCTCCTCATCCCCAACCTTTCCCGGTGAAAATGACATTTCCATCTTCAAAACTGGCAACATCATCATACAAGCCTCAGACCACCACCTCACCCTCTTTGAGAAACACTTTAGTACCTTGACGTACCAACTCTCTCTACCCTCTCCTAACCCCACCCAGACCCAACTACCCGATGACCACATTCGGACCCCTCCCCCACTAGATCTATCGCTCCCACCCCTACACATCAACCCAGTACAGACTGTCATACCTACTCTCCCTCTCACCCATGAACAACCGTCACCTACCCCTCTCCCCGCCCTTAACCTCTCTCCTCCCAACCTTCCCCTACAACTTATATCTCCTGCCCCACCTCTCCCGCTGCTAATCTCTCCCTCCCTGAATGGCTCCCCACTCCTCTTTCGGAAGTAACCCCCAACCCCCACTCTCAACCCTCCTCTGCCCTGAATGACCCTACTTCCAACCGCTCTCTATACATGCAAAACAGCTGGAAGGTCCTTCCATCGGCACCTCCGGATCCCCCTCCCTGTCCACACGCTAGATGTCCCCCCAAGACAAGAATGAAACCTACTGCATCCCCCCACTCCCTTTCAACTGAACCCTCACCATCTCTTCTAACTCAGACGCTTACCAACATCGAGCGATATCTCTTCATTGTGACCTCTGAACTCTCGAGGCTCAGAAAGGACTACAACTCCCTCAAATCCCTGGTCCTCCCTAACTACAAGGAGGCACCCTGTACCGGCACCAAAGACATGCACCTACCCCATAAGTGGAGAACGACACCCTCCCGTGACCGAGCTCGCAGGCCTATGCGCACTGTTAACGACTTATCCTCTTATGACCTCAGGGACCTCTGTGACTCCTTCCTCCCTGATCTGTCGGTTCCCAACCTTCCCCCTCAACATGCCAATATTCCTGTGATCACGGGTATCAACAGAATCCCATCCACACTCCCTTCCCCCCGACCCCCTGCTCAACTCACCTCCATCCAATGCATTACTACATCAGATAGCCCAAACCCCCTCTCCTGCATGCTAGTAAACTGCCGCTCGGCGGTCCGACATGCAACCGAATTATCCGAAACTATACTCAGCGAAGACATTGACATCGCCTTCCTGACAGAAACCTGGTTCAAGGACCATTCAACGGCTTTTCTGGACCTAATCATCCCACCCGGCTTCTCTATCCTCAGAAAAGATAGACCCGTAAAGAACGGTGGCGGTCTAGCCATAATATATAAAAACGTCCTTAATCTCTCCCTTCTAAAAGACTCTGACCACCAAACCTTTGAATACCTTGGTGCTGAACTCTCGATACAGGGCGCCCCCCCCCCCCATCCGATTGCACAACATCTACCACCCGCCGGGCGAACTGCTTCTCTTTGCCGAAGAACTGTCCGACTTCATCTCACTATCCTCTCTTTCAAACTCTAAAAATCTCTTCCTATGTGACTTCAACATCCATTGGAACAATTTAGAGGATCCTATAGTCATACACCTCAGTAACCTCCTAGAGATCAATGATCTCAAACAACTATGTCAACATCCAACCCACATCAAAGGAGCAACTCCTGACGCTATCATTTCTGACAGCGACCTTACATCCCTTTCCAGCATCACTCCCACTGACTGGTCGGACCATCACCTCATCCTTTTTAAGATCGTAAAATCTCCAAACCCTTAAAATGGTCCAGAAACCTTAGTCAAATCTCCTCAGACGTTCTTGAATCTGAACTCCAAGCCCAACTCCTGCTCACCCCTCTCTCCCACAATGCCAACGAGCTCACGGAGCATTTTAACAAGACAGTCAATGAGGTGCTGGATCAATTAGCCCCTCCCAAACTAAAAAAACAAAGAAGCATCCCATCCAACTCTTGGTTCAACTCTGATCTGAATAATGAAAGATGCTCTCTTAGACAAACGGAATGAACATGGAGACAACACCCCTCTCCCTCCCACCTAGCACTTCTCAGATCAGCTAGATCGAAATACAAGAAACACATCTTCAAGGAAAAGGCTATTTTTTTCCATTCCCAGCTTGATCGCGCCTAAAATAGGCCCAGAGAACTGTTCAATATTGTCAGAAAACAAACATCTTCTGCCCCCCCGGAGCTGATTGCCTCCTCTGAGAGATGTGCAGAAATTGCCATCTTCTTCTCTGAGAAAATCACAAAAATCGAGCAATCTTTCCTCCCTACCCCTGCCTCGCCTACCCTTCTACCTGCGGGTGTTATCTTATCATCCCTCTCGCCCACATCAACCCCGCACCTTCATCCTAGCACTCCAACACATAGTCCTGTTTCTACCTCTCCTGTTTCCTTCCCCTCCATATTACAGCTGAAATATAATGCCTTCTGGCAAAACCTTCTTCGCACTACAAAGATCCCCTCCCCCCAGCCTCGTCCAGGACCTCAAACACATCATCGTCCCTTACTGGACTTCAATCATTAACTCCTCCTTTGCCACGGGGTCTGTCCCTGGCTCTCTCCAGCTCGGTCAAATCACTCCCATCTTCAAAAACCCATCAGCCGACCCGAATGACCCTAACAACTTTCGCCCCATTTCGAACCTCCCACTGCTATCTAAAGTCCTGTAAAAATGTGCTCTCCGACAACTCGACAATCACATCGACAATTTCCAACTACTTGACCCGTTGCAATCAGGTTTCAGAAAAGGATGCAGCACGGAAACAGCCATGCTCAAGATTGTCGACGACCTTCACCGGTTCCTTGACAATGGGGAGTCCTGCCTTCTCATTCTCCTTGACCTCTCCGTTGCCTTCGATACAGTTAACCACGACTCGCTACTTAACTCTCTGAAAACCCGTTTTGGCATCAACGGTCTAGCCCTCAAATGGTTCTCCTCCTTTCTCCAACACAGAACACAACAAATCAAAATCAAGGACTGCCTCTCCAACCCCACGCCGGTCTCCCTAGGCGTACCCCAGGGCTCCATTCTCTCTCCCTCTCTCTTCAACCTCTTTATGGAACCCCTAACCCTCATTCTGAAGCAAGCACGAATTAACTACCATCTCTACGCGGATGACACCCAACTATACTACAAGATCAAATCCCACTCCGATATTCTTCACCTTAACAATGCCCTGAGTATGATCCAATCCTGGTTCTTCTCCAATCACCTCAAACTTAACCCTAATAAAACCGAAATCATTCTCTTCTCACCCAAAAACAACAAGCTCCCTATTCAAGGCTGGCTCTCTGACCTCAATGCCCTGAACTGCTCGCTCTCCTTATCTAACTCAGCAAAATCTCTTGGCTTCAATATCGACAATAGACTCACTCTTCACAACCACATTAAGAATGCGGCAAAAGGAGCTCTCTGCACCCTCCATCTAAAAAAACTCAAACCCTTCATTCCTTCTGACGACTTTAAATGGGTTGTCCAATTCCTAGTCCTCTCCAAAATAGACTATGGTAATGCTATCCTCACTGGAATCACCAAAACACACCTTGGTCCCCTCAGATCTGTACTTAACTCCGCCGCCAGGCTAATCCCAGACTGCAAGCGCTTCGACCACATCTCCCCAGCCCTCAAGGCCCTAAACTGGCTACCCATTGAGGGAAGATCAACATACAAGACTGCTTGCATTACACACAAAGCCCTCCACCAACAAACCCCACTATATCTCTCCGACAAACTTGAAAAAGCGGGCTGCGCCCGGCAGACGAGAAGCTCTAATGCTCTTCTTCTCGTCCCCCCCCTATCAAATAGGTGCTCTACACAATCCCGTTCCTTCTCAGGAAACGCCCCGAACATCTGGAATGCCCTCCCCAGAGACCTGCGCTGCAACCCCTCGTACCACAGCTTTTAAAAATACCTCAAATCCCACCTTCTTTGCAAATACTGGGGTCCGTAATCGCTGCATTCTACCCTTTATTCATCCCCGGTATTCATTCCCCCCTGACAGTCTTTTTTATGTCTGACTCCTCTCCACTCTCTCTCCCTCCTTGACTTCTTTTTTCTCCACTCTAATGCTACCCTCCATCCATTTAACACTTACCTCTAGCTCCTCCCCAATTCTCCCCCAAACTCGTTGCTCCCTTCCGCTCTCATTTGCTCCTTTCCACCCTATTTCACTCGATTTTTTCTTCTCTTCCTCACTTAACGGACCCGATCTCTCCCTCTCCCCCTTTCCTAATTTGAGCGGTGCTGCATGTTTCGATTACTGTACATCTGATCAGCCCTATCCCATTTAACTGCATATACGAAAGCCTTGTCCTGGGTAATACTGCCCTCCTTTAGCTCCCTTGCCTTTTTTATTGTTTCTGTGTTAATTGTCTGCAGTGACATTTTCGTTCTACTCCTGGCCATATCTGTTAGTTTATTTTGCTTATTCAAGAAGTGTTTATTGCTAAATGTGCAATGTCTGTATACTTTGTTCGATCCAGCTGAATCTACTGTTACCGACTGGAATCTTAATGCTCATGTAAAGCGCTCTGCTACCCCCGGGTCTTGAAGCGCTATATAAAACTTTTCAAATAAAATAAATAAATAAAATACTGTGACATTCACTGCATAGTGCATGGCACATTCAGCCTGCCCAATCCTTATGCCAATTTTTGTCCCCCCGGTGTGACAGGTGACTGTACCCACAGATGTGTGTGAGTTGAGTGGAGCTGTTGTGAGAGTGTCCAAATGATGTGTACGCCGCCTGGACATTGATGTGTGTGAATGTTCCTTGTCATGTGGGTGAGTGTCTATGTGGAGTGTTGCACCCCAGCTGCATGGAGGAGGCAACAGCTCCACCCATCTGATGTGAGAAGTAAGCTGTGCAGAGTGTCTGACTTGCTGAGCTAGCACCACACCTGTGACACCCCACAGGCAAGTGGCACATGTGCAGAGTGAGGTTTGTATCCGCTGTTGGCAATGGGAGGTGATTGATCTGTGCCTGTGTGTGTCTGTGTATTCTGCTGAGGTTGCGTCAGTGGCCTGGGGCATGTGACTTCTTGGAGGTGCTGTCCATCAGCCTGGTGTTGCATGTGATGCACAGCGTGTGCCATGATCATGGAGTGTGTTGCACCCCTCATGCCACCTGTGTACTTTCAATGCCATGTAGTGCATTGGGGCTTCCACATAGGCTAATGTCCCTATGAGAAAGGTGCAATTTGTTTCCAGCATAATATGCCCTGTTCTGCATATCAAAGATGTTCAAATGTGTGTCTCTGTGACATGGAGCAGGTGTAGTGATGTTGTCTCACTTTGTCATCCTCACAGGTAACTGCCTACGCCAAGGGGGAGATATGGAAGCAGGCCATCAAGGCCGTGAGATCTGTGGAGGGTCGCAGCCGGCGCCTCGCCCAGGTGAGGAAACGCTGGCAGGACATCCGGTGCTGGACCCGGAGGATCGCCCGGTGGTAGCTGATAGACTCACCTCCACACAAGCACGGCGGGGGCCGACGACTGACCCAACAGATGAAGCGTGTCCTGGCGGTGGTCTTCCCTGACTTGGATAGGCGGTTACAGGAGTTGCAGCAGCAGGAAGGGGGTAGGTACATGTGTGTTTGTTGTGTGTCACCAGCTTTTGGAAGTGCTCAATTGCCTGGATACACAGCGAGGGTTAATTTGTGCAGTGCATATCCTGTTCCCCAAAGTCAGACGGTGCTGTTCCTCCTCGCTTCCCCTAAATGACATGTGTTCCCTGGTCTGTGTGTAATCACTATTGCACATGGTCATCTAGGCTGCCAGTTAATCCAAGTGCACATTGCTTTCTGCATCATGTGGGGGGGGTCTGAGACATGTGTTGTTACCTTGCCTGTGCCCTGTCCTGTACAGTCATTTGGGTGTCCATGTTAGCTGGCAATGATGCTGAGTCTCAACATAGGAGTGTGAGTTTTCTAATGAACAGACTTGCAGCATGCATTAACAATGTTGTGGCCTCAGACATGATGTGCATGAGTGGGAGATATGCATAGTGCCGGAACGGTAGCTCAGGTTACAGTCAGATAATTCCAGGACAATGGAGCAGTGTTCCCACTACAGTCCCCTAAGACACCCTTGCCTCGGAATCATGTGTCATCCAACACTGTGCCCATTCTCTGTGTGTTCAGCATAGTTTGGCCTCTGTGGCATAGTTCCCTGGCCTCATTTGTATTTATCTGAAGTGTGCTACATGTGCCCATTGTACAGGCTGACCCCATTTTGCTTCTGCATCCTCACACTGGGCAGTGCCTGTGTGTCTATGTACAACTATCTGTTGATGGTTGTTGGTCACAAATATGTGTTTGCAGCCTCACGAGGTGATGTCGAGTACATTTAGGAATTCTTGATGCACATTAGAGTAAACCCAAATTAAGAGGTGTCACTTCTTGATCCGTCTCAATCACATTGTCTCAGGTATGGGGGGTTTCTGCGGGCAAGGCCTACATGTCCAAACCTTATGTCTCTTTGCCGGGTCTGACCTGTGTGTGATAATTGTCTGGACAGACACGCAACATGAAGTGACCCAGTCATGTTTTGCTGGGTTTAATATTTGTGCTTTGCTGCATGTGTCAAAAATGGAAATACATGGCTCATGCTCATCCATTTTTGCCACCAGTGTGTGGGCGAGATGCTACGTAGTTTGGTCTGTGTGTGCTGACATCTGTGTGGACATTCTTTCTTGCCATGCGGGTGTCTCCTCAGTGCAGGTGCTCCTTATCCCGACACATTGCAGGCCCATTACCTAATGCATTGTCCTGTGTTTGGACATGTGTGCCACTCCACATGACAGGCAGTGGGTCAGAGCTGTTGCCAACTGTGTCATCATGGTACGGATGGCCATGTGACAGGTGGCATGATTCAAGTTTTCAGTCAATAAGTATTGTACCGTGGCACTCACTACACTTGTCAACATGTCTCCATTTTTCCTATGCTTCTTTTTGCTAGTTGGTTGTGAAGGACAATAATGTGCCGGCATGACAGATGTCTCCCAGGGAAGCGCAAAAGAAAGTACTTTTACACTTTCAGTGGACACACAGGCACATTTCACTGGAAGGCACAGTTTGATTACCACTTGTTTTCTGAATATACATATCCATGTTCACAGAGTGTGTTTGCATGTGTGTAAATCCTTGGTTGTTGCTGATACAAACTTACGAGTGTCAAGTCATCCAGACCACCGTGGTGCCATGTATATGTACTTACTGATACCCCATTTCTTATTTACAGTGGCTTTTTAGAATTCGGCTGCCAGCTCATACAATGACTGTGTCAATGTATTTTTGTGTGCACCTCATTGTGTGACTTCTGTCATACAGGCAGATGTGTCTTCTGTTCACAAAGTGGCACATTCACACATTCTAAACATGTACATTGTGTAAAGTGTTGTGAGTCCCAAGGGATTGCAATGTTTTTGGCTATGGTTTCCTAAGTACTCACAGGTCTCAGAGTGTGGGGACACCTTCAGTATTGAGGTGTGTTATTTGGCCTGGGGTGCACCAATACTGTTTCGTTCACAGTGAACAAGTGGTGGCATGGATTCATATTCTTGCTGTGCTCAACTGTCCCCAGACACTAGCTTCTCAGTATAATTCGATATCAAGTTATTTGCTGTTGCGTCATGATCTCCATTGTTTCCAAGTGGCATGGTGGGTCAACCAACTGGGGAGTGCAGGGTTACATATGTGCAGACTATTCTAGATGTTACTCATGATGCATTTCCTGATATGCACTGTGACATTTTTATTGGGACTCATGTGTCTGTTGTATACAGGTGACTGATTTTTTTTCTGTCTCTTCACCTTGCCCATAGCATCATCGGAGGACACCGAGGGAGACACCTGCACGGATGTGGAGGAAGGATCCAGCACCGCTGCCACCACTGCTGCGTAGTCTGCGGAAGCAAGTGTCACGGAGGGCGAGGGGAGTCAGGCGGAGGACCTGTCTATTGACAACACTGACTACGACGCAGACGGGTCCGATGCTGAACTCCTCCAGGGGGAAGAGTCTGCTACGACACCTGGCAGCAGCACTACATCTGTCACCGCCCCCTCCATTCCCATCACCGCCCTCCCAGTTGCTCCGGTCCCTTCTGTCCGTGCTAGGCAACACCGTGTCTCCTTCGTGCCAGGCACTGCACCCCCTGCCCCCCCTGCTGCCCTCACTGCAGAGTCTGTGGACAATCTGCGGCAGTTGCAGGTTGGCCAGACATCGCTGCTGAATGTCCTCCATGGCCACACCCGAATGATATTACAGGAAACAATGGTCCCTGAAATCAAAACGTAGTTAGTCATACAATGAATATAGCCAAGATTGGTACTATATTGCAGCCAATGTCCAGCCGGACAAGGCACCTTTAATAAGTTGAAATGGTTAACAATGATCCAAAAAATGTAAGTAGAATCTTAGTGGGACACAAGCCTGTATCCTGAGACTTACATATCGTGAGGACAACATGTGAAACACATTCAGGCAATTTCAATGATGTTTCTATCTTGAAAAATATAAAGAGTAGCGAAACATTTAATACATATACTGTCACCTTCACAATCATTGTATGATTAACTACGTTTTGATTTCAGGGACCATTGTTTCCTGTAATATATAACTTCCCAAGGTCCCTGTCTAATTCCTTTGGGTGCCCTTGTTTTTTTCACACACCTGAATGATGACACAGATGGTGTCGTACATGGAGGGCATGTCATCAGCGATGTCTGACCAACGGATTTTGCTGAGGTCCATGGACTCTTCACTGACGGCAGCAGTGAGTCTCCTGCAGCGCATCGTCCCCCCCTACCCCTGCACCATCTACACTTTCCACTCCCATACCTGTCTCAAGCTCACACAGACATTCACAAGCACGCACCCCACCAGACACAGGTAGCACACCACCACATAAGGGCAAGCGCACCCCTCCTGGCACGCACACTCAGGGGGATGAGGGCACACCCACTGGGTCTGGGGCACACAGGCATACACGCAGCCACAGTCCGAGGCCGCATGGCGCACTAACCAGTCCCTCCAAAGGCACTTTGCTCGGCTCCCCTACCACACATCCTGAAAAAGAGGCCTACTTGGCTGTGCTGGGCCTCAGCCCCTCTGTCTCTCCAGCCCGCAAACGGGAACGGCACTCCACGGGTAGGGGAGTTGAGCCCCCCCCCTGTCCCCCCTCCCCCAGTAGCGCTGCACCCCATCACTCCGACCCCCCCCCTCCTTTGAGGCTGTGTTGTCTTCGGGTGAAGGGGAGACGCTTGACGACCTGGCAGCAGTGTGCAGCGCCGAGCTGACCTCCACCTTTGGCGCTGCCCCACCCCCTGTGGTGGAGGCGTCCGTCCCTGCACCCACCACACCTACCCTTACACCTCCTGTCCCTGCGGTGCCTGGTCCTTCCCCACATGATGCTCCCCCAGTCGAGGAACCTGAGGGTTCTAATGTGCAGGCAAGCTAGGGGAGATGCGTGGCCACGTGTCCCCCCCAAGGACTTCAGATCTGGACTGGCCATGTGCCTTTGTAAATTGTGTCGTTAACTACATTTTCATTTAATGCTGAATAAAGCATTTTCTTTTCAGTTTGAACAGATTTGCATTTCAGGTATTGATGTGGGTGCTGATGGTCCCGGAGTTGGGGTGGTGGTAATGTGTTATGTGTCAGGAAAAAGTTGTAGTCTGATGCTAATGGGGTGGACCATGGTATCTGCGTACCATCACAATGTCTCTGCAAAGTATATTTGCTCGTGTGTGCTATTTGTGTTTGGAGACATTGTCCCAAGGACTGTTCCTTCCTCTGTGGCACCTGACATCTACCCTGCAGAGAGTTGCACTTTTGTTGTGCTATCCTGTGTCTACATTTCCATTGTTGGTGACGGAACCCTTCAATCATGACCATGCCTTCTCAGCAATTTCTCCGGCTGCATCGTCTGTGCCATCCTTGCTAGTCACTGTACTTGTGTATTGAGTATGTTGTCATGCCTTAATGGCGACAATCAGCATTTTCCGCACTATGCATGTGTGTTATCCCAGCCTAGCACACATTTGGTACTTGTTCTGCAGGGTATTTGAGCACTTGACTGACAATTGTGGGGATTGTATCTGTGGGAAGTCCACCCTATTCCTTCCATGAGAGGCAACATCTTGGTGGCTGTCCCAGCACCTGTACATTCCTATCAGTCCTGGGATGTGCGTGACAGTGTGTGTTCCCTTTGGCTCTCTTAGTGTAGTGGGCATTGACATGAGTATACAGTCTTGTGGCATGATCTCTGTGTGTGTATTGTGCTGCATCCGCCAGGGGTGGGTATGCATGTGTCATTTGTCTCACACCCACATGTATTGTGTCATGCAGTGGGGGAAGGGCATCCATCCTCATGGGAGTGGGACACTGCTGTCAGTGATGTGTTGTTATGGCACTATCAACATAGTCAAACATTAGGGATGTGTACATACACCTATGGAGTTGTGCTCATCTGATCATGATGTACACACCCCCATGTCTATGTCCACTGCTGGTATTCCTCTGCACCTACCCCTCACATGCCTCTGTCCACTGCTGGTATTCCTCTGCACCCACCCCTCACATGTCTCGGTCCACTGCTGGGAGTGATAGGCACCCACCTCCATGTCTCTGTCCACTGCTGGGAGTCCTCTGCACCCACCCCTCACATGTCTCTGTCCACTGCTGGGAGAGATAGGCACCCACCCCCCATATGTCTCTGTCCACTGCTGGGAGTCCTCTGCACCCACCCCCATATTTCTGTCCACTGCTGGTATTCCTCTACACCCACCCCTCACATGTCTTGGTCCACTGCTGGGAGTGACAGGGACGCACCCCCATGTCTCTGTCCACTGCTGGGAGTTCTCTGCACCCACCCCTCACATGTCTCTGTCCACTGCTGGGAGTCCTCTGCACCCACCCCTCACATGTCTCTGTTCACTGCTGGGAGTCCTCTGCACCCACCCCCATATCTCTGTCCACTGCTGGTATTCCTCTGCACCCACCCCTCACACGTCTTGGTCCACTGCTGCGAGTAATAGGCACCCACCCCCATGTCTCTGTCCACTGCTGGGAGTCCTCTGCACCCACTCCTCACATGTCTCGGTCCACTGCTGGGAGTGATAGGCACTCGCCCCCATGTCTCTGTCCACTGCTGGGAGTCCTCTGCACCCACCCCTCACATGTCTCTAGCCACTGCTGAGAGTCCTCTGCACCCACCCCTCACATGTCTCTGTCCACTGCTGGGAGTCCTCTGCACACACCCCCATATCTCTGTCCACTGCTGGTATTCCTCTGCACCCCCCCCTCACATGTCTCGGTCCACTGCTGGGAGTGATAGGCACCCACCCCCTTGAATCTGTCCACTGCTGGGAGTCCTCTCCACCCACCCCTCACATCTCTCTGGCCACTGCTGGGAGTCCTCTGCACCCACCCCTCACATGTCTCTGTCCACTGCTGGGAGTCTTCTGCACCCACCCCCATATCTCTGTCCACTGCTGGTATTCCTCTGCACCCACCCCTCACATGTCTCGGTCCACTGCTGGGAGTGATAGGCACCCACCCCCATGTCTCTGTCCACTGCTGGGAGTCTTCTGCACCCACCCCTCACATGTCTCTGGCCACTGCTGGGAGTCCTCTGCACCCACCCCTCACATGTCTCTGTCCACTGCTGGGAGTCCTCTGCACCCACCCCCATATATCTGTCCACTGCTGGTATTGCTCTGCACCTACCCCTCGCATGTCTCGGTCCAATGCTGGGAGTGATAGGCACCCACCCCCATGTCTCTGTCCAATGCTGGGAGTCCTCTGCACTCACCCCTCACATGTCTCTGGCCACTGCTGGGAGTCCTCTGCACCCACCCCTCCCATGTCTCTGTCCACTGCTGGGAGTCCTCTGCACCCACCCCTCACATGTCTCTGTCCACTGCTGGGAGTGATAGGCACCCACCCCTCATATGTCTCTGTCCACTGCTGGTATTCCTCTGCACCCACCCCTCACATGTCTCTGTCCACTGCTGGGAGTTCTCTGCACCCACCCCTTATAATGTCTCTATCCACTGCTGGTATTACTCTGCACCCACCCCTCACATGTCTCTGTCCACTGCTGGGAGTCCTCTGCACCCACCCCTCACATGTATATGTCCACTGCTGGGACTCCTTGGCAGACACCCACCCACCCGCACCCTTGGTGCTGTACACTGCTGTCCTGGCCATGTACACACCCCAATATCCTGGTTATATGCTGCACGAGGCCCTAAGCCAACATTCGTGGTGTGTGTACGCCTTGTATCACTAATGTACTGGTGCCCTAGAGGTACGGGTGATGCGGTCCGTACCCCCGCTCTGAGGGCGTGGGTATGGCCCGTACCACCATTGTAGTGGTGATGTAGGTGTACGCGCCGTACCCACGCCCTCAGAGCGTGGGTACGGCCCGTACCACACGTACCCCTACATCACCACTCCAATGGTGGTACGGGCTGTACCCACGCCCTCAGAGTGTGGGTACGGCCCGTACCACCATTGGAGTCGTGAGGTAGGAGTACGCGCCGTACCACCATTGTAGTGGTGATGTAGGGGTACGCGCCGTACCCATGCCCTCAGAGCGTGGATACAGTCCGTACCACCATTGTAGTGGTGATGTAGGTGTACGCGCCGTACCCACGCCCTCAGAGCGGGGGTACGACCCGTACCACGCCTACCCCTACATCACCACTACAATGGTGTACGGGCCGTACCCACGCTCTGAGGGCGTGGGTACGGCCCGTACCACCATTGGAGTTGTGATGTAGGGGTCGCGTGGTACGGGCCGTACCCACGCCCTCAGAGCATGGGTACAGCCCTTACCACGCGTACCCCTACATCACCACTCCAATGGTGGTACGGGCCGTACTCACGCTCTGAGGGTGTGGTTACGGGCCGTACCACCATTGGATTGGTGATGGGTACGCGTACGCGGGGATTGGTGGACACACCCCCCGAAGTGACCAGATCCTGGAGGTAATGTATGGACAGTATCTGGTATTTTACAAATTAGGTGGAGGATATGTTTCCAGCCCCTGCCCCCCTTTGCCCCTGGGTGTTGTGCTGACCTTCTGCGGCGTGCGCGGCGGTTTCGGTGCACCAGGTCGTAGGCTAGGAGGGCCGGGAGGACACGTAGGATGAGGTCCATGGCTGTCCGTCGCGTCCCGCAGCTCCTTCTGCGTGTCGTCCTCAATTTCCCGGGAGTTTTTGGCTGCCGTAAAAAATGATCCGTGCGGAGTGACGTAGGCACGAATCGTACTTGCTGGTCCGTAGAATGCTGCCTGACTCCGTCCGAACGTCACGTATGCCATGTCCCGGATCGGAATTGTGGGTATTTTTTCGTCGCACGTAGTTTTTTACGAATCGTACGGAAATGGTATTTCTGTACGAATCGTACTTGCTGGTTTGTAAGGTGCATTTACCGGGTACGAGTCGTACGGAGAATACGTTCCGTACGACCATTCGTACCCGGGTTTTACAGGATCGGAATCGCACCCAAGTGTTTAGAGGAGTTCCGGCTACCTTTTGGCCCGGTGCTACTGTACCTGCTGCACCATTCAAATCATGACCCTAGTGCCTAGAAAGATAACTGCACTTGTGACTGCCTGTTCAGTTGTAAAATATAAAAACAACGGTTGATGGACAGAATGCAGAACAATGTCATACATTCACCCCAGTACAGAGATCTGGGCCTAAATCCATCGTTTTTTTGCTCACCGTGCCATTCCAGTTTGAACCCAGCCATATGCAAATCAGTCTTGACCCTGTGCCGCATGGGAACAGTCCAGCCCGAACTGCCAAGCCAGGTCCTCCGTGGACTGGAAACAAGCATCCTAGGACAGGTTTCGGGGTTTCTCCCCTCTTCAGCCAGGATAGCTTGATTCCAGTGGCATGGAGAGCACGGGACCCACGTCTGGGCATACTCGTACCACTCGGGGTGACAAATTCAAAAACAACAGTTGATGGACAGAATGCAGAACAATGTCATACATTCACCCCAGTACAGAGATCTGGGCCTAAATCCATTGTTTTTTTGCTCACCAAGCCATTCCAGTTTGAACCCAGCCATATGCAAATCAGTCTTGATCGGTGTTTATTGGTGTGCCTGGAGCTTTTTGACCTGGTGCGACTGCACCTACTGCACTATTGAAATCATGACCCTAGCGCTTGCTAGATAACTGCATTTGTGACTGCCTGTTTAGTTGTAAAATGAAGCAATATCAGATGTTTAGAGGACCATTTAAAGAATGAACCTGCTGCCTGCGAGGTAACTGCACTTGTGACTGCCTGTTTAGTTTAAAATTTTAGCAATAATCTGGGTTTAGTGGGGGGTCCTAGAGCTTTTGACCCCGGTGCTACTGCACCTGCTGCACCACTCCGATCAAGTTTCTTTTAACTACAAGGCAATGCCAATTGTGACTGCCTGTTTAGTAGTCAAATATAGCAATATTATCTGTTTAGAGGAGCTTGAGCAACTTATTGGCCCAGTGCTACTGCAATTATGACCCTATTGTCTGCAAGGTAACTGCATTTGCGGCTGCCTGTTTAGTAGTAAAATATGGCATAGCTCTTGTATATTAACTTTATTTATAATGTGCAAAAGTTATTACAAGATTTAGAATTTGATCATAATGAAAAAATAGATTAAGTTGAAAAAATCAATTTAATAACTACAAAGTGCAAAGAAAAGTACTGAGGCATCAATAGGAAATGCCACAAACGTTCTAAGGCTAAAGTATCTGCTTTACACAACTAAATAATGAAAAACAAGCACTCTAGAATACTGTTAGAAGGTGTCTGCTTTTTCTGTGGTAAGAGATCTTAGCTTGACAGTGAATGGGGCTTAAACAGTATCAACAGCCTTAGTAGAAGTATCGTAAATGCATGCAGCCAGAGGAACTTCCACACAAAAGTTAATGACCACAGTAATTCGGCAATGAGAACTGATAAGAGCCCCCTTTTAAGATAAATTAAATACAAAAGATATCACAAGCACAGCGCTGTAAGGGAGAAACATAAAAAGGCTTTGACAAAGTAAACTAGGGTAACATCTTGAAAATATTAAGCTAAGTTACAACGACATTGTGTATCTCACCTTAATTGCATTGCATAAAAAATCACTAACAGAAAAACATATTAAAGGGTGGATAACAATTTCTAACAAAGACAAGCATGTCTATGTGTAGTAAAACCAGACCATCTAAATATAGGAACAAGGAGTCCATGTCTGGGTAACTTATAAATTCTGCAGAAAAACATGAACTGCATTGTAGTTTGTAGATAAGAGTGATCACAGGGACATACATTGATATTCTATATACCAAAACATGTTAACCGATAACCTTCTCTAACGTTACACATCTAAAGTAATTTGGGTTCCAGTGTTAATTGAAATTTTAAGCACAATGTGTGAGTTAACAGATGGCTTGTTAAATCTGAAGATACTCTTAACCCAGGTCTTGTCCATTTTAACTATAATCTCAGGATTGGTAAAAAGGCCAGGTTTGACTCCCTCATTACACTCATTGCAATGGTTTCATATATTTTTACCATTTAATATAAAATCAGAAGTATGAGTTTAAACAGTCCTTAAAAATATGCCTGTTTAGCTTAGTGGAAGGAGGTGGTAACTTAATTCTGCCCTTTAAATATGAGAGACCAAGCTCTTCATGGAGCAAATCTTTTTAAGTCATCCGCAGGATCTGCTTTTCTCAATCTGAAGCCATCTGGGGTTAATGAAAGAGGGTGATAAACAATAGAATCTCTTTCCCTTTTGAAAACTGGTACTATAATCAATTGGGACCATAAAGCTGGCATAGATGAACAACTGTCAGGATTGAGTACCCTGGTACTGATGGGGGTCCAAAAGTCTCATAAAGATCCATTGAGACCTAGTGAGGTCCGGGGGCTTAAGCAACAGGGCTGTTGGTGATTGTTTTCAGGACTTCTGCCAAATGAAAACAATATTTCTATTCTGACACATGAAGTGGGGGAGTAACCAACCTTATCCAACTGAATAATTATACTATAAATACTATAGAACTGAATAACCCAGTGTTCTGGAAGAATTGTGGCTTTTAATGAAGAACAAATGGATTTCTAGCAAAATGAGAATTCAGGATTTTCCAGATATTATTATCATTATTAAGGATTTATAAATCCTTATTAGGAATTAGAAATGGCACTGTCACTCCAAATCCAGCAGTCCCTAACTAATCAGAAAATTTGTCTCTGAGACTATATTTTCTACTATTAAGGCCATTCTTGTAATACAAATGTACAGCTAGCAATCTCGTCTCTATTGCCCACTGTTCACGTTAAGGCCTAATATTGCTAGTGAAGTGTGTGTAGGAAAAACTGTCTAGCCATCTTGGCTGTGTGGAAGGGTTTATACATTGCTTGATCATCAACAGGTTTTTAATAGTTGTCAGGTGTGAAAAAATGAGGTTAGTAGGGCTGCATCTGAAGGGCAAATATCTTCTAAGCAGAATAAAACTATCTCAGTTATTAGTCGTTAGTAGGTGTGGGAAATGGGGAACTAGCTGAGGGGGAGTGAGCCACTAAAGTCACTAAATTATCCTAAGGTCAACCCCCTAGTAGCGATAGCACAGAGCAGAGAAGCAAAACGTGGAGGCTATGTGTGAAGTATGTATGCAAAACTCATTCAGTAATAAAGTGAAAACACAGCACAAGAAAAATTGCAAACCAATTTAGAAAATAGAGTAAATGTTCATAAGTAAAATGATCTCAAAATGACAAAAATCCAATAGGTCGAAACAGAGGTATGGATTTTTAAAGTTTAAGGTTCAAAATAGCATCAAAAAGCTTTAAGTGCCAACTAAGATCGTCTGGTTGAGCTTGACTTGAACAAGGATAATGTTTAGGGCTAACAGCGATGGAGCGCAGTTTGGATACAGGGCCCAGGTTCATCCCAGTGAAAAGTTTTACTTTAGTAGTCAGTCTCTAGAATGGAAATCAAAAATTGTCAGTGGGGCAATACAGCAGGCTGTGGGCGAAGAGGGCTTCACATCGTCAGATAGCCTCGGAGGTTTTGGTGAAACCACTGACTTTTGGCAGGAAAGCTCTGAATGCAGGAGCTTAGCGCGTGATCAAGATGGCCGCGTGAGCCTAGAGCTCCCGAGACCCTCGCTCCCTCCGGCAGATATCCTGTCTAGTATCCTGCTTTTGATGCCCGGAATATCGGAGGGGAGCCGTTGCTGAGGCGAGAGCCGTTGTCCGGATCGAAATCGCCCACCGGAGACCGAAGTTGTACTGCCTGGAAGTTTGTGGCCTACTCCCCGGAAGGTGCCCGGGTCTTGCGTTGGCACAGTGCCCGTGCACTAATTGAACAACAGCGGCTACGCGAGGGACGAGTCGTCGGAAGGAAGGTGTCCTCACTTTCACTTTCGCTTTCGCTTTCCTGTCTCCACCGCGCCCGGCCTGGACGTGGGTAGCGCCAGTCACTGGCTGCATGGTTGTTTACTCTGTATGGGCAAAGAGATTGTCCCCGCGGCAGATAGCGATGTCGAGTAAATCGGACGCAGAAAAACAGAAGCCCAAAAGTACCAGGCGGGGAGGCTACACCCAGACTAACAACATGGACCGCTATGCCCACCAGAAGGGATCACCGGGCGGATCGGGACAGACACCGGAGGCCTCGAAGGACGTGTCGCCCCCCTCCGCGGAACCAACCCTGCAAGATATCATGGGGGCCATCGAGGGGATGAAGTCCTCTATCGGACAACAATTTGAGACCCTGGCGCATAAAGTGGATGCCATATCGATCGACGTCAATCTGATTCGGGCAGACCTGGGGAAAACTAATGAGCGGGTTCAGTCCTTGGACCTCAAGACTGCAGGCCTCCTGGGCGACGTCTCCGGCCTTCAGCTGGAAGTCCGTACCTTGCGGACTGCAAATGATCACTTTGCCCGACGGTTGGAAGAGTTCGAGGGCCGCGCAAGGCGCAATAACGTGCGCATTATTGGGGTCCCGGAAAACTCGGAAGAACAGTCAGTGGACCTGTTTGTGGAGGACCTGGTGGTGAACCATCTGGCGCCCAAAGGCCTTAGTAAGTTTTTTACTGTTGAAAGGGCCCACAGAGTTCCTGGCGGGAGGCCTAAGGTGGGGGCCCCTCCGAGGCCAATTGTCGCCAGGATCTTTAACTTCAGGGACCGTGACGCCATTCTGCAAGCATCACGGGTGTCCGGCCCGACGCTATTCCAGAACACCACTGTAAGTTTCTATCCGGACTTTACCCAGATGGTACAGAAGCAACGACAAGGCTTCCTGGCGGTCAAGAGAAGGCTACGAGAGATGGGACTGAAATATGCCATGCTCTTCCCGGCCAGGTTGCGTGTGGTGTTCGAAGAGCGGACTTTCTTTTTTGAATCACCAGACATGGTCGGAGATTGGCTGGACACGTTGCCCCAAGGACGGACTAACGTGGAACGCTCCGGTGGAGTAGATGGTGGCGGCGATGAACAATGAGCCTGGACTTAAGTACCAGATCTCCGGTTCCCCCGGGAGGGTGACAGTCCGGGGGGTAGCGGGGGCAGTATGGGAGCTTTTTCCTCCTCTGGGGTTCTTTTTGTAGATTAGTCTTTGTATGGGGCGACAGGCACACTGCAAGTTGGGGGGCATTTTAGAGCTTACGCAGGGGTGCAGGGTGGGGGGTGGATTGGGGTTGTTGTTGGGGTTGTTGTTGTTTTTGGTTATGCAAGGCGTAAGGATGCAAGCTTCTGTGACTCTAGTGCGGTTCCACGCGGGGGGGGGTGGTCTCCTTACATGTTGGGATGGGGGGTAGGGGCTTAAAAATACTCAGTTGGAATGTAAATGGCTTGGGGGATCGTATTAAGCGTGGGATTGTCCTGCAATTCCTGAAGCGATGTACCCCTGATATTGTCTTATTGCAAGAGACGCACTTGATTGGTAACATGTGCTATGCACTAAATAGGAAAGGCTACAAGTTTGTTGCACACTCCGGGTTTTCCTCGGGGTCTAGAGGGGCTGGAATACTCGTCAGGTCCTCCCTGCCCTTCGAGGTTGACTCCACTACTGTTGACGATAGGGGACGCTTTGGGGCCGTAGCGGGGAGGTGGGAGGGCAGGACGCTGGTCCTGGTGTCGGTTTATGTCCCTCCTGCACTGCAACCTTCCACACTTGCGGACTTAGAGAGGACTTTGTTGGATCTCCCAGAGGGAATGTTGGTGGTGGGTGGCGACTTTAATGCGGTAGGCTCCGGATTGCTTGACAGACACCCGCCAAGGAGCTCGGGGGGGGCTCAGAAATGGCTTCCGGACTTTGTAGATACCCTTGGCCTGGTTGATTGTTGGAGACTACTGCATCCCACACAGCGGCAATACACTTTCCATTCCGGGGCGCATGGCAGTCTCTCCAGAATTGATTATGTGCTTACCCTAGCTGCACATGCCTCCTTTGTCTCTGAGGCCAGGCACATGGCACGGGGTATTTCTGACCATTCGCCGGTGTGGATCTGTATGGATGTTGGTAGAGGAATGGGGGGTAGGGTGGCCCCAATTAACCCGTGGTATCTCAGGGACCCTATGACTCGTAGTGCGGTGCTGAAGGCGGTCGATCGTTACTTCCAGGAGAATCTCGGCTCGGTCACGTCGGCTGTGTCTTTGTGGGAAGGGTTCAAAACAGTGCTTAGGGGAGAGGCCCTCTCCTTGATAGTAGCGGCCAAGCGTCGGCGAGACGCGGAGGTCGCCCAGATTGAGGCGGAGATCGCTGAATTGGAGCTGTCATTGGAGGGGGAGGTTACGGCAGCGGCGCTGCACAATTTGACCCTTAAGCAGTCGGAGTACAAGGCCCTTGTGACGGACGCGGCCAAAGCCTTGAGTAGGGAACAGCGGGGCCGTCTGTACGACGTTGGGGACAAGGCCGGGAAATTAATCGCGTGGCTGGATAAAAAGGAGCGGGTCAATCGTGTTGTGCCAGACCTCGTGACGGAGGATGGCGTCGCTGTCACGGAGCCGGATGGCATAGTCCAGTGCTTTGCGGATTACTTCCACACGGTCTATACCTCCGTGTCGGACAGGCCAGTGGGGGATTCGTGCGAACTCCTGCGTGATCTTGCTTTGCCTTGCCTTTCCGACATAGACAGGGACGATCTTGATGGCGATATCACAGTCGACGAAATCGCGGGGGCTATCCGTTCGTTACGTTCGGGCAAGGCCTCGGGCCCGAATGGCCTGCCAATTGAGTTCTACAAACTCCGGCCAGATAAGATCGCTCCGCACTTGCGAGCTATGTTCGTGGAGGCGCGGGAGACGGGATGCCTCCCACGCGACCAGCGCCTGGCAACAATCGTGGTCATACATAAAGATGGTAAGCCCAGGAACAGGTGCAGCTCATATAGGCCGATCTCGCTCCTTAATGCCGAGCCGAAGATCCTCGCTAAAATCCTCGCTAACCGTTTGGTCAGGGTGATCGGTGACCTGATCCACCCTGACTAATCCGGATTCATCCCGCATCGTAACACCGCGCTGAACCTTAGGCGCATCCACGGAGTGATCGCAAGGGTGGGGACGATGCGGGAGCCGGCCATTGTGGCAGCACTCGACGCTACGATGGCTTTCGATACGGTAGAGTGGGAATACCTGTGGGCTGCGCTTGCGAAATTTGGCTTTGGACCCGGATTTATGGGCTGGGTGAGACTATTATATGAAGAGCCTCTCGCTCAAGTCGCGGTCAACGGTAGGGCGTCCCGCCCTTTTGGGCTGGGGAGAGGTACCAGGCAGGGCTGTCCTCTGTCGCCGCTGTTGTTTGCTCTTGCTCTCCAGCCATTGGCGGCCTGGATACGATGGCACCCGGAGGTGAGGGGGCTTCGCTGGTCACCTGACCACGAGGACCGCATCTCCCTCTATGCCGATGATATCCTGCTTTATCTCGCTTCACCCCGGAAGTCTCTCATAGTTATCTGCGACATTTTGACTTCCTTCGGGAGGAATTCGGGACTAACCATTAACTGGGGGAAGTCATATCTGTATGCCTTGTGTGGAGACGTCCCGGTTCCCCCACGGAATTGCCCGATCCAGATCGCCCGGGAGGGTTTCATGTATCTTGGGATTTATATCTCCACCGACCCAACGGTACGGTATGAGAGGAACCTGGTCCCTCCGCTGACGCGCTTGCGGCGAGATGTAGCGGGCTGGCGGCGGCTGCCGCTTTCCCTCCTTGGCCGAGCTGTGCTATTCAAAATGATGTCTCTTCCCCGTTTTCTCTATGTCCTGCAGAACACCCAGGAGCTGGTTCCGGCCAGCTACTTTCGGGAGGTCGAGAGTCTCCAGCGCTCGCTGCTGTGGGACGGCCGTCCGCGTATAGCGATAGCAAAACTAACTCTTCCTTGGTACGATGGGGGTATCGCGCTTCCCGACATCAGAAGATACTATTGGGCCTCCCAGCTGAGTGCGATCAACCATGGAGTCTACGGCCCGGCGCTTAGCCCCGGCTTTGCTATGGACCGGTGGTTGCTGCGTGGGGGTGGCTACTACAGAGCACTTTACTCGAGGCCCCCGGCTGGGTCCCTCACGGTGCCGACCGGGGTGGCGGTGAGTGTGTGGAAGACAGTCACGAACTCGTTGGGCTGGAAAGATAGGCTCACCCTCGCCACTCCGTTGTATGACTCAGATATGCTGGGGAAACTTTGGCACTCTAAGGGATTCGAGAAATGGGATCTGATTGGCATCTCCAGGGTGGGCGACCTGCTGGCCAAGGGGCGGATTAAGTCGTTTGACGAACTACGGACGGAATATGCGCTGGAGGGCACGGAATATTTCCGGTATGCGCAGGTGCGCCATGCGCTGTGGTCGGTGCTCATTGAGGGGGAGAGGGTGCCTGAGTCCTCTCCCTTGGAGGACCGGATCCTGGACGGCCATATGCCGGAGAGCACAATCTCCCTAATTTACAAAAAGCTTGTGAATGTCCGGACCGACCTCCTCATGGGGGTTCGGGATCAGTGGACTAGGGACGGCCTTGAGCTGGACGATGAAGATTGGCAATACGCCGTCTCCTCTCCTAAGGAGGTCGCGATCCCCGCCAGACTACGGCTGGTCCAGCTTAAGATACTGCACAGAGTCTACGTCACTGGGCCCCGGTTGGTTCATATGGGCTTTTCCGAGGATGGGTTATGCAAGAGGGGCTGCGGGATGGTGGGCACCTTTCTACATATCATATGGGAGTGTGGTGTGATTGCGGACTTTTGGAAGCGGATTCACGTGGTGATGCAGGAGGTTACGGGTATAGTACTGCACCCAGAGGCGCGGCGCTGTCTTTTGAATGTGTGGGGTCCTACTGATTATGACGCAGCGCAGACTCAATGGGTGACCCTAGGCAATATGGTGGCTAAGCGAGATATAGCACGACTGTGGGGATCCCATAGCCCGCCCACCCTGGATGCATGGAAGGACAACATGGACTGGAGCATGTTTCGGGAGAAAACTGTGTATAGTGCACGGGGAAGGCCTAAGAAATAGCATAAGGTATGGGGAAGTTGGAACCAATATAGGGGAGGCATATGTCTGCCTCCTGCCACTGAACCTCCAGAGGAGCAACTTTCCCCCTAGCCTCACTTCCGACTTGGGTTTTTCTGATGCACCTCCGTTAGAATGTTAGTGCCTCTGCTTTCCCTCATCCTCCCGATCGGTGCTTTGATTTGATGTTGGAAATGGGGCCGCGCCCCCGCTGGAAACTGGCACGACTTTGTGGTGTATACTGCCTTGCTTGTTGTGTTTATTGTAGGTAGTTTTCAAAAATGAGACCTTTATCATTCTCCTGTACTAGAGCTATGGAGGACTTCGCGTGTTGATTGTTTAGCTGCCGAACCTCCGGGATGTCGGCTGAATAGCTGTGTATCTGATTTATGCGAATAAAGGTTTATATTAAAAAAAAAAAAAAAAAAAAGGAAAGCTCTGAATGGGAGATAGTTTAATTTTACGCCAAGAAAAAGCCTCTTACCGGCCATATTCTTTTTGGTCCTTTGCACTTTCTATCTTTAGACCTAGTCACTTTTTTGGAGCTCAGATTCTTCCAGTGGGACAAGACTGCAGGCTGTAGCCAAAGAGGGCTCCTAGAGGCCTAACACCATCTCCACTATATATGCTGAATCAGAAGAATATAGCGGGAGCGATCTGAATTCTTCGTCTGGCGGCAACGTCCCTTTATCAGATGTGATTGGAACGTTGGTCCTGTCCCCACAACAGTTCTCAGAGCAAAAGTTTGGCAAACAGTTTTCAGGATAGGAGCAGTTGTTGGAATCCCACCCGGATTTTCTGTGGGAGTGCTTTCTTAGGATCATAGGACATGGCTAGAAAATTAAACACATAAAGAAAGTACAAAAATATATAGATTGATTAAAAAAATTACATCATACGCCTAAGTCGGTTCAGAAATGTCAAAAACACAAAAAGGAATAAGCCTTAGATAAAAAAACAAGCAATGATGCTGAGAGTTCAATGTGATGTTATGTAAAGACCCAATCCAGTATGATCAATAACAATGTTTGTATCTCTGTGTTTCCTTTAGATAAGAAAACCATATGTTTCATCCTGGACCCACAGTAGCGGTGCAGATTAATTCAGATTGTGATAAAGTATAGCTTTAAAGTTAGTCTTTGATAGTGCATGCAGAGCGGACTAGCGCATTACCAAGGTTAGTAAAGACTTGATTCTTGATTTATCTTTCTTTTCTTTTCAGGAGCTTCAGTGAGGATATATCCAGGATTAAGAAGAACACAGGGGAATCCACCCAGAGGACATGGCCTCCGAAGCACCATGATGGAATCCAGCCCAAAGCGAGGAGCCGACGGAGGACACTGTAGACCATGAGGGAAACCAGAAGTAAGGTTGGAGAAGTCACAGCAGGAAAATGCGGCCAGAAAACAACAAGAATGACAAGCAGCTTCCTGCCCACCACCTCTGTCTTTATTCTCTGCGTGCTCTGCCCCACTGCACTCGGAAAATGTATTAGGACTTCGGCAGGCATGACATGAGTCCACTTGGAATCCAACCAAGGGTCCTGGTCCTTGGGGACAGCACATGGAGGTCTGGACTCACTCCAGCAGAGGTCAACAGCTGAGTCCAGGGCATGTAAAGGTTCACTAGAAATGTATGATAAGGTCTCTTGAAACTTGTGAAGTCCAAACTTGTTTAGACCAAACAGGAGGTTGGCCTTATGACCCTTGGGGTCCACCTCTTTGTCCTGGGTACAAGAGGGAGAGCAGCCAGTCTTCAAGGCATATCTCAGGTCACAGACAACAGGTCGACATTTATGGCCAGTGCCACTCTGTGGGTTTTGGAGACTCCTAGCCACACCCTTAGGAATAGGGTAAATGTTCCCTGGAGGGACACCACAAACTTTTACAGCACTTCCTATGTGTAATCAATCCCACAGTGCCCCTCTCTGTCCAAATCAACATGGAACAAACTTTCTTCCCTGTGCAGAGCTCCTGTGCCTACCCAAAGGTGTGACTAGGGGTATGAGCAACTCTTCCTCTGTGGTCACTCGAAGCCAATTCTGGGGGCAGCTCTTCTCCCACTGGGGCTAGTGACAGACAGGCTAGGGGGACAAAGAAAAGGAGCAGGCCCAGTTGTTAGCTACATTTGCCTGCAATAGGGTCAGTCCCTGTGTAGTTAATTAAGTTCCTAGGCACACCTCAGAAGGTCAGCCTGCCAGGGAAACAGAACAACTCCCACACCCAATGCCTTTGTCTCAGCTCTGGGAGGAAGACCGCACCTCATGAAGGGGTATATCCAGCTCCGAGAATACAGTTGGAATCTCATGCAAATAGGCTTCAATAGGCTTTAGGTAGCTGACAGGCACATTTTTAAACATTTCACTCAAAAACAAAAAACCTGTATTACGTATTACACATCAATATACAATACATGTTGCCCCCTATTCTATATTTAGGGAGGGAATAGTTCTAGTACGTATCTAGGAACAGCCCCAGTGTGTGTGTTCATTTAAAAGAAGGCCAGGTCCGGTGCCTCAGGGTATAAAGTCTAAGTAAGAATATAAGTGAAAACGTGTGTGTGAAAAAATATAGGAAGTGCCTCCCGCAAGCAGCCACCAAGGAGTGATTGGCAAGTTTTCAACAATTTGCTCACTATTATATCATCAGCATCTTTCCTATTTAAACGGAGGAGCCAACACCAGAACAAGGTCAGAAGAATATTGTGTGTGTGTCCTATATAACCCTGTTATGTGTGATACACATCTCAAAAATCTCCCTTTAGGTTCCCATAGAGGGAGGAAAAAATTCCTCCTCACAAGAAAAAATATTTTATTACGTTATTTTAAACCCCGCGCGACACCCCTCCTCCCCCCACACGAGTCACGACTGCTGCTGACTAACTTAACCCTTTTTCCCACCCCTTTAAGCCATGTTGAAAGATCTGACTTCTGAAACTCTAGTGGTCTCTGTCCCCTGACCCCCCCCTCATGTTGCTTGCATAATGCTGTCTCTTCATCTCCCTTAATTAGAACCTGGTGGCCGCTCTCCTTTCTGTGTTTTGTTGTTGTGGGTGCAGTGCACGGCCCATAGGTCATCGTAAAGGCTCTCTAATCCGGAATCTCACAAGGCGGCAGGATGGGCTTGGCCGAGGCATGTGTTTGTTGTAGTTTTTGTTGCAGACTGACTTGAGGATGTGTTTCTATTGCACTGGGTTCTAGGGGTCGGGAGCTACACTGGGAATGTCATGTCTGATTTGATGAAAGTGGGGTTTGGGCTCTGGCTGAAGGAAATGTGATATTCAGTCCTGTTTTCAGAACGCACTTTTCGGTTAGGCTAGGCCGAATGCAGTCATGGGCCATGGCGGAACAATCATGTTGTAGCCAGCACAGTGAGTGAAGTAACTTGAAATCGAAACTACTTGTGAAGGGGGTGGGGGAGCAGCGTTATAAAATGTAGACTGGCAGCAAAAACCATAGGTTATTGTAAAATCACTATTATGCCACGAGGCTGCAAGATGGACTTGGCCGTGACGTGTGTATGTTTGTTGTACCTTTTGTTGGACTGCCGACTGACTTACAGAGGACTTTTCTGTTTATGCTGTGAAACGAGTCATTTCATTAGTAGAGCACAGAATGTGTTACCAGTGACTCTGTGCCAAAGCGTCTTTCGACTACAAACTGCATGATTGATTTATTACAGCAAAGAAGCACAGTATTGATTTTCCCAGGTGAGGTAGATTTCCAAATTAGAATATTAATTAGATTGTGCATTACCACTACTAGTGGCAATGCGCAATCTAATTAATATTTTACAGCGCTGCCACTGAAAGGGATAAGCAGGAATGCAGCCTCGTTGGCAGCATCATCCTAAAGTGCTCTTACTCAGCCACACCTTTCACGCCGCACCACTTTCAAATGCCACCAGCCGCCCCTGGTGATACGTAACATGGGCTTTTTGTTTTTGAGCGGAAGGCGCCCTTGACGTTGTTCCCTCTAGTGCTCCTTTTTGTGTATTAACATTTTTAAAAGTGCCTGTTCTAAATTATTTTATTACAAATCTGACTTTACCTATGAATTGGGCTCGTAATAAATATTTTAAAAAGTCTAAGTAAGAAATTCGTATCTGTTTAATAAGCGAAGATAGGAAATATTAAATTCAATATTGTATCCCTGTGGTACAGCTAACCCTGCTACAGTTGAAAAAGTTTTGAGGGTTTTCTCATTGTACTAACATGTTTAACATTAAACCTTTGTATGTTCTACTTTTAAATACCATGCACTCTAACTTGTGGGCATGTAGGGTCACCTTAGGGGTGACTTTTTAATATTTAAAAGGAGGCCTTAGACCCAACAAAGGGGGTTATTTTGACAAGTTAAACTTTCACAGCCAAGCTGATGGTGGCACGCCTGCAATATGTTTATCCTGCCACTCTAGTGAATGGTACAATGAGTGCTGCAATTAAATTGTGACATTTAACTTACAGGTTCTGAGTACATTGTGGCACCATATACTAGGGACTTATAGGTAAGTTAATTATTCCAATCAGGGGTATACCAATTTCATGTTAAAAGAGGGAGCACAGGCATGTTACCACAGGTTAGAAGGAAAAAAAGGAGTTCTATAGCCAGCAAAACTAGGGTTCAACAAAAAAAGGCAAATATTCAGGGTGCACCTGAAGAAAGGGCAGATTTTCAGTGATTGGATTTGGGGATCTATGTTAACCCCTTTAGGTCTGAGTCCCTCATTCTTGGTCCTTCATCACATTGTATGACAGAGAAATCTTTTGTAGCCAGGAATAGACAGAGAAACAGGGGACTTTTATTATAGTAAATATAACAAACTATTATTGGCAGTTTTGCTAGACACAAAAATGTAATCAATAATGCTTGAGCAACTACTCCCTAACAATATAAGTTGGAGTACAAGTTTCATTCTTTCCATAAGCATTATGAGCATTAGCAATGTTCCTCCATAATATCAAATAAGGTAGAAAGTCCCAAATCTAACGTGTTTATCTTTAAGGGAAACCCACTTCTTTTTTTAATTATGCACCCAGAAATTATCAGTGTTAGCTCCTAAGACCACTTAGAACAATATGAATTGGAGTTGCAGATAACAGGACTCAAGTAGTTATCCAAAAAGGTAAATAAGCAAATAAAAGTATCAATATTGTTAGAGACAAAATTATCTTTGTAAAAATTCTACAATAAAAATTATGACGTCTATCCTGCTTAACCTTTGGAGAATGAAAATTTAAATTATCAGTTGGCAAGCAGTAACTTGACAGTCTAAGGAAACCACAACCCAGACCAGGAGGCTCCCCTTAGCTCTCCCAGATGTTGATATGGAAGTTGGGATTTCATGCGTGGTATAGCCATCAAAATGATGCTCTGCGGTGGCCCAATTCTCTTGAAACAAAACAAAGTTAAAAGAACTTACAAATGCAAGCCAGTTTTCATTGCACATTTTGAAGGAAATCACAGCAATGTTATATGATTAAATATGCAAATTCCCCTTCTTAGAGCTCAAAAGATAAAAGAACAATGGACAATTGTTCAAAGGTGGCAGCAATATGGATTACCTTTTATCAAGAACCACTTGTGAAGACCACTAGAACTGAGGAGTCAATCATTGTTATCCAGTGACTCTAAGGGTCTATAGCAAATAGTTGTGAACAAGGCTTTTTTTTAAAATCATGGATTATGAAGAAAGGGAAGCCAAGTGTAGTATCCTCAGGTCATGTTAATATGTTCCCTTTCATCCTGTACCTACCTGCTCAGCCAGTGTGAGTGTTCCATGTAGAATGTTGGTGTGAGTGACATGAGTTGAATACTTGGGTGCGTGGTGTGTGACTGTGTCAGTTGGAAGATGGGCTGAGCAGATAGGAGGCTGCTCCTGGTAGGGCTTGTTCTAGCTTGCTGTAACTTCTACTTCAGGACTTAATAAACTACCTAAAATCATCTCGGCTACGTCTACTTCATCACCTGAACATGTGGGGCCAGCCCACTACATTTTTGGCGACGATCTGGAGCGTATCTCACGCTAAAGGTAGGTGGATGCGAAATAAGGATGTGGAGTGCAGCAGGACTACGTGTAGGAAAGAACCTACTACATCTACTCAAAAAAAAGAAACCAGTATCAAGAAACTCTAGGAAAAGAAAAGAAACCAGTCAAGCAATGTGCCAAGTAAGAGGACTTAAGATAAAGCTGATGGGCCAAAGAAGCAAGAATTTTGTAACGTGTAACAAGCAAATTAAGAATTGGAAACCGGTAAAGCACGCCTTATTGCCCCACCAGTGTCCACTACACCGGACAGCCCAGTCCAGGCGTGCTGTCTTGTCATCTCTACATCTACTACAAAAAGTAATTCATCATCAAAGCTGTCTACGTTTGCAAGAAGAAACTACTTCTCAACCAAGGTCCACTATGCAACAAGCAACGTTAAGGCTGCCACTACTAACGTAGACTCTGCCTCTGGAACCAAGGTAATTGGTGACTGCCTGTGTTTTTGCCCCAGTGCGAAGTTTATTGACTCTGCTTCACGTAAGGATGTTGGATTTGTTACTAACTTCGTGTGCTCCCTCGTGCTAGCGCTGTGCTGGTGTGAGCGTTACTTGTGCCTGCTTAATTTTGAGGACTGGCGATTTGACAGTTGTTACGTTTCGGATTAATTTAGATCGCCTTGTAGGATTGCCTGCTGAAGAGGAGACCGACACTGTGACCAAAATTGAGTTTTTAATGTTTTCTTGTTTGCGGCGAGGCCTGTTTGTGATGAGAGTTGCGCTTCGTTTTAAAATTCAAAATTGGCTCGCGCAACTTACCTTGACCACGATGCCGCGCGGAGCTTCTCCTGAGCCTTCCATGACGTCTTGGGCTTTTCTGGTTTTCGATGCTGCCTATGGACGTTTTGCAGCAGGAGCGCACCGTGAGCCACCCAGCATGCGTCTCCTGTGCGTCCGGCCATCTTGGAGTTGGCGGATCCAGGCTTTCTGCATCCCTAGTCATTGAAATTTGAAAGTGCCCTCCAGTACCCTGCCAACCATTGTTCAATCAATAAAGTTTTTCTTTAATGTTGAATCCACTTCAGCAGCATCGCAACGTGAGGACCTTCTTTCTCAACATGGATTTAGCTTCTTTAACTCTCAAGTGTCCGCCTCTTCCGTTCATCGCTCAAGTAGAGAGTCCTTCAATTCAAGTCACCGGACACTCGACACCGGTTCTTTCCATCTTCTGTGGACATTATGGCTACTGCAATCTGCTGCCAAGTACTTCGATTTGCTGGCAAGTACTTTGTTTCTTTCAAGCACTGATGTACTTCGGTTTCAGTGGGCACTGTATCTGTTGCAGAGTACTTTCTTCTGGGATGTCACCAAGAACTGACACACGCTTGTCTAATTATCGCGGTGACAGGCGCACCTTTGACTTTGTCTTCACAACAAGCATGTTTTGGGCTTACAGTACATACTATATGGTTGTGGTTTCACTAATTCAAGAAAAATGTGTGTATTTTTAGACGTCATGTTTACGCTGAGTAACTGATTTCTATTGGTGGGTGTACTCACCCTCACAACTGTACTATGGTGATGTTCTTCATGCATGTTTTCATTACAGTTGTCGTATCCCTACATAAGGGATGGGAGTGGATTTTAGTCCCATGTCCCCTTGTTTCAGATATTGTATCCCTGCTTAAGGGATGGGAGTGGATGTTAGCCCCATGTCTCTTTTTCACGCACTTTCACGATTAAGATGTTTTTATCCAAACCATTAGGATAGGAGTGGGTTACAGTCCCATGTCTCTTTTCAACGTTTTTGTCATTGTTTAAGGGGTGTCTACCTTCCTTACTTTTGGTATGGGTTTTAGCCCCATTTCCAAGTCATTAGTTCTCGTACCATGTTGGACATATTTTTCTTTATACGTCATACCTTAAACTTCTTGGGTTTGATATACATCCTTTCTTTTGGCTATGTGTTTTGGATGTCAGTCCCATTTACACATTTAACGTCATGTTGTGTCCAGTGTGTAAGCCGCCTTGCGCCTCACCATGTTTTTTTTACTTCGTCATGTCTGTGTGTAAGTCACCTTGTGCTTCACCTTGACGTTACGTGCGCATGTGCCACACTGTGTGCTGTTTGTGCTGCACAAGTTCTTGGGTGTCAGTCCCATGTAACGTTTTATGCTTCACTTGGGTGTCAGTCCCATGCAACACTACATGTTACACTGCTTCTGTTTTGGGTCAGTGTCCCTTACATGAGGGGTGGCGTTTGGGCCACAGTCTCCTTTGCTGAGGAGTATCTTTTTTTTTGGGTGTCATCCATCCATTGTGTGGAATCTTGGGGTACGTTTCTCCCTTTACTCTTTTCACGTGTGTTTTGCTCACTTGTTATGTGAGTTCTTCTTAAGCTATTTAACTTTTCTTTGTTCACTATTAAAGGAGGAGGGTTGTGTTAGTGTGTTTTTATATCCTTTCATCCTTCTTTCCTCCTTTGCTTGTCTGTTTTCCCTCTTGTGGTGTGATTTTACGATTCATCCCAGGGTTTATGGACTATTTACATCTTTTGTAAATTTCTGTGTATAGTTGTCTTTGTTTTACTTTGGGTCGTATTAATTTTCAGTGTAAAAGGAAGAGGATGTGTAGTATCCTCAGGTCATGTTAATATGTTCCCTTTCATCCTGTACCTAGCTGCTCATCCAGTGTGAGTGTTCCATGTAGAATGTTGGTGTGAGTGACATGAGTGGAATGCTTGGGTGCCTGGTGTGTGACTGTGTCAGTTGGAAGACGGGCTGAGCAGCTAGGAGGCTGCTCCTGGTAGGGCTTGTTCTAGCTTGCTGTAACTTCTACTTATGGACTTAATAAACTACATAAAATCCTCTCGGCTACGTCTACTTCGTCACCTGAACATGTGGGGTCAGCCCACTACACCAAGAGCGTGGCAAACAGGCATGAATTACCCCGGGGCATATCCCTAATCCTGCTAGCTCTTAGGTGATTATAGTACAAATAATTGGCTTAAAAAAGAAACATGTTTTAAATTATTCACAATATAGTGTCTTGAACCCTTTCTAATTGAAGGAGCAATCCAGATAATCTGCCTTACCATAGCAATCAGATCCTATAAGGTATCCGGACACCCAACAAGTTTGAGAAACAAGTGCACTGTCTTATATTTAGGTTTCTCAGTGCTCTCCTCTTTCCCTTGACTCAGGGGTAGAACATCTTTGAGAACCATAACATAGGGAGAGGCTCCTGAAAGGAGATGGGGAGTAGATGCATTCAAAATGTAATTTCTATAAGGATAAGAGGGTAGGCTATGGACTCTGTTGGGTTAAAAAAATGAAGAGCATTTGAGATGCCATACAATTTGGGGAAAGGAGCTGATAGGATGAAAGTATTCATGAGGCTGTGGCATTACAGCCAGAGCTGCAAACTTTGGAACTGGGGAACCAGGTCCATATCTCAATGTTGTCTCAAAATTCTGTGATTCTGGGAAATCACTTAATCACACTGCCTAAAAATCTGAATGTGTCCTTGTATAAAGTAACTGGTGCTTATGTTAAGTGCTCCAATAACTTTGGATTAAGTCCGCCCTATATAAAGCTGCAAAAAATAAAATGTACCTCACAAGTACACTTAGGAATTACAGATGTCAGCCAAAAAGATAAAACCAGGGGCTTGGTCTGAGTCCTATATTTAATAAAATCAGAATGTGTCACTTTAATGGCGGAAAGCCAACATAGATTTGTTCAAAATGTGGTTCAAAGATAGGTTGATCATTAGAAAAAATAGTGTCTGCTAATGGATGATACAACTATTAAAGCACCCTTTAAAATATTAGGGGGCCATATAATGGGATCAATGTTTGCCTACAGCGTAGAAGCTGGAGATGATACCCTTTCCAAAACAGCAGAAATGGAATTCTCTACTCTATGAACTTCCTCCTCTATGGTGAGGATGTTATTAGCCACAGAAGGAGTGGCTGAACAATAAGATGCAACAGTCACTTCTCTGTGCCTGTTGCCTTATTAGTGAAAAGATATTTAGGCCCAGATGTATCATTAATGGGAATAGCGATTACTTACTTGAGATTCTCTGCAAATCGCAGTTAGCAATTCACTATTCCTAATGTATGAAACTCATAGAGTTTCATTTAGCGATTCCTAGTGGGTCGCAAATCGACCCCATAATGAATATTAATGAGGTAGATCGCAATTAGGAATCACTAAAATAACAGGGATGGTGGCCTGTTGGAGACAGCGGACCACTAAGTCTGTGATTACTTTTAAATAAAGCAATCTTTTTTTTTTTTTTAAATGTAGCTGATTTTTATTAAAGGAAAAGCGATGCGTTTAAAAATAATATATATATATTTTCATTTTTAAGAGTAGGCAGTGGTCCATGAGACCACTGCCGGCACTTAAAAAACGTTTTGACGAACATTCACAAAGGGGAAGGGGTCCTTCAGGCACTCCTGCCCGTTTGTGAATGGGTTACCACCTACTTGAAGTAGAGGTTAAAATGCTAAGGTTTAGATACTGCATTTTGGTCGCTAAACATTCTTACATACCACTGTGATTCAGTATCACCAGGAGGTGGCTGACTTGGCCCTAGTCCTGCCGGCCTTTGAGAAATACCAGCCCTAACTAGACCAGCTCTTCACTTCAAGTAAATCCCAGCTCTGCAAAGCCACCCATCCATGTAAGTGACCTCAGCCCCATGAGACCACCACACCACCCTCTTTCCCCCACCTCTGTAACTCACCAGGACTTGACAGTCGTGCCCATAAGCAAAATGTCAGGGAAAAACAATCACATTTTAATTCCCTCTGCTGGAGACTCAGCTTCTCTGGAAATATGGTCTCTGATTAATATTTATACAGAGTTGAGGCACATAGTGCGAGGATTAGAATTTGGGCACATGGGGTGTAAGATCCTTCCACTGAGAAGCAGTCCTCGAAGAACTGATGCCATGTGATACTGGCCACACAAAGCAGGACTGCTCCGGGTCTGCACAGAAAGAAGGGCCTTTGCCTGCACGTGTTTCTCCTCCCACGTGTTTCTATTCCCAATTTTTTCTTGGGAGGAGGACTCAACCTTGACCTCACGTTTGTCTATTAACATTGCTCGCTTCGCTCTCTACATGTCATGCCCAACTTTTATGCCCCACCACTTTCAAATGTCACCGGCGCCACTGGCCAGCTGTCTTTTCACAAATTGTAGGGGAACTGTTTTTCTAAAATTAAAAAAGTATGGGCAGTCTGTGCCCCTCAAATCCCCCCCCCTTCAACTACTGATCCCCAGACGTCTCAAAATGTCCTCCCAGTCGTCTACTTGACCTTCCTTTCCTTAAGCCGCTGTCCACTGTGCACCTCTTCCTTTGTAAACATCTTCATAATCCACCTGAATAACCTATCTATTTTTGTTTCTCTCCACCACTGACCCGTCAGACCTGTGCCCTGTAGACAGAATAAAAATATATGAGAACGGTCAGAGAACGCATGCCTGTCCCTGATCACTGCAGAAGTGGGAAAACCAGCAATCTCACGAGGAGAGAGAGCAGAGACAGAGCTGAGCCAGGGGACGGGCTGTGTTGTGAGAGCCATATCATGAGATGTGCATGCAAAAAACATGTCATGTGAATCCCGCAAGAAAATATTTTATTACCCCAAAGAAGAGCATTATTTTAAACTAGTATTAAATAGATCTATAGACTATAAAAAAAAACATTTCTATTCTTTAATAATGAGCGTTTCAAAATGTATTGCCATTGGTGAGCGTAGACGCCCTCCTGCAAACATTATGAGCAAATCTAAAACCAGCAGCTAAATACGTTGTATTTCCGTGTATTTTATTTATAGTCTAATAAAACTGCAAAACATGATTCGCATTCCCCGATATGGCTCTGAGTTTAGGCTGAATTTGTAAATAGTACATCTTGGAAACAGTGAGCAGGACTCTGTGTTTCTGAGCTATGCTCTCTAAAAGAATGCTTCACTGAGATAAGTGGGGTTCAGTGGCGGTGCGTCCATTGGGGGCGTTGCCCCCCCGCCCGCGCCCGCAGCTCCCTCAGCATCTCTGAACTTAAGTAAACTCTCAGTTTACTTAAGTTCAGAGACGCCGAGGGAGAACTGACAATCATGTCAGTCAGTATGACGTCGAACTGCCCACCCCCTTCAGAGTCTGAAGGGAGTGGGCGGTCTGGCGTCATGTTGACTGACAGGCATTGTCTGGGGCAACAGGCAGCAGCACACAAGTGCGCATGAGTGGGGACGGAGGGCCAATTTTTGCCCCGTGCCCAGTCATGCGCACTAGTGTTTCTACAGGCTGGAGCATGCCCATTAGGAGAGCGAGGGTTGAGCGAGCCAAGTCTCAAACCTCGATCTCCTAATGGGCAGGCGGGCGGAGCGTAAGCCTGCTCTAAGCCAATCCTGGCGCTGCTCCAGCGCCAGGATTGGCTGAGAGGGGTCTTGCCAGCAGGGATGGGCTGTTCCAGTGTAGGCGCCAGAACGGACCCGAGGCGGCGCGGACCTGCTCAGGTAGGATTTATTTTATTACGTTATTTTAAACCCCTCACCCCCGCGCAACACCCCTCCTCCCCCCCACACGAGTCGCGACTGCTGCTGACTAACTTAACCCTTTTTCCCACCCCTTTAAGCCATGTTGAAAGATCTGACTTCTGAAACTCTAGTGGTCTCTGTCCCCTGACTCCCCCCCTCATGTTGCATGCATAATGCTGTCTCTTCATCTCCCTTAATTAGAACCTGGTGGCCGCTCTCCTTTCTGTGTTTTGTTGTTGTGGGTGCAGTGCACGGCCCATAGGTCATCGTAAAGGCTCTCTAATCCGAAATCTCACGAGGCGGCAGGATGGGCTTGGCCGAGGCGTGTGTTTGTTGTAGTTTTTGTTGCAGACTGACTTGAGGATGTGTTTCTATTGCACTGGGTTCTAGGGGTCGGGAGCTACACTGGGAATGTCATGTCTGATTTGATGAAAGTGGAGTTTGGGCTTTGGCTGGAGGAAATGTGATATTGAGTCCTGTTTTCAGAACACACTTTTCGGTTAGGCTAGGCCGAATGCAGTCATGGGCCATGGCGGAACAATCATGTTGTAGCCAGCACAGTGAGTGAAGTAACTTGAATTCGAAACTACTTGTGAAGGGGGGTGGGGGAGCAGCGTTATAAAATGCAGACTGGCAGCAAAAACCATAGGTTATTGTAAAATCACTATTATGTGTTACCAGTGACTCTGCGCCAAAGCGTCTTTCGACTACAAACTGCATGATTGATTTATTACAGCAAAGAAGCACAGTATTGATATTCCCAGGTGAGGTAGATTTCCAAATTAGAATATTAATTAGATTGTGCATTACCACTACTAGTGGCAATGCGCAATCTAATTAATATTTTACAGCGCTGCCACTGAAAGGGATAAGCAGGAATGCAGCCTCGTTGGCAGCATCATCCTAAAGTGCTCTTACTCAGCCACACCTTTCACGCCGCACCACTTTCAAATGTCACCAGCCGCCCCTGGTGGGGTTAAATGGATTCTCTTTACACACTGCAGGTGCATAGAAACAGACGCTCCTCTCTGTGCGGGGCCAGCAAAGTTCATCATGAAAATGCCCCTGGGGTTAAATTGCACCCTGTGTAGCGATCTTTAGACAGGAGCGCTCTTTTCATGGTCAGCCACGGCCAGGGAAGAGCAGTGTTTCAAATGCAAAACTAGAAGTGCAGGTATTCTGTACCAGAGTATCCGCCTGTTTCTGAGAAGTGACGGTACTCTCCAATGAAATGTATTACTGACTCTTGAGAAGTGTGCAGGTATTCTCCTTCTTAAAAAAAAAAGTGCTGGTACTCCGTACCGGACAGTACCGGCCCATTTAAAGCACTGAAGAGGAATACAGCTTGGACACAGGGATTATTTCTCCCCATCCCCGTCCATGCTCACCTGTCACCTTTCACAACGTCATTAATTGTACACAAAGACATGTTACTTAATAAGGGCGGGGCTAAAATGGCAGACAATCAGGCCAAGCTGAGAAAAAAAAGTGGTGAATTCTGCATTTGAAACTGGACAACAATTAGAGCACACATGAACCCTAAAATTATCCCCCTGGCCCCTTAAAATTCATACATTCGCTGATCCCTAAAATTAGCCCCCTGGCATCCCATAACCCATACCCGCCCTGACCCCTAAAATTGTCCCCCTGGCACCCCAAAACACATACCCGCCCTGAACCCTAAAATGTCCCCCCCTTGTACACCAAAACCCATTCCCACCCTGAACCCTAAAATTAACCCCCTGGTACCTCAAAACTCATACCCACCATGAACCCTAAAATTATCCCCCTAGCACCCCAAAACCCATACCCACCCTGAACCCTAAAATTACTCCCTGGCCCCTTAAAACCCATACCAACCCTGAACCCTAAAATTACCCCCCTGGTACCCCAAAACCCATATCCACCCTGAACCCTAAAATTATCCCCCTGGCAAATCAAAACCCATACCCACACTGAACCCTGAAATTATCCCCTGGCACACCAACACCCATACCCACCTGGAACCCTAAAATTACCTCCTGGCACCCTGAAACACATACCCAGCCGGAACCCTAAAATTACCCCCTGATAACTCAAAACCCATACCCACCATGAACCCTAAAATTATCCCCATGGCACCCCAAAACCCATACCCACCCAGAACCCTAAAATTACCCCTGCTCCCTCAAAACTCATACCCGTCCTGAACCCTAAAATAACCCCCCGGCCCCTTAAAACCCATACCCGCCCTGAACCCTAAAATTACCCCCTGGTATCCCAAAACCCATACCCACCATGAACCCTAAAATTACCCCCAGGCACCCCAAAACCCATACCCACACTGAACCCTAAAATTACCCCTGGCACACTAACACCCAACCCGACTGGAACCCTAAAATTACCCCCTGGCACCCCAAAACCCATACCCACCCGGAACCCTAAAATTACCCCCTGGCACCCCAATCCCTAACCCACCCTGAACCCTAAAATTACTCCCATGTGTGAATGCAGCGCCCTGAAGTGAGCTCACCAGTTAATGTAGGGTGACCAACTGGCATGATTGCAAATTCAGGAAGGAAAGTGTAAAAATTCAGGACAAAGGGTCAAAATTCAAGATGAAAATTCAGGACAGAAGGTCAAAATTCAGGACAAATCTTCGGAACAAAAGGTACGCTTTACAGACACATCAGAGGAAGTTGCTCGATAGTATAAAAGTAAGTAAACAGAGAACCACTTAAGTACAAGTCAAAATAAGTTCATATTAGGTTGAGACAATCGTGCACTTCACGGTTTTTCAGTATGTATACAGCTTTGAGCAACTGTGCAGGTCTTTTTTAGGTATTTCATATGATAATAATCTATTTATATGGTTACTACACTGGGTTGTCCAGTCTGATATTTTATTTACAACTCATGGTCATGAGCAGACATGTATGGTGAGAGAAGTGCTCAGGAAGATCTGCTCGGATTGACTTTGTTACTAGCATCTCATATCTGAGTGCCATTGTGAGATGTAACGCGGCAAGCATAGGTGAACTAAAGGGAGGATTGCTGTGATGAACCCACTATAGGGAACGCATAATGGGTGTTTCAACAAGTGGAACTTAAAATATGGAATCTGACTTTGCTTATGGGGGCTTCGCAGAGAGTTGCACTAGCTGACGGAAGTCACAAAGGTGCTTTGCCCTGCAGCTTTCTTAAAGAAGGCAATGTCAATACACTATTACATAGTTCATTTTCGACACCTTGCCTATTGTTACAAACACAATATATATCTCAAGTGCAGCTCATGGCACTATGAGGCTCTCCCTAAAACCTTACACCAAAACAAAGCATGCAAACATTTACAAATACTAGTGTAACATTCAAGTAGCAGTTGGGTGTCACTCAAAATGTCATATGCATGGTGTATGGATCCCACACATAAGCACACAGCAAATACAGAATAGTAATACATAGGTAAGGGAGTAGCCAGAAAATTGAAATACCTCCTACTTTGAACTAAAGCTCTTATGGCACCAAGAAAGCAAAGTAAGTCATCATAATCCTCCCCAGAACAGCTCTATTGTCCAAGGATCTAGCCATTCATCCTTCCATCAAACCCCTGACATCCACCATTTCAAATGTACTTTCTGTTATCTATTAATTATTTCATCCACAGTTCAGTCTTTCACCATTCATTCTGTCCTTCCATCTATGTTACCAGCCATATCCAAACCTTTTCAACCATTTGCAAACCTATCCAACGTCTATTCTTCCATCCATCATTTCATTCATCCATCCCTCCATCCACCCTTTCACCCAATCCATCCATCATCCATCCACCCTTTCACCCAATACATCCTTTCACTCATCCATCCACTCTTCCACCAATCCATCCATTCACTCATCCATCCAACCATTTACCCTTACCCCAAACCATCCTTTCACTCATCCAACCACTCTTCCACCCATCCATCCACTCCTCCATCCAACCACTTACCCTTTCACCCATCCAGCCACCCTTTCACTTATCCATCCATCAACCATACACCCTTTCACCCAATCCATCCTTTCACTCATCCATCCACCCTTCCACCCAATCCATCCTCTCAATCATCCACCCACCCACTCTTCCACTCATGAATTCCATTCACTCATCCATCCAAGCATTTACCTTTACCCAAACCACCCTTTCACTTATCCATCCACTCTTCCACCCATCCATCCAATCAGTCATCCATCCATCCATCTATTCATTCACCCTTTCACTTATTAATTCATCAATCCATCCATAATTTCTCTCATCCATGCACCCACCCATCATCCACCCTTTCACTCACCAATCCCTCCTTTTACTGATCTATCTTTCATAATTGGTGGTGTGAAGGGTGGGAACCCCCAGAACAGCGCACACATGCACACACTACTGTTCTTTCACTTCCCCTACTGCTCACCTTTACTGGCATGATCAAATATTTTCTACCGCTGCCTGCAGTCAGTCTGGTATTTTTCTAAATGGCCCTTGTATTTGTATTGGAGCTGTTTGTGTTTATTCTTGTATACAGACAGACATGCACAAACATTTCTCTATCTCTCGCTTTCATTACAGACAATTAAAACAACAGATTGATTTACATTTCTTTAACAGTTTCATAGCGAGATAAAGCGTTGTCCGTTCCTTTCACACTACAAAATGAAACAAAATGAAATTGCAATTGAGAGTAACAAGACCTCACAATTTATCGAACACAAGCAGGTACATTTGTTAGAAGATGCACGTCTTCTTATGAGAGAAGGGCCAGATTATGCGTTCAACTGCACGGATCCCCTACTTGTATTTTTTCCAGGACCGAAACCCCCCCAGGGTACCCCCACTGCAAGAGGAGACTTCTTTTAACCCCTCTTCTGCTTCTCCTACCATTTGTGTCATAGTTAAGCTTCAGCTTTGAACTTTACCTTCCGCTCGACTCCTCAGTGTTTTTAACCTAAGGAGCTTTAGAGGTTGCAGGGTGGGAAGTATGCTTTAGCAGCTCAAACCGGCCATTGTCATTCTGTATGCGACAATCAGCCAAAGAAAATGACAATGGGCGGGAGGGGCTGCGGAGAGGAGTGCGAGGCGCCCCATCAGGGAGTTGAGACCTCTGGCAGGGAACAGTTCTGCTCCCTGCAAGGCCCAGAATTACGGACAAAAGGCGTCCGTAAATCATGGGCGTCTGCAGAGGGGCAAGGAGGGGCGCTTCGGGGGGGGCAAGCACCCCTCCTTGCCCCTCCTTTCCTCCCCCTGTGGACGCCCATGTCCCAGAAGGCAACAAACCTGGGTCCTCATTTGCTGCTTGTCAGGCCAGTTACCTTCTATAAGCCCACACCTTCCTAGCACCTCCAACAAAGCTGAGGAGGGGCATATGAAACTGCATCTTATAAAGTTCAGTTCAGTTCAATGTTTTATTGTTTCAGTTAATTAAAACCATAACAATAGAAATTCTAAAAGAACAGAAAAGGACAGTAAAAAAAGTTTTTTGTGAATTCCTTATGATTTAAGAATCTTTCCTCAGCAGTTATTAACTCTCAAATATATATAAAATGTCCATTAAACACTTAATTGATCACTTAATAATATCAAGATGTTTACAAAATACATGATTAACAGTTAGTAGGTCGGGAGGGTTAGTTGGCCCATAGGCCACGATACTAAAGAGAATACTTTTCAAGTGTTCTTGACATGCTTTCCAATGTTTTCAATATACAATATTACTCCCCAAGGCCAATCAGTCTTATTCAATATTACCGGGCAATAGCTCGAGATTCAATTTATTTAGAGCTTGCTTGTGTACGTTAAGGAACTTTATTAGTTGACAGTTCAGTAAGGTGTCAGTTGGGTCCAAGCCAGCTATGATTGCAGATCTGCACGTCCTTCTTCTTATAAAGAAAAGAGTGGCTTTTGTCAGTTCTTCCCTATACTGTTTTTTTAAAATATGTGCGACCCCAAAGCACCTAAGCAGTTTATTACAGTCAAATTGGAAGACGCAGTGAGTGCAGATTATAGAATGGATATGAGCAGTGCTTACAATATGTACTGAAATCCAAGCTTCAAATTGACTTGTTTTGGTGTTTTTTAATCTTTTGCACTAAACAACATCATACTTCTGGTGTTAGAGATAATTGATAGGTATTAATATAATCCAGTATATGGTGCTCAGTGGAGTTTGGCAGTATAATGAATGTCGGGTAGAGATGGTGAGCTTGCTAATTCTTCAGAATCAATCGAGTAAATCTTAGTTGAGCAGGAGAACAGTTTATTCTTGGATTTAGTAGACCAATATTAAATATTAAACATTGTAAGCTGTTTAGTAATGGTCTGTAGCCCTGTCATTCCAGTTTCATTGAATCAGCACAGGCAAGGCTCTCATTTCCATCTCCAAGGAAGACAGAGAACATTACCGTCACTACGGGCAGGTGTGGCCAGCACAGGTAAGAGCGGTGGAGCGGTGAGGGTAAGGGAGGGGCCGACAGATGGCAGGTTAGGTAAAATTAAATAAAAAATTACTAAAACCACATACCTTGCGCATGCCGCATCGCCAAGCCGGCATTGCGGCGAGCGTAAGGTAAGTGGTTTTCTTTTTTTTTATCTATCCCGTCTGTCGACTTTCCCCCTATCGCCCTGCCCCACCCCACAGCCTCACTGCTCTTACCTGTGCTGGCCACAACTGACTACAGCCAGAGCCTAAACAAAAAAAAAGTCCAACTCAAACAAGTCCATCTGTTTGAGCACTTTGGCGGCTCCTCCGTTAGGGCGGAGGAGCATTGCCCCAGATTTAAACATATGAAAAATGAATTGATAATAAACAAATGTTATTATTATTTTAGTTTTCTTCATACCTGCAGGCTGCCAGCAAGCCATGTCATAGGGTGGGGCGTGGCGATGCATTCTATGACAACAGTGGGGAGGATGGGCAGTACTACGTTTACATGAGGGTTCATCTGGCTGTCTTAGGCCAGCCAAACTGTCATGCGCACTTAGCATTTCTCCACCTGGCGGTGTTGTACAGCTGTGTGGAGAAAAGCCTCAGGCTCCCAGACTCTGTCTGAACAGCAAACCAGGCAGCTCAGACCAATCCCATAGGTTCTCTCTTGCTGGGTATTGTATGCTCATCATGACAGCAGAATCAGGATTGGCATCTGGGACCCTGCGCAGTGTGCACCAGCCCTGGAGTCGAGGATCAGGAGAGGAACAATGCAGCTACTGCAGCAGCAGGTAAATAAAAAAAGGTTTATTGTTTTTATTTATTTCTTTGTCTGTGCTTATTTTTGTGCTCCCCATGCCCCTCTGCCCACACTTTGGATTCTGAGCAGCCGCCACTGACTTCTTAACTGACTTGAGTTGTGTGCACACCCTTTCCTTTCACACCTTCAGGTCTTGAAGAGTGTTTAAAGTGGGAGGGGGCTGTGATAGGAGAGGGTGATGGGAAAGAAGATAGAATAGTGGAGGTTAGAGGGGAGCGAGAAAAGTGAGAGATGGGAGAGAGCAAGGGGAGGGGAGTGTAGAATGGCAGCATAGAGAGGAGAGCTCGAAGAGAGAAAGGAGTGGAGGAGAGGCGGGATAGAGAGCAACATATAGAGCTTTCTGCTTTGAGCTGCAAGTATTCAACTAACTAGTCTGCCAATCATTCTGTTTTATGCACATTTTATGGGTGTGGATGTATTTGGGTTCATGTCTTGGTATTGTGCCTTCTATGAGGATATCTGTGCAATCCACCAGGCAAAAATTGCATTAACATACAATGCACATGTTACACTCATAAATCACATGCTTTACAAACTTCCAACCCTATTATTCAATCTATGCTTAAGATGTTGATACATGCCCACAAACTGCTTAAGAGTGACCCAAGACTGCATGGAAAGGCCCCTATATGGCATAACACTGATATTAGAATAGGTAAACAGACTATATCCTGGGATATATGGGAGAGAACAGGTATTCTAACGTTGGGTTACTTACTCACTTTAGAAGGTGAGCTTAAAACCTTTGAAATGCTTAAGATAGAATTTCAACTCCCTGCCTCCCAAGAGGGGAAATACTTACAACTCAAACAAGCCCTATTTCGTAGACTAGGACCATTTCCTTGCATAGTTGAGGATTCCCCAGTGTTACAATACTTAAAAATGTGGGGGAAATTGAAAGGCGCAGTCTCTGGATTTTATAATCTCATAGTGCATAAATTACACTCATACCCATTACTTGCACAACTTCATGTCAAATGGCAAGGGTTAATTACTGTAGCTTATTCCGATGAGGAATGGGAGTATGTTATTATGAACATGGATAAGGGAATCAGAGAGGCCAGAATGAAATGTACTCTTTTCAAAATTCTTCATAACTGGTACTGGTCACCACAAAAACTCAAGTCAGCAGGCTTACTACACCGATCTACCTGTTGGAGGTGCCCAGAGGAGGACTGCGATATACTACACATTTTATTCCGATGCCCAATTTTGAAGGAATATTGGTCTGCCATAACTGCCTCTCTACACAGAGCTATACAAGTGTCCATTCCTTTAACGAAAAATTTGTTCTATTACATGATGTTCTAATCTCCCAAATCTCACAAACCATACAAGACGATTGATAGCTATTGCACTCACTGTAGGAAAAATTTGTATATTAAGACATTGGAGAATACCACAATGCCCTACATATGAATAGCTTATTGACATGTATAAAATAGCATCATATGAAAAACTCATTTATAGATTGCAGGACAATGTTGGCACTTTCATCCAAATTTGGAACCCCTTTCTAGCTAATAAATGTTCTATTTCTGGTAATATTTCAGATTTTTCTTCTAATTAGGAACTACAATAAGTGAATTACTTCTGTTTTCATTTCCTTATTAATTCATTACCATCATTGTTTATATTCATGCTGTTGATGTTATCATTAGGACTGTGAATGCTTTAGCCAGTAACAATCTTATTTTAATTAGGACTTACTGTTCACCTCTTTGAAATTGTTGAGTTAGTGGGAATATCTTCACTTGAAATATTATATGTGTATGATATTATCGCTACTATCTTCCAACTATCTATAATACATGGCTTACTACATATTGTATACTATCTTTATCATCTCCTCCCTAGTCCACCTTTCCTATTTCTTCCTTTCCAGGTTTTATGACTACCTCAACTATTGTATCTTTTGATATCTGTAGTATCTTTTTTATATTTAAAAATCTGAGAAGGTAACATTTCATTGTAATTTATTGTGTGGCCATATTTTGATTTGTTTATACTCCTTTTTTTAATGTATTGTTTATAAACTGACATGTACTTCTCAATAAACATATACCAAAAAAAAATACAGCGCACAGAGTAAACATTGGCAAAGCAAAAGGGTCTTGACAATGAAACCTATTAGTTTTGCTACTGCTTTTTCTTTTATCTAAGATGGCCAAGTTGAATGTGCACACGTCCCCACTGTAGCATCTTCCCCAGCCTGGGTACCAGCCAATGACTATGCCACACACAGAGCTTAGTATTACAAGTCTTTATTCTTCTTTGTGTAACCGCAAACCCAACATTCTAAATCAGCCTGCATCAACTGCATACCACGCTAATTCTACAACATCCATCAGCAGCCAAACGGGTTCCATCATTGGTAACTCACAAGACACTACACACGGTGGCCCTCTTTAAACAAGATTCGTACAAATAAAGTAAATTGCATTCAAAGATGGGTGCCAAGGATGCATGAACATCCACAGTTGCCATCTTTAAAAGGAAATTAATTTTTATTTTGCATACGCAATTTAAACATGGTCACTGTGCGTGCATCAACAGCGGACATCTTTAACTATAGTTTGGTTTACTTTGTAAAAATCCCATTCAAAACGTCCACTAAGGATGAGTGCACATACACAATGGCCATCTTTAAAGCCTTTTAAATATGCCCTTTGCTTATGTCATCTTGTTCAGAGCCCAATACACATATTTGCTTGATAATTGAGAAATGTATTAGTAAGTAACATAATTTGTTGTTTCCAGGTCTGTTTTTTAATAGATCATTACTGAGTTGGACGATCAATGTCTTGTGTCTATTTAAAATAATATTACTTTTTTCTTATATTTATTTGTTTTTTTAATTATGCAAAGGGTCGACAGCTACTTGCATACTACTACCCGGCCACTCTTTGCTAGTAGAAGTAACTCTCACCTCACGTAGACACGGGTGTGAGCAGCTATCTCTGAATAGGTTTCATAGTCTTCATTATTCAAAAAGTCTGCTGGAATTGATTTTGCTACTGTCACACGACATCTGAATGTTGTTTTGCGATGTAAAGAAGCAGTTAGAGTGTGTAGCTAGTTGGGACCTGCAGGGGCAGAATAGATTAGAGTCCTCCGGTTGTGACAGGAGCCCTTTAGTCATTGCATGCCTGCACAGTTGGCAATGGTTGCTTTATTGTATTGATTGGGACAGCGCTGGGTGATTACAAGACCCATACCACATATGTCTTATGTGAGTGTATATAATTAAGCTATAGTTGGCTGCTGACCGCTGAGCAATATCGTATTAGTATTAGTGTGGGCCAGAAGGGTCCTAAATGAAGTGGCATTAACTGTTGTCTGAAATATATATGTTTCTGGATGTTTCAAATCCTGAATGGTAGTGAAGTACAGAGCTTGAAGGCTTCTACTGAGAGAACAGTGTCACCTTTGGATTTATTATGAGATGGTGTGATGATGTGTGGTGCAAGCCTGGAGTGTAGTGTCCTGTTTTGTTGGCATTGCTTGAATTTAGTTTGGAAGGTATAGTCGTCCTTTTCCTTGGAGGCTCTGTGGACTATGCAAAATGCCTTGAATATTGCCCTCCTAGCTACCGGTTGCCAGATTGCAGGACTAGAGGCACGCGTTCTCTTGGATGTAGGCGGACAAGGAGTCTTTGTCTAGCATTTTGAGTTAGTTGTATTTTGTGTATGATGAATCTGGGTGTGCTAATGTACAGGCAGTTGGGATAGTCCAGCTTGGAGATTACTAAAGTCAATACACGTCTATCTTGGAATGATTATTTATATTTTATGACGAAACATTTTAAAATAGTCCCCTGTGCATGCATGTGAAAGCAATGGCAGTCATCTTGGAATTCCACAGTGACCGCCTGAACCTCTGCATGGACAAACCAGGCTCCACCTTTCAATGGTTCTTGTTAAAGATGATCATAAATGTACACTTCCAAGCTCGGCAAGATGTTGCTTTCTTGAACGGTAAACTAGTAATGAAGCAGAGCGCAGAACAAAGCACTGGCAAAGCCAAAATCTCTGCCGCCACTGGAGACCTATTGCTTTGCCAGTTATTATTTGCAAAGTCCAGGAAGCTAGGATTGTTAGCAGTAGAATACGGCGTTTTTCGGGTTTTGGAGCTCACTGGAGTGATAATTCACTTTCCAAAACGTAATAAAGCGCTGTAACACCGATTGTTTGCGCATGAAAGTACAAAGTACCGAACCATATCTTTACCAGAGGCTGGGAAGGAATTCGGGGAATACAATGAGTTTCAATTCGCTCTAGAAGAAAACTTCAATCCCTGAAAAACATAGCATTTGAGAAAGTTGATTTTCCTCGGTAATACAATTATGAAATGAGTAAGCGGATAATTATACAGCAGTGCTAAAAGTTTTAGCTGCAACATGTAATTTGGGGGATTTTACACACGTTAAGCTGAGGGATCGGTAACCAAGATCAAGAGCTACTTAAGACTCGGTGTTGTTGTTTTCCAAGGACTCACCTTTAAACCAGCCAATTAACCTCCTGAGGCGTGTAGTGCAGGAATGCGTGACAGGCTTAACCACAAAGAAGAGTTCTATGCTGTGTGAAAGCGAGCAAAGTGTGGAAAATGTTTGAACTACATTTAGCATTTTCAGAAAAAAACAAGCTCTCGTATTGGTGGGGTGGGGTGAGAGGGCGAACACAAGGCGGGCATTGTGTTGCATACAGATCTACATCAGTTTTTATGTAATGCATTACAGATGAAGAGTTGCTCCCATTTTTATTGGAAAAAGGAACAAATGATGGACAGAATGCTGAACAATGCAAAGATTTACCCCCACCCCCAGTCACAAATATCTGGGTTTAAACCATCGTTCTTTTGCTCACCACACCATCCGAGTTTGGACCCAGCCATATGCAAATCAGGCTTGACCCTGTTCATCATGGGAACAGGACAGCCTGACTTGCCAAGCCAGATACCCCCTGGACCAGGAACAAGCATCCTGGGACCGGTTTCAGGCATCACCCCTCATCAGCCAGGCTAGCTTGAATACAGTGGCTCAGTGAGCATGGGACCTATGTCTTGGCACATCCTTCCCACTTAGGGCGACAAAAGCAAAAGGTACACATGATGGACGGAATGCTGAAAAATGCAAGCATTCACCCCCAGTCACACAGATCTGGGTTTAATCCATCGTTCTTTTTTTTTTTTTAACCCATTTAAACCATCAGTTTATTGATTTTGTATTTTATGCACAGTTGCACACATTGTACACGATATAAAATTAGCATATGTGAGATTTTGCTGGTGATAATGACAATCACATGTTGCCCGCATATTTACAATTAGTATGTCTACACAACTGTATAACTAGTCATGACATGCTATGTTGTGCCAGGGCTATCTAGTTCTTTATCCAATTTTTCACACGAACTTCGTCGCAGCTGCAACAGATTAAAACATATGTAACAAAAACGTCTGAGCATGGTAAGACAGCTCCACATATCCACATTATGTACTGTGTCCTCAATTATCTGTCCCCCTTCGAACTTACACAGACTTATAGCATAAATGCGGGCGGCATGCACAGTGCCATGAATAGCTTGCAAAACATTCAGACACTACTTGTTTTGTCCATAGTTTATATGGGAGATAGGGGGTTGTACTTGTGTAGATAAGGGTGGGGCATGCTTTGCGACTTACTGGGTGCAATTTGCAATTATGGGCACGCGCATGCAGGTACAATTACTGCTGTTGGGTCATTCCCACCAGTGTCCCTCCGCTTCATTCTTCCAGTGTGGGAGCTCCATGAGGGAGCCTTAAGTGTACAGGCAGGGCGGGTTTGGGTGAACCACCCAGGTCTACCACTGCCCAGAAGTGCTTTCTAACTGTGGGTGCCCCCCAGGTGCGAGGTCGCCATTTGGGACAGCAGCTGCCCCCTCTGTGTCCTTCTCCATGGGCCCGCACTGCGCACCCCTGTAGCATCATTTCCCATTGTGATGCTATTGGGACCTTGCAGAGCCCACAAATATTTTCGATTCGGAGCACTGAAGCTTCTGCTCTAACCCATCCCAGTAGAGTCTGACCCCATGCTGTTACCGATGGTGGGTCCAGTCTTATCCACCTCTTAGTTATCAAGCGCTTTGCGGCTAATATGCCCAGATCCAAGAAATGAGATGTTGCCCTCAACTTTTTACCTCTAGTAAAGAGGTGCAATATGCACTCCTCCCAAGTGCAATCCAGATGGGGCTCTGTCATCGCCATCAGGATGTTGCAAAAGAAATGCCAGTAAGTGTGTAAGGAACTGCAGGACCACAACATGTGCAGTAAGTTGGCTCCAATATGGTTATGTCTGGGGTAGGCAATGAAAACTTCAGAGGGTCCCTGTACTCAACAATAGCGGGGTGAGATAGCAGGGAATACACAATTCAAAATACAGAAAAAGAACCCCTATTAGAAGGATAACATCTCAAAAACCACAGAAAAGAATCAGTATTTTATGACATTTTTTTCATTTTTTATTATAAAAATATAAAGTTATTAATCAATTTTTCTATTTTCAAATAAATCATTCCATTTTTTGTTCAAAAATATTCGCGTATAGCCAGTTTTTCATCAGGCTACGATCAACGAAGCAATACAAATTACAAAAAGCAAAATAACATATTAACAGTAACAATCAGTGCGATGTATAGAGCAAAATACCATACAAATGTATAGACAATACAGTGTAGAAACATGAAAAACAAACAAGCAAATGCGCCAATCAACAAGTATGCCGACGCGTGTTTCGGAGCCTTCCTTCCTCAGGGCGTTGATGGCATTTCAAAAAGGCGACAATAAATTCAATGTATTGCAACAGATGAATAAATAGATCAGTGGTGGCTAAAAATAATAAACTTTTATGCCTCGTGAGTCTTATCTGTGGAGGAAGAGATACCTATGTTATCCAATTATAAAATAAAATATAAAATCATACCAAAATACTTCAAGGATGCCAAAACACAAAGGAGAGTTAGAGAACAGAACGGATAGAGAGATGAAGGAGAATGGAAAGATTTCTTTTTATAAACAAGGAATTAAAGGCGAAAAACTGGAGAAAGTATTTTACAGTCTTAGACCATAAGTGAGAAGCAAACGAGAATGTAGAAACACCTGAATGTGTAACCCCAAAAGAAAGTGAATAATGTAAACACAATACACACTTGTTAACATCGAAAAAAGTCTCACGATCAAAATGACCAGGGAGTGGGGTAGGCGAAGAATATCCCAAGATCACAGTACACTCGAGTACAAAATGATAAGAGCCGTCTAGCTATGATTATAGTCCAAGGTCAGTCTTTATTCAAGGTGATCTATAGAAGGGAACGCGACAATACTCCTTAATGTGACAAAGGGAATTGATGACCAGAAGATAGAGCGAAAGGTGAATTATTTACGCAAGCAGTGATTACATTAAGACTAGAGTTATCCACAGACTAGCATCGCACAAAGCAAAGCAGTTTTAGGATATATAGCCCTAGAGTACTAGGTAGGTCTATATAGTCTCTATTATTTATAGCATGTATATCGCTATGTGCACATGGTTAAAGCCCAACCTATTACTGCAACGGGAACTCAAAAAAGAGTTCTTATATATATTAGATAGAGTGGGGGGCGAAGCTAGTGCTGTGAAAAGACATAAGAGAACAAGCACTAATAGGTAGAAACTACGCCATCTATGAGATAAAAGAATTCACCAGCTACAGAGCAGCAAGGATACTCAAGCAAACTTACTTGGCAACATAAGATTCAATCGTATATAATGGGTTCTAAAGCAATGGCCTCTCGGTATCCCCACCGTCGGATCTGACGAGTCCCAAGTAAAAGTACTGTTTATATACTCAAGGTAGAGATCCAATGGGAGGGGGAAGAAAACAATAGGTCTCACCTGATAATAATTACAGGACTCCGGGCTTCCGGGATTGTTGACTTTCCTGCCTCGAAAAGCGAGCGAATGGCAGCCGCCATCTTGGAACGGGAAATCGGGCCAAGAGCCGCAAAACTGAAGAGGGAATAGATGAACCAGAGTCTCGAGGGACATTATCGGGATAAAAATAGTAATCCGGAACGGGCACCATGTTGTAGTCGGAAAAGGGTGATACCACGGTGCCGGCAAAAGATGAATAAAGCCTAAACATTAACCCACTAATAAGGCAGTCAAGAGCTAATGTATATATGACCAAAAATAAATCGTCATAAGGTAATCCTCTATAAGTGTGGCTTAATCTGCAAGAGGGAAAATATATATATATTTTTTTATTTTAAAAACAGATGCTGCGTATCCTAAAAGATAACAAGACACGATCAAAGTAGGAATAAGAAGCCTACAGAAGGTATAAGAATAGGAGCTGAGTATGTATTGTACCGGATACCACTAAAGATCTAGATCTCAATAAATCGCATTTTCCCAGGGGAGGCATTCATTAAGTCCATTATCAAACGTCTGAAGAGTAAATATCCAGAAGACTTCTCTTTTTTTTCTGTATGCTTCAGTGTTATGATCCTTGGGTATTTTTACGCGTTCCAAAATTTGCCATTCTAAATCTTTAATCAGATGCTGTTTCTCAAGCCAGTGCATGACAAGGGGAGCTCCTGAACGTTTGGTGTTAATGGAGGATTTGTGCTCGCAAAAACGAACACGCATCTCTCTGCTAGTCTCCCCCACGTAGCCTTTGCCACAAGGGCACAGGATTAGATAAATAACGTTGGTCGTCCTGCAGTTAGACATTTCGGTGAAAGAAAAGGTCTTTTTGCCCCATTTAAGGATCGGAGTAGTTTTGACAAATACACATGCCTGGCATCCACCGCACTTATGTGTGCCAAAGACAGGTAAAGAACCCTTAATGGAACGCTGGACCATAGGGTTTTCACTGGGCATCATGGATTTGACCAAGATGTTTCTCAAATTTCTATTTCTTCGAAAGGCAAAAATAGGTTTGGGAAGGTCTTTCTGTTGGTTGCCAGAATTAAGAATATGCCATGAAGAATTGATCGCTTGGCGAAGTTTCTTGTTAAAAGTCGAGTGCTTGGTGACACAAACCAAGTTCTCTTGTGAATTTTTACTTTTGGGAGTCAAAAGGGTGTCACGATTATAATATTTTGCCCTTTTGTAGGAATCCTTAATTATCCTGTAAGGATACCCTCTATTCCGCAATTTTCTTTTGAGGGTCTCCGCGTGATCTTCAAAGGATCGCATACAGGTACAGTTCCTGCGGAGACGCAGGAACTGGCTAAAGGGGATGCTGTCTTTTTGGCTGCGCGGGTGGAAACTATGGTATTGGAGAAGAGTATTACGGGCCGTTGGTTTAGTGTATAAAGATACTTCAATATGATCTTCAATGGCCTCTATCCAAATATCCAAAAACTCAATTTTTTCCTTGCTCGTTTTGGAAGTAAACTTCAAGTGCGGGTCACAAAGATTGATCCAAAGGATAAATTCAGAGAGTTGCTCCTCCAGCCCTCTCCAGATAAAGAAGATGTCATCAATAAATCTACAATAATGAGTAATATTCTCCGAGAATGGTGCCACTTCATTATATATAAACCTTTTCTCAAAAACCCCCATATACAGATTGGCCACATTAGGAGCACAGGCAGCTCCCATGCTAATGCCCAATGTCTGTTTGTATACAGTTTGGTCGAATTCGAAATAATTTTCATTGAGAACAATAGCCAAGCACTCAAGAATGAAGAGATTGTCCAGATCATTCGTACTCTCAGTTAGGACACTCCTAACAGCTTCCAGAGCCCCAGTAAGAGGTATATTAGAATAGAGAGCCTCGATGTCCATAGAGACCAAGATATCCGTAAGGGGATTAAATTCGATGCCCTCTATTTTAGAGATATGTCTGGGGTAGGCCCCGTCTGTTTGCCGATATATTCTGTTAATACTCCCCGGGGCAAGGTAGGCACTTTGAATAATGTAGTATTGTATAAGTCGAAAGCGTGAGTTACACGGAATGTGTGCGGGTCTAAGCAATGCCTCCAACCATTTATTATCTGTGAATGGCCTCCCTCTGTCTGCTTCACAGCGCTGCCTGACAGGGATCATTGATGCTGCCGTGTGGATCCGGAGTTGGTCTGCGAGCCATCTGATTTGATGTCTACCTCTACCCATGACATGAAGGTACTGCATCATGAAATGGATAGGCTGTTCCGTGTTCAGTTCTCGCCAACTATCACTGTATGTTGCCAATATTGTGTAGTATTGAAAAAATTGACCAGGAGGCAACCTGTATGCCTCCGTTAATTCCGCAAATGTGGTGAGTGATACATCTTGGTAGTAATCGCCTAGTGTCTGCACACCCGCAGTTAGCCAAGCTGTCAGCTCTTCCGCAGTTACTGAGCCTGTCCCTTGAGGCATACCCAGCAGCGGGATGTCTGGCGCGTATGGGATCACCACCTGCATCAAGTAAAGGCTTTTGCGGTATACCCAGTGAGCTACCTGGAGCATCAGTTGCTCTGGCTGGCGAACCCTAGCTCACGGGTGGAAAATGCAGAGTATGCCTCTGACCAAGCGGGGTCCATCCCTGTTGTCTCAGATAGTTGCAGACTCGCCAGCCACTTTGCCACCCACTGCTGATGCCAGGTAGTATTGTTCCATGTTAGGAACAGCCAGTCCTCCCCCATTTGCCGGAAGGTGAGGCTTCCCAAACGCTACCCGATACCGGCCACCGTTCCATTTGAATTCCCGCAGCATCGAGTCTAGTTTCCAGAAACAAGACCGGGTTACATATACAGGCAGGTTCGCAAAGTAGTACAATAGTCTAGGGAGCACCACCATTTTTACCAATGCAATACGACCTGCTACCAACAGTGGCAGTGTGCGCCAGAAAGCCATCTGTGAACGTAACACAGTGATTGATCTGCAAGATTACCCTCCAATAGATCGGCCCGATTATTGTAAATACAAATGCCAAGACATCTGAACATGTCGGGCTACCAGGGACTCCATTGCAGGTTAGTTCAGGGTCCGGCTGTACTACACCAAAAAAATACAAGCATGACTTACTCCAGTTGACTCTCAGACCCGAGAGAATGGCAAATATCTCCAATGTGTTTATAAGTATGGACAGGAGCACGCGCACATCTTTAAGATATATCAATATGTCATCTGCATACACAGATACTGCATGCGTGCCATCTCCTAGGGAAATACCCCAGTCTTTGCCCTGCTCCCTCAACACTGCCACCAGGGCCTCTACCACCAAGGCAAATAGCAGGGGAGACAGTGGACATTCCTGCCTAGTACCTCGGCCAATCGGGATAGGCTCAGATATGTACGCGCTAGTTTTCACCCCCGCCGTGGGCCCCCCGATCAGCCATGAAAGACCACTCCAAGCCTCCAAAACTCTAGTGAGGGAGTGGAAGAATTGCATCTGTTCTACATTAGGAGCATATACCACCCCCAATACCAATAGTGGTGTTCCATTTAGGCTTGCTTTCATATAGCTGTGTCTCCCATCTGTGTCTATTTTAACCTCTCAGCTAGAAAAGAGGTCCCAGTACAAACCCAAATCAATGCACCTCTTGCATGTGGAAGAGTCTGTGGTAAAATTTGGCCTTGCCTGCGGCGACGCAGGTACCCTATTACCGCCCAAGATACATGAGTTTTCTGTAAGAGCGCTACCTGAGCCATTCTACGACTGAGGTAGTAATAGGCCAGGTTTCGCTGTGTAGAAGTATGCATACCCCTTACATTCCATGTTACTATTTTTGTGTCTGGCATGTACACTGCAACCGCGTGCTCTGTGAAGCTATCCACTTATCTGGGCCCCTAATGTAGCACAGCGCATGCCGCCATGTAACTGGAGAGGGGACAACAGTTTTGTGGCAATATTGCTCAGTATCTAGGCTTTCAACGAACCAACTAACTGTATGAAACGTGGTAAACCTTTTTAAAGCAGGTCTGCAACAGAGGAATTTGCCCCCGGTGACATCTGAATCCCCAGGGTTATATTATGTGGTCTGCGGTGTGTGGCGTCACATCTGGCAGGGTTAGTGTATCAGACTCTGAGGTCCACTCCACAACAGAGTCGTCGTCGCTGGCTGTTTTCTCCTTGTCGTCATCTGGGTCCGATGCCTGTTGCTCTGGGTAAAGTGCAGCTGCGTTCTGTATGGCATTCTGTTGTTCCGCGATAATCTGTTCAAGGTTGTAGACCGCCACCAGCTGTTCTGTCCTGCCAGCTCGGTTCCATCCGCCACAATTGCGTCTCCTAGAAGAACCAGCTGTTTTAATTGATTCCGCAGGATGCGGTGCCATCATTGCATGTCCTGTCCGCTCCAGCCATTCCCATGCATCTGCCTGAATGTCAAAGAATCTGGTGTTTCCTTTGTCAAGTTCACGGAGCTTGCGTTTGACTGCCAGAAAATAATGTCTTCCTCTGCACCGCTGCAGTGTAATCCAGGACCAGTATCACAGTGGTATTATTTATCTTGAGGTCTTGCCTGCGGTGTCCTTATTGCAGCACACCATCGCGATTCCTGTAGTTAAGCAATCGGAACAGGAATGGCCTGGGGGTGTGGCTAACCGCCTAAGATGGAGGACGTAGATTAAAAAGGCTCCGGTCCCCGGGAAGCATTATCCTGTTAAACCATCATGCATAGTGCCCTATCGCGCCTACTCACTGCACTAGTGCTGTTGGGCACCTGGGTGACAGTTCTGGCCATTTTTCTTGCCTGGGAAGTCAATGATGCTGATGAGATCGGCTGCAGCGGGACCTACTGGTGGTGAGGCCTAACTGTCAGGGAACAACACACTGACGCGCTCCCTGAATGCCCCAAAGGCATTGTGTGCCTGCGGCCTGAATCGGAAGCTGCAGCAGACTCCACCGGCTGTTGGTGCTAGCCCAGGCCAGAGAAGCAGGGCTGCAGAGCGTCATTGTGCTCGAGCCCCGGGACGGGCGTTTTGTGGCCTATTACGACCTTCACATGGCTGACCCTCGTTGACTGTGTCGGTCCCCACGGACGACTGCTGGTATGGAGAGTGGTGAATGCGGCGAAGCAAGAGTGGGCAACCCTGATCCTGGCGAAATTGGCCCCAGCAGACCACAGGGGGCGAATATAAGCTACCGGCCTGTAAGGTGAGCTCCTACGGAGCGTGGTGAAGAGGCCTCCCTTTGATGTGACATAGACGAGTGCGGCTGGTGCGGTGACTCGCCCAAACCCGGCCTGCTAGATCTGCCGTACCTGTGGGGGGAGACTCCCAGAGCTAACACTGGCAACTGCTGCTGGCTGGGGTAGCACTGTGGGCGAATTTCACCGGGAGGCTGCGGCCGCGAAGTCGCACCGCGCTGCGTCCTGCCACTGGACTATCTCCGACCAAGCGAACTGTGCACTCTGGAGAGCATGAACAGGGGGCTGCTTAAGCTTCTAAAACTACATAGCGTGGTGAAGAGGCCTCCCTTTGATGTGATGCGGACTAGTGCGGCTGGTTCTGCGACTTGCCCAAACCCGGCCTGCTAGATCTGCCGTACCTGCGAGGGGAGACTCCCAGAGTGAGCACTGCCGACTGCTGCAGTCTGGGGGAGCACTGTGGGCGAATTTCACCGGGAGGCTGCGGCCACACAGTCGCACCGCACTGCGTCCTGCCACTGGACTATCTTCAACCAAGTGCACCGTGCACTCTGGAGGGCATAAACGGGGGGCTGCTTAAGCTCCTAAAACGACATACAAATATTGGCGCACAGACACTGGGAGACACTCTGGGGAGACGCTACCCTACAGCTGCTGCTTAACAGTGGGGCAGAGTGATATGGACGGTATTCATCAGTTAAACACTAGGTGATATGGCTATATAAATTCAACAAACTCTAATGCCTTCCCTCTTCTGTTGTGCTGCATGACCTCTGCTGAGCCTGCATGGTTAGATTCCACAGGGTAGGAGAGTGCTGACAGTACACTGATCTGGGCTGCACTGAGTGCTGGAGCTACGCTGACTGGCCGATCTACTAATCCCCCCTCCCTCTTTCTGCAATCTGAACCGCTTGGGGGCACGACCGAAGCAGCAAGGGTGAAGTTTAGAACCAGAGGGAGACTTACACTCCCCAGAGGGCATCCTTGAGCCCCACCTGAATCCCGAGGGGAGAGCGGGTAGCCTGGCACCACTGTGTCCCTTCATCAGTTTGCTTACGACGTGACTCACGCTGGGCTGCACTGCACACTCCCAACTAACGAAAGCACCCTGGCGCTGTGTGACTCAGAGTGATATAGTTAAGCTCTCATTTTCACTGCTGATACGGATAATAAAACACCAAAGAACACTTCTGCCTATCCGAAATACACTTGTAGCATCTATTGTTGCTTCCCATCCCTGTGCCTAGTTAGAACTGGGAGGGTAAGCAACCGTAAGCAATGGGGAGAGTCAAAGGAAAACTCTGGACATTACAACCGCTACTAATCGCACTGAGGAGGACCCAGACAACCCAACGCCACGTTCCATCCATCCCACTAATGCAGAGGCACCTCCAGACAAACTGGATTTGATCATACAAGAGGTCAGAGACTCCCGGAAAGCAATCGAACAGCAAATTGGATCTTTTACTACCGGCTTCACGCTACTTAGGGTTGACCACACCAAGCTAGCTGACACGGTGAACACGCCTGGGAAATCCCTAAGTGAAATTGAACCCCAAGTTAAAGAACATGCGACGCATATACAGCAGCTACAGCAGCAGGTCAATGGCCTACAGGATAAGATCGAGGATGCGGAAGGCAGGAACCACCAAAACAACTTACGGGTAATTGGGCTGATGGAGCAGGGTTTTTACTTTAAAACCGAACACCTGTTTCACTTTCGCATGTTATAACTAAAAGTACTACTGATTAATTATTAAGTATTAAAAGTTTGTCAATTGTTGTCTAATCAACCTTATTAACAAGAGAATTACACGTGGGAATGCTATTGCATAGCTACGATAATAAGTAAACTAAGTTGGTGAGCAAACTGACAGAAATCGATGTTGCTTATGTGATGTTATTGTGTTTGCGCTTATAATTAATATGCATTAATGGCTTTTGATGTCGCAAATGGCTAAATAAATACACACATAAGGGTATTAGCAGGGGAATAACACTGTATAATCATTTCCGTGCAGTATTTCTGTTTTATGTTTATTTTTGCTTAAGTTGTCCAATGTGGCCTACCCGAAAATGGCTACCATCTGCAGCCTGCACTCGAGTAGATGGAAATTTACAAAAAAGCTTCGCTCTGCCTGTGACCTTGCACCTCCGATGAACTGAAAAGCCATAAACATGATGACAAGTCCAGGAACGCAGCCAAGTGCCCCTGGAAGATGGAGATGTTGCATATGAACTTGTAATGAACTCACAATTGAAACACATTTTCCTAGTAGAGACATCCGTAAATGTATCGAATTAGTCAGGGACGTTCAAATCTGCAATTCATTATTTGGGACAATCTAGGTGTGAGAAAATCTCGCACAATATCGAAAAAAGTACCAAGATGACATTATTTCCGCCATTCATCCGTTCTGAACAACGAATTGATACTTTATAGAATGTAAATTTAGTATAAATGATAGTAGGCTAGAGAGGTCTAGCGCCACTTCTCCCCGAGCTGATGATACGAGGTCCCCATGCTGACGGAGAGGACGGTGACTCTACATGACTGCAGGAAACTCTGTTTCTCCTACTGAGGACCGGTTCTGACTTAGGATCCGACATTTAGACAGAATAGGTAAATATGAGAGAAATGAATTTGCATTTAATTGGCTTTTCCTACAATTTTAGATAAATGAACAATCTGTTAGAATTTCTGTCTCGGGTGGTTATTTCTTGTCATGTTTATTGAATTTATTTGTGAAATTTATGAAATGTTCTCGTTAGATCTACAAGCAACTAGCTGGTCACATTGACCTCAAGGTACAGGCAGATTGGATAGAGTTCATGTGAAAGGTGTTTCCCCTTTACAGGGCACGGATAGAGTGATTTAGGGTGAATGTTGGTGTAATGGGCCCCACCAGCGTGTGATGTGAGTATGTCTGTGTGACTGTGAAATCATTCCGTCCGTGGAAGTGGAGGAGATTCGGAAGCTCTGATCTGCACCAGTTTCTTGGTAGCAGAATGATGGTTAGCTATTGTCTTGATCTGGCGAAATTGCGTGTATATAGGCTTGTTGATTATTGATTGATATTTGTACTAACACTATATGTTGAAGTCGTGTTGAGTTTTATGTATTGTGAACGGCTTCTGGGACGTAGGGAGTCGGTGACAGTTCCGTAGTAGAGCAGAGGGAGTGTTGCTCTCGGAAAAAGGCGGGATTGTTGACCCTGTATGCAGACAGGGGAAAACGTGTGACAATTGAAGTTGCACGTCGCATTGTTTGGGTTCGATGAGGTAGCATCGCCGTGTGTTGCCATTAGAAACGTATTTTCTGTGTGAGAGAAGTGTGTATGATAGCGAAGGTTATCTGTGAAACTCTGGTCTTAGGTCCCAGGGATCCGTAAGGTATTCCGTTAAAGCTTACCACTGGAGAAGTAATAGGTATTCTCGGAGCTTGTTAGAAGGACAGGGCAGAGGTAAGCGCTGCTTTGTTAACGTGTGATATAATTCTGTAGTAGGACAGACTGTTCGCTGTTCTCGGGAAAGACAGAATTCTGTGTGAATGTACTACATTTTCTGGTGTGAAAGTGCGTGAATGAGAAGGCATTCTGGTTAATTGTGAAACTCTTAGGAACATTCCGGAGGGAAACAGTTAATTAATGCTTGTTAGAAGGGTAAAGTAGAGGGATGTGCTACTTTATCAACGGAAGTAACGATTCTGTAGTAGGGCAGAGGTAAGCGCTGCTCTCGGGAAAGGCAGAATTCTCGTGGGAAAGGTCTTTTGCTGTTCTGTGGCTAGCGAAGCAGACAATGGAGATGTTTGTATGTTGTAACTAACAGACTCGTAGAAGTTGAAACAAAGTCTACCAAGTAGTCTTGTAAAGGAGGGGTAGACGAGAGACAGGAGCAGAAGCGACTGCAGAGACTGCTGACGTCAGGGAAACCGCGTTGTGATTGGACAGTGGGTTGGAACAGTGGAAGCACGGAGATTGGTGTGCTAGTGTACGCCGCGCTAGGATTGGGAGACATACAGGGTGACGTAGACGCTCCAGGATTGGTGCGTTGGTGTGAGTCGCGCTGGGATTCGCGGACTGAGGAAGTGACGTAGACGCTCCAGGATTGGTGCGTTGGTGTGAGTCGGGCTGCAATTGGACAAGAGATCGTACAGTTGTAGAAAGAGTAAAAAGCTAGTGGAAAATAAAAAAGATGTATTACCACGCTGAGGAAAAGAAGAAAAAATCCTTGCTTAGTAAAGTGAAGAATTGGTTTGACAAGGATGAAGACATAGTGACAAGGGAAGGACAGTTATTGCCCCCAATAAGAACCACAGCATCCTTCATGGTTGCGAAATATGGGTATCATACCTGTATTTGGTTAGATAACTGGGTGAAATATACAAAGGACGATGGAGTGTTAGCGTTCCCGGAACATGGTTCATTTAATCTGGCCATACTGAGGAACTTACGGGAACAGATGATGAATCTAGAGCCTCGGCCTAGGCCGATGCAGTTTGAGGCACTGACTGAATGGGAAGATGAAATGCATGAACGAGAAAAGCAGAGGAGTGGGGGTAGCTACAGATACATGTTCGGACGAAAGTATGATCGCGAAACCCATCATGACAGGATGAGAAGGTGGCGAGATGCCAGTATGACCGAGGGATTATACCCTGTAAGAACGGCAGAGGAATCAGGAGGGAGAAAGTGTACAGAGAAAGAACATAATGTAGAACCCAGGAGATATGGGGCAAATGAGTCTGATGATGATGTCTTAGAGGACATGCTCTATAAAAGACCACCTCCGTATAGACGAGAACCAGAGGTAGGGACAGCAGTGACTCCGATGAGGGACACCTTGCGGATTATTAAAACAGAGGGTACCACCCCTGGGTTGAAAAGCAGTTGTTCTCTGGCGGAAAGGGAAAGAGAGAGAGAGAGAGATAGAGAGAGAGAGAAGGATAGAGAGAGAGAAAGAGAGACAGAGAGAGAAAGAGAAAGAGAGAGAGATAGAGAGAGAGAAGAGAGAGAGAGAGAGAGAGAGAGAGAGAGAGAGAGAGAGAGAGAGAGAGAGAGAGAGAGAGAATGAACTTGAGGATGAAAAGACCAGAGAACTAGCAAGAACTACCTTTGAATTGACAGAGAAAATCAGAGAATTGACTAAAAATCTTGAGGCAGTTATAGTGCCTGTGACAATAGGTCCGGTTATGCCGATTTTTGACAAGCAGAGGACGGGTGAGAATGGATTGACGGTACCATATGTGGGCAATAGATTGATTGTTCCTCCAGAGCAGCCAGAAATGAGAGCAGGAGAAACCCAGTGGAGAACAGGAGAAAATTAGTGGAGACATACCATATGCGGAGGAGAATTGAGTGTGCAGACTAACTCAAGTTTGAATTCTGGATGTGTGGAAGGGAACAGAGGATCAATTTTAGAACCGCAAAGAGTGACAGAACCAGGGGGTGCAGAAAAATCTGTGATAACTGCTGAGGATTTGAATGATTGGCTGAAAACTTTACAGAAAAAGGAGAAAGAGTCATAGGGAATTGATGTAGCTAGGCTACGTATGGAAATGGAAGAGATGATAGTAGGAACAATACCTACTGAAATGCTGAAGGATTATCAGGAAGGGGAGATCCTCTTCCTATGTAAGAGTATCACATGGAGAGCAAATAACATACATGACAGGTTGAAAGGAATAGCCAGTGAATTGGGAATTGACATGGATAAGGTGAAAGCTTTACAGAAGCCTTACCGAGTGGATTTTTCAGACAAAGATATTGAGAATCTGAACAATGCAGGCCAAACAGGACAGATTAAGAAAATGATTGCCTTGCTGAAGAAATGGGGAGATGTAGAAAGATGGAGAGACAGATGGTACCGAAAGCGTGAGGATGGGGTAGATAGAACTTACTCAGCATTTCCCCTGAAAGAAAAAGAGAAGGCAGTGACAGCTTACCCCATGAGAGAGATTCCAGGGGGTGGGTATGTACATGTCCCATGGACCAGACAGGATATTTTATCATTTACGAATGATTTCCCTCGACTAAGGGAAAAGCCCGTTGAGTGGTACAGACAGGTCGACAGATTTGTAAAGCTGTCAAAAGTACTGTGGATTGACCTGAATAGTCTGTTTGATATAATTGTACCAGCAGACCTGTGGGCAGAATGTAAAATAGTTATAGACTGGCCCACTAAGGAATACCCGAGAGATCCAAAAACAGGAGCTCCAGACCCAGAGGTCATGAAGAAGTACGAGCAGGTTATGGCCTTCCTGAAAAATAAAGTACCCCCCAAGGAGACAGACTGGGTTAAAATAGATCGAACACATCAAGAATTGAAAGAATCAGTCCATGCTTACTATGACAGACTGATACTAGCTTTTAAGCAATTCAGTAGAGATGAACACCTGGGTGACAAGGATCGGAGTCATTTTGTGTATAGATTTGTGTATGGTTTGCGGCCTGAAATCAGTGAAATGATACGGCAGCACACCGTAGACTGGCAGAGTAAGAAGATTGATGAGATTCTGAGACATGCAAAATACTTCAGTGATGAGATTGAGGCAAACCAGAGGAAGTTAAAAGAAAAGGCAATGTGGGCACAGGTGAAAGTCGCAGAAAGACAGGAAGCTCAATTGATTGAACAAGCAAATAACCCAGGAAATAAACCCAAGTTTGCTCCAGGAAAAGGGAAAGGAACATAGAGAAGGCTAAAAAGAAGTTCCCGTGTCACAACTGTGGAAAATTAGGGCACTGGAAATACGAGTGTAAGAATCCACCGTCTACTAATGACGATAATCCATCCTTGAATTCGCAGGTGCAGAGTGAGGGGTGTGGTCAGCATCGGCAACAGCAGATGGCTGATAAGCAGCAGAATCAGGTGCCAAAACCACCCTTGCCCCAGAGAAGAGGATCACAGAAGTACAGCCAAGAGTCGGGATTCTACGATGAAGAGCAGGTAATCAAACCAAAACGCGCAAGTGCAGTTTCTCAGTACTGGCTGAAGAATGAGGGAAGTGACTCCGAGGGAGACTTCTGACATTGCTGAAGAGAGGAAGAAGAGTGTGTACTTGGCGCAACTCTAGAAATAGACCAGGCAGGGCCTTTTGTAGATGGAAAAATTAATGGCGAAAGTGTCACTTTTCTAGTTGACACAGGGGCCACGAGATCAACTGTCAGGTCAGCAGATATAAAGAATCTTCCTCTCTCGGACGAAGCAATCCAAGTGGTTGGTGTGTCCAACACACAGATTAAAACTCTACTTACTGAACCAGTAAGGGTTAGAATAGGGAAATTTTCAGACATGCACCGATTCGTGGTGTGTGACACGAGTCCTGTGAACTGGTTAGGCAGGGATCTGCTGTGCAAGATGAATTGCACTATTTTCTGTACTCCAGATGGAATAACCTTTGAGACACCTGATGAGGATGTTCTATACAGAATGGCCATGGATAACAAAGAATGTGAGGCTTTGGGAACATATGCAATATTTAATCCAGATGCATTACCCTCAGAATTGAAACAGACAGTAAAAGCAGCAGTTTGGGATTTTACTGGAGAAGATGTGGGTCTGATGAGAAATGTAGGTCCAGTAAAGATTACTGTAAAAGAGGGAGTGATTTACCCAAACGTACTGCAATACAGATTGACACCTGAAATAATTGAAGGAATAACAACCTTAATTGAAAAAATGATCCAGCAAGGGGTGTTAAGAGAAATATTGAGCAGCCCATGTAATTCACCAATAATGGGACTGAAGAAACCTAATGGAAAGTTCAGGATAGTACTGGATTTGAGAAAGATTAACAAGATTGTTGTGCCATGTTGTCCTATTGTGCCAAATCCATCAGTGATTTTGTATCAGATTCCCCATGATGCAGAATGGTATACGGTAATTGATTTGTGTCATGCTTTCTTTTCAATCCCATTGCATCATGACAGCCAGCCAATATTTCTTTTAGATTTGGAGAACGGATTTTGGCATGGTGCCGAATTCCACAGCGGTATACAGAGAGCCCTTCAATATTTAATCAATTGCTAAAGAAATCTCTGGAAAGTCTGACAATGCCTGAAAATTCAGTCTTGGTCCAATATATTGATGACCTACTTGTGGCATCAAAAACACGTGAAGCTTGTGAAGTAGATACCATTGCATTACTGAATCACTTGGCAGATGGAGGATTAATAGTATCTCCAGCCAAATTGCAGTTCTGTAAGAAAGAAGTACAGTATCTGGGACACAATATTGAGAAAGGCCTGAGAAAAGTGACTATTGACAGAATCAAAATCATTAGGGGAATGGGAGCCCCAATGACACAAAGAGAGGTGAGAATGTTCCTGGGAATGGTGGGTTGCTGTCGTCAGTGGATAAGTAATTTTTCCCTGATTGCCAAACCATTGATCAAATTGACCAAAAGTGAGGTGAAAGACCCATTAGAACTAAACCCAGAAGAAATGGCTGCATTCAGAGAGTTAAAAGACAGACTATGTGAAGCTCCTGCCCTAGGAATGCCTGATTATGAAAAGGAATTTGAGCTGTACTGTAGTGAGAGAAATGGATGTGCACTTTCAGTGTTAATCCAGAAACATGGACGTCTGAGGAGGCCAATTGCCTATTTCTCAGCAACTCTTGACCCAGTAGCTGTGGGTTTGCCAGGTTGCCTGAAAGCAGTAGCTGCTACCTGCAAAATTCTGGAACAAAGTGAAGGAATAATAATGGGATATCCTGTAAGGGTATTCGTACCTCATGATGTGGCTATCCTTTTAACAAGGAGCCGGACACAGTTCATGTCTCATAGTCGGCTGACTAAATATGAGAAAGTCATTCTTGGTGCAACCAATGTAAGCCTGGAGAGATGTGTGAATGTGAATCCAGCGACACTGTTGCCTGATGCTGAATGTGTGGGGGAGAGAAATGATGTTGATCATGATTGCCTGGATGTACTTGATTACTGTACAAAGCCAAGACCAGACATAAGAGATCTACCACTGCCTGAAAGTGATCATGTGTTGTTTGTGGATGGATCTTGTCTGAGGAAAGAGGAAGGAGTGTTGAGTGCTGCATATGCTGTGTGCAAAGTCTCAGAAGTTGTGGAAGCATCACCCTTGAAAGGAGTTAAATCTACTCAGGTGGCAGAATCGGTGGTGCTGACAAAAGCATGCAAGATCGGGAGAAGTGTGAGAGTGACTGTGATGACTGACAGCCAGTATGGTTTCGGAGTTGTCCATGATTGTGGCCAGCTATGGCTACAAAGAGGTTTCCTGACCTCAAGTGGAACTCCCATAAAGAATGCTGAAGTGGTTGGAAAACTGCTAGAGGCGATACAGCTGCCTAAAGAACTAGCAGTTGTAAAATGTGCTGCACATGGTCATAGTGATGATTTTGTAACAGTGGGTAACAAGTTCGCCAATGACATAGCACAATACTGTGCAAGAAACAATCACTCAATTAACAGGAGTAAAGAACGGGAAATGTCTTCTTGTTCCTTAATGTTCACTAATGAGGTGGGAACATGGGAGGAAGTAAAACAGTTGCAGGATGAGGCAGGAGACGAGGAAATGAAAGATTGGGTGAAAGCAGGTTGTGCACCTAGAGAAAAAGATCATGTGTGGGTCTATAGGGATGGAAGACCAGTCATGCCAAATAGCATGCTGTCAACAATGGCGAGGATGTATCATGGCCAAGGACACTTGGGGAGGATGCTATGATAAGAGCCCTGTAAGCAGACCTGGTACAGTCCAAAGTTCAGACTGATAGCAGAAAGTCTCTGCCAGAGATGTCTGATAAGTCAGCAATCCAATCCTGGAAAGAAGACAGTGGTGAGCCTAGGAACAATAGGCAGGGAGGGAGGACCCTTCACAAGAATGCAGATAGACTTCATTGAAATGCCCCCAGTCAACAGATTGAGGTATGTCCTGGTGGTGGTCTGTTTGTTCTCTAGGTGGGTGGAAGCCTATCCAACAAGAAGAAATGATGGGATAACAGTGGCCAAATTACTGTTAAGAGAGTTCATCCCAAGGTACGGGTTCCCAGTAACCATTGAATCAGACAGAGGAGGACATTTTCATAATGAAATCATGAGTCTAATTTGTGAAGCATTGAGTGTACAGCAGAAGTTGCATTGTGCTTACCGACCAGAGGCTTCTGGTGTAGTTGAGCAAATGAATGGTACCATCAAAAACAGAATTGGCAAAATGTGCTTAGCCACAGGAATGAAATGGCCTGATGTCTTGCCTCTAGTCCTGATGACCATTAGGTCTACTCCAGACAGAACAACAGGTTTGAGTCCACATGAAATTATCATGGGACGTGCTATGAGGCATGCATATGTACCAGTGAACAAGTTGATGACTATAACTGATGACATGATTTTGGATTACTGCAAAGGCCTGGCTGACACAGTTCATTCTGTGTTTCACCAGGTTGGAGAAGACACCACCACACTTGAAAAGAAACCAGCCCATGATCTGAGCCCAGGGGACTGGGTAAGGATAAAAGTCCACAGAAGAAGGAATTGCCTGGTTCCAAGGTGGGGAAGGCCAAGGCAAGTCATCTTGACCACAACGACTGCTGTGAAGTGTGCTGGTGTGAAAAATTGGATACATGCAAGCCACACACTGAGAGTTCCAAATCCAAGAGATGGTACTGGAAAAGAATACTTTGAAGAATCAGATTCCAGTGATGATGCAAACAGTGAGACAGTGAGAAGGAAAAAGAATCCTGAGAGTGGGGAAAGTGAGTCCCGGGAAATTTTCATCCCACCAGAAGAGGTTCTGAAGAGAACAGTACAAACTGCAGAAACAAGTTCAGACTCAGAAGAATTACCTGAGGTTCCAATTGACAGTGGCCAACACAAAAAGAAAGACAGAAATGAAAAGAACATTCCAACAGAAGAAACACCTGAATCACAAGAGGAAATTGGACAAGCTCCACCTGAGAGAAATATAGAAAACGAAGGGACAGACAAAGACAGAGAGGGACAGATTGCGGAAAAACCCAGAGGAGGTGTAGGGAACAACAACAATAAGCTAGGTGAAGGGACAAGTAGACAGCAAGAAGATTGCGTGTCGGAGACCCGAGCAGGGACAGAAGTAGGGAAATCCCAATTGGTGGAAAAAGAGACTGTTGGAGAAAAGGAAGTTGTTGGAGAAAAGAAAGCTGTTGATGAACAAGAGGCAACTGAGACAGAGTCTGAGGAAAGTGACAATGAGATACATGGAGGACGAGTTTTGAGAAAGAGAACTTGGCTTGGAGAAAGAAACAATAAAGAAGGAAAACAAAAGAGAAATGCTAAAGGAGATCTTTGGCCAAATAAGATAAAGAGACTAAGGTACAGACTGACACGAGTTAACTCTTCGAAAGCTGAACAAGTGAACGAAGTGTCAAGTCAAAACCCAACCAAAGAAGAAGAAACAAAGATACCTGAGAGAACTAAAAGAATAAGGAAACCAAACCAGAGGTACAAGTCACCGGAATGGACGTATGTGGCACTGCCTGAACAAGGAGAAGAGGCGGACAGCCAAGGAAGTCCAGAGGAGGCTTTACTGAAGGAGGTTGCTGAAGAAGAAGCTGTGGGAATCCTGAGAGTTATCTTGTCCGATATTGGAGAAGAGACGGATGTTCAGGACCTGATACAGTTTGATGATGATGAAGAAACAGTGAAAAGTGATGAAAATCCAAATTGAGTAAATCCAAGGATAATCACTTGGAGAAGAGAAGAAAAAGAAATACTAAAAATTAGTAGATTGTAATAATCTGTTGGGTATTTGCTGCCCTTAAAAGTTCGGTAGAGGAGTAGAAGAGGCTAAGTCAAAAGACACGGTCAAATTAACAAAATGGCTAACACTGAGAATAAAAGTAGATGTACCTTTCTGAAAAGATGGTGCAAAATGTGCTGCTGCTGTACAGGTCTATTAATGCTGCTTTGGAGCGTGCTTGCTCTACTGATTTCATTTAGAGTCACTATAGACATTTTAGAAGGTCATACTGAGAACAAAACTAATATAGGGAAAAGTTCACAGAAAATAGTACCGACTAGAACTAGCAATATACATATACATAAGGATAGGTCAATTAACGATTTTTCTAGCAATGTTTTTTCTAAATTGTTGTATGAGTACGTAAAGACAATGGAAGTAAGGGATTGCTACGTCTGCATGCAATTACCTGCCTCAGTTTCGGAAGGAGTGACTTATCATCATCTTCCGGCTACGTATGGAATTTCCTGTAGTGTGTTGATTAGTATATTTTATCAGTTAGGGAAATTAGATTACAATATGTCTAATATAGATAATATTCTTGGGCAGTTGCCTATGAATAAAGCACTGAATACTGCAAAGGATGCTAACACTTTAGGTGAGATTTTTCTAGAAACCAAAGAATTAACCTTAGAATATGTTTTTAGAAATAATTTAACTTGTAGTTTGAAGGGAGAAGAGAAGAATTTTTTAGACATGGTTGAAAGAAGAAGATTGAACATGCACAAGAAAGCAGAAGGGCATAAAATGAGTGACACAATGTGGGATATTGAGAAAGAAAAGGAATTGAAAAATGGAGCCAGTCCAACTATGGCTATAGATGCCCCACAGAAAGGAAAACTGTGCATTACCAGGAAGAGATCCCAATATGATTATTATTTCATAGGGACTAGTGAGTGCCATGATACATACTTTATTGCAACCGGATGGGGATTTAGAGGAGGAGAAGATCCAGTTTTTCCAAGAGTGTATAACAAGGCTTATTACCGTTTGCCTGACCATTGGTTTGGTACATGTTATGTTGGCCTGGTCTTTCCAAAGATTTTCCATATGGATAGAGTAGATGATGCTGATCATTCTAATACATTAACACGCTATAGAAGAGAAACATGGACAGAAATTGTAGGAGATATTTTTGGAGCTTTAATTCCAGCAGTGGGAATTTCTTTAAATGCATTTGGCATTCGGAAGCTGTCAACAGTGGTGGATCGCTTGTCAACAAGCACCGCTGGAGGCTTTCTTTTGGTTAATACAGAAATGGTTGCTTTGCGTGCTATGGCAATGCAAAATCAACTTGCCCTTGACATTCTTTTGGCAAAAGAGGGTGGAGTCTGTGGAATGCTGAAAGTTCAACATTGTTGCACTTACATTCCTGACGAAAGTAAAGATCTAAAAGTCTATATCAAAAATATTACTGATTTGCATGAAGAATTAGTACCACTGGAAGCTGAAAGTATCTGGACTAAAATGGCTAATAAGATGATTGCTATCAAAAATTTTGTAGCTAAAATAGGTAGTACCATTTTTGGTAAAATATTATTTCCATTAACCTGTGTAATAGTTGCATTATTGATCCTTAGATTAGGATGTTTGTGTTGTAGATATAGAAGAAATAAAAAGAAAATCACAAAAGAAAATGTTAAAAGGAGACAAAAGAAACCAGAAAGAGATCCACAAGAAATAGAATTAGAAGAGCTAAGAGAAAGCATGTATATAGAAACTAAAAAGGAATATGAGATGGAAACAAGGATTTAGAAAAATGAACAAGAAGATATTTTGAATTCTTCCAAAAGGGGAAACTAAATAGATTTTTTTGGGGGGTTTTGATTTTTGTGGTGATTATATATCACCAAAGGGGGGATTGATGGAGCAGGGTTTTTACTTTAAAACCGAATACCTGTTTCACTTTCGCATGTTATAACTAAAAGTACTACTGATTAATTATTAAGTATTAAAAGTTTGTCAATTGTTGTCTAATCAACCTTATTAACAAGAGAATTACACGTGGGAATGCTATTGCATGGCTACGATAATAAGTAAACTAAGTTGGTAAGCAAACTGACAGAAATCGATGTTGCTTATGTGATGTTATTGTGTTTGCGCTTATAATTAATATGCATTAATGGCTTTTGATGTCGCAAATGGCTAGATAAATACACACATAAGGGTATTAGCAGGGGAATAACACTGTATAATCATTTCCGTGCAGTAATTCTGTTTTATGTTTATTTTTGTTTAAGTTGTCCAATGTGGCCTACCCGAAAATGGCTACCATCTGCAGCCTGCACTCGAGTAGATGGAAATTTACAAAAAGGCTTCGCTCTGCCTGTGACCTTGCACCTCCGATGAACTGAAAAGCCATAAACATGATGACAAGTCCAGGAACGCAGCCAAGTGCCCCTGGAAAATGGAGATGTTGCATATGAACTTGTAATGAACTCACAATTGAAACAAATTTTCCTAGTAGAGACATCCGTAAATGTATCGAATTAGTCATGGACGTTCAAATCTGCTATTCATTATTTGGGACAATCTAGGTGTGAGAAAATCTCGCACAATATCGAAAAAAGTACCAAGATGACATTATTTCCGCCATTCATCCGTTCTGAACAACGAATTGATACTTTATAGAATGTAAATTTAGTATAAATGATAGTAGGCTAGAGAGGTCTAGCGCCACTTCTTCCCGAGCTGATGATCCGAGGTCCCCATGCTGATGGAGAGGACGGTGACTCTACACGACTGCAGGAAACTCTGTTTCTCCTACTGAGGACCGGTTCTGACTTAGGATCTGACATTTAGACAGAATAGGTAAATATGAGAGAAATGAATTTGCATTCAATTGGCTTTTCCTACAATTTTAGATAAATGAACAATCTGTTTGAATTTCTGTCTCGGGTGGTTATTTCTTGTCATGTTTATTGAATTTATTTGTGAAATTTATGAAATGTTCTCGTTAGATCTACAAGCAACTAGCTGGTCGCATTGACCTCAAAGTACAGGCAGATTGGATAGAGTTCATGTGAAAGGTGTTTCCCCTTTACAGGGCACGGATAGAGTGATTTAGGGTGAATGTTGGTGTAATGGGCCCCACCAGTGTGTGATGTGAGTATGTGTGTGTGACTGTGAAATCATTCCGTCCGTGGAAGTGGAGGGGATGCGGAAGCTCTGATCTGCACCAGGGCTTCCAGAACGCAGCGAGGGACCCAGAGCCGCCCACTTTATGGAGCACTGGTTTTGGGAACATGTGGCCCCAGAGGGCCTTTCACCTTTTTTCTGCGTGGAGAGAGCCTACAGGATTCCTACTGGAATAGCAAAAGCCGGACTGCCCCCGCGACCTTAAATAGTCAAAATACTGAACTACAGGGACCGGGATGTATTACTTCAAAAGGCACGAGAATGGGCACAGATTCACTTTGAAAATCAATGGCTCTCTCTGTACCCTGATTATGCAATCATGTTACAGCGCCAGAGGTCCTCCTTCCAGGTAGTAAAGAAGAAACTGCATGCTCTAAATCTCAAATAAGCAATACTATTCCCTGCCCGCTTAAAAATAGTCCACGAGCAAAAAACAGATTTTTTCAACAGCCCGGAGGATTCAGAGAAATGGATTTAAGTGATGGACCCAGTTTCATGCTCCGGAGCTTCGTCCCGCGGTGTACCCCACAGCCCTAAACCAACCCAAGGCAGCAAATCATGTCGCAATGCTAAGGGACTACAAAAACCACCCACAACTGGCCCTACACGTGAGCAGGCTCTGCTCATCAAGACGGAGACACCGGCAACTGCGAACTCCTTCAGAAACGATAACGCCAAATCGCAACAGACTCGTCAGAGGACAGCACCATACAGTCGGACTCTGACCGCACCATCACCTTGTTCCCCTCAGTGACGCCTCAAACAGCAGATGACTTACTGGGGTGAATAGCATGGTTTGGACTACGGATCTGACCACAAGGGATCGAGCGCAGAAAACGCTCAGTCAACGCTTCTGGTGAACAAATGTATCCTTTCTTTTATATATTATAACCACGATACTAGCTGTAATTGTAAGGGCCATGCCAGACCTGTTGGGTCATATGAAAGCTTATGGGACAGATTGGTACTAATGCTGAATGTGCCCAAAGTTAATGTGTATGACATAATAACAGTTGCTGCTTGGTACTTGTTATATGATTATTTGGCGTGACAAGGTATTCTTCATTCTCCTTTATGCAGCACCAAAGATGGTTAATATGAACTGAGAAATTAGATATTCCCCGGGTTCCATTGAGATTACAAAGGACAACGCTGTATGTAAATAACATGGCAGACGGTGGCGACCACCCCCACAATGCGTATGCACCGTATCACATTATTTGTATGTTTTCGTTTTTCTGTTTGGCCTAGCACAGTTCACAGGCTGAGCTGTGTATTACAAGTTTGAAGGGAATTTGGGAATTCTGACCCGCCATAGGGGATTGGCTCCACGTTGGGAGGAGCAACGCTTACATTACTGAAATATGCCCCATAACGCCACCACGATATGCTCCTATAATTTAATCTCATGGAATGTGCGGGGCTTGGAGCAATACACACGAGGCATAGGGTACATGCGCAACTATTCAGGCACAAGGCATAGATAGTTTGTATACAAGAATCACACCTCACTGAGTCAGGAGCTGGGAAGGTCCGTAGGAAGTGGAGGGGTCAAATATTCTCTACTAATTACTCGGCCTTTGCGAGGGGGGGGCGACCATTTGGGTTAGACATGGGGTCCCATTTATTGAATTGGAATGACGCATGGATAATCAGGGAAGGTATATATTGTTGCGAGGGATGCTTGATGGTTTGCCAGTGGTGTTAGGTAGCATTTACGCCCCAAACTTTGATCAGGACACATTTTTTAACAGACTAAGTACAGTGTTGACTGGATGGGATACGTACCCGTGGTTATTGGGAGGGGACTGCAACTCAGTGATGAATATCGTACTGGACAGATCTCACTCTCCCCTAAATGGAGCGGGTGCTATAAAGCAGGCTTAGGCCCTATGCAGCTGGACTAATTGATGGGCATTGGGGGATGTCTGGAGTATGCTGAATCCAACAAGCAGGCAATATTCCTATTTCTCGCCAGTCCACACACTCCACGCACGGATTGACAGATTCCTCTGTCCCCTTAATATTGCGTCTCAAGTCACCCATTCCACATACCTGGCCCAAACCTTCTCTGACCATAACCCCCTGGAGATCTGCCTTTCTTGGGGCAGAGTACCTACCCCGGTCTCCACATGGAAGCTTTGGCCCCAGATGCTAGAGGGCACCCCCTTCCACAGTACGCTCTCCACAGCCATCACAAATTATTTTCTAGAAATCTGGAACACTGCCTCCTCCAACTTGATTGAATGGGTTGCGCTCAAGGCGGTGGTGTGAGGAACTGCAATAGGCGCCACTGTGGGGGCCAGACATGAAATACATAAAAATCTCATTAGAGTAGAAAACTCAATGACCGAGGTGGAGCAGATGGCAGCGGGGGACCCGACCAAACAGGATTTCTTGCGAGAAGCGCACATACAACATGCCGAGTTGTTAGAAACTCTTCGGGTAATAGACCATAGTACGTACACACCACTGAAACACTCAGAAGCAGACAAATCTGGGGCACTCCTGGCTAGAATACTGCGAAACTATTCAGTAATTTATTTTGGCAAGTATAATATACCGGCGGCACACAGAACACTCAAATACCTAGGTATTCATATATACAGAGCATATGCGGATCAGCTTAAAGGCAATCTGATGAAAGCAATCAGTGCGATGCGATCGCGTGCGACATTTTGGACATCACTGCCACTGATGGGGCGAGTAGCTATTTAAAAAATGGTGGTCCTCCCCCGCTTATTATACTATTTTGCAAACCTGCCATTACTAGCCCCACCCTCCACATTTCGTGCTCTAGACACAATACTGTTGGATCAGATATGGGGGGCCGGCCACCGAAGAGTGAGTCTTAAAAAATTGCAACTAGATCCGCACAGGGGTGGGCTGGGGGTGCCAGATTTCAGGGCATATTATTACGCCTGTCAGCTGCAATGGCAGCAGGCAGAAACTTACAAGAAATAGACTATACATTACTGGATATGGATGCCAAAAAGCAAACTCCCCCCACCTGCACCATCACTACTTAGGACAACACTTCAGTGTTGGAAAAAAGCACTGCTCTACACACCTGGCACCATTCCCTATGCTGGGAACATTCCATTACTGGGGATACCAACCCCTGGTGGCAGATTCACAAAAAATAGACTTCTGGCCTGTGTAGGTGCCTTGTTTAGTGACAACACCCTTCTAGACCATGACAATTTTGTGCAAGCCACAGGGGCACCAGGTCACCTCTACTTAACACACGCCACAGTATTACATCACATTAGAAAGAATTGGGCCCCCCAACGGCAAGAGCCTCCACCACATGAACTAGTTTGTACATTATACTATATGGGAGAGGGGAGACATCTCATCAAATGGCTATATATAGGTATTCACGCCCAGGCGTCAATCTCACTCACCGACTTGCGAACAAAATGGTCTGAAACTATTGATCGCGACATTTCTGATAAAGCTTGGGCAAGTATATTGGAACATCCCAAACGAGTGTCTAGAAATGCAAAATTCAAATGTATACAATGCATGGTCCTGCATACGCCGTATGTTTCCCAGACGCCCAACACTGATGCCCCCATTGTAAGACTGAAGAGGCGGGTTTCATACACATGCTGTGGGCTTGTCCCCATCTTGGCGAGTACTGGGAGGGGGTGCGTGGAGCTGTTGGAGAAGTTACGCATTTACCGATTGAAGACAGTGTAACTGAATGTCTGCTAGGACTCAGTAAACGCGCAGGTGCCCAGAAAGTCCAGCTTCGCTTCTTAGACCTTGCCTTTATATTAGCTGAACGGGTTATAACGATGAGGTGGAAGTCTGCAAGACCCCCTACACTCTCCTCATGGTATGATGAAGTGGTGCGCTGGAGTGATGCAGAGAGTGCGGCCATCAGGCGAGAAGAAACCCGGGGTCTGCGTAAACACCCAATTTCTTTGGAGTGGGATATCATACTGGAGGGTTTCAAAACGCTAGACCTCTTCCCAAAGCATGATACCCCAACCTCACCGTAGCTGACACACTGCATTGTATGGAGCAACGCAACTAAAGGGCGACAAACAGGTACATGTGCCCGCACAAGCAAATGTAATGTTAAGCAATACTAGCGAGTGCAATCGTTCAGACCGGGTGGGCCAGAATGTGGGTGGGGGGAGGAGATCTTAGGTAATTGCTAATAGATATGTTGATAACCTACTCAAATCAATGTAGCTATGTTATAATTACATCATACAAATTGTATTTGGTTTAATCATATGGTCCTGATACACTTTTGTGCACGCATCAAAATACCCCTACTAGCATAAGCTGGCTATATAGTGGCTGAAAATACACAAATGGCATGTTTGTAACTATTGAATAATGCTTTATGGTAATCAATGAAGTTTGTTTAAAAAACAGGAATGGCCTGGGATTCTCTCCCGGTAGCGGTTTCCTTGCCAGCATGATGTGTGCTCTTTCCACTACAAATTGTCCAGATAGTTCTGCTGGCGGCATCCATTCATGAAGCCAATCCTCTGTGAATTGTAAGGCATCTTGACCCTCAATTCCTTCCAGAAGTCCGATGACACGAACATTTTTGCGGCGCAATCTTTCCTACTGCATCTTCCACCCTGTCCTCAAGGGTTTGCAATGCGTTCAAGGAGAGACTGTATCTTGGCAGCATTATCCCGAGTGGTTTGCTGAAGCTCCTCTAGCTGCTTAGTTGTAGTATGCTGTGTGTCTGCAAGTTTTCGCTGATCCATCTGCATGTGATTAAAGGTGATAGTGATTTTGTCTATTTTGTTTTCGAGGGCTTCTCTGGTGCTCGAGGGATGCCCCTATCTTTTCCACTGCTGCCAGTATGATATCCAGCTTGTCATTGAGTGCTGCTTCAGCTTTCGCCGGGTTAGACTGTGCTTCATGCTCCAGGAGACTCCCTGAGGACTGTAATGACCCCGCCAGCGCTGGAGGTGGGTTGGATCGGAGGTGACCCATGACCTACTGATGTGCTGTGGGCATTTGCCAGGGCCCAGGAACCCACCTGTAGGTGTTTACTCTCCCCTGTGTATGGTTATTATTGCTTACGTCATGTACCACTGAGTGGAGCTTTGCCTCATGCCAGACTTCTTTAGGCACCTCTTACCTTAACAGCAGGTCTAGCTGAGCGTCAACTATGTGTCTCAGGGCCCCTGCACCACCCATCGCCTGATGCAGGCTCCTGCCACTGTCGTCCAGTCCCCTTCTAAAAACAAAGAGTCTGGCCTCACCACAACCCAAGTAAAAACAACCTATGCGGGGACGATACTATCTATGTCCTAAGAATCATTCGCCTCCCCTATTGTCTAATGCTAGGGCTGAAACCCGATCAGGCCACGTGCAAGAAGTGCGGCGTAGCACCTGAGGCCAGTCGCCGGATCAACGACACTCCAGAGATGTGCCCTCCTCTTATACTGCACACATTTGGGTGACTATTATCGCCGTCTTTGTAGTGTGCCACAATTTTATATGTTCAGCAGGCTGCCTGCTATAGCTATCTAGTCCCAGTTAGTCCCCTGGACAAGCCCTGCATGCCTCTATGACCACCCTAGGCCCAAGCCGACCCCCGGGCGTGACCAGCAGTCTGCGCTCCTTCGACAAGATCCCAGAGAGGGCATAAATTCACTGCAATATTCCTGTGCCACATGGGAGAAGCCCACTATAGCCAGCCTGTGTTCGAGCTGACCCCCGGGCACACTCCGCAACCTCCGTTTGATGTACCAGTTTGCTGGAAGACCCCCACGCTGCCTGCAGTGGAGTGCCTGGCAGACGCAGGTCCAGTAGGTGGCCTGAGTTTGACACGACTACCATGCCGCTGCGGCAGTCAAGCGCAAGCCACTGTAGGGAAGGGGGAGGAAATTGGTCGCTCGTTCTTGGAAAGCGGCTTGTGTCTATCAATGCACCTCCCAATTCACCCAGGAGCAGCAGGCTCAGAAACAGGGTAAAGACACACAAGATGGATCCGCCTTGCCCGACAGCCCCATACCTGCCTGTTGACCGAAGGATCAACTTGTCGACCAGGCACTGGCTCCCTGCAATGACTATGAAGGTAGGCCTCACCAGCCCTGTGCAGCATCAATGGGCCTCACTGCATCTCCAGGATATATTACACTATCACAACAGTGTATGGGCCCCTAAGCCGCATGTGGTTTTCTGGTGCAGACAAGTAGTCAAGGGGATTGCCCTAGGCCCGATTCAGCCCCCGGACCAGTCTGATCCCTCATATGCATGAAAAAAGGAGGCCTAGGGTCGCTTCGGGAGGAGGCACGTACTCAAGGGCTGCCCGCACCTCGCCTCTGCACTTGCCTGTCAGCTGGAGTAGTCTCTGTGTAATCAGGCTCCCTCCACCTGCGTGGGGCTCCAGCTGATGTCTGGGCTGCGGTCAGGTCGCGCCGCACTCTGCTCCCCAGGTTCGCAACCAAGGTAGGCCACGCCACACCCCGTGACCCATAATTGCATGCTCTCCAGTCATGGCTCTCGGCGCCACGCTTCTGAGCACGCCATGCCATGCACGTGTCAGCCTCCCAGCACCACCAGCTAATTAATGCACAGCCCCCGTTGCTAACCAGTCACCGCAGTCAATTCTGTGAGGGTCTACAGCCCATGCTGGGCCGCATCCGCATCTGCTTCTCAAGGTTTCTCGGTAGCAGCGGCACCACAAAGCTGAACGGGCAGCTACCTATTTTCAGGGCCCCTGGCACCCGGCAAGCCCTCACAGTCCAGTCCAGGGGGGCCCACTGGTAGCAGGATGGTAGCATTAGGGGCCACCTTACGCAGATTTTAGGCGGATATTATGCGAGGGGTGCGGAGCTTCAGGCAATTGCATCTGCCATCTTGGCCAGTTGGCCACACCCCCTTTAATCCATCGTTCTTTTGATCACCACGGCACCCCAGTTTGGACCCAGCCATATGCAACTTAGTCTTGCCCCTGTGCCTCATACGAACTGTCCACCCCGAACTGCCAAGCCAGGTCCTCCCTGGATCGGAAACAAGGATCCTTGGACCAGTTTTGGGGCATCACTCCTCATCAGCCAGGCTAGCTTGAATCCCGTGGGGCAGTGAGCATGGGACCCACGTCTGGGCATAGCCTTCCTACTTAGGGCGACAAAGGTGAAAGGAACAAATGATGAACGGACTGCTGAACAATGCAAACACCTACCCCCAGTCACAAAGATCTGGGTTTAATACATCGTTCTTTTGCTCACCATGCCACCCCAGTTTGGACCCAGCCATATACAAATCAGTCTTGACCCTGCGCGTCATGGGAACAGTCCAGCCCAAACTGCCAAGCCAGGTCTTCAGGAAACAAGCATCCTGGGACCGGTTTCGGGGCATTACCCCTCATCAGCCAGACTAGTTTGAATCCAGTGGTGCAGTGAGCAAGGGGCCACGTCTGGGCATACCCTTCCCATTTGTTTCCTGCCACAGCTCATCTCTCTTGACTATCAGAATATACCAGCACAACTCATATTTTTACTCCCAACACTTATGAATAAACAAACATCTTGTACCCTGACTTTTGACCATATCACATGCTGTTGGTAATAACTAGTTGCAGCTGGTATTTTTTTGGGTTGTTTGAAAAGGTTTAATAGCTTTTACAGATGTTTTAACATGCATATGCAAGGTCAGGTTTCAGGCGCCACAGAAATATCCAGAAAATCCACCAGAATAAGCATCAAGCAACTGGCATGGATGACCTCAACGTTAACCTTCCAGAAGACAGCCCTCATCATAGTAATCCCCTGCACCTGTTCCTTTCTGTAAGCAATTAGAACATGACCTTTGTGAACATTCTACAACACCTTCTAGTAGACAGCTTCATCAAATTATTAATCTGCACCTGTTCCTTGCTATAAAGCAATTAGAATGCAACCTTTTTGAACATTCTAAAGCACCTTCTAGAAGGCAGCCTCATCAAGGTAATTATCTACACTTGTTTCTCATTACAAACCATTAGAATGTGACCTTTATGGATGTTCTAAATGAGTATTATATAAAGACCGTCCACACTCCTCCTCTTCGCTTAGCCTCTTTGCCTGCCACTTACCCAGCTTCAAGGACTCTTGCCAGCTCCTTTGTACCTTGCACTTCGACCTCAGCGCAAAGGATGTCCCGCATCAGTCTCGCACCAGGATGGAAAAACAAGAAGAAAAAGAGGGAAATAAATTAATAGACTTGATTTCGCTACATGCTGAGCGCAGTCACAACATCGTGCTTGCAGACAAGGTAATCAGTATTTTTGCTCAACTTGTACATTCTGTTGGCAGGACTCTGCCAGAAAGGACTTGAGTGAAGCTAACCACGTCCAAGTTAGCTTGTGGGTTTGATGTTGGAATCATACTCACTACAGTTTTGAAACTTTGATGAATGAACCTCTATGGAGTAAGGGGGGCGTGGCTAACCACCAAGCATGGCGACCGCAACTTAACGGAGCTCCTGGCTGAGACCCACATATCCTGTCCATACTGCGGAACCTGGGGGCAACTCTGCTGTGCTTTCCCCCAATGAGACAGTGAGGCAGAGGGAATTGCTTGACCGCAGCGCTGACCCCGGTGGCGCCGCGATTGTACGAGGAGAGCCTTGGAACTCCGCAGCTGGACTCCTTGGCCTGACGACAACGAGAGGCGCAGCCTGCTGCGGACCGGCATACGGAGGCAGCCCGCTGGTCGAGCTGCAGGGCGGGTGGGGCGCTTGCCAGCGAGCGACATCAGACATAAATCCCCTTGGCCTGCGAACTTGGGCGTCTTACACAGGAGAGATGACACACTTTCCCTGCAGTGTCTGGGAGTGCCCCGGAGGCCGCTGAGAACACACAGGGCCTTGCAAGAGAAACAGGTCGACGGTGCCTACCTTCTTGGGGACTGCGGCCCCTCCGGTGGTGCCTACACACGGCCAAGTGGAGTGCTGCCCTCATAGGTCGGAACAACTGCGCCACTGGGCCTTTGGAGGCGGCGGCAGGCCTTCTGCTGCCAAGCGGGTGATCAGGACCTTGCGGGGACATGACTGATGGGTCTTCCTTGTGGGGCAGGCCTGCTCTCTTTCAGCCCTTCCCCCTTTGTTGACTCAATGCGCACTCCGGTGAAACACCTATTGACACTGGATTGGGCCACAGCGCTTGCCGGACGCTTGGAGAGCTGGGAGCCCTCCGTGATCTCATCACCGCACTGCCCACTATTCCCATGATGGAGAGGTCCGGTCCCTTTTGGCTTATCGGCAGTGAGACCTGATTACTGCACCACTTTCATCAACGTACCATTTGGGAGCGGCGAGTTACGGCGGAGTGAGCTGTCTCCCGAGGCTTAGATTTGTCTTTCATTGGGGGTGCCTCATCCATCTGAGACCTTCGGGCACCATTCTGTTACCAGTGGGCACCAGCTGACCGCAAGTTTACCCACCCTCCAATTTCAATGTAAAGTGGCCCATATTGGTACACAGTCTTGCCTCCACTGTCATCTATCTGGGAGTGCCTGGACTGTTTGTTATGATGATGTTGTGGCCCCCCACTGCTCTTGTCTGTGCTGGAGTCGCGTTGCAAGCTGGTGGGCTGTGCCACGTGACGATCTGTGAACTTTTGGGTGTTGCAGGCTGGGAAGTTGGTCACTGGCTGGCTGCTCTTTACCGGTCCTGCCCTCCCGCTGAGACCCGATTGATCTTCCATTGCACTGTCCGAGTGTGGTCCCTGTAAACTGGAGCACCACCGGTTGGGGTAGCTGATCCGCCCACTTCTATGGTCCCATTGCAACCTGGACTTATTACTGTATTAGTCTCTTCTCCGTTGGGACTATCACAGGGCGTCCTCCTCTTACTTCCACTACCATATCACGGTCAGTGCGATGGGGCGTACAAGGGGGAGCCAACCTGACGTGCCTACCACGGAAATGTCAACCCGCCGGGACGTCGATGAGGCCTCTCAAACATCCTCAATAAGCTGTGTTCCGCCGACGGCCTTGTCCCCCCCCCCCCCCGGATAAGCTGGACCAAATCCTTCTTGAGATCAGGGAAACGCGTCAATCGCTTGTACAACAACTTTGCATGCTTTCCACTGGCCTTACCCTCCTGCATGCCGACCACAGCAAACTCAATGACCATGCACAGACATTGTTAGACATTGTACTGCAGCATAGGGAACACGCTGACCAGATGTCACAAATGCAAAATCAATTGATTACCCTGCAGGATAAAGTCGAAGATGCAGAGGGAAGGGCCAGATGCAATAATGTCTACATTATTGGTCTGTCGGAACACTCAGAAGGCCCCAACGCGACCCAGTTAGTCGAACAGTGGCTGAGGGAATACGTAGCCCCAGAAGGCCTTTCTTCCTTCTTCTCTGTGGAATGGGCACATCGAATCCCTGCGGGCAGGCCACCGGCTGGAAGACCGCCCAGACCGATTATAGCCCGTATCCTCAACTACAGGGACCGTGATCATTTGCTTCAAAAAGCCTGTGATAATGCTCCCATACGGTACGAAAATACCCAAATTTCTCTCTATCTGGACTATACGGTGCAGGTGCAACGTCTCAGAGCCTCCTACCAATCACTTAAACGGAAACTTCAGGCCCTCAGCCTACAGTATGCCCTGCTGTTTCCTGCACGTCTGAAAATTATCCACAATCAGAAATCCTACTTCTTTGATGACCCTGAAACAGCAAATGCCTCGCTTGAGGCTACTCTACCTTCACAGGCTCTGGACAATATAGATCAACAGCTGAGACGTGCTCAGTCACAGACAAATAGACCTGGGTCCCGTCACAACAGAGCAGCATGAACTCTGTCCACTAACAAACCAACACCAGGACAGGCCCTGTTGGAGCAGAAATTGGCACTAGTGGTAGCTGCCTCTCTGTGTGACCCCGTGCGGGTCGCGTCTCCGGAACAATCAGATGATAACATGCTGCTGTCGGACTCTGAGAGCAATGATGCCCTGTTCCCGACAATAACCCAGCAGATTGTAAAGGACCACTTTGGCTGACGCTACGGTTCGACCATATGACTCTCTCATAATCAAGGCCTTACTCTGACCTAATGGAGGGAAGTAAGATATTATGACTGTATTCATAATCTATGTTTTTCGCACCAGGTTTCCTTTTAGTATACTTTATTATAGGGTACCGGCATGAGTGTAGCTCTTTGGGTACGGGTTTTAGCAAGCTCTGTATAGGTACCCCCCCCCCGAAGATACTACAATAACCGTTTGGAATTAGTACGTTTTAGCATATGTTTGGACCGACGTAGTTTGACAGTTGGCCCTAGTATTGGGTGTTATGGTTCATGGAGGGTTAATTGGTTCCTGGTCCAGCTAGTATTACCTGACATATTGTACTCTACCTATATACCTAGGGCAATTCTTTTTATTGGTTTGATCCGACATGGCAGGGTTAGGTAAATACAAAATACTGACATGGAATGTGCGGGACATGGGATCTGTCCACAAGCGTCACAGAATTCTTGCCCGGTTGAATAGGCGAAAAATCCAAATAGCTCTTATTCAGGAGACACACTTAACGAATTCGGAAGTCAGTAAATTGCATAAAAAATGGAAAGGACAGATTTTTAACACCTCTTACTCTGCCTTTGTAAGAGGGTCACTTTTTTGGTTTCGGAATGGAGTACCCTTTGTGTAGACGGAACAATGGATAGAAACAGCGGGTCGTTATGTACTCTTATTAGGCAAACTAGATGGGATCCCAATAGTCATCTGCAGTGTGTATGCTCCCAATTATGAGCAGAATACTTTTCTCAGTAACCTAAACAGAACACTAATGGATTGGGTGGGATGCCCCTGGTTCATTGGCGGAGACTTTAACTCTGTACTGGATGTCTGCTTGGATTGTTCTCACCCCCGATCAGAGGTGCTGTTACCACCAAAAACGTGGACTTCCTAAATGCTTGGGCCATGGGTTGGACAATGCAGGATGTACGGCGTATACTACATCCCGACAGCCGGTAATACTCATTTTACTCCCCTTCGCACCAATTACACACCAGGATAGACAGAATATTTTGTTCTATGTCCCTACTATCCCAGATTGTTGAGTCTACCTACCTTGGGAAGACACTGTCTGACCATAACCCACTTGAAATTCACCTGGAATGGGGAAGGGTTCCCACTCCAGTCCCAACTTGGCGTCTATGGCCACAAACTCTTGAGGACCAGGTTTTTAGAAACACATTAGGCACAGCCATTACTAATTACTTCACAGAAAATGACAAATCTGCCTCCTCCCGCTTAATTGAGTGTGATGCATTTAAATCCGTGATTAGAGGCACAGCAATAGGGGCTACTGTAGGAACCCGGCAGGAAACACACAAGAACCTAGCTGCAGTAGAGAACTCTCTCCACAACCTAGAGACCGCAGCCATTACTCATCCATCTCAGCAGGCGCAGCTACAAGAAGCCAGAATTAAACAGGCGGAACTCCTTGAGCGACTTCGCCTAATAGACTATAACGCATACACACAGTATAGTCATAAAGAAGCAGCTAAATCAGGGACCCTATTAGCATGTCTTATACGTGACATTCCCTCCCCTGTCCCGAAATCTCCCTTCCGGATGGTACTGTTGACTCTACTCAGGCAGATATCAATCTGGCATTTTGTACATACTATAGCAACCCGTATAGCGCCCCAACGGCTGCTTCCCATGAACACTTAGTCGCCTTAGATCGGGGGATTACACTCAATAACACCACACATTTAGTGTCCGCATATGCAGATGACCTTATTTTATATCTTAACAATCTTGCTACCAACCTTGAACCTGTCCCGTCCATATTTCAACACTTTGAACGGATATCGGGACTGGCCATTAACGAAAATAAATCATATGCTTTCTATATGCGCTATACGGATGCCCCAGAGTCTGTGTCTTTTGGTGACTTATTATTAACTACCGCCCCAGACACCTTTAAGTACCTAGGTGTACAAATATATAGAACCTTCCAAGACCTTATAGATGGCAAATTGCTGAAGGCTATTAGATCACTCCGTAATTAGGTTTCTTTTTGGACCTCGCTGCCCCTGTTGGTGATGGGCACAGTAGCCATTTCTAAAATGGTGAAGGTTTCTCACCTCCCATATTTTTTTACCAACCTGCTGATCAGTATCCCAGCCCAAATTTTTCATACACTCCTGTTAGAACTTATTTGGGGCAAGGGACATAGGAGGGTCAGCCTTGCCAAGTTACAGCTGCGACCTGAGGAGGGAGGCCTTGGAGCCCCTGATTTCCGAGCTTATTGCATGGCAGTCAACTGCAGTGGTTATCTTATTGGCTAGCGGGACAACACATTGAGGAGATCCATTATACATCTCAGCTTCTTGGACGATGTATTCTTTACACTTTGTTCCTGCCCCAAACTAGGATTCCACCAACAGTTCCCCCCTTGCTCAAGACTGCATTACTGTATTGGAAGAAGACACTTCAATACACCAAAAGGGCCAACCCATACTCTCCCAACATTCCCTTGCTTGGGATACTAACTGCTACTGGATTAACCTCGACAAGAGCTTTATCCCCATGGGTTCAGGAAGGTGTGTCAACAATTGGAGCATTGTTTATTGAGGGCACACTAGCAGATCATGGTAATTTTATCTGTGCAAAGGGGGTACCCCGGACACTGTTTCTTCTACACGCAACTATTTCTCATAACATTAAACACTGGTTGTTCCGTGGCGGGATTGAACCCCCTAATGATGAACTAGTATATGCAATGTACCTAATGGGAAGGGACGCCACCTCACTCACTGACTATACAGAGGTATTCAAGCACATTCAGGGATACTGTTACTGCCACTCTGAGTTAAATGGACGCTTGAGCTAGGAAGGGAAGTGACAGACAAGGAATGGTCCTCTGTTTTAGAATTTCCTAAGAAAGTCTACTGCAACACTAAATTTAAAAGCATACAATACATGATCTTACATAGGGCATACCTCACACCACATCGCCATAATCATATATTTCCTAACATACAACTCACCTGTCCTAGGTGTCAGGAAGCAGATGCAGACCAACTTCATATGTTGTGGGGGTGTCCGCGTTTGCGCATATACTGGCAAACTATTAGTTACAGAGTGCAGGAAGTCACTGGTACAGCTGTCTGGTCATCGGCAGAAAGTTGTCTGCTGGGACTGCATAAGTGACCCAAGAAACAGAAGGTCCAGTATAGATTTGACGACTTCGCCATACTTATAGCAAAACGTGCCATCACAATGCGATGGAAATCTGCTTTTCCCCCTACACTCATTTCATGGCAGACAGAAATGATCCGCTGGGGTACTGCAGAGAGTACGATTATTAGACAGGAAGAGTTTAGATGACTGCGCAAGATTCCTATTTCTCTGGAATGGGATCACAAGCTTGAAACATTTAAAGCCATAGATATGCTGACTTCTCCAGCATCGCAGAGTGGGCCCATCCCACCCTCACCTCCCGCATCCCCCAAGAGCTGGACTATCTGCTACTCAGTAATGCCGTACCACTTTATGTCTCGGATGGCCTAGGGATATGTACACACATATGCTTTGAAACTGTTTGTTTCTCACTGAATGGATATAATCTTTTGCTATATTACTACGATTGCACCCTGGCACTCTTAATTTCTATATTTTCATTTATGTGTGGTAAAACATTTCTTTTAATTACAAATCAATGTAACAACTCATAGGAAAGACAATTTGAATTCCTATTTATTTCTTATTAACAATGTTACACTCCAGGAGTGGTATGTAAAAGTACAATGTACAACATGAACCAATTCCACACACAAAGATCTTAATCCAAAGTCTTTTTGGTTGACATATGAAGATGGCCATGCTGGAGTGTAACATTGTTGATAGGAAATAAATAGGAATTCAAATTGTCTTTCCTGTGAGTTGTTACATTGATTTGTAATTAAGAGAAATGTTTTACCATACATAAATGAAAATATAGAAATTAAGAGTGCCAGGGAGCAATCGTAGTAATTAAGTTTATCAGTGGATTTTTCAAATTTCACTGTAGGGGCATCCTTGGTAGTGAGGTGTCAGTCCTTCACCTTGAGAGGCACCATCACGAGAACCTTTTTTGCAGTTAATTATGGATTTGTCCATTCAAATTGAATAGAATTGATGTGCTACCTTGTATACCATCACTACCTCCCTCTTGTATTATATAATCTTTTGCTATGTTACGTTGTAAATTTGTGGACCAGGAACAGGGGAGGAGGGGGTGGTTTATGTTTTAGTATTGGTTTGGTAATGTATAGCTCATTGGCTAATTACGATGTTGCTAATATTCGGATATCTCTTTATATCAATGGCCTGACAATTCCTTATCTTTTGCTCTCCAGACAAAATTACACTGTATTGATGTGTGTTCTTGTATACGATTATCCATAATGTCATTTAAACCTTGGAGATAACCTGTGTATTCATGATTGATGCCTCTCAAAAACTAGTGGTCAATTGGATGGAAGATGTTTCATATATACTATTATGATTTAAAATTCAATAAAATTGTGTTTAAAAAAAAAACAAAGGAACCTTTATGGACTATATGAAAACAAATGACAACAAAACTAAAGGTTGATTGAGATATAAAAAGCTTTTGTGAGCTGATACCTTAAAAGATATAGCCAATACTAGACTAAAGCCTTAATATTTGTTTGTCTTTGATAGCATATCTACCGGTACCATTCATCCTACTAGTGTGAATGCCTGCTGCACTGTTGCGGTTGAGTAGACGAGCCGCACCATCTTTTTGACTCCACACGCTTTCTTCATCCCAACAATGTCCCCTGGTATTTGCCACCAGAGCATTGACTCCTTCTGTAAACCGAGGGCAAGTCTCGAGAGGATTCAGGAACAAACGTCGTCGCCCCATTGGAATGACCTGGGTTCCAGGTAGGTGGCTTATGACAAACTATTACAGAAAATAAGTTATTAAACTTTCTTTTCTATGAGCCAAAATCCAGCTTTCCAGCTGCCCTCTCCTGATTGGCCAGTGTTGTAGGCTAAACGTATTGGGCCTCATGAATTTTTGCTTCAAATGATCGAGATATTTATCCCAGAATAAACTCTGCTACCACACTAATCTCATTAGGTCCTCTGATGGATCTTGCTCTGTGCTGAAAGGGACTGGATTATTTAGGGGACGAACAATTATCACATGAGGATCTGGAATAAGATAATTCTTAGCATTCAATCATAACTGAATGGATTTTCTCTGACTAAATCTATCTTTAGGTTAGTAAACTTGAAAACAGATAAATTGGCCACAACAAATGAATGAAACAGAATCATGGAATATGGTATCTCAGTTGGTATCTTCATTGAATTTTTAATAATTTGCATACCAATCTAATTTATGGCTTGAAAGGATTTAATAAGCATTATCAAAGCTGTGGAAATCAATATTGAAGGGAGTTATCTTCCTCAGCCAAGGGAGATTGTATCATAGGAAGTGAGTCCTCCTAAAGCAAATATCCCTCATACAAACCCTATAGATGAATGGTCAGTAAATACCAAATGACCAGTTCCAGTTCATGGACAGGATGTGTCTGTCCCTGCCCACACTGTAGCATCAATGCTACAGCTATTGTCTGAAACCTTCCAGCCAGAAAAATTCCACTATGCAAGCATACCAGCTGTTAGCAAACGCAGTATTTTCGTCATTGTTTGCTCTGTTTCAGGAAGTCCAAATCATCAGTCTCTGTACCGCAAGATGGGTTGAGAAGGTGGACAAGATAGGAACCGCCGTTGTCCAACACATGGTATGCTGCATTGAAAGAGCCGCCCGGAGTGGAGCTTAGTTTGTGGAGCAAAGCTCTCCATTGTGGGCCATAACAGCCAAGCACCAAGATCCAGGAGCAGAATCTCACAATGTGGGAGGGTCTGGGCATGAACTGCATATTTTTATCAGCTTTAGCAAATGATCTCATTGGGCAATACTGAGACCTGGGCGGTAGATTGGTGACCACACCAGGTCAATGAATGGATGGAATGAGCTGGTGGTTATTCTTTCCACCGGTCTGTTCACAGCAGGTCTTTTTCCGATCCATATTCTTTTCTTTAGAGATATTTTCTGTGTAGTTTCATTGGTGAGTCCAGCAAGCAGAGAAAGAAACAAAAGAAAATAAAGCATGTATCTTCTTGCTCTTATGGGGAGGAAGGAGACCAATCAGATATGCTCAGGTCAAGGCGGTTCACATCCATTTCACTTAGTAGTCCTGCATTAATGCTAGTTTCTCAAGTGCAGGATTTGATTGAGGTGGCAGTAGTCAAGGCTTCACAGAAAAAGGCATTAGAGGAAAAGAAAAAAACGAAGAAGCTGAAGGACAGATCTCAGGAGCGCTATTTCTCTAGTTTGGACTCTGGAACACCCATCACGTTGCCCAAGATCAAATATGTGTGGAGAGAGGAGATACCTCAATTGCTTGATCATATTGGAAGAGACTTTGAGCTTAGATCCAATATCTATGCCAGTTCTTCTTTTAGCACAGTATAAGCCTCATCAAATTGTATTGCCTATTCATGACAATATCAAGGACTTAATCTGGAGGCAATGGAAAGAGGTTGATAAATCTATGATACTCATGTTTCTGCAAAATGCTAATGATTTGGAAGTGAAGAGGAGATCTTTCCTCATAACATCAAAGTTGACTCCATTCTGCCACCCTTGATTGGACAGACTTCGGTTAATCAGGAGAACTGTTCACCGGTGGATGCAGTTGATAAAAAGGTGCACAGTGGTGTTAAGAAGTTGTGTACGGCCAACTATCCGGTTGTCAAAGCAGCCTCCTGTGCTGTGTATACTTCTCAGTCCCTAGTGAGGGATTTTGACTACCTACCAATATCAATTCAGGAAGGCACTGACTATTCGGGTCTACTGGTGCAAATGGAGCAGAAAGCTAAATTCTTAACAGATATCTCTACAGATATTGTAAGATTAGCAGCAGTGGCTTATGAGGCAGCAGTGTTGGCTAGAAGAAACCTGTGGAAGAGGGACTGATAAAGCTGATTTCCCTGAGACGTCTTTCTTGCTAAAGATTCAGTTCGCGGATCATAACTTGTTTGGAGATAAGCTTGACTCCATGATAAAATAGTCACTCATGGACAGGAAGCATACTTTACCTAATAAAGGAGGGGCATCTGAATCCTTCAGGTCATAGGGCAGAGATCACTAGGAATCCAGAGTCAACCAATCAGTTGGGTGGGTCAAAACATAAATCCTGACTATTACCAATCTCCTTTTATGCTAGAGGTTGACGAAGGAAGGATATTGGATTTTTACAAGATTTGGAAAAGCACATCACAGACTGATGGGTTTTGAATATCATCAAGACACTGTATTCAATAACCTTTGACTCCTGGCCTCAAGACTCAGGCATCATCCTAACTCCCATTTCCTGGATTCCCATCAAGAGACATGATCTCTTGGAGGGAGTACTTTTTTTTTACTAAAGAAGAAAGTTAATGTCAAGGTTACTCCAGACGAAATAGGAAGTGATGTTTATTTGATTCTCTTTATGTTGCAGAAGGCGTCAGGAGAACACAGGCCATTGTTAGACCAAAACAAAAGTAAACCTGTGGGTGAAAATAGGATACTCCAGGATGATAACACTGCATATGATTATAGCCATAATCTCCAAAGGAGACTTCCTAACAACTATTCATATTCAGGAAGTATATTTGCACTTCCCTATTTATGTGAATGACCATAGATTATTTTGGTTTTCAGTCACAGATTGCCACTTTCAGCCGAGGGTCCTACCTTTCAAGCTAATCAACTCCACATGTGTTCACCAAGGTCTTAGCACCACTGTTAGTATTGCTCAATCAGTAATAGATCTTTGTATGGTCTTATCTGGATGACTGACTAGTGCATTCTCCTTCTTTTGTCATGGCCATGGCCCACACAGAAAGAATGTGTTTGGTGTTGAGGAAGAACAGCTTCCTGGTGAAATTACAAAACACTCATCTGCTTCCTTCACAGGATCAAATGTTCAACAAGGCAGGGCTCTGAACTGATCTGGAGATTGTGTATCTTCCAGAGAATAGGATTCAGAAGATGCAGAGCCTTGTTTTAAGGCTACTTTCTCTCTCCTCTCCAACATTAATGGACTGGTTACAAGTTCAGGGGGATCTGGCTGTAACAATTTTTTGGGTTCCGTGGGCAAGATTTCACCTAAAAAAAGCTCATGAGATATATTCTGAAATATTGGAAACCCACATCTTAGGATCTTTCTCTGCAGTTTCGGTGTCTCCAAAGAGTTTTCAGGAGCTGCAGTGGTGGGTAGTATCGCAAAACCTTTCCAAAGGATGCTGTTGTTTTCACTACCCCTTCAATAATTATGCCAGCTTTTATGGAGTCCCACAAGCTACATGGTCGTTGGTTGCCATCTCAGAGAGCTAAATCATCCAACTGGAGGGAATTGGAAGCTAGTCCACTATCCCTCTCAGGTTTTTCTCATCTTCTGAAAGACGGTTTGGTTCTAGTCAGGACTGACAATATGATGCCTCAAGGGGGTACAAAATCAGTTTCTATGGACAAGATTTCAGATAAGGTTTTCTCTTGGGCAGAGAAAATGTGATGCAGATTTTATCTATATACATTAATTAGACAACAAATTCAGCTTCAAACAGGCTGAGCAGAGTGATCTCTTCACCTTTGGAGTTTTGTGAGAAATTGTGTTGTTGGTTGACTGGGTTGTAACCCCTGGTCAAGTTACAGCCAAATTTCCTTGTACGGTGAACCACAAAAAAGTCACTAAATTATCCTGTGATTAACCCTGTGTAGCTTGGCACAAAAAACAGTCAGGCTTAACTGAGAGGCAATGTGCAAAGTATTTATGCAGCATACAAACATTAATAAAGTGAAAACACAACACAAGAAAAATCCCAAACCAATTTAGAAAAATAGAGTGCAATTTAATAGGTTATCTGACACCCAAATGACAAAAGTCAAATCAGTAGATCCAGAGTTATGAATTTTCCACCTTTTTAGTAAAAACTAGCACCTAAAAGGTCAAAGCACCAACCGCAGAAATTTAGTCACGCGAGATCGGCTTAAAGTAAAAAATATGGCCTACCGCTGCCACTTGTTACTTCTATTTTTGTGAATTGCAAGACTTAGCGAGCACTAACCACTTTAAGAAAAGTTTATTTGCATTTGCATTTGTTATCCTTCATTGTTGTATACTCCTTTGCTCCCACTTTACTCTTTTTATCCCAGCATTTTTTAAATATTCAAAATCAAAAAGGGCTTTGACAGTTTTTATTTGGAGACAATCAGATTTGAAGCACTTTGAAATTTTTTACTGTTTGAGTCTGTGGCAAGTTTTTAATTCCATGCTGAAGCCAAACGGCTGACCATCCGCCCGCCTTCTTTGCAGGTCAGCAGTCTCATTGTTCATGACTAGGGGTGATAAAAATGAGGGTGTAGCGCGGCTCAGGTGAATTGCTGTCACTCATTATTTATATTTATGTGAATTGAAAGATTTAGCGAGCACTAGGCACTTTAGGAAAAGTTTACTTTCACTGTTGTTATCTTGCATTGTTGCACACTACTTTGCTGCTATTTTACTAATTTTATTACATCTATCTTTTAACTATTCAAAATCATAAGGGGCTTCGACAGTTTTAATTTGGGGACATTCAGACTTGAGGAACTTTGAATTTGTTTACGGTTCAGGGCTGTGGCAGGTTTTTAATTCCACACTGAGCATAAAGGGCTGACCACTCGACTGCCACTTTTGCAGGTCAGTGGTCTAGTTGCTCATGACTAGAGGCAAAAAACGAGGGTGCTGAGAGATAGATCCAACATTAATGTATATTTCAATGCCGGTCCCTATCTAAATACTGTTTGGATATTTGGAACATTAACTCAGATTCTAACCCAGATTTAGTGTTTATTACAGAAATCTGGTTAAAAGAGTCCACCCTCCCTTACATGGCAATCACTATACCAGCAGGCTATAAAATATTAAAACACAATAGAATTGGCCGCGCTGGAGGTGGCTTAGCTATTATAGTTAAATACTTCTTTACATGTACTACAGAGCTTATCCCCCACCTATTAGAATAGGAAATGTAAATTTTTCAGCTGTCGCATAAATAACAGAAGCTATTTGATGGCGCAGTCCTTTATAGACCACCTGTCTATTGCTCTCAAATGACTCCAACTTCCAATCTCAGCTAGTTTGTCTAAGCTTCAAGCATGACCATTATTTAGTTATCAGGGAAAGCAATCTTCATTATAAAATCACTAATGACCCCTTATGCAAACAATTGGAGAACAACATGAGTATGCCTCAGCCCAAAAAATGGATTATGGACCCTACACACATAGCTGGACCTCTTTTTCACAAATATAGAAGCTATCAAACTTCTTGACATAACCCCATTGACCTGGACAGACCATTTTCTAGTCACCTTTTCTCTTACAATACCATGTGACAAAAGAAATTAACCCGATCAGTCGTCAGCTCCCAGAAGACTAAGTCGCATTATTATGATCAGAGCTTGCTCAACCCACCTGTCTCTCCCAAACCCTTATCCGCACAGCAGCTCACTGTGAGGCAATGGAAAACATTTTTAATGATGAAATTGAGAACATCTATTTATCATTTGATACATAACCCTCTTTAGATAAACTCTCATGGGATTCAATGGGACCACATCCGGATACTACTATCCACCTGGGTTCTTTTGAAGCTATCACAGAAGAACAGGTAGCGCAGCTAATGACTGAAATCAAATCGGGCTCCCATGTTGACCACTGTCCACGCTTCCTTTACTCCCAACTAGTTACTACATTATGCCCCTACTTCACTCAAGTTTTTAACCAATCCTTACGAGAGGCTAACTATCAAGACACTTAGAAGCAAGCCTTATTATCACACCTAGCCAAAAAATTGGGAATGAACGCCACCATTATCTCCAGCTATCAGCCTATATCATTGATTTCGTGTATGTGAAAGATCTTGGAGAAATTGGTAAATGGCGAGCTAGCTAGCTTTCTAGAAAACAACAAACTATTTGACCCATCTCAGACAGGCTTCTGGCCTTCCCACATTTTTTCCCTTCAGCTGATCTTTCAGAAGACAAGCATTTACACTTGTTAGATGTGAGAAGATTTATGTTTTGTTATCTTGAGAGGGTGTCGGATTTCAGGACTTCATCTTTGTTTTTTTGTGAACTATGATCCAGCCAAAGAGAGGAGCCAAACCTACAGTTCAGACCCTTAGTTAATATTCTTTGATTGCTTTGGCCCGTAAAGAGACAGAGAACCCTTCTCCTCTGGCAGTCCAGGGGGGGTCGACCAGAGGAAGGTCAACCACATTGGTGGAAGTGCAGGGAACCTCCATAGCAGAGATTTGTAGAGCTGTGACCTGGGCTTCACCTTCTGCCTTTGTTAAATATTGCATATTAATGCTGGAGGTGGAGTTCATGCATGTATTTGGTTTAAAGATTATTTCCTCTATGAAGTAATAAGGAAACATGTCTTTATCAATTCAATTCTGTTAACTGAAATGTGATTTATCCTTGCTTTTTTTACCTGGTATTTTTCATTTTGTAAGGAATTAAAGCAAGGAGATGAAGAGGTAATGATAAAGAGATGAGAATTCTAGAGCACATAGCTACCTCAAAAGAGGTGTCCCAGTACTCCGTAGCAAAGCCCACCCATCTACGTGGAGTTTTCAACCCCCTCCCACATCCTAATCTGAAGAGCCATGTTTTAAGTTTTTTTCTGAACATTTCCTCTGACTGGTCCTGCCAAACTTCTAGGGGGAGAGCATTCCACAGTGTAGGTGCTAGCAAGCACTACAGCCAACTGACCTGAGATTTGTCTGGGGTATGTAATTTCTCACCAGTGGTTGCCCTTTATTTTTCATGGCTTTATAACAAAAGCATGAGGCTTTAAAGGCCTCTCTGTGTCTCACAGGGAGCTAGTGAAGCTGCCAGAGCACATCCTTTATGTGCGCCTACCTGGGTGGAATCAGAATGAGCCTAATAGCCGCACTCTGCACTCTTTACAATCTGTTGAGTCTACTTGTGTCACTCCAAGATATAACACAATACAGTTTTCCAGACTTGACACTATCATGGCCTCAACCTCTGTCCTCCTGGTTTCTGCTAGTAAATAGCACATTATTTTCCTCAGCATTTTCAAAAGTCCAAAACACTTTCCCGCCACCGCCTAGATTTGGTTTTCGAACGATAATCTTTCATCCACGCAAATGCCAAGATTCTTGACGTTGGGTTTGGCTTCTGGAACAGGACCTAGCTCCTTGGACCACCAGGTCCAAGACCAATTATTCACCTGGTTATCCAAAGTCAAAACCTCTGGTTTTCCTGCAGTAAGCTTCAGGCAATGTAGGTCCATCCACTTTGCAACTTCTGCCAGGCAGAGGCTAAGAGACGTAGCCATCTGGGGGGCATTTTTTGACGGAGTGATAAGAAGCTGAGTGTCATCAGCATATGACACAATCATAATGCTTCAATTACTTGCCAGTAATTGCATTACACTGAGCCCTTCTTCGTTTTAATTCATTACCTATCACCATCCCTCCCTGCTGTGTTCCAGGCCAACTGACTCTGCTGTGGCTTGTGTATAAACAGGAGGACTACAGCGGGAGAGGCTTTTATATGCACCCAGGGAGACGCAGGAAAGGGAAAAGGGGTGAAACCTGAGTGCTTTCATTCCGACTGCCAGGCCCAATCGAGTAAAAGGGCAGATCCTTCGGATTTCTTTTAAAGTGGGAACGAATCTTGTGTCAAATAGATGCGCCCCTTTGGCCATAAAAGAGGGCCCACTTCCCTGACAGATCGCTAGCCGGCTCAAGGTGAAAGAAAAACCACCCTATATCCTTGTTAACAGCGCCTTCTTTTGTTTTTCTGGTTTTCTTTTTTATATGTGGCTGCTTACCTAAACAAAGTGCCACCCATGGTAACCACAGAAATAAGAGTCTACCCAAACAAGGGAGTATGGTAGACCCGTCTAGTTAGGAACAGGCGCAGACAGAAAGAAAGCCGGATTTACTAGGTTGTTGTCGTTTGCTTATTGTTCTTTTTTTTGCGGTTTTTTTACGCTTACCTTCGATCCTGCCTACTTCTCCTCTCAAGGCACTGCTGACCGGTGGATCGCCTACTTCTCACCTTGAAAGAAGAAAAGAAAGGCATAAAACCATCAAGAAAGGGCGAGACCCAAACAACAATTTCAAAAACTTTCCCTGATTGAAAACAAAACCTGTGTCCGTTAGGTTGACAAAGACATAAATAACAATTGCTTAAAGGCTTAAATCTAAGTTTCCTAGAATTTATTCTCATCCACCTTTCCACGGGGCTTTTATGTAAAGTAGCACTGTGGGCGAAAAATGATGGACTGAAACATGGCTCTAGCGATTGCCAGTCGCTGAGATTAATTTAAATATTCCATCCATCATCGTGTGGTTTTTACAGTGTAAAACAAGCCAAATACGCCGACTTCACCAATGCATATTATGTCCAAGGAATAAAATAGTTGGTCAGTGGCGCGAAAATATTTTTAAAGTTGCTTTATTTTGGGGGATTGAGCGAACTGAGACCAATGTATGAAGAGTGACATGATAAAAGGTCATTTATCCTCATGACTTTGACTTTTTGATTTCAAGTGTTCTTTGCTTTCCAACTCTTCCATCCCATTCTTGGGCCAGTGATTGCCATCCTCACCTTTTACCTGTCATACCCACCTAACTCGAGTGGAATAACTAACTTCCTTGACATCTCCTTCCTCCTGCTGACCTGCAGACCCCCTGGACATTATTGTTTTTCCACACTGAGCATGTCTGCCCTGTAGTTGGGTACCTATTACAATGGAGTCAGCTGGGGGAGAAGTGTGGCACAGCGGCCAGAGCGGCTGACTCTGGAGCGCAGTCTCACTGTTGGATCCCCAGAGGCGGCAGGCTGCTCAGCTCAGCATCACCTGACTCTGGACCATAGCTCGCCTTGAAACCTTAAGGGGTGATATGTTTGCGCTTTACAAATGGGAATTATTATGCTAGGCACTCTTCATCTTGATATTCCAAGGAGACCTGTGTGCCAACCGCTTGGATTTCAAGCCCTGCACTCTGCCATTGGGTGCCTGTTTATTGTGGCCACCTGTGAGTCGCGCTCCAAGTGGATTGTGCTGCCTTCAATAGCTCCAAGCATCGCCCTTAGTTGAGAGCACAAGGACACACCTGCACCCAGTACGGGTTCCAGGTTGTCTCATGAGCCCCTGGCATGTCTCTTTTATTGAGCCCATGTAGCAGCCTCATGCTATGGTTGTGTAGGGGCACGCAGACCAAAGAACCGAGACATCTCATGCAGGGACTGTGGCACCGGTGTCAACAGGTGACAACATGAAGAAGGTGATACACGTGTGTACAATAGCAGGATCTCCATCCGCGCATTGAGTGAGATGGTGAGTCTAAATGAAATCCATAACATGCTTTTCTCACAAACCATTGGCTCATGCAAAGGACCACATTTGGAACAACTGGCCTTTCGCATACTGGCCTCCAAAGATGTGCATGCTAGAACACTGGGTACCGTCCGGATTTATATTAAGGTTATTTATCACTTATTGTCTTTGGTGTGTTGCTCTTTTTAAGTAGGAAACATGCTTTGTGTATTTGGTGATAAAGGTTCCTTAAAGTTACTTTTGCACTGTAAAGTGAGTAAGTCAGAGCAATCTTGACACACTTTGCAGACAATCATTCTGTGCCTCCCAGTATAGTGAAGCTCTGCGTTTCACTTTAGAAGGTGCCCCCCCCCCCTTGCAGTGACAGTATGTTATGTTATGTTAATCCAGTTAATAAAGCGCAGGGTCACCCGGAGGTGTCCTGGCGCTGGTGGCGAATTCTTCTAAGAGCGCAGTGTCTCAGATGAGAGTTGACTCCAGCGTAGGGCGCATTCCATGGGCACAAGGGCCTTGCCACATGATCCGACTACAAATATACCCCGTTCACGAAGGAATACCTTTGCACTGGTGACCCAGAGTAGACACTCCACAGACACAATGGGCATTGTCCGCTTTCAATGGTCGCTACAGCCGCGGTGTCACGAGCTCAGACTGCAAAGAACTCCGCTTTTGTTTCCCTGTCATTCTTGAAGGAGGGAAGCTCGAGTAATGCATCATCGCGGCAGCTGACATTTCTGGAGATAAAGGTGCTCCATTTTCCTTATCAGCCCGAGTCAGGCACAGTGAAAACTCCCGCGAGGCAGAAATCTATGTAAATTTAAACAGTGAAAGCTGAACATCAATATCTCTCCGAACGCCGTCGCAAGGAAATGTATATTCTAAAAGTTTCTGAAAGATTTGACTTCAGACTCAAGAGACGGATTAACAGCAAATATTATTTTTACTAAAAAAATATTTTGTCCAGATCTATGTTACGTTCATAAGTTAATGCAGCAGACATGCCGTGTCCAATATAAATGCAGCCTTATTCATGCTGGATATCCCTTAACGAATAACAATCATAGTTTGCAAATACAATCAGTGGCCTGCATTTGCGTTAAAAGAAAATATGTTTAGAGGTGTATTTTGGAGTTCGGAAATCACCACCAAATGTGCCTGGGCTCAGCTCCCGCCCTCTATGGGTGCTTGAAGTCAACAATCCTGAAAGAGAATAAGCAGTTCATTGAATACAAAACGCCTCACAAACAAAAGTATTCTGTGGTCGCAAAAACCTTTAATTCGCAAAAACACATGGGGTACGACTGCAAACACCCCTTTGAAATGTATACAAGCCCTTTCACGGGTCGAAAAAGCATTTAACGATTGTAAAAGTGCTTTTGCGATCAGTTACGAATTGAAACTAAGGGGAGTACAAGCATTTGCAATGCAATAGGTCTCGCAATTATAAGAGTTTGAGCTATTGGCATTGTAAAATTACAATTCCTTTTATTTATGTTTTGGTCTTAAAACAAACAAAAGGCATTGTCATTTACAATGTCAGTAGCATAAACTCGCATAAAAGCAGTGTGGGGAGTGCAGCAGTGTGCGGCGTGCAGCATTGTGCGGCGTGCAGCAGATGTGGGCAGTGTGCGGCGTGCAGCAGTGTGCGGCGGGCAGCAGTGTGCGGCGGGCAGCAGTGTGCGGCGGGCAGCAGTGTGTGGCGTGCAGCGTCATGCAGCAGTGTGTGGCTTGCAGCAGTGTGTGGCGTGCTGCAGTGTGTGGCGTGCTGCAGTGTGCAGCGTGCAGTAGTGTGCGGCGTGCAGCAGTGTGCGGCGTGCAGCAGTGTGCGGCGTGCAGCAGTGTGCGGCGTGCAGCAGTGTGAGACGTGCAGCAGTGTGAGACGTGCAGCGGCATGCAGCAGTGTGTGGCGTGCAGCAGTGTGTGGCGTGCTGCAGTGTGTGGCCTGCAGCAGTGTTTCGTGTAGCAGTGTGCGGTGTGCAGCATTGTGCGGCATGCAGCAGTGTGCGGCGTGCAGCAGTGTGTGGCGTGCAGCAGTGTGTGGCATGCAGCGGCATGCGGCGTGCAGCGGCATGCAGCAGTGTGTGGCGTGCAGAAGTGTGTGGCGTGCATCAGTGTGTGGCGTGCAGCAGTGTGTGGCGTGCAGCAGTGTGTGGCGTGCAGCAGTGTGTGGCGTGCAGCAGTGTGTGGCGTGCAGCAGTGTGTGGCGTGCAGCAGTGTGTGGCATGCAGCAGTGTGTGGCATGCAGCAGTGTGTGGCATGCAGCAGTGTCACGGTTGCAGCAGTGTGCGGCGTGCAGCAGTATGTGGCGTGCAGCAGTGTGTGGCGTGCAGCAGTGTGTGGCGTGCAGCAGTGTGTGGCGTGCAGCAGTGTGTGGTGGCATGCAGCAGTGTGTGGTGGCATGCAGCAGTGTGTGGCGGCATGCAGCAGTGTGTGGCGGCATGCAGCAGTGTGTGGCGGCATGCAGCAGTGTGTGGCATGCAGCAGTGTGTGGCGGCATGCAGCAGTGTGTGGCGGCATGCAGCAGTGTGTGGCATGCAGCAGTGTGTGGCGTGCAGCAGTGTGTGGCGTGCAGCAGTGTGTGGCGTGCAGCAGTGTGTGGCGTGCATCAGTGTGTGGCGTGCAGCAGTGTGTGGCGTGCAGCAGTGTGTGGTGTGCAGCGGCATGCAGCAGTGTGTGGCGTGCATCAGTGTGTGGCATGTAGCAGTTTTGGCCTTTAAACAACATGTCCTCCCCATTTGTAGGGTTTCTGTGCTCTGTGTTAGGCAGGCTAACCATTCAAACCTGCTCTGTAAAGCTTCAACATGATAAAAGCCCCGGCACCTCTTTGGTTACAAATTAAGCACTAGGAAAGTGGCTGTAGCCAAGACACTATTGAATTTTAGTTTATATGCTCTGTGTTACGCAAACTAAATAAAGACACATACAGTGTAAAGCTGCTGCCTCATCAAAACACCAGCACTTCCTTTGTTACAAATTAAGCACTAGGAGGGTGGCTGTAGCTACGTGTTTGCAGCTACACACAAATAAAAATAATAACGTAGCTCCACTTTAGGTCATATTTATGTTTGTGTCTATAGAAATATCAACTAATTTGTCCACAATCACAGGCTATTAAGCATATTCAGACATTAAAACCTGGTTTCAAAACTCGTAGGTTAGCAGTAGTGGACTTTAAAGAACATCCCCTCCCCATTTTTCCGGTTTGTGTGCTCTGTGTAAGGCAGGCTAAACAAAACAACATGCTGTGTAAAGTTGCCACCTAATCAGAGCCCCGGCACCTCCTCTGTTACAAATTAAGCACTGGGAAAGTGGCTGTAGCCAAGCCACTATTAAATTACAGTTTATGTCCTCTGTGTTACGCACAATAAAAAAAAAGTATGGCGTGCAGCAGTGTGTGGCGTGCATCAGTGTGTGGCATGTAGCAGTGTCACGGTTGCAGCAGTGTGCGGTGTGCAGCAGTGTGTGGCGTGCAGCAGTGTGTGGCGTGCAGCAGTGTGTGGAGGCATGCAGCAGTGTGTGGCGTGCAGCAGTGTGTGGCGTGCAGCAGTGTGTGGCGTGCAGTAGTGTGTGGCGTGCAGTAGTGTGTGGCGTGCAGCAGTGTGTGGCGTGCAGCAGTGTGTGGCGTGCAGCAGTGGGTGGCGTGCAGCAGTGTGTGGCGTGCAGCAGTGTGTGGCATGTAGCAGTGTCACGGTTGCAGCAGTGTGCGGTGTGCAGCAGTGTGTGGCGTGCAGCAGTGTGTGGCGGCATGCAGCAGTGTGTGGCGTGCAGCAGTGTGTGGCGTGCAGCAGTGTGTGGCGTGCAGCAGTGTGTGGCGTGCAGCAGTGTGTGGCATGCAGTAGTGTGTGGCATGCAGTAGTGTGTGGCGTACAGCAGTGTGTGGCGTGCAGCAGTGTGTGGCGTGTAGCAGTGTTACGCGTGCAGCAGTGTGTGGCGTGCAGCAGTGTGTGGTGTGCAGCGGCATGCAACAGTGTGTGGCGTGCAGCAGTGTGTGGCGTGCATCAGTGTGTGGCATGTAGCAGTTTTGGCCTTTAAACAACATGTCCTCCCCATTTGTAGGGTTTCTGTGCTCTGTGTTAGGCAGGCTAACCATTCAAACATGCTCTGTAAAGCTTCAACATGATAAAAGCCCCGGCACCTCTTTGGTTACAAATTAAGCACTAGGAAAGTGGCTGTAGCCAAGACACTATTGAATTTTAGTTTATATGCTCTGTGTTACGCAAACTAAATAAAGACATATACAGTGTAAAGCTGCTGCCTCATCAAAACACCGGCACTTCCTTTGTTACAAATTAAGCACTAGGAGGGTGGCTGTAGCTACGTGTTTGCAGCTACACACAAATAAAATAATAACGTAGCTCCACTTTAGGTCATATTTATGTTTGTGTCTATAGAAATATCAACTAATTTGTCCACAATCACAGGCTATTAAGCATATTCAGACATTAAAACCTGGTTTCAAAACTCGTAAGTTAGCAGTAGTGGCCTTTAAAGAACATCCCCTCCCCATTTTTCCGGTTTGTGTGCTCTGTGTTAGGCAGGCTAAACAAAACAACATGCTGTGTAAAGTTGCCACCTAATCAGAGCCCCGGCACCTCTTCTGTTACAAATTAAGCACTGGGAAAGTGGCTGTAGCCAAGCCACTATTAAATTTCAGTTGATGTCCTCTGTGTTACGCAAAATAAAAAAAAGTATAAAGTGTAAAGCTTCTGCCTCATTAAAACACCAGCACTTATTTGTTACAAATTAAGCACTAGGTGGGCGGCTGTAGCTACGTGTTTACAGCTACACACAACAAGTAACATGATACCTACAACAAGTTAGGACTATTGGCTTTGGCAATCGTTGTTAGTTGCATAAGATAAACTAGCAGTAACTCCTAGTGACACCACGACAATGTTACTGCTCCTGAGTTACAAAAAGAGGCACAAGAATACAGAGCAGACATGGCGAGTAAGTTGGCTGAAGAGGTGGGGGTGGCAAATGGTGTTCACGGGCGCTTTGATGTCCTCAGTGGCCGCGCGGCTCACTGAAAACATCAAAGCGCCCTCGAAATGTAAGTGATCGGCTGTGTGACAGGCGAAAGTGAAAGACGAGTGCTTTCAGGCTGCCAAATGGTGCGCGCGCCCGGCACACATGCACAGTAGTTGGCGGCCTGAAAGCACTCGTTTGCACTTCCAAAAGTGCTTACTATAAGTCTCGCCAGAGCAGCGCTAAAGCGCTGTCTCAGGCGAGACCTAAAAAAAGGATCCCCCTCCTGTTTTATCATCACAAAGAAATGTTGTCCCTCGCAGGCCTCCATCCTTGCTAACCTATCGTTTGCTACCAAGTGTTTCGCGTCCCTCATGATGTCCAGTGATGACACTCGGAGGCGATCACCGAAACTAACTCAATACAGCCTTCAGCCGCAGCACAGTTGCTGGATATTTTGTTACCACTAATCCTGAGGGATGTAACTGCCATGGGCACCTCAGTGGCAGAAGTAAAGGGCAACATTTCAGAAATGGCACCTGAAATTAGGTTAATCAGAACAGACATAGCACTTTTTCACTTGATCATATTTATAAATCGCTGATGATATGGATAAACAGATATAATATGACACCTCGTTAATTTGCACGATCAATCACAAATCAATAATATTAAGATGCCATGGTATTCTAGACAAATATGAGGGAGATGATGCGAGGAATCTCATTCGGCATTTCTTGTTTGACCTGCAGTGCGAACACTTTTTCATCGCCCCTTGAATTTTACAGAGCTCACTGGATACACCCTTGGAGCATGGCCAAGTCCCTCCAACCGAGATCCGTCATTGCCTGCTCCGTGAAGCACCGGGAATCTCGATATGTCCTCCAAACTGCTGAGAGCAAAGAACCCTTCTCCTTTTCTGGCCACCAGATCCACCTCTCTGCAGTGTCCTCCATTGAGACAAACAGAAGATGCTAAGAGTTTCCGGCACTTGTCCCCTGGCTGACACCAATGAGACATTAAGAATGCACTTATTACTTGAACTAGCCACCATTATGGTGACAATTGATGGTCACTCCGAAGAAAACACTGAAACAGAGGAGCTAGAATGTTTTCTTGACAGGTTGAAACACACTGATTGGGAACTCTGCCCCCTGCCGATGGAGAAACAAAAAGACACACCAATCCAAAACAAATCTGAATATCTCACAAAAATGCAAGACAGCAGACAAGGGTATTTGTTATCATATTCTTGGGACCAGTGCTTAATTGGGGCCGGGGTTGGAAGAGGGGCCACCAGGGCACATGTTTAGGGACCAGCATGTATTTTTCTGCCTCAGACTTTGACCCCGAGCAAGAAAGGGAAAACACACAAGAAAAACGAGAAGGTCATAAAAACCATGACATAGGGAAAACGAAGGAACATGTAAGAGTAAGTTAAAGGGGCGGGCACTATCTGTGGTGAATTAAAGAGTCCTGAGTTGGAATCAAGACCTTGGTACCCTTTGGTATTCAGCATGCTTACGTTCAATAGCGCCTCCTTCGGAGCAAAACTTTGGGCCCCAGCACTTATTCTATTACAAATCAAGCACAGATTGAGACTTGCCAGAGACAGAGATAAACCCAGATCTCCTTTGAAACACACGTAGACAGTCAGTCTAATGCCTAACCAACCCTTAACATAAGGAAGCAAAACTGGAGTTCCTTAATCTCATTATTTTAGATTTTTGTTAACCCGATTGTCTGAAAAATGCTGTCCTCGACACAGAGAACACTGTTTACCCCTTTACAGTCATCCATGCCATCTACGATTGTATCAGTTGGCAGTCCACTCACACGGCCAGGTTACCCCACCCTTCTTCCACAATGGTCATATGCACTTTGTGAGTAAGAGATGTATCCTTCTTCGCTCCCTTGCCACTCCCATTCATGCTCCGAATTCATCTAAACTTGCAGTCTACTACGCTTAATTGTACCCACACCTTCTCCTCATACCGCCAACCAAGTCACATTGATGGCTGGTGGTGGTTGGCATAGCGTGCCAAGGAATTACTCGACTTCTCACTGATAAAAGCACAATTCACATTAGTACTTCATCCTGTTGCATGATGACTTTCCAGTCTATTTTTGTAGACCGGTCACATCTCTCCCCAGTCAACACTACCCATCCTATCTGCACACCCTAACTACCCTATCTATTCATCTCAACCAAATACATTTGCTTATTTGCCATTAAGGTCATGATGTGCTCCCTCATCAACATCGTTCAGCATGGCTGACCCCTTACATACAGCTATAACTCCAAGGCAGCTTTAGTTTCAAGGTTGCCCTTTTCCATTTACCATCACCCTGTTAATGGCCTTTCTGGTGTAACCGAAAGAAAGAAAATTTTATATTACCCATCCTCCAAAACAACTGACAATGCCCCCTTCAAGAAACGCATCGAGCACCGGTAAATTGATATATAGTAGTTGAACCACCTTGTTGCAACCCCATCCCCCTTTCTTCAAATAGCTCGAAGAGATGCAGAATGGCTAAACTGATCAAGAAATTGCTGGCCCATAGAATTGTAAAAACTTACACTGACCCCGAAGGAGGCATGTTTTTGTTAAATTATCTTTTATGTATAAGGCCCTAGCCATAGGCTCCATATACGACCTGAGCCTCTTATGTCATGACTGTCCAGATTGTTACCAGATCTCGGTCACACAGATTCATTTATATTTGAAAGATTTGAATTTATCTATACATCCCGAGGCCAAATGCGGGTGACAGAGCAGGGATGGAAGATCACACCATGACTGATGTCCGGCGACTACATAATATATAAATAGACAATCCATAGAACATCCATGCAAAGTCTGGAGAACGATTACTTCTAAGTACATGATGCCAGATGAAAAGAAGACCCGTGAAACATATTTTAAGTAAAAAAGAAGCCCTGTCTCCTCACCACAGGTCCTCCGAACAGTGAGTAAGGCCTCCTTAAGAGGCATAATGATGAGGGATACATCCATTGTGAAGAAAAGGATTAAACTGGACCAGGAACAACTGTAGTCAGCCATCAGAGAATTAACTGAAGCGTGTTACAGGTATGTGATTGAAAAAGGAAAAGTATGCACTCCATGCTCTTTTTACATTGAAAGCCAAATGTGCTTGAAACATATTGTAATTTGACTTTAAGAGCAAGGGCAACACGCATTTGCAATGCAATAGGTCTCGCATTTACGGGAGTTTGAGCTATTGGCATTGTAATTGACAATGCGTTTTATTTATGTTTTACAAACAAAAACATAAATAAGAGGCATTGTCATTTACAGTGCCAATAGCTCAAACTTGCATAATTGCGAGACCTATTGCATTGCAAATGCTTGTTGTTTTTCTAACTTTCAGCCATGCTGCACAGCAGCTAATCAGGTGTACAAAACTGATAAAATAAATGTACATAGCCTATAGCTCTCCCACAGGTGAGACCTATTGGCACTGCCAATGCTTATTTTTCCTGGGTGGGTTTTTGCAGGTACTGGTGCTTTAAGTGGGAAGCTTGGGCCACTGCGTGTCCAGTGCTCCCTTTCACTCACTTACATTAATAAAAAATAAAATAAAAAGTAACGCTTGGTAGCAATCTTGCGTGAGGATCAATGTTCCTGGGACTCGTTTTAGTTCTTTTACTGTCTCATAAATTCACAACTGAAGCATTTGCAATATTATATATAAGGAAGCCAAAGTGGTTGTTTATTTAGCATGTGCATCTAAGAACGATTGACAAAGTTAATAGTCCTAGTTTATTGTAGGTGTAATGTTAGTAGTTGTATTATATATCTGGCTGCCTAGCAGAAATAGCAAAATACCAGTAGTATCGCACACTATGCGAAACACAGATTTTTAGTTTACGTGTTTTAATCACTCGTTTGAAGCCCCGCCCTTAATTACATTGGCCACGCCCCTTAGAGCTCCCAGTTTTTAAATCCCACTTAAAGTCCTGGACGACAGGGAACTGTCCCTCAATATGTCTGCAGTAGTATTTTTTTTTTTTATTTGTAAGCTCGGAATGTTATTTATTGAATTACCTTAAACAAATGCAAATAGCGTTTTATTTAATCAAACTATGTTGCTATGAAAAAAACAACTTTGAGCTGCCAGGTAGTATGTTATCATTTTCTTGTTGAAACTGAATGGGAGACTTTATATTTTTTTAAGTAGTTCCTTAATTCCATTGCCTGAGCGTGGAGACCGGAGGCTACCGGCTGAGGGTTGGTGCGAGGTGCTGCAACTGAACGCCGCTTGGTGGGGGGAAGGCAGGGAGGAGAAGCGGGCCAAGAAGTTTATGTGGTCGGGGACAGGCGGCTGGAGGGTGCGGGGTAGGCTGCGTTCATTGTGGTTGGGGGTGCGTTGCTGTCGAGGCTCGAGTGTGAGCTGCGTGGGGTCCGGTGGGGAGTGAGTACTCACGGGTGTGGTGGATGGCGTGGGGAGGGGGAGCGCAAGTGCTGGGGCGGTCCTTGTCGGGGGATTGCGGAGTGGAGAAGGAGGGATGAGGGCGTGCTGTTGGCCGGGGAGGAGTGAGCCTTTGCAGGGAACAGTGGAGGTAGCTGGTTGGAAGGATGGGCGGTACTTCGGTTCCGCGTTGTGGAGGCGGCGTACACTGCCTGGTTGAGACCCAAGGAACTACAACGTTGTGATCTTTTTTCAGCAATTCATTGCACAGAATTACGCAACCAGTCATTGTTAACCAGCTCTTTCCTTCACAACCTCGCTAAGCTGCCTGAGCACAAAAGCAGAGTGGGGTCGGAGGGAGGGCTATGGAAGGTGGGGTGGGTGGGGTTTCCCAATACATTTGTCAGGGAAGTGAAACCAGATGATTTCAATCAAGAGGAAAGCAAGACAAGCCCGGCAGAGCGTGACGTGCGCGCGTTTGGGGGCGGGGGAGCGGACCCTTTGAAGTGCTCCCAAAAAGCGGATTGCATGGCGGCACGATGCGCGTGATTGTGCGCGTGCTAGCCATGCAATCCGCTTTTTGGGAGCACTTTTAAAAGCCCCTATAGTCTCGCTTCGCGAACGCTTACGCGATAGCAAGGCGAGACCTAAAAAGCAGGCCAACTTTTTGCAACACAACTACAACAAAGAGAATCACAGGGAAGCATTGCACGCAATCTCTGGATATGTTACAGGCCTTCCATCCTGTTACTGTGATCTTTATAAATCAAAAGGAATTCGAACCACAGAATGACATGACCACTTTATGTCATCCCCTAAACATTCTGTACTTTTTGATGCTGGTAAGACTATGCTGGAAGGGGATATTTCTGGATAAAATCAAAGGAACGATATTTGACCCACCTTACAATAAGTCTTCTGCAGAAGATGAATTCGCAGCAGAATTCTATAAACTAAATAAGAACACAAGATCATCAAAGTCATATGAAGCTTATAAAGAAGCTAAAACCACAGAGAACCTGAGTTTGGTCTCTAATATTGCCCTAATCTCTCTACTGCTCAAATCTGGAAACGTCTGCTAAAAGACCGCCAACTACTGGCCAATATCTCTAATTAATTAAGATATGAAATTAGTAGTGAAAGTACTGGCAATCTGTCTTTATAAGGTGATGCCCAGTCTCAATTCTCAAGGAGTCACATATGAAACCTGTTGCACTTTCTATGGGTGACCAGAGACTTCCCAAGAGAGTGGGTTGCACTCTCATTCGACATGGAGAAAGCCTTCACCCACATTGAGTGGGGGTATTTGTTTAAGACCTGAAAAAGGGCAGGTCTTGATCATGAGTTCATTCCTAAATCAAATGGCTAGAGTGAACTGCAGAGGGTTTGTGTCAGATTTGGTTCATATATGGAAGGGCACGAGACACTGCTGTCCACTGTCTCCCTTGCTGTTCGTATTGGCCTCCTAGTCTTTTTCGAAGGCAATCCATTTACTGGACAACATCAACATTATTGTCACGCCTGCTGGGGAGTTTGAGACCTTGTTCTATGCAGGCAATACCTTACTGACCCAAAAACTCTATCCATGCTTTATTGTCTTTAATATAAGCCTCTACTACCGTGCCTGGCTACAAACCTAACAAGGGACATTTGAAGTGACCCATGTGTCAAGGGTCCGGATCAGTTATGGAAAGTCTTCATATGAAACCTGGGCATGTCCAAGTACCTAGGAGTGCTTGTGAACATACGGCTAAAACAAATCAATGTAGATAACATGATCTACCTTATATCCAAGACCGACAAAGACTTTGTGCAATGGTCTCGTCTCCCATTCTCTATATTGGGAAGAGTCCAGATAATCAAGAGGACAGTGCATGCTGAGACCAAATCCAGTGGAATATGGCCACCCCCTATGGAGTCCTACTATCTGGCACATCACCAGTTTTAATACATTTCAGTAATCAATCTAGAGATATCTAAACGTAGCACAATCTTTGATGGGTGAGTCAATTTTATTTTTACAAATCTAAACCTGTGGGCAACTTGATTATTCAATCCACCTTACTGATATGGGAGACCATGCATAAGCAATTGATTGTAGAGGGGTCGTGGCAAACTGCCGCCGCAGATGGCCGCACAGTAGTGCGGCTCCGACCCTAATCCTCACTAATCCCTGGAAAATCTGCAAACATATCTGTTCCAGCAAATGATTCACCCGTAGAAAGGGTGGTGTAAGGAGCAACGACCAAAATCCGGGGTGAAATCGATGCCGAAGAGCCGCCAGTGACTGATTGCGACCTGCAGCCTGCACGAAGGACTGCAGCCTCGCGTAAGCCCGCTGCCAGACGGGAGAGACCGAGGTCAATTTGAAAGCGGATGGCCCATTCTGATCCGGGGCACGAGGACTCCGAGTTGCTGGGAATTGAGGGGGCCCAGTATATGTGAGTGAACACTGAAAGTACGGTGGTCGGAGGGCGGTGCGGGGTTGCTCGACTCTGTGTCACCACCGATTTTGAGGCGAGAGCTGGAGGCTCCCAAGACTGCCGGAGCGTGCTCTCCGCTTGTTAGACCCGGGATCCCTGGTTGGCTGAGGTAGGTACCTTAGGCCAAGTAGGGGCCCGCGTTCCAAAATCGGGTAAAGGAAGGTCACCCTCTGAGATAGCCCCGCTCACCCCCTCGGTAGCTTGGCATGAGTAGCCAGGCTTATCTTCAAGGCAAATGTGTAAAGTATTTGCAACCACGCTCACAACAACCCAATGATGACACCATAAATAGACGCCACACACGTTTTATAAAAACAAGTATAAACTTTATATAAAAAGTTATACAATAAGACCACACAATATAAATCCAACATTTGAGGTTGTGTACTATTTCTTCTGGCCGGTTGTTAGGCCAGCCAGCCCTTGTAAGTTCTGGCGGTATTAATGAGCACTTCTAAACATTCTCCTGTAACTCTAATATGTTATACAGTTCGTAATGCTAGAATCAGGCACTTTTGCAATGTAAAAATACTGTAAGGCGTAACGCAGCAATCAGACACTCTGCACTGTAAAAAAAATGCAATGCGTAACGCAACAATCAGGCACTTTGCAAGGTAAAAATAATGCGATGCATAATACAACCACCAGGTACTTCGTTATGCAGAAATAAGGCAATGCGTAATACACTAATCAGGTAATTCGTTATGCAGAAACAATGCAATGCGCAATACGCTAATCAGGTACTTCGTTATGCAGAAACAATGCAATGAGTCATACGACAAACAGGTAGTTCGTTATGCAGATATAATGCCATGCGTCATACACTAATCAGGTAGTTCGTTATGCCGGAATAATGCAATGCGTAATACTCTAATCAGGTACTCCCTTATGCAGAAATGATGTAATGTGTAATACGACAGTCAGGTACTCCGTTATGCAGAAATCGAAAAATGTGTATTACACTCAGGCACGATCACTGTGCCTTAGTCGGTCTCTCTGCCTCTCCTTCTCACTTACAGTCAGCCTCCCAACATTTGCCCTCAACAAGGGTACGATATAATCCAAAAAGTGCAGCTCCGCACTCTGGCCGTACTGCCCCTCCCTTGGCAATACGGGCCCCGATCCGAGCCGAAGCAGAGGCTCGTGCTGCCGGAACGAGACTTCCTTGAACTTCGGGTGCACGATCACTGGGCACTCCACACGAAGGTCTCAGGCTGCCCGAAGATCACGCGCACAGCATCGCTGAGACTCACCTTACTCCGGTGCACAAGAGAACAAGGCAAATCCTCACTAAGGTCTCACGGTGCACAACACACATGCACACAGCATTGATGAGACTCACTTGGATTTCGGTGCACACGATAACAAGGCAAATCCTCACGAAGGTCTCACAGTGCACAACGCACACACACACACCGTCGATGAGACTCACTTGGATTCCGGTGCACATGATCACTGGACAATCCTCACAAAGGGGTTCAGGCTGCACAAAGCACATGCACACCGCGTCGCTGATCCTTGCTTGGACTCCAGGTGCCCACGATCACAGGGCACCACTTACAAGGGTCTCAGGCTGCAACAAGCACGCGCACACAGCGCCGCTGAGACTCTCATGGAAACTTTTGTGTTCCTGTGTTTCCGCAACAGGAAGCCAGCTCATCTCGGGCCCTTGGGGATAAGTTACTTCAGGACACAGCAAAGTCCTTCAAGCAGGGGGACACAGCACGCAGCAAAGTCCCTTTAGCCTTTCCTTGGTTAAAACAGCAATCTGCAGGCCAGCCCCAGAACACACAGCAGGGGTCAGTCCTATCCTTCAGTCTCTTCAGTTGTTTCTTCCTTGGCAAAGGTCCTCTTGACCATGAAGTAGCTCCAGTCTTGTTCACACTTGATCAAGCCATTCTCGAAAGTTCAGGGGTTTCAGCTCTCATAGTTATACCCCTGAATGGTTTTGAAGTCTTTGTGTTCAGGGGGCACTGACCCCTGTTCAAACCAATTCTGAGTGCCTCCCTACCAGGGACACCTTTCTTCCTTTGATTAGTGGGGGATGGGTTCTCAATCACTCAGCAGGAGATGGGACAATTGTTTTATAGAAGCAACCCAGGCCTCTTCACCTCTAGGGGCTTCTCCTCCCCCTACACTCCATTTGCAGGTCAGCCTGTTGCTGCCTCACCTCCTCCCCAGGGTCAAGACATTCCCCAGATCCTATTGCTTTCAAATCCAGACAGTCAATCCACAGCGAGGCAGAGACACACAGAAATGTTAGAGCACAAAAACTCAGCCACTTCTAAAAGAGTGGCTTCTAAACACACAATGCAAAAACCACCTTCATAAAAAGATGTTTTATTACATTGTGAGTTCAGGCATACTAAACTTCATCTTTCCATCTTAAGCCTTTGGAAGATAGGCTGGAAAACATATTACACAGCCTCCTCATTCTGTCCTATGGGCAAGATGGCCTTTTAACAGTGAAAAACAAAATGGAGATTATTTCACTGTCAGGACATGACACACACCTTAGTATATGTCCTACCTTTCACATGCACTGCACCCTGCCCAGGGGGTACCCTAGACCTACCATAGGGGTGTCTGATGTGCATAGAAAGGGAAGGGTAAGGTCTGGCAAGTGAGTGCACTTGTCAGAACAATATGGCAGTTTAACAAACTACGCGCAGGCACTGCAATGGCAGGCCTGAGTTCCCCTTTTAAGGCTACTTGTGTAGGTGGCACAAATAGTGCTGCAGGCCCACTAGTAGCATTTGCATTACCAGCCCTGGCACACATAGTGCACTTGATTAGGGACTTTACTAGTAAGGCAAACATACCAATCATGGACAACCAATTACCATTACACTTTATACAGGGAACACTTACACTTTGATACTGTTTAGCAGTGGCAAAGTGCCCAAAGCATCTAAGTTGGCAACACCATGTCAGAAAAGAGGTCTAGGGGGAAAGCAAAAAGTTTAGGGACTTTAGCCAAAAAGGGCCAAGTCCTACACCGCTGTATGCGCCTCCATTGGCGGGGCAGGGTAGATACGCCACAGCAGATTCGTAATACAATAACATTAACAACATATCCCAGCTAGGGGAAGTGGTCCACATATATCGTGTATATCACGCATGACCATTTTGCAGGCAGAAAGACTGGTCACACAGACCAGTGGAAGCTCCTAATGCTGACTACCACTGCCGGCATCGTCTATCACCTGGAGCCTTGCCGGCCGGAGGGCCCCTGTCTCATCAGTGCATAACTACCTGCAGGAAGCTGACTGGCCCCACTTGAGATATAGTCCGGCAGTGCCATCTCAGAAGACGAGGCTGTGACATGCTTTGCTGAACGGGGATACCGACTGCCAGCACCGTCTGGGAAGTGGTGATCCGGTGGAGTACGTCAACAGGCCGGCAGGAAAAAGACACCGGGCAGGCAGTGGTGAAACACTGGGACACCTGCAGCCCCCTCCTCCACCCGTGTGACACTGTCTGGATTCTGGGTGGGATGCAGGGCCGGCTCTAGGGCGGTGCGATCGGTGCCACCGCACCGGGTGCTGACTTGGGGAGGGTGCGTCAGTTTGCGAGTATATTCTTGTTTGTTTTAAAAGCTCCTGCTGCCGCGTTCCTGGCCTCCAACAATATTGAGGCATCAATTACATTGTTAAGATAACTCCGGTGATTAATTGTTGTCCTAGAGAGAGATGGGAGTTTCATCTAGGGGGAAGTTTTGACTGCTTGTAAGGTAGTACAGAAGGTTAAAATGCCTGCTGCAAAGGACGTTTACCATGCAGATCAAAATGTGCATATAATGTAAAATAGGTCAGTGTGTTCCTGTTTCTGTCAGAGAGATCCTTTTGTTTCTTGCTGTTTGTAAGTTAAAATCCTAACATAGAACAGTGAGCTATTAACTGTCATCAAAGCGCTGCATGCAAACGGCAAGTTAAATATTAGAGCTATATGGTTTTATGCTAACTTTGCAAAAAGGTTTCATTTGGGTAGAAATCAATTATTATTGGAGAGAACCCCTAACAATGGTGTTACATTTTTAATTCTGAATTAGTGCTTTTCTAGACTGAAGACTCTTAAACTATACTGCCTACAAATATGGATGACATGTGACTCCTATACCTTGTAGTCCTGTCTGATGCAACATTCCCTATACTGATTTACACACGTATGATTGTCTCTATGAAACGTGTGAATGATGTAAAGTGCTTTGACACCTTACACTGATATGAGTGGTGCTATAAATCTAAATTAATTTGAGAGACAGTGGTTATGGAGACTTGAAGGGCACTGTTAAAGGGTGCTAGTGGGGGAATCCGTCGCAGGGGTGGTAATTGGGGGGTGCCAATAAAAAATGTGGCACAGGACGCCACCAATGTTAAAGCCGGCCCTGGTGGGATGGCCATGTCCAGCAGCAAAGGTAATCGCGGCTCCCACCATCCCAAATTTTACAATATAGCGTGGCTTAGGAACCAGGAGAAACCAGAAATGCAAGCGGACAAGCCGTCTGGAACCAAAGATTTGCCATTGCCACAAAAGGATCCTACCCTACAAGACATTCTCACAGCCGTCACGACAGTACGTACTTCCCAAGAATCACGTATGGATTCCATCTCCATCGAGGTTGGCCTCATGTGGTCGGACTTTAGCAAAATGAAATCATCGTGTGTCGGAGGTGGAAGAAGTCACTCAAAATCTAGTTACTACGTCCAAAGACTTATAGAAAGAGGTCCATAAACTGCAGAATAGAAGCCGAGCACTTGCAGACCAACTGGATGACTATGAAGGAAGAGCCAAAAGGAACAACGTGAGAATAATTGGAGTTCCCGAGAGGGCGGAAGGACAGGCAGTGGATCTCTGCATTGAAAACTTGTCACACAGCGGCTCCAACCAAAAACTCTCTCCCAATAATTTCAGATTGAACGCGCTCATCAGGTCCTGGGAGGCAAACCTAAGCCTGGACAAGCCCCTAGGCCTATAGTGGACAGGGTGTTTAACTTCTGCAACAGCGATATAATCCTGCAAACAGCGCAATGTGCTCTACCAATCAAGATCGATAATAGCACCATTATGTTTTTCCCGTACTTCACCAAGAGGGTCCAAAACAATGCAAAAATTTCCTGGAAGTCAATAAGGCCCTAAGAGACAGAGAGTTACTATACGAAATGTTGTTCCCAGCAAGACTAAGGGTGGAGACCAAGGGCAGAGAGGGGATCTTTACAGACCCAGATGCGGTCTGGGAATGACTGGATGGCCGGCGACAAATCAGAGGAGCAAACAACTCTGACAGACGTCGAAGACGGACAGGGAAGGACCGCAGAGTGACCACATCGAAAAGTGAGGAAAGCGATGCCACAGACACGGAACGGACGGAGGCTGGCGGGGCCGGCCCGGCATAAAGGGATGGTAGCAAAGACACATTGTACGTGGTCGGAAGGGAGTACAGCTGCTGGCTGTGCACCAGTCATGGCCCCTAGCCAGATTGCCAAAGGTTTGACCTAGCACGGAGATGATTGATGGCCAACGCTGAAGAGACATGGTGATGGCACTCTGGACTGGAGTTTGCTAAGTACAAACACTGTTACCATATAATCAGACACTGTTTGCGATATATATATTTGCTTTGGGGGGGACCTGGCCTTGTTGGTATACATCCCCTCTGAAATTGGGAAGGGTGGGTGAAGGGCGTTCTGCATTGTTTGGGTGACGGGTAGTTCGAAGTCTGTCTTGCAGGGAGGCAGGGGGGTGGTTGGGAGAAGTTAGAGGGAGTTTAAGTTTGTTAACATACCTCACAATGCTCACAATATTGTCACTGCACACAATTGCTGCTGAACACCATTTGCTCTGCCTAATGTATACTCACCATTGCCCACAAACACTTGGCCCATTAATGGCACACATGAGGCGGTCTCGGCCTCACAGTGCGGTGGGGACTGAAAGACTAGGGAACACCTCATACAACCACAGTGACAGTCAGAGATACCCAGGGTAATATGAGACTTGAGGCAACACTGACCCTGCTCTCCTGGAATGTTAATGTGTTAGGGATAAGATTAAGAGGGGGGTGGTGCTACAGTATATCAAAAGACAGGCGGCAGACATAATTCTACTGCAGGAGACCCATCTCATTGGAAACACTTGTAAGGCCCTTGACAGATGGGGATATAAACTAATAGTTCACTCAGGATTCAGGACTGGGTCCAGAGGGGTTAGGATACTTAAGAAGAATCTTCCATTTATGATAGCCCAGACACATACAGATCGCTATCGGTGCTTTGCGGGGGTATCAGGCTCCTGGGAGGGTAGGACGGTAAGCATCCTCTCGGTGTACATACCTCCTGCTCTATAAAAAATAGCTTTGCCAGAATTGAGCAGGATGATTCTCGGTTTACCGGCAGGAGATATAATAGTGGGTGGCAATTTTAACATGACGCTCTGCGACCAAGCAGATAGATACCCCCGAGATGTACTACACGAACACAAAACACCTGGCTGAATTAGCAGTAGCACAGGGCCTGGAGGATATATGGTGGGCAGCGCACCCACAGTTACGGCAACGTACATACTATTTGGCTTCTTACAAAAGTCACTCCCTTATTGACCACATACGAACTCTATCCGACACAGTACACCCTTTCGGTGAGATACAATACTTAGCAAGGGGCATCTCTGATCATGCTCCCATAAAGGCTCGATATACTACAAAAGATACCCCTACCTGTAGGACACTTACCATCAATCCACAGTGCCTTCAAGTCCCTCATAAGAAAGACGCTTTGGTCAAGGACACAGAATACTACTTTGCCGAAAATGAGGGGACAGTACAGTCCACACATATTCTATGGGAGTCCTATAAGGCAGTAATCCAGGGTAGGGTGATCTGGCTCACAGTTGGTCACAGGAAAGAGAAAGACAGACACATCATCAAACTAGAGCAAGATATACTGACGCGGGAACAGGCATTAAGGGGCAGACGAGATGAGACCGAGAACCATATCCCAGAAATGAAGCGTAAAGAATACGGAGACCTTGCCAACGAGACGGCCAGGGGTAGACACCAGGCCACTCTATTAAAAATATACGAGCAGGGGGACAGAACGAGCAAACTCCTAGCATGGCTGGACAGGAAGGAAAGGGCTGACTGCTGGCTCAGAACAATACATGATCAGAATGGAACCCGTTTGAATGACCCACAACACATAGTAGAAGGGTTTGCAGTTTATTATGCACAGCCCTATTCACTGGCCTCAGCAGACACCATTGAGGAGATGCGTGAAAAAATAATCGCTATACAAATCCCTATGTTAACCACAGATGACCAGCAACTGCTGGGGGGTGACATTACAGTCGAAGAGATAACAACCGCTATACTCACGATACAATCAGGTTAAGCGGGGGGCCCCAATGGTCTACAGATTGCAATATTGGTTGCTGTTGCTTTGAGAAGCTCAATGTTCCTCCTTGAAATGTATCTTGATTGCAAGCCTACCCGCGCACTCCCCAAAGACCAGAGACTAGCATCCATTGTAGTGATACACAAGGCAAGGAAACCGCCGGAGGAAATTACACAATATCGTCCAATATCCCTGTTGAATGCAGAAGTTAAAATCCTTGCAAAAGTGCTAGCCAATAGATTACTCCAGGTTATTACAAAACTGGTCCACCCGGGCCAATCCGGGTTTATGCTGGGCCGTAACACCACAATGAACTTGCACTGTTTAAACAGAATACTAGCTTGGGAAAACACCATTAGGGAGAATGCGGCCATATTTTCTTTGGATGCACGTATGGATTTCGATACAGTAGAGTGGCCATATATGTTTTACAAATATGCACTAACCACGGCAAATACTCTGGTTACAATATAAATTGGTCTAAGTCGGTGATATATGTACTACAAGGGCAATGGCTGATGGGACAGAGTGGATACAGAGAGGCTGTATACAAAATCAGGCAGGCAGTGGTTCACTGGACCTACTGCTCTCACAATTGCCATATGGCACACTACCACTACAATACTAGGCTGGAAAAATAAATTAACGCAAATGACACCCCTATGGCATGCAGCAATATTGGGAAACTTCAGAGGGTTTGATAAATGGGACACTAGTAGGATATCACAAGTCAGTGACTTAATAAAGAAAGGCAAAACATTGACCTCCGCTACGACAAATTGAATATGAGTTATCCACGAATGAAATCTTTCGATATTCACAAATACACCATGCCTTACTAAAAGCAACTAAAGAATTAAAATGGATCCCGCAAACCACCCCGCTAGAAGACAGATTACTGGCAGATCCTATGTCAAGCAAGGCAATCTCATTCATGTACCGTGAAATATTCAATAACTCACCTGGCCCGGTGACTAACCTATACACCCGCTGGCAGATTGATGTTGTGGAATTTGAGGAAGAGAACTGGCGCTTTTCTTCCCGCGTGAGGTGGTCATACCGTCAAGGTTGCGACTGGTCCAGTTAAAAGTTTTAAAATGTATATATATTTAATGCACACTACTAGTCAAAATGGGCCGCAGTAGCTCGACAGACTGTAGGAGATGTGGGGAGGCAGGAACATTTTATCACATACTCTGGGACTGTCCCTTGATACAGTGGTATTGGGAGGCAGTCAACCAAGTTGTGAGCGAGGTGAGTGGAAACGCCCTAACACCATTCCCTAAGACATGTATCCTTAATATTTGGGGCGCCAACTGACTTCAACCGTATGGATCAACAGTGGGCGGCTATACCTCCACAGTGTATCCTCATTTCTGACCAATAGGCCAGAAGTACCTAACAGCAATCTGCAACTCACAGAGGATTGCCCTAATCGCCAAATCAATAGATATAAGGTTAATTTTTGGAAATAATTTTATACACATATGGTGAAATGCTCACTGGGTGACACCACTGTGATTTATTTTTTTTGTGTTGAAATTTTTTATTGAATTTTATAAGACAAATACATTAGAGCATATGCAATAGTAAATAAAAGAAAATAATTACATGTTAGAAGGAATCATGGAATAAGAAATTGATAAATAAATACGATATAAATATGCGTTTAAATAGATAAATACAAATTAATGCAACGAAGATATCAAAACCCAGAATAACATGTAATAAGAGTGAGCAATAGGAAAAAAAAAAAAAAGAGAGAAGAAAAACATAGTAGAATAAAGAGAGCTGGAAATATAAAGAAATAGAACAAAGGAAAAATAATTAAATAAAAGCAGAAGAATACCACAACGGAGGAAGCAAAGGATTGTGAGGGAACAGAGAGAAGAGAAAAAACAAAGGACAGACAAGTGAAAGTTGATTAGTGTGTTTGAGTAGAAGTGGAGGCCGGAGGATCAGCAGCATTTGATTTAAGAAATGGAGACCATATTCGAAGAAAGGTGTCGTTTTGATCTTGAAGATTATAGATTGTACGTTCATGGGAAGCAGTTTGCATCATTGCCACCAACCAGTCCTCCTGTGATGGAGGCATAGTTGATTTCCAATGACGCAGTATACATATTTTGGCAGTAGCAATTGAGGTATGAAAAAGACGGAGTTGTGGCTTCGTGAGCTTTGGGGAATGACGTAAGTCATGTAGGAGAATGTTAGTAGATGTAAGTGGCAATTTTAGGGGCATAGTGGATTTCAAGGTAGCACCGATAAAAGTCCAATAGGGTTGAATACTAGGACATTCACAAATGATATGAGTAATATCACAACCTGAATTGAAGCATCTCCAGCAGTTAGAATGAGAGAGAAGACCAGCTTGGTGTAATTTAACAGGAGACCAGTGCCAATCATGCAGAATTTTAAAAAGACAAAATTTAAGCCTTGAATTACGAGCTCCCTTATTTAAATTCTCTAGAATCAAATCCCACTCAGCCTCGGAAAAGGAAATGGAGAGACGAGATTGCCATTTACGCTGGAGATCATGTGAAAGAGATTTAGAAAAAAGATGAGATGAAAAAATTTTGTATATACCAGAAGTAACACCCTTAAATTTCCCCTATATGTGCAAATAGGATAATATAGGGGAATCCTGCAGGAGCCATGGTGATGTTCCCATATGGGTCTTTAAACATTGTTGGAGTTGAAGATATTTGGAAGAATGATGAAGGGGATGATCAAATTCTACCCTGAGCTGAGAGAATGACTTAAAATCCCCATCATGTAGGAGTTGATCCGGATAGAGAATACCTGCAGCTCGCCATTCAGGCCAGGATAACATACGGCCATTAATACGGATCCCCGAATTATTCCACAAGGGAGCCTTAGCATGTATTCTGGAGTTTGAGCCTAATAATCTATGACTTCTCTGCCAGGATTTATGCATGGCAGATAGTATCGGGTTTTTTGGGTCAGAACGACTAGAGCCAGTACCATACAGAGGAGAAAGGTTTGATTCCGAGGATAGAAGATGTCTTTCTATTTGAACCCATTGTGGTAAATCTTTGATGCCAGGTAAAAAATATGAGATTTGGGAAATATGTAACGCCAAAGAGTAGTGTTCAATAGAAGGAAGACCGATTCCGCCAGATAATTGGTGAGCCTTCAACTTAGTGATAGCAAGTCGCGGCTTCATAGTACCCCAGATGAAAGTTTTAATCTGGGCATCTATTGATCGAAGTAAGGATAGAGGGATCTGCAAAGGGAGCATACCTAGAATGTATATAAATCTCGGAAGGGTAACCATTTTAACCGCCTGAGTTCTGCCCCAAAGAGAAAGGCCCAAAGCCTTCCATTTGTCAAAATCCCGTTGCATTTGGGATATAAGAGGAGATAAATTATCTGCAACCATGTCTTGCAATCCTTTATTAACGAGGACACCCAAGTATTTAAGGCGTGAAGGCTGCCAATGAAAAGGAAATCCAAAAATGGCTGCTTTGGTGGTACCGTTAGAGATGGGCAAAGCCTCACTCTTGTCCCAATTGATCTTATAACCTGAAAAAGAGGAGAAATCATTAATAATGTGAAGAAGAGAAGGAATCGACCGGGGAAGACGAGTAAGGGTGAGTAGGATATCATCAGCATATAAGTATATTTTAGAATGTCCAATTGGAAGGGGGACACCAGAGACCTCATCCGATTGACGAATGGTGGCGGCCAAGGGCTCCATAGCCAGAAGAAACAAAAGAGGGGATAGTGGACATCCTTGACGTGTCCCTCTCTTAATGGTAAAGGTGTCTGATAGAAACCCACCACAGTTTACCTGAGCAGAAGGATGGTCGTATAATAAGCGTACCTTATCAATAAATTTCGTGCCTAAACCAAATCTATCCATAACTTTGAAAAGATAATTCCATTCAATGCGGTCGAACGCCTTTTCTGCGTCAAGTGAAAGGGCTAACGCATCATCCTTAAGATGTTGAGCCGACCATAATGCATGGGCCAGAGAACGCAGATGGTTCCGAGAGGATCGACCCGGTACAAAGCCTACTTGAGAATGGTGTATCAAGGAAGGCAAGACCTTACGCAAACGCGAAGCAAGAATGCTGGCCAGGATTTTAATATCAGTGTTCAATAAAGAGATGGGGCGATAGCTACTGCAGAGCTGGGGGTCCTTACCTGGCTTTGGAAGCACAACAATAATAGCCTTGTTAGAAAGAGGTCCTAGTGAAGATGAACTATCCGCCTCCTGGAATGCGGCATGCAGGGTATCAATAATATTGTGACCTGCCCAGCGATAGAACTCAGGGGGAAATCCATCTTCACCAGGGGCCTTGTGATAGGGCAGGGCAGTAATCGCACTAGAGACCTCATCTCTGGTTATTTCACCCTCTAGGATGGCTCTGCCCTCCGCCGAAAGAGAAGGAAGATGTACTTTTGCAAGAAATGCTGTCATTTTATCCGAGTCCATTCTACTATCGGAGGTGTAAAGAGATTCGTAAAAAGAGGCGAACTCATTAACGATGTCTTGAGGTTTCGTGCACAGGTGACCTTGCGTAGATCTAATGGCCGGAATGGCCATGGACGCCTCCCTCTGACGCAGCTGCGCGGCTAATAACCTTCCCGCCTTTTCCCCTTGCTCGTAATGCCGGCCTTTCATTTTCTGTAAAGCGAATTCTGCTTTAGATGTAAAAAGGCTTTTTAAGGCCATTCGAGCTTGCTCTAGTAATTTGCGGTTTTGTAGAGACGGAGATGCGGTGTATAAGCGAGAATAAGTTTGTATATCAGATTCGAGCTCACTTTGTCTCCTTGCATTTTGTTTATTAGCAATTGCTGCATCACGCATTAATTGCCCCCTCAAAGTAGCCTTCGCCGCGGCCCAAAGAGTCCTGCTGGAGGTGACAGACCCCTGGTTAGTAGAAAGATAATTTTGAAGGTGTGATTGCAGTTGGGTCTTACCAGCAGGAGTCCTGTGGCGTTGGATGCTCATTCGCCATGGTTTACGTCCAGGCCGAGAGAGACCCAGATCAAGGGAAAGGAGAACCGGAGAGTGATCAGACAAGGCTGCTTCCAGGATGCAGGAGTCTGTAACGAATTGAACTGTGTTATGAGAAATAAGGAAATAATCAAGACGAGAAAATGTACCATGGGCCGAAGAAAAGAAAGTATATTCCTTATCTGTTGGATGGCTAAAACGCCAATGGTCAACCAGTCCAATATCTGATATGATGTCCCCCAACAAGGCTCTGTCTGACGCATTGCCCCTATCTAATGGGCCAGTTTTGTCTAGAATGGAATCTTGCGTCACATTCCAGTCTCCGCCAATCAAATATTGTGATGCATTAATTTCAAGCAACAAACGGGAAAGTTGAAGAAAGAATGTTTTTTTGGTACCCGTAGGGGCATAGACAGACCCTACACAAATGTGAGACTCTCCAATTTTAAGTTTGGCAAATACATAACGGCCATTTACATCTGACCATGTTTTAGAGACAGTGACCGGGAGGGATTTGCGAAGGAGGATTGCTACTCCACATTTGCGGAGAGGGCCTGTGTCTGAGGAATCGTCTTGTTGAACACTACTATGGATAACCTTGCCCACCCAGTCTCTGCAAAGTTTATCCGACTCCAGAGCATCCAAATGGGTCTCCTGAAGCAAGGCCACATCTACATGTTTGGTCTGGAGATAGGAGAGTACTTTCTTCCGCTTTATGTAATGGGTGAGGCCATGTACATTCCAAGTGATCGCATTCAGAGAATGTGCCTGTGTCATAGTAGAATAGAGCAAAAATCAGGAGGAAGAAAATAATATAAAGCACAAAACAACGTGATGAACCAAACAAAAAGAAAAGGGAGAGAAATGACAAAAGAAAGAGGAGACAGAAAGAATATAAGTGGAAGTAGTACTTCTAATCTAGATGAAATGCATAAAGAAAACAATAAAAAGATAAAGACGAGAGGAGGTAAAATTTAGAAAATAGTACAGTAATAAAGAAACTATGGAATAATAGCGAGTAAAGAACAAGAAACCGTAAAACTGTTACCCGCGAGTCTGGGCGCACTAGAGCGCCGCCGCGGGAAAAGACCCCACAGAAAGAGAGAAGCAATTAAGAAGGCATTAATAATATAGAAGGGAAGCCCAAAAGAGCAATATAAAAAAGAACAGAAGAAGGTAGAGAAAGCCAAATAGAGGTTGAGAAGCAACACTACAGAAGAGGAGAAATCTTACAGTAATTAAATGTGAGGTAACCTAAGCGTATAAAACATATCATACACATATATCAAAAATCTATACCAATATGCATACGAGCAAATAAGGTGATACAACTATAATCAAACAATTAGGCGCCAATGCACCCGAGTAACTGCAAAACCAGTTGAGAATATGCAATAAAATTGTAACATGAAAAGTGAGAAATACAGGGAGAAAAAAAGAATAGCATTATAAGGCAGAGATATAGCAGAAGGCAAAGTGAAAAGGAAAAGAGGTAAGATAAGAAGCTAGTGAGAAAAGAGGTGAAAAAGAAAAGGCAATCAGATATTATAACAGCGAAAAATGCCAAAAATATAATAATGATTTAACAGTATAAACAAGGCCCGCAAGGACCGAGAGTCTACGATAAGCTGCCAATAGGTCAAGAAGTGATTTTTCCCACATGAGGAAGTATTATTCAGTCCGCATCTGAAGGAGTTTTAAGAGGAGACCTAGACTTGTCTCTTTGCAGATCTTGTGGGAATTGAGGCGACGAAACCGATTGTGATGCAGATTTCCTATCTTCTTGTGAGCGATGGAGTCTTTCAAGGTCCCTACCACGAGGCCGAGGACTACTAGGAGGGCGTCTGCTGCGGTCTGGCAATGGAGTAGAAGACTTATAGGGAGAATGGGACTGATCCTGCTGCGAAGATGGAGTGAGAACCTCCATATCTTGAGGTTGAAGACAGTCCAAGAATTGCTGAAGATGCTCTGGGTCATAAAAGTCCTTAGAATCTCCATCTTTGGTGATGCGAAAACGTGCTGGTTCAAATAGGCCATATTTAATGCCTAATTGACGTAATTGAGGTCGCATAGAGAGAAAGGCTTTCCGCCGCTCATTTGTTTCCTTAGAGAAATCAGCTGCCATATGAATCCGATGGCCATCAAAGGAAAAAGAACCTTGTAACCGAGCAGCAGCCAGTAATTGTCTTGTTTGTTCGTGACGAAGGAAACAGGCAATGATCGGTCGTGGCCGCGCAGCAGGATCATTACGTGGAGGGCCAAGTCTATGAGCCCGCTGTATCTCCAAAGGTGGAGTGAAAGAAATGCCAGTCAGCTTTGGAAGTATACGACACAAAAATGCACTGGAGTTTTGTCCTTCAATGCGCTCTGGAAAACCAAAAAAACGGATGTTGGACCTCCTACTACGGTCTTCCAAATCAGTGAGCTTGCTATGTAAGAATAAAAGGTCTTGTTCTTTGTTTGGAAGGGAATCAAATCGTTTCTCCATTGCCAGAACTCTGGAGTCCAGGGATTCAACCTTCACATGGAAGCTGGTGATTTCTGCTCTAATTGATTTAGTCTCCTCAGCCAAGGACGTGATTGTAAGGTGCATGTCATCTAGTCGGCGACTAACCTCAGATATTTCATGCAGAATACGCTGCATAGTTGCCGCCGACGCTTGCCCACCATTAGAGGGCGCAGCGTGAGGTGAAGGGGCCGAGGAGGATGCATTGCCTTTCGTTGGCATAGTAGTAGACTGTTTAAGAGCTTCTGCGAAAAGAAGTGGTTTAGGAGTCTTATTGCCTTGCTTGGCAGCAGACATTTGAAGAATAGGCTTGGTGGAAACTTTGAAAATACGTGAAGGCGTCTTTCCGTGTGATGAAATACTTATATGTGAGCACAAAAAATATGGCAAAGTGTCGGAATATACAGAGCAGCACAATTAATAACTGTACATATATATGATAATAGGACACTGGCCCCCCCAAAAGAAGAAACCCATGTCTCACTTTCAAACACTGGAATGCAAAAGCATATTTTCAAAAAGTGGTATCTGTGCAATAACAAGACATCAATTATCGCTATAGTCAAAAGGGCACAGAAATATAGCAGTAATAGAATGAGAAACAGCGTATGTGCACTTATGGCGGTGGCAGACAAATTTGCGATTATGACGAGACTAAATTAATCAATATTCCAGAATGCAGATTAGTCATGGACCATGCAGGAGCAGAGAACACAATTCCTGACTGAAAAAGTTGACAAGAGCGCTATGACGACATTATGAGGAGAAACACTCTAATGTATGTCAGTCAGTCTGCGCTAAAGATAGCCATTTTCATGAAGCACCAGCTTAAACAATAGTCAAAAAGCGCAAAATTGTAGCTGCAGTGAAGATGAGGGGAAACAACTCTCAAAGGAACGAGAGGTTCCGTTTTTTTTTAAATTTCAGCTGAGCTTGAGGAACCAGAAATTCCAATTACAAGAGAGCCGTTGACCGTGTAAAGAATGGAATGCACAAGTCCTGTGCGAAATGTGCGTCAAAGGTGCTACAACAGTAGTATGGGAGAAATTAGCCCTACCAGTAGCTGACGAACAGCGCGGCAAAAATCATGGTTCCTGTCAGAAACTCCTGAACTCTGAAGGAGGCGTTGCTGCAGGCGTATTGAAGGAGGCGCGGCCAAAGTGAAACCAGGCAGGTGCCCGTTGTCAACATCGGGGGCGCGGCTTCATGAGGAGAGTGAGGCGGCCTGAAGGAACACGTCAGGCAGAGTGCGCCGGGCAACATCACCACAGAACATCGTCGAAGCGGTCAGCAACAGAGAGCCGTTGTCATGCCTCCGAAACCCGCCCAAATCCTGCCCCCCATCTTCCGGCTGCAGCAGGGCACGGAGAGGAGATTCCAAAGCCGGTGGAAGGTGAGAATATTCCGTTAAGGGCTCATCCCGCGGCGGAGCTCACCCGTCAGGCGGCCATCTTCCTGCGTGGCCAGACCACGCCCACCACTGTGATTTAAACCACTCAATCTATGTGATGGCTGCTTTTTCCTCAGCTTATCTTTGGTTTTTAATCTAATCGTTTCTCACACAATATTTCTATTGGTGCACTCATTCTTGCTTTCATTAATTTCACAATCTATTGACTCGCTCTAACCTGATTCACTGCCTATCAATCTCCTGGTGCAAACAATAAATAATGCACGCTTCCATGGCGGCATAGAGCTTATCAATTTTTGGGAGAACCTCGTATCTTATACATAATGTTCTTTTCACAGAAACCAACCTTGATCTACTGTGGCTCGTTTTCCTGACGAAGGCACAGCTCATTACATTTTCTTGAAATATGGAAACAATGTTTTTGTTAATTCCAGTGGACTTGTCTATGAGGTAAATGATCACAAAGAGGCAGATAAAAAACTGGTCTTTCTATACTGGGATATTTCAAAGGTCTCTTACTTACGATCTCCTTTAACATTTCACCATCTCCCCCTCGCCTCTCTTTTTACATTGTCCTTTTAGCCACTGGATAGCTGCTAGGCCCTCTATATTATTGTCGCCCATTTCTTCCATTTTTTATTTTCTTTCAATGTTGTTGACAATACAGGCCTGTGTGTTTATGGCTTATCCAACAGTGCTAGAATATTTATATCGATAAACTGGTCGCTTCTTGGTACCACATTAGTAAATTTCTATTTGGTGACCTAAGGATCAGGGCTTTAACTGGGCCGGGTCACCCGGTGCTAAGCACCGGCAGTTTTTTAAAGGGGGCCTCGAAACGGGGCTCTATTGGGCTCTGTTTGTGCCGTGGCACAGGCGGCCCGTTTTTTTCCGTACTGCAGTAAACAGCAGACACATCATTGTGCGCGTGCTCACACTGCTCACTTCTCACTAGTGGAGCAGTTAAGGCATGATGTCATGCCAGGTGAGCGTTGTAAGGGAAGGGAAATCCTTTAAAGAGCGTCATTTTCTGTCTGGATTTCCCTTCTCTTTTTTAAACTCAGGAGCAGCAACATTGTCATGGTGTCACTAGGGCTGTAAGTGGAAGCTTTTTCAATATTAAATACAAGCCATAGTTGCTGCTTATTTATCTTCTGCAAATAACAACCACAGACAAAGCCAATAGTCCTGCCTTTTTGTAGATATGATATTACTTGTTGTAACACATATCAATGCAATGACAGAATCAGCAAAGTACAAGTCGGGCGGCACACTATGCTAAGTACAGATTTTTAGCTTACGTGTTTTAAGCCAGCCCTTAATTACAATTACAATTCAACAAGCTTTATTTCAGCCAATATTGACCATAAACAGCAGTGGTACAGTACATACATAGCCAAAATTCATCAGAACAAATTATAAAAATGTGGCATATGTACATTTAAGATTAATCATGGATCATTACAATAAAAATTCACAAAGTTAAAATAATAAGAAAGAGAGTTAAAAAGATTAAAGATTTAAAAACATTTGAGATAAAAACATGTGCAGTAGAAAAACTTTTTTTAAATTGGTTAAGTGGATTTTAACAATGCCCTACGCCTATGCCACATAGCATTAAGAAAACGAGACACTGCAAAGACTATAGGGGGGTGGGTATCGAATCTCAATATTCTATATACCACCAAGCACTGGCCACACCCCAGATTTCTACAAAGTGGTACGAGCCAGCGCTGCCTGGGTAATTTATATCCAGGGCAAAAAAAAGAACATGTATGTCAGACTCGTCTTGACTGCTACATGCAGGGCACCCAAGAGAACTATCTTTTGACCATTTGTTTGTGAAAGCATGCACCGGCAGGGTCCCTAATCTAAGCTGGATATATAGTTTCCTTGCTATGAGTGGCTGTATTTCATCCAGAAAGGACTCAAAGAGGTACTGCGTTTTAATATTAAAAAAAATCAGCAGTTAGGGGCCGTAGTTTGATGTTTCTCTGGTTGTCAACTAATCTTAGCGATCTATAGGTTCTAACCAGTTCTAATCGGGGAATTGTTAGAGACACTTCCTCAGGATTGCTCCAGAGGCTAGGAATACCTATTCTCGAATACATATCTTTTAAATATACAAACCACGGTATTTCTACCACCCCTGGTAGTCGCAAAATCCCCTTAAGCTCGGACTGGTAAGCTACTAATTCAGGAGTTGCCCACAGCCTACGCCAAAAGGTCAACGGTCTCAATCCAACTTCCTCAGCAATAGGTCTGATTCCCAAGTCCAGGCTTAGGGGGATAAGAGGGGTGCTTGACGGGAGGCCAAGGAGCTGCCTCATAAATTTGTTCTCAATTTTTGCCAGTCCACCAATGGGACATTGGCCCCAAAGTTCCACCCCATACATGGCTGCACTCCTAGCTTGTACTTTATAGATTTCAGCTACCGGGCCCGGCAATGTATGCGACGAGTTCCTTACAGTTTTTGCAATTCCCCCGACCATCTGTGCTAGCCTCAGACCTGCCTTATCTAGTTGCAGGCTCAATTCGAATGTCCCAGCCAAAGTGACGCCAAGATAGTCGAAGACAGTCACTCTCTCTAGCAAAATCCCATTTAAGGAGGGGTTTGGTCGAGATGATTTGGTTGGATTAAAGACCATGAATTTGGTCTTGGATGTATTGACCTCCAGCCCCCTATTTTTGCAAAACGGAAAGAAACTGTCAAGAATCCTTTGGATGCCCATAGGGGGACTTTGACAAGGTGTCATCAGCAAACATCATTGCTGGCACCTTACCATCCACTAATTTTGGAGCATCGTTATCCGCAACCTCATTTAGCTGGGCAACCAAAGCATTGATAAAAAGGCAGAACAATATAGGGGCCAACACACACCCCTGCCTTACTCCTCTATTAACTGGGAAGCGGGGAGTCAATTCCCCAGATCTCCCATACCTTACTTGAGCGAAGTTGCCTTCGTGCAATCGTATGATCATTGACAACAGACAGGAAGGAATACAGAGTTGCTCAAGCACCTCCCACAATTTAGCTCGAGGTACCAAATCAAAGGCTGATTTAAGACCAACGAATATCAAATAGAGGCTGCCACCCTCTATTGATACCGTCTTCCAATATATTAATTGGAGCCGGAAGATTTGGTCAATGGTTGAAAGTTTCTTCTGGAAACCAGCTTGATACACACTCAGGATTGCGTGCTCCTCCATCCAGGAGTGTAACCGCTCGAGGAGAATCCTAGCAAACAGTTTCTGGGAGACATCAATCAAGATGATTGGCCTATTGGTAGGCAGAAGGAAATTTCGGCTCCTAACCAGGTATCCGGAACCTTCATGCCAATTACATTGTTCACACCCCTTGAGAGAACCCTCAGTTTTTTCATCCCACTTAAAGCCCTGCTAAGGATCATACTGTGTATCCAAAAGCAACTTCCTAGCAAGTCCTTATCTCATATTCCTTCCCTGGCTATTCGATTCCATGCCACACCCTGTTAATACACATCCTGTAATTCCTATCTGTTTGCCGTCATTTCTTTAGTGCTAAGTTGCACAAGTGCCTGACTGCTTTTTCACGCGATTCTGTTAGTTATATATTCAATGCATCTGATTTACGCTTTATCTGCATTCCGGCTCTTTTATGCACCTATAACAATTAAAACAACAATTATCTAAAAAAAAATGTTTTAGCCACGCTCCTGCAAATAACTGGAGTCGAGTTCTCCATTAACCATGTGTAGTCAGAAGCTACGTCCTGGAAGTACAATACCTGATCCCTCCTACTTTAGAATAGAATCCATCTCCATCCACCTCCATTTTGCAGCTTTTTGGAGCTATTGGCCTAGCAAAGTGGCAGAGGAGCGTTCAAAGAGGGCCCCGTTTGTGAAAGAGGATGCCAGCCTCACCTGGAATGGAACCCCCCAACAATCTTCAGGGTTATGAGGTGGGTACACCTGACTAATTGGGGTGACATCACAAACAAGTGCATTGCAGTGAGAGTTACCCCCAGATGAACCAGGGAGTGCCACAAGTGCTGGGAGGACCCCCAATGATGGGCATTGATCAAGGCCCAGGACATCTTGGAGAGTTATAGAAAATGTGCAAAATATTTTGACACTTTGTGTAATAGAAAATTCCACACATATCTGCACATGAGTTTGTCTTGTGCTAAGAATGTCTTGCAAGAATAGTGTAATTACTTCAACAAGCTATTTTCTCCTGAGAAAATAGCTTCTAGAAGTATTCTTATGTAATTATATTGTGCAAAATATGCCCTTGCGTAAAAATGAATTGCAAGATACGACACTGCCAAACTGCACTTTGCTTACTTTACATAATTGACCAAAACAATGGAATACATTGCTCATGTTTCAAATCACTGAATTATTAAATGTTTGCAAACCCCTAGATTTCATCTGTTACATATCATACAAACAGTTAGGCACACCACACTCATTTGTTGCTACATAAAGAGTTCAGAGCTAGGCCAACACTTGTATGCGCATGCGCATGCGCATCATAAGAAATGTAAAGATGACATAGAGCCTGATTCAGAATTCGGCAGACGGGTTGCCCCGTTACAACTTTGATGGATATCCTATCCACCGTTGTAACCTGTCCGTCAAACTCTAACTCAGACCTGTAGTTTAAGTAAGTGAGGCCATCTCATTTGTCAGTTGGTGCAACCTGTGACATCTTGGACTCAGGTTCTCAATGTAATAGGGGAAACTAGAATGTGTTACAGCTGTGTGTTCACTGGCCCTAGTGATCCACTGGACAATGGGGTATGTTAAACACTCACCTAGGCCTGATACAGGGAATTAGTGATGGTCTATATTGAATACTAAATAGAAGTTGAGCAAATGCAGTTGGCAATGTTAATTTTATAAACATATACAAACTATAACAATGGTCTAATGAGTCTTCCACTCTCTTTCTCTTTGATTTCACCAGGTAGGAGTGGAGCAGCAAGACCTGGGAGAAAGAAGAAGGACTTCGGCTACAGGATGAGCAACAATCACCATCGCCACCACAACAGAAGAGGAGGAGGTTAATGACACCTCTACTGACCTTGGAAGCATGCACACCCAGAGACAGAGTTGCTCCATCCCAAAGAATCTTAGGGTATAGGCCTAAACAGAGGGAGAGGTGGTAAACCTGCACACCACAGGTCAGAAGGCGAGTGATGCTTGGGTTTTAAGGACCAGAATGAAACAGTGGTATCTTAAGAAAATGCTCCACTGACTACAGGGCCTGAGGCCACCTCTCCAACCAGCACAGACAACCCTAAAACAACAGGCTTTAGGATGTCTCTGCAGTCCTTCCTCCTCCTACGGAGAGTGGCCACTCACTGGACCTACAGCAGCATAGCAATTTGATCAGACCCACTTGATCTTATTTGTTTTTCCCTTCCACCATCTTTTCCATTTAAGTACTTGGAGGAGTTTCAGGAGTGCATTAACATGTTGTAGACAAAGCAAATATCCCTTGTGCAGATACTTGAACAGGGTTTGAGATGGCTGAGCTTGAATTGTACAGCCTGCATGATGCCAAGTTTGCTCACCATTGGGAGATCAATTGCTTACTGTCCTCCCAGACTGCTGTCATGTCCTTCCCCAAGCCATGCCTGTAGATAGCTGGCTCAGTATATACTATACCAAAGTAAGGTATTGTGTTCACAGAGTCAAGGGAGTCTCCAGAGGTATAGCAGAGGCCAAATTAGGTAAGTAGTAACAGCTCTCTTTGTGGTAGTGTGGACAAGCAGTTAGGCTTATCCAGAGGGTGTGTTAAGCATTTATTGTATTCACTCAATCAAGGACTGATACAGGCACTCAGAGACAGACTCCAGAACAATTAGGTAAGTATGTATAAAAAAAGATATACTTAGGTTTTATTTTAGAGCCAAGCAGGACTCGGCACAGATGAGTAAAATACACTTTCAAAATGCAAGACTGTTTAAGATAATGCAATTGTGCTTGGAATTACAATTCTTACAGGTTTGTGTCACTTTTAAATGCAGTTTGAATCATACAGTGAATACTTTTAGATTACTTTTGAGTTACTTTAGATTACTTTGAGTACTGGAGGTGAGATGCCTAGATATCACACCCTAAGAGTGCTACATACAAGGTAAGTACGACTTTTTATGCTGTGCAATTGATTTCACTTTTCTCCACACATTAGCAAGTCCACACTTAAAGCAATTTTAGGCCCAAAATCTTATCACATGGGATCCTATGGGATAAAAATGGTTATCCGTTTTGGAGGTAAGTATTCAGCCCACAAAGGTGAGTTTTGGGGGTTAGGACCAAGGTTCCCCAAGGTCCAGGTAGGCACTCAATTTGCACCATCAGCGGCACTAAGTGGGGGGGGGGCGGGTGCAGAGTGCAGAATGCCAATGTTAGCCAATGGGGCTTAGGTCAACTCGGTTGGGGGCTACTCACAGGCCTGTACGAAGACATCTCCTGTTATCAGTGCTTAATTTGTGCCAGTGCTTTCCGGTGCTTAGCACCGGCACTTATTTATTAGGGCCGGGTCTACAGCTGAGTGCCAACTCACATCAACCACTGCATGACACGAAATGACTGCAGTATTCCCACTCTTTCTCCGGAGTCCCTGGTGAAGAGTGCTGCTGAGGCAGTGCCCTGTTTCAAACATTTGTTATGTTCGGAGTTGCGGTGGGGGCAGGAGACCTTGGCTGACAGATCGGATTTCACCAGATGCATAGATTTAACATAATTTTTTGTGCTGCCGTGCTCATGGAATTCCATGATCAGTGGAGTTCGGAGAGACTCGTAGTATGGCATTTGTAAGGTACATTAAACTGCAAATATTTTCTTATTGTTAACACTGGGGCTTAATTGTTTGCATTAGCATTGTCGCATGTCAAAAGAATCAAGATGCTGTAACTTACTAAAAGGTGTTTCCCGGCATAATTAAGGCCTGTGACTGGAAGGCAGCACACCTGCTTGGAACACCAGTTTATGGGTGTATATTTTAAGATAAAAGACAGTGCCTACAATATATGCATGTCAATTTGCCACTGATTGGGCAGGATTTGGTACTGCGGGACTGCGGCATCACCCGCCGCATGCGTAACCTTTTTTAAAATTCCACGCCCTGCACACACGCACAAGTCACGAAGCACCAGCACCGCCCAACTCAATCGCCATGTCGTTTTATGCAAAGAAGGAAGGTTTAAATTGGCAGCTCTCATCCAAATTCATCGTGTCTGCTGGATCTGAGCTTTGGTGATTGGTGTTTTTCCATTTTAAACACGTGTGTATTATTCTATTCACTAAATCTTGCAGAGATTGATCTGAAAAGGAGGTGCTGTGCTTCACTGTTCTAAATCCCAGCTTCTTGAACATTCCAATTCCCACAGATAAATCGGCAGTGCGAGTGTCACGCTGGTTTTCCAAGAATTGTATTGTAAATATATCAGCCATGCAAGTGCAACAGAGTCTTTCATCACCGGTCACAAGTTTGGTGAAATAAAACCAGACAACATGACCCAATGCATTGTTAAAAACTCCTGTTGTCTACACAGTTGCCTTTGAGACTGCTTCTTTTTCTTTCTAAATCCACACCTACCCTCTTCTCTTTCTTACAGCATCACGTTCATGGGAAGTATGTCATGTTGTGATACTGTGTTTAACAAGTAAAGCATAAGTTACACGCCTGAACTGTGACCGACACTCCTTCCATGTGAAGATAGATCAGTGATATATGTTCTAGCTGTTGAGAGGGGTGTATATATGTGTGTGTGTAATCTGCAAGCATCCCACTTAGTCATTCATCCTTCTGAAGTAGATACACTGAATAGTAACACCTAGTATTTACAGTGCTTTAAAGTGCCAGTGCCCACAGTTAGCAAGCACTCTAAAAGCAAGTTACCACATTATATGGTTCTAATTTTTAATTCGGCCATATAACACTATGGGACATATGTAGGTGGGCTAATACCGGTCGGTAACGGTCGAAAATCTGTAAATTTTCCATTACCGACCGGTATTTAGCCCTTTGAGGTGTAGGAGGCTGGATTGAAGGATTCGGTAATTTACCGATTCAGTATTTTAAGAAATCGGTAAAATACCGATTCGGTAAATTACCGAATCCTTAAATCCTATGTAGGGAGCACTCAAGTGAGTGCATTTTTGGTTTAAGGATTCGTTATTTACCACCAACTACAAGTTGATGGTAAATACCGAATACCTTTTCAAAAGCAATTTTGTGCTTTTTTAAAAGTGCCATGTGGCTGACATACATGCCCTTAGAACATGTATGTGCACCACATGTGCACACATGCACGATTCAGGGGTGCAACAGGGTGTCAATGTGACACCCTGCCACCCTTGAATATGCTCCCCCTATTACCGATTCGGTATTTACCAAATCGGTAATAGTGAATGGCTTCCCATTCACTCCTATGGGCCTCCAGGCCCATAGGAGTGAATGGGAAGGTATGCCGAATCGGTAATAACGAATTATTGCCGAATCGGTAATAACGAATATTATCGAATCGGTAAAATTTACCGATTTTTTACCTACATTCTATTTGCCGATTCTTAAATACCGAATCGGTAAAATTCGGTATTTAGTAATCGGTAAGTAGAAATTACCTACATATGGCCCCAAGTGAATTAAATTGTCTAGGCACAGATGTTATTCACTTTTTTGCTTCAGAGTCGGAAGACACCCTTTCAGAAAGTCAGGTCAGGGATTACATCTGCCAGTGCCAGTTGAGGATGTGGGTGGAGCCATTAGAGTAAGTGGGCGGAGCCAATGGAGGAAGTTGGTGGAGCCAGGGAAAGTGGGTGTGGTCTCTGACAATCCTTTGAGCACCTGGACTTCATATTTTACAAATTAAGCACTGCCTGTTACTGTGATCAGAGAGTGCCAGGCATCAGAGGTCATCCCAAATAATTCATGATAGGTTCCCTCTGTCGGCAAAAACATTATTATTCATGACTGAAGCCAGAAGAACAATGATGCTGTGAGTTGTCGAAGGAATGCAAGATGGCAAACACTAACAGTTAACAACCCTGTTTTGCTGCTCTCCCATCAAGTTGGAGGAAAGTTTAGACCAGGATTCGAGCCGCAACCATAGTATGTTTCAGTGGTGAAGTGAACAATGGTGGCCACTGTTCACGGCGATATGAACACGATCTGAAATATTTGACATTTAAAAAACGTCTCCGAGCAGGCAGCACGGCAAAGTGCACCAGTCATTAACCATCATGAGACACGGTGGTCAAAACCCCGTTCACTATCTGTGACTGAAGTGCCTGACCCTCTGAAGAACTATTGCAGATGCCTCCTGCGTCAGTCATGGAGGCCGGCACTCCAGCAGGCACGTGTCTTCAGAATAGGGGCCCAGCACCAACACTAACAGAGGCTAATCCTCAAGAGGGTTAGCATAGGTACTCCCTCAGACCGCACCACTGCTTTTTCAGTGCAACAAAGATCATGAAGTCCAAGTTGTCTACTAGCTCTCTTTTTTCCTTTCTCTCGCTGATGCTTTAGTTGTTTCAGTCTGATTGGTGGGAGGAATGTACTGTCGGATCGAGTAGTTAGGAGTTGCCACTCCCACACATTGCTGGCACTAATGGTTTGGTCCCTGTGATGTCAGATGTGCTATAAAGGACTCATACCTGTGTAGCTCAGTGCATGCACAACAAGTAACCAGACGCGTGTTTGCCTGAATGTGTCTCCAAGGAGCTAGTGAGGGCCTCGCCTCGACAAAACAAACCTCATGTTAGTAATTTATAGGTAATATTGATAACAATAATTTACCTACTACATATATAAAAAGTGACATCAGAATAGGCGCATCAGCCTCTTATCAAATGACCTTTTTGTCGGATTCACAGCAATTGTGAAATTGCTCCACAGCTGCTACTGAGAGTCAACTGAAGAGTGTCGTTTTCAATGAGAAGAAAAAATTATTCCACACAGTTTTGTTAGATTTTGTTCGATTGCAAAATGTCATCGAAGGCTCACCTTCACTAGGCTCTCTTTGGACAGAGTAACAGGTTTTAATCATTTTATGGGCACCCTCCTTGAGTTTCTTTCTCGTTAGCATTTCCGACAGGATATCTTTCTTCCAACACCTGGCCAAGAAAAATGAGGTGCTAGAGACAAAGCACAGATTGACAAAAGGAGACCTGCTTTGGTACATACAACGTACAGTCATTATGTTTGTTATAAAGGCCTAGTTAATGTCCAAATTGTAAAAACGAAGTGCTAGTGGCCAAGATTTTTCTTGAGGATCCTGCCCCCTTCTGGGCCTACCCTGATAACCCCCTCGAAGAGCTCCTTGAGGAGGGTTATTCTTACACTCAGTGGCAGCCTGCGCGCATTTGCTTGCGCCACACAGTTTCCTGCTACTTTTTTATGCAGATGTATATAGCGCGAACTCGACCCGAAGGTATCGGAGCGCTATACACGAGCACCAGTCACATTACCCAAGGACACGCTTCATGTGCACCTGCAGAGGCGTAGCAAGAGCTTGTGGCGCCCGGGGCTATCCCTCGGATTGCCGCCCCTGGGGGGAGGGGTGCTGGGGAAAAAGGACGGCAAGCACTTGAAAGAGGTCCGAGAGACGCGTAGTAATCGCTGCTAATAGTTACCTCGATCATGCAAGTTACATGCACATACATGACACAGTCCAAAGCTACACAGTTGAAAACACCAGTGACCGGCAGTACAAAGGAGAACACACACACTGCTTGATTTATCTGGGGACTCAGAAAAGCTACATGCGACATCCATCAGAGAGCTGCGTGAACAATTACAACACAAAAGGACTGCATACCCCATATCACCTCTACATGAAGTTAGAATTTTTAAAATCCTGTTTTATGCTGCTAAAGTTTTGAGAAATTTCAATTTTATGCTGTCTGAAAAATTTTCCAAGGTAAGTTTGTCTTTACCTTCCTTACGAGTTTTCATTAAATTCTGCTATGTGCGGAAACTCCTGGAACCACACTTATTGGACTTATGAGTTTTGGAATGAGAATCATGTTCCCTTGATAAATGCTTTCAGGCCAAATCTACTGATATCTATCAGGAGAAAAGCAGAAGATGGCATTTAGGTGCAGTAAGCAGCAAGATCTGAATGTTAGTCCTTATTACTGGGGGAATAGCCACTCGTAATGAAGGGTATAGCAACAACAAAACAACAAAAAATTCAAAATCCTTCCCTTCTATCCCTCCACTACACTTTTTCAATCCAAATAACAGACTAACATGTCCACTACTCAAATAAATGTCCTATTTCACTATACTAATTCGCCACTAATCCTTTATGGGTTTCGGAGTAGCGTGCTACTCGCCGAAAAAGCACATTAACACCTCAACAGGGGTAGCAAGCGCTATATAAATGCAAACCTTTTTACCTCTTCTACCCCTTCGGTATCCTTCTTAATCCAAATAATTGACTAACATACCTACCACTCAAATTATTAAAAATGACTTGCATATTTCACTATACTACTTCACCACTAACACTGTACGGGTTCCAGAGTAGTGTGCTACTCGCCGAAAAACGCTTCAACCCCCCCATCAGAGGTAGCAAGTTCTAGATAAATCCAAACCTTTTTTCCCTTCTCCATATCTCCACTATCCTTCTCAATCCACATAATCTGACTAACATATCCACCACTCAAATTACTTTCAAATTTTCACTATACTAATTCACCACTAATCATTTATGGGTTCCGGAGTAGCGTGCCACTCGCTGAAAAAGCGCTTCGATGCCTCCTTATGGGTAGTGAGTGCTATATAAATGCAATTACAATTCAATACAAAAAATAATTGCAAAAGTGCCATCAACACCCTCAAGCAATCAGGCAAAGGGAAACTATGCAACCAAATTTAAACCCATTCTTCCAAACTCCCGACCTCCACAAAGAACGTTGGTCCATATCAGTGTGTCAAAGGCAATATTGAAGCTACATGAAATCAACCACATCTGGCCCAAATTCTGGGTTAAGCTAGACTTTAGGTTAAAGTTGTTAGATATATGAGGTGCTGCACCTCGGCCTCCTCTTAGATATGTTGCAGCTTTGTTCCAAACCACAGAGAGCAAATGCTGATTATGCCAGAAAACAGAAGCCAAGGGGTTCACAGGAGGAGCCCGAAAAAATTGAAAGGATACTAGCAAATAAAAGCAAAAATCCTCATGTGTGCATGGGAAGCAGTTAGAAACACACGGGAAAATGACTTAAACCCCATTATTAATCACAGAACAATATGGACCTCACAGACCTCCCCAGTGCCCAGTTGGCAATGTCCTTCTGTGTTGTAGTGTGACGTATCTCAGGCTGAGGCGGGCTAGACTAAGGTAAGAAGCCATGGCAGGAGTAGAGTTTTGGCTTCTCGTGGGGGCTGGGCTTCTCAGTAAGACTGGGTGGGGGCCCAATTCGGTTAAAACTGAGTAGAGACCAATGCCCCTATGCCCAGACCTAGGCTAAACCTTTTTTTCCTTGAATTGTTCTTGAAATCACTGCAGAGATGCAGGCTTCAAAACCGGTGACGGATCATACTACTTACTAGTGGTACAGTTTAAGAGCAACAAAGCATTATGGGGAAGGAGGGACGCAGTACTTCACATCTTCAAGTGACCCTTTGACATCAGTGACACCTTCATCAAGTCCTGCTTTTGTGACAAACAGAACTTTGCTTTCTGCTGTTCTAGGATCCACAGAAGCAAAATGGTCTTGGCTAAAAAGCCAAGAATGGATGAAGGTGTCACTTATGACAATGGGCGGTTAACACGCTTACTACTTTCATAGGATTAGCAAGATAGGGTACCATCTTACAGATTCTTCCACTGATAGCAGGCACCTGATCACATAAAAAGATCCCGAGACGGAAGCACCGTTTCTGCTCCACTGCACCACTTCCCACAGACTTAATTAAGATCATTGCGAATTCATGATGTGATTGTGAACCCAGACCAAAGGGTACCCCCCCCCCCACCCAAGCGCTCTTCAAACGGAATACAACTGCATGGGCAAGTTCTCTGGCTGGGATTTGTAACTTTTTTTAATCTTGAAATACGCCATTGGCTTTTCTAACTGGGATATTTTTTTAGCCTGAAATGCAATGTCATTCTTGCACAGCTTTTTAAATTTTGTAAATATGTTAGATGCGCGCTTTTTACATGTTTATGCTTTTAATTAACTAATAAACTATTACTAGTCACTTGAACTGTTCATAGATATGACTGGATAACATGGATGCGCTGTCCTTGGGCTCTGGAAAAAAACACACATATACACACACGCACACCACACATACACACAGACACACACACACCACACAGACAGCACACACACACCACACACACATAGACACACACCACACACAGACACGCACAAAACAGACACACACACACATACACACAAACACACACCGAGGTTAGTAGCCCTATTGTGCAGGGTTTCTAATAACATTGCACTGAACTAATGTTATACATGAGTAAGACATCTTAGAAAGATGATTTCGCGTTTCCTGCTGCAATCATTTGAAGGGAGGAGACAGCACAATGCTACACCATCCAGAACGACAGTAGACATCACCCCCGAAGCAAAATGTCACACAACAAACATGCACAGAAATATTCTTGCCACACATTAACACCTCCAGAATCATGCTTTCGTGATACAGTGGAAAAAGTCTTTGCATCAAGAATTGCTTTAAGTTCCCCCAAGGACATACGGCCAGTCAAAAATGTTCTGTGATGCAACCCCTGGGGCCTTGTCACTTGAAGGGAGCTCTAGGACTGGATCAGTAAACATTATTATCTGGCATTATTCGTGTGCCCGGTGGTAAGTTAATGCAGTGCTTAATATGAGCAACTGTTTTCATCGTAATATCTATGAAAGTGGATTTGTGGCGGAGCCTAGGTGATGATTCCACCCCTCTGAAAACGTTCAGCTAGCTCCTGCTGCTCTCCTCTTTCTTACCTCACTCACTTCAGGGTCTCACACTATGGCAGGCAGGGATTGGTTCGAACTTCTTTCACTTCTGCTGCACTGCAGCAGCCAGCAAAGCAAAATCGCCCAGCAGCAGCACTGCCACTGCCCCAGGCCAGAATTGACTCCTCACGAGAGCGCGTAGTGGTGAAGCGTGTGACGTGTCACTGCTACGTTCTCATAGCAAGGGCTGGCCAAAATGTAGCCCAGGGCCCTCATTGGTAGCGCTCGCGCACTACCAATGACGGCCCTGGGACGGACCAACAGTCAAGCAAGTTTTCGCACAAACAACGCGGGACGTCGCGGCGGCAATTTTGGCAACACTGCAGGCGCACTGACTGACTGGCGCAGCAGTTACAACAAAAGCAAGCAGGTCAGGACAGGTGCGCGCTGCTTGCACTTTCAAACTTTAACAGCCTGGGCCGTGCGCGCGGCACTGGTGGTCCGTCGCGGCTGCCTTTAAAATTTATTTGGGGACACTGACGCTACAATGACTGATAGTAGTGTCAGTGAGTAGTGTCAGTGAGTGTCCCCAAATAAAGTATAAAGGCCGCCGCAACAGGCCACCTATGCCGCGCGTCTGCCCCCAAAATAGTGCCGCCTGGGGCGGACCGCCCCCCCCCCTAGCTACGCCACTGACAATATACCCAACATCTCCTATGGAGGCCGAACGGCAACCTACACCCTTCAACCATGCTGTCTGAAAGGGCCCCAGGAAGTCGATGTGAACTAAAGATCTTCACAGCCTCATCGGCGATATAAAGCGCTATATTCATTCATCAATGCAGTACAATACAGTACCAACATACCCTTCCTAAAACTATCCCCTGAAATGTGCTCGCATTCCCTGCTCTAAGGTGCTGAATCACTAAGAATCTTGCCAAAAAAAGCATCTCTGTGCCCTCTTTCCTCTCCCCCCACCCACTGACGGTTTATTATATTCAATATTTCGATTTTTATATCCTTCAATATGTGAAGGGTACTGCACTGCCTCAGCAACTGGCATGAAGTGTAAAATGAACTATATATTCAAGCACCAGGGATAGAGAGAACCTGTTGTTTATTTGAAAAAAAACATTCCACTCGCAAGTTAGAAAGTTCTAGAGGAATCAATAGTAGATAGTGTTATGAGCTATTTCTCATTATGCTTTGTCTGGGAATGGAAAGTTCCATGCCAGCTTAGTGTGAAAACGCCCACCAAAAACGCTGTCCGCGATTAGCTGCGGTCTGTGATACATTGAGGGATGTCAGAGCCCTCTTTTTCAGACCCCACCTGCTCTAGGTCCACATACAATAGTCATATTTAAACATACAGATAATCTCAAAGAATTAATATAGTCGGACACACGCAAGCACCTGATTCTTCATATAACATAGCACACGCTGACTGGAAATGTTTGTAGGGCAATACAAAACAGAAACTACGTTTGATTTACTAAAAATACAGATTGGTAGCGAAAAGGCCACCTATGACACTTCTCTGTCCGGAAGTACCCCTCGTTGCACCAATTAATGGGTACGTACATCTTGTAATGACTATGCTTAAGTGACAAACGTGTATTCAGTGGAAAACCAATAACAATTATTCAACTAAATAAAGAAAATTATTTTTTTTAATCACCCGAAACTAATTCCTTTTCAATGGCACACTGTTTCATTGTCTACCACAACAGGCACATTTCAGTTTCCGGTATAGTCACGACCAGGCGCGCAACACCCATTGGACTCACAGGGCTTCAGCCCCCCCCCCCCCCCGTCGTGTGTGGCAGCCCCGGATGAGACACCTTCCCGGGCAAAAAAGCAGCCGGACCCGAGCACTTCACAGGTCTTTAAAAGACCATTTGCATGTTAATGAGCCCTCGCTGTTGTGTCACCCCTTCTAAGAGCCCCTGCAGCTCCACTCTGCCTATTGCTTAAAGTTCAGCCCCCCCCCCCCCCGACATTTTTGCTCAGCCCCCCCCGAAATTTGGCTCTAGTTGCGCCTCTGGTCAGGACTCACCTGAAGTATTCTGAATCAAAAATCATCCTGATGGCTGCACCAATATCCCTGTGCTGCCTGTGCCGGAAAAGAGGCGAGCGCGTGGTGGTGGAGCGTGTGACGTCACTGCCGCGCTACTTTTTTTTACCGCAACGCAAGGGTTGACTAAACATTATGCCCAGGGCCGTCATTGGTAGCGCTTTCGCGCGCTACCAGATTGACGGCCCTGGGATGGGACCCACCACATATAAGGTACGTCACGCACGCATGCTGCACTGCAGGCAGCACAATTTAAAATCAGGTGTGCTTGCTCTTCCGCGCGAGGGCCCCAGTGGCGGCGACCTTTATAATTTATTTGGGGACACTGACACTACTGTGAGTGTCCCCAAATAAATTATAAAGGCCGCCGCCCCCAAAATAGTGCCGCCTGGGGCGGACCGCCCCCACCGCCCCCCCCTAGCTACGCCAGTGTGCACCTGGTGCATGCGACGCCCAAAGCTAGAGAGAGTGTGACAAGCAAAGAGCCTGAAAGAAACCAAAGAATACAACTGGAAAGCAGGGCATTGTTAATGGGTGCTGGGGCAGTCAGCAGTGCCACAACCCAGGCAGAAACCTATCTCGAAAGACTGCGGAGCCACACCACCATTTGCAACGCAATGCCGACTAGAAAGATGTTAATTACAATCCAAATTGGAAACTGTGAGATTCCGAATATGGGGGAACGGTGCCGCTAATTTAGGAATCTAGGATCCTGCTGGGCAAGAACACAGCATCAATGAGCGAACCTGAGCTTGAATCCTTCGACCATCATGCTGAGGCTCTTCCCCAGAGAATTGTCTAATTATTTAAGCAGTTCTATGGTAAATGAAGACTAGCAATTGCCTATGTACTTTGAAAGTTCTACTAATGACGCTATATACTTGCACGTACCTGTGGATCCATGTAAGCAATAAATAACATATCAAAAGACACATGGAGTCCTCTTCCTACATGTCTAGCCTAGCAGCAAGAGCGGAACAAGAGCAGATTCCCCAAATGCCACACTTACAGAAAGCATCTGAAACATAGTCTCTAGGTACAAAAGCTAAAATCATATATGCAAGCAGGGAGATGTTAGCTGCAGTCATACAGATGCATGATTATGTACTCATTGTCCACATGTGTATCTTGTGACCATCTGATCTCTCAGGTTTTAACAGCTTCTTAATTTTAACTGCATAGTTAGAAATTGTTGTATGCTGAAAAAGTAGAAAAATAAAAGTTACAAAATTTGAAAAATACAAGTTTAAAATCTACCACTAAACAAAAAAAAGCTCTAAACGATACTGTAGCCAAGAAACAAACCAATAAAATCCTTAAACAATTTAGTACAAAGGAGAAAAATATAATAAACAAAATGGCATACAAATGACCAAAATTGTATTAAGAGAGCCAGTTATGTGCACTTTGAATGTTTTAAGATAAAAAAAGAAAAGATAACGTGTCATTGATTGTACAAGAGCATGACCTATAGCAATTTCAGGTTGACCATGGTGGAGCGGAATTCAGGTAAGCCTAACAGATTGTAACTGTCAAGAATGTTACCTTTGTGTTCATGAAATTCCAAATCAGTCAGTTTGGCAAGGCAGGAGGCTGTCGCCTGCAAGCTTCTCTCAATCAATTAATCAAAAAAGATTTGTAGAGCTTGGCTAATCACCTGTGAGGGTATCCAGTAAGGGTGGGTGGAATTTTCAAAATTGACTTTCGCAAATTATCGCGAAATTGGCAAAATCTCCGCGAGCATGCAAAACTTGCGCGAAGATGCGGCGATTGCTTTTCCCGCCCGTTCGCGATGTGTTTTTGCGTGCTCGTGAGGAAATATATCTCCAACTTGCCCATGCGGTCGCTAATGGGCGCGGCCATCTTGCTCGCGATGCTTATTTCCTGTTCGCGATCGCAAACTCTCGCGGGATAGCGCGACCGGCTACAAACAATCCAACATCTTGTGGTGCGCGCGAACGGATAGGAAAACCCGTCGGCGAACGCAGGGACCCGGTTAGTCGCGACCGCGCGCGCGAGAATGCATTTTTAAAGTGCAAACCAGAAAAATACTTCCGTTTCGCGGCAGGTTGCGAAAGTTTTGACATTTTCACGCTGTCCGCGGAACGCAAAATGTCAAAATATCACAAATTAAGCGAGCGGAACAAAATTTACCGCCCAGGCCTAGTATCCAGGCGTTGAGTATTCTTTCTGCGAAGGCTCAATTGAACAGCCCAGTCTTGAATCCTTTCATGATTTCAGCAGAGAGGGAAATCTGGAGGTGAAGATGGGGGTCATTCAAGGACCTGGCCACATGGGAGGAGAAGAAACCACCTCTGCTGTAGCTTCGATGTATACGAGGGGTGTGAGCGAGGTGAAGGGATCAGCAGTGCAGGTGTTTGAGGGTTTGTAGAAGTTCAGGCAGTGGTTGGTGTATGCTAGTCCTTTATTGTGCATGGCCTTGTATATGTGGATCAGTGCCTTGAAATAGCATCTCTTCTCAATGGGCAGCCAGTAGAGCTTCCTGAGGTGGGGAGGAGGTGATGTGGATCCGTTTGGAGAGGTTAAGGATGAGTCTGGCTGCAGAATTCTGGATGATCTGCATTCTCTTTAGGAGGTGCAAGGTGATTCCTACATAGAGTGTGTTGCCATAGTCCAGCTGGCTGGTAACTAGGGCCTGGGTGATGGTTTGCCTAATGTTGATCAGAAGTCATTAGAAGATCCTGAGGAGCATAAGAAGAGTGAGGAAGCAAGTGGAGGAGACTGCGTTGACCTGGATTTTCTTGGTGAGCTTTCTGTCAAGGATGAGGCCTAGGTTGGGGGCATGGTCTGTTGGCATGGATGAGTCCTAGTTCGGAAGACCACCAGGAGTCATTCCACGGGGAGGTGTTGTTCCAGGAGACCAGTACTCCAGTTTTGTCTGTGTTGAGTTTCAGGCAGTCGGCGATGTTCGTCATGCACCTGTGGCCCTCGTGGTGGAGGGCTCTTGTGAGAGAGAGGATGAGCTGGGTGTCGTTGACGTACGATAGGATGTTTGCCCCATGGGTTCTGATGGTGGTGGCCGGGGGGGGGTCATGTAGATGTTGAACAGGGTGGGGCAAGGGGACGAGCCCCAAGGTATGACTTAGATGATGCTCTTGTGTTCAGAAGTGGAGGGGGAAGGCAGATTCTCTGAGTTCTTCCGGTTAGGAAGGAGGCGATGCATCTGGGGGCATCTCCTCGAATTCCAATGTAGTGGAGCCTCTTGGTAAGGGTGTGGTGGGATATAGTGTTGAATGTTGCTGAGAGGTCAGGAAGGATCAGGGCAGCTGTTTCTCCTCGGTCAAGGAGGGCTCTGATGTAATTGGTGGCAGTGATGAGGGTGGTCTCAGTGCTGTGATTGGTGCAGAATCCAGACTGGGAGATGTCCAATAGATTTTTGTTCACCAGATGTTCCGTGAGTTGGTGGTTGATTGCTTTTTTCAAGGACCTTAGCAGGACAGGGGAGCAGAGAGATGAGACGGAAGTTCTTGAGTTTGCTAGGATAAAGTATAAACACGCGCCCGTTTTCATTTTTAGGCAGTCACTACCCCCTCTGATCCCCCACCCTGTCCTGATGAGGACCCTACGTGACTACCGAATGGGGATTATGGGTTGAAACGTCGACGATTCCGAAAGGCCCAGATTGACCACGGCTCTGCACATAGCAAAAGAACATTATTAGTGAAACGAGCCATTGGTGTTACATGATTATCTGGCCTATCCCTCACATGTATATAAAACCTTGACCACTTTTTATAATGTACACTCTTTGAGCACTGAGCACTAATGTCACATGATCACCTTTATATGTAAATATTCCTTGTATGTTGACAGCCTCCAACTACTACGTTTGTGAATATCTATGAATGATTTAATTCTGATAAACAAAAACAGTAGAAAGGATCTTGAGTTACGTTTCAGTTATTTCTAAATAAATTGTTTCCTTGTCCAGGCGTTAGAGATCCGGTTGCTACAAATTGAAATTAGGTAATACAGTGCTCTAGAAAGTAACCACCTTCTACCCGACAGAACCTTCTTTTGCTTACTCTATTTTTGGCATGGGGCAGCACTGCAAGCCTTCCTGCTGCGCTGCTGTACCACAAAAGAAAAGGCGTGAATGTGCCGTATGTACGAGATACGGTGCATTCCTTTCCTCTCTTACTGCTCTGGTGCACAAATGGGGCCTGGCACCAACGCTGGCACCCCTTGCACCATGGTGCAAGGGTGCCTCCATTGAAATCAGATAGTTTTCACTCAGGAAGCTACACCTTCCTTCACAAAAACAACCGTTACGCCACCCCTGGGGAAGTGTAGGCTTTTGATGCTGCCCAGGTTTACAGCATGTTGTAAATCTGGTAATGTGTCAAATGCCACAGGGTTTTACATGGGAACACGCCTCCCTATTGCAATGTGAGGCAACTCAGCGACTTGCACTGCGTTGCCTCACACCATATCTGCAAGGCCATGTAAAGCCACTCTTGGTGGTTCACCTGGCCTCCTAGATTTGGCTCTGCAGTGTCATTAAAAGTGACGTTCCGGTGACGCCTAGGGATTGTAAATACGCCCCTGTTTTTTTTCACGTGACAGAGGCTGCGGAGTGAATTCTGAATGTTTTCACAAGGTGGGACTGAGTTGCAAAAAAGGTCACTAAAAGTAGAAGCTGCATTACATGCCACTCATATCTCGTCTGATTTATTAAATTTGGTGGTCTGTCAGTCGGAAAGCATCCACAAATATTTCTAGCAGTGTGTTATAATATAGTTGTTGGTTAATGCATCCTCCCTAATGTGGTTCTCTGCCTTGCTGCTCTGCCAATGGTGATGTCATTTAGAATGTTCTGTAGTGTAGTTCCTATATCCCTGATAGGCTCTGCGCATTGGAATAATATACACTATAGATTTGACATAGGACCAAGATCAGTATGTCTCTATCGATTATATTAAACTTAATTACTTGTTACCAGCTAACTCAGAGGTCACTAGAAACTTCTCGAATATACAAGAAGGGAATAGTCTCTGACAACTGCATAAACATGACAACTTTGTTTCCCTTTAGAATCGCAACAGTCTCAGAATCGTGGAAACAATAGATAACAGTTTTACTCAGTCAATCGTGCATGCTTCGCTTCTACAGAGTTGCACAGAAATAGAGAGACAGGCGTTTCAATAAAAGGGTTTATTGAGTAGTCTTATTTCTCATGCACGAGATATGAATTGCTACAATAGTAAGACAGACTTCGATGTACAATATGAACGAGATTAGCAGTAAGATAAAATAATACTGCAATAGCATGGTTTGTAGCTATGACATATTAATCAAAATACATACATAAATAACATAATGCTAAAATGTGATACTCATCCGATGCTTCTAAATTGTTCTTCCCCAGTGTACCTAACCTAAGTGCAGTACGAGGTTTGAAGGAGGTGCTGTTTCTAAAGTATAGCTAGCTATATTTTAGTTTAGCCAAGAGTTGCCAAAAGTTTCTCTAAGTTCTAGTTAGCTCCATACCTGAGAATGAGAAAGGTTGGAATCTCTTTTCTGGACTCGATAGTCTAACCCCCGCAAGGGAAGTCAGAGAGCACTGGAGCTGGATTCTCTGCGAGGAGGATGGCTGCTTCAGGCTGGAACTCGATCTCCTTCCGAACTTGCCGTGGCAAACTGCGTAGTCTGGGTTCGATCGAATCCTCTGGGAACCGCAATTTGCCAAGGCAAGTGCTGGTAAATTTATACCTTGAAGGTGTCTAGGAATGCCACTATTGACATAAAAGTCGGGCAGAGGAACGTCATGAATGAACCCCTAAGGAATAGATGTTCATGCATACTTAATGAGTTCTTGGAGAAATCAATATTTAAGCTGAGGGAAATTCCTAAAGGCTTAAGGGTCTGGTTTTCCAAGAAGTCGTCGTGACGTGGATGGACGGATGTAGGTGGCCATGCCTGTATTCGGTTTGTACGGACAATGTCTAAATAAGGGCCGGATTTCTATGTCCAAATAGGGGCAATGTGAATTGTACCTATATAAGGGCATAAATCGGGAAACCTATATACGGAATCTAAATCTGCACCCACACCCACTCCAGTTTCGTATGAACGACCTTACTAAATCCTAAACGTTCTAAACATATCTTAAAACAGAGTATCACATGGGTTTGCTAAAATAAGCTAAAAACATATCTAAAACATATGTTCTAAAAATACATTACAAAACCATTGTAATGCATAAAGTGTTGTACATATTAAAGGCAATGTTCCATTCTAAGCATAGGATCACATTGGAATGCTAAATGAATGAACCAAAATATATACATGTGATGAAATGGCTCGTAAATACAGAAGAAAAAAGGAGCCGAAACCATTTCATATCAGGTTAGATAAGTCAAATTTTTATTTATGACAAGGTGGCATGCTGCCCCTGGAAGTGTTTATCAAAGAATTCTGTTCTCTATGAATAGTTCCACTATAAGCAGATTACTGTGCCAAAAAATGCAAAAAATACAAATTTGGAAAAAAAATTAACCATAGAAAAAAAAGGTTCCAAAGTCAGTAGCATGGTTGAAAAAGAATGAAGGCCAAATTCAGAGTCTCTCCGGAACACTGTGTGCTTGAATCAAAAGTCAGTGTGTGGGGATGAAGAACACATAACATTTTCTAAACTTGTAGACAACAAGTGGTCTACCGTTGTGGGTGAGAGTTGAAATACCTTGTGTATAAGATCAACAGCACAGAGATGTGAACTATCGCCTTCAGCATTGGAAGCATCAGCAATATCCGGATTGGATGTTACCTGCACGCCTGGTGTTTCCTCTCGTACCTCAGCAGTAGCATGTTGCGTCTGTGAGATCTCAATGAATGCCGCCATCAGGATTGGTAGCCGCTGGGGACAACACATAGCACGGGCCGTTATCAGGTCCAGCAGAGTATCGATATCCGTAGGCATGACTGATGGGAGTTTCAGACAAATGTCCAGCATGCATTCTTCAATGCATAGCAGGCAGCGTAGAACAGGTAAGATGCAATCTTGCCAGATTGGTCTGAATGACAGGAACCAAGTGGTGTTTAATTCTCGTAGACGAGATAAACCCAGAATTTGAACGATGCGCTCACGACACCTCATCTCCAATAGAGTTCTTTCCATGGCGAACTGGGTGTCACTGGTGATTTGGCTTGCCATATCATAGCAGTAGCAGAAAAAAGAGTATCCCTGCAATGAGTGCTAAAAGGAGCGGCAATCTGCCAAACACAGAGTGCACGAAGTTTGGAAAAATTCCGAGGACTGCTTGAAAAGGTGCTAACAGTCCTGCACACACGGTCTTAGATACATGTACAATACCCAGTGCTTAATTTGTGCCGGTGCTTTCCGGTGCTTAGCACCGGCACTTATTTGTCAGGGCCAGGTCTACACTGCTACTGCCAACTGGAACTCACATCAAGCAGGACGCGACCGAACTCACTGTGTGTGTCTTCATACAAAGAAAATATAATTAACTGGCTCCCTGCAGTGTTGTTCAAACTAGTCTTCCTGTTGAAGAAGAGTGTTGCTATGCTGCTCATTCTCAGAGAGCCGACAGTGCCGAAAATAAATCCTCCACGTCATCCATTCGTATTTGCCTGGCTTGCTTCGCTTCAGTGTTACCGGTTGGCGGGCCACTGATTGGGCTGTATTTGGTCATGTGGGGGTAGGGGCAGTCTGCGGTAGCCTGCGTAAACGTTTTTCAAATAAAGTTCCACGTGATCACGCCCCGGCACACACGCATCGCACGAGTCACTGCCGCCAGAGTCAGTTCAGCACGATGTCGAGGCAGTCACTGTTATTTGAAGCAGAAGCATTTAGCAGGCCTCTAAGTAATAAAGGCAGTACCACCAGTAAAGTAAAACTGTAAGTAAACATAAAAAATCAAAACATTCCAACGCTGCTTTTTCTCGAGCGTGGTGACTGTACTGTATGTATGATTATGATGACGTTCTGAACTGAGGCTCCAGCAAGATTGCGACTGGAGCTGGGTGGGGCACCGTGTGCAGGAGCACTAGTCAGTTCAGGAGACTGAAAGGCAGGGCAAGTCCTTAACCCCTAATACAGTTGTAAAGACTCTGCCTACCCACATGACAATTTGTTTTTAATCAGCTTATCTCTCAGTTTACTTACTTGTTTTCTACTCTCCCATTGTTGTTTTGATGCACTCCGTACTCATATTTAGCAGTCTTCACTGAGCGGGTACTGCTCATAAACAAATCTATTTTAGTTGGTATGATAACTCATCTCCCACCTCTTTCGGTTTGCTTTCTCCGTGGTGGAATCAAGGCGCAGCAGTGTCTAGCGTGGAAGAGTGAGAGGGGTCTGAGTGCAGCACCACGGGAGGGAAACTTTCATAGCAGGATTCCAAAAGGGAGGACTCATGAACTCGCAGCAGTGTCACCTGTAATCAGTGACATCTCTAAGCTCGCAGAGACACTGTCCTGCACATAGAAAGACTCTACTGGATCACCAGAGGAGAGGGTAACATGCGAGGAAGACAAGCAGAGAAATGGAAAACTGACCTTTGTGTTAGGCAAGCAAGACAAGAAACACTGTGCGTACAGGGTTACCTCAGGAGTGGTGTTAGAATTAACCCTTTCGTGTTTACCTGCTTACACATGCGCCTTTCCATTACGTGCTTAAAGCGCAGCGGGCGGCTTGTGAAATGTGTTAGTACTAGCAGTGCACATATAACTCTTTACTGAGACCCCAGTATAAAATGTGAGTGCAAAAACTCTCTGGCACAAATCACACTTTACAGCAGGTACCAGGTGGTGAGCTATTTGTTGCCAATTAGACGCCATTGCTAATAATGGGGAATAATGGGCATCAGTGGTACCGGCATGGTTTCAATTGACTTTTTACTCTCACTGTTTGATCACCTGATTGAAGTTGGTGGGAGCAGAGCACCCAAAACACGAGCGAGCACCATTTCAGCTAAATTTCTAGACAGGATCAGTGCAGAGAAAAAGAAAAACAAAATGGGGACTACTAACTAGCATAACCCTTAGAGTCTAAATGACCGCCGTTAATTCTCTCCTTTGTGAAATAGCTTGCTGCTGCTAAATGTCACTGTAGGGAGTCACTTTGATTTCTTGCATCAAATGGTGCCAGCACAGAGGCCAGTCACATGCCCGTCCATTCCAGGGTTAGCCGTGCACCACCAGGCTATAGAGAAGTCTGAGGGAAGGATGCCCATGCTCACCTCTGCAGGACCCTGCTTCCAGGAACTGGACAGAAACCAGTCAGTTGGCCGGGATCGGTCAGGTCCAAGGATTTTCGGTGCTGTCAACATAAGTGGATTTTGCAGTTGGATCGCGCCCCATCCACCAGCAGAAACACATTTTTTGCACTTTTTTGCAATGTGGCGCCACTTAATAGTACGCGGTCAGGATGCTGCCTCAGCCTCACTTTACTATACGTATTCACTGGCCCTCAGCAGTGAACAGGATATTCGTCGGGTGGTGAGAGGGAAAGAAAGCCTCTCTCTCCTGGTTGACCTGAACCTTCATGGTCAAGAACACCTCCTCAGAGGTGGATCTTCTGCATGGTGGCACTAGAAGAAGTGCTTATTTTTCTCAGTGAAAGGAATGGCATTGTAAGGCTGTGCGTGCCCACTTTTAGGAGATTGCGTTCTTCAATCGAGTTCCAAAATGATGTTCAGAAGCCCCCATATTTCACTTCTGAAGGATATTGAGTCATTTGACACAACAAATACTGACTGTAGCACAGAAGAGGGATTTCACAACAAAGAATGTGCGTTACTTGTTTCAGCACTGTAGTTTTGCCACAAAATTGAATTTGCGATGCACTCGCTGTTTTGGAGAGTTCCACCACAAAAGCACAATAGCTATGTTAATGCAGAAACTGTGGGTGTAAAATTAGCATGTTGTTCCCCCCACTCACCCACACTCTTCAACTTTTAGATGGAACAATGTACTATAAACCATTCCTCATTAAAACATCAACTCCAACAAGCAATGTGATGGCAGATAAGCAAGGCAAGGTGTGGACTACAAGATTACTGACATAGCAGGCAGAAACGATGCATAAGTCTTTGCACATACATACATGGCACATCACCTCACTCTACCTTTAAAACCAGTGTTAGCGGAGAATTCCAAATGATAAAGAATCAAGAAAAGACTGTCATCATCCTTTTAATGCTGGCTATAAATAAATAGAAAAAAGCCTGAGCTGAAAAAAGTAAAGCAATAATTCCTGTCTGACAAGCAGCTTTTTGGGGTGCCAGAAGCAGTTGTGTGTGCGCAACCGTTAGCCTTAGGTTCCATTTTAATGCTGGGGACTGGATTAGGGTTAGCACTGGTTGAGTTAGGGGAGAGAGACTGAAATATGTTTTCAGTGTAAAGGAATTTGTTACAACAGTTTTGCTTTAGGGATCTTTCTGATATCACCAAATTGTTTAGGTTTCTTTTCAGATATTTATCTGTGACAGTATTTCTCTAACCAGTTTTTTCTCTATAGTAGTGTCTCTCTGAAAGCGTTATTTATAGTGACAGTGAGTGAGCCTGGCCATATGGGCAGGCTGGGCCATGAGCAAATTAGGCTGCCCTGCAGAAGGTGGATAGACAGGTGACAACATTTACAATTGCTTTGAAATGATTCTTCATAAAAAAACACCCTAGCAAGAGCTCGGCTTAGCCAAGTCCTAGAACTTCTTATCTGTTCCAGAGGAGAAGAGCATGCCAGATGCAAGTGTGTCGCACCCATGTTATGGTTCCTCCTGGTTGGTTTTTGGTCTGTCAAGTTTTTCAGTCTGGAGCGTCTTTAGTGAACTGTTGTCTAAAGCATTGTCAGGGCACTTTTTTCCTGTGTTGGAACAACTCAGCTGGTGCTCTTATGAAGAGTTTTTACTTTTTATGGCTTTGCAGTACCATTAAACATAAGCAAAATGAGTAGGTGAAGGAGTCTGAGAAAGGTGTACCTATTTCGTGCTTAACTTGCTTGAGTAGGTGCTTCATATAGGCTAACACTCACATGGGCTGATCATCACTCATGTTGGGGTTAGTGAACCTGTCCTGCAACAAACATCTCGAAAACGGGGATGAGGTGCAGGCAGGATTAAACACCCATCCAACCCCAAAGGCAGATGCGATGGAAAAATAGGGGGAGGCAATGATAATCAAATGCTCAGACTGTTGCACCCTCTCCACAGATTTACACGGACTATTAATTTAGCTTGAGCCCCCAGTTTCATCCGACTCCCCTTCTGCATTTGATGATTGGTGTAAACTGAGCTCGTCCCAATGCCAATGCACCTGCACTGTTAAACAGTTCGGCATTGACAATAAAGTGAGATTGATCACCTGGACCCTCCTGCACACCCTCTGCAGTTTAGGATTTATCTAAACTGAGATTAAACCTCCAGATGCACCTGTGCTCTTCACTCAGACTGGTATGGACCAATAGCTGACCTTGAGCTCCCACATTCATGTGTATTCCTCGACACGGACTTGCTTTGACCATTGGGTCATCTTGACCCCTAGATGCATCCGTACCTGTTTGACCTTTAGCTCCTCTTGTTCCCCAGATGCATCTAGATCCCTTGTAAGGGCTAGCCTTAAATTCTGTTTGATTAGCACAGACCATAAGCTGATCTTGAGCCCCTGATGGGTGTGTATCCCTTGGTATGGGCTAACACTGACCATACTCTGATCTTAAAACCCAGAAACATCTGAAATCCCACCAGCAAGATAGCATTGACATTAACTGTGATTTGGCATCACTTGCAGCTGTTGACAGAGAAGGCAGATCCTGGGATGAAGGGACAATCTAGGAGAAAGTATTTAGACACTACAGGAACAGCAAGGAATATCTAGTACTCAGTGGCATCAGGGGATTCTTGAATGTAAGACCGCTAGGGATCCTCAAGTCGAGTTCTCCCATCCCCAGGAGGGATATTGGGTCATCCAATATATCTAGAGTGTACAATATAGAGCTGATGCTCGGTTAATGCACAATACAAGGAACAGACACACAAGAGAGAGCCAAGCTGTTCCAAACAGAACCAAAAAAACGAAAATCTATAGATCTGAGGGAATGAGACAAACAAAATTATATTTTTACATAAAAGAATGTTTTCCTGGGGGAAGGGGAGGCCCCATTACAGTCATGGAGGTATATGTGCACTCCCCAGCTGGATGCCTATATGTGATATATCCACAGTTATGGCCTGGATCATGGAGGCCTATGTGTGACATTTCCATGGTTTATGGACTAGCCCTGGTCTGGAATCTTAGGTGTGACATTTCCACGGATTACTGCATAGGTGCTTATATGTGACATTTCCATGCTTCGGGCCTATGTGCTTATGTGTGGTATTTCCATGCTTTCTGGCATGAGGGCTTATGTGTGACATTTCCACGGTTTAGGGCTTGAGTTCTGGCTTAACTCATGATACACAATTAGACTCTGTTAAAACTGGCATACCCCAGTATTGTTCTTTCCCCCAAATCAGCACAAAGAGCACTGGACTATTTATTCCAAAATTGTGCTTTAAATGCACTTTTGATTTACTCTTTTTCGAAATCTTTACAGGGCAGGGGAAGGCTCCATGGCTGAAATTCAGATTGGGTATCACATCTGACTTTCAGCAGTGCCAGTTGAGGATGTGGGTGGAGCCAACAGAGAAAGTGGGTGGAGCTAGTGGAGAAAGTGGGTGGAGCCGGCAGAAGTGTGTGTGTGGCTCCAACAATCATTTGAGCAGCTGGACTTCATATTTTACAAATTAAGCACTGACAATACTGCTCGTATCAGACATGTGTAAGATACGACCTAACATTTCTGCGAAATGCACAGGGCAGTTTGTATAAAAAAGGGTATGTGACTTGGAGGTCATAGGTTTCTTTGGCAGAGGACAAAGGCACAGTTTTTTGTAAAAGAATGGCTTTCATTCTGCTTAGAGTATCAATTCGTATAGAAGAGATATTCAGTGAAGGCCATAAAGGCGACTCCCTGACTATGTCTATTTGTGGAAACAAGACTTGCATAGAGCAAGTGACCCTGGAAGGAGCCGTTACTAGATATGGGATACCTGGCAGCATGCCACAGCAGCTGTGATCATTCAACATAATGTAACTCCCATTTGAAAGTTGACCAAAGATTGGACTAATCACTGCTGCCGGTGAACTGTACAGGTGGCAGGATAAGTTTGTAGTGGAACCGTCACAGGCCCCGTCTAAGTTAATACCCTGACAAAGGAGAGAACCGCTTAGTGCGTGTTCACAGTTTTCACCGCTAAGAAACACTTCACGTCCCACACTCCAAAATCTATGTGTGTAAGGTAAATCCCAGGATGTCTTGATGTATTCTTTACCCAACCTTTCATATTTGCCTGCTGGTATATTTTTTAGGCAGTACTGAAAATGGAAAGTTGTAACAGGCAGAGTAATCATACCATGTATGATCCATTCAGTAGCTGGGTTTTCTGCCACTGTGAATAGTAATTTCTCCAGTTTTTCAATGCTCAGCACGGTATAGTCTGCTCCTCTTTGTGCCAGTTTGATCTGTCTATCAGTGAGATTGAATTCTGCAAACAGTGACGTAGTATTGATTAAACGCCAAGGCACATAGCCAGAATGCAGGTTTTGAAGCGTCCAGCCTATTAGCATGATAGAACATAGCTGTGAATGACCATGTTGCAACATGACCAAGTCTTGTTCCATGATGTCTATGACAGAGGATACAATGCTGTCCAAAGAATATATCCTGGACGACAGAGTCATTAACCCATTGTCTACTACAGAGATCAATTTCTCGTATTCGTTCTGCAGTCTCTGCTTGGGTGACCTTCCATGCTTCATTATAAGCAGCGTAGATACCGGCATATATGAAACGTTTTTTGACGCGGTTTTCTTGGACCTAGCAAGAATTCCCCAAGGTCTGCGCCTTCTCGAAGTAAAGTTAAGTGTTGTTTTACATCCTCTAGAGTAGCATTCTGTAGCCAATCAAGGCAAAGTTTTCCTACACTGTAAGTTGTTACTACTCTCGGATGCTGTCTTTGGACATAACGTGAGTCAGGCCTATGAAAGGAAAAACCTTGAGTTTTGTTCAGGAATCTATCTTGACAGTTGTTTGTGTCTAAGGGCCAGAGCAACCATTTTTTCCATTCAGGATCTGATCTGTTGTGATGTAAAATATTATGTACGTTGACCTCATCCGGTGTAGTGCTTTCACTTGTAGGTGCAGATATAGACGGAGTGTTCATATCTTTTATCTTGGCTATTCCAAGGCATGATGTTTGTTGGACAGTGTCGTTCAAATCATAATTTGCACAGGGACGATACAGGCTCTAAACAAAGCTTCTATTCCCTGTACCTGCCAATCTTTAGTACCCCAGACAGTTTTTGTCTCAATGTTGTCTTTGCAAAAGTCGTAACCCTGTCTAGACAGTTGGACAATAAAGGCTGCAGGATAAATCTGTTTGGTATTCGTCAACATACTTTTCATTCCTGTCTTATTGACATTCTTAAAGTAAAATGTCTCTGCATTTGAGATATTAAACCCTGAAAAATATGGAAATTTAATTGCAAATGTTTTTGAGCTACCCTTTGGTGGCGTAGGACAATGTTCCCATTGGTTATACATAAATACATTTCTAGGTGTTGCAGATTTATGCAAGAAATGATGACCATAGTGGTTATAAAAATACAGTTGTTCATAGTCTGATGAACCTTATTAATATTCATTATTAGTAAATGCAGTTGACATCTCTAGATCAGACATCATATTATTAACAGTCCCGAAGTCCCAATCATCAGAAAAGGTACTAGAGGTAAAAAAGTCACTTAATGAAATTTTAAATAAATGTGGAATCTTCAAAAGCTCCGACGGGCCCAAAATGTCATATTTGGTTTGTCCCAAACTATACCATCTGGTATAGGAATCGCTGTGATGTTCACTGCTGACAAGTCTCTTGCTTCACGATGGGATGATTTGTGTGGCTGGAGAAGTAAGTTCACTCTTTTACTTGCTGTGTCCATTTGAATATATCTTCCATTAATCAGCATACCCAGAGTTATTACCAGAGCTAACCAAAGTAGAAAGAAGAATATTCCCAAAACAATCCATTGTTCAATCCATGGTGAAATCAGATAAGTTTTTTTCAGTAGATGAAAAAAGTCTGTTGCTTGTTCTTTGAAAGTTCTTTGTACTGGCATTGTTTCAGGCTCGCTGGGATCCTCAGAAAACGTATCAAAGTTCATGAAATAGCCAGAAGCAGTTCTGCCAATGGTTGGAATTGCATCAGGATGTGTTGAATTCACTTAAACCAGTTGATCACTTGTTACTTCGTTGTAGACATGTGGATCAGGACGAACTGTTATTTGGGTCTCAAGAGGTACAAGGTCCATAGCATTGTTGCTTAGTCCTCTATTTCTTACTGTTGAATCTTCAAAGGTGATGAGTCCGTCAGTTTGAACCTCTTGGATTATTGCTAGAGGAGTGCGTCTGCTACATTGGCGGAGTCCACTTGGCCTACTGTTCAGTATTGGCCACATAGTGTGGTTTGATCGGGTCAATGGACACAAATCTTTCCTCCTTTTTACCAGCAAGGGGCGGCAAAAGTACTGCTCTTGATCCGTGGATTGCTAGGACAGGTACTGGTTGTCTGTAAGAAGGCCCAAATTCCTTCTTGTCCGCGATCTTTTCTCTGACTAGATCCCCAAGCTTTCGGATCCAGACAGGCCTTGCTGGGACGGCCGGATTTTCTTCAGTGGTGGTTGGCTTCAGGATCACGTTGCTTTGTTGCTTTCTTAAATCATTTACGTCCTGTAAAACAGTCAAACGATCTTTGATATCAAAGTGTTTGTTTTCCACCGCTGTGCCTTTCATATCTAAGTCCGGAACCAACATTCTAGTCCCAAACAGGACCTCATATGGAGTGACACCCCCTAGAGAACTTCTTGTCAAGTTGTTAAGTGTGCATTGGACCCCATATAAATGTTTGACCCACCCATCACCCGAGCCTAATACCCTAGCTGTTATAGACTGCTTTATGTCCCATTTTTTTCTTCCCACAAGAGAATTTCCCTCAGGATGAAACGGAGAAGAATACCGCAATGCTACGCCCAGACTGGCCATGGCTTCTTTGTAAGCCCTAGAGCTAAACGCAGGACCCTGGCCAGAATGTAGTGTGCCTATTGCGTATGTTCGAGCATCAGCCGAGCGCTGAGGCCACATCTATAGGAACCTAGAGCACGAATCCACCGCGACCATGATATATTTATAGTTCCCATCCCTTTGTAAGGTACCGCAGTGGTCCAGGTAAACACAAGCTAATTGTTTATCTGAAATGAACAGGGGCATCTGCGCAGGACGTTTCACAGTAGAGACTTTCATATTCTCGCATATCTCACAGTCCAAAACATAATTTCTAGTCTGTTTCCTAATGCCGGGCCACCAGTATCTTTTTTTTAATAATGCTACTGTGGCGGAAACACCTGCATGGGCAGAGGCGGGCCCTTCATGTGCTGCTGGCATTTGCCCTAGTCTATGTTCCATGCTTGGAATTAGCCTATCCTCCACTCCAGGGATTTGAGCAAACAGAACATTGTTCGCATCAATTATATATGAGTATTTGAGTGGAAACTTTTTCGGTAAGGCCGCACCGCTGCCTTTGCTTGATGCATTGACAGCCAGCATTATTTTGCTGTCTATTTTCGTTTTTGAACAAGTGATTGCAGCTACAGAAGCCGTTTGCACAGCCCCCTTTGCGGCTTCTTCAGCTAATGAATTCCCTTCAACGTGAACGCCATCACGTTGGTGACTCAGCGTGTTTATCACATGAGTCTTTTGTAGTCCGTTTCGCAACTGAACTACTTGTTCCCAAAGCAATTTGTGCTTGATTGACCTTTTGCATCTTTGAAACCATTTTGAATCCAATTCTGTAAATATTAATTGTAAGATTGAACACAGTAAAAAGAATCGCACACTATGAGTGTGGGGAATTGGTGATCCGTATTTTCAAGTGCCATCTTAAATGCTTGTAGTTCAGCTCGCTGGGCTGTACAATCTCCTAGAGATTGTAATTTTGTGACCATTGGTCTGAATTTGCCATCTCGCATGCTACCTTTAACGATATCACACGCTGCTCTGTAAGCTTGTTTACTCCCTGTAGCAGGCTGTGCAGATCCGTCAGTATAAATTATAAATTCGTACCGGTCAAGAGGGAGAATTTCAGTAGGCACAGGACATTCGTGTTCATATTGCAGGAATGCTTGTGATTTTAAATATGGATCAAAAACGTATTCAACATCAGTTGCAGCAAGAGAATTAACCTGTAGTATCCATCTTGGATGTAAAGCTTTTGCATTTGGAATGCTAGCCTTTGTGACTGCCTCTAAGGCTGGTATAGGAGTCACAACCATAATGCGTTTCTCCTCTGCTAGGGCTCTTTCTTTTGCTACAGCGGTTTGAACTGCTGTCAGAATTTTTTCTGTAGAAGTGAATTTCATTTCTGCTTGGGTATACAAGTGGGATTTGTATGGAATGGGTACTTTTTCACCTTCGTTAAAAGTTAAGTAGGTGAACCCGCATTGACCCGTAATTATTCGGATCACTAAGTTGCGTACGTTTACGCGTGTTTGCAAGGGTTTCGTTGCTAACATGAGGTTTAACCCTTTCCGCGTAATTTAAAATGTAAGTTCTTCCCAAATTCAGGAAACCTAGAATCGACTGGAAATTTTTCAGCGTTTTTGGAGGTTGAAGCAGCGCACACTTTTCTAAAAATTTGTCTGCCAGGCTTTTGCCTTCACTTGATAGTTCATATCCTAGGAAAAGGACGCTGAGGTGGGCAATTCTTGACTTCTTAAAGTTGAATTTGTAACCCTCTGAGGTGAAGCCCAATATTATGATGCTCACCCTGTTCAAGTGCCTATCCAGTTCATCGTCTGTCAGATAGATATCATTGACATATGACAATGCCTCGTCATCATAAGTTTGTAGTAACACTGTTACCCTTGCTGAGAATAACCCCAGGCTGTTCTTGAATCCCTGGGGCAGTCGAAAAATTGACGCTGGGTCCCCATTATTGAGAAAGTGGTCAAATATCTGTTTTCTGGTGCAATATTTTGACAAAAGAAACCATTTGAAATGTCTAATGTGGTTTTATATTTTTACGCACAATGTTATTCATTATTGCTGTACTATGTGCATTTTTTCCAGGTTGGAGCCTCTGGTTGGATCTGCGCCCTGAATCCAGTTCACAGTTTTGTGCCGACTTCGAACGCGAGCATGCGAATGCGAGCCGCTGCTTGGAGCTGGGTGCTGTGAGCGGGCGAGCGGAAGAGCGAGAGGAAGACGCAGAGACCGCCAGCTCATGGTCTGAGTTCCGAGCTGTTCCCCGGCCGCTCTCCAAGCCAGGGGGTGTCTCCTCTAAATTCCAACGAGCCACGGCTCAGCGGGATAGCAGGGTGCCAGGGCCAAGAACGGTAAAGCGCGACCCTGTGCAGACCCGTGCAGGCCCCGTGCAGGCAGAGCACGCATCCTGCATTTGCATCCTGCAGCCCCAACCCTGAATGCCGGGGTGTATCGTGGAGCTTTGCAGACACTGAGGACACCGTGGAGGACAGGTGAGCCTCACAGAAGGACACTTCAGTAGCACAACGCAACAGCAGCACAACACGGCTTGAAATGTCAAGCGCGACTGCAATTAGCGGGTGGTCGCAGTGAGTGCGTGCCCTTGGTAGGTTCACTGAGGCGGCCCGATCAGATTGGGCGCAGCCTGTGACCAGCCCTGTGTGCCCCGCTTGCCATCCCTTACTTGCTCCTATGAACAACAGCCCTCATTTGGCCCCCTCTTGGCTCACAGTGTGACATTCCAAGGGACATTCCAAGGAATTTGCAAGTGTCCATCAACAGTCCCTCAAAGTCCCTCAAACTCTGCCTGTGCTCCTTCCTCAAGTCTTGGGGTCAGGCGGGCAGAGCGTGCAGAGTGGGGCGGAGCCGGAGTGGAGTTTTCCGGTTTCCCTCGGTTTCTCCTGATCCCGGTCCCAGCTCTCTGTGGTGGGATACAACTTGCAATATAATTGACGTTCATGTGGCCCTTGTGATATTTACAGTGATTACAGAGACACATAGTGATCACTTACAGCTACAGTAATCAAGGAACAACTATAACTGCAAACTGCAACTGCTCGAGGTGAAGTTTTTGAGAAGCGTGATAACTGTTGTTGTAAGCTGTTGTTGCTCTGCTTTGACCTGCGTATACGAAGTAGTTTTTATATCTGTATAACTAAGTGGGAGGTATGAGGTCGGGAAAGGAGCGACCACCATTCCCCCCATTAGAAGGAAAAAAAAACTACAAGTGACAGCAATTTTAAACAAAATAAAAATAAGCAGGGAAATACCAGGCTTCCAAAGCAGCTATGGTACATATATTTGGGAAAACCACAAAGCTCCCAACAAAGTTTGACTTTATGAAGGACCCAACAGGAGCAATGCTAACATTACAACCTAACTCAAGAGGACTACAAACACCAATCAAACCAGTGAATGAATCAACGGCAATATCCCAAAAACAAGATATGTTGGAGATCAATCAGTTGGGAAAGGAGCAAATTATGAAAAATAAATGAGGAATCTGATAATCAATGGGGCCAAATAACTGATCTAGAGATGTTAACAATGCCTCTAATAGGTGACGTGCAACACGAAGACCCAATCGATACGAGAACACAGCATGGAGATTTCGAACACCTCTTAGTAACAAGGGCACCATTAACAATTGAAGTGCAGGTAAATGTAAAAAAAGCCATTATATCAGGCGCCATAACGAATCTGGTGCAGCCAACCCAATGTCAACAAGTCAATTTAAAAAAAGGGGAAGAAAGCCGAAATGTAATAACAAATGCCAACGTGAATTTACTGAACCCCCTTCAAACCGACAATATGTCAACGTCAAAGGATGTAGAGCAAAACGTGGGTCAGGAAAATATCGAGCAGTCTAAGATATTTCAAAATAATATGGAAGATTACAATACAGAATCAGGTAATCTGCAGCGATGGAGTACACCTTATCAAAAGAATGAACGTAAAAAAAAAGCTAGATTTCATCTAATTAGGAAATAAAGACGAAGAATTGTATAGGCAACACTCTTCTGCAAACAGCCAAATCCAAGATGCACATTGTCCGGCCAATTGGGACTCAGGATCAATATGGGATCTGTTCTTTAGAACCTCACAAATAATATTAGAAGCCCTGGCTTATCAGTCAAATAAAATGGAGGTGCAGGTAGACCTGCCTAGCGCTATGGCAACCTTAGTAGCGGGAATTGATCACAAGATAGACACGCTAAACAATCTGGGAATAAGAGCTCAGTCACAACCAATACCCTCATACACAGATTGTATCAGTGCTCCACTGATTAACAAACTGGCCACAATTCCGGAAGTATTAAATAGAATAATTGAAGATCTAAAAGGAAACTTACTTAATCCTGGAAACAAAAATGGGAGTACAACTGAAAAAATTATGGTTAAAAAACGGTAAAAGATGAAAGTAGAAAGGATTTAATTGATGAAAAAAATGAAACCCAAGCAGGACGAATTTCAATTGCCTCCGATATAATACAATTGAAAATACCACAGGAATACCAATTATCAAAAACACAGAGAAAAAAACTACAGAAAGCAAGGAACAAAGTTACAAAAGCTTCAAAAACTCTCTCTTCCCCTGAGACTGAGCTAATAAATGCAGGGAACAGCCTATTGAACTCAAAAGGACTAACGAACGTAACTTTGAAACAAGTAGACAAAGCCATAGAAGTCACGAAAGCCTTATATTCTTTGTTTAATAAAAAACTGTCAAACATAATTAATAAAATCATCAAAGACCCAGTGTATTATAAATAAACAGATGCCTTAGAAAATCAGCAAGATCATAAAGGAAAGCAGCAATCAAGGACCAACCCTGGTAACTTGGACCTCATCCACTTCTGTAGATCTTATCATACAAGAATATGACCCTTTTTTGGCCTGGAGAATAAAAGTTACGAGGCCGCCCCAACCTTCCTACCCAAGCCCGTTTATTACACCGAGAAAAACAACTAAATATCGGGCGGGGTTGGAGAACAATCAGGCATACTCAATATTAAAAAATCCAATAGGACAAAACATAGGTCAAACATCAAAATTCTTTTCTGCGACCAAAAGAGAACCAATAGAGGAATTGCAACTAGGTTGGTTAACGACAGCACTCCACGGAACAAGGGATGATTGATGACTTATAAATGATGTTCACAAGAAGGAAGTGCCAAAGTTAAATGAAACAGTACGGTTATGCTCCTGGAACATAAAAGGAATTCAATACAAATTACAAAATGAACAGCTAACACAAAGGTCAGAAGTTTTTCAAATTATCTGCCTACAAGAGACCTGGGCAAACAAACCTTTTATATTAGAATGATTTAAGGGATACTATATATCCGCCATGAAAACAAGCAAATTTGGCAGAGCTTGCGGGGGCCTGGCAACTTTTGTTTCAACAGGAATAAAAATGGAAAGTGAAAAGGAAATACAAAATATTACCGACTGTTTGATTGTAAAATTACGATACAAAATATAAAAAAAATAAAACACTTCTATCAATAAATGTTTATATACACCCTGATATGCAGTTCAAGAAAAGCAATGGCTAGCAGTTTGTCAACTATAATACTTCAGCAACTGGAAAAGGACATGCACCCCGAGATCACCATTACGGGTGACTTTAATATGAACATGTTATGGCCTTATGTGAGAGATGAAGAGATACAAGAACAGAACTATTTATGGGCAATTCCAAGTCCCTGCCTTACATCGGACGCCAGGGAAGAGAGGAAAAGGAAAATTGGGAAGAACTTGCTAAAAGTCCTAGAATCCTTTGGTTGAAGGGTGTTAAACTGACGTTTTCCGCAAGATACACCACCTGCCTGGACTTATCAAGCCTTGGGTAACAAATCGCGAATAGATTATACAATAGCGTCATTAAACTTATTTCAAAAGATTTCAACCTATCAGATCAGTGAAGCGAACGGAAGTGACCATAATCAACAAATATTAGAGTTACAATTAAACTGTATAAGGCACGGAGAATATGTGGCACTTCTGGGAGATATAAACACAGTAAATTATAAGAAACTTAATTGGACGTAAAGCACCAAAAAAATCGATCACAGCAACATCAAAAGTAATGGTTGAAACCTGTTTTGATGAAGAAGGTCTGAACGCTATCGAAAAATGGTCCCTCTTCATAAATAAATTAGTTTTAAGTCAAAAACAAAAAACTAATAATAAAGATCAGAAGGGCATAAAATCAATGGAGCTGGTCAAATTGTCTTCGGAAAGTAACCTATTAAAAAAAAGATCATAACAAAATCTTGAGATTGGTTAAGAAACACCCAGGGAATCAAATTTATAGAGATAAATTAATGAAAATAAATGCAGAAGTAAGAAAACGAATTTGGACTAAGAAAATGCAAAAGAAACAAGAACTTTGGGCTAAGGCATTATATGCCAGTAAAAAGAATAATACAAGAGAATTTTGGTCTCTAATCAACAATTTAAGTAGATCTAGTAGAGCAACTACGTCCTCTGTTATCCCTGAGTCAGATTGGGTCAACTTCCTTTATTCACACCTAAACTCTAATATAAACACAAGCATGGACTGGAATCCCGGAATAAACAATTTGATAAAGTCAGAGGACGAAAAGAATACCGACATTTTTATTACGGAAAGTCAAGTATCCAAACTTATAAAGAAATAGAGATCTGATGCGCTCCCGGTCCAAATGGGATTCCAGCGGCCTTTTATAAAGAGAATGATTTACTATGGTCCAAATACTTAACATAAGTATTTAGTCAAGCGGTGCAAACATCAACTATCCCTTCCTCTTGGAGGGGTTCCATAATCTCACCTATTAAGTGGTCAAATTAATGACACTGCAAGACATCAAAGCTAAGGTTTTTGCCTCAGTTCTTTTAAAAGAGCTAACAGAATGGGCAGTGGAAAAGCATTTAATTCCCGTGAACCAATCAGGTTTTATACAAGGACAAGGCACAACAACAAATATAATAATAATTGGAATGTTAATGGAAAAATACAAAATGAAAAAAAAGTCTCTATATCTATGTTTCGTTGATTTTAAATCAGCATTTGACTGTGTTGACAGACAAATTTTATGGAGGAAGTTGAAAAATTACAGTATTAACGCTGGCCTTTTAAAAGCAATTCAATTATTGTATACCAAGACTTGGACAAGAGTTCGATTAGGTGACGGTTCGCGGTTATCTAAAGCAAGGATGCGTACTAGCGCCGTACTTATTTAATCTATTTTTAGCGGACCTTATGGAGGAACTGGACAACGAGTTGCCTCACCCACCAAAATTGGCTAACAAACAAATTTCAAATTTATTGTATGCTGATGATGCGATTTTACTCAGCCAAACAAAGATAGGGCTGCAGCGACTTATAAATAAAATATCAATGTATTCTACTGAGAATAAGATGTTAATAAATGAAACAAAAATAAAAATAATGGTAGTCTGCAATAGGGCATCGAGCCACAGCAAACAAAAATGGTATTTACAAAGTCGGCACCTTGAACAAGTAAAATACTACAAATACTTGGGATTATGGTTTGATGAGAAGGGTTCCTTCTCTCAACACAAAACAGAGCTGAAAAAAGAAGTAACTGCCTGATTGCGGCCTTTCGATCACTGCATAGCTCTCTGGGCGGTCCAACTTATCTGCCACTGCTAAAGGTTATAAAAGCAAAATTAATGCCCAGTCTTACTTATGGAAGTGAGGTTCTTGGTGGTATGGATTCTTTACTTTTGAACAATGCTATAACAAAAAGATTTAAAATTATGTTTCGACTGCCGACTAATGCCTCAGCAGCACAGATCCGACTGGAATTTGGATTTTGTAATCAGCAAGTTGCGAGGATGGGCCAGTATGTAAAGGTGTGGAAACAAATCAAAACTAATATTTTTAATCCAATGAGCTGTCTACTCTGGCAAGAAATGCAACAGACAAAACTTCTCGTTTTTTTACATACCTTCAAACAGCTCTAACAGAACTGTCTGCGCATGGAGATTTGGGAGAGATCAACAACACCACTATCCTTTAAAAAACTAATTAATAGACTAACAAAACATCTATCACTTTTAAAGGATAAAGAGATATTTTTTAAAAGATCACATGCCTGGATGATAGTGAATGAATACACTACCCTTAAAGTGTCACGACCGTCCTGTTCTCCTCAGGATCGGGGCGATGCCAAACAGGGGTCCCCCTCCCGACCTCCCCAAACTCTGATTCAACTTTCACAGAGTATTGTGGCGATCAGGCGAGGGAAGGATAGGGTAGGGGCAGCGTGGGAAGGGACACCTGAAAGACATAAAACATACAATTACAATCGTCTCAGATCCTCTTTACTCTCAGGTGGTCTCACTAGAGCAGCTTCCTACCTGCCAAGGCGTATCCCTGTCAATCGTTCCACTAGTACACACACGTTGTCTCTCGGAGACTGCGGCACCTGGATCTGTGCCAAAACAACAAGTACAAAAGAGGTCACTTCGGGCCAACTGCACCAGTCATCTCTAATGCCTCCTTTCTCCCCTGAGCTCATACGTACCCACTTGTTTCCCACTCGCAAATACACAGTGACAACAGAAAGAAGGAAAGTTCCCTAGCAAGGAAAAGAAAAACGGGAGAACCCTTATCGTCAAGGTTCTTCTGCTTGGCAGTGAAGGACTCGCTTTCCTGTGAATGTCTCGAACTCCCCAAGCGTAGGGCCCGGCTCCACCACATTGGCTGCCAGAGGGCCGATGTATTAAAATCAATAACCACGGTCCGAGGCCGGCTCCACCCACATGGCTGCCAGGAGGCCGGGGACCGTTTTACATCCAAACAAGAAAACAAAATGTCTCGTATCAATTTCACACCCCGACACCCGTCTGGGCTTCCCTGTTCACTCACACGGGTTACCTGTCGCTGAGGCGGGGGTCCGCTGCTGGCAGCAACTGCGGCGGGGTTAAGGTGCCCGAAAAGGACGCACCTGGGTCACCTCGCCGGCTCTGCCTCGCGGAAGCGAAACGCCGCCAAGACCAGCCCTGCGACGCCCTCCTTTACGTCGGCCGTCCCAGGAAGATCCCCTGGCTCACGGAGCTCTCTCCAGATCCAGAAGAGCAGCTCGAATGCACGCCGTTCGGACGCTGACTACTGCGCCCCGGATTCAGAATCACGAACAACGTCCTCACGCGTTGTTCGTGTAAATAAAGTCCTTCGCCCCACCCCCTGGTCTAGGGTTGCTGGGACTTGTAGTTCCGCGGGAAGTCCTCCGCGCAACTTCGTAGGCGCCCTGGCCCTCAAACCCTGACAGTACGCCCCCCTCCCCAGCGCCTCCTTGGCCCTGGTTTCCCCGGGTTACGGGCATGGAATAGGCGAATCGCCCTCGGGGCGTGGACGTTTGTGCTGGGTTCCCACGAGTCGTCTTCGGTCGGGTACCCCTTCCAGGAAATCAGGTACCACAGTTTTCCTTGTCTCCATTTGGAATCCACGATTCGTCTTACTTCGTATTCTAGCTGACCGTCCCTCTCTATGGGTGGCGTGGCACGGCATCTGACCGGCCCTGCCGGTTTCAGAAGACTGCAGTGGAACATGGGATGTATTCGCAAGGAGGCTGGCAGTTTCAACTGATACACCACTGGGTTGATTTTTCGCACCACTGTATAGGGCCCGATGTATCGGGGATGGAATATGCTACGCCATCGAAAGCGGATGTTCTTTGTAGAGAGCCATACTCGATCTCCCACCTGGTAACTAGGCCCTTCTTGCCTGTGGCGATCGGCCCATTTCTTGTACTGCTGCTTGGCTCGCTGCAGATTGACCTGTAACTTCGTATGGAGTTGCAATAGGCGGTTGACTTGTTCCATCACTGTGGGTTGGTTTTGGATCTCTCTAGGAACGACCAAGGGCAGGGTAGAAGCATGGAAGCCATGGTTGGCTCTGAACGGTGTTTCGTTAATGGAGCTATGCCAGGTGTTATTGTATGACAGTTCCGCTAACCATAACAAAGAAACCCAAGAGTCCTTGGCCTCCTCAGAAAAGCAGCGCAGATATATTTTCAGTGTTTGATTTAAACGCTCGGTCTGCCCATCAGTCTGGGGGTGAAAGCTAGTGGACAGAGCGGCAGTCACCTGAAGAGCCTTGCACCACATGCGCCAAAAGCGGGCCATGAACTGTGGGCCCCTGTCGGAAATGATAAACCTGGGGAGACCGTGTAAACGCACCACCTGCGTCAATAGCATCTGAGCTGTCTGCCCTGCCGTGGGAAGGTTTTTGCAGGGTACAAAGTGCCCCATTTTCGTCAGGCTATCCACCACCACCAAGATGGCGTTGAAGCCTTGGTCCATAGGTAGGCCGAGAACAAAATCCAAACTTATCGTGTGCCAGGGTTGTGGCGGCGTTGGCAACGGCAGCAGTTGTCCTCTAGCCTTGCCATGTTCTCCTTTCGCCCTAGCACAGGTCTCGCAGTGCGATACCCATCTTTTTACATCGGCGAACATGCCGTCCCACCAGAAATACCGTTGCACTAGATGGAGGGTCTTCTGATTTCCGGGGTGCCCTGCTAGCACAGTATTGTGACACCAGTTGAACGCCTGTACTCGAAGTTCTTGCGTGGGCAGAAACAACTTGTTGTTGTGAAGAGGTATGCCGTGTTTCAAGACCCGACAAGGGTCTTGTTTCACCCACTGCTGCCACCGCCTCATCGAGCGGCTGTCTTTGACCTGATCCACGAACTTGTCCGCTGTGATGACACACAGGACCTTCTCAGGATGGACGATAGCTTCCAGATGAGGCTGTTGGGTGCTGTCACTTTCTCCTAGTCGGGACAACGAGTCGGCCTTCCGGTTCTCTGAGCCTGGGCGAAACGTGACAACGAACTCGTAGTCCGCGAAGAATATCATCCATCTCATCTGCCTCTGCGAGAGGAGTCTCGCGGTCTTCATATATTGAAGGTTTTTGTGATCCGTGTACACGGTGACCGGATGGAGGGCCCCCCATAAATAGTGCCTCCACTCCTGGAAGGCTTTCTTGATGGCCAACAGCTCTTTTTCGGGGACTGAGTAATTGAGTTCCGCCGAGCTCAGTTTCTTGGACAAGAAGGCCACTGGGTGTAGCTGTCCAGTCTGTTTGTCTCGTTGAGACAACACCGCCCCCACCGCGATGTTGGAGGCATCAGCCTCGACGATGAAAGGGACATCGGGTTGCGGGTGGCGCAAGATGGGGGCGGAACAGAAGGCCTTTTTTAGAAGGAGGAAAGCGTCCATGGCTTCGGGGGTCCATAAGAAGACGGCCCCCTTTCTCAACAACCTAGTGATGGGAGAAGCTAGTTGAGAAAAGTGAGAGATGAACCTCCGATAATAATTGGAGAAGCCCAGAAAACACTGCACATCTCACACAGCGGGGCACCGGCCAGTCCTGTACCGCTTTCACCTTTCTCTCAGCCATCCTAAACCCCCTGGGACTCAGAATAACTCCCAGGAACTCCACCTCGGTGACCCCAAACTCGCACTTACTAAGCTTGCAGTATAAGTGCTGTTCTTGTAATCTTTTCAAAATCATTAGGACATGGCCCACATGTTGTTCCGGGGAGACAGAGAAGACCAGGATGTCACCGATGTAGACGATGACAAACCTGTCAATGTAATCTTTTAGCACGTCGTTCAAGAAATATTGAAATGCGCCGGGGCGTTACAAAGCCCGAACGGCATCACCAAATATTCAAAAAGACCGAATCGGGTTTTGAACGCCGTCTTCCATTCATCCCCCTTGCGTACTCGGACCAGATGATAGGCCCCTCGTAAATCGAGTCGCATGTAAATGTTGGCCTCCTTCACCTGGTCCAGCAACACGGGGATGAGCGGCAGAGGGTACCTATTCCTGATGGTGTTTTTATTTAACATGTGATAATCTATGCACGTTCGAAGATCGCCGTTTGCCTTGGCGATAAAGAACAGGGGAGAAGCTGCCGGAGAGCGAGAGGGGCGAATAAACCCCAAGGCACAGAAGGTATCTAGGTATTGCCGCAGATGTCTGGTCTCGGGCTCGGATAAGGCGTACACCCGGCAGGTTGGCATAACCGCCCCATCCACTAGGTCGATTCTACAATCATACTCGCGATGGGGCGGCAGGGCTTCAGCTTCTTTTTCACAAAATACTCCCCGATACCTAGCGTATTCAGGTGGGAGCTCTACTTCTTTTTCGGCCGCCGTGGCCACCTGCCACATCGGAGCTTGGGCGAGCGTGAGGGCGACGGACCCCCTGTCGGTCATACACTGCTCCATACATTCTTTGGAGGTGAAACATATGGTCTTCTGCCTCCAATCTATGGTAGGGTTATGCCCACGCAACCATGGCATCCCCAAGATGATCTCGTACTGGGGGGCTTCGATTATTTTCAAGGAGATGTCTTCCACGTGGTCCTGGTTCTCTCCTTGGAGCACCAATCCCACCACCTCCGTTTGCTCCGTGATAGGACCGGAGGTCAACGGTTTCCCATCCACAGCCAACACCGACTCCGGCTTGGTCACTGGGACCCTTACCAACCCCAACCTGTGCACCAGCCCCTCATCCATAAAGTTGCCCGTGGCTCCTGAATCAACCATTACGAGCACCGGATGTGTGTCTGTACCGGTCTTAAGGAACATGTGAAGTATTATATGGGATACTGTTGCGGACGCCTCGCCCCCTGCCAGAGACGGTAATCTCCATTCTGTCGCACGTACCTCGGTTTCCACTGTGTCGTTCCGAGGAGCGTCTCCCGCGGCTGTGGTTTCTACTGCGGTGATGGCCACCCTCTTCCCCATGAATCCCGTTGCTCGTTTCTTGGGCTTTAGGGGGCACTCCCTCACATAGTGCCCCTTTTTCCCGCAATACATGCAGAGTCCCAGGACTCTGCGGTTTTCTCTCTCGGTTTTCGACAGTGGAGGTCGAACTGCCCCCACTTCCATGGGTTCAGGACCTGTCTCCCGCGCTACATTCGGGAGGCGACTGTCCTGCTCCCCTCCGAATCCTGACCTCTCGCCTTTTCTCCGATCACTCCCCCTCTCTGATAACCTGTGATCAAGGCGTAATGTGAGATTGATTAAATATGTGCAGGTCGTAGGCTGGGGGTCTATCCTCGCCAGCACATCTTTAAGATCGTCCTTCAACCCTTGATAATACAGGGCCATTCGCTTTTCTTCGGGCCAGGCTGTCTCGACCACCAGCCGGTTGAACGTAGTCATATATGTCACCAGGTCGTTCTTGCCCTGTCGTAACTCAAGCAGTTCCCTATCTGCGCTTAGGGTGGTAGCCCGGCGGTCGAATACTCTTTCAAATTCCTTTCGGAAGGCGTTCCAGTCGGTCAGTAGAGGGTCATCGTTCCTGACCAGCGGAACCGCCCAATCGGCGGCATCGCCGGTCAAGTAAGAGATCGCAAAAGCCACCCTCGATAGATTAGTAGGGAATGATGCCGGACGACACGAGAAGTGAAGCGTGATCTGGGTTAAGAACGTCTGAATTTTTAATGGGTCACCGGCATACCTTTCAGGGCTAGCCAAGGGAATAGGCGGAGGTACGGTGACCTGTATTTGGGGTAAACCTACCCCCGCATCGAAGGGTTCCTGGCTTGTCTATCCACCCTCTCCCGCAATGCTGCTGTCTCCAATCTAGATGCCACCAACTCTTGCTGTACCGCGGCTAAGGCCTGCAGCACCTCCTCGAGCGTAGCCATCTAAACGAATCGCCCCGACCGGGAGGAGAAGGTAACGTGGGTTCGTGATTCTGTCACGACCGTCCGGTTCTCCTCAGGATCGGGGCGATGCCAAACAGGGGTCCCCCTCCCGACCTCCCCAAACTCTGATTCAACTTTCACAGAGTATTGTGGCGATCAGGCGAGGGAAGGATAGGGTAGGGGCAGCGTGGGAAGGGACACCTGAAAGACATAAAACATACAATTACAATCGTCTCAGATCCTCTCTACTCTCAGGTGGTCTCACTAGAGCAGCTTCCTACCTGCCAAGGCGTATCCCTGTCAATCGTTCCACTAGTACACACACGTTGTCTCTCGGAGACTGCGGCACCTGGATCTGTGCCAAAACAACAAGTACAAAAGAGGTCACTTCGGGCCAACTGCACCAGTCATCTCTAATGCCTCCTTTCTCCCCTGAGCTCATACGTACCCACTTGTTTCCCACTCGCAAATACACAGTGACAACAGAAAGAAGGAAAGTTCCCTAGCAAGGAAAAGAAAAACGGGAGAACCCTTATCGTCAAGGTTCTTCTGCTTGGCAGTGAAGGACTCGCTTTCCTGTGAATGTCTCGAACTCCCCAAGCGTAGGGCCTGGCTCCACCACATTGGCTGCCAGAGGGCCGATGTATTAAAATCAATAACCACGGTCCGAGGCCGGCTCCACCCACATGGCTGCCAGGAGGCCGGGGACCGTTTTACATCCAAACAAGAAAACAAAATGTCTCGTATCAATTTCACACCCCGACACCCGTCTGGGCTTCCGTGTTCACTCACACGGGTTACCTGTCGCTGAGGCGGGGGTCCGCTGCTGGCAGCAACTGCGGCGGGGTTAAGGTGCCCGAAAAGGACGCACCTGGGTCACCTCGCCGGCTCTGCCTCGCGGAAGCGAAACGCCGCCAAGACCAGCCCTGCGACGCCCTCCTTTACGTCAGCCGTCCCAGGAAGATCCCCTGGCTCACGGAGCTCTCTCCAGATCCAGAAGAGCAGCTCGAATGCACGCCGTTCGGACGCTGACTACTGCGCCCCGGATTCAGAATCACGAACAACGTCCTCACGCGTTGTTCGTGTAAATAAAGTCCTTCGCCCCACCCCCTGGTCTAGGGTTGCTGGGACTTGTAGTTCCGCGGGAAGTCCTCCGCGCAACTTCGTAGGCGCCCTGACATAAAGTGCAACCATATCTAGAAATACCGTGGACAACCCAAATAAAAAACGTATTTATGTCTGCAAGATATTGTATTCTTCCGGGACTAATGCACGCTAAGCCTTGGCTGAGACCAACTGAGCCAACTCCCTGTAGACTATGTAACCGTTTGGAAGAAAACATCATACATTTGGTTTGCATTTGTACATCATTGAAGGTCGAAAGAAAGAGGTATTTAAAAACCTGTTTTAATTAAAGAGGGATACGATCATGTAGACAATCTCTGTTAGCTTGCTTTAACCCAAGGGATATATTAATGATTGCGAACTTCACTAAATTTATTTCGCTTATGAGAAAGAAGTTGGAAGTTAATGACTTAAGCATATTAGGAAGGGAAGCTGCCGACAGTTAGAGCATCATTTGCATATGAGATGCTGCACAAAAGTAACCAACTTATAACTGTAAATGACTGTTAATTTTATATTAGTAACAAATGAATTGTAATAATGATGAATTGAACTTCCGTATTTAATTTATTTTATGATCTCTCTTGTATAGATAGGTTTTAGTGACTGAGTATTGGTGATTCTTGAATTGTAAGATTTTAATTAATCATGCAATAAAATTATTATTATTAAATGTTTTGCAACAAGAATTTAAGTGTCTGCAATCCAAAACTCGACAATATGTATTGCCTGGTTTGGAGACAGGAAATAAAGGGTTGTTCATTGATGAGGTGCATGTTTCAATCACCCCCTGATATTCAAGTTGATCTAAGATATCCCTGACCTGTTTTTTAGCTTCTTGCTTAACTGGGCACTGCCTTTGTGCAGTAGGTTGATTTTTTAACTGGATTTTATGGTGAGGTGAGTCCTCATCCCATCCAACATGATTTTTATACTGTGCTGGGGCTTGGGCTACTGCCCATTTCCTGGCTAATGTATATTTTAAATGAACTGGAACATGGTTGGAGAAGGCAGGCATAATGATGGCCTCGCCATGTGGGCACTCCCTGACAAACTCTGGTGGCCAGTCCTGTTCTGCTAGAAGTATATCATAACCCTTTGAAAGATGCTCCCAAAAGAGTGCTTTCACTTTTCTTGGTATGTCTCCCTCCATCCGGAGTGTTATTTCATATAACCTATGTGGAGAACTAACCCTGGTGTCTACAGTCTCAACTTGTATGTCTTCATTCAAGTCCACTGTCTCCAGAAGTCCCTTCAGGTTCTGGCGAGCTATTGTAACTTTTGCTGCACTGTCCAGCATGGTCTGGGCCCACTCTCCGTTCCTGAGTTGGATTCTCAGTATTCTCTGCATGCCTGATCTTCAGACCGGCTACCTTTTTCCTGGAGAATTGAGGTTTCGCTTTATTTTTCTAAGCGTGTTGATCATCTTTGGACTTCACGCGTTCTTCCTTGTTTTCTGACCGTCCTCTTCTTTCGGATGTCTGTGACGATATCTGAAAGGTACAAGAGGAACGTGTATCATTATCTTGATATCTGTCAGGTTTTCTCAAATTATCCCTATTCCTGAGGTTGTACCTCCTTTCAGAGGGCTCCTTTTCTGGAGGAGACCTGCCTCAGGAATGAGAACGCTTCTCTTTGGAATTCTATTTGCTATTTTCCCACTTCTTTTTAGAAGAGGTAGGAGTATTTTTAGTAAAGACCTTATCAGGACTTTCAGACAAGCTTTTGTATGTTTTTAAGTAATTCCTCGTCTGACATTGATTCAATGTCAGGGTCAGGTGTGTAGCCGGCTAAAATCGGCCATGTTGCTCCTCATCTACCTTGTGGACTGAGCCTGGTAATGTGATTGTAATGTTTTAGGGGCCTTTAAACCAGAGCTCATGCTGATGGTATGTGAGTAGAATTTCAATATCCTTGAAAGGAATGTATTCCTCTGGTGGTTCATCTTCTTTGTAGAAGTGAAAGAAGTGTGTTACTGGATTTGATTCTGGGAATACTATCCACGAGTAGAATACCTCTGTCTGGTGAGATTCATGTGACTCTATCACGAAAACTGCTCTACCACCTCTTGGTGTTAAGCCATGTTTTATACGTTTTAGAGTGATGGCTCTCCTTAAATTTGGATGGATGATTATAGCATCCTCGTCGGTTTCTTGAAAACCTGTACGTTTAAAAGCTGCTGCGACTTGGTCGGCTACAGCCCCACCAGCATCAATGTTTGTGCCATTTTCGGACATGTTGAAATGAAAAATGCAGAGCAAGTTTCAAGGGAACAAAGATAAGGTGCACAATATTTTGGGACACTGTATCCTTTCAACTTTAAACAAAACCAAACAGCTAATACATAGGACTTTCGTCCTACTCAGCTATGGAGGATATTATCCCTACCCACTCTAGACGTCTTATGGAGTTCTATGAGTAGAGGGTCTCTGAGAAAAGCACGACTGAGTTACTTCAGTATCTAGCGTTAAATTAGTGCCTTACCAAACCGTTGGGCACCATGTAGTGTAGTTCCTATATCCCTGATAGGCTCTGCGCATTGGAATGATATACACTATAGATTTGACATAGGACTAAGGTCAGTATGTCTCTATCGAGTATATTAAACTTAATTACTTGTGTGTGCCAGCTAACTCAGAGGTCACTAGAAACTTCTTGAATATACAAGAAGGGATTAGTCTCTGACAACCGCATAAACATGACAACTTTGTCTCCCTTTAGAATTGGAACAGTCTCAGAATCGTGGAAACAATAGATAACAGTTTCATTTAGTCAATCGTGCATGCTTCGTTTCTACAGAGTTGCACAGAAATAGGGAGACAGGCGTTTCAATAAAAGAGTTTATTGAACAGTCTTATTTCTCATGCAAGAGATATGAATTGCTACAATCGTAAGACCGACTGCGATGTACAATATGTACGAGGTTAGCAGTAAGATAAAATAATACTGCAATAGCATGGTTTGTAGCTCTGACATATATTAATCAAAATACATACAGAAATAACATAATGCTAAAATGTAATACTCATCTTATGCTTCTAAATTGTTCTACCCCAGTGTACCTAACCTAAGTGCAGTACGAGGTTTGAAGTATGTGCTGTTTCTAAACTATAGCTAGCTATATTTTAGTTTAGCCAAGAGTTGCCAAAAGTTTCTCTAAGTTCTAGTTAGCTCCATACCTGAGAATGAGAGAGGTTGGAATCTCTTTTCTGGTCTCGATAGTCTAACCCACCGCAAGGGAAGTCAGAGAGCACTGGAGCTGGATTCTCTGCAAGGAGGATGGCAGCGTCAGGTCAGTACATCAGGCTGGAACTCTATCTCCTTACGATCTTTCTGTGGGATGTATGATGTTACAACGCACACTTTTACAACGCATGCACTTACAACGCATTTTTTACAACGCATAATCCATTACAACGCATGACATTACAACGCATGACACTACAACGCATTTTTAAAAACTACCTTTACAACGCATTTCCATTACAACGCATACTACCTTTACAACGCATACCATTACAACGCATAATATTAAATTGCATTTAAGGTAAGTATTAGATAGTATAGGGGTAAAAGTTACTTTTCTAACTCCAGGGGGTGCAACAGTAAGGTAAGTGTTGGATAGTATAGGGGTAAAAACTTACTATTCTAACTCCAGGGGGTGCAACAGTAGGGTAAGTGTTGGATAGTATAGGGGTAAAAATTACTATTCTAACTCCAGGGGGTGCATCAGTAGGGTAAGTGTTGGATAGTATAGGGGTAAAAATTACTATTCTAACTCCAGGGGGTGCAACAGTAGGGTAAGTGTTGGATAGTATAGGGGTAAAAATTACTATTCTAACTCCAGGGGGTGCAACAGTAGGGTAAGTGTTGGATAGTATAGGGGTAAAAATTACTATTCTAACTCCAGGGGGTGCAACAGTAGGGTAAGTGTTGGATAGTATAGGGGTAAAAATTACTATTCTAACTCCAGGGGGTGCAACAGTAGGGTAAGTGTTGGATAGTATAGGGGTAAAAATTACTATTCTAACTCCAGGGGGTGCAACAGTAGGGTAAGTGTTGGATAGTATAGGGGTAAAAATTACTATTCTAACTCCAGGGGGTGCAACAGTAGGGTAAGTGTTGGATAGAATAGGGGTAAAAATTACTATTCTAACTCCAGGGGGTGCATCAGTAGGGTAAGTGTTGGATAGTATAGGGGTACAAATTACTATTCTAACTCCAGGGGGTGCAACAGTAGGGTAAGTGTTGGATAGTGTAGTGTAATATTATGCGTTGTAATGGTATGCGTTGTAATGGTAGTATGCGTTGTAATGGAATGCGTTGTAAAGGTAGTTTTTAAAAATGCGTTGTGTCATGCGTTGTAATGTCATGCGTTGTAATGGATTATGCGTTGTAAAAAATGCGTTGTAAAGGTAGTGCGTTGTAAAAGTTGCGTTGTAAAGGTTGTTCCCCCTTTCTGTGGCAAACCGCGTAGTCTGGGTTGGATCGAATCCTCCGTGAACCGCAATTTGCCAAGGCAAGTGCTGGTATATTTATACCTTGAAGGTGTCTAGGAATGCCACTATTGACGTAAAAGTCGGGCAGAGGAACGTCATGAATGAACCCCCAAGGAATAGATGTTCATGCATACTTAATGTGTTCTTGGAGAAATCCATATTCAAGCTGAGGGAAATTCCTAAAGGCTTATGGGTCTGGTTTTCCAAGAAGTTGTTGTGACGTGGATGGACAGATGTAGGTGGCCATGCCTGTATTTGGTTTGTACGGACAATGTCTAAATAAGGGCTGGATTTCTATGTCCAAATAAGGGCAATGTAAATTGTACCTATATAAGGGCATAAATCGGGAAACCTATATATGGAATCTAAATCTGCATACAATAGTTCAGGGTGTTTGTGTTGAAGGGAGAATCAGTTGGAGTGGATGGGCTGAGCAGCAAGGAGGCTGCTCCTGGTGGGGCATAATATGGATCTTACCTTGAGTGTGAGGTGAGGTGGTGTTTGGTATCCACTGTTTTAGGGTTGTTATGTTACCCTGTGTGTAAGTGCAGTAGAGGTTTGAGAGACCCCAGTCCTGCCGTATTGTTGTGCCTTGAGTGTGAGGTGAGGTGGTGTTTGGTATCCACTGTTTTAGGGTTGTGATGTTACCCTGTGTGTAAGTGCAGTATAGGGTTGGTAGTCCCTGGTCCTGCTGCTGTGTGTGCCTTGAGTGTGAGGTGTGATGGGTACTCTGTGTTATGTGGTGGTGTGGTACCCGTAGTTTGAAGAGTGAGTTATTTCTTGTGCTAAGTTGTGAATGGGGAATGAATTAATGTGGGTGAGCATCCACTGTTTTAAAGAATGTAACACTTTTGCTTTTGTTTTACCTGTTTTTTTGTTCATTGGATGGGTATGTAATTTTATTTTATTGTACATGTTGAATGTGTTTTATCATCTTGCATACACTTGATTTTTTCTAATCATTATAAGGGGGAGATGTGTTATAATCTAGTTGTTGGTTAATGCATCCTCCCTATTGTGGTTCTCCGCCTTGCTGCTCAGCCAATGGTGATGTCATTTAGAATTTTCAGGGTGTTTGTGTTGAAGGGAGAATCAGTTGGAGTGGATGGGCTGAGCAGCATGAGGCTGCTCCTGGTGGGGCATAATATGGATCTTACCATCCTCCTGTAACCTATGAAGTAACTTGAAGAATAAATCTATAACCTTTATCTACAAGACCTACCTGTGTATCTTTCTTCATTGTAACACAGTGGTAGCCAAGACTTTGGCATCCTATCTGAAAACTCAGGGATCGGGAATCTTCCAGGGGCTATTGCAGAAGCCTGCACAACCCAGCTGCATTTCTTGTGCTGAACCACTTCCTTAGGCACGTGCATTTATAGTAAAAAGATAACTGGCTTCCATATAGATATTAAAGTGGGATGGGTAGTGATAAGGTGCAGCGCACACTCCCATTCAGGACTGGACCTAACCATTGCGCTTATTTTGCGAATGCCCACAGTGCTGGTGAGATATTTACTTTCCCACTTCCACATACAGGCTTAGGCTGCTTAACATGAAAGTCACTTATGGTTAGAGAGTGTGATAAGAGAAGTGCCCATTTAAATGTTTCCTCTGATTAGTGAATGATATGGTACTTTTTTTAGCCTTATTAAACAAACATAATAATTCTACTTTCAATTTTTTTCCTATGCTCAAAGGCAGTAGTTTTTGATAACGTGAGGGAGACCTCGGTTCGAGCCTGGAGGGGGACACTTGCACCCTTATAAATATGACATGTGTCTGAACAACGCACCAATTTAATAAAATATTAGCCCGCCGTGTTCTCTTCCTACATACTCAAAGTGCTGTGCCAGTAAGATTCTGTTAATGTGTTCACTAAGAATCTATGAGTTCAACCACCGAGGGCCTTCACGCTCCTGTGGTTTTTGCCATTATACAGCAAGTCAAACGCTCGAGCCTTTTTCATGCATTCGTTTTCTTTATTCTTCTTTGCTGCAGCGGCATGGCCTCTCCTAGTGATTCTACAAGGTTCCCGCTGTGTTCCGGCAGGCACATTCCTCTTGCAGAAGAAAATCAAAGCATTTCTTTACAGCCTGTCCTTTCCCCAGGCGACACATCTTTGAGTGATTCACCGGTGACTCAGTTCAACTCCTACACATCTCATCTTCTGAAACTCTTCTGCATTAATTACAAAAAAGTTATGTCCTCAAATAAAGGGCCTAGTAAGCATTTCTAATGTCCGACTACACGTTAGGAACTTTTTCCTATTTTCGATAAGTACAACATGAGCTATGCTCCCCCAATATACATAGCCCTTTGTTTATAATGCCAAAAATGGACACCCCAAAAAAACACAATCGATCCTAATTAAAGTATTTTCAAGACAACCAAAAATGTTCTGTATGTACTCAACTTACAAAGTGTTATTGTTAGTGACTTTGTGGTGTCACTGCAACATTGCTGTTCTGACAAAACGTTAAACCATTAAAACACTATAAGTGGCATTCAGAAAAAAAATCGGAAATCGTCCCCTGCAGGTTACGGCCTTGTATGGGGTCTGAATTTTAAGGAGTTGACAAAGTGTTTACAGAAACCAGCTACATTCCCAGGTTTTCCAGCATACCCATGGAAAACATTTGTGAATTTGCACTTGTGACAATGCAAAGTGCTCTCTGAATGCCTAATTCTTCATAGAGTACAGGTGAGCACAGTGCAATGGCATGTTTTTTAAACCATTCTTATTTCTTATTGTTCCTCATGGTAAAACCCTTTCCACCACACACCCATCGAATATTCAGACCTTCTCTCCTAATGCCTACCCTGCAAATGCATGTCCTTCTTTCCTTGACAGGAGCAAATCTATCACCTATTCCAATCTACTGACTACTAGTGTGTTGACTGACTGGTCTCAACCAATCTGCCACCACTAGACATGTTTATGGCATCTTGGAGTGAGAGACTTTGTCTCAGAGGCCAAGAACAAAGCCTGCTCTGGGTGGAGGTGTTCACACCTAATCCAAGTCGGAAATACCTTCCAGGGTGGGAAGCTTTAAATCCATGCAGCCTTTGAAATGCACCCCAGGCTTCTGTAGCTAGTGGAAGATGCCAACCCCCTGTCCTGTCCCCACTTCTAGGACAGGTGGGAAAATTAGTTAGATGTGCCCACACCGAGCCAGCACCTCTCCTAAGGTGGGGCAGCTGATGTGGACCCCACTTTTTAGAATCCTCCATCTTGTATTGGAGAGATTTAGCCTGTTAGGGTCAGGGTTATGTCCACTTCCCACAGGAAGTGGTCATAAAGAGGGTGTAGTCACCTTAAACATGAGTGGCCCATTAGCTACTACCTGGTACTCCCCTTATCACTTCTAAATTGAGTATTTAGATGGCACCCCTCGACCCAGAACTTCAAATTTGATGGACCTAAAGATGAGGAGGACAAAGAAGAGCTGCTGAACCCACAGAGTTTTGGCACAAACCCATGCCTGCTTCATAAAGACTTGACAATCAAGGTGAAATGCCTTTTCCTGCAGCTGTGTGGTCTCTAAGAACCATAGAAGACTACCAGCCTTCGCAAACTGCCCTAGAACTTCCTTGAAGTAGAGGAGCTACTCCCCTGCAGACCGCAGGCACCGAAACACAGTGTACAGTCCACTGACTTGCAGCTCCCTGGCCCGACCAGTGCAGCAACCAATCAGTAAGAGGTACTCCTGCTCTGGAAGGTCAGATCTGTCTCCCCACTGAGTGTGGAGGCACCAGGACCAACCATAGTCAGGCGGTACCAATCTTTGGGGTACCAGACACCCTGCACCCAAGACCAACATCAAAGAGGCCAGTCAAGACTCCAACTGTGCTGGAGCCCAGAAACCACCGAGGGGCATTAAGACCCCTGACACCCACTTTGAGAGTGACCCAACAGTCCTGAATTTGCCCCTGCCAGCTGTTTGCCCTTGACCGCGAGGAGCACCTTTACGCACCAGAGCTGGCCAACCTACCTACTCTGCACCTAGTCCGCCTGGCCTAGGTGAAGATGAACCAGCTGTGCTCCCTTGTTCCTAAGGCCCTTGCAACCTTAGCCCCCATTTGGGAGCTCTTGGACTTACCCACAAGTCCTCATGTGCAGACTATATTTAGAGGGCCCCCCTTCCATGTTGCGCGCCAACTACCAACTATCATCTCCACCAATACCCTGCTCCCGGGGGAAGTCGGGATGCACCGGACGACTATTGGTAGAACATTGGTCCTTGATTCCTGCTACCCTCAACCTAGAGGGTGAACCCCTATAACTGTCTGTGCTGTGGGCTTTACCTACCAGCTTTTTCCTCCGATATGATTGTATAGTGCGTATTTGAGCACAGCTTTAAAATATTTGCTTATCCTTATGAATTCATAAGAAATACAATACTTACCTCTGAACATAGTTCTTGGTTCGAAAATATATATAAAAAGACTTGTTATTTTTCTAAATTGGTCTCAGATTTATTCTTTGAGTGTGTGTCTCATGTATTGCCTCTGTGAGTACAACAAATGCTTAGCACTACCCTCTGATAAACCTAACTGCTCGCCCACACTACCACAAAGGAGAGCGTTAGTATTATCTACTTTATCCTCTGTAAGCCAATTGGGCACCCACTGGATTCCTTGAACAGTGTGCTTCATGTTAGTACACTATATAGAGATCCAGCTTTCTTCATTGGTGGATCAGCGCTGGGGTCTACTACTTTGCGTTTGCTGATACCACTTTGTCACTAAGGGGCTACATGAGTAAATCCAAAAATTGCCATTAGTTAAAAGTGATTTTTGCAATTTGTCAATTTTTTCTAAAGTTCTAAAATTAACTGTTAGCGCCTTGGTTAAGTCCCTAAAGTTAAACCCTTTCACTGCCAGGCTTCCCACCCCTCCCTGCCATGCCCTTTTTGGCTATTTGGGGTAGTTGCCATTAGGCCCCCATAACTTTTCGTCCACATAAAGTATCCATGCCAACTTTTCGTCCTTTTTTTCAACATTCTGAGGATTATAAAGGTACCCAGGGTTTGGGAATTCCTATGAAGTGGACCAAGAAATTAGCCAAAATACAGCAAAATGTGTTTTTTGGGGGTGAACATGGGAAAAAATGCTGCAGAAGAAAGTGTCTGGTTTTTTCCTTGCAAATGGTATCACAAAGGGTTTGCAGTGCCTAAATCACAATTTTATCAGATTTCAGGAATAGGCAGAAAACCAACATTTTCTACACAGTTTTGTCATTTTACTGGGACATAGTTTATTTTTCCTATTTTTTGTGCTTTGACCTCCTTCCAGTTATTGGTAGAAATGGGTGTGAACCCAATAATGGATCCTGGAAAGATATCCATTTCTGAAACATAGACAAAATTCTGAATTCAGCAAGAGGTAATTTGTGTAGATCTTTCAAGGTTTTCTTATAGAAAGTAACAGTTGAAATGATAAAATATTTAAATTGAGTTGAAAAAAACAGCCATTTGTGCCCAGATTATAACCTGTAACTTTTTCAAACTATGCAGAGTTTTTTAAAGCAATTTACCGTTATGTCCGCTGGACCTAATGGTTGAAGGTATATATAGGGCTTCTAGGTTCACTAAGAACCTGAGGTATCCAGAGCCGATAACTGAGCTGCACCTTGCAATAGGTTTTCATTGTCTACCGAGCATACAACAATTGGTAAAATATAAAGAGTGAAAAATAGATATAAAGGAAACTTATGTATTTCTAAAATGGGAACAAGCACTTGAGTTTAGAATCACTGGTTATTCACACATCCCTGAATTTTTGGGTACCCATCCTAGCATGTGAATTAGAGGACATTTTTCAAAATGTCTTCTTTTTTTACACATTGGCTTACATTTTGAAGGCAGAAATGCACAGGAGACAACTGGTAATAACATTGTTTTACTATTCTGTACTGCCCTAAGTCTCCCAAAAGAAATGGCACCTCACTTGTGTGGGTAGGCCTAGTGCCAGTGACAGGAAACGGGTCAAAACGCAATGTGGACACATCACATTGTTCCACTGAAAACTGATCCTTTTTTTGCAATGTACCTTGCTGTGGATTTTGAACTCTAGTTCAGCTGGCACCAAGAGAAACCTAGCAAACCTGTCCATTTCTGAAAACTAGACACCCAGAGGAATCAATGATGAAGTTGCTTGTATTGCTCTCCCCAGGTTATGTTACCCAGAATACCTTGCAAACCTTAAAATTTGTAAAAAGAAAACACAAATACCTCAGATTTCTATGATGGTAAGTTCTTGAATCTGTTGGAAGCCACAAACTTCCACCCACTCAGCCTTCCCCCAAGTCTCCCGAAAAAAAAAGGTACCTCACTTGAGGGTGTATGCCTAGTGCCTATGACAGGAAATGGCCCAAAACGCAATGTGGATACGTCACATTTTTTCCACAGAAAACTGACCCCTTTTTGCAATGTGCCTAGCTGTGGAATATGGGCCCTAGCTCAGCCGGCACCTAGGGAAAACAAGCAAACCTGTACATTTTTTAAAAGTAGACACACGGGGAAATCCAGGATGGGGTAACTTGTGTGGCTTTCACCAGGTTCTGTTACCCAGAATCCCTTGCAAACCTCAAACTTTGAGGAAAAAAAACAAATTTTCCTCACATTTCTGTAAGGAAAGTTCTAGAATCGTGGGGAGCCACAAACTTCCACCCACCCAGCATTTCCTCAAGTCTCCTGATAAAAATAGTACCTCACTTTTGTGAATAGGCCTAGTGCCCGAGACAAAAAAAGGCCCAAAACATACTGTGGAGCCTTCAAAGTTATCGCTCACAAAAAGACCCGGTTTCGCGAGGGGTCACCTGAGTTTTTGGTCCCGGGCTCGGCTGGCATCTAGGTCAACCTACTAAACCTAGCCATTTCTGAAAACTAGACACCCAGTGGAGTCCAGGAAGGTGTGGCTTTTAATGGATCTCCCAATGTTTTCCTCCCAGAATCCCCTGCAAATCTCAAATGTAGCTAAATAAAAATCACATTTTCCTCACGTTTCTGTGTGCGAAAGTTGTGGGAACACAAGCCCGAGACAAATTATCTAACACCCAGCATTCCCCCAAGTCTCCCAATAAAAATGGTACCTCACTTGTGTGGGTGGGTCAAGTATCCATGATAGGGAAGGGTCCAAAACTTATTATGGAGACATCAAAATGATCTATCACAAAACAACCTGTTTTTTGAAGGGGGCCACCTGCGTTTTTGTTCCCAGGCTTGGCGGCCATCAGGGAAACCTACCAAACCTAGGCATATTTGAAAACTAGACTCCCAAAGTTTTCCTACCCAGAATCCCCTGGAAACCTCAAATTTAGCTTACAGAAATCACATTTTCCTTACATTTTTGTGTGGGAAAATTGTGGGATCACCGAGCAGACACAAATTTCCTACCACCCAGTGTTCCCCTAGGTCTCATGATAAAAATGGGAATTCTGGCCAATAAAAAGCTGGTGGATCTACGTAAGCCGCACTGCCAGCAAAGCACCATATACGCAGACCTCCAGCCAAGCTCTATCCACATACACCACCAGCCAAGCACCATTCACGTAAATCACCAGCCAAGTGCCATCCACTCAAACCGCCAGCCAAACGTCATCCACACACACTGCCAGCCAAGCACCATCCATGTACACTGCCAGCTAAGCGCCATCCACGCACACCACCAGCCAGACATTGTCCATGCACACTGCCAGCCAAGTAGTGCATCAGCCATGCACACCACCAGCCAAGAGCCATCCATGCACACCTCCAGCCATACATCATCCATGCACACTGCCAGCCAAGTGGCATCCATGCACACCACCAACCAAGCGCCATCCATGCACACCACCAGCTAAGCACCATCCATGCACACAATTAGCCAAATGCCATCCACGCACATCGCCAGCCATGCAACAGTCCACACACACTGCCAGCCAAGCGACAGTCCATGCACACTGCCAGAAAGTACCATCCACGCAGACCACTAGCCTCGCAACAGTCCACGCACACTGCCAGTCAAGTGCTAGTCCACACACACTGCCAGCTAAACACAAGTCCACACACACCGCCAGCAAAATGCAGGTTTACACACAGCCAAACACCAGTACACGCAGCCCATCAGCCGAACTCCAGTACAGTTCACACACACATAGAAACTTTTGCTAGTGTCTAGTGGTTTTCGGCTGCACTGGAGACAGATAAGCCTAAAAATACTGCTGATCTTCCCCCACGGGGGGAAGAAATGGCAAGAATTTGTGCATACATAAAGGGGAGTGACCCTTGCCTAAGAAGCCTCTCCCCAACATGCCCATAAGCACATCTCTGGTGACTAATGGGCTTTCTGCCACCCTGGGGTGAAGATCGTTGGCTATTGCCCCCATATGCCCCCCGGGGGACAGAAAGAATGTGACCATTTTGGTTTTGAGTGGGGTGGGAGAATTGGCATGCCTATTCTGGGCAGCTGCTGCCACAACTTGGCTAAAAAAATGAAGCCCTGGGGCGTATAGGGCTTTCTGCCCCCACCCCCAGGGTGGGCACAAAGAATGTGGCTATTTTTTGGGTGGTGGTGGGATGGGGGGCATCCCATTCTGGGTAGTCCCCACCTCTGAACTACTACAAATAAAATAGTCCCTGGCTTCCTAGCGGGCTTTATGCCTCCCTGGGGAGGCAGATTGGGGGCTATTACCCCCATATTCCCCTGGGGTGGTAGAAAGACTGTATATTTGTTTTTAAGTGGATTAGGCATTGGCATGCCCATTCTGGGCAGCCCCGCCCCCCCTCTAGATAAATCAAAAAAAACTACCTGGTGGTTAGTGGGCTTTCTGCCCCCCCAGGCGATTTTATAAAGGGGGTGTGGGCATTGTAATGCCCATTCTGGGCAGCCTCCGCCCCTGAACTACTAAAAAGAATAGTCCTGGATTCCTAGTGGGCTATCTGCCACCCCCCCTCCCCCGGGTAGATCGGGGGCTATTGCCCCCATATGCTCTTTGGGGGGCAGAAAGACTGTGGGGTAGGGACATTGGCATGCCCAATCGATCAGGGAAACTGCCGTTCTTGCTCTGGGTAAAAAACGACTCCCTGATGCTTAGTGGGCTTTACATCACCCACATGGAATTAAACATGAAGTGCCACAAAACGAAAAGGAAACGTCAGTTCAGTAAGTGCCAAGGCCCTCAAAAGTTCAGGGAATAATTATCACCTGTATCTGCAAGAGAAATTGAGGTTGTGGGACTATGTGGGAAATATGTTCCTAACCAATTTGACAAGTTGTCGTTTACTTATGCAATTTAACGATGGGCATCTATATCTGCACTCTTCGAGCATTGATCACATAAAAAAAAGTTAATAAAGGGTACTAGATATAAAACACAGATAATTATCATTCTTCTCATTACCGAAATCTATGGAAATTAATTGCATGTGGGGGGAACATGAACGGGATCAAGTTCCCTTGTACTTACACTGAGAATAAAAAATGGTGTCCCTGCACACCAAGAAATGGGATTGTCCCTTGTTAAAGGAAGCTGAATGCAAAAAACACAAGCATTTACAAACATTTACAAACACCTTGGAAAGAAGCGTTTACCAATTGCAGTATTATGTGTAAGAAACTGACTTAAAGTCATCTGCATGCACACTAGCTTAGTTAGAAGACGCTGTTTAAACGTGTGATAGGGGGAGGGCTGCATTTAAAGTCTGCATTGGGGACAGGAATTAAAGGGAAAATGTGTGATGTTAAGGCTCCAGAGACTGCACTTTACAATCACCACGATTTCAGTACTGCCAATAATTTAGAATGTACTCTCTTCTAACTCAGCTGGTGTGCTAGTAACTAGTTTTACCTGACATCTCCAGATGACATGGTCATAAAGGGGACTAAATCTATACTCATGTACTTGGATAGTGCTTAGTGGTAAGGCTTTATGGCGCTCTTTGATCTGATTTGCTAACAATTTAAAACTCTAGCATTAAGCATTAACTTTTATTTACTACTTTCAAGCATAAAACAGTTCAAAGTTCCAGAAAAAAGAGCATTGCAAGACTCAAAGTAAAACAGAACACTCAGTCCATAAAACCCTACAGCATTCCAACCTCTCCCTCTCGTTTGCTGCTTCAATGCAGATAAGCATATTCATTTTTACAAAAGTTTTGATTACCTTAATTTGGTGTTTGAGAAGAAGGATGTCAGGTTAAACTCAATTCATGGGTTTGTATGAGAGAGAGGATGTGTAGGAAGTATTATGACTATTTTATGGTTAGCATTTTTAAGGAGTTTATAGATTGTTTAACTTTAAATAAGAAGGTTCTTATAAAGGAATAAGCAATAAAGCAAATATATATTACTGGAATCAAAATATTAAAAATGTATTAAAATATCATTAAATTTGGATATCCATTGTTTTTGCGTAGTTATAAAAGGGATATTTCAAATGAACAGATTTCTTGCACTTATGCCAGTATCAAGGACTATTTCCGCCTTTTAGGCTTCAAATCAGAAATAAAGCAGGTTGCCATTTTCTACAAGCGGTTGACCTTTTTTTGTACCACACAGCTTTGTCTAAAAGCCACAGTAATTGCTTCTAATGTGAGGGGGCTCCTGTACTAAAAAGAACACTTTCTGATTAAAATTGGAGGCGTTCTAAGGAGTACATTGTGCTCCGTTAGTTGGAAGTTGTTAATTAAATGCACAAAAGTGCCTTTTTATTAAAGGGCTAAAGAAGTTTAGATAATCAGGGTAATTGTAAGGGTAAGTTTTGGTTGTTGCTAGGATAGGTGGCAGAATGATCTTGGAGGTAATTTAGGAGGAGAGGGTCAGGAACATAGTGATGAAAGAACTTAAAGAAATAGTTCAGAAAACATTTAAGTTCATTTTATAAGATGATAGGAAAAGTAGATCCTTTCTTAACAAGGAAGAGAAATGTGATTGATGTCTGATGAAGAGAGTACCTCTTACAGAGGACCAGATGGAAACTATCTCAGGATAATGAGGCCTTTATCATTTGAAGAAGTGCATGGGTCTTCTGAGTATGGAGTCCAAAGCAACTCACAAGGAAAAGGTGCCTGAAGCAACATTAGAAAAAGGCAGGATATCCCTTCAAATGATTGGGTATTTGGACATACTAATGCTGGAGACAAGAAAAAGGAGTTGGATGAATGTTTTTTTGACCTATGTGATGTTGACTGTTCAGGAAATTATTTTGGAAATATTGACGAAATTAAAGTTGTTTCAAGGAAGATTGTAAGGACTATTTGTGTCAGAAGTTATTTGATCCTAAGGATGTAAGACATCTAAGACGTTCAGACTGGTGGCCTTTAAACCAGCGCCTGGAGACCCTTGTGGGTGAGTTGCTGTACTTTACCAACCGATGATTGATTGGTTAAAACCATGTTGCGGAATATATAAAACAGAGGATTAGGAAGCCTTTGGACAGAGATGAGAGAAATGTGAAGAGATCAGAATGTTCTTGCCCAGTGGTGGGTGAAAAATAGACTATGACACGAAATTTAGAACCAGAACTTATCACTTATCTGTTTAACCTAGGAAGGGATCCTAGGAAAGTTTTCGTACATGCTTTGAAACAGTATGAGGATATGAGGTTGGATATCTTCGCCCACTGGCCAGAATATTTGATATGGTGGAGGAAGCATATATGAAAGAAAGCAATGTTGATATTGAACTTTTGAAGCGCAGGGCCTATTGTTTGGAGAAGAGATGGTTTAATCCCTCCGTGACATATGTGTCTACTTTAACAACCTTGGCTAAGGTGCAAATATCAAGGAGGAAGGTGTTTGACAAAAACACTTTGTATGTAGGGTCGGAACGAGAGGCCAAACTTTCAGCTGAGGATATTTTAAGGCCACTTATAGTCAAGGAAGAGGAACTTGTATGGGACGTCATGCTGGAGCTAGTTTTGCTCCACAGAGAGGCAGAGTTGGAAGGTCTGGAGCCTTAAGAGGAGGAGATCATCAATCCTCTTCTGCACACAGTGAGTATGAGGATTCTTTCTGCTTCTATCCTGAAAAGGGTGGGAGGCAGGATGGGAGGCAAGATTTCGTGCAAGTGTGGGAATCGATAACTCAAGATTCTTTGGTATTGCAACAGTGAAAGCATATGCAATGGAGTTCAATGAAGTTCCGGTGCAAGAGGAAGAACCAATGGGAAGGCAATTGTAGCAAGCAAAATTCAATAGATGGTATAAAAAGAACCAATAATAACAATAAGTGACAGGGAAAGTAAGTTTGTAAGCACGTTGATTTTGTTACAGAAGAAACGAAACGTTTGGAGGCCAGTAATACATTAGAGGTCTTTAAATTGTTATATAACTTATTGTCAATTCAAGATCAAAGATGTGCATATGTTGAGAGATATTCTGCAGGAAGTAGATGCAATGGTGAAATTGAATCTGAAAGATGCCTATTTAACTAGATAGATAGATAGATAGATAGATAGATAGATAGATAGATAGATAGATAGATAGATAGATAGATAGATAGATAGGATAGATAGATTTCTTTGCTCCATTAAATGCTTAACCAAAGAAGATACCAAATATACAGCCTTATGCATCAACCCAAAATCCAGTCGGTAAAATACCGATTCGCTAATAGCTCCCGGTATTAAGTTAAAAATACCCAATCCCAATGCATCAACCCAAAAGCAGAAATCGCTATTTAAGGAATCCTTAAATAGCGATTCTTTAAATAGGGATTCCTTAAATACCGATTCCTTAAATAGGGATTCCTTAAATACCGATTCCTTAAATAGCGATTGCATTTAAGGAATCCCAAAGTGAGATTCCTTAAATGCAATGCATCAAAGTTAAAAAATTAGCGATTTCGCTAATAGGGGGAGCAAATTACCATGAAGATGAACTGCATGGTAATTTGCAAAAACTTTGAAAAATGCACTTTTGTGTATTTTTCAAAGTTTCATGTTGCGCACACACATGCCCTTAGAGCATGTGTGTGTGCAACATATGTGCACATATCATTTTCAGGGGTGCTATAGGGTGTCATTTTGACACCCTTGCACCCTTGAAATTGCATGAGCAATTAGCGAGAACCTACTGGTACTCGCTATTTGCTCATGCAATCTCCGATTCATTCCTATGGGCCTGGAGGCCCATAGGAATGATTGGGACGGCATTCCTTAATTGCTACTCGCTATTTGCTAGTAGCAATTAAGGAAAGTTAAGGAATCGCTATTTGAATAGCGATTCCTACATGCATAGCCTTTTGCTATTCCTTATTAGCGAATCCTTATTTTTCGCTAATAAGGAATCGCAAATGCTAATGTTGATGCATATGCCCCTTTGTAATCATACAAAAACGATACATAAAATCATAAAATCTTGATTAGTTGTACCAGGTACATAAAAACATAACGAACCATACCCACATGCCGTTTTACAATCAATAATAGATAAAAAGGTTTATTCCAGCTAACCAAATAAACACAGACATCAAGTATAATGGGGTGACCTATTGTCCCTCAGAACCTGGGCATCTAGAATATGTGCTACAATTGGTTCTGTCGGGCAAGTAAGCGCTTTACAACTATAACAATATATGTAGAGAAAGATGAGGAAAAAACAAAGGCATGCTTCTTAGAGAGGCCCATTACTTCATGGCCATGTTTCTCATATCTTCACCACCCAACTTAAAAAATGCCCCATGCAAACACATGTCCCAACATTTCCCAACATAGCCAGAAACAGCATGGCCAGTCTCACTTGCCAAAATGTTGCCTCCTTCAGGATCGCAGTCAAATATGTTTTCCTTGATAGGGAATAATGACTACAAAGCAAGACAACATTCAGCAAAGTCTGCTCTGAAAGGCCATCAGACCCACACAGTCATAGGCGACCATCTGCCACCCATTCTTTGGGAAAACTAACCAAGGGCAGAAACACATTCATCCTAAATCTGGATAAGAGGTGTCGATTATAAACATTATTCACCCATGTTAAATATTGCTCCGTAGAGCTACCTGTCTGTGTCAGGAAACATGCCTGCACTGAGGGTTTGCGACATTCAGTTTCCTCATGATTAAAAGATAGTTGCATTAAAAAATTATGTTAGACCTAATGATAATCATTGTTGGTAACACCTTCTGGGTGAGTAAACACACTAGCGCGACTCAAGGTATAGAATCCAGATTTTAAGTGGTTCAAAGAGGGGATTATTTTATGATTATTCAGGGAAAGACAATCCTAAATAATCAACCTATTTAGGATGTGCTTGGTCTTAAGCAAGATATAAATCCAGCTCAATAAGGGTCTAAGATTAAGCAGGTCTGAAATATAACCAATGCCCAGCTGTTCATGTGTCGCAAATGTAGATGTACCCGGGGAAACCCTTAGGAGCCTCCTAAAGAATTTGTTCACTTACCGCTGAATTGGATCACATTAACCCCAGAGGTCACTTCCGTAGCTGGCCACGGAGAAACACTTGACCTTATAAACCTTAATCAAGACTTTCACAGGTTTCTTGCCCACCTGCAATCTGAAATCCATTACCGCTCCGGACGATCTCGCTAAAGCCAACTTCTTTGAGTACAAGGAAGGTGCCCTGGAGAAATTGCTTTCAAATAAAACAAGAAAAAGATCCCTCCTAGGCCATTCTGGCCTTCTGACAAAAGTAATTCCTCAATTTTGCAGGCTTGGCCCCCGAACCTCATCATGAATGATTTAGCTGAATTAACTGCCAGTCCAAGTCCCCCATAAAGGAAGCATAAGAATAAAAGAAACGTTGGAGGCCTAGAGCTGTCCTTGACAATCGGACGGCATCATCTGCATATAAGAGGACTGGGATTGCCCTTGAACCTAACCTAGGGGAATCTCCCTGCACCTCCATTAAAGCCAACTCCAGGTCGTTTATATAGATGACAAGCAAGAATGGGGTCAGGATACATACCTGTCAGACTCTGAGGCACACAAGGAAGTTCTTCGTACAGGCACCCTCACTAGTATATATGATGGATCCCAACATGTCCCTATGAAGATCTGCTAAAAAAGAGAACAGTGCTGGCTCCATCCTCAAAGATAATAACAGGGGCCACAGTTTCGATCAGTTCACCGATAAAATGCTGTCGCGAGATCCATAAATCCCAAGAACATTGATCCCTTCATGGCCAGGGTGTATTTCTGAATCATCAGGTGGAGATTCAGGCATTGGCCCATAGTACTTAACCCAGGTCTGAAGCCATACTGATAAATACAGATAATATTATTGTCCTCTGCCTAAACTGCCAAACCTTTGAGAACAACTTGCCCGAACACTTTCACTGTGGTGAATATAAGCAAAACAGGCGATAACATTTAGGGTCCCCTCATTCCCGTTTCTTGAAATCACTGGAACAATGAAGGATTTCACCCAAGAGGACAAGGGACCATTAGGAACTGCATCATTTAAAACACTTTAAAATAAACCTGCGGGGACCCCAACTGGCCCTGCAGCTTTATGCCTTGACAGGCGACCAACAGCTACCATAACTTCAGAGATAGAAAATTATAGGCCAGCAGTAGCCTCCTCAGGGCAACCATTAAATAAAGGATGTCTTTGGCTCTCATCTAGGAGATAGATTGCTGAAAGAACGAGCGAACCATTGCGCTTCAGTTATCACTCCGGTCACACCAGGTAAGGAGACCGCTGCCAGAAAAGAGTGATTTAGAATTTTCCAAAATTCCACTGTGTAATTACATTCACTTGGTTGAACCGACTCATCCCACATATTCGCCTTAAGGGATTCCTTGCTTTCTGTTAACACTTTCATATACAAGTCTCTTAACCAGTGAATCTCATCCCCATCACTTGGATCTGACTTAAGTGCTGCTCTCATGGCCTTTAACAATCTCTAATAAACCACCGGGGTTATACGAGGCAAGGCGTTCTACATCAACCAATGTTTGGGATGATTTAACACCGACACAAAGGTTAGAAAAGGCTAAAAGGATTTCCTTAGAGAATAGGTTGAGATTGAGGCAGTTCTCCACCTCAAGGCTGAGATGCTTAAACAGTAATGCAGAAAAGTTTTTGGGGACAATTTTCTTCCACCTTACCCATCTGTCTTGATCAGTGACAGCCAGTGGATTCTTCTCTGTGGCTAATAGAGTGAGAAAGCCCCAGAACAACTGTATTATGATCACTCAATGCCACCAATTTAACCGTGTAATCCACCAGTGCCTGTAGGAGGGACATAGAAATAAAAAAAGATCCACAATCGACTCACCGCCTCGCCCACCATACGTGTGGGTAGTCTGGATACCAGGTCTAACCAGATTCACTGAGTGAATTAAGTTATTCAATTGCTCCCCCTGGGCTGTGTGTTTGAAATGATAGAGCATAGCCGTTTCCTCCCCCAGGGGATTTTGTAGCAAAAAGCATGGACCGGTGCAAGGGTGGATTAAAATCACCCATCACCACTATTTCGATTTACACACCTAGGGATACATTCCTAGTATGAGAGGCATTTTTAAATCTCTCAACGGTTGCTTCAAGATAAACAAAAATATCTGATTGAGTTATGTTACTGTACAGATTATAAACGTTTACTATTAACATCAGTGTATTGTCTTGAAATGTTCCAATAGACAAAGAGAGTCAGAGATTTCTCCAGTTCACATGCGAAGGTGAATGAATGAATGAATGAATGAATGAGTGAATGAATGAATGAATACACATTTGTATAGCGCATGGCTACCCAAGGGCATCCCAGCGCTTAATGTGACACCTTCAACACAGAGCCAATCACGGGAAGAGAAAAGTTTTAAGCTGTTTCCTGAATTTAAGATGGTCAGATTCTAGCCATAAATGATCTGGGAGCTGGTTCCAAGACTTAGCTGCACATTATGAGAACCGCCGACCTCCGGTTCATAGGCGCTTGATAATAGGGACTGCGATTAGTCGTTTATTGTCAAATCTCAAAGTCCTATTAGGGCGGTATGGTTGGAGTGAAACAATGGGGGACCCTTCCCAGAAATAGATTTATGGACGATGCACATTGCTTTGAACCGGATTCTTTCCTGGATGGGGAGCCAGTGCAGCATGGTAAGGGCTGGTTTGGCTGAGCTATGTTTGGGAATGCACAGTAGAAGGCGGGCTCCACAGTTCTGAACAGTCTGTAGTCTCTTAATTGTCCCCTGCAGCGCTCCCAAATATACTGCATTCGCGTAGTCCAGCCGAGACAATATGAGTGCTTGGACCAAAATTCGTCTGGCAGCAAAAGGAAGAAGAGTAAGAATCTTCCTAATTGTCCTAAGAAGTCCATAGCAATTGGCTGCAACTTTACGAGCTTGTACTTTGAAATCAGTCATTCCATTTCTAATGTCTCCCATTTGGACTTTCTTCGGATCCATGGTGTTTTACAAAAGTATTGAAACTGGTAGTGGGTTTTTCAAGAGAGTAGGGTGTGAGAATGATAATTTGTTTAGAAGATATACTTATATTAAATCTGAAAGAGAGAATCTTGAAGGAACATCTATGGTAAAGGATTTATTGGAAAGACTGGGTTTCACTGTCAATCCCAAGAAATCGACATTTCAACCCTCTCAGACGATGGAGTTTTCAGATTTACTATAGCCACCGTGAAAATTCAGATTCAGTTACTGGGAAGAAAGATAAGTTTTGATAGAAAGAGAGGTATGGCACAAGAGAGGGAAACAGGAAGTGTCTATGATTAAGCTAGCACATATGTTTGGACTTCTGTCTTCATTGATTCAAGCTGTTTTTCCAGGACATCTGCATTACAGGGCTTTGCTGTGTTTAAAGACATCAGATACATCAAAGGGTCGTTAGCATGGGGACAAGTTGAAAATGAAAGAGGGAGAGAAGGATGAGATGACCTTGTTGAAGAAAATGGAAGCTTGGAATGTGTTGGGCAACTTTTTTAACAGTGCTAGATTTTTTTTGTTGGATTCGGAAGCAAGCAGGTAAGACTGGGGTGCAATGGGTTTAGGTCAGGAAATAGGAGGCAGATTGAAATCGTAGGAGAAGAAAAAGCATATCAAATTCATTGGAAATGACTGCAGGTTTGTTTGCTCTTTGCAGTTTCAAGAATCATTTGCAACTAAGATCAATGTTATTGAGAATGGACAATATAACAGTAGTGACTTATATAAACAGATTGGGGGAAACATCTCAAACAAGTTTTCAAAGATTTGCAAGGAATTGTGAGAATTTTGTCAGGAGTATGGAATACAGAGCTTCTCAAAGAATGATGGGCTTCAGGATCAAGGAAGAGAAATATGAGTGAATGTTTGGGTATGTTGGTGATTGGCAAGGGATTTGGATCCCAGGGAGGAGATATAGAAGTGAATGGAATGTCTGTGTATGTTGGTGCTTGGCAAGGGACTTGAATCCCTCGGAGGCAGATGGGATACAGGTTGCAAACGTTTTGGCAGATTTGTTTATAAGGGTTTTTCCTACAGGGCGGTAAATTGTTATAGGTCAGCTATAGAGGTAGGTCATTCCCTTTTGGGGGGCTTATTGATAGGAAGGAGTCCTATGCTATGTTTGTTAATTAAAGCAATGCATTTGAAGAGATCTTCTTGGTAACGTTATGAGAGTCTTTGGGATTGAAGTCTGGTTTTAAGGTTATTTGAGAATTGTCTAATGCATTGGATTTTACCTTCAAGTGAATTAACTTGGAGATTAACAACTTTACTTTGTTTGATTTCTTTCAGAAGGGTTTCTGACATGCAAGAGCTGGCTATAACCAATAAGGGTTATCAGTCTGATGGAGTGTTTTTTGAGTTACGAAGGAGGACCAAGCCTACGACAGAATCCATTTCTTATCCAAAAATCGAGGATCATCTTAAATTTTGTGTCATGGTTTATGTTAAGGAGTTTGAATCAAGGGTGCAAGAGTTCAGAAAGGATGGCGTGAATAAATAATGGATTTTGTATGCTAAGCCTTACAGGGCTGTTTCAGTAGCTACTATTGCTAGACAGGTTAAAGCAGTTAACTGTAAATCATGTTCTGGGAGAGGATATATATCCTCAAACTTTTTTTGTGCAGGGGCTTGGTTGGAAGAGGTTATGAAGGTGGCAGATTGGTCGCATGCTGAAGATTTCAGAAAGTTACATTTCAAACCTGTTGAACATGTTTCAGGTTGCGCATTTAAAGGCTTGAAACATGCATAATGCTAGCATCCTATCTCGCCATAAAATGTTGATTCTCAAAGCTGTAATGTATAGAGAATTGTGATTACACTTATGACAAAGAGGCTAGCATTATACCTCCCTCCCATTGCCATGTGTTCAAAAGAAAAAAGATCGAAGGCAGAAAGGAGAAGGGAATGTGTTTTCAAATTAAGTTTCATGATTTGTTACATTGGAATGAAATGTTGTAATAGGTTACTTTAAAGGTTTACACGAATAGCTCTGCAGATTATTTTCTTGCAAAGCTTTGTTTGGTAAATTTCGTTTATGAGGTGTTATAGCTTGATTTTACATTGCAGAAAATCAGTAAACACCATTGGATGGGACGGATGAACGAGCAGGATGAACGGAGAGCAGTGACAAAAGAGGGAGACGTTTGAAAGCTGCAGGATTCTATGGCTTGAGTGTTCTGTTTTACGTTATGAGTCATGCAGTGCCCTTTGTCAGGAACGTTGAAGTGTTTACTGCTTGGAAGTAGTTAATAAAAGTTAACATATAATGCTCACTTCCTTGTCGTTAATAAAATCACAAATCTCTATAAACTACAGTTTTGAGAATCAGCATTCTTTTACTTACATTGTGATGAATCTGTATTTCCAATGTAGTCTTTGAGAGGATTTCTTGTATAATCCCTCAAATCTGAAGATTAGCCAGAGACGTCAATGCTACTTGGGATGCTGTCCAATTTCTTACTGATTAGCTGCTCATTTGGGACTTAGAATATTCTTGACTTTGCGTATTATTCCATATTGTCCTATTGCTGAAAGCATTTATGGCAATGAAATTGTGGACCTGCACTGCACACAATTATGTATTGTACCATTTAATTTTTTGTAATAAGCCTTTCTAAATTATCTAATTCTGCCCTAAAACTCACTGAGTCTGTCCTTTCATATTTAACTATATTTTTGACATGCTGATTTGCACCTTATCATGGGACATATTGCCTCATGAAATCGAGGTATTTATTTATTAATTAAGGAGTTTTATATAGCGCTGGCCAGACTCAAGGGTGTCGGAGCGCTTTACAACAGTTGTAATGCATGAATCCCAAAATAAGGCATAGGTATACAAGTTGATTCAGGAGTCCCAGCCTGTGGTGCCACATTCAGGCATGGCAGTCCTGAGAGCCTCGCAGAGTGCACATTGTCTTGGGCGGAACCATTTTCAGGGAGGGGGGAAGCGGGGAGGGGCGTAGGGGCGCCTGGAGGAGGTAGATTTTGGTGATAAAGTGTCATGGTGCTGCGGAATGCAGGCATGTGCCCTTCAGTGATGGTTAACTGTTTGGGAAGACACGGTTGAGGAGGAGGTCTTTTAGGAGTTTTTTTAATTTTACAAAGGACGGGATAGTCCTAATGTCTGCTGGGATGGAGTTCCAGATTTTGGGTGCGTTTCCAGCGAAGGATCGTGCAGCGGTTTTTTTGTTTGCGTGTTTTCATAGAGATGAGCAGTAGGGGGTTAGAGCTCCTGAGGCCCCTTGTCTGGCCGGCCTTTTTGAGTTTGGAGGCCAGGTATTCAGGTTTCCCTGTGTGGAGGGCTTTGTGCGTGAGGCAGGCAGTTCTGAAGCTGGCACTCATCTCTACTGGCAGCCATTTTAGTTCTTTGAGTGCGGGTGCAATTTGCTCAAATTTCCTGACTCCGGTGACCTTTCTGGCTGCTGCATTTAGTGTTGTTTTGAGGGGGGGCTAGGTGGGATTTCACTGTACTGGTGAGGATAGCATTTCCATAGTCGATTCTAGATATCACCAGGGATTGGGTGGCTTCTTTGAGGTCTTTGGGCGGGATGAAGGGTTTTATTTTGTTAAGAAGCTTCAGATTGAGGAAGGCACTATTCGCTGAGTTCTTGATGTGTCTGACCATGTCAAGTTTGGGGTCTAGGATGATTCCTAATGATTTTATGGATTTGGCCGGAGTGAGATTACCGTTGAGAGCATCGATTGCTTTAAGCCATTCCATGATTTGGGTTTTTTTTGTTGGAGATGAGGAGGTGGTTTATGGATAGCCAATGTTGGACTTCTTTGAGAGTGTTATTTAGTCTCTTAATATGGCCGAAGGCGCACCAAAGGCAAGCCCGTCTGCGCCCGTCTGCGGCCGACCGGGGCTTGGGGCTAGGACCCTCGCCCCCGCTCCTGCCACGTCCACTTCTAGGAAGGATCGCAGACCTATTCACTATACCTTCGAAGATCTGCTGGCACTCTGCCCCAAAGTTGCAGACAGCTGTCGCCATACGCTGTCCGCAGACTCAGACTCTCTCTTTCTCTGTTGCGCTACCTGTCATTTCTCTCCCAATGGTGGGTGCAATAAAGAGTCAATGCTGAGTAACGTGAAACTTATCCTGTTAAACTGTAGATCAATGAAAAAGCACAAACAGGAAATACATGATATGGTCTTAGAGAGAGATCTTGATGTGCTTTTCCTAACAGAAACTTGGCTAGATGATGCCTCCACCCCCAAGACTTTAGAGGCTGTTCCGGTAAACTACTGCTTACTCAGACTTGATAGAGAAAAACAAAAAGGGGGAGGATTGGCTATAATTTACAAAAACAATCTTACATGCAGCTTGGAGAAGGCCACATTACCCAACTGTGAAAGTGGTTTTTTTACCATTAAAGTTAATCATCAAACCATTATTAACGGACTACTCATATACCGACCTCCAGGCAAGTCTTCCCATTTTAGTAACCAACTCGCTGAGCTTATAACTCAGCAGGCATTGCGCTACAAGAAATTCCTCATCCTGGGTGATCTTAACTTCCACTTCGAGGACTCCAATTGTAAGGAGGCACAGGGAGTAGTTGATATACTTGAATCCCTTGCACTTAAACTCCAATCTACATCTCCGTCACATCAATTGGGTCACCTTTTAGACCCCGTTTTTGCTAACTGGGAGGGGGTCACAGTTGCCAAACCCATTCAAATACCATGGTCAGATCACTTCATTATTCCCATGGAGGTAGCAATTGCCCAACAAAAAGACAGACTTACCAAACCCAAGCTCTTAAAATGCAGAGACTGGAGAAAATTTACGCCGGATGACTTTAAATCCGCCCTATCAAAAATTCTTCCTCCGCCTAGTAATACTCTGCTTACGGCATGGAATGACTATGAGACATGGATATCTAGGGCTCTAGACTCTGTAGCACCATGGACAGCCAAGCCACCCGCCAGAAAAATCAAAACTGCCCCATGGTTTTCCAAAGATCTTATAGTAGCAAAGGCCAAATGTAAAAATTTAGAACGCGGCTGGAGGAAAAACTATTCTCTTAAAGACATGCTGAATTACAAAAGTGATCTAAAAACATACCACAAACTTATAAGAGCAGCCAAAGGCGCCTATTTTAAGGAACGCATTGCACTCGCAAAAAATCCTACCAAAGAACTTTTTTCTATTTACAAGGAACTTACTGTTCCGGTCAGATTAGTGGCCCATGACACTTACTCTAATGAATTATGCAATGACATTGCGGATTTTTTTGTGAAAAAGGTGGACACAATTCACGCCACATTTGATGACAATCTGCCTACGCAATACACGATTGTTAGAAACGACCCCGCCTCCAAACCTCTCCTGACATGTTTTAAAGTCCCAGAGAGGCAGGATCTGCTCACTATTATAAACAGCATCCGGTCTGGCTCCCCACTTGATGTGATCTCTCCTAAGTACTGTAAGGATGCCCAAGAAGGCATGATTGATCAGATCGAACATCTTATCACCCTATCTTTTCAGGAGTGTTATGTGCCAGATGCGTGGAAACTGGCCCAAGTTATTCCTCTGAAGAAAAAAAAGCTTCACTGCACATTTCCCAGTTACAAAATCTTCGCCCTATTTCCCTTCTCCCTTTCTGTGCCAAAGTGGTAGAGAAGGTAGCTAACATACAAATCATGAAATTTGCTGAGGAGCATTCTCTTCTCCACCCAACACAGTCTGGATTCAGAGCTGGCCACTCCACGGAATCAGCGGTCCTCTTCTCCACTGAATGTCTGAGACAACTAGTTGATGAGGGGCAGACGGCAGCATTAGTTCTATTAGATCTTAGTGCAGCCTTTGATACTGTACTGCACTCAACACTGCTGTCTCGCCTCTCAGATATGGGGGTGACGGGATCCGCACTGGAATGGATTAAATCCTTTCTAGTAAATAGGAGTTTCCAGGTGCATTGCCCTCCTTATAAATCCTCCCTCAGAAAGCTCAGACATGGAGTCCCTCAAGGCTCCAGCCTGAGCCCTACGTTGTTCAACCTTTATATAGAGCCCCTTGCCCATATTGTGGAAGCTTTTGGAGTGGATATCGTCACATATGCAGACGACACTCAATTAATAATCAAACTCACCAACAATAAGTCTGATGCTGCCATTAATTTTTCGAACTGCATGCTTTCCGTGGCTAGATGGATGAATAACAACTGTCTGCGCCTCAATGGAAACAAAACAGAACTCTTAGTGGTTGGTAAATCCCCCTCCGCTTGGTCACAGGATTGGTGGCCCACGGAACTAGGGATTATTCCTCAGCCAGTGGAGTCTGTCAAAAATCTAGGGATCATGCTAGACACTAAGTTTTCCTTTCAGCATCAGATCAACAAAATCACGAGCAAATGCTTTGGAATACTTAAAACTCTCCGCAAAATCCTCGATCTACTTCCCATTAGTGCCAGAAAAACTCTCATTCATGCCCTGGTCACGCCCCACTTGGACTATGGCAACGCGCTCCTTCTGGGCCTTAGCAAAATAGGCATTCACCGACTTCAGTGTGTCCAAAATACGGCTGCACGCATGGTGCTCAACCTTCCACGCAGAGCATCAGGAAAAAAAGGCTCTTTATGAACTCCATTGGCTTCCCATCGAGGAGCGAATTAGGTTCAAAGCTCTTTGTTTTGCTCACCGTATTGCCCAGGGAAAAGGCCCTGACTACTTGCGCAACCTTCTCACTCCCCATCGCCCCATCCGTAACCTTAGATCTGCTGGAGCTATGCTCTTCCTTCCTCCCCGCGTTCACAAGTCCAAGATTGGAGGTGCTTCCTTTAGGTTCCTAGCCAGTAAACATTGGAACAGGCTCCCTCTTGATCTTCGGATGGAGCCTTCTGAAGCTAGATTCCGATTAAAACTGAAAACTCACCTATTTCCACGCACATACTAACCTCCTGGTTTGCCTCGGTTTGGGTCTTTTGGGGAGAGGCGGCATTTGTCAGCGCGGGGACACACTATGCTAGTGTAACCAGGCGCTTTAGAAATGGTTTATTATTATTATTATTATTATTATTATCTTCAAAGGAGGAGTTTTCCAGATAGATCTGGGTGTCGTCTGCATAGAGGTGGAAGGTGGGGTTGGCTTTTTTTAAGTAGGGAGGTGAGGGGTCCCATATAAATGTTGAACAGTTCAGGGGAGAGCGCTGATCCTTGGCGGGACACCTCTGTTGACAGGGTGTGAGTCGGACGTGAAGGTTTTGATTTTTATCCTTTGGGAGCGGTTGTGTAAGAAGGAGGAGAACCATTGTGTGACCACCTCGTCTGCACCTACCCTGTCTTGAAGAGCCTTGATGAGTAGATTGTGATCCACCATGTCAAAGGCTGCCGATAAGTCCAGGAGGTTGAGTAGGCAGCATTTGTCAGTATCTAGAGATTTGGGAATGTCATCCACGATGTTCAGAATCACGGTCTCGGTGCTACAGCCTTTTCTGAATCCCGATTGGTGAGGATCTAGAAGGTTAATGCTGTCCATGTGCTGAGTCAGTTGTAACAGAACGCACTTTTCAAGGATTTTGGCGAGGAGGGGAAGATTGGAAACGGGTCTGAAGTTGTTCAGATCGTTGGTGTCAAGGCCTGTTTTTTTTGGGAGTGGTGTAACTTGGCTGACTTTGAGGCAGTCCGGTATGACGCTGGTTCTCAAGGAGCTGTTTATAATCTTGCGCCAGAATGGAGCTATGGAGAGTTTCAGCTTTTTTGTCAATTGAGTGGGTAGAGGATCTAGTGCGTGAGATGCGAGTTAGGAGGTGGCGACCAGTTTGAGAATCTCGGTTTCCGGTATGGTGTTGAAGGATTTCCAGGCTTTCATGGGGTGCTTGCATGTGTTGGCTTCGGTTTCTGGGGGTGAGTTTGTGCATGAGGGGTTGGGGTTGATGTCTAGTGAGAGCTTAATCTTGGTGATTTTGTCTTTGAAGAAGTTGGCGAAGTTGTCGTAAAGGTCTTTGGAGACCTGACCTGGGATGCGGAGGGCTTGGATGTTTGTTGTCTGATGATGTTGAATAGTTCTGTTTTTCACGTTGTCCAGGGCGTTGTTAATGTGTTTTTTGTTGTATTTCCTTCGGGTTGCTTTGAGCTGCTCGTGGAGGCTTGTAGAGGGGTTGTTCCTCCATAGTCATTTTGCTGCTCTTAGTTGTCTTCTTTCAGCGTTGATGTCTGAGTTGAACCAGAATCTGGACGGAATGTTCCTGGGTTTTTTTTGTTTCAGGAGGGCTAATTGATCTAGGATGGAAGTCATAGTAGAGTTATAGTTAGTGGTGAGTTCCGTTGTAGAGAGATCATCCGTGGAGGTAGGCAGGAGCGAGCATACCCTTTTTTCAAAGTCGGCAATGGAGATCTGTCTAAGATTTCTCGTCCATTTGGGGGGGTCTTGGGTGGGGGGTTGATATGTGATTGGTTGAGTGATGTGGAATAGGATAATGTGGTGGTCAGACCAGTCAACGGGTAGGATATGATTGATTGTGATAGTGTCTCGTTGGGAGATGATGGTGTCAAGGATCGCTCCTTTGTTGTGGGTAACTTCTGAACAGTGCTGGGTAAGGTTGTTGCTGTGTTGCAGCTCATTTAGGTTCTGGATTACCAAGTTGTTGTTTTCATTCCAGTGTAGGTTCAGGTCTCCCAGGATTAGGTTGTTGGCGTCTCGGAGTGAGCAATGAGCAATCAGGTCGGTCAGATGTTCGGTGAATGCGGTGGTGTTTCCTGGGGGATGGTATAGGAGATGGCACTGGAATGTCTTGTTGTCACTTGTGTTGATGTTGGCCAAAAGGCATTCACAGGTGTGATAGTTAAAGGTGTCAATTTCTGTCACAGATATATTGTTGTTATGAATGATTGCTATACCTCCGTCTTTTTGGTCTTTTTGATCTTTGTTGATGATTACAAAGGCTGGTGGAACGAGAGTGTCCATGATTGGTGTCGAGCAATTGTTTAGCCACGTCTCGGTGATGAAGGCTATGTCTATGTCATGGGTGGGGATGGATTCTGCTAGCTCTGTTGCATGTTTAGTGGCTGATCTGCAGTTTATGAGCATGCAGTTGGTGGTGTGTGCCTCTTTATTTAGGTTCTTCTTAAGGGGGACCCTGAGGATATTGGTAAGGGGAGCTGGTGGTCTAGGAGGGGAGTGGTCCCTTCTGAATCCAGTGACCACCTGGATTTTGGCTAGAAGGGTGGCGGTAGATGGGGTGTCATATGAGGAGGCAACATCTGCTGCTTCATTCGGGGACATGGCTATTCTAGTTCTGCTGGTACAGTCTAGGTTCCGATTTTGATTAGAGGGGGGGTTGGGATCCCCCTGTGGCGGGGAGTCACGGGGAGACATTGGTTGTTGACGGTGGGGGTGTTGTGTGGATTTTGGTGTGGTTTACGGAGCGAGGCGAGGTTGGTTAGGATTTTGTTGAAGCCCTGGATTACAATAGCTAGCTGGCTTTCAAGCAGGGTGAGACGCTAACCTGTCTCTTAAAGGGTGGGGGTAGTGTGGTTCTGAACGGGGTCCTCCCGAGAGGGGGGTGTCCTGACACTGCTGTCTTGACACCTAGTAGATAGTGTGTTGTCCGTGTGGTTATTGAGCGGGGCCGAGGTGCAGCGAGTGGAGGGTCACGTTGTGGCTGCCGTGTTCTTATGAGTGTGGTTATAGGGAAGTAGATGGGGGTCGTGGACTGTGCGTTGCGGTTGATCGTAGTAGTTTGAGGGGGGTAGTAGGCGGTGGTGGTCGAGGTGACGGTTGGATGAGGGAGGGGGAGCCGTGTTCTTGGTGGCAGCTGTGAGGGCGGTGTCACGTGCCGGAAGGCTGGTGTTGTTGATGGGGGCGCGTGAGTGGTTGGGGTGCTCTGTTGTAAGGTCCGACTGTCCGGGGAGAGGGGGTGGGTAGGGCAGGGAAGGGGGGCGTGATAGGAGGTAGGCTGAAGTGAAGGAAAGAGTGTGTCAAAAGCCTCAAGGTTGTCGTCGTTAACTTGGATTAAGACTGTGCCGTTGGGATAGATGGTCACAGAAGCATTCCCCCTCCGCCTCGAGTGGTTGGGGATAGAGATCGTTAGTTTGCAGCTGAGAGGTGTATTCGTCGTTTTGGAAATGTGTAGTTGTGATCTGATGATGGAGTTCCACTCTTCGGGTCTTTCAGTGTGAAGGATGAGATCCATTTTAATCTGGCCTTTGGAGGAGCAGTGGGATATGTCAGTGAATAGTGATTCTGGGTGCTGTCTAATCAGTTTGTGTTTAAGTTTTTTTTGCGCTTTGGGTGTGAGGTTGGGGGAAAGCTGATCGAGTAGGAGTTCGGGACGTGCGGTTTTAGGTAGTTCAAAGTGGTCAGGATGTAGTGGTTTGGCGTGACAGAAGGCATATTGTCTATATTGGACAGGGGGTTGGTTCCCAATTAGTGAGCTGCGGGTCTGGATGGCCGGTGAAGTAGGTCGGACGTTAGCCCTGGGCGGCCATTGGAGGTTACGCCTCAGAGCTTATCAGTAGTAATGTGATTCGCTTATTTCTAGTTCTCACGGTGTCTGTTAGATTAAAGTAAGGTCTTGGGTCTTGGGTTGTCAGGACTCATGTCAGTCTAATGTAGTTCCCCGGTGCAGTTTCCGGGGGTTGGATCTTGGCGGCCGTCAAGGGGTCAGACCATGGGAGCACACAGCTTTGGAATGGGGTGCGTTGCGGAGCTCGTTGGTGGCTCGCTATTAGCTTTAATTGCTTTCCCCGTGCTTGCTTATTAACTAGTTTAAATTCTGGGGGTTAGCTTTTTGTGGCCATCTTGGGGTCAGGCCATGGGGTCTGAGAGCTTGGGGGAGCGGCAATCACTATGTTGTCAGGGCCCACATCACTACCTGGCTGAGATCGGAGGGTCGGGATGAGAGAATAGCGGCGGCACATTCGCTTCTCTTTGGAATAGTGGATGCTTACCTATGTTTGGTCACCCAGAGGGTTCAGGGCCAAGGGCAGCCATCTTATGGTCAGGCACTGGAGGTTCCATTCCGGAGCTCGTCTCTATCTCACGATTTGCTTTTGTTAGGCTTCTGGATCCTGTTAGGTCAAGCTTAGGTCCTGGGTCCTGGATTGGAGGGACTCTCTTGGGTCCGGGGCGGATCCCTGGTGTAATTATCCTCGGGTTAGCACTTAACGGTGATCATGGGGTCAGGCCATGATGTCATACAGCTTGGGTAAGCGGTGTGTGGTAGCGCTTGTGGTATATCTGTTCTCTCAGAGACTGATTGATTATTTAATTCAGTTGTGAGTCTATGATAGTTGGGTCTCTCATGTGCCCAAAGGGGATCCCTGGTGCCGTATTTCGAGGGTTAGTTGTTTGCGGCCATCTTGGGGTCAGGCTCTATGGGCACAAAGCTGGGGGAAGCGGTATTCACTCTGTTACGGGGCCCTCATCACTTCTTAGCTGTGGCCGGCGGGTCGGGATGCGAGTGTTGCGGCAACGTAAGCACTTCTTTTACAGGGCTGATGGGTCACCTGTGCAGTTAGATCGCCTTGCAGATTCATTGCCGGGTTAGTTATTTGCGGCCATCTTGGGGTCAGGCCCAGTGGGCACAAGGCTTGGGGAAGCGGTAGTCTCAGTGAATACGGGGCCCTTATTGTTTCTAAGCTGAGACCGGCGGGTCGGAATGGGGGTGTTGCGGCAGCATAGACACTTCTTTTGCAGTGCTGATGGGTCACCTGTGCAGTTTGATCGCTTTGCAGAATTCTGAGCCAGGAGCGGCCATCATGGGGTCAGGCACTGGCAGTTCCATCCGTAGCTCGTGATTTAGTCTCTGTGTTGCAGGGCCCTCATCGCTTCTTGACTGCAACTGGCGGGTTAGGATGAGAGTGATTTAGTGGCACAATTAATTCTTTTTGAGAGCTGTGCAATTTGGTCGCCTTGCAGATTCTGCTCCGTGGCCGGCCATCTTAAGATCAGGTATTGGCGGCTCCGGTGCGGAGCTCGTCCACAGCCTGCGATCCACCCTGTGGATCTTCCAGTGCCAGCACGATTAGAGCAAAAGGTCCATGGCCCTGTACCAATAGGACTCTCGAGGGTCCAACACGGTGTGTCCTCAAATCAAGGGAGGTCCACAAATCACTGATCACCTTCCAGGCATCCGTTGCAGTCCTGGAGGTGTCAGGGCGCAGATCATCGTTTCTTCGCCTCTTGGTGCTGGTGGAGCGAGAGTCAGGCTTGCCCGCTTTGGGATAAAATCCAGTGAGTCATCTTTCACTTGGGGGAGATGGGGGGGGGGGGCAACAGGGATTTACACAGCATCAGTGATCCCAGTACCCGGGAGCTCCGGTGTTAGTGCTCCTTCTCCATGGCCATTTATATCTTCCTGCGGGAAGGTTTAACTTCGACCCCGATCCACACACCCGTGGGCCTGCTATCGAGCTTTCCTTTGGGGTGTAAGACTTTAAGTGCACCACTCTCCCACACTGATAAAAATGCAAATAATACATCTGGAAATCACAGATCTATTAGGGAAGAAAGTGGCTATAATTACTTGTAGCAATAGGATTATTTTACCAGCAATTAAAAATCTAAAGACAAACTTTGCCAAAAAAGGGCTGTGGCAGAGAAAACCTAAGTATTTCTCTGGCTTCCAGTTACATGACCTCAGGGAAATGTATCGATTTTCAGAGTACATTGTACTTTTTGTACTGACACTTAAAAATTTGTAAAGCCATTTGTTGTTTCCAACATGGATTATGAATTAGCATTTATATAGGGCAAACATAGCCTTAATATTGTGGACTACCTATTAGAATTAATATAGGGAAAACATGGCTAGGAGACAACAGAGCAAGGTTCACTATTTGGGGGTCAGGGGTGGAAGACAATTTTATATTGTGCATGTTATTTATTTATTTATAGGGTTTTTATAAACCACAACAGATACCCAAAAACATTGTTATTCGACCTGAGCTGTACAGGAAGGGCATTCCAAATACTTGACTTGACAGTGCCTCCCCCTCTTGATCTCCTTACTGTTGGAACTGCCAAAGAGATAGATTGTTTGATCTCAATGTTCTTGCGGTTATACGAGAAGTGATAGTTGTTGTAAAGCCGGCGGCCAGGCGGCCTGGAGGCATATTTCAACCTGTGTACGATTCATAGGGCTTTGAATTTTATGCGTCTCTAGAGGCCAGATGTATGCCTGGAAAGGTTCCTGCGTAGAAGTTGTGTTTACGAAAATGATTCTTCATCCCAGCCATAGGGTTTTACTGTGCCTAGTATACCAACTGGTCACTGTTCAAAGATTCCATCCTTGTAATTAACTATGTATACAGAGATGGATGGCTGCAGGGACAGCCAGGGCCGGCTCTAGGGTGGTGCGATGGGTGCCACCGCACCGGGCATTGACTCTGGGTGGGGGCTTCATTTTTACAAGCATATTATCATTTTAAAAGCACCTGCTGCCGCCTTCCTGACCTCCAGCAATTTGCAGGCATCAATTAAAATGTCAACATAACTCCCGGGATTATTCGTCTTCCTGGAAAGAGACTGGAGGTTTTTCTAGTGGAAGTTTTGACTCTTCCTAAGGTAGCACAGATGGTTAAAATGCCTGCTGCTAAGAACGTGTACCATGCAGATCACAAAGTGCATATGATGTAAATGGGTCAGTGGATTACTGCTTCTGTAAGAGAGCTCCTTTTGTTACTTGTCCTTTACAAGTCAAAATCCTAATATAGAACATTGAGCTACCAACTGTCATCAAAGAGCTGCAAGCAAACTGCAAGGTATATGTTAGAGCTATATGTTTTTTGAAGCCTATCATGATCCTAATCTTGTGAAAAAGGTTCATTTGGGTAGAAAAAAAAATCTTATTATTAAAGAGGACCCCTAACAATGATGTTATGTTTTAAATTCTGAATGTGTGCTCTACCAGAATATGGACTCAAACTATATTGCCAACCTGTATCAAAGACATGTCACTCCTACACTACACCTTGTAGTCCTGTCTGATGTAACATTTCCTATACACTGATTTACACACATATGATTGTGCAATGTGTGTGTGATGTAAAGTGCTCTGACACCTTACACTGGTATGATTGGTGGTATAAAACTAAACGAATCTGAGAGAGAGTGGTTATGGAGAATTGAGGGGTACTATTAAAGGGTGCTAGTGAGGGAATCCGTGGTAGAAGTGGTCATTGGGGGGCGCCATAAAACATTGTCGCACAGGGCCCCATCAGTGTTAAAGCCGGCCCTGGGGACAGCAGACCACCAGCTGTGCACGCACAATCACACAACAGCGAAATGCGGAATTTCAACCATCATCCCTTAAAGGCACAGGGACTGCAATACGGAAAAAATACGGCACACCACCAGGAACAGGCAGAGGACCACTGGACCATATCTGCTTCTTCAGATCCACACAGCTAACATTCACACATTTGAAGTGGACTGTCGTGAGCAACTTCCACTTTCGAAAATGGGGTACTGACAGACTTCAGCTGCTGGCAACCTGTCAAAAAGATGCAAAAGGGCAGGGTGCACTTCAATTCCGACGTTTCCTTGCAAATTGCTAAACAGAATCATATCTTTATACTTTGAGTAGAACGATATTTGTGACACTGTGAGCAGGTTTTTTTCAAACTCAAAGCCTGCCGATGCACACAGTGCAGTCATACAGAGGGTAAATCATCCTTAGCACATCCAACCCTTTGTAATTGCAGATGGTGCATGCCAAGTAATACCACTACACAGATCTCTCTTGCAAAGCACATTCTACTGAGTGTTTTTCCAGATGAGCCCGATACATGAATATTGGCTGTATTCTTTTAAGCTATTGTGTGCCAGTCAGTGTAAAGTGTTCCCGTATTGATCAATGCTGCCATTAGCCAATGGGCTTTAGATAAACATGCCCCCTTGCGCAGCATCCATTGTAACAGCCATCTTTTAATCTTTGCTCATCAGCACCTAGACGTTATGACCCTTTGTCGAACGGAGTACATCACGTCAATATTTACAACCCATCTATCCCTAGTGCCCATCACTCCATTAGCCAAGTTTACATCGGATGCTGCCCACATTAATGCCGAGTGGCATCAGTAAACAAGAAATAGGTATTCATTGTTTAGTATTATATCAGTGTTTTTGCACTGTGCTGACATGGCACCTTATTAAGAACATGTGGGGCATTTTAAATCAACAGGGCTCTTTGACATGCAATAGGAGTAATCTAAAACAGCGTATAGTGCCTCTGGCTAGCACTACCTATGCTACCTTTGGTCTCAGTAGTCATGAAGGTAGATGCAGGAATAGGAAGCAGACTTTTATTCATTTGTCAATCGAACAGTCACACAACAACAAATTAGAGACTGTTAAAAAGGCAAGAGTTGATGGAATAGAGGGTCAAAAGATGCATGGTTTCACTTTCGCTACCTCGGGCTCTATGGTTAATGTATATTCATGCCATGAATTAAAAGCCATTAGCAGAATTAATGTGATACAAATGAAGACAGCAGTAGACGAGCCGCATGCAACTCAGCTACAGGCCTTAGAGTCCCTCAGTCATAGATGTGTATAGTTCTATAGGAAGAAATGGCAGAAATGGCCTCCTCCTCCCCTCCCCCGCCCCCCCCCCCCGTCAATCTGTCCCTTGCTACATTGGGCCCATAGTCATCTCCCATAACTGGTTTAAGACTCATCAGTCTACTTTCTACCAGAAAGTCACTCAGATTTCTTAGGAAATTTTGTACATAAATTGCACCACTTCCCCCCACTTTACCACCTTTAGCGCCTTTCCGATAATTCTTTTGTTGCCCTCCTCCTTGCTTTGTCAGTTAGTCTGAACAGAAACTGATATTTTAGGGGCAATAAAAGTAGTTTGAGTGTGCGCAATGCTACCTATACCTCTGCTTTAGGAGTGGACATAACTTGTGTAATTTGCTGTTGCATAATTCCGAGAAATTACTGCAAAATTACGAGAGATTGCACAGAATTACACAAGGAGCATAACCTTGCCTTTAGCGCTATTTTCTTGGCACAAAATGTACCCCCATATCCAAAATGTAACAGAGGATATACTTTGCATTAATAAAATAGCTCTACGTGCAACAGAACACGAACAGCAGCAGCCAGCAACCGCTTGCGCTCTTTTCCTGTGCTCTTGCTTAAGCATTTTTGACCCAAATTACTTAAAATTAACCGAGTGGGTGTAGACACATAATTTGGGGTAATTTTGTATCACAATAATAATGTGAAATTAGCAAATTATTCTGATTACTCTGGCAGCTTTCCAATTTCGCCCCGCTTACCCTTCTTTCAGGTGTCCCAGTAGATGCCATTGTGCCTTTGAGGTTAGACCATCTAAAAGTTTATTTACAACTTTCCCACAATACACTCAATTAGCCTCCATGGCCCCGGCAACACTATCAGTGACAAAATCCTTGGGTAAAAGATTCAAAGAAAGTGAAATGCTCAAGCTTGAAAACGGGGTGCAGGTGATCCTTACTTGATGTTATTGGGGCTGGGTCAATAGCTCTTTTATTTTTATTGGTGTAACTGAAATGTCCTACTGGAAAATCTGACTGGTCCTTAGAGTCATGTGTTTAAAACAACAAGCATATTTGGGCAGGCAGTTCTTTTTAGCTCTGGCGCTAGTCAAGATATTTAGATTTTTTTTAAAGATTAATACATACTTGTATGGGCTTTGAGCTAGCCCTCTTCATCCATTTGTCTGCTGCTGAAAGGTTCAACCCGGTTTAGCCATTGTCTATCTACATGTTGAGTGACAGCATTGCCTTGCAGTGCCACCCAGCAAGTAGTCCCCTTCACTGTCTGGGACTTTGGCTCAATTCTTTAAAAAAAAGAATGAATTTTTTTAATATAACTTCGTCAAGGCCCAGCAGCTCTCTATAGTCTGTTTGTGAGCTCTCACCACCACTTGCAGTGTCCTCCTTCCCAAATGAACACTGCAAGTGAAGTCCATTAAAGAAAGAGCTTCTAAATTATTTAACGGTGAGCATGTGCAGCCATCTTTGAATGGGCTTTCAACCTTCCAAAGGTGGCTTACTCCGCAGCCATCTCGGAATGTATTTATAAAACTCAAAATTAAAATATGTCCACCTGTGTGTGATCACACATGCGCATCCACAGAAGGCCAACTTACAATGTTGCTGTAAAACGTTATTACGAAAGTATTGAAAGATGACACCATTTGCATGTGCAGACATGCACTGACACCTGCTTTTTTTAAGTATTTTTGTAAACGTTATACAAAACATTAGAAAAGAAGCCACTATGTTGGCAGCCTACACAAACAGATTGGGTTTGCCTGTGCTTGTTTCTGGTGCCAGCAAGCAACCCAAGGTATGGCAGAACTACAGCTGCAAACGTATACCATATGAGAAGTACATAATAGCTGCCAGTTTAGGGCACAATGCAGATCACCCTTACAGCCGGTCTTTACAATACAACTAATTTTCTAGTTAGCTGCACATTGAAACAATCATGTTTGTAACAGATTTGTGATGTTATTTCCCCAATTCAAGGACACATTTCCTCAATTAGAACTATTACCCAGGAAATAAGATCTCACAGAGATATATATCAGTTGTGCTGAAGTCTTCAGTTCCAATGTTCAGCTTCTTGATGATCATTGCTAACGTTTTGAAAGAAGGCGGCGTGGCCGGCAAGATTGCCGACCGACAGGTCCAGACAAGTACTCCAATCTCTGCAAATGAATCCTCCGGCATTCTGCCAATGCTACAATATTTGACCCTCTGCTGTGCTGTGCTGCAGCTTACTGCGGCCAACGGGGACCCCCTTGTGTTGTATGTGCTTCTGCAGAGCTGCAAGGAACCTGTGTACTTTGTGGGCCTCGCGCGAGGAGGGTTGTGGCGGCAGCACACTGTTGGACCCAACCGAGTGCTGAGGGAGTCAGCGAGTGCGGACAGAAGTCTGGTGGGGAGCTCACCAAGTGTGGTGCTGCTCCCTGAGTGCCTGCTAGTGGCAGCCTGTACTGCTGCCAAATCGAGAGGCCATGAGGCGATCCTCTCATTCGTGATCCCGGAGGGCCCCTGCCAGGTCCAGTGAGAAGTTTTGCTATGTGGTGAGGATGCCACAAATGGAACGAGGTGGCTGATGGGTGCTGCAATGGCCCCAAGGTGGGTTGCGTCCTCTAGCCTTACTTCCTCTGCCCGAGGCCGTTTGAAATGTCCTTGATTGGGGTGGAGCAGCTTTGCTACCGCCCAGTGCGGCCAGGCATCATTGGAAGCCTTACACAGAGGAACCACGTTTTGGGAACCCTTCCGGTTGCACAGCCAAGTCCTGGACTATATGAATCCAATAAATCAAGTATTCAATCATTCTTCTTTGTACTCCTTATTTATATTGTACTCTTTAATCACTTTTTCAGTCTTCTAATCAATTTATTTTACTCATTCGTCTGTTGTACTGCAATGATGGCACAAACAAGGAAGGAATGTACGTTTCCACATGCCACGACTTTATTAACATCACCCAATGCATTTCGGGAATAACTATTCCCTTTGACAGGGGTATCTACAAAGCAAGAAATAATAATCAAACATCACCATCAATGTGCATAATTAATCCGCTTCTTTCTATAAAAAGAACTACATTGAAACAGTTAAACTACGATAGGTTCACTATTGCAAATTAACATACTGAGTGACTTGCCTTAAAACATTACCCATTTTTATATGTTGTTCATATCCCAACCTGCCTCCCTTGCTTATTCATAAGTGCCGACTCTCTTTAATCCCCACATTACTACGATCAAACAACCTTCCTCAGTCCCCTCTTTCCCTCAACCTCTATCCCTGGGTCATCCTGCGATGGAGGCCTGTTGGGCTTCACTCCTTGTAATGAGGTGGAGCAGTCATGGTGGAGTGGGCCTGAGCTGTGGGAGCCGCAGGATGGGGTCTGGTGTATAAGCACCTGGGACCATGCTTATCTGGTGATGGCTCCCGGGCCACGGCTCCCAAGGATGGCTGAGTGATTATAGGGATTACACCTGAGGTGCCTAGGGCTGGCCTGTGGTCTCCAGACCTGGACAGTACATTATTTATTAAGGGTCCAAGCTGTTGTTGCTACGCCCATTGACTTAGAGATGGGCCTTCAGTCCCCACTGCTTGCGACAGTGCTGCAACCCTATACAGCTATGAAGGAAAGATGTCAGTGGGGTGATCCTGCTGTGTCGGGCCTCTGGCTGGATTAGTGGTCCTGGAGTGCCCCACTATTGGAACTGCAATGCCAGTTTAGTTGGAGTGCAAGGCAGCGGTGATGCACGGCTGGAGTCTGTCTAGTGTTGGGGGGCAGGCCCTATGGGAGCACTTCGCTGAGTGTGGTGCACTGGGGACCCTGATGTGGCCTGGAAATGAGTAAAGACAAAGCACAGACAGGAGCCCAGCAGACGAAATCAATCAATATACAGCCACAGGCGCAGGCGACAGTAAGGTTGGAGGACTCACAGGGCCCCAAAAGACGCACAGATTTTAGCGACGATCGAGGCCTCCAGTGCCAATTTACAGGCCAAGATAGACTCAGTATCCATCGAACTGCATTTGTTGCATGTTGACCTGCATAAGGTGGCCGTGAGATCACTGGAAACGGAACAGCATGTTGCAAAACGTCAGGAGGAAGTGAAAGCCCTCAAGTCCACAGTTACTACCTTGACAACCCAAACGCAGTAACTTGGAATGCGAGCAGAAGACATGAAGGGTCACACCCGGCACTGTAATTTACGATTTGTGGGGTTCCCCGAGGGTGTGTAAGGGAATGGTTTCAGAACTATTTCTAGAGCAATGGCTCTGGAAAATGCTCTCAGCTGCAGTCTTGTCAACTGTCTTTGTGATGGAACATGCTCACAGGGACAATAATCGCCAAGACCCTTAATTATAGGGACAGAAATGTTATATTACAGACAGTTTGTTTCAAGGAGGATCCCTCTTTCGAGCACCGCATCATTCAGATCATCCAGGATTATACCCAACATGTACAGCAGATGCGGAAACAGTTTGGGGGACTGAAACAAAAACAGAGAGCCATGGGGTTAAAATACATGATGTTATACCCCTCAAAATTAAAAGTCCTCCATGAGGGACAGTCTCATTTCTTTGTGACACCAGAGGAGGTGTGGGTCCAACTGGACATTCAGGGAGATGGTAGAATCCTGGTCCCTGGTGATGGAGAACCCCTCCAACTGGTCACTTGGCTCTCGTTGGAGAGGAGTGGTATGGAGACTATGCAGCAGCCTCAGGAGAAAGATGTGCTTGAACACCTGAGTGATGGTCAGAGAGGATGACGGCCTAGATGGTTAGAGAAAGAGGAGGCAAGAGCACTGGTGGAGGTAGTCACATCGGCAACAGTGGCTCAGAGGTGGTTGAGGAAACGCCGGGCCTTTCTGGCTGGTAGCCCCTGGGACTGAGAGGTGGTGCTGGCCTTGGAATCTGATTGGGGATCTAGCAGGGCCCCAGGCACCACTGAACAGGGTTGCAGAGCGGCTGCTGAGATGGCTGAATTGCAGCTAAATTACATTTTACCCTGGTTGGACTCACGGTGCTTCTCCTGTTGTGAGCCCCAGAGTCCTCGTTGTGCTGTTTCATGTACCACTGGATTGCATAGCAGACCGTGTAGAGGCACACTGCGAAGGACAACGGGGGGCCTCTATGTCACCCCCGGCTTTTCTCTCTTCTCTTGCTTCTCTTTTCTTTTTTATCATTCCTTTGGATTTCTTTGATTCTTTCTGTGAGGTGGGAGGGGCAGGTATTCAGACAGCAGTGGAGGTGATTGTTTGTTGAAGGTGTGTGTGGGGTAGTGAAGTGGGGATTTGGTTAGGAGTCAGAGTGTCCCTTGGGCTGTTCAGCTAGGAATGGCCCGAAGGCACAAATCACTCAGTCAAAGTATCTATGTGTTTAGTTAGGGGGGGATCTTCACTTTGACTACGACAGTCATTAGCGCATTCAGGTTAGGGAAGGGGTTTTAATATGTGTGGGGAGACACTGTTTGAGTTTGGTAGTGTTTACCCAGGGTGAGAGGGGGGCAAGAAAGTTGTTTCTTTTTTGTTTATGCAGCATGTCGATGAACAGTGCCCCTCTGCGTGGTGAGCTGGAGGAGTGGGATGTCCGTGGTGGCCTGAGCTGGGGGTGATGAGGAGTCGAGCTCAGACTAATGGGTGGTGGGTGGATTGCATGGAGTGATGGTAGGACACATGCATATGATCTCCTGGAATGTTCAGGGCCTGAACACTTACGTTAAGCGTTATACAGACTAAATGCTAATTTGAGATAGATGGGACCCTATATAGTGATGCTGCAAGAAATGCACTTGAAGGATGAGGATGCACAGAAATTACTGAAAAAGTGGGGAGGCCAGTTGTTCTATTCAACTTATTCCAGTTATGCCAGGGGAGTTTCAATAAGGATGGCCCACAGGTTTCGTTCAACCCGCTTGGATTTTTTGGGCTGACGTTAGGGGCAGATATGTCCTGGTCCAAGAGGTTGCTGGATAGAGCGGCGGTGTGTTTCTTAAATGTGTACACGCCGAATGCGGATGATGGGGAATTTTTCAGAACAATGGAGGAGGAGCTAATCCCATATGTGGGGATGCCCATTGTTTGGGAAGGGGATTTTAATTGGGTGCTCAATGGGCAGTTAGATAGATGCCCTACCTGCACGGGGACCAAACTACGTGGAACCGCTGGGCTTAGAGAATCAATGACTCAGCTTAACTGCAAGGACGTCTGGAGGAAAGTCCACTAAAATGTGGAGGAGGTCTAGTGTTTCACCCCTACTCACGGTGAGTATAGCCCTCTAGGCACGTTTCTGGTGTCGGGAGACAGTGCTGCCAATGTATATCACTATTACTGGAATATGGAATGGGAAGGCACCACCCCAGGATCCCACTGTGGCGTCTTCACCTGGAGGCACTAAGGGATACCATTTATCGGAGATTCAAATAGTTCTGCAGGGGTATTTTGATACTAACTGGAAGCCTACCCTGCTGCAGAGTGGGACACCATGAAAGTGGTTGTCTGTGAGACTCAGAGGAAGCTAGAAAGGAACCTGCACCTGTCAGAGGGGGACCTGACCAGCCTACAGCAGCGAGCTGGAGGGCAGGGAGCACAGGGCAAAACACTGATGCCAGCCCAGTACAGTGTGGCGAATACATGTTAGACCATTGTACTCGGAGGGTAGGAGGGATTACCGACAACAACTGCATCAGGAGGGGGACAAATCCGGGTGACTGCTGGCGTGGCTACTTAAGCCGGAAGGACTCCCACCATTGATTTTATCCTTGATCCAGGCGGACAGACAAACAGATAGGTATTGACGCTCTGTTGAGAGATCACCTGATGGGGTTGTATGAGGCACCGATGGCTGATACAAGCCGAGAGGTGGGTGCTTTCCTTGACAGAACAGTGTCGCCCCTGCTGACTTAGGAGCAGAGGGAGGGCCTAGAAAGGGAACTTTGAGATGAGGAGCTTCGTGCAGCCATATTAATTATGGCCCATAGTAAATGCACACATCCTTATGGCCTGCCATTGGAATAGTACCAAACATATTCTGCTTTACTGGTTCACAAACTACTGGAGACGCTACTAGAAACTAGATGCTGGAGGCGCTTATTGTGATACTCCCTTAGCCAGATAAAGACCCTGGTCTTATTAGCCACTATTTATGTTGAACGTGGATACACAGATCCTTTACTGGCCATGAGGTACTGTGTTAAGCCTGGTGAAGGACGATCAATGTGGGTTCATGCTGGGGAGGGGTACTCATATGAATATTCAAAGACTGTCCTACTCGATGCACTCAACTCGGTGATGGACTTGGAAGTTGCACTAGTGCCACTGTTGATCAAGAAGGCCTTTGACACCCTGGGGTGGGGATATCTGTGGGAGGTGTTGTGGAGTATGAGTGTTGGGCCAGAATTCATGTTCTGGATGGACCTTCTCTATGTCAAACCCATTGTGCGGGTGCGGATCGGTGGTGTCGTATCCAAGGCATTTCATGTGGGGAGGGGTACACGAGAGGGATGTCCCGTGTCCCTGCTCCTCGTTGCCCTGGCAATGGAACCCCGAGCAGTGCCTGCGGCAGGACCTGGCAGAATGAGATTTAAGCATCGGAACTGGTGTGCATACTGTGTCAATGTATGCTGACAACACTCTCCCATACCTGTGCAGGCTGGGGGATTCAATTCTGGTATTACTGGATGTGCTGGTGAACTTTAGTGGGGCATCCTTGCCGCCAGAACTTGAACACTATCTAGGTCTTGTTAGAACACTTTGTGATTGTTTTTAAGAAAATTGCTTTTAAAAAACTTAAAATTGCACTTTAGAATTCAAACCTGAACCATTGTTTTACTGCTATTGCTCTGCATGCATAAGTTAGCTGGTTTCTGGCTCCCCTAGTGCTTCTAGTGACTCCCCCGGTAGCAGCCAATCACGCTGCAAGAGGGCGGAGCTGAGGGCGGGGAACGGAGGTAAAAAGCAGCTCACAGCGCAGGAGTCCCCATTAGGATTTCCTTGCCGCCAGAACTTGAACACTATCAAGGCCTTGTTAGAACGCTTTGCGATTGTTTTTAAGAAAATAGCTTTTAAAAAACTTAAAATTGCACTTTAGAATTCAAACCTAAATCATTGTTTTACTGCTATTGCTCTGCACGCGTAAGTCGGCTGGTTTCCGGCTCCCCTAGTGCTCCTAGTGACTCCCCCGGTAGCAGCCAATCATGCTGCGAGAGTGCAGAGCTGAAGGCGGGGAACGGAAGTAAAATGCAGCACGCATGCTGCCCATTTGCACCTCGCCCGAGAATCCCTGTCACTCACACCTGCGCATGAAATCTTTATCAAACGGAGCTCCTTTTCTGAAATTCAGACCCCCACTACCCCCAAGTACAGCACTCAGAGTCAGGCTAAACCCTGGGACGTGCCCCTATCCATATTATTTTTTTTGAAACATTTTTTTCATTATTTTCGTACCAACACCCCAATACAATTCCACAACAGCCCCAGCCCGCCACCGGAGAGTGTTACACATGACATTGCAACTAGTTGTGCATAAGAAAAGTCACCCTTCCCGCCTGGGCTCCCCCCACCCTCTCCCTCCCTCAATCCATGTCAGTGTGCCCCCATCTACTTATCCTCCCCCTGATGTGACCCCCCATTACTATGATTCGTGTATGGGTACTCAAACCTATCTCTGGCAGCTTGGGCTTTCCCCCATGTCCAGCCGCGTCTCATGTGTCCACCCATCATCCTGGCCCCCCTCCTACTCCCCACTTGTCGCTTCCTCCTGTCGATCGGGTATACTCCCTTCTCCTCCCGTGTCGGACACCAGCCCCTGAAGATCCACCACCAATGCCTCCCATGCACGGGCCGTCGCTAATGCCTTTTCGTCATTCCTCCTATGCGCTAATTGCAACCGAAGTGTGCCCTCTGCGCCTGCCCATTTCGCAAACGCCGTCCTCCACCTCAGAAAGCTAGGCCCCACCCGTGATTTCCAATGCATGGATAGCTCCCTCTTAGCCATAATCAACCCTAAGTCATAGAACTTACTGGTAACCTTCGTTCGGCGGGTGTGGGGGAACCAAAGCAACAGGCAGGCCCCCATTTCCGAAGCAATGGTGCGGTGGGTCACCTGGTTCAGGCAGTCTATGACGTCTTCCCAGTAGTTACCCAACTCCACGCATGACCAGAACATATGTCGAAAATCAGCCCCATCCCCCCCACAACGCGGGCACTGAGTGTGCGCACCCCCAAAATATTGCAATATCTTAACTGGCGTCAAGTAAGCCCTGTGTAGTGTAAAAAACTGGACCAGCTGAAACCGGGCATTACGCGTTCCCTTCCAGGCCCGCCGCACCAGCGCTGACCATGTCGACTCGGGGATGCGCTTCCCAAGGTCCGCTTCCCACCTATCCCTCAATGTGTCTAGGGGCAGCAAGCATGCCATCGACAGCCTTCGATAGAGGCAGGTAATAGCCTTGGACGTCCCCGCCGCCATAACCACGTATTGGCAACCCGCGGCGACCGGCGGCTCCGAGAGCCCCACATGCCAATGCCTCTGGAGGCCCGCTAAGAGGGCAGCGTGAAGTAAATAGTCTCCCCGTGGGAGCCCATAAGAGTCCTGCAGGTCCTGGAAGGGCAACAGCACCCCCTCCCTAAATAAATCGCCCACTACTTGTATGCCCAGCTCCTCCCAAATGGCTAGTCCCGACCAATCGCCCCCATGCGGGAGCGCCGTGCACATACCCAGGGGGATCTCCGGGGCATAAGGGTGGACTATGGCGGCCCTCTTCTGACACCGGTTCCAGCACAGCCTGAGGGTGCGTTCCTCCAGAGTGAGCTGGGCGAGGTCCAGTGCCCCTATCCATATACTACCTTAACACTCGCTCCCTGGTCAAACACCAGCTGGACATTTTTCTTCTCCTGCTCACCGACAAACCTAATATCCTACTGCTGACCGAAACCTGGCTTACCGATGATTCTGCTCCGGATATGTTGGCAGCATTATCCCCTGATTACTATATCATTCATGCCAACCGCCTTCCTGGCATATCGGGGGGTGGCGTTGCAGCCATCATTCATACTAACCTTAGGTTCTGCTCCTTGACATGCCTTCCTCTCAAGGAGACCGAGAACATAGTTATAAAACTTGAATCAGCCAACTACTCCTTTGTCTGCGTATTAATATGCAGGACACCATATCAGATTCCTCATTTTCCCCTATCACTCAGTGAACAGATGGCTAAACTCGTGATTGAGCATGCCAAGGGCCTACTTGTGGGCAATTTCAACTATTGGTACAATGACCCTCAGCAAGGGCCACAATCAGCTGAGATGTCTGATCTTCTCTGTAATTAAAATTTTACCCAACAGGTCTCATCTCCCACTCATCTGAAAGGGCTTGTCATTGACCAAGTCTGGTCTAATGGTCTGACCATCTCTACTCCCATAATTACTCCCTGCATTTGGTCTGACCATCACCTGCTAAATTTTACCTTGGTATTCCCATCCATTGAGAAAATCAACACGCCGAAGGCGGATTTGCCAGGAAATGGAACTCTATCAACAAAGAAGACTTCCTTGACACACTATCCAATACAGCCCCGTCCCCTGGCACTGATATCAATGCCTCGGAAAGGAACGTATTTAATTGGCTACTTAATGCCAGAAACAAGCATGCACCCCTTAAAAATGTTAAACTAGCACGCCGCGCGGACGCACAGAGATGGTTCTCCAATGAACATAAGACCCAGAAACTGGCCGTGCGCCAATTGGCGAGGCAATGGCGTCCGAGATACTCCCCTGAAAAAATACTACTAAATACCACTGCCCATAAAGATTACAAGAAGAGCATTCTCACTGCCAAAGACGCCCACTTTTCCACGCGCATCCTCAACTCCGACAAAAGCTCCAAAGAAATCTTTACCATAATCAATGAACTATCTAACCCGAGCGAATCCTTCTGAAAGCCACGCCCTCCCAAGCACTGTGCAACTCACTAAATGACTTTTATTGATAAAATCACTACCATCAAGGCCAGCATCTCCAATCACCCGGTCAACCCTGACCCCCCTGCTGTGCACAGAAACAACCGCACTATCAGCTACCTCTCCACTATCAGCAACAAGACCTTTCAGGATTTATTAGTGAAAGTTAAATCAGGTGCCCCTTCCGACTACTGTCCTCCTCACATTCTCAAGGACTGCCTCGCAACCCACCCAGGCCCGCACTCGCCCTCCTGAATGAGTCACTCTCATCCGGTATAGTCCCTCTGGCTTTTAAGAAAGCCATAGTGGTACCCCTCCTGAAAAAACCCAAAGCCGACCCCGTTCTCCTTCCTAATTATCGTCCGATCTCCCTGCTTCGTTTTTTGGCAAAGGTTTTAGAGGGCAATGTAGATAAATGCCTTTCCGACTTCCTAGAGGAGTCGAAATACTTGGATTCCCATCAGGCCGGTTTCCGGCCAGCCCATTCCACCGAAACTCTGATCCTCGCTGTCCTGGACACTCTCCGGGACAACGTCGATAGAAGCTCCCCTCAGGCACTGGTACTACTGGGTCTCTCCGCCGCCTTTGACACGGTTGACCATACCATCTTGGCCGACCGTGTCAAACAGGCGGGTATTCAAGGGGTGCCGGCCTGCTGGCTCACTTCCTTTCTGGAGGACTGCTCCCAGGCCGCCCGTCAGGGACACTTCTTGGCTCCCCCACGCAAAACCACCTGTGATGTCCCACAGAGCTCGACTTTCTCTCCCCACCTATTCAATCTTTATATCGCCCCCCTGATTCAGTCTCTAAAAGACAGGAAGGTGTCAGTTTTCAACTATGCAGATGACCTTCAACTAGTCTTTAAGATTGACAACCTGCATAGCTCTGTCACCGACTTCCAGGCCACCATGCTGCATATCCAACGTTGGATGGATCACAACCACCTTAAACTAAACCCTGGTATGACAGAGCTTGTTCTTACTGGGGACAGCCATAAGTTCTGGGGCCCACACTATTGGCCATCTGTGCTAGGACCCCCTCCCTCCCCTTCCCCTTCGGCCAAAACATTAGGAGTCTCCCTTGACAGTGACCTCTCATTGAAAACTCAAGTTGGCGCAGTTATTTCAAAATGTTTCTTTCAAATGCGCAAGATTAGGAAAATACATCGCTTTCTCACTCAGGATGCACTGATCCAGGTCATAATAGCCAATGTCCTATCGCACCTGGACTACGCCAACTCTGTGTATTTAGGTATGCCACATTATCTGCTCAAACGGTTGCAGATGGCCCAGAACCATGCAGCCTGACTGGTCTTTCAACAACCTAGATGGCAACCAGCAACCCCTCTGCTGAGGAAACTGCATTGGCTCCCCATTTCCCAGCGCTGTGCCTTTAAAACTGGGTGCCTCATTTTTAAATCCCTGCATGGCATCAGCCCCACAGTCATTAACAGCTTGATACTCAGGCACACTCCCACACGCAACCTACGGTCTGCCCATCTCTCACTTCTCTCCACCCCGGTGTTCAAACGGGTAGGTCAAGGAGGCCGCAGATTTGCCACCCTCGGCTCTAAACTGTGGAACTCCCTCCCGCTGGAAATACGGTCCTGCACAGACCTCCTACAATTCAGGAAGGCCATTAAAACTTGGCTATTTGCACAAATCTAGATCCAATGTTCCTCTTTGACAGCATTTAGAGCCTTTTAGCACCATGAAGACAACTGGTGTACGCACGCTCTATAAATTATTATTAAGGCTCCCAGTTTTCCGTTTAAACTGATTTTTACATATAAATACAGATGCAAAAATATTTTTCTTCCGTCTGTATTTATACATAGAAACGTAATAATACGACTAAATTGGATTCTGAGAATTGTTCGACAATCCGTGCTCCAGCCCAGGGTTGCCTCCCCACGCCCCTCTTCCTGATTGCCCTGTATGCCTGCCGACATTAACACCTGCTGGGCCATTAATCTTTGGTAGGCGCGGGAAATTATTTCCTAGGAGCGTCTTGCCTCTAACCTGCCCATCATTGCCCTGATGACGTGCCTGTTACATCCTTTTAGCCAATCAGCTGATCATTCAACATCTCCGGAGCTCTGGCTCTGTAGTGAGCGCTGCGCCAGCACAGCAGTCTGTTTTAGGTCAGAGTTAAGTGAAAAGGTGGGGGGGGGGGGGAGGTGAACTTGTATTTCACGGTTTGCACCACTACGGCAGTTCAACTTTGAGGAGGCGGGGGATGTTCATTGTAGCGTGAGTACTTGGCGCTAATGTAGGACTGGCAGAAATTAGTGTGACCCAAAAAGGTCAGAAAGACTGGTGGCATAAACACATTAGGGAAATTAGGTTGCATTAGCTTTGGGATACTTTTAGGCCTTAAATTGAAATTTTCCTCCCTGACCTGGCACCACACGAAGGAACACAAACATTCCTGAGAGACCGAGACAGCAGGGACACATCTGTAAGCCCTTTTTCAAGTTAAAACATTTTTTTTCTCCACTGTGCGAGGAAGAAGTGTGTCCGCAGCGATTGTGTGGGATTACAGTATTACAGTAAATTGTTTAATTGCCTTTCATTTTTTTCTGAAATGAGAGCTCCTTGCTTCAGAGGAGGTAGTTTGCTCTCTCAGCTGTGGATAGTCAGCGCGCACCACAGAGAGGAGCATGGAAATGACAATAAGGAGAACGAGGCATCCAATATCTGTAAGATATGAAGAAAGTAGACAGCTCTTTCATGCCGTCTTTGGACAGGTCACTGAAAGTGCACAGGTGCACTCATCTAAATTCTAAATGTGTTTATCATGGCTAGTGAGAGTATTTTCAATATTGTAACACAGCAGCACCTGACACTAATATTACTGCAAGTAATCTCTGTGACACCCTCCCATTTCTCATCTGTGAGGTCCTGTTTTGATCTAACAGAAAAGTTTTTTGTGGATGTTGCATGAAACATACACAACATTGGTCTTCCAAATGTCTGTAATAGACTCTCACACATTGTATTGTGTTTATTTAATTTGGAGCATATATACATATAGCTAAACCTATAACAACCGTGTGCACTGTCTATTTAAATAAATGTGGAAAAATACTAGTTGCAGCGTCTTTTTTTGCTTGCGATAAAAATAAATGCGGATATATACAGATAAAATGACAAAAATATAAATATGGATCAATACAGACGGAAATGTTAAAAAAAAAATACCATAAAACCGGGAGCCCTGATTATTATTAACATTAACATCCAGCTTGCTCATCGATAGACATAAGATGGTGATCTTCCTGTCAGCGGGCCTGGGGGCGCATTCGAGGGAGGAGCTAACTGGGGTCAGTCTGCCTCGGGAGAAGGTTTCGGTAATTGGGCTTGCAGATCGAGCACGGCTCAGGATACCAATATGACTTGAATATGGAGAGCGTGATAGATGGTCCACAAACCTCCGTTCTGTTCTGGACTACACTCCTGATTTCGGTGATGGGCAGATTGGCCTTGAGCAAAATGGCGCAATTGCCCCACTGTCTAAATACGATGCACAACTCTTTCTGTGACTTGTCGATGACTATGTTCTCGGAAAACAATATCCTTCTGGTGTCCCTCTGTGGGCGTGCAAGAGGAGTTGGGTCAAATGGGATGTCCTGGAATTGGACATTGAAAAGGGCAGACTGGGGCTCCTAGACGTACAGCTCTATTATATCCCTGCCCTCCTGCAGTACGTGGCACAGTGGTGAGCTGATGACACCAATATAGAAAAAGACCTTTTGCCCAGCTTGGTGAATGGCAGTGATCTCCCCATGCTACTGAGTGCCAGCGGACTGCCCCCACATTGTGAGACAGGTGACAATAGCATGGGAGCAGGCGGTGAAGTGAGTCTTGCATAGGGTGCCTTATGCATAGCTTCTCCCTCTTTGGTGGTTTAAGCCTTTGCAGAAAGTACAGTCCTTGACAGATATGACACAGTGGCTGGCAGGCGACTGGCAGGTGGCGGGTGACTTACATTTGAATGGTGGCTTCATTGCAATGGTGGAAACGACCACTCTGTTCCAGGTAGCACTGAGCCAGTTTATGCAATATGCCAAGCTCTCCCGCATGGCCTGTGGGATCTAATCGACCTTTCCGCAGGAACCAGAGGAATCCCACTCACCCGGTGCCATACAGGATCCAGGAGTGAACAGGGATCTCATTTCTTATTTATACATAGCACTGAATATCAAAAGATCCATAGATATGAGGCCTGCCCCCGTTAACTGGTCAGCGGCCCTTAAAGTCCACCTCACGGATGCCGAATATAAGCATGCCCATGCCCAGGTGATGGACACCGCTAGTTTAAACTTAAGCAGTTTTATTACTTGCACTGGGCGTGTCTCACACCGCAAAGGTTGCACAGGATTATCCCAGTTCGTGCAGATTCATGTCCTAGATATAATGTGTCCTCGGCCCATTGTCTTCATTTGACATGGAGCTGTCAACGGTTGGACACTTACTGGGTTGGCATGGTGCGGACAATTAAGGAGGTCATGGGCATCAAACTGAACAGGATGGTGCATCATTGTCTGCTTAGGCTTTTGCCGCTCTCAAAAGCAGTGAGGAAAATGAAATCTAGATTTGTGCTGCTGGGGCTGGTGTTGACCCGGAGATGCATAGCGATACATTGGATAGCTTCCACTCCTCCTACATGGCACAAATGGCTGTCGGACATGAGCGAGTGGTCTGTGGCAGAGGAATGCAGGCTGAGGAGTGTGTGGACAGACGAGAATGCAGAACAGGACTTGGAAATTTGTGGAGAGATGGTTTAGCGCTTGAGTGAGGTAGATGTGATGCATGCTGGAACCCCAAGGAAACTTCTTAGGTGTGTGTGAGTGCAGACACCAAGCAAGATGCTTGCCCCTGTGGGGAGGGGATTGGCAGACTAGGCAAGAGTTGGGCCTAGAAGTCTGGTTTGGACCTGCTGAAAATTGTACAGTGTGATCCTTAACGTTGACACGAGGGTGAACGACCCCACCTGGGGAGGACTGCTCGAGACATCTCGTAAGCAATATAGTATTGAATTTGTATCTGATAATGCTCCAATGTTCATTTGTATTTGTTGTTTTTTGTATTTTCAGTAGAAAAAGCTAATAAAAACAAGTTTTTTAAAAAGTTGTGAAAAATATTTCATTTTTAATGTATACCACCTCAATACATGCCCAAAAGTACGTTTTATGCTTTAAATATTATTATAAAAAAAAGGAACATAAATATTTAGAAGAGGGTTGGTGGTAACAAACTATTTAGCTCAAGTTGGCAAACTGAACTGTAGACACTGTTACATTCAGCAATGCAGCATGAAGGGCACTGGGTAAACAGCAGATCACAGTGTATAGTGCACTGGTCCTGGAGACAATGTCTGTGGTTACAAGCAGCCTCAGTCGTGTCCCCATCCAGTTTAACAATTAGCTGTGTATCATCAGCATAAATATGAAAGGAGATGCCAAAGAATTTGATGAGAGTGGCAAGTGGTGCAACGTACAGGCTGAACAAGGTGGGACTCATCAGAGAGCCTTAGTGAACTCTGTTAGAGCTCACCTTAGGGAAGATCTCTAATTAGTCTTGACCACTACCTGAGTTTGGGCCTGCAAGAGAGATGAAAACCAATCATAGACTGTCTTCAATATGATCCTCAGTTAGATGGTTTGAAATGGAGTGTGAGATGGTGTCAAAGGTCACTGATCAATCTTGTAAACTCAGGGACCGCCCTTGTCCCCAATGGACCATCTGTCATTTGTTGCTTTGACCAGAACCATTTCTATACAAAAACCTTTGCAGAATCTGGTTTGTGCCTTATGTAAGAGTTGATTAGATTGTAAGTAGTTAGCTGTTTATTCACCGCGAGACAGTGCATTAAGGTCCAGTCAAGGTTTCTTTAACAATCGAGACACAATGGCCGATTTCCAATTCTTAGGTACCATTCCTGAATTCAGGGAAGATCAACATAGAATTATCCGCGATGGAAACCTTGTTTAGCTGTTGAACAGAGCAAATATCTAAAGGAGAAGAGGAAGTGGTAGAGCTCAAAATGTTGGTGATGTCTTCTAAGGTAGTGGGAGCAAAAGAAGACCAGCCTTTCTTAGTGAATGGATTGGGTGCAGAAGACAATCAGAATTTTGGGGGAATTAATTCATCAGTTCAACAGCCAGTCAGACAACTCTTGTGATGGGCTGATTAAACTGTCCTCCCACACAGTGCATGCCATTCGTTTCTACAGCTTGAACACCTCCCTTGTCAGATTTTTCAAACCAATGATCCTAATCTGGCCATACCCAGCTTTAGTAAGTTTGATAAATTTATGTTATGTTTGGAGTTTTCGTTTATAAAGAGATTTATTTCTTGCTGTGTACTTTTTTTCCATTTTCATTCTACTACTCTGCAATCATGGTTCATGGATTTTAACTCCAAATTGAACAATGGTGCAGATGGATGATTTCTTTTAGGAATCGTAGTATTGAGGGAAGCAGAGACCAAAGGACCTACTAACTTTGAAAATGTCTACAACAAAGCATGATATAACCAAGAAAAACCAGACACAGAGAGCTCAATCTCAGGATCTTCATACCAGGTGACAGAAGGGTATACACAGTCGTGCACCGCCTTAAGTGAAGCTGGGAGACAGTCGGCTTCACTAGCCGCCTGGCGGTAGCACTGTAGAGTGTGCATATTACCAGCACACAGAGATCACTTTGTGAGCTGAATATCCAACTTACTGTTCTGGAATCAATCATTCAGGAGTAATACATCTTTGAACCTCAGAATACACTGCTATTTCACTAATGTGCTACCAATGTTCTACAACTAGAATAGCACTTACAAATAGTAAATGAGAGTGTTAGTTCTATAGAATACTTAGCAATGGCGTTAGAACATTTGTTATTGTTCACACTATTTATAAACTTCCTTGCTGCCTCAAGTTTTGGCTTCAATGTGGTAACAACTCAGACCGTGTGCACTAGATTAGGGCTTTAGTTTTCAAATAAATAGTTTAAATGTACATTCCGTTTCTGGTGATCTTTGGGTGTGTTGTACATTTATGAAAGAGAATTTGGTGGACTACCAACTGTCCCTGTCATGTCTCATAGGACTGAACGTTGCCTGAAGCACATCGCATGCAACAGTCTCCATCCTGCCTTCCATTTGAGCTTGACAGACTTCAGTTTAGGAAATATTCAATAGCCTGAGGTTTAACTCAGTTTTTGTGCCCCAAAGTGATGTCGTTCTGCTCACAAACATGGCTTCAAAATGCCTGAAATATTATATAAGCACCAACCATATAATATACAAAACATTTCACCATGTGTATTGACTGTGTTATGCTTTTGGACCTAATTCTTTTTAGTAGTAAGAACAGGTGTTTTAGGCATTACAGTCTCTATAAACATAACTAAAACAACAAAACACAATTTAAAAGCACTTTTCTTCTATTTGCAACATTGTGTATTATTTTTAAAATACACTGGTAAGGATGTAGCTACCTCAGTATAATTCAAAGCTTGTATAAAGCAGTGGTGTAGCAAAAGGGGGTGGGTGGGGCATACCGCCCCTGGCGACACATGTTTTGGGGTCGGCAGTCCCCCCACACCCCATTGTACCAGCAGCCGTTGTGGGTTGGAAGCCAGGCGGAAACCGTGCCAGCACCCTCCACCGGTTGTCACGGGAATCCGTCAGCATGTCCCCCCACTTTCCCCGCTCCTACATGCCGCCGCGGGCAGCAAACTCCGGGGCCGCACCGGCCGGCCAATGGTCTGGCTACGCCACTGGTGGAAAGTCCATTGCAGCTCTACAGTTCGAATAGAATAGGCGCTGAAACAATGATTCAAGGTAGACACATCTCCATTGCGAATGTTTAGGACAAAACAAAAAATTAGCTAGCAACGTCCTGTCCACTTTGTTGCAATCACATTCCCTCATCATCTCAAACTTTCTTTAGTCTGAGACTAGAGCCAGGGATTGATATGAGATAAATGCATAACGTTTTTTTACTCCTTGTCCATAACGCAAACTCTTAGTTCAGGCATTATCCAGGTTGGACATTTCATAAAATAAAAAAAAAGCATTTTCTTTTACCTGGGCTTTTTTCAAGTAAAAGGCCTCTTCTAAGGATGAAGCTACGTAATGCAATTTGGGTTAATTTTAAGAAATGTCCACGCCATTTTATAATAAGCAGGACCACTTCTCTTTAAGGTCAAATAAGCCTTCCTCTTCGATTGCATTTATGCTATTTTCCACATTCCTGACAAATAAAATCATCTTCATATCACCTATGACATTAATTGACTGCAATCTAAGTTCAACAAACAAATGTGCAACTGCACATGGTTTTAGGCACATGCAAATATTCCTTCAAGTCTATCAAAATTATAAAATGATACTATCACAGTTACTGAATGACCATAATGTGCTACAGCGATTATTTTTACTTTGTATACCCTTAGATATACAGTCACTGAATATCCCCCCACAGAGGTCAATAAAAACCGTAATAGGGCTTTATCCATCATTGCTGCCTTATGCAAATTCCATGCAAGACATTTAGTGAACCAGATTTCCATCTTCTTACTCCTACAATATCAAAATCCTTGTGTTTTAGAGCATCCAAAAACAAGAGTTTGGGTTTTCAGAGTGTTGACTTACAAGATATTTCCCACACAGTACGGAAATAGTAAATTCAGATGATATTGAGGTCTATTATTATAGTCCAGAACTGCAAGGTCATCAGCATAAACAAAATGGTTATAGATTTTCAACCAACTTTCAATGGGACTGCTATCTTCGTTAACTAAAATATTAGCTATATCATGCATAAATACAAAAAATAATGAGGGCAACAAATATCCCTATTTATGTCAATTCTTAAGAGGAAACAGAGGTATCATATCAAAGTTTAGTAGCTAGTAACCAGTAATTCCTTGTATTGAGGTATTTAATAATGTCCTCTATTAATCGCGATGACTTTTTTGATTCTCTTATGTTGCATTATTTACAACAGCTATTTAATTAAAATAAATCGAGTTATCTTTACTTCGAGTATATTGGTATTCATGTAAGGATTTAAATATTATATGGTGTTTATTATGGCATTCTCTGTCATATCTTAAAAAAGGACATCATAATTACTTATATTGATCCTACAACTTGACGAACATTTCAATCACCAAAATTCAAGCCAAAACACAAGCCACCATCTACGCTCCGTGCAAACTTCAAGCTAAACTACACAGCCCTACCACGAAACCCATCATGAGAGTAACAAAATCTAAACTCCTCGCTGTAACTGGGTATGCGTCACACGCATTCCATGGGAAGATGGAAAAGATGATGGAAAAAGCCCAGTGCCAGTGTTACAAAAGGCTTTTTAGGCTCCCCAAGTACACACGAAATGCTCTGATTCGGCTTGAGTTTGGCCTGGTACAACAAAAATATGCCTGCAGGAGCACATTGGTGAAATTATGGTTCAAGACAGTAAAAGCCCAGAAAGGATCCCTTAAGGAGGTATTAAAAACTATATTTGAGGGGGAACCAAACCGATGTCAGAAGTACTGTCGGGAGACTGTGGCGATGCTGGGCTTATCCATAGTGTTCTGGTCCCAAGAAGAACTAAATTATCCTGCAATAAAGAGGGCGCTAAACAATCACACCACCCAGATATTAAGAAGTGAAGCTATAGCAAGACTGAAGGCCATCAGAGGGTTGACCGGCCTAACAAAAGCATATGAGTCGCACAAAACTCAACCATACATGAACAACGCCCTAGGAAAGAAGTGCTTGAAAGAAATTCAAAGGGCACGCCTAGTCCCTCTGCAAATAAAAGAACTGAATCCAGGCTGGAAATCGCTGAGAAACATAGTCAGATGCAGGCTGTGCAATTAGAGAGCAGAATCATTGGTACATCTCCTTTGTTGCTGCCCTACATTACTGCAACACTGATGTAGATTGTTAAAACCAATGTTCTTAATGCATGGGATCAGAAAATGCGCGGATTCAGTGGCCCTGCTCTAGTCCAGCACGGAGCCCTCGGACCTGGCCAAATTTGGCAAATTTATAAATATCACACGAAGGGACCTAAATGGAAATATCACAGAGGAGGATAGTCTGGTTGTAACTGTCGTGTCAAGAAGGAGACGAATGGTGAAGAGCCCCTACCAGGAAAGGACCGCACAGTCCACATAAAACCCCCAAGGTACCAAGTGACTCTGTCTCAAGAACAGATAGGAACAGAGACTTTTTCTAATATGCAATTTTTAAACCAAGGCATTTTAGAATGTAACCCACATTTTAGAAATGGTCTATTACCGCTGTTTGACACTTATAATTCTTTATATACGATTAGATATTTGTATTATAATGGTGTGAGAAACGTATTTTAGCATAATTTGGATAATGTACTGCAACTTTGCAATGATTTTAAGTAATTATGCAAATAAAAAAACTATTCATTCATTCATTTCAATCACAAGGATCTTTGAATGAGTCTCGGTTTGGGTCAATTAACGAGCAGGCATTACCCAATTGTTATGGGTTAAGGCAAATCTTATTCTAGTTTTATTTATCAATCAAGTTTCATGCTTTTAAGAGACTTTATCAAAACTTCACACACGATGAGGGAAAGACCTGTGTGCACACTGAAACTCATAGATTTATAAGGGCTTGGGTTTTGGAGATTGAAAGAATATCAGTAAAATAGAATTATCAAATGTGATAGTTGGTCCCAACTTTTTGATAATGTGTTGAAAAGTGATTTGATTATTAGATTGTTAAACAGGCAGGATGGGGATTCGAATATTGTACCTTTTTTAAAATGGTATATAGGCAGCTTCATGGTTTTAAATATTGGCATTTTCACTATTTATGTTGTTAGAGATAGATTGGGAACGTTGGATATATGGAATACTGTAAATGCATGAATTTGTTTTATTATTATTATATATTTTTTTCTTTTTCTTTACAGCCCTGATGATGTCCCGTGAGGGACGAAACGCGTAGGCTGTGGAGTGTGCATTGTGCATTTTATGATTCATTTTGTGATAGTTCCAATTGAAGAAATCTTCTGAATGAAAAGAAAGATGAATATATAACAAACATCATATATTAATAAAGGACTGGACTCAGTCATTGAAGATAAAAAAGAAGCTTGCATTGGAACTGGATAATTCATGTACTTCAGTATTTGATTGTTAACACTTAGATTACATCATTGCTCCTTCGGTATGGTGTCTTTTAAGAGACTTTACTTGTCCAAGTTCCATTCCAAATTTGGAAAAAAAAAATTATTACGCTGAAGTAATCTGAGTACTTTCAGTAAATTCTTGTTACTCTTGTGAAGGAATTACAGAAAATTATGCATTTACATGCATTCGCATAATTTAGAGTAATTTGGGGCACAAATACCAAACAGAAGAGCAAAGGACGGACCACTAGTAGCTTCTGGAAGCTGTTGTTTCTGTTATTTTGCATGTAGCACTAATTGCATAATGCAAAATGCATCCTCTGGTCAATTGTGAATGCCAGTGTGCAATTTACACTAAGAATGCAGCTAAATGCAGTGTTATGCTCCTCAGGTAATTTCACATAATCTTGATGAATTTTTCATTGGTTTCATGAAATTACTATACAGCTAATTATTCATGTTATGCCCACGCCTAGTCACTACCTTCTTGATCCAGAACTCCTCATTTTTAGCAAAAAACAAAGTACTCAATATTCAAAGCCAAAAATTCAACTGGTGTGAATATTCAACATGCAGATGAATTGTCTCTAAAGAATCCATTTAAAATTGCATCCATTAAATTCGATAAGTAGTTTTGCTAAAACTGTACCCACACAGAGTGTGTTTTTTTTCTTCAAAATAATGTTAGAACTAGTGCTTCTGTGAGATCTGAGTTATCTTCATTATCAACCTAAAGGCTTGATATTCTAACATTTCAATTGCCTCCTAATATGGATAAACTATTTACACTTATACAATATCCATCTGTAACAACACAACAGAGCTTTGGAAATCTGTTTAAGATTTTTAAGGTCTTAACTACATATTTAGTGGTATTATTAAAAGACCAACAAAGTCAATTTAGATAACATACAATCTGTTCTAGTTCAATTAGTCTGTGCTAACTGCTCCTTTAACACTAATACGGAGTTTTCCAGTATGCCTTGTAAAGTTTTATGAAACAAAATCATTACTTCAAGCACTGCTATATCAGTATAGATGCTTCCATCTTCCGAAATGTTAGGACAACATGCAATCTAAGATACTTCTCACTGAGTTAAGACAAATTGTTGATTTTGTAAACAATCGCTATTCTTATCAGTCTACAAACCACAAGGACAAGCCTATGGTGGCAGGACTGTGGCAGAGAAAGAAACAAATTTAAAGTTAAGGAGAGATCTTCAGATTTGTTTTTGGTCTTAGAATGGAGCCATTTTGTGTCACATTAGATTGATAAAATCAAACGCCTGGTTAGTGAGGGTAGGTTTTTATATATTTTTAATAGTTAAAGCTTGGATTGACCCATCTATTGAAAGATCTGGAGCAGACTGCTCTTTGGGACTAGTCCTCCAGAATGATTTAACAAAAGAGGACAGCTCTATGGTTGACTGGGATTTATCAAACTCAGACAGTGAGGTCTGCTGTTCTTCTTTCTTGGCTCACCGCTGTTCGTTTCTTTATTTGGGGAAGAATAAGTCAGTCAGGAAGCATATTAGGCATGTCATTTGAGGACACTGGCAAAGCATCTGAAAGTGAAGGGACCAGTTCACAAGCCTATCAAGACTGCGTTTTACTACTTAAAAAACACCTTGTGGTTAAGGTTCAAAGACTTGGGACTGTTTCCAGATGCATATTCACAAGCGCTTGTGTGACCTCCATAGTCCTTCTGAGATCTGTGAAGCAGATCACATCCATCACTATAGAGCCTATGGTAGAAGTGGAAGTTACCATTGCGAATGCATAATTTCATATTTTAATAAAATAAAACGAATTTTGTTGCGCGCGCTGCATCGCATTTGTTTACTTACCTCTGTTCGGCCGTATGCAGCCCCAAAAGGTCCTTTAGCAAGCCTAATGAATAATTATGAAGGATAAAGTGCTAAGTGCAACAGTAGTCCCAAGAACATCACAAAAATGTAATACAATGTTTAGAAAAATCATGTGAAGAAAACAGAGAAAACAGAGTGATTTTTATCTCGATTTCAGTTTATATCCCTATCCAGGACCATAACAACGTGATTGCGGTCTAAATTCAGTCTTTCATATTCATTTACACACTGCAACTTTAAAGACCTTTGCACTTCTGTACTTTGTATTTGTGCTTGCTGGTTCTTGATAAGCTTATCGTCTCCATTTCAATGTATTTTTGCTTCTTAACAATGTTTGCCTTGATAATTTTAGCGGCCATATTTATGTGGAATGTGTCGAGGATTACCTGCTCGTTTCTTCAGAGCTTTTATGGTCTGGCTTGACAGCACAGGTGTCACCAGGCAATTATGCGAGAAGAATCACCAAGAAATGGGGCTTTGCTCTGCCCACTTGGGGTCAGGAGTACGTATTTTGATTGGACAGAAGTTGTGTGCTTCCACAAAAAAGTGCTTTCCCTCCACACAGATGTGAACATTTTATTTATCCTGCTCTCGGAGCTTGAACTTTCAGAGGCATATACACAAACACAAACTAAAGCTATTCAAGTGTCTTAGATAATCAGATAACTCTTGGTATTTTTCTGTGGCAATGACACAGATGGGAGGAGGGCAGCCATTAGTCCATCTGGAGTTTTAGGTCTGATTTGACAGTGCAACTGTCACCTAACCTTTTAACCTACACCAATAATATTCTACAGTTCTTTGCTTCCACCCAAATGCATATAAATTCCCACGCTATCTACTTGTAATGTTTCACATTATCATTCACCATTCCTTTAAAACCAGATCTATTGGCATTGCCAAAGCTTGTAGAGGTCTGTAACTTTTGCTGTGTTTGCACACAAGTGTCAATTGAGGCCATGCCAAAAATGAGAGACTGAAAATGGCAAGCCCTTATTACACCTTTTTTTGTGCAAAGCTAACACTTGGACAACAGTAAAGATCTGTGCACGAGGTTTCCTAATCCAATTCACAATCCCTTCACATCATTCACTTAATCTGAAAGTGAGTAGGAGAGATCATTTTATTCACGCTCTGAAGCCTTCGCTGACTACCTGTAACAAGGAGGGCAGTTAATTAATCTGTAACACAAAAGTGCAAGAGATAGCACACAAAATGGCCAACCCCAATTAGGAAACATCATCTGATGACTTAACTGATCTCATGACTTCTTTGGGTTCCAAATTCAGAAATGGAGTAGAGTCATTCTATGTTTTAAGGCCTCCCATCAGAGCAAATTCTGCCATGCACACCGTGGAAACAAGATTTGCCTTCTTAAAAAAATGCTGTCTGAAATGTGTGTCTTCAGAATTACTATGCACTATTAGATCGGAAAGGTGCATATTTTTGATTTATGAATTGTTGCTCGCTTTTTCACTTTCGACTTTTCCTTCTACATGTCTGTTCGATGGCTGTGAGTGTTCGGGAGATGTCTGCATTGCATATTCGGGATAAAGAAACCCTTTCGCCAGATGTTAAAATTTAAATTTTATTTCATGCTGGAATCAAAAAGGTTAACAAAGAACAATATTCAAATCTACAATTTGCAACGACATATTTACTTGGGCAGCGCACTGGACGGCTTTATAAAACTTGTTTTTCCTCCCTAGCACAGAAGGAAGGTGACGCTGCAGCTTTCTAAAGTAATTTCTTCCTCAGAATCTGGTTCTGCAATAAAGTAGATACATTGACCCATGCCTTGTTCTAAGGAGCAGAAGCTGCAGTATGGACAGCAGTAAAAGGCTGAATGGAAGTCACTGCTGTGTTTGCGTGAGTTCAGGAGGGCTACTCCTGGTGGACTCCTTCCTCCTGGACCAAGAAAGTGTAGAGACTTTCTCATACTGAGCTGTTTGTTGAGGGTGTGGTGGGCCATGCAGCATGAGTGATTGTGATAGAGTACCTGCTTCATGCAAATTCTGGTTCATGATGAGGTCTCTGATGAATATTTAGTTGCAACTGAGTCTAACATCAAAATCCATTACCTTCAATAACGTGAAGCGCATTTGGCTCCACAAGGAAGATAAAGAGTGGTTAATTTTCTAACCATAGAGGTTTTTAAAGTATTATCAAAGTTAAAAGCTCAAATCATCAAATTAGTTGTAAATCAATAATCAATACGCGAAAGCAAAGGTCAATGTATAGTGGAATGTATTTCAAAGGCATAAAGTAAAGACATTCCATATAAAGTTCTCTCAATAAGGAAAGTGAAGTAAAATCAGTTCTCCCTGTCAGAGAGAACACTACTCTGCTACGTCAGGGAAAGGTTCTGCTTATAAGTCAAGAAAGATGGGTTGAGCCATAAAGGCATCTGAACTCCAATGGCAAGTGAAAGGGCATCTGCCTAAGGGTCAGACAAAGAAACATCTGGAAAATCCTCTATACTGCATTAGCTTAAATCACACAATTGTAACACTTAATACACATACACATGATTCCCAGACAAAGAACCAGCCAGGTTCAGGCACAAGCAGATAATACACTCATTATTTGTTTGCAAGCTATTGCACGTGAATCTTCTCTAAAGGTCTTTCAAAACTTGCACTTATCTGCAACATAATGAGATGCAATGGTCCAAACTTTGCTCTGCAGCTGCAACGCAATAGCTCATAAGGGCATGGTACAAGGACTGTGTAAAAGAAAACATTTCCCATGGGATTGAAAACAAAGATACAACATTTGAGATTTCTGGGTCAGCTTCTCCCACAATAAAGGAAGACACTTGACATTAAACAAGATGGTAACTAAACCTTAACTATTTTAAAATGCGGCCTACATTAGCTATGGTCAATAAAAACCTGAAAAATACGTACTCAACACATTAGTGTATTACATGTTAATGACAATATAAGTAAAAAACTAATAATTAGGAAAAAAAACCGCCATCAACTGCCTGTTAACCAGAACATTGAGAAGGAGCACCTAAACACAGCAGCATCCCTAGTTCCCCTCAGAGGCGAGATAAAATCATTGTTTTGCACTTTCTTCTAAGAAGAGTGAACATACTAGGAGGAGCAGCAGGCCCCTCCTTAGGAAGCATGTTTAGATGCTCTAAATCTCAATGAGGTCACATAGTTTGACCCTATCCACCCAGCCTGTCACAGGCAGATGGCATCTTTTCTCTCACAACTAGCACAGGAAAAAAGAACATAGCATCTTGGAAAACAAGGCAAATATGATATAAATAACTGGGAATTACCAATAAGGGAGTGGAACTTCTTATTGAAAGTGATTTGCATGCTGCAAAATGACAAAGATAAACTCACTAGGATCAGGCAATTGTGCAGGTACAGGACGATGCAAGTCATCAGCTTGCCTGCGAATAAAAATAAAGTGCTTTCTCTCAACCGGCACTGAAAGCCTTACTGCAATATTTCAATAGTCAGCTTATTTGCAACCAAGGCTTTACGCTTTGGGGCAAACTACTAATAATGACCTTACAGCTGTATAAATGTGTGCTTCTTTAGATTGCTTAAAGTGTGCATAAACAGTGGTGTCTTTAAATAACATCAAAGCGAATGTGGAGTCTACTGCACTAGGCTGTCAAAGTGCAACTATTCCTTGGGCACTATTGTTTTTCCCCGCAAATTATTTTATTGACATTGTCAGTAAAAAGAACAATATAACAAGCATTTGCAATGCAAATAGGTCTCGCATTTGTGAGCTAGAGCTATTGACATTGTAAATGGCAATGTTTTTTACCTACACGTTTTATTTTTGGAGTGAATGTATGTAGTGTGCAAAATCCCTCGGAAAGGTCCTGCACTTCGTAATAAATATATTGAAAAAGACGCAAAGTGTGGATTGTGTCAACAATTGCTTGGCACGTACCTCATGGGTGAAGTGTCACCACACATGCACACCGTGGTGCTTTACTAGTGCGAAACTCATTAATAAAAGTAGTGCTTACTGACTAACCAACGCGATCGGAGCATGTGAATTCGAATCCCGGCTTCTCTTTCATTTTCTAGACTATTTGACTCACTCTCCTGCGTCTTGGTTATCCCCCAAACACTGGGAGGCAATGAAGTTTGCCAAGTGGGCAGGGGGGCTTCGGAGGTACATGAAAATGTATTCATTGCCTAGTTGTCAAAGGTCGCCCGGTGCTATTAGTTAAAAGTGTGCAGATTTCATTAAGACATTAAGAGTACTTTACTCGCATCTATTAGAAAATCGACATTAACTAAACAAAATGCCAGAATGCGTGTCAGTTTTCACAGTGTTTTAGACAGTACTGGTTGCTTAGTTTCATTGCATTAATTTTAGTATTTACTCTTTTACACAGCATCCACAGTAGGTTACCTAACCCCAAAGCCCCGAGTTGTTAAATGACCCACAGAAGGGAGTGTTTTACAGTTGAGCAAATGTGTCCAAATGTAATTTTTGTAGGGCCATGGAATTATCCACCAATGAGGTACTCGATGAGCATGTATTTAACTACACGTTCAAAACTTACGGTATTGTGGCTGTTGTTTGTTTGTACACAACCACCTCTCTGAATGTGTTTATTAACACAGAGCTTCATCTACCAGACAGTTCTCACAGAGGGGCGACTAAAGCACAGAACAAAATGTATTCATTTATCCTGAGTGTGAAGGCACCCGGAAGGCTTAGGTGCCCGCCTGGAGAGGCTAGGGATCCCAGTGCTTCTACAGACTCTGCGTGTTCCTCTGCACCAGCAGGGCACAGCTCAGAATCTGCCGCTTCTGCTAAGAGTAGGTGAGGGGGATGAGGTTGGGGCATGCAGGAGTTGCGGGCAGATTTCCAGGTTATTGAAAGTGATGATTCCGACATGAGGCAATGGAGACTGACTTCATCTGTTTGTCTGCACCAGTCTATTTCTCTACCATCTACTGGGTTCACTGTCATGTATCCATTCATCTCTCTTTGTTAGAGGTGCGCGAGCCAATATATTAATTAACAGGTAGGGCCAGCCGGAGATGAGCCAAGCGTATACGAGCCAGTGGGCGAGCCGTGAAAATGACCGGCATGTTAGTCATACAGTAAACATGATGTAAATGTGCGATAATATATCTTCAGAATTCAAAAAAGTGCATTTCTTTAGCACGTCACCTCAGTACACAAGATTATAGCACTGAATTGAGAGGAAGTTATTAGAAGTGCTTGTTTTAAGCATGAGTTAAAACACTGCCACTCCTCCCGCCCGACAACAATGCCATTTGTGAACTAAGAGGCGTCAGTTGCCATGCATACCCCGAATGTTGCCTAGAGTCTTATTATGTTTAGAGTAACATTAAAATCTAGTTCATTAAACACGAGAAGTTTTTGTACAACACGCATCTTGAACTCGAATATTTCAAGGTGGCAATAATAAAGATGAAAAAGGAAGTGCCGGCAGGCAAGAAAACACGAACGGGTGTGGGGGGGTGGGGAGATGTGAGAAGTCACAGACTGAGAGAGAGGGTGGTGGGTTGGGGACACAGGGAAGAAAATAGTGTTCGGAGTAATGGGGCCAATAGCCATTGAAGGATACAAATGATGAATGAGGAGAGACTAACAAGCCTCAAACCAATCGGAAGGCAGCATTTAAGACAAAAGCCAATGGGCAGAGAGTGGGCAGAGCTTCCACTAACCTTCCACACTACAGAATATACTGCATGTCTGGCAAAGCGATGCCAGCGCAGTTGCACTGCAATGCTAGGCGAGACCTAAAAGAAAATAGTGTCAGGAGTAAAGGGGCCAATAGTCATGGAAGGATACAAATGATGAATGAGGAGGGACTAACAAGCCTCAAACCAATCAGAAGGCAGCATTTAAGACAAAAGCCAATGGGAAGAGAGTAGGCGGAGCTTCCACGAAGCTTCCACACTACAGTATATACTGCATGCCTCGCAAAGCGATGGCAGCCCATTCGCGCTGCAACGCTAGGTGGAACCTAAAAAAGAGCACTGTTAAAAACCAAGGCATCACAAACCTGGACACTTGAACACCCTTCCTCTCCCGACCCTTCCCTTCCAGTGCAATTGTCAACATTGAGGAAAGGTTCTGCCAAGGATCTCTGTTCACTAAAAACAACAGTGTCAGGGGCACCACAATATTACCTCTGAAGCTATTCCAGTGTCCCCAAATTTTGACCCATTTTTTAAGGGGGCCCAACCATCATAGACAACCCTTTAGACCTGAATGCACTAGTACACTTTGTGTTTCCAACCTTCTAACTTGGGCACCTCTTCTGTTCACAAAATGTTGGCAATATTTCTTTTTGTGATGGTCAACCCCAACGGTAACCATATATGTTCCATACGGAGCAGGTCTGTTTCCTCCCAAACATTCAGGAGACACCATATTGCTGTCTGGGGGAGGGGAATCCACTCACTTCATTTAGACACTCAATTATAGCCACCCAAAAGCATTGTATTTTTAGACATTCCTAAATTGTGTGGTAAAAGGTACCCACCTAGCCACAACTGGATCTGCAATTGACACTTGTTTTCCTACCCATTTTGAACAGCGTGATTGGGGAATATTATGAATGGTGAAGGATATTTATTGTACTTGGCGAAAACCTGAATGTGTTGCCACCTCTCTAGGGGAGGCTGTGGCCTCCTCCCAGTCATCACCCTCGAGATCCCTCAGATAATGTGTCCAGCACTTATGCACTTTTGTCAGAGCCTCATGTGTGTTCTGGAGTATTTTGTTACATGTCAGTGACGTGGCCTTGCACGGCATATATCCGTCAAGTAGTCTGTCCTCCAGCAGTGAGGACTCTGATAGTACCGTGTCCCTTGGGAGCGCCGCCTTCAGTGCATGTCTGACCTGCAGATAGTGATATGTTACAGTCGGTGCTAACAGGTAGTCTTGCTATAAGTCTGTAAAGGAAACAACCTCACCCTGTTGCCATAAGTTCCCAACTCTGGAGATGCAGATTAGGCCCCACATATCAAAGACCCGAAGGCGTCTCAATGTTCCCAGCATGGCTATGTTGAAAAGGGGTGTGGCCTATATGATCCTCCCCCTCCAGTCCAGGGCTCAAGTGGCTGTGTGCCAGATGTCAACCACTATTGCTGTTTGTCCCTTGAGTTTCAAACACATGAGAGAGCCGTAGAGTGCCCTTAGGTAACCACCTCGGTTGCAGTACTAGCATGTCCATCTAGTAGGCCAGTTCATCGGGGAGGCCCAAAGACTCAGCCTTTGATAGTGGACAACTGCGGTGTCCAGTAATACTTTTGTATGTCCGGCAAGGCCACCTTGGGCCCTATTGTTGAATGCGATTGCCTGGCATGGTGCTCTCCCTTCATTTGCATTCTCACAATCAGATACCTTGCCCAGTCTCCTTTTTAGGTCGAGCCTAGCGCAGCGCGCATGCGCTGCCCTAGAAAATGACCTCTTGGAATCACTTCAGCAAACTTGTGCGTGTGGCTAAAAAAGTCACACCCACGAGTTTGCTGAAAAGTTGAAGTGATTGGCCATTGCGTGTGGCTTTCAAAAATTGAAAGCCCGCAATTGGCCAAAGGTGGGCACATGTCCCGCCTTCTCTCTAAAGGTGGACTCCCATGGCCTAGGGGTCTTGGGAGCAAGCAGCAGCGCGGCCGGGTGCCAGCTGCATTCCTTACATTCCTGGAAGTGCACGTGAGCACCACTTGTTTTTTTATAGGTGCCTCTTCTTTTTCTTTTTATAAACAACCAATCAGAAACAGCTGTCTGTCACCCAATCCGATCCTGAGCTACCTCGAGGTCACGTCTGAGTGTAAAGCACTCGATCCTGCCTTGTATGTGTAATTTCCAGTGCTCTCTTGTATTGGAACGGAAGTATTGCGTTTCTTTTTTTCGTTTTCTCAGCCAGTATCATCCCCTGTCCACCGTGCTTAAAATGGCTTCAGGCAGTACATTACAGGCTAGAGTAACTTATCTCCTGAGTGGACGCCACGGAAAACCCACGCTCACCAGCACCAGAGAACTGGCTTTGGCTGATAAGGTGGCCAACAGGAAGGGGCTGCTGGGAAGTGAGTGGTTGTGCAGATGTGGAGAAAGGCAAGGTTGGCCGCCTGGAAACGTAGCGCGTGAGCTAAAGGCAAGGGCTAAAACAAGTCACACTTGCATGGTGAGGGCGACAATGTCTTTGTTTTAAACTCGCTATTTATGAGATATGGCAACCATTTTTTTAATAGTACAATTTTCATTTTTTTGAAGAATGCAGTTCTGCCTTTTATATGTGTCCATCGGCCTCCCATTTAGTTGTTCCCTAAATCCATTTTGTCTCGAGAAGGTGAGGTCATGTCATGGTTAGAGACGTAGTAAAGTGACAACTGGACACCTGCGTTGAACGTGTGGCAAGTATGGTTTGTGTGACTGTCAAGGAGGGCAGTTGGAACAGGAAGCTTTTTTTGTGACAAATACATTACACATATTCATTTATGGCCCATATTGTTCATGGCTCTAGTGCTCTTGAGGAAACACTACTTGATTTTAATGATCACACAAATTATAATCTTTAAACACTTTTATTGAAGATTCAAAAGCTGCTAATCTATCTCTTAATTCTGCCTAACGTGAATCTGACCCTTAATAATGAATATGAAGACCAGCCGAATTAAGCAATCTGTTTTATTACACAATCCACGTACATTTCTTGTAAAACACCTATCCTGTCCAAACAATTTTCATTACATCCCACAACCTTCAATACTCACACTACCCTGATGTTGCTCCTTACCTGCATTCCTTGTGCATTGGCCTGCATCCCTGTGCCCGACAAATTCGCCACCTTATACATCACCCTCTTCCAAAATCGCTTGTAAAGCGCACATTCAACTAGAAGGGCATCTTGTCCCTGAAAAACAGATGTTTGTTGTTAACCAACACAATGGAACTCTTTTTTTTGTTGTTGTTTTTTTTTTTGCTTTATTGTTCAAGTTTACTTATAAGGTCGAAAAAAGGCGAGACCTATTGGCTATGCCAATGCTTGTTGGACCATTTTTGCCCCTTTTGGGGTTTTAATTGATGGTGCTACTGCTACGCCAGAAGGGAGGGGGCTTTGACTGTAGAAGGTACATTAAATGCATGTCTGACTAGTGGTAATATACCCTAATTGGCAAGCTGGAGATCCACACCTGTCATTACAGTGATCGATTGCATAGAGTCACCAGGCTCAAATAGCTCAGCTTGGTAAACTGATTAAAAAGAACCGGTATAGACATTCCAATTAGCAAATAATTTAAATCGTTTAAAAGCATGATTATGACAATAAGATATCATAAACATCAAATGCATGCTAAGCACAGTGAAAACGTAATGCATTGTGCATCATTATCTTGTATTTCTGGTATCTGTAAAATCCCAAAATACATTTAACTTGAAATCAGGAATACGAAAAGAAGAACACCTTGACCTAGCTTGCTCCTTCTAAATGTGCACTACGTTCTAAGTTGCAAACATTTGCTTAACAATTTAGTGTATGACTCTTTAACCAATGCAATTGAGAGCAATGATTTGTAAAGGGAAAGTCCGGATGCACGATTGTTGTTGTAGACAGACTGATATTGTAAGCCTATGAGAATTATATATGAGTATTACATAAATGAAGGTATGGCAATGGGAAATGTGGTGCTACATATGTATATTTATAATAGTTGCAAAGAATGGAATAGGTCGCCAGCAAGCATTGCATTATTAACAACTTTGTAACCAACAGATAAATTTTTTTAAAGGGCTGTATTTGAATTGCCATTGGTGCACCATGCAGTAGAAGCGATATCTCTAAAAAGATTCCCTGGATTGACTAGACATTGGCACCACTCCAATTGTCAATCAGGCCTTAATCATTCACCCTTTTTCCTGCCCCCTTGGTTCACACCTCTTTTACTAATGTTGACCGTCAACTACATTCAGGAGTCACTGGACCAGACTAGGTGTCAATCTGGGTGAGTTACCCTCATGACCAAAGTGTGCAGTGGTGGCCCGTGCAGGTAAGTGTGGTGGGACGGTGGGGCGGGCGGGGACGGGGGGGATGAAAGTGACAAACCACTTACCTTGCACTAGTCACATCGCCGAGTTGGTGATGCGGCGAATGCAAAGTAAGTGGTTTTATTTAATTATGTGCTTTGCATTCCCTATCCTGTTTGTCACTTACATGTATAATTGCATGGAAGAATTTCTATTCATAAGGGTGCCTATATGTCTTCATTCATGGGTGTCTGCTTTATGGTCTACATGGTGGTCAGTTGGTTTTTGTGTGTATGGATGTCTGGAGGTAAGTTACTTTTTCATTATAATTGCATGAATGTGCCATCTATGCCAAATGTGTGTGCTCATTGTTGTGAATCTCTGCATTCTCCCTGTAACAGTCAACACTAGTGACTTTTTCAATGTTTGTAAATGTCTGTTAAATATTTCAACCTATGAATGTTTTACAAAAATAACCTTAATACCAACCTTAATACATTTAGCTAGATCTCCTAATTTCAAAAGTGCATCTCTCCAACACTAGACATAATAGCTTGTCTTCAAAGAGACCATGCTTGTAATAAGAATGACATGCCTTGTTTTATGAGATTGCTTTATTTATTTAAAAATAGTGACTCGTTGAGTGTGGATAAAGTCATACACTACCAAGAGCAGCTTTATTCTCAAGACCCAAACATATGATTGAGCTAAACAATTTTCTTTCTCTTTAGACTAGATTAGCTTCAAATATGTTCAGGAGAAGAAAAATACAGGTTACCCCTCAGGCACATGTAAGCAATAGCTTTTTTTTTTTTATTTAACAGTTTTTCATTAATATAAGTGGGATATTAGAGGTGTTGGGTACATTGCCCCTATTTTGCCTTTCTCTTCTTGCATTGAATTCGCTGTGACTTCACTGTGGCCCTCCTCTTACAATTTTTCCTCACATCTTTACTCAAACCATTGTGTTCTCTGCCACACCTAGTTTTGCTTGAAATACTGACTATCAACGAATACACCATTGCATTTCTGCCCTATTAAGTGATAGCTACTATCAGCCGACTCCCTTCCTAGATATTTTATAACCAAAGCAACCCCTTTTCCTGCCTGGACGGCTTTGACAAAATATTTATTTAATCTTACCACAAGCAAGGCCAGATCTGTCTTTGTCACTGCATTTCTCAATAGATAGTACTGCATGCATTTGACATATTCCCATGATAGTCAGTTTCTGTGAGATGTGCCTGGATTGACAGAAGGCGTATACGAAATCGGGTGTAGCCACAAGCAAACCCTAAATCAAGCTGTGCTCAACCCTCTGGTAGCTTGGCACAGAGCAGTCAGGCTTAGCTTCGAGGTAATGTGTAAAGTATTTATGAAGCACAACACAAGAAAAATCCCACACCAATTTAGAATAGAGTATTTATTAATAAATAATTTAAGACCAAAACAAAAAAATCCAATCAGTAGAGTCAGAGATGTGCAATTTTAAGATTTAACTGTAAATAGCATCAAAATGCACAAAGTAGCAACTGTTGTTATCTGGTCGCATTGGACCGGGACAAAGTCATAAGTTCAAGCCAACCCCAATGGAGTGTGGGCTGGCTAAAGCAACTCAGTTACATTAAATCCTGGTTGCAGAGCAATACCGAGTACAGCATTGAGGATGCTTCATGCAGCAGAGGCAATGCGAGGTCCAGGTGTGGAGATACGTTGTGCAGCGGCGGTTCTGGGAAGCTATGAGGCTCTGATGTGAGGTCCTGCTTCATCATCAAGGATGCCGTCAACAGGGGGTTTGCAATGTGAAGCACTGCGTTGAAGATTTGTCACGCAGTGGCTGGGTCCAAAGAAATTGTGATGTGGAGTCTTATGTCATCATTGAGGATGCCATCGACGAGGAGTTTGCAATGCAAAGTCCTGCATTAAGGATGCGTCGCCCAGAGGCAAAACAAATGAGATGAGGGGCTGTGTTGTGAAGTCTTGCAGTGGAGATGCCCGGCTCAACGGTTCCAATAAATCGTGCTGCTGTGGTTTTGCTGGGCTCACAGCAAGGCTGGCAGAGCTCTTTCAGGCCCACCTGCAAGGGGGCCAGAACTGGGGTGGCACACTTTGGAGGTCAGGACTCACAGCTTTCAGAGTCCTAGTGCTGGAATCATGGTTGTTGATGCCTGTTCTGTCCCTAACGTTCTGATCAGCAGGCCAGCCAACTAGCCTTTGTAGTCACTCTGGTTGTCCTGGGTTCAAGATTCAGGTCCAGTTTTTCTCACTCAAGCAGGAGGGTAGCAGGGCAGCAGAGTGGCAGTCATTCTTGCAGCAAAGCAGCACAGCAGTCCTTTTTCTGAGTCTTCCTCAGGTCCAGATGTGTATTGAAGAATTGAGTCTAAGGGTCTTTTATTTATACCTCACTTTGAATTAAAGAAGTCTAAGAAGGTTTCCACCTCCCCGAGGTATGAGGCATCCCCTTTCTTCCTGCCCTGGCCCCAGCTTGCCTGGGTGCCACATAAGACTGGTGACAAACCCTTTGTGAGTGTGTTCAGGTGGGCCGTTATGATGTGCAAGTGTGGTAGGTGACAAATCTGCCCTTTTGTTAAGTCAGAGTGGCACATACTTTCAACACCTATTTTTCCTTTGCCTCACTGTGTGGGAGCAATACACAAGGAGCAACTGTCAGACTGGTGGCACCAAATGACTAAGACAAGAAAACAGCAACTTTCTTAATGTGGCATTTTCGGAATTGTGACTTAAAATCCGACTTTACCACTAAAGAGGGCTTTTAATTGCAATTACTTTGGCACCAAACCCGAACTGCTTACCTGCTCCCAATTGATAGTTATTACTTATTAAATGTAATAAGGAAACCCTATGATATCACATGGGAGGGGTAGGCCTTGCAATAGTAAAAAATGAATTTAAGAATTTTTCACTACTAGGACATGTAAAATTTTAAAGTATATGTCCAACGTTTTAAATGCACTGCACCCTGCCCTTTGGGCTGTTTAGGACCGCCTTTAGGGGTGACATATGTATTAAATCGGAAGGTTTGGGCCTGGCAAAAGGTTTATTTTACCAGGTTGAAATCACAGTTTAAAATTGCACCCACAGGCTGCAATGTCAGTCCTGTGGCTTGTTTTACAGGGCTACTTAAGTGGGTGGCACAATCAGTGCTGCAGGCCCACTAGTGGCATTTAATTCACATGGAATACTACTTTAATAGTACAGTTACTAGTACATAATTTACATCGGGCCTCTGTGACATCCCAGCAATACCACTGAGGGGGTAATTACTTGTGGCAACAACCCTCAACAGCCAATGAGACTTTATCCCCCAACCAGTAGTACACCAAGGGTCCCCTTTGCAGAGTAGATGAGAAATGGGGCGGGGCCTCTGACAACGTCTCAGCAATCCCACTGTGGGGGACTTTCTTGTGGAGACAACAGGGATTCTTGACGTCCAGCAACCCTCAGGAGCCAAGGGGACTTCATCCCCCAACCAGTAGTGTGCCAGGAGGCCCCTTTACAGTGTGGTTAAGAAAGGGCAGGGCCTCCAATGGCATCTCAGAAATATCACTGTGGGGGGGGGGGGGAATTACTTGTGGCAACAATAGTGGTTCTTTGCCCCCAATGACCCTCAGCAGCTATGGGGACTTCATCCCCCAACCAGTAATACACCAGGAGTCCCCTTTGCAGAGTAGTTGAGAAAGGGGGCGGGGTCTCTACAGCAACTCAGCAATCCTCCTATGGGGGACTTACTTGGGGAAAAAATAGGTTTTTTGGCCCCCAACGACACTGAGCAGCCAAGGGGACTTCATTAGGGGTGGCCGAGCAATACGCCACCCACTCACGGAACGCTGCGGAATTTGGCAGAGTTAACTCCGTGGAATTCTGCAGAGTGAAACTCTGTGAGCTCTGTCTAGACCTACTTATTACCTGTCAGGACTTACTTCTGTCACGCAGAAAGACCAGTGTCCACAGGAGCGCAGATGTGTTTCAACTCTCCGATAAGGTATAGTCAGCCCAAGCAATCAGTTACTCGGGTAATGCCAAATACCTCCTAGGAGAGAGGAGACCGTCAAGGGAGGCCCACCAGGGGGTGACTAGCAGCTGAACAGCGGCGCTGAAGTAGGAACTCTATGAGCGTGTGTTTCCAGGCTGCATAACAAGAACAAACAAAAGAGAAAGAGAAAACAATACACCTAATGTTAACAGAATATATGTCAAGCAAATCGTGTCAGCTAGGAGTATTTTTCTGAGAGAGCCTTCAGTATTGTTAATAGTGTACTGTTAACTTACTTCCACAGTTGCTGTGCCTGGGCTTTAAACAGAGGTCTCTTCGGGGCTAAATCAAAAAATAAAACTTATTCAGTTCGCTCTATTTAGCAGAGCTGGGGTGCTCAAATGTTGCCGTCTTGCAAAGTCAGAGGCACACGTCTTCCTTCTGTCTTCAATGAGACCGAGTGCACCAGAAAGGAAGAAAAAAATAATAATCTGTGACTAGTAGGAGTCTTGCTACATTTCTAGCTGTGTCAGTTGCTACAAAATAACAGAGCAGTCACTGCTCACTGAGAGGTCTACAGAGGCTCTCTGCAATCAAAAGAAAGTCTTTGCCAGGTGATAATGAACTTAACAGGGTCAGGCAGTCACAGAGTTTCAGCGTTTAAGAAAGCCAACAGAAACAGAAAGGAAACAGCTGACCTGATCCTCGGAGGAGATACAATGTAGCGAAGGCTTCGCTGGGAAAATAATCCGATTTGGGATGAGAAATCAATTCAGAGTGAAGGGAGACAAGCAGTCTCCAAACATCAGCGCAGACACACGCTGGGAAGAGCTTCCAACCTTGAAGGAAGAAGTCAGCTGGGTGGAAAGAGAGACAGGCGACCTCCCTCGGAGGCGCGAGCATGCACTGGAACAAAAAAGTAGGATTCCTGGAAACGCTATGTCGATGGTTCACAAGGCCCTCAGAACAAACAGGAAGAGCACATCACAGAATCCGGTTCAGGGGGCGTGGTCCTATTCCAAGGAAGAAGTAAACCAGGCATTGATGTGTGTGGGGAATCCACCTTTATACCATGTGAGTCATCTGACCTGGTAATGCCTGGGTGTTTTTGGTAACAGTACACTTTAAGAATACAAGATGACCAACAAGATGCATTATGGGAAATGTAGTGAAGTGGTTTTCAGCCATGTCAGTACACAGGAAGCCTGGCGCGTAACATTACCTCCCTTCCGGAATTCTGAATGGCCCTCAAGGACTGTCTGTTCGAATAAGCCTCCTAGACCTGCACAAGCCTGGATACCCTGTCGGATGATTAGCAGTGATTTATAAATCAAGATTGATTGATTGATCCAGCAGAATCTTGAAAAGCTTCACTGCAATATCTTCAAGGGGATTCTCGGTCTTCTATGTATACATTCCACAGGCCAAATGGCACAATAGACACATTTTAAGTTAAAGATTCTCTGCAAGAAACTTACTTATTATTCGGGGTGGATGACTGCCCACCTCAAAAGATAATCACAGCTCTTGTCAAGGTGAACTCTTAATGTCACTAAATTAACATGAGCTCAGACCCCAGTTAGCAATGACACAGAGAAGACAGGCTTAATTTAGGGCAATGTGTGAAGTATTTATGCAATAGCAAAACAATAACTAACACCAAACAATAAAAATTCCAAAACATTTTAGAAAAAGAAAGTAAGATTTGATAAACAATATTGCACCAAAAAGACAATAATCTTCAGAAGAAGATATGAATTTTCAAAGAGTTAAGACAAAATAGCGCCAAAATGTGCAACGTGCCAATAATAGTCCATGGAAGCAGTAAACCAGGAACAAGGCACATTTTGGGGCCAAGTACAATGGAGCCCTGTCGTATACATCAAGCAAATTGGTGCCAGTGGAATTTTGGAAGCCAAAATGTTTTTAAAAAGTCGCAACGCAGAACTTTGTCACTTCTCTTTTCATCTAAGTTTCAAACCAAAAAAGGACTTGTCATTTTTTGAGAAGAAGAATCATCCTTGAGCGGGCCACTGCAGAAATAGTACTTGCCGCCATGGAACCAAAGGCTGTATACTCGAAGCAGATTGGTCGTGCTGGAGCTTTGGAGTTTTTTAGCTGAAAATTTTCAAAGTCCCAATGCAGCATAGAACTTAAAAAACAATGTGGAGCTGCTTGGAGCCTTAAACAGGACAAAGCAGGAATTCAACTGAACGCTATTAAACTGCCGGACAAATACTTTTTGCAGGAGGCCCCCTGAAGCAGTCAAGGTGGAATGTTTTCAAAAGTTTTTAAACTATCTTCTGGTACCCAAACAACCATAGGAGTGCACTTCTATGGCCCCCAGGACCTAAGGGGAAAGCACGTAAAGACTATGAGGGTGTCTGGCAGAGGTTAACACCTAGCATGCGCTCACCTGATCATAACCACGGAGACGACACTGGAGTCGATGTTGGACCTCCTATTCCTCTCAGGAAAACACAAGATCCAGGGAGGAGACGTCTAAATCATGTGCTGTCCCAAGGGGAAAGGGGATATGGACAAAGTAAGAAAAGAGAACTTGTGGTGTTAAATGGTAGAGGCAGTTTCAGTCGATAACCCTTCAAGTATTGCCCGGCGGTAATCGCCTCTCATACCATTCGATAATTTACCAATGAAAGAGGCAGGCGCCGGAGACTGGAAGGCAGGAAACAAAGTTTTATTCCGTCGGAGCAGAACACATCAGATCAGACAGCAAGGTATCGTCACGAGGTGCTCTAACTGCATCTCTGAGGCCTGGCCTCTTATACACAGGTTTATGACTTTATTGCAGGTTTATTGTACATGGCACATTCTTGAGATTACTTTGATGTATAAAAGAACGTCTTCGGAATCCCCACTTCGAACTCGTTCCCACACATATCTACAGTGGAAGTCCCCACCCCATCTACAGTAGGAGATGGCTATCACGCAGCTGGACATTCCGCCAATTCCCGGGGATGTGTGCAACCGGCCGGGTCTCAGGGGGTAAGGGCTTTGATCCACTGTAATCCCTTTGATGTGGGGTGTTTCCCTTACAGTAGGGGCAATAAACTGCATCCGCAGGGCTAGGTGATGGCCTGGGATCGGTTCGGACAATGGGGCGCAGAGGAAGGGGGTTATCAAAGAGAGGCATGACCATGTATGGGATGTCGGTCAGGCGTGGGATGTGGTTCCATGGCAGGGTCGCGCAGAATGAGGGGGGGTTTACGGCCCGTGTATGAGAGAGCGGGGGTGGCCGGCGCGCAGGGAATGCTCGCAGCGCCAGGGGAACGCGCTGGCGATCGAGAATGAGCAGGGAGAGAGTGGGGTGCCTAAAATGGCGGCCGTGCGTTCGCTGTGCGTGGCGCTGGGGAGAGGCAAGATGGCGCAGATAATGTTCAGTTACAAGCTAAATTTCCACAGTCCTCCCTTTTAACATATCTCGCCCGCTTGCCTGGCCGACGTTTACCTTCGTTAACCTTCAGCTATAATATCGCTAATGTTTTTCGTACATTCCTTAAAGATACAGAGTTTTTAGGGCAGGCAGGAGTAATCTGACACATTTGTACATAGTTACATACAGGTGATAAAGTAGGCGAGGAGGTAGTACATACAAAGTTACATCAGCTGCGCCGCATGTCAGGCCCAGGGGTAGGAAGAGGTGAGCTTGTTTGAGCACAAATAGGATACTGTAAAGCAAAAAAAATGTTTCTGGCAAAGCAAGGGATATTCCGTACATTACATATGGCCCAGACTTCGTGTGGATCAAAAAGATAGTCAGTATAGTCGTGTGCATGGCTGGTGTTGTATGAATGTCATTATACAAAGTTAGATTTTCTTAACTTCTCAGTGTACAGTCGGAAGTGATTTGATGCAACATCGTGAAAACTCGATAGGAAGATAGTTAATATAAAAAGGTGGTTGGGAGAGGATTTTCGACTTAACATGGGTTCTTCTTCCCAGTGTCCTTTTATAAAGAGCCATCACTGGTAAGCTCTTATTGTTGTTCTTCTTTCGTTTGCACTGTTGAGCACCGGCGGTGGAGCTAAGGTCCAGCTCAAATCCAATTTCTCACGTGGCAGGGTGTGACCATTCGCTGTTCTCCGATCACAGTCCTGTTCCTTAACACAGTTCATCATAGGTACTTTGAGACAGGGTACCTGCTTTTCGTTCTTCTGTAGTTAAGTCAAATTCATAATCCATATAAAAGAGTGAGAGAGAGAGAGAGAGAAGGGTGTGACGTGCTTCGGAATGCCGAGGGAAGAGGGGGTGGAGTGGGATCGGATCAAAATGCGGACCAAGGAGCGCAGAATCTTCCAGTACTGGGCCCATCAATCGGGCCCGACGGGTTGCGACTTCAGGCACGATGGTCAGTGAGCAGGGGGCCTTGATATAGCCCTTCGTTCCATCGCTTATCATCCTGATAATGTTGCCTCGTCTCCCGCCCTTCTTTTTTTTGCTTCGATGCTTCCCCCTTGGTCGATGCCATAGATGTTCCATGGTCCGCAGCCAGGCTGTCCGTCACGTCCGACCCCTCTCCTCCGATGGCCGCAGGTTATCTTCGAATGGGTACAAGAAACAAAAATCTTAGAGAGTTGGCAGGGAAGACATTTACATACTTCATCCTCTCTCCCAACCACCGAGTAGTTGCGGAAATGCTTGTATCGGTTGCTGTATGATGGGTGTCTATTAACTCTGATGTTAGTGTGCGTGTTACTAATCTATTAATCATTGCTGTGGTGCAGGTTTCTGTGGGTGTCCCTGTCCATTGTCTGGCCTTCTAGGTGCCGATTTCTGCGCCCTATAATCGTTGCAGGAAGCCTGACATCTGTCAACCTTCTGGTCTAGTAAAAATTCGAACCGGCTTCTCCGGTAGAGACTCGTTCATCTTAACACAAGTTTTGTTAATACACATTTTCCTCCGAGGACTGCTAAGTTTAAGAAAAAAGTGCGAGGTGCTACTGTCACGTGTTCACGAGTATCCATTTCGGGGAGGAACATAAGCTAAGCATTATTTTTGCTGGAGACAATAGGTAACCCTTTATCAGTTTAGGCGATGTATTATTAGAGAATAAGGTCATCAGCTGTTTCGTTCGAAATACTCTGAGGCGGCTAGTATAGGGCTGGGGTTATTTTGGGAGAACGGGGTGCTTTAGACATTCTATTTCGGGGTAATTGGGCGGGGGCAATTCTGGGCGGTGGAGGTGGTGTTGTTGAAGCTCTAAAGACAAAAACCACTGACATATAGTCCCCGTGATGAGGGCCAGACTGGGAGACATCAGTCGCCTTACCTGTCCTTTCTTTTTCAGCCAATTAAGCTCAACATTTGCAGAAAGGAGAGGTAGTAACGTGGTGAAGTATGGTCGTTTTGTTTCTTGTCAATTTGTTCGAACACCGCCGTGTTTCAGGCCAATTATACACTTACCGAAGAGGTATGTGTCATTAATTTATTTCAAAAAGAAAGAGGGCAAGAAAGCCTTTAGAGAGGGGGGGGGGAGAGAGAGTGAGAGAGAGAGAGAGAGAGAGAGAGAGAGAGAGGGAGAGAGAGAGAGGGAGAGAGTGAGAGAGAGAGATAGAGAGAGAGAGAGAGAGAGAGAGAGAGAGAGAGACGTGTGCATCAAGTAGGCTATTTGGCATATGTATGACACAAAACGAGAGAGAGAGAGAGACATGGGTACGATAATAGGCCACTTGGTGCGCACACAACATGGAGTAGCATGGGTCGGTTCTATGTAAGAAAACACCAGCGGGAAAAAGACATAAATTCGGTGATCACGTACACACAAATACCGGATAGGGTGTGACAGTACATGCATCAAGCGCAGAAACTTAAGACGGAGACTCAGGGCTACGCTGAGTATGGGGACCTCTCCTTTCCTGTCCTCTTTCCTAAGCATGCTGCGTATTTTCAGTATTTTTGTAGTTTATCTTGGGGGGGTGTTGGACATTTTACTCTCCTCCCTTTGATCGATGGACGAGCACTTCAATCATACGGTGACGCTCTCTTCAAGTGACCCAAGCATGAAATGCATACACAGTCATACCGTATAATCGTAGCACACACGCACAGTCATATCATACAGTTTTTCATGTTCCCAATGGTGGTCTGCACTTTACGCACTACCCCACAACGTTTGTCTATGTTTTTCCTGATATCGAACGCGGTGCGGTCCATGTCCACTCCATTCTTCAGTCGGAACTTCGTCGTGACCTATAGAGGGGAGAAAAGAGGGGAGGGGACGTGCAGTATTCAAAGTACCTTAGCGCGCGTAGACACGAAAAAGTTCTACTTACCACGTACCAGGCTAGCCGCAGGAGTGGGTAATACCACAGACCTATTATTCTTTTTGTCCGAGGCAAAGATGCTCTATTTCATTCATCTCCTAAATTCGGGTTCCCTGGTCGCGCATGCCTTTCTCAATCGGTCGTGTATTATGGTGCAAGATATCATACCTTGCGTTCGGCCTACACCTTAAGCTATAGTTGACCATCGATTTGACAACTCTTGGAAAAGGACAGGTGTGATGGGTACAAATTCCGTTAATCAAAAAGATTCAGGCAAATGGGGTCTGCATTATCTGTTGCCTATTGCTTGGGAGTAACAATCATTTATTCAAAAGAAAAAATCTTTATCAACCTATATGATTTGTCATGACACTGATTCAGTAATCCTTTCAAGAAGCCCTTTATTTAAAACAATGTCAGTATACAAATACGGGCCTACAACCGTTCAGGCCGGCCACGGCGTGAGAGGCGTCGAATATCATGAGCAATACTATCTTAGCTAAAAATAAAAATGGGTAGGTCAGCAATCAGTAAGGTTGTACGTATGCTCGGTCAGTACCCTTCCCGTCCCTCTGCTCATCATGTGTGGGAACATCACATTCATATCCTTTTAACACAAATGCCACGTGACTGGAACGCCACAAGGAGTTGTAGGCCTCTCCTACATCGGCGCCATTTTGGGGCGAGGTCGGGCCAGTGTACAGTCTAAGTCTTTCCATGAATTAGCTGTTGGACCAGAATTCCTTTCGGTAGTTCGAGAACTTTCGTTAGCGTCAGCTTGCGTCAGCATGGCGTCACCGCGATCTTGTAGCAATGCCATGGTCCGTTCTTGGGGCGGGGCAGCAGGCGGGTTCTTCCGCCGACGTCTTGAATCAGTCTTTCTCATTGCACCAAGCGGAGGCAAGGTGGCTGCCGCCCGGGGCAAAGAACAATGGCGGCGGTTTGTCCCTACCGGAAGTCCGCGGGAGTCGAGTGCCAATGACTCCAGCTGATTCTGCAAAGCTGAGGGGAGCGTTTTGTCAAGGGTGGGGCCCACGCCCAAGCAGACAAGCTTTCGAGTCCAGAATCGCCTCACGGAGGGCTAGGTCTGGATCCGAAGAACCGACCGCCGGAGTCCAAAGGCAGCAGCAGTAGCAGCTCTTCGGTACAGCCACCGGGTGGGCCCAGTAGCAGCGACAGCAGTTTGGATGGTATCGCCACCGGGGTGATTCCAGTAGCAGCAACAACAGCAGTTTGGATGGTATCGCCACCGGGGTGATTCCAGTAGCAGCAACAACAGCAGTTTGGATGGTATCGCCACCGGGGTGGGTCCCCGGTTACTTGGCTGCGGGGGCCCACTCCTCGCGTCGGGCGCTAGTGGCGATCCTGGTGAACCCGTGCTTGGGTGGCCGTCCGGCGGTCGAGCGCAGGGGGCGCCAACCTGGCTGGCCGGTGAAAAGAGACGGTTGGGGTGCCCTCATCTGCTGGTGAGCCTCCACCTGGGGAGGTGGGGGAAGCCCGTCCGCGTCGCTTCCCCCCGCCAGGGCACCCTTCGTTATTGAAGGAAGAAGAAGAAAATGGGAAGATCCGCACGGCGTGGCAGGCTCCGCCTTGGCGCTGCCAGAGCTTCGGCGCTTCGTGCAGCCTCCGGCCTATTCGCACAGTCGTCCGCCACTGATGTCAATGGATTTTTGCATGGCTTTTATAGCCCAAAACCGACTAAAAGGACCGCCCAAAACAGGCCAATGTTGCAACTTCGAGGAAGGAGAGGCGAGGACGGTGTCACGTGGACGTGGATGCTTTGGGATGCAGGTCGCAGCAGACTGTCATGTAAATAGTTGTTTAAAACGTGTTTTAACCTGTTTACCCTGTTGGTGTGTTTGTTATACCTATGAGTTATTAAAATGTTATAACTATACTACTTCGTTGGAGTGTTTGTACATATTTGCAATCTGGCGACGAGCACAAGGATGCTACTGCGTAATCGGAAAAATAACATAGCCCAATTGTGCGCGATCTAGCCCTAGTTCGGTGACGTCGATGGTGGGTATCAGCAGGCTTCCGTTTGTGCAGGATTTGGTCATGCTTATTGGGCGGGGTGGGTAGTAGCGCAGACATGTTTAGGTAGCGAGAGCGATGGAGTCGGGCTACCTCGTGGCCGTCTCGACCGTGAGCTTGGCTCCTTCCCTTAGTTCCATATATCCCACAAAGGGCTATTTCCTAGCATTACTTTAGTTTTGTAGGGTCAAAAAGGATCCTGCCAGTGGCCACTGACTCTCGGGGTCCCCCTTTGTATATTTTATGCCATAGCTTGCTATAAACTACGGCGATTAGTTTGTATTTTAGTGAACATGTCCTTATTAGGGGTGCCTTCCAGAGGAGCCGGATGGTCCACCTCTAATAAGCGGTCCGGGCAGAACCAACTACCAATCAGTGGGGAGAAGATAGGCATGACGGGTTTCAATGGGGACAAAAGTCAGCACTACCTATCTTTTCACTGCTTGCAAAGACTAGACAGAATATCTCTATTCCTCGTTATTTGTAAGCAGAGAATACCTCCAAAGAACCAATATCGAACAACTAGTGTTCGGACAATCAATCAATCAATCAATGGGGAGATAAAGATAGGCACGACGGGTTACAACGGGGACAAAAGTCTGCGTTACCTACCCTTCACTATTTGCAAAGACTAGACAGAATATTTCTATTCTACGTTATTTGCAAACAGAGAATATCTCAAAGAGCACTATTCTTCAAAACAATCAATGTTCGGACAATCAATCAGTGGGGAGATAAAGATAGGCACGACGGGTTTCAACGGGGACAAAAGTCTGCGTTACCTACCCTTCACTATCTGCAAAGGGAGAGAGAGAGAATATTTCTACTCCTCCCCGTTTGTAGACAGCGAATATCTCAAAGAGAACAATCAATGAGCAATACTAGTATTTCAAAACTTCAAACAATCAATCAATTATTTCGCAATTTGTCGTGTATCACGACCTTACCCGGACCGCGTGGACAGTTTCTCGTCTTCCGCCTCCAGCGCCCGATCGTCCTCTACTCTCCGTATTTGCCGCGGCACTCCTGATGGTTCCCAGTCAGGACCGGAGATCACTCGAGAGAGGTCTGCTCGGAACCAGTGAAGTTCGGATGATCGGCTGCCAGACGAGGGTCTATTGGGAAGGAGCTCTCCCGATCGTTGCAGGCGTTCACTCTGTCGTCAGGACCTCTCCCACTGGATCCACGTGTCTCTGATGGGCCCCACGCTTGGGACGCCAATTGTTAAATGGTAGAGGCAGTTTCAGTCGATAACCCTTCAAGTATTGCCCGGCGGTAATCGCCTCTCATACCATTCGATAATTTACCAATGAAAGAGGCAGGCGCCGGAGACTGGAAGGCAGGAAACAAAGTTTTATTCCGTCGGAGCAGAACACATCAGATCAGACAGCAAGGTATCGTCACGAGGTGCTCTAACTGCATCTCTGAGGCCTGGCCTCTTATACACAGGTTTATGACTTTATTGCAGGTTTATTGTACATGGCACATTCTTGAGATTACTTTGATGTATAAAAGAACGTCTTCGGAATCCCCACTTCGAACTCGTTCCCCCACATATCTACAGTGGAAGTCCCCACCCCATCTACAGTAGGAGATGGCTATCACGCAGCTGGACATTCCGCCAATTCCTGGGGATGTGTGCAACCGGCCGGGTCTCAGGGGGTAGGGGCTTTGATCCACTGTAATCCCTTTGATGTGGGGTGTTTCCCTTACAGTAGGGGCAATAAACTGCATCCGCAGGGCTAGGTGATGGCCTGGGATCGGTTCGGACAATGGGGCGCAGAGGAAGGGGGTTATCAAAGAGAGGCATGACCATGTATGGGATGTCGGTCAGGCGTGGGATGTGGTTCCATGGCAGGGTCGCGCAGAATGAGGGGGGGTTTACGGCCCGTGTATGAGAGAGCGGGGGTGGCCGGCGCGCAGGGAATGCTCGCAGCGCCAGGGGAACACGCTGGCGATCGAGAATGAGCGGGGAGAGAGTGGGGTGCCTAAAATGGCGGCCGTGCGTTCGCTGTGCGTGGCGCTGGGGAGAGGCAAGATGGCGCAGATAATGTTCAGTTACAAGCTAAATTTCCACAGTGGCACTAGGTCTGCTTTATGTCGATGCACACTGCACAACAGGGTGTGAACTCCTCAGACCTTCTGTGTTTGAAACGGTAGGGATGTATGGTTTTGTAAAGACGTTATACACTGGCACCAAAAAGACATGGAAGTTCCCATCAGTACACTTGCAGGCCTTCTTAAACATTGTCATTGCATTATCGTTAGTAACATTCACTTACATGCTTTTTCTACAATACAGCATGAAAGTAGGATAACCAGGTTCACAGGCAGGAATCTCTGAGATCCTCAAGAATGAACTCAAAATATTGATTGGCACATCTGACACTCCCAGGTTAAAACTCGGAACATAGGTTGAAGTTACTGGCACTCCAGAGCTGGAACTGGAAACATGGATAGGAGTTTCTGGCACTCCCAAGGTTACATTCGAAACATGGGTTGGAGTTTTTGGCACTCCCGCAGTTACACTCGAAACATGGGATGAAGTTTCTGGCGCTCCCAAGATTACACTCGAAACATGGGTCGGAGTAAGACACATCCAAGTTCTACTAGGAACACAGGTTGGAGTATGACACTTCCTAAGTTTACTAAGAACATTGATCTTGTTAAAAGGATCACACGAGTCAAATGCTCTGAAGAGAAAACTCTAGGCACTACTGTTCATCAGAGAAACACAGAACAAAGTGTCTAGTCCTTGTATAACACAGTACAAAAGCCTAGGTTGTAGAAAGGGTCTGGACCATGAACAATCAATGTAAACTAGAGGGAAGTCACTGGAAGGAAACTTGACTTGAAGACAATTCTATAGTCTTGAAGACACTGATACGCCAGCCTGCTTGCTTACTATTACTACAGGAAAGTGTGCACTAACTTAGTATCAAGTACTTAGCATAGTACTTCAGTTTGCCCTAAGTCCGAAGAAGTTCTTGAGGTCTCGACTCAGGAAGTCGCAGAGGAACTAGAGTAGCTGAGTAGGAGGCAGAGATGAAGGATGCATCGAGGAGGCTGGAGCCAAGGGAATCACCAGAGGAACTTGAACTGTAGCCAAGAAGTGTGCTGCCCAGGTTCAGCCAATTTTTCAGGTGAGAGAGTAAGCAGGAAGCTTGTTCCGCAGGGAGTGTAGGCCAAGCAAGCGGTTTGAGTTTGAGTGTGGTTTATATAACATGTTTAGCGGCCAATAGATACAGCAGGATCCTGTGTGGCACGCGGCACATGTGGCAATCTGTAAGGTTCGCTAAGACTCCTGAAGGAAACACATTTAGTACACTGGCTTTAACCTTACAGGAAGAGCAAGTGCAAACTAGTGGATGGAATCACTTAACAGGAAACAAATGTTTCATTTTGTCTAAACGTGCACAGTGAAGTCTCTGCACATAAAAGTATAGGACAGTCCTGTCTTTTTATGGGTAGAGGTTCCGCAGTTGTAAATATACTACTCATAAATTACCTTTGTGGATAGCAAACAACTGTAAACTTACACAAAAGTGTAAATTTGCATTTGTGAATAAGGCCCTTAATGTCATGATTACACAACATAGCAGTTTCAGGAACTTTAGAGTTACAAGAAATAACTAGTTTAAATGGTGCTTGCTGAATGCTTATTGACTTTGGAGAGCTGGATATGATGAAGATCAGGATCAGAGGAAATGTGCTGTGCACAAATGTGAACACAGCAACAAAACAAGCTTTAATCTTGTGGGAAGCAGGATTCAAGAATCAACTGTGATCTTGGATGTTATCATATAAAAGAAGTTTGGAGTCGAAGTCTTGTTGCTACCCGCAGCTGTCCGTGGTTGGCAATAGTTGGAGGCTCATTGAACAGCCACCATCTCATAGTAGGAGCGTCAGGTTGGAACTTTGACTTCCAATTATATTAAAATGCATGGTAAAAGAAAATTCGAGCCCATATTTATTGGGCCATTTTCTATAAGAAAGGTGGTTAATCCTGTGGCTCTAAAACTGATATGTATAGAAACAATGGCAATTGCCTCAGCATTTTATGTTATTTTATGTTTGTTGTGGGACGCATGAGTCCATTCTGGGAAAGTTTTATCCAGTATAAACAGTCATCCTTTCCCCATAAGTGAAGAAACCGTCACAAAGAACAAATAGGTAATCACAAACATGTTTTGTTTATTATTGGCAGGAGATTGTGTGGTGGAACGCCCTTTAATCCATTGCTGTTCCGTGAATATCAGTCAGAAACCAGCTTCTCTTATTTTTGCCCTTTGAATACAACCACAACTACATGAAAATATGAAACAATAAATATGTTCGCAAACTTTTGATATATCTGTTTTTGAGTATAGTGAAAGAAACATCTGTTATTCCACCAAACTACTTTGAGAAAAGGAATAATTGAGTAATGTAGTGCAAAAAGGGTGAGAACAGATTGGCTTGGACAAAAGCACGGCAAAGAAACAGAGAGGGCTGTAGTTGTAAAGGAGTGCCTCATGCAAGTCAAAGCCAGAACAGGAATGGAGGTGGAAATATGTACCCACTAGTATTAGGTGAGAGATAAACACTCCATTCAGCACAGCAATAATCCCCACCCTCTCAAAAAACCTGAATACACATATTCAATGTTTTAAAGACGAATGACTGTATTGTTTAATTATTGTTCTAGGTCCAGTCCCTACACCCTTCTGTTTGGTGCAAGGCTTCGGGGGCCAACAAGCAGGCCAGCACCAGTCACCTTACTGCCTGCTATTGAATGGACGCAACGGGAATCACATTCGTTTGTGGTTTGCTTTCCATGTGTACCAGTGGCTTTTACTTGATATTTCCAGTATGTGAATCTGTCAAGGAAAGGTATTGCTTTTTAGGGATTTGTATTTACAGCCCTAGTTGTTCTTCAACCAGGGAATTCCTGACTTTGGAACACCAAGGTGTTTATCCAACTCAGCTATATGCTTGAATTAAAAAATACAATTATGAAGATTATATTTTATGTGTACACGCTTCCTAAATTATATAAATCCATCTGCAAATCACATATGTTAATCTCACGATGGCAGATATTAGTTTTATAGATACGTTTTTAAAGTTGCGGTGATTGATGTGTGCATTTCATTATGTATTGTTGTTATATCCAAACTGTACTATAACTTTATGTGTTAATCTTCCACTCTCCTAAATCAGAGGTCATCAGTGTGGTGCACTCTGCCCTGAAGGGTGCTCCCTGAATTGATCTCAAACGAAAGGAGAACACAGACAAACATCATACTGAAAATAGTGTTATGATTTTAGTGAATAAAGCCAGAGTAGCCGTGGACCACTCTGTAATGGGCCTCAGTAACGTCTTGTGTCGTTCATGTACTGTAGGTATCAAAGTTTGGTATGGGGGCTCCAAATACCCCTCAAAGCCCCCACCCCCTTTCAAATAAAGCTTCACACTGTGGAGGCTTTCAGACGTGTACATCTTTATAGAGGCCAAGCAACCAACAACACGTGGCAAATGTGAATATGGTTGCATTTTTAAAAGGGATAAGGGAGTATAGCTTCAATATTTAAATTTTCAAACATGTTAGAGCCGCAGATATTATCAAATTATTGTGCGAAAAATGTTCTCGTTCTGGGGATGCGAAGTGCATTGTCTTTTTTGCAGGAATGTGGGACACTGGATTAAAACGTTTGAAGATCATTGTCCTAAAGGAAGCCTTAGCTATCCGTGGCATGCAATCACCGAAGGTTGACGCAAAGGGAGCTTTCTGCAAGCCAGCTCAGGCGCGTGGGTTCTGACCTTGGTGTTGGACTCGGTGCACTGAATTCAGAATCCACCATCAATCGTGCGTCCTTGAAAGAGGCCGGAACCCGACAGGCCCGGCGCGCAGCAAGCTGTGCATGACGCATCTCTGACAAAGAACAGGTAAGGCAAGATTTGAAGTAAGGGTTTGAGCCAGTTCATGGGTCTACGGTAAAGCAGTGCATTTAAAATTCTATCATCTATTCTAACTTGAGGAGCTATTCGTGTGGTCCGAGGAGTTCCTTATCCCATAATCACAGAAGGTGACCGCCAGAACCGAAACAAGTACAACAGCATCTGCGTAATCAATAGTTTGAAGGAAGTCTTCGGTGCTATCCTAGAAAAACGAATCCAAACAATCATGGAACAGCGACATTCTACACAGAAACCAAGAATAACTGATTGACAATCACAGGGCCACCCGCCACTTATGCACCTATTTGCATTATTGAATAAATTGATCCACAAAGTACGTTAATGACAAATATTCACAGACTATGTTTTTTTTAACACTTTATTTTTCATTCTCTCACATAATATACCGTACATATTCAACATACAATGGTCACCTGGTTTACCTTACGTTCCATCCTTGTTTACAAAGAATGTTACACAAAGTGCTGCAGCCAATTAATTTCTATGGTGTATGTGAGCAAATCCGTTCATGCCTGAGGGAGTTGTCTTCTGCTCAGCAATGCACACAGTGCCAACTCTACAGTCGTAGCGTTGGAGAGCGGTTATATAAGTCTGGCCTCTGTGGGGCCGCAGCAGGTGTGCAAGTGTACGACTTGTATTTTCCCCCACCCCGTATCACTGCGCTACCCATACGTCCCCAAATACCATGCTTCGCGCTCCGTGATATTCTGTCAGTAGTATAGTGCAATGTTGTATGCTGGCCGTACAAACCCCTCCTATGTAGGCCTTTAAGGCCTTCCATAGTGTGGCCCAATATTTCACTGTCCCTTTAATAAACTCAAAGTATCGCACTATTGCCATACGCTGTTCGGATCGGATCATTTCATCCCGAAGGGCCATTTCAGGGAATATCCACTACCTCTCTACCCCCCTGCTCTGGGGACATGTAACTTCACGAGGACAGGTGAGTGATCAGACAGGGTGCGCGGCAGATGCTGTGTGGAATCAATCCATTGAGTTAGGTTGGATGTGAGGAGCCAGTAATCTAATTGAGTCCAAGTGTTGTGTTATGCGGAATAATGTGCAAAGGCTGCTTGCATGGGATGCTGATGGCGCCAAGCATCCTTTAAGTTATATGCTTCCCTGAGATCTGCTATTATGCGCCTGCATTCATTCTGTATCAGGCGTGTATGCTGTGCTGTCGTTTTTAGGGTCAAGCAGTATGTTAAGGTCGCCCCCCAAGCAGACCTGGTCTACCTCCATGTGGTCAATTTGGGTCAGAAGGTCCAGATAGAATTCCGAGTTATCAGTGTTTGGGGCGTATACATTGACTTGTGATATGGGATGTCCTAATAGGCAACCCTTCACCAACAGGTAACGCCCATCAATGTTGGGTCGTACTGCCATCATCTAGAATGGTACGCGTCTGTGAATCAATATAGAGACCCCTCTAGAGTACGAGCTGTAGCCTGCAAAGTAACGATGGGATCCCCATCCTGCGGCAAAAGTAGCAGGTGTAGCACGGGACAGGTACGCTTCTTGTAACAAGCATTTGCAATGCAATCGGTCTCGCCTTTGGGACCTTATATGTATGTAGCTATGCAGCACATTAGCCTGGGTGCTGAAACATCTACCGTTCTTTAACATGGAGGGAAAGTACGCACCAAACTGCGTGACACGCCAGGTATCGGAACACAGGGAGAGAAATATTGTCTTTCAGCGGGAAATGGTATAGTCCAAAGTTCTGTTTTTAATATAAAATCAGGGCCTTCGGTGGTCATATCACTGAAAATACAAGATTTGAAAATAATATTATTGTCTACGGGTGCTTGTGGAAGACAATTTCTATGGACTGGAATCTAGAGTATGCTAAAGTGATTCTGGTATTTTACTGACCTCTGCTGGTCGTTTTCTATCAAGACAGTAAATAGAGGCAGTTGAACAGAAAAAGTCCCTAAGCGGAAGCAGACAAGTCCTAGGGCTGATCTCCAGAGCCCACTAAGTACATACACATATACATATATAATAAATATATACTAAAGTATATACAAGATGTCTCCAATGTTCGACCTAAACAGGGAGTTGCAGTTGGAGGTCATAGGAGGAGGAGCTGGTGGGTGTGGTTACTTTCTTCTTATCTGCTTTGGTGCATCCTTCGCTTAACACCATCTACAATCATGGAGCCAGGTTGTGCAGTATTGAAATGCCTGTGATGGGTCTTCCAGGGATAGTGGCACGAATAGTCAATTGGTCAGGTTCAGAAGTTATCTGTGCCTTCTTCGCTGAGTTGCAACGACTAACAGGCATTTTGTGATCACTGTGGGAACTGAGTTTATGCTTAAATGCAGGTGTAAAACTGCTAGTAATTGATGACAAATGAAAACTGTTATAATACTCGTGGTTTAGCAAAAATAAGCATGTACCAGAACTAATATACAGTAACGATCTCTCTAACTGATATTTACCTGCTTTTTATGACTTTCTGAGAATGTTGCTGAGGAACACAGTTGCCTACTTTTCCATGATTTGTGGTGCACCAGAGACCCCCTATCTTCACTGTGCTCAGATAACAATTTGCACAAGCTCTCTGGTGTCTGTTCTAGAAGTGCTCCATATAGAATAGAACTCTAGTTTCAGAATGTGGGAAAGCTACGTCACCTGCTTGGATGTAGTAAATGGAAGGCTACATTGTGATTTGCACAGGGTGACCTGGTTTTAGTATCTCTACCATCCACTTGTCTGAACGTTTCTTAAGTTTTGTTGGAATTTGGAATATATGTCTTCAAATTGGGGGCTGTGGGCAGGAGGGCTGAAAAGTATGACGAATTTCAGTGAAGGGAGTCTGACCTCTAGATGAGGCCGCTTCATATCTTCAACTCAGTGAGTGGCTCATAGACCTTATTCTCCCTTTTAGTTGCTGGAAGCTCTTGTCATGAGGCATCATATTTTTGTTTTAGGTGAATCTGTTTGGGGGATGTAATTCAGGCTTTGAATGTGACAGAGGAGAATCAGCAGATAGAAAGCCTTTAGTTCATAACTGTGTCTTTGGGCTCCTGTCTCAGCAAGCTGTGTCTGCTGACTCCAAGGACTCTAAGAGCAGGAGAGAATTAAAAACCACCAGTTTGGCAGACTGAAATAGCCACCAGTTTACCAATTGTGGTAAGGTATTAACAAATTCTGCAAGCAGTACCAAATATCTTTTTCATACTTCATTGTAACAAGGAAACATCCATTATAATGCAGGCATTGCAACGCATGGCCTTTACAATGAGGTCAATACAATGCAAGTTCCATTACAACACCAGCCATTACTACGCATATCCCTCACTGGCCAGCACCTTCCCTGAGGTAAGTACCCAGCCGTCTTAGAATAGTAATTTGTGTTGTAATGGAACATGCGTTGTAATGGCATGCTTTGTAATGGAAGTTTTGTTGTAAGAAACGCATTGTAAAGGTATGCGTTGTAACGTCATACATCCATTATAACATCAGTTCTAATATACCATAAAAGATAAACCCTGACAAGAACTTGGATTTAGTGAAAACCCAAGCAGAATATCAGGCACCCCTGCGATCATTTCATTAAGTCAGAAACAGATTTTTGCTAATAGGTGAGCTGGGTGTCAGTGGACTAAAAATATCAATATTGCTAAGAAATATATAATCTCCTTGAGGGTAGATCACAACATTTAACTTATTCAATAGAGTCAGTTTACTCTCTTGTAAAAATCCTTCTCTGCCATTAGGTAACCTGGCTTGTCATTGAATTCATACAGATCTGGATCGACCGTGTAGGATTCATGGTTTAAGTTGGATGGCTGCTGGATGTGTTGGGTAGGCAATGAAGACCTCTGCTTGGAATGCTATTGTTCTGATCCAAATGACTGTGCATGCTGTGGTGTTGGTGTTTATACGTAAGGTGACATGGAGTTTATTTCTTCTCCTGGCATTAACCACATAGTTCTCATAAAGCTCTTTCTGAGCCATACTTTGAATGTTCTCAGTAGTGATGCATATCTCAATGAAGGCAGATATCTCTACGTCAGTGTGGTCTTGACGTCAGTGATGCAAACTCTAAGGTGCACACAAATTATTTTGGCCCTCAATGTTCTTTTATAATATATTTTCCTTTATTATTTTCTCATAAAGTGAGCCACTTAGTGAGGAATATGGCTGTATCAGGGTCAATGTTGGACGTTTTTAGTAATTTCACAACAGATGGGCTTTGCATTCTCACGATTTTTCATAGCCAGTTGTCATTTTCTAAAGCAGTCTGAAAGCTGGGTGCATAACTACTTATTGTCTCACTTTGACATGCAAGTATGTGCAGCAGCAGAAACCTCATACCTCCAAGGAATTCAACGAGACTGATATGCTTGTGTCTTGCACATCGTCGCACAGTCATTACATCACCATTGTGACTGCAAAAGGCTTGGTGCACTGACCTTAGTAGATACTAGATTGATCAAGATCATTTTGACTTCCACAATGAGGGAGTCAACGGAAAAGAACTTTCAAAATCCAAGGCAAGCAAGCACAAACTCACTACACCGGCAGGCAAACACTCAATCTACCAGCATCCCTATGCAAAATCATAGAAAAAGACTTATTATAGTTCATGCCCCAAACTCAGGAATCCAATGGCTAACTATTTATGAACCTTCCATGTCCCTTGCCTTTCAATGGGTCACCTAAAACCCACCTCCCCAAGAAGCCCCAACTCCCAGAGCATCCGATCAATGACTCCATAGTTTGGAGTTGTGTCTAGACCCGATTTCAATGACAGAAAACGAAATAAAAAAATATATAAATACATGTACGTATGCAAATATACTATACAAATGTATTGTATGGGGGTGTAATATCACATATATCACCAAACTACAAGCAAGGCACAACTATTTTTAGAGTTACATTGGAAAGTTTTCATCTTAAAAGGCACGCGCCACGCTACGTCATTTACTGCAACTGCACAGGGTTAATAGGCTGGCCAACTTAAGTGTTTTTGTAGCATACATTGTATTTTCTGACAGTTCAATTCAATTCAGTTGTTTTTATATAGTGCATGGCTACCCGACCGTGCCTCCCAGCACTTGTTGCAACAACCTCACCGAGCTACCCTGATGAACCATTGACTAAATATCCACTCTTCAAGAAAGGTGTGTTTTTAAAGATTTTCTGAAGCAGTCTTCCGACTGCTGACTTCTGAGGGAGGCTGGAAAGGCGTTCCAGAGCACGGATGCAAGGTACACAAAGAAGCGGCCTTCGCTTCTCACTCTTATGGTCTTGGGCACCGACAGGAGTCCCTGATTGGTAGATCACCGATATTTCCCTGGAACATAGGGGGTGTGTATGTTCCGGAGGATGAGAGGACCCTTTCCATGGATGGCCCGATGAGCGATGCACAGAGTCTCCATCATGAGCTTGTCGTCTATCCAAATGCCAAGACTTTTTACGGCTTTGGCTGGCTCTGGTAGTTTGCCTAGTTGTTTTGGCCAGGACAATTCCCGTCACCTTGGGCTGTTGTTGCCTACCACCAGTACCTCAGTTTTATTGCTGTTAAGCTTCAGACTGCTTGCAGACATCCAGTCTGTAACCTCCTTATGACATGAATTGAGTTGGGCGGAGATTCGGCTGACAGTAGGTGTCAGGCCCATGATGATCTGATTATCATCTGCATAAAACCCTCATGCGAGACAGTGAGACCGTACAATTTCTGCAAGGGGGAGAACATACAAATTAAAAAAGTGTGGGGCTCGGTGAGGAGCCCTGTGGGACTCCACACCGCAGAGGGTGGATAGATGGAAAAATTAACCTTCACACGCTTGGAAACTCCTATTCTACAGGAAGGCTACAAGCCACTTGATGGCATCCCCCAGTAGTGCCAACTTCCATCTGCCTCTGGATGAGCATGGTTTGTGATACCGTATTGAAAGCTGTGCTTAGGTTCAACATTATCACTGTCGCTGAACCACCTTGGTCTAAGATAACGCAGAATTCCTCAGTGGCTACCAGCAGTGCAGTCCCTGATCTGAAGCCTGTCTGGGTAGGGTGGAGGAGATCACGAGTCTCCGAAAAACTGGACTGATGTTTATTAACATGCTTTTCTAGTAGTTTACTCTCTACCGGAAGCAGGGAAATGGGTCTGTAGATGTCTGAGAGGTGGGGATTAGCTGTAGCTTTTTTTGGAGCGGCTTCACTATCGCATGTTTCCATGGTTGGGGCATATGGCCAGATTCTAATGAGTGGTTGAGAATAATGATAAGGGTGGATAATAAGGAATTGCCACCTCGACCCAGGAGATCCTGATTTGATTGCCTAAAGAGTGTCTTCCACGGTTTCGCGGCTCAAAGCATGACAAGTTGACAGGATGGGACCTGACCTCAACTTTTCTTTAGTTTTAACATGGTATGATGGCTGGTGGTAGATATTTTTTATTTTGTTAATAAAAAAGTTGGCAAGCATGTTGCACCATTCTTTTGAAAGCAGGGGGCATGTGGAGCATGAAGGAAGAGTCATAAGGTTGTGACTACCTTAAAAAATTCCTTGGAGGAATTTGGACAGTCTGTATTTTCTCCTCGAGGTAGGCAAGTCTGACCTGCCTTATGGCTTGTTTGTAGTTTTGTGCAGCTATTCTGGAGCAGTTTTAGCTGTTTTATTTATCTGCCCTTCTGCGTTCTCTTTCCCTCTTTTTAGCCTCTTTTTGTTTTTTAACACAGTCAGCTCTGGAGTGTACCACGGGGCCCTGCTTTTTGCATGATTAGGTTTAGGAAGTTTACAGGGGACTTAGGGCTCAAGACTATTGTTTAGCCAGTGCTCAAATAAGTTATATCTTTCCGTCCTGTCACCCTTCAGAGTGGGAACAGATTCGGTGACAGCAGCCGCCCATTCTGTATTTTGAGCTTTTTTTTTTTTTGCATATTTATATAGTGCAAACTCAACCCGAAGGTATCGGAGCGCTTTACATGAGCACCGTATATACATTACACATTCAGGCACGGGGAGATTAAGTGATTTGCCCAGAATCACAAGATGTGGACGCGACCCCGAGGCTCGAACCCTGGTTTCCAGCACCAAAGTCGGCAGTCTAGTGCCGGACCACATCCTCTCCCCATGTACCATTAATGCCTGGGTTTTTAGGAGGAGGGTGCGTTGTTTGATTGTTGTTTCAGGAACTTTGAGCCAGAAGGGAACTATATGGTTGTCCGACCATGGAATAGGAATTGTTTCCTCTATAGTAAGGTTGTTCAGTTTTGTAAAGACAGGGTCTAAAGATGCACATGACTATGACTAGGACAGTGTCAAGTTTTTTCTCTTGCACTGCTGTGGCTTGTCACATTCACAGTGATGCACGCTAATACAGAAGCTGTCCTTGCTTGGTTGGATTCTTCTAATCTGATATAAGTGTGTGTGTGTGTGTGTGCGTGCGTGCGTGCGAGTGTGTGTGTGTATTAAATAAAAATTCAATTTTCTCTATGCTCCAACTCATGGCACTTTGTTAATGCAGCAGTAGAAAGATTCACAGGGGCATTCCTTAATTGGTATATGTGAAGTGAATGACCAGTAGTATAACAAGGTATTTAGGGCAGTAAAAGGGGCATTGTCAGGGTTCAATAGGCCCTGGTGCCACTGCATCTGCTGCACAAAAGATAGCTGTTCCCCCGTCAATTTCATCCCTCAAGTAACATTGCTATTTTGATTAATAGAGATCAACACATTTTATGAATCGTAGCAGCGGCAGGTGCAGCTAATTTACAACACTTAAATGCCACAACTTGGTTCAAGAGTTATCTACACCATCCTTCTCCTGCCGCCTCTCTCTTCAGTACCATTATCATTATCGCTTCTCCAAATGCTCAACTGAGTTCATGTAGTTTGGTTATCAACCATCTTGTATATTTCATCGCAAAGTGCAATTCGATTCTTTTTTTCCAACGTTTCTCTTTTACTTCACTACAAGCTTTGAGAATTATTCACGTGTAACAGCCTGAGAGAGCCCCATGATTGATTGGAAGGGGGGGGGACAGAAGAGAGAGTGGGGTGGAGGAGCGAGCGAAGAGAGAGACACGAGAGGGAAAGCAAAACCAGCGCGGCGCTAGTGAAAGGGCACCGTGCTGAAACTAGATCGTGATCCTGCTATATTTATAATGCACGCAAAAGACACACCATAGCCATAAGTTCAGAGCAGTGCTGCTGTAATTATATCACAGTACTGGCATCCCCTAGCTGAGCTCCCGACTTATGACTTCGAACCTTAAGATGTAAATGGCTAATGTCACACCGAAAAATGAACACAAAGAAGCTCAAGAAGCACTTCACAGCACTAACGCTGCTCTTCTGTGGAAGGAGTGTGTGTCTTACTTGTTTGCACCCGGAGTCTCGGGACGACCAAACCTCGTGCGCATGCTTTTGATATTAAGCAAGTGCACAAACAAGGGGAGCTGCAAATGGGGGCGTGATTTAGAGGCAGCAAAGCTCACGGCCATGTTTGAATGGAATGTTCATATGCAGAATGCCTCGGATGCTTTAACAATTTAAAAGTGAAGGAGTGCGTCGCGCTTAATAATTAAAAATGAAGGCGGTTGTGACGCTTAGAAATAAAAGTGATTGTGGAATAAGTGAAGTCTGCCATCGCGTTTAGATGTAGAAATGAAGGCGGGCTCAGACTTAGTATTTTTAATTAAAGGCTGCCCTCACACTCAATATTTAAAAGGGAAAGCGGGCGCTGTGAGGAATATTTTAAATTTACAAATCACCAGGTGCCCAGTGCGTGTGCCTTTTAAGCATGCAACAGCAGCTTTCACAGGAGGAACAAGCCCAATCACCCTTAAAACAAAGCCCAAAACTAACTACCATCCTACTAAAAAGAAGCCCAAATGACGATAGACTGCAAGTAGTGCTCAGGAAACATGCAGTAAAGGGGCCAATAGCCGTGGAAGGAGACATGGCCGTCATAAGGCGGGACTATCAGCCTCTGAACTAATCAGAAGTCAGCATTTAGAAAGGAAAAAGCCACAAGCCAATGAAAAAGTGGGCTGGGGAGTGGGCGGGGCTTCCCTCACCTATAGTGTATACTGCATGCCTCGCAAAGCGGGCAGCGCATGCGCTGCACCGCTAGTCATGACCTAAAAAGGCTATATCAACTTGGTATCGCTGTAGATAGTGGATTACCTGTTTGCTTGTTTGTTACGCTTGTTGTTTAGTCCACATATATTCCAGGTCGCTAGTGTGATATTTACAAAGGGGCAGATCTTGTTTTTGACACACTTTGCTGCGCAAAAAGGTTTGGGATGAACATTTCTAAAAACCTCTGTACGGTGTTGGCAACATTCTCAAGGACAAGTCTTTGTAAAACAATCTAAACATTCCCTACCATTCACCCCCCCACCCTCCCAATGCCCATTGCCATGGGGAAAACCCATACCCCAAGATCTTCCACAAATGAAAATGTTAGTAACATATATAACTTTTAAACAATGTGGTGTGAATACACTTGGAAGGAAGCGACACTGTGCCGGCTCCTCATTCTCTGTATGGTGTATAATGAGCAACTCTACATGCACTAGGTATTCAGTATTAATCCCTCTGCGAAAAGATATATCCCCGTTTTAATTTGATGCAGTTCTCCAAGTGCCCACAGGCTAGGCCCAGGCAAAGTGATTAGCTAGTAGAAAACAGGTCTTCACTGGCTCCGGAATTAGAGTCTGGGGGAGAGCATTCAGAAGAGGCCGTTTGGCGTGTCCCCTGAGCTCTGGAAAAGGTATGACAACATTTTTGCACTGATGTAGGTGTGTCAAAAATCAGTGGTCTACCTTCAACGTCTACCTTCAGGCGTGCTGTGTATAACATCTCATATTTCAGGCCAAGGTTCTGGAGGGTGGCTTTAACTCCAAGGTATTTTTGGCAGGCATCCTGGACCATTGATGTGCAAGGGAAAATTGAGGAGGCAAGTACAGTGTGGTGGGACCGGGATAGAGTGGGGTGTACAATGTAGCTGAGGGGATGTGGGTTACTGGCATCGTGGGGCGCAGGTGAGTACTTAAAGCCAAATGCCCTGGTATTGGGGAAAGGGGGGATGTACATGAAAGAGGATGACTTCCGGGTTGACCCCTTCAACAGTGGCAATCCTGAGAGACTTGTTCAGGGCACATATGAAATGCTCGACCTCCCAATTTACTTGTGGCCATTGTGGTGTGATACGATGATGTCTGTTTTGCAGTCGCTCAAGTAGCTCTTTAAATTCTGATCCCTGAAATGGTGGCCCGTTGTCCATTTTAATTTTGGGTTTTTGGACCCTTGTTGGTAAATCACCTTGAAGCAGTAATGCTGTAACTGGATAGCCCCTCGGTGGGCTGCTGTGCCTCAGAACAGAGGGATTATTGGCTGGTGATCTGTACCTATCCTGGAAGGTCTCACACGGAGTTATAGATGAAAATGCCCACATTCCCATTTCATGGCTAGGGCTTTCCTTTTAATTTGGACATACATTGCTTCAGTTGGCGTGAGTGCTTAGTTGAGTAGGGCCCACCTTCCCGCTACTACCTCTTGAGTGAGTACTGCTCCTAGGCCTACTGGGCTTGCATCGACTCAGTTCCCTTTTTCGGATCAAAGTATGCCATTGTTGTTTTGCACAGGAAAGCTGTCTTTACCTTTTAGAAGGCTTCTTCTTCACACTGGCCCAACACTCTACAGGCATCTATCTTTGTTAGGGCTCTCAAGGGTTCAGCGATTGGCGCTAGGCTGGGGATAAATCATCTACAATGCATGGCCATGCCTAGGAAGCTATGCACTTCTGGTCAGTAATGGAACCTGTTTAATGGCTTGCGATTTCCTGGGGTCAAACTGCACTCCTTCTTGAGTGATGTCGTATCCAAAGAACTCTATTGAGGTTTGGAAGAAAGAGCACTTTCCTTTGTGAAGGAGGATGCCATGTTCCCACAGGTGTTTCAGAGTGGCTCGCATGCGCCCATGATGTTTCTCTGTGGTTGCTGAATAGATCCCACCACTAACATTCATGACGCCTTGCAACCCGGATAGCATCTCTCCTATGGCATCCTAGCACATTTCGGCCACTGAGGAACTGCAGAAGTTCAATTGTTTGTAGCTGCGTAAACCTAATTGTGTGTAGAACGTCATTATGTACGGCAAACATCAGTTGCAGAGGGCTATGGGCTTGACTGATTTATCATTGTATAATTTGACCAGGAGCCTAGGCTTCTTAATAGCTTGGGGAATTGGCTTAAGAGTCGATCGACTTGATAGATTTTGATGTTTTCGGATAATTCTCAATAGCCCTAAATCCTCTGCGGTGTGACTTTCTAGTAAGTTGTCAGGTTCACTGTGCACCACATGAAACATTGTCATGACCTCTTGATCATTGGATCATAATGTAATGCATCCTTTCAGGGGCAGCGAGGCCTGGCCTCCATTTGTGAATATTTTGGTGTGAGACGAGGATGATGTGGGCTTCAGTCAAAGGTATTGATATTGCTGCATGCCCATCTCATTAACTGACGAGCTTGTGTCTATGTGAGATTTGACCTCCGATCTAGCAATTTATACTACACATGTGGGATGCACCCTCCTATGTCTCTTCAGGTTGCCTGTAAATGAGATGAGGAATACTTCCCCTTTTTCCTCCAATGGCGAGTCTTCTAGCTGGTGCCTGCTCCACTGATGGTGCCTGGCAGCTTCTTGCAGCCCTGGGCCAGTTAGCGACAGCTGCCTTGCTACTCTTGTTGGGTTTCTTGTCCCGTGGGTACCTCTTCCCTTTTGACCACCTAGACACACACTGTCACAAAGTGGTTGATCTTTCCTCAGTTTAAGCAGGTGCGTTCTTGGGTTGACCAGGCTTCTAAGGAGTGTTTGTCACAGCCACAGTATTTGCAGTGGGTTCCTGATGCGGAGGAGCTGACGCTCTGGACCTGTTTGTCTTCTGTATCAAGTACACTATATCAGCACATTCCAGCTTCACGTTGGGAGCATTTTCTGATGTCTGAATTATTGAAATGTCCATTTTAGTGAGCCTGGCTGTGGATAGGTCAAGAGATGTGGCAATGACGAGGATGTCATCTAGGCTAAAGTTCGCATGTGTAAGGATTTGGCCTCGGAATGGCTTGTTCTGGCACCCTTGGATAATGTGCGCTCTTATCATTTTGGCTTGTCATCCGCCATGCCTGTGCTGGCTAATTCGTGAAGGTGTACTGAAAAGCATCAATGGATTCTCTCTCTAGGCGGAGTTTAAATTGTTCAAATTCTGAATTTACATACGAATCAAAATGCACGTTGAGGGCCCTCACTGCTGCATCATAGTAGTTTGTTGCGTTAGTGTTGGGGAGGTGTTCAAAGAACTTACAAATTTCTCTTCCTGAGTAGTGCAGCAACAGGTGACCGTTTGACTGCTCCATCAATTTCTCGGGTGGCCATGAAGTAATTGTCTAGCCTCCCCACCCATGTTTGCCACTGGGATGCAGCCGTGGAAGGGTCTACTAGCTAACTGAAGGATTGCAACACACCAACCAGTGCTAGCTGTTGGGGTATTTGCCCTTTCCGTGGTCCTTGCAGGGGTGCTGCATTAGCATCATCTGCCATTGTTGTGTTAGCAAACTGGGTGGGCACTCCACTTCCTCAAGCACTTTGGGGTCACCGTTGCACACTCTAGGCCTGCATGCAGCTGGTTTGGAGATACTGGACAATGTTAAATTCCCCTATTCAAAATGTGGAGTTTGGTTAGTGAACTCTTTCCTTCAGGCTTCTGTCAGGTGTGCTGAGTGCCATGCACTGGTCTAAATAATTTTGTTTTTTCCTTCTTCTTCTTTAATAATTTATTTTCCACTGTTCAGATGGGCCACTACAATACGTAAGCCCAGCAGTGGCTGCTGTGGCATGGAGATGCTGGGAGTGCTAGCCAGCGTACATTGCAGGCCCTCCTGCCTCTCACCTATGGCTCTGAGCACGTCGCTGGTGTTGTTGCCGGTAATCAAAGTGTTTGGGCCTTGTGCGATCTACCACAGGATTGGGGCGTGGTCACGCTTCTCTGGGCAGGTCCCGGCTATGGCATGCAGTTGTTAGCGCCGAAAGTCGGTGCCTCACAAAAGGGGAGCCTCTTCACTGTGACGGCCGGCAACTTGTCAAGCAGCACCGAGGGCACAGCGCTTGTCACCATTCGACAACCACACCCTGGAGATGGAGAAGTCACACACGTACCAACGCTTGGCTGCGGAAACTATAGATGGGGCACCGCTGCCTGGTGTGCATCGACTGAGATAGGGGAGAGCACACAGTGATTCCTCTTTGCCAATGTACAGGACTGAACTAGTCACACCCAAGGCCAATGTTCCCTCTAAACTTTTTCCTCTGTGTGCAGCAGAGTAAGGTCTCTATGGGCTGCAGCCAAGGCTATGTGCGCCAAGAACCCGACCGCGCGTGTAGACCAGGGCTTTGAGTACGATGAAAATTCGGGGGTCTCTCAAAGGGGCGTAACCAATGCAATTAAGGGCGTGGCTTAAAGCAATTCAGTTAAAAATATGTGCATCGCATAGTGTGCCACACAACTGATATTTTGCTGCTTCTGTCATTGCATCCAGATATATAATACAAGTAACATTACACCTACAAAAAGCCTGGACTATTGGCTTTGTCAATGGTTGTTTTTTGCATTAGGTTGTATATAATATTGAAAATGCTTTCGCTCTAGTGGTAGAGGTTGTGGGTTAATACTCAAGCTGTCAGCTTAGGAGATGGGTTTTGAGTCTTGGGTCAGCTTAACATCCTGTGATTCTGGGAAAATCAATTAATCTTCCCATACCAAAAAAATAATAATAAATCATGCACTGTATAAAAACTTGATGTATTTCTTTTCTAAATGTGGGGTTGATGGTTTGCCTTTTGAAAGAATTTACACCTGCACTTGATAGGGTGGGATAGCTTTACTCAAAGTTTGTGAAGAACCCCATGGGCATTTCAATCCTGGGACAGCCTCTCCCGGCCTACGGCAAAGATATACTCTCAGCGAAAGAGTGTGAGTATATGTAGCTTTTGATAATACCAAGCGTGGATTTACATACCTAAATCAAAAAAATATACACACTTAAATTCACCTTAGGCATGCAAATAGATTTGTGAATCAGGCCGTAAGATTCCCCTGTCTAAGGGGACCCACAAAGTTATCACACTGATTCTTGGGCTTGAGAAGCCACTACCTACAAAAACAGATTTTATGTGTGCTAGCCCTTATCGTAAACTGAGAAACTTCACACACTGCCCGATGGTAAAACACCACTAAATCCTCTGGGCAAAACATCTGAGCTACGTTATGCACCATTATACCGAACTTTGTCAAACGTTGAATTTCTTTGAACTTTGAATCGATAGTTTCCAACTGGGGTGTCAGGCCCAGAAAGGGCCACAGGGAAAAACTCAGGATTCGTTTAGCCATGAGCAAGAACTCACAGCAAATTAAATAGAAATAGTGAATACTAACTTCAACAGGTTGGATCCAGACTCAAGGATGTGTGTATGTTTGTAACGTGAATCAACCTAGGAGGAAGGGTGGGACCATAGGAGCAGTGACCGAAAGGAAGAGAGTGAGAGAAGGACAGGGAAGGGTGGGAGTGAGGAAGGGAATGAATGGTGGGAGAGAGGAAAGGAATGAATTGTGAGAGAAAGGAAGGAAATGAAGGGAATAAAGGGTGGAAGTGAATAAAGGGTGGAAGAGAATGAAGGGTTAAAGGGAATAAAGGGTGGGAGTGAAGAAAGGAATGAAGGGTTGGAGTGAGGAAAGGAGTGAAGGGTGGGAGTGAGGAAAAGAATGGAGGGTGGGAGAGAAGAAAGGAATAAAGGGTGTCAACAGAAGAGCGTGACAAAGGAATACCTGACGGAAAAGTTGAAAGTGTTGGACAAGAGTAAAAATGGAAGTACAGGAGAAAGGAAGGTGCAAAAGAGAAAAAGAAAGAGTGGGAGAAGAGAAGGTAAGGTAAACAGTGGGAGACATGATGGCAAAGGGGAGGGACAGAGGCAACAAAAGGGAATGTAAGTAGTTTACCTCTTCACCTGTTTCAACGACTGTGATGCTTTGAAAGTGGTCCACTGTTGGCTCTGAATGAGGCCAACACCCTTTCTATGGAATGTGTCAGATGGGATGGAGGAGGTGGGAGATTAGTCCAAGCCAGGAGGCTGTTTTATCCGAGGCCATCAGACAACCGCACCCGTCTGCCTCATGGATGTTACCACCACCTCGACAAATTCAAGGGTCAAGTGATTTCTCCTGATGCTACTCTGCTGGTGTATGTGCAAAATCAGCGACTGTTGAAACAGGCAGCAGGTGAGTACATTGTTTGATTAGAGGCGTAAGGAGCATCAGAGATGAACAACTGTGTATGTAGAAGCATGGGGTTGGCATCATAAACCAAGGCGATGAATTTGATCAGGGACGGTAGGGCTAAGTGGGGAACTAGCCCCCTCCCCTCGGCCCCCAGCGCCTTTTGAAAGAATTTATGTTAAAAATGCAGCCCTTGACGGGCACTGTGATTAACCTAAATACTTTCAAAAGGCCCACAATCAGCTCCACAGCCATGCTGTAAGAAAATAAATGCATCAAATTTAAAAGCACAATGTGTGCTTTCAGATGATCCTGAAAGCACTCGTTGTGTTTGTAGACTTGCTGTCTTTCTTTTCTCAAAGCAGCATGGCTGTGGGCTGATTGTGGACCTTTTGAAAGTATTTAGGTTAATCACAGTGCCCGTCAAGGGCTGCATTTTTAACATAAATACTTTCAAAAGGCAAGCAATCAGCCCCACAGCCCTGCTCTATTTAGAAAAAAAATGCATCAAGATTAAAAGCACGAACGTGTGCTTTCAGATGATATCATTCTGAAAGCACACCTCTTGTTTATAGACTTGCTGCATTTCGTATCTAAATAGAGCACGGCTGAGGGGCTGATTGTTTACCTTTCAAAAGTATTCGTGTTAATCGCAGCACCCATCATGGGCTGCATTTAAAAGAAATACTTTCAAAAGCTCCACAATCAGCCCCGCAGCCGCGCCCTTTTTAGAAAAGAACGGCAGCAAAGGCAGGAGCATTTTCTGCCTTTTGCCACACGAATGCTCTCTTGAGATGTGATGTTTGTGCGCGCTTCACTCACAGCACTGTGCGCTCGGGGAAACAAAGGTGCACACGTGCACCTCAGAGGGAACAGTGCCCATGGCCTACTTTCACTAATAATGTCAACCCACACAGTGTAAAAGCATGAAAGAAGACCCTGAGCAGTCTACGACCTCTATATTACATAGCCTCTGGCCACGTCTGGGCAGATCATGTTGAACCTGTATATCCGGGGCAGTGAGCTACCGCAGAGGGGCCCAGGTGGCTCACTTCACAGGTTAGGAAAAGCAGGTTATATAAATCCATATTTTTTATTGTACATTTTGGAAATCAATCTCATGTTCACCTGGAATGTGGCCTTCTAAAACATGCATTGGTTACTCAAGCTAATTTTGTTAATATTGTCATAGAGCAAGACGTTTGGTAAAACAATAGTCATTGGTTCAGTTAAAAATCTCATATGGCTTTACATCTGCCAGTCTGAAGCTAATCTATGTGTTAACTGTGATGTTTCAGCCATTCTAAATTTGGAATTGCCTCCCTATTCGAACAGACAAATCATGTATGCCACCTCTAAACAATATGTTAATAAAAAATTATGGAATATCTCACATCTTTAAAATGTGGAGAAATTCTCAAGGTGGAGATACCATCTTCTTTAAACTTGGTTCCACAGAAATATCACCGACCAACTCCTTTAAATGCCTACAATTGTGATACCTGCAGGCAGATACCTTGGAAATTATTTTGCTTTGAATCCTGCACTTAGATAGAAAGGAGGTTGGCTGTGTGGCTTGTCTAAGAAAAGATTGGGGCAGATTATTTGCATCTGTTGAGGTTTGTACTTAAAAAAACAGAGCGTCCGATTATTGAAAGATGCTGTTTTTATGTCTGAATTCTTAGTGCTGCCAATTGGCTGTAAGGCTAGTGAAGTTTTAAAACTATTTTAAAGTGATCTTCCTGAATTGTGGTAATCAAATGTGCGTAAGTCATTTAACAACAGGTTTGTGCTACACTTGATTCATTACTGTCAGTTTCCACTGTTTTGAATTATTATTTTTAATAATTGGCATTAAGATTATTACTAGCTCATTCTGCAACTATATTTGAGTCAGACGACCTTTACTGAGAGCATATGGATAGACACTTCCACTCGATAGGTATTTGTGCTACACAAATACATTTATAACGTATATTAAATGCTTATATTTTTCAATGAAATAGGTCTACAGAGTACATTAATAATGCATTTCATTAAAACAATTTATTGTAAAAGCTTGCGTGGTATAGGTGTATGTTGTAAATCTATGCATGGTAAACATACTTTCCATGTTACCCTATGAGTATGCATGGTAAACACAAGCCTTGAAAAGACTTATGTGTGGTAAAGGCATGCGTAGCGAAGGCATGTGGTGTTCTGTCATCCTACCTTTGATGGGAAACATTCATTACCAAGCAGCTTTTACCACTGAATACCATTATTATGCACTCTTGACCACACGTATGCCTTTACCACACCTGCCTTTACACTGCATGCCTTTAGCGAACATAATTTCACTACGCATAAATGGTAAGTACATGTAACATTGATAAGTAAAACATAATATTTACAATAATTTGAAAGAAATAATATGTTCAATTTATATTTTTTTGTAAAATTGTAAATATAAAATATGGTAATACAATTTTAAGAGTGGGATGAATTGCATATAGAGCAACTGGGAGTGGAAAAACACGAATATTCAGATAACTAAGATACCTGAGTATTAACTATCTAATATGATCACAATACATATATATTTTTTTAATTCATGCAACTTGTTTTAAAAATATGTAAATAAAGTTTAGGAGTGGGATGTTAGGGATATAGAAGTAAGGGACGGGGAATGGTAATAATACTCATGTATCAACTAAGATTCCTAAATATTAAATATGTGTTTAAATATGTGTTTCAGGAGTGCCATGTTAGGAATATGGAGCTACTGGATAGGGAAGTGTACTAATACTCAAGTATTAACTAAGGTACCTGAGAATTATATATTTATTTTAATTTTATCCAAATTATTTAAAAAAATATGTAATAAAGTTTTAGAAGCAGTGTGTAAGAGATTTTGGGGGTAATGGTTGGGTAAGTGTATTAATACTCAGGTATCAACTAAGAAACCAGAGTATTAAATATGTATTGTAATCTAAAAATAGTATTAAACAATGTATGCAAATTGTTTAAAAAAATATGTAAATAAAGTTTTAGGAGTGGATGTAAGGGATTTAAAGGTAATGGGTGGGGAATTGTATTAACACTCAGGTATCAGCTAAGATACCTGAGCATTAATAACTATAATTATTGTAAATACATTTATTATTTATTAATTTAAAAACTTAGACTATTTTTTATAAAAAAGCAACTCAAAATTTCAAAAAAATACTAAAACATAATTGTTGTTTAAAAATGTAAAGAACAGCAAAAAACATTTTCTAATATTTGAAGTATTATCAAAACATAAAATGTATTTAAATACAATAACACAGCAAAAACTAAGCGATGAGGGAATAGACTAGTGTGCACAAGTCGTTAGTTGAAGTTATTTAAGTATTGACGCTCAACTCTCCGTGGTCCACCGCTCCAGGCCACAACTCAAATTGAAACCATTACTCATGGAAAAGGAGCGTTTTTTCAGTACTAATAATTGTATCAGTCAATTATTGACATTTGTCCAATGAACAGTCAGCAGGCCAAATTTTAGTTCCAATAAATTGTTCCAGTTTTATTAAAAAAAAAACAGCATAATTTGTTCAATATCATGAATCTTGACAGCCTACGCATTTCGTCCTGTGCTGGACGTCATCAGGGCTTTAAGAAAAGTATATATAAACACTCATCAGTTCCTCAATTGCCAATAAGTTTACATATGAATATATTAACATATTCATATATAATTACAAACACATCATATAATTTACTCAACTATGACCTGCCTATTTCCATTCTGTACTTAATACCCCAGGAACCTAACATCAACCAATATTTTGAACCATACATTATGTTAATCTAAATAATCTAAATCATATTTAACTTACTATTCCTTAAACGTTGCAGGAGAATTAACAAAAGTCTACTATTCCTAAATAGACACTAAAGTCCATGTTTGACTTTTCATCCCCTGAAACTTTGGTCCCAAGACAATATTAATCGGGAAAATGAAATGTAAGAGACAAACCTAGAATTTTAATTCAATAATTCCTCGCTGTAATGAGAATCTTCTTCTGTTTATTCTTAATCATAGGCATAAATTTCTAAATGTAAAAATATTAACATACATTTTCTACATAGGGTTTTTTTCGGAAGAACCTAATTATAGTCCCCACAATGACCGTGACATACCTAGTTAATTCTTGTTTTTAGAACATGTTTTATATCAGGTTTATTTGCTTAACCATTAGTCATCACATGGATCCTCCTCCAATGACTATCCAATATTTTTTCCTTTCAACACAGCGCTTTTTGATCTTGTTATGCGATTATTCTAAAAGAGAGAACTTAATATGGAGCCTACCATTAGTCCCATACATTTAGTCTACTTAATGCATTAGTCCCATACATTTGGTCGACGAAACGCTTTAATATCTAAATGCCTTATATTATGATGCATACCTTTGTATTTACTTTTTCATCGTTACTCTTTCTGTATTCCTCATTGATCTCCAATTTCTTGAATATTTATATGGCACAAAAAGATTTCTGCATCAAGAGAAAAGAAGAATAAATCTCTCATGTATTACACTAGCTCTCCATTCCAAACTCGTCTATGACAAACATCCGACTCTGATCCTCTCCATATAACCAGAATATTATCAATAAAGCGTCCCCAAAATAGAATTAAATCCATCCATTTTGCTGCCCTCCTGCTTCAAGCATGCTCCCTCTCACACCAGCCCATGAAAAGGTTGGCTAAAGAGGGAGCAAACCTGGAACCCATCACAGTGCCTCTTATCTGGTGATACCATTCTCCTTCAAATAGAAAAAAGTTGTTATTCAATATCAACGTGCTCATGTCTGCTAACATATTAGACTGATCTCGTAAACTTGCACTTCTTTTACCTAGAAAGTGGTATAACGCCTCTGTGCCTTTATCATTCTCTATGCAGGTATATAACCCTACAACATCTAGAGTAACAAAATGCATTTCTTCCTGCCAGACCATATCCTGTAGTTGATTTAATACATCCATGGCATCTCTAATGTGAGAACGTAAATTGGTGACTAAAGGTTTTAAAAACAACTCCACAAACTCAGAAAGGTGTTCTGTTAAACTCCCTATGCTGGAGACTATAGGTCTTCCTGGTGGCTTATGCATGGATTTGTAAACAGGGATTGAAGTATGCAAATTGCGGAGTACAGGAAATGAATTGTGATTGGTGCTGGTTAAAATATGGATATTGGATTGGTGCAGGGAGCATTGAAAAGAACAAGTGAGCGGGAAGTTTAATGGCAGCGGGATTTATCGGACCGGCTGTTCGTGGTGACGGGCTCATTGTGGTCTGCGGCGGTAAGCACTACAGGAATTAGGGATACATTGCTAATTTCTACTGTGCTAATCTCAGTGGCGGTAATCATAAAATAGTCAAGCTTGGAATATTTCTTAAAGGAATGGGAAAAATATGTATAACCTGGGTGCCCTGATTCTATGCTGCCCCAAACATCCCTTAAGCCATGTGAATCCATCATTGAGCGTACTGCCCGATACACCCGGGGTTTACGCCCAGTGTAGCCTATTCCCCCTTTGAAATCTGCAGAGATATTAAAATCCCCGCAAAGCACTATCGGTGCTGGCCAGGTTGCTAGCTCCATCTCAATATGATTGAAGATATCAGGGTCGTCGCTGTTGGCCCCATATATGCTACAGATTGTAGTACCAGAATTCATTTCACATAATGCCCAGCGCCCCATGGTGTCGGCCTTGGATTGTTTAGCTCCCCCCAAACCGATTTTACCAATGATAGCAACCCCCCTAATGGTGGAAGTTTGGGAGGAGCAGGATAAAATCTCGAATCCTTTTATGTTTAACCAATGCCTTTTCCCCCACGGCAAATGGGTCTCCTGGATACATATGATATCTGTATGTGTAAATTTAACAAATTCCTCTAATCTGCCTCTTTTTTTCCAATCATTTAGGCCCCCTATATTTATAGAACATATCTTAAGTGTTGCCATTCTTTTGTTTTAAATCCTTCCTTATCGGGCTCCCAGTTGGTATAATAAAGAAACGTTTGACTGCATACCTTGTTACGGCTTTAAATCTTAATCTAATTATATTTACAATAGTATCTTGAGTTCTCTTTTTTTGATTTTCACCCCCACAGCACCTGCCCATCCCACCCTCTTCAACCCCTTCTCCCACCCTGACCCTCCCACCCCCCTGAACCACCCATTGAGGCATCCTAGGTCCAGCCGGATCTATGTGTGGGCGTCTGTGTGGTCAGTTCACCATGATCGCCTCCAGAGCCACAGCGCCCGCCATCGGAGTATAGAGAAAAAAAAAGAAGAAAAAAGTGAAAATTTTAGTCTATATCCAGATAGTGCTTAACCTTTAGGTCACAGTCGGTTAGCTAACCCCCTTAATGTTGTTGATTAGCTTTCCTTTCAGAATCCAGAATTTCTTGCAGGTAGGCTTCCGCTTGAATTTCGCTGTTGAAAAAGCGCGTGGTACCTTTAAAGATTACTTTCAAGCGGGAAGGGTTTTGTAAGAACACAGTAGCCCCAGCTTTTTCAAAAGGGGTGTAAAGCTGTCGCATTGTCCATCTTCTTTCAACTGTTGGATGTGCATAGTCTGGTCTTACAAAGAAGGAGAATCCATTATATTCCCGTTTGCTGGTAGGCCGTGCTAGATCGTATATGGCTTCCCGTAGCAGAAAGTTACCAAAATACACTAACATTGCACTTGGGTATGTGGTAGAATTCTTGGCTTGTTTACGTTGTGTTAGGGGGAAGCGATGGACCCGCTGAATTTCTTTATCGAAATCCCAGGATTCTAACTCAGGGAAAGTTTTTTTCAAAAGAGAGCAAATATATCCCCTAGGATCATTTCTCTCGACGGCTTCCGGAATACCGAGGAACCGGAGGTTGTTTCTTCTTGAACGATTTTCCTGGTCTTCGAGCTTAAACATTAAGTCTTGAATAACCCCTTCTTGAGATTTTTCTTTCTTTTGAAGGCAAGCAACATCGTTCTCTAAATACTCGATACGGGTTTCTAAAGATCCCATCCTTTCCGATATTTCGATACAGGTACTGCCAATTTTGTTGACCGCTCCTTCTAGCTTCTGAATGGCAAAGTGATTCCTCTCACTGTCTTTCTTTATATCCTTATGAAGGTCTCTAATAGTCGTCAAAATATCTTTTAAGGAAGGTTCAGCCAATTTCTCTTTTCTAGTAGCCGAGCCATGTTGTTGCTGGTTATCGTAACCATTTGGTTCTTCTCCACTGTGCTGAGCCGATGTAGCTTCATCGTCATAATTGGATTTATTCATGTTTCTGATACCTTGCCGGGTCAAACTTCCTTGCTCTAAGCTTTCTTCGAGATTTGACTTGTTGTGCCGTAGATTTCGTGTTCGCCTTTTCTCAAATTTTTTCCCGCGTGGGGTGTTAGATTGATCTGGAGCACTAGCTTTCTTGATGTCTGCGGAGTCCGTGCCTTCAGGTGTTGGATCTCGAGCAGGGTTGATATTATCATCGCTAGTCTCACTTGGTGTAGATAGACCGGTCTCATATATTTCTGCCTCCGAACCCTCGGATTGATTTTCCGCTTCAGATTGTCTCAGCTTCTCGGTAAATGGATACTGTATGGGGCTGGGGGTATCAATATTGCCAGGTTGCTTTATAGGAGACTTTATAGATGGTTCCAAGTTTAGTTCCGGATATAACATTTTATTCTCATCATTCTTAGATAGCTCAACCGATATTGAATGTTCTGGAAGTTTTTTCACCGCTTCCTTGACTATCGGACTAAAAATACTAAATATATTAGACTGTGGTGTATTGGGTTGGTAAGTAGCGGTAGCTTTAGCATTAGCTTTGAGATTCTTGATAGTTTGTAACCGCTTGGCTTTTTTTGCCATCAATTCTGCGTCGTCTGTTGGTACGGTAGAATCTTCCACCTCTTTGTCTCTACGTTGGATTTTCTCTTTTTCAGCGAGGTAATTTTTATTTTTCTCCATGGTTTTTTGATTTTCTTTTTCGAATTCTTTATTTCTGCATTTATCTTTATCTCTGTCTTTTTCTGGGACTCTCTCTTTTTCTTGATCTGGGACTTTACGTTTGGGTTTGTTTTTATCTTTATCTTTCTCGCTCCCCTTCCCCTCCTCTCGTAGTTTGCTTTTAATTTCCTTCGCCTTAGCCCCCCGAGTTTCTGGTCCCTTTGTTTCTAATCGTGTATCAAAGTTTTTTTCCTTCGGTTTAAGATCGTCCACTGCATTATCGATTTCAATTTGGGGTGTATAGGCATCTCCCTCTATGCTTCTGGAAATTAACGTTGGGTTGCTTGAGACCCTTGACAGTTCACGCTTATTCTCTGTTTTTTTTCCCAGGTTTCCAAGATTAATTTCACAGTGCTTTATTGGCTCCTTCAATGCTGACGGCGAATCTATTGCTGCATCCCCGGCACCAGCCCCATGGACCTGGTCTTCCATAGCGGTCCGTCTGCTGGATATATTACTGGGTAAAAGAATTGAAATACAAAGCAATTGGGTGCCGAGCGGAGAAAAGGCTGTAGTGGGCACTTCTCCTTGCACCTTAATCTTGATCTTAATCTTTATCACTTGCTGTGCTTCCTGTATGACTTGAACTCCTTTAGAGAATCCATTTATCAACTTTACGTGAGCCGGAGACAGTGATCTTGGCGGTATCTTGCGCTCACTCATGTAGATGCAGCCTGTCACATTTGTGAAGTGATGGAGTCCAAGTTTGGTTTGAATAGTTACTTTCAACGATTGGTGCCTGGTCGGGCCAGAGATAAGCTGCGTATATATGTTTGAGCGTCGAGTTTCCGATAATAATCTCCGTTTTGACTGCTTCTTAAACTGTCCACGATTTTTTTTTTTTCCGCTCCTTTCTGACCCTCCTCTCATTGCAACCAGCTAGAAGAGTTTTAGATTCCCTTTAGCCCCTTTCAACTGCAATACTTATTTACTTATTTATCAAGCTATCTAGTTATAGGGCCGCCCACTCTCCTCATCACGATGGAGCTCTGCCCATTTCGGATTAACTAGATTGCTCTGCTCAGCTCAGCTCAGTGATTGTTCAGTGATTGACATTCATGGTATGAGGTGCAGATATGTTTTCTTTGCCCCTGTTAATCATGACCAGTTGCAGATGTAACTGAGCAGAAAACTGAAAGCTGTGGAGCTTTAAACAAAGCTGAGTAGGCTTTTGCTAGAAAAACAGGGTTTACTTTCTTAATTGAGTAACCTCCAGCTCCTACAGTCATACAGTCATACATCCGATAGTAAAGGCTCCTCCCGCCCCCCCCTCGCAGAAGGGAGGCACGTCAAACAAAGGTAAAGAGTGGCCGCTTTACCTAATTAAGGACATAGGGGTGTACTGAGAAGTTCGATAGCTTATGGAAATTCGTATTGAAGGAAAATAATTCTCTCCGTGAATAAGCAAAAATCCTGTGTCGATACTCGTGGGTTTTCCTTCTCGGGTCAATTGCTAAGGTGGAGGCACTAGTTTCCACAATTACGAGCTCAGACAAACATTCGAAGTATGTGCTCCTTGCAGCCTCGCCAGCCTCACCTCCTGTCTTTTCTTGCTCTTGACCCCCCGTCACTAGAGCAGCACACTCAGCACCGTCGTCCCTGTCGTCTCCATCGTCTCCGGATGAAGCTGATTGCTATACGGCAGGTCATTGGATCACAGATCGGAAGGGTCCGTCACCAGAGCGCCGATGCATCAATGCAGCAACCAAAGGAAACCGGGTACGTAGAGCTAAACAGAGGCAGGCATCGAGGATCTGCGGGCTGGATAGCCATTACTGGCGTTGCTGCCGCGCGGGTTTCACTCTCTCATACCTGTAACTAGCGCCAATGCTTTTTTCCCAGCTTCGCAACGCTACATCACCGCATCACCGCAGCCGCGCTACATCTGTCATTTCCGACACTGCCGATACTGCCAATGCTTCCGATAGTGCAGGGCCTTGGGCGTTCACCGCGGCGATTAAAATTCCAATACTCCGACACTCCGAAGCGGGACGCAGAGGTCTGTGAGGCGATGTTGCGGCGTCCTCTCACTCAGGCGCCATCTTGCCTCTCTATTCCCAGGAGTCTCACATTGACCGAAAATTACTCCTCTTTATGATTACCGCCACTGAGATTAGCACAGTAGAAATTAGCAAATTACCCAAGATCTCAGACCATAATCCACTGTTATTAACAATAGCAATCAATAGACCAGTTAAACCATTGAGGCCATGGACTTTTGACAAGAAGCTCTTAACCGACAGTACATATATAGCATATATGAAGAATTGGTCACAGGCCTTTTTTGATGCTAACAGATATAGTGCATCGCGAAACTCTGTCTGGGACTGCTATAAAGCTGCCTTAAGGGGAGAAACTAGTAGCTACACCTCTCGTAACTGGAAACGTCTTAACTTAGAAAGAAAGCAATTAATGAATAAATTAATAGCAGCGGAGGAACAGCATAGGAAAGATGTAATGGAAAGAAGGTCGGACATTATAAGCTTAGAAAAAGTGAGTACTATCAAAGCTGAGATACAAAAGCAATTAGCCGAAAAAGCTGCTGCTGAATACCAAACACAGAGAAGGAATATCTATGAGACGGGGGAGCAAGCTGGGAAAGCTTTGGCATTACGTGTCAGACAAGCAACGTCAAAAAATATCATTCCACGCATAGCAGAGCTCGGCAGGATTTATGAGCAGCCAAAGGATATTATAGATGTCTTCAAAAGATACTATCAAATATTGTATCAGGAAGATATGGGGAGAGTGGAGTCATTGGTTGAGTGGACAGGATCAGGGATCAAAGTGGCCCATGACGACAGAGAAAATCTAGAACAACCTATCACTATGGATGAACTTTCAGCTGCCTTACAAGATCTAGCAGCAGGGAAGGCCGCAGGCCCCGATGGTCTACCAATCGAGCTCTACAAAAGCTTATTCGAAGAAACATCAATACTTCTGCTTTACCTCCTTAATGGGGTTATAAATACAGGTTTAATCCCTGAGTCATGGATGAACACCAATATAGTGGTGTTTCATAAAAAAGGCAAACCCACGGAAAATCCGGGCTCATACAGACCCATATCCTTAATAAATGCCGATAATAAATTATATGCTAAGATCTTGGCAACCCGCCTAGGACGGATCGTTGGGTCCCTGGTCTCCCCTTGGCAGCACGGTTTCATTCCTGGTAGGGGAACCACAGATCATATAAGACGAGCTATTACGCTGTTTGATATCCATGCTGCCGGGGAAGGAGGGGTCGCAATGATCCTCCTAGATGCGGAGAAAGCTTTCGACCGCGTCAGATGGGAATTCTTGTGGCGTGTGCTCGTCGAATTGGGGTTTGGACCAAGGTTTATGAAGGCTATTCAAGCCATGTATGCCACCCCAGTGGCGAAAATTCAAATGATGGGCGAGAGTTCAGATAAGATCTTTATCACGAGGGGGACAAGGCAGGGCTGTCCATGCTCACCCATACTATTTGCACTATACATCGACCCCCTAAAACGCCAAATAACCAACAACACAGCAATTAAACCGGTAGTTACAAATGGATTTCAAACAAAAATTTTGGCATATGCAGACGATCTTGCTGTCATTACTACTGATCCCGAAACTGCTATGCGAGAAGTAGTGGGTACCACGAGTATGTTCGGCGAACAATCCGGCTATCGTCTAAATGTGGGCAAGACACAGGTACTCTGTTCCAAGAACATAAATAAGCTAGACGCCAGATTTGTTGACTCTGTGGTTTATTTGGGGATAACGATCAACGCACAGCCAGAGTTAATAATTAGAGACAACTTCATCCCTCTCATGGAATCCATGAAGGAGAATCTGAAAAGAATGGACACATTACAACTCTCAATAATTGGTCGCGTCAATGTAATCAAAATGACCATGCTTCCCAAGGTGTTATACAAATTTCGGTCGATTCCCTTTAAAATAGAGGGGAAAATCATTAAGGAAATAGAATCCATCTTTATGAATTTCCTGTGGCAATATGGTAAGGTCAGAAGATCTTTGAAATATATGTCACTACCTCAGGAAAGGGGCGGTCTGGGAATGCCAAATGTTAGATACTATCATTGGTCTTGTCTTCTTACACAGATGGCCATCTTATTTGAACCAGCGGGAAGAAGCTCAAACTTCCCGAGAAGACAAGACGCGATTCCATCTATCTTTGAATTATTACTTGGCAGCGAGGCCACTGGTGTCTTACTAAGAAGAACTGAAAGGAAATATTATAGTAAGTCGAGATTTAAGACACTCGAAGGAATATGGGGGGTCTGGGCCGCAACTCAGAAAGTATTTTCAATCTCCAAATACAATCACCATACCCCACTCTGGAATTCAGGCCTCTTTCCCAATCTAAGCAACGATGGGTCCTGGAGACACTGGGCAGGAAAAGGTATCCTGACACTGGGGCAAGTAATTCTCAGAGATGAGTGTAGAACTCTGGAAGAATTAAGACTTAGGTACTCCCTTCAGGGTATACAAGATTATAAATACGCTCAGGTGGTCAGCACTATCAGATCAATAAGGCCCCGAATCGTCTTAAGGGAGAGGTGTAAGGTATTGGATTATCTGAAGGTTGGTGATCCTAGTATCAACGGTGTGTACAGGCTGTTTCTGCAGGAATTCCAGGACGATATCGGTAAAACCGAGGCAGCCTGGGCTGCAAAGTTGGAGGATCCGGATATTGACCTGGATAGAGCTCTTGAATTGGATAGAAGATTCTTACGCTCCTCTAATTTAAGAGCTCAACATTTTAAAACATTATTTAATCTCTATTACACCCCCTCTAAACTTCACGACTGGGGCAAGAGGGAGAACAGCAATTGTCCCAGATGCTGTAAAGGCCCAGCCGACATTACTCACATGTTTTACAAGTGCGAGAAATTAGAATCCATTAGAATAGAGATCGAATCATTCTGGTCAGGACTGCTGGATGCACAGATAACCTTATCTCCGACACTAATGATTATCGGATGTCAAAGTCAATTGAAACTAAATACTGAGACCGAAGCCCTAATTTTTATCTCTACTGCTGTATTTAGAATCTTAATCTCAGCAGCTTGGAAAGATACACAGGCCCCAACCTTTCAAATGTGGCTATCCAGATTTCTGGGTATACATAATGTGGAGGCGGCTCTGTATCAACTTAAGGGAAAAAAATTAAGAGAACTGGGGTTGAAGATTTGGGCACCAGTGGCCGCTTGGCGCACTAGTAGATTGTCGTAACCTCACCGATCTTCAGAATATGGCTATGACTATACCCTAATATTTATACTTTCATTAGCTATACCTTCATTCTCTCTCTCTTTCCTCCTTTGATTGTGGCAGCTGGCATGATGTTTATCATATGAATTTCAATTTCATTATCATATTTACGCCACACCATTTAATGATTTACAACCTCCAATTTCAATTAGATTTTAGAAATGTAATTTGTCAACCGACTTCTACATGCCTTGTTCTAGCTTTATCCATATTTTCTTGCTACTTCTGTAATCTGTTTATATGTCATTCAGCCTTCTTATTTAGTTAAATTTATTTCATATTGTATTGATATAATGTAACATGAATTCTCAATAAAAAATATTTTTAAAAAAAAGGAATTAGGGATACATTGCATGGACCTCTTCCTCTTTGGGAGGGAGAATAGGCTGTTAGCTAAACCTTTGTCAAGGATTTAGTGTCTATATGTTTTTTGTGAGGTATACGATAACTAATATGGCGTAATGGTTAAATGGCTAGCGCAATGTTTGTCATACACACGTTTGGAATGGAGAGCTAGTGTAATACATGAGAGATTTATTCTTTTTTTCTCTTGATGCAGAAATGTTTTTGTGCCATATAAATATTCAAGAAATTGGGGATCAATGAGGAATACAGAAACAGTAACGATGAAAAAGTAAATACAAAGGTATGCATCATAATATAAGGCATTTAGATATTAATGCGTTTAGTAGGCTAAATGTATGGGACTAATGCGTTTAGTAGACTAAATGTATGGGACTAATGGTAGGTTCCATATTAAATTCTCTCTTTTAGAATAATCGCACAATAAGATCAAAAAGCGCTGTGTTGAAAGGAAAAAAATATTGGATAGTCATTGGAGGAGGATCCATGTGATGACTAATGGTTAAGCAAATAAACATGATATAAAACATGTTCTAAAAACAAGAACTAACTAGGTATGTCACAGTCATTGTGGGGACTATAATTAGGTTCTTCCGAAAAAAACCCTATGTAGAAAATTTATGTTAATATTTTTACATTTAGAAATTGATGCCTATGATTACGAATCAACAGAAGAAGATTCTCATTACAGCGAGAATTTATTGAATTAAAATTCTAGGTATGTCTCTTTCATTTCATTTTCCCGATTAATATTGTCTTGGGACCAAAGTTTCAGGGGATGAAAAGTCAAACATGGACTTAAGTGTCTATTTAGGAATAGTAGACTTTTGTTAATTCTCCTGCAACGTTTAAGGAATAGTAAGTTAAATATGATTTGGATTATTTAGATTAACATAATGTATGGTTCAAAATATTGGTTGATGTTAGGTTTCTGGGGTATTGAGTACAGAATGGAAATAGGCAGGTCATAGTTGAGTAAATTATATGATGTGTTTGTAATTAAATATGGATTTGTTCATTTATTTGTATGTAAAATTATTTGCAATTAAGGAACTGATGAGTGTTTATATATACTTTTCTTCCAGCCCTGATGACGTCCAGCACAGGACGAAACGCGTAGGCTGTCAAGATTCATGATATTGAACAAATGATGCTGGGTTTTTTGGAATAAAACTGGAACAATTTATTGGAACTAAAATTTGGCCTGCTGACTCTTCATTGGACAAATGTCAATAATTGACTGATACAATTATTAGTACTGAGAAGACGCTCCTTTCCCATAAGTAATAGTTGTATTTAAATACACTTTTCATTTAATAAATTTAAAACGCATAAAAAATATTAATTAATGTTTTCGAAATATAGGTTATTTTCAAAAAGAAAAACATAATTTTTAAGAACATTCAATAGCTACATTTACATTTGAAATTATTTTCTAACAGTTTTTCATTAACTTCAATTGTAGAAATTGTCCTTTTTGTTTTCACTTCTTCAGCTTTATGTAACTGACGTCTACTTCTTCAGTCTGTGTATCATCACGGTCAAGATCAGAAGCAAGGAGGACCTTCAGTCAGGTAAGAGCAATCTAATTTACTTACTAAAGCATAGTGGTAAGGCAATTTATTGTAAGGAGAGATGAAAGGAGGTAGAGAGATGTTACTTGAAAAGAAGTATATATTTTGTGTTTTAACCAGATTTACATCCAATGCAGGTTGTTTTCGTGTGTGCATGTCGGGACTGTTGGTTTTATTTCAATATAGGTTTAAAAAAGGAAAAAAAATATATTCATATTTCTTTTTTAAACCTATAAAAAGCAACATCTTAATTTTCGGCTTCATTTTATTAATGTTGTTCAACTCTGGAAGAAGACAACTCTTTAGAAGAAAAAAACTTGGATCTCTGGATTGATTTTTTTTGTTATAAGCTTAAAAATTTTGGGGATTTCATTTTTAAATAATTAAACATTTTCACCCATCATGGTTATTAGATTGCGACATTTTTAGAGTGTCAAAGAAAGCAACATAAACATTGGAGTGAGTTTCTTTTTTATCTTGGTGTGGATTAGTTGCAAAATTTGTGGATTGATGCATTCCCAGTAACTCTTGGCGTAGGGATCTTAAACTGTCACCAACATTCGAAAAAAGAAGGTAACTACAGGGATGAAGTGAAAAATGTTTGAAGAAAGAGCAATTGAATTTAGATATTCAAACAAAATAGGAGAAACATTTTTTAAAGAAGTTAATAGATATTAGAAATGTAAAATGTACGCAATAATGTCAAGGTAGTCTGAAGTTCCAATCAATAGAAAGTGTTGAATTTTAAGCAATAGCCTTTCTGACATCTATTCACTCTATTAGAATATTCAAGTATTTAGACTACTTGACAATGATTGCACCATTCTCTTTTCCTGGCAACTTTTCTAATTTTTTTTACATTTCCAGGAAATGATAGAGGTTGGGTTGACTTTTTCCAATGGAATTGTTAAAAGTTTTATGCCAACCTGTAAGAAATTGGGTGTTGGACGACTAGGGTGTGAACCCTAGCCACGCAAAAACACAATTAACCTGAGTTTAACCCTGAGTAGATTGGCACAAAAAGCAATCAGGATTAATTTAGAGGCAATGTGCAAAGTATTTATGCAGGACACAAACAGTAATAAAGGAAAAACACAACACAAGAAAAATCCCATCACCAATTTAGAAAAATAAAATGCATTTTAATAAATTATTTGACACCAAAACAAGAAACATCTAAGTAGTAGAGCCAGAGTTATGAATGTTCTACTTTTTTAGTGGATTGGGCCTGGTTAGTACTTACCTTCAGACTTGATGAGAAAAATGATGAGAAAAATGTTCTGACAAGGTAAAGTTCAGCAGGGCAAGTCTGGTGGCAGTGTCCGAGGAAACGTTGTCAAGGAGCCTTGAGTCGAAGTCGCAGTGAAGATTTCTACATTCGGGCGTTGGGCCTTATTATGAGGTTGGATGTGCAGGAGTGAAACTGCCACGCTAACGCAATGTCAAACCTGTGTAGGAACGGCCCACCAGATCAGGAGTTTTTTTGGGTCTAGCGAGTGGTTCTTTGGCGTTCCCAGGGCGGTACTTATGAAATAGGTACCGCAATGGGAACATCAAAGGTAGTACCTGCACCGCATGGACTGCTGTAGTTCATGCCGTGCAGGCACTGGTGTGCATTCACACAGTGGGGCACATGTTGTGCCCCCTTGTGTGCATCCACATCGCCTGAGGACCCCCTTTGTTTCCTCACTGCCCAACTTTTCATGGCGGTCGCATCACCATAAAAAGTGTGGCGGTGAGGAAACTTGCAATATGTTTGGCGGGGCCAAGCATATTGTGGTCTCAAAACCACCGCGGTCCAAATAGGGCGGTCGGACGACCATCAGTGCCTCGCCCCCATGAATCTGGCAGTCCATGGACCACCAAACTCAAAATGAGCCCTTTAGTATCTTTTTTTGGAAGATGAAAATCTCCAGGGGGACGAGGCAGAGTGCTGTAGCCAAAAACAGTTCCACAAGACCGGAAACCCCTTTGTCGAGGGACCACTGAACAGGGTTTTCTTCTGTAGAGAAGAAGATAGCAGGAGAAGCTGCAAAGTCAATCTGGCCAGGGGTTCAGGACACAATCAGGCTGGGTTCAAGTGTGGGTTCAAGATGGCGGGAGCCTTTTGTGTCCCTGTGACTCTGAACAGGAAGCCAGAAAACTAGCTCTTGGAGATAGTCTACTATTCCTGGGTTTAGGTGAAGATGCAGGACTCAACAGCAGGGCTGCCCTCTGAGGGTTCAAGGCAGGCTTCAGGCACCAAAGTAGTCCTTCCAGGTACAGCAAAGCAGTCTTGCAGAGTGCACAGCAGGTCACAGCAACAGGTAATCCTCTAGGAGTCCTTCCGCAGGTCCAGGAGTGAACTGAAGAGTGGATCTGATGGTCCTATTTTCTTATACTGGTGCCCTTCCTGTGGAATGTGGGAGAAGCTTCTGGAAATTGTCTTTGGAGTGCAAGGAATTTCCTGACTCCCCTGCCCTAGCTCCAAGCTGGCTGCAGTGACAATGTGGAGGTGATAGATCCTTTGTGTGAAGGCAGAGCATACCCTATTCAGTTGCAAGTGGGGCAGTGCTCCATAACCCTGCTATCCTGCCAGCAGATGGCCTATTCAGGCACAATTAATCCCTCTATTGTGTGACTGTCTGGGAGGAATTCTCAAAGTCTAACTGTTAGTTACACTCAGACATGTGACCCAAGACAAGCTGCAGGTACAAAACGGCTAAGGGCAGGAAAATGCCAACTTTCTAAAAGTTATCATATAATGAATCCGGATGGAAGATAGACCATCGCACTCACTGGTGAATTGCTGATATTCAGGTAAACAGGTTTGTTGTCTGTGTTAATCTTGTTTGCTGGTGCTGATTGGTGAATCCTCCTGAGTATGAGGATAGGTAAATATTGGTAGGGAATAAAGGAATAAAGAACAAAAACAAAGAAAAAGTAACACATTTGAATTAAAGAATAATAAAGAATTTAAAACTCACAGAAATTTTGAGTAACTTTATTTGAAGCTGAATAACAGAGTGCGATTTGGAGACGCGCCCCCAAATTGGGGACAGTACATTTAAAAACTTTCGAAAAGTGACGTTTCCAAAATTGTAAAATTGAAAATCTGACTTTATCACTAAAGAGGATTTTTCATTACAATTTGATAGGTACCAAACATGAACTGACTACCTGGTCCCAATCAAGAGATAGAAATTGTTAAGTGTAATAAGGCAACCCAATGTTATCCTATGGGACTGGTAGGCCTTGCAGGTCTGAGGCCTATCTGTCCCCCAGGATAACATTGGGTTTAGGAGTTCTTTTTACTATCATGGCATATGACTCACCGGCTCACGCGGCGACGCAGTCGTGGATGGGACTGGAAGTCGGGTGCCCCGGGGCACGCGTCTGCCGTGGAGGGCGGAGTCCTGAAGAGAGACGGTCGGGGTGAGTGCACGGCCCATAAGCCGGAATGCGGTCACCTGCACCCCCCAAGGATAGTGTGATGCTGTCTTAGGCCCTGTGAAAGCAGCATACGTGGTCCCGCTCACCACCGTTAGAGCACCTATTTTAAAATGGCAGTCGCTACGCCAAAGTGGGCAAGTCTGGGACGTGGAGGCCCATGAGTCACCAGATAGGAGAAAATTCACAGCCAGGAGGCCCCGGGGTCCACAGTGGAGCAGAGAGTAGTCTCGCCGCGAGGAGCAGTTAGAGCTGTTCCCAGTGCCTGACTCTAAGATGGACGCCGCTGGAGTTATCTAATCCGTGGGGGTTCTTTCACATGCCAGAGGAGCACGAAGGTGCACAACGGGGCCTCCAACTGAGAAGCGCTACAAGATCCAGTTGCCCAAGTAAGCAGTGGGGTCGGGTGACTCCTAGCGGGGACTGGATAGTACATCTATGCCACCTAAAAAGGCCTCGACAAAGGTGTCCCAATTCCTCATTCCCACAAAGAAGAAACAAGTACTTGAGCAGGGGTCCGTCCGAGCCAGCATGGCACTGACCAAGAAAGACCTGCTGGCTTCCCTGAAAGAACTTAAATTGGAGTTGCACACAGAGTTAAAGGGGGACCTCCAGGCTTCTATGGAACAACTGAAGGTCTTTCCTGCACGAATACCCAACACTAACTACTGCTCCTGGGAATGGGAAAGATCTCCTGTCTTTGGATTTGTCTCTTCTTCCTCTCCTCCCATGGGGCTAGCTGAAGGACGGGGCGGATGGTGCATTCCAGTTTCCTCGGGACCGATGTCTTCAACGGACCTATGATGTTGCCCCTTGGGCGAAAACTGAAACTGTCTGTACTTACCGCGGAGCCTGAGTACAATTGGCCGTGGCCCGGTGGAGCTGTCCTATGCAGCTATAGAGGAGCCTGGCTCTGGTTCACCCCCTCGGCCGTCACCTTCCCAGCCGGACATCGGACATTGATTTTAACAGTTCTTCATGGTTTGATTTGTCTTTCACTTTGACTGCTTTGACTTCTTTGTTCCCTGTCCTGAAGTACTTTCACTCTATCTGCATTGCTTTCCCCTGTTTACCTTTCCCCCTCTACCTTCCATTCCCCGTAAGACGTCTGTCTTGGCTATGGAACACACTAATAATGTTTGTTATTGTGTTATCTCATGTTTTTCTCCTATGCCTTTACTAGTAACGGTAACTGTAACTGTAACTGATGCAATTTTTGTAATCCTGTAACTCACTGATCCTCATGTAAAGCACTCTGATACCTCTGGGTCTAGCCTGCGCTATATAAAACTCTGCAAATAAATATAGAACATAAAAGTACATGTCCAACTTTTTAATCACAATGCACCCTGTCCTATGGGCTACCTAGTGTCTACCTCAAGGGTGACTTATATGCAATTAAAGAGTAGTCTAAGGCTTGGAAAGGGGGTTATATTGCCAAGTTTAAAACTGCATTCAGGCTGCAATGGCAGGCCTGGGAATTGTTTTAAGTGCCACTTAAGCGGGTGGCACAATAAGTTATTCAGGCCTTCTAGTGAAGAAGGAACAAATGATGGACTGAATGCTGAACAATGCAAACATTCCTCCCAGTCACAAGGATCTGGGCTTAATCCATTGTTCTTTTGCTCACCACGCCACCATAGTTTGGACACAACCATATGCAAATCAGTCTTGACCCTGTCCCTCATGGGAAAAGTTCAGCCCGAACTGCCAAGCCAGGCCCTACCTGGACCAGAAACAAGCATCCTGGGACCGGTTTTGGGGCATCACCCCTTATCATCCAGGCCAGCTTGAATTCAGTGGAGCAGTGAGCACAGGACTCACGTTTGGGCATACCCTTCTCAATTAGGGAGACAAAAGTAAAAAGAACAAATGATGGATGGAATGCTGAACAATGCAAACATTCACCCCCATTCACAAGGATCTGGGTTTAATCTATTGTTTTTTTGCTCACCACGCCACCCCAGTTTGGACACAGCTATATGCAAATCAGTCCTGTCCCTGCCCCTCATGGGAATAGTCTAGCTGGATCTGCCAAGCCAGGTCCTCCCTGGACCAAAAAGAAGCATCCTGGGACTGGTTTTGGGGCATCACCCCTCATAAGCCAGGCTAGCTTGAATTCAGTAGCACAGTGAGCACGGGACCCCCGACTGGGCATGGGGAGCAAATAATGAAGAATTTAGGCCCAGATCTCTGTACTGGGGTGAATGTTTGACATTGATCAGCATTCTGTCCATCAATTGTTCTTTTTGCACAAGCCTACTAGTAGCATTTAATTTACTGGCCGCGGGTATATGGTATACCACACTACAAGGGACTTATAAGTAAATTAAAAAGCCAATCACGTGTAAGCCAATTAAACCATTTTAGTGGAGTCAGCACACTCTGTTTATCATTGGTTAGCAGTGGTAAAGTTCACAGACTAATAAGGCCAACAAAAACAAATTTAAGCACACAAATGGAGGTAAGGCAAACACGTTTAGGAGAAGGCCACCCTAAGGCCAACAGGTCTGACACAACCCTCACAGGCATTATTTGTGTTTGCACCTCCCTCTAAGCTAAGCAGGTCAAGTAACAGTTCCACCATTCAATTTGATATTTTGGTCTCTTTCTGTGGCCTGAACTGCTTAGAATGCCAAACTGTGTGTCAAACAAGTAATTTATAAGTAGATCCAATTCTGCTTCATTTTGTGAAATAAATTAGAATTGTACAATTGAAGTGTAGGAGTCATCCACACACTCAGGAAGTACAAAACACAGTGTTTTGACTTGATATTGAAGTTTACTGTTTGACATACAAAACTAAGGATGTTTTTTACATGTTTTGCCATAATGCCTGGCAAGAGTGAAAAAACATCCTTGAATTTGGGTGTAGGGTAAATGTTAGTAAATGTATTAATCATTTGTAATCCAAAATCAATTATGATTTTCCTAGGACTTTATTAACCGTTTTAGATTTTACAATTGATAAAAATTCAATTCACAAAGGACCTATGTGTAGTAAAGTTACGAATGCGGAATCTCCGTACTCGGGGTAGTGCACCCCGAGTGGAGATATTCAGCCACTAGTGAGGAGACTCTGCATTCACAACTTTACTTCACGTAAGTTCCTTCGTAAATAGGGCCCAAAGTGTAAGTTAAATTATGTTTTTCAGGCAGTAAACTGTAATTTAACGGGATAGTAGTGTTGTTAATGTTTGCATGTATAGTAAAATTTGGATCTCGGATGGGAAGTGGATTTAAAAGTTCCATCCATCATCCAAATTTCACTATTCTCTAAGGTTACAGTGTTATGTAGTGTATTAAAGATTAGTATTTATTTTTAAGGGTACTGGTTATCACAGAGCAAAAAGGTTTCATGATTAACGGATTATGTTTGTTCAGGGGGTATATTAGTAACGGAGAACGTGTGATAAGTTACTCTTTGGGAATTACTCTGCTGTTTTTTTTTGTTGCACCATTCCTCGTAATTTATGATTGTGGGCATACTACTTGCAATGTGCATGAGTATGTTCTCGGCTACCTTCTTTCAAACCGAGCCACAGGGTTCATTGGAGGTGGTTCTAGTGACTCAATTGGTTGAATATTTTCTCTATCTTCATTCTCCTTGGTGATGTTAAGTGGCTCTTTTCACTGTGTCACCAAGAGTAACCGCTCTGCCTTTTCAATGTATTGAGAAATATTCAATATACCTGAAATGACTCCTGGGCTTGGTTAAATGCTCCCTACAACAAATGTATCCATCACATTTTAGGAGTCTATTTCCATGCTTGAATGGAATATAACTTGCTTGTTTTGTATTTTCCATTGTTGAAAACCATGGAAAAAATCAGAAACAAATATATGAGTGTGAGGTAATGATATTGCTTATGTTTTCCTTTTCTTGGGCTGTCCTTATACAGAGTTAAAAAAGAAAAGTTATTTCTTGCAATCTGATGAGAAGACAAGGTTATTTTATGCTATGATCTGTGGAAAAAATTTAATTGTATTTTCCTGTTTAGGAAATACAATGTGATTGTTACCTTAAATTTGTGTTTATTGGAAATACAATTTCCTTTTAATTTGCTTCTTCTCCTTTTGTTGTCAGGGTTTTGTGGATTTTATTCCGTGATTCTTCAGGTGGTGTTGATTTGCCTAGTTTGGTATGTTTCAAAGGACAAAAGGCATTAATATCACTTTGTTGAGATCTTTATACATGATTGTAGTGGCGGCTCCTCCACTAAGGTGGAGGAGCATCGCCCCACTTCTTTGCAACAGATAAATAAAGGAAAAAGAAAATGATGATAACTCGAGGTTATTATCATTTTATATCGCCCTGCTGCGGCAGCTTTGCAGGGTGGGATGGGGCTGTACTGACGACAGGAGCAGGGTGAGTGGTGAGCACACTTTGTAAGTGACCATGGCGGTTTAGTCGTCCATCTCCGGCCAGCAAACAGTCATGCGCACTTTGCATATTCTCCACACAGGCTGCATTACAGCCTGGGAGGAGAACATCCCCAGGCTGAGTGCCAAACCACAGTGCACAGACCAATCACAACGCTGAATTGCAGCATTGTGATTGGCTGAAGGGAGCCTGGAGGTACTTCCTGTTCTGGTGGGGCCGAGGGACGAGGAGGAGGGATAGAGGAGGGACGAGGCAGTAAAGTACGTTTTTATTTTCTTATTTTAGATCCCGTTGCGCCATCCCACCCCGATCCGTGTCGGCCGCCACTGCATGATTGTAGTTAGTTATGCATACTTTACATGTTTATTTTGAAATAATTGTTATTCTTGGATTATTTAAGGTGACTTTGCTTTGCTTTGGAGATGTGTTCTTTTTCTTTATTTTTTTGATTTGAGGGTTTTGCAATTTCTTTAAATGGTTTGCTTTTGTAGTGGTTTTAAACTGCTCCCAGTCACTGTCTAAAGTATACAAAAATGTGGTGGATGGAATGCTTGAATTAATCTCAGCCACTGGTAATTACTCTGGGCCGCATCCCAATCAACCATTACACTGCACACCATGTCACCTCAGTTTAGACCCAGCTACATGCACACCAGTCTTGACCCTGCTCCAATCAGAACAGTCCAGCCCGAACTGCCAATCCAGGTCCTCCCTGAACCAGAACACCAGCAATCCAGATCTGGTTTCACCCTAACTATGGGCTCATCAGCCGGGCACAGCTTGGTTCCAGTGACACAGTGTGCATGGGACCCACATATGGGCATACTCGTCCTACTTAGGGTGACATGCTAAAATATACAAAACATTGATCGATTGAATATTGAATGCTTAAATTAATCTCAGACATTTGTAATTACTCGTGCCACATTCCAATCCATCATTATTTTGCACACCATGTCACCTCAGCTTTGGAGCCAGCTTTATGCAAATCAGTCTTGACAATGCCCCAATGGGAACATCACAGCCGAAATTGCCTACCAGATCCTCCCTGAACTGGAACACAAGCAACCCAGAACCTGTTTTGCCCTAGTCACTGTCCACCACCTCCCCTGGCTAGGTTTAGTTAGAATAGTAAATCTGTCACCCAGTCACTATCCTTCACCTTCTCTGACAAGGCACTAAGGAAGCTAAAATAGTAAATCTGTACCCCAGAAAATGTCCAGCACCTTCTCTGACTATGCATTTGGCAGAGTTAGAATAGTAAATCTGTTCCTCAGTAACTGTCCAGCAACTTCCCAGACTAGGCACCTGGCAGATTTAGAATAGTAATTCTGCTCCCCAGTCACTGTCCACCACTTTCGCCAAGTTTGCTCATGTGGAGTTAGAATAGTAAATCTGCCCTAAGTCACTGTCCAGCACATTACCTGAAAAGGCACTTGGTTGAGTAAGAATAGAAAATCTGCACCCCAGTCACTGTCCAGCACCTTCCCTCAGTTTGGGCTTGGTGGAGTTAGACTAGTAAATCTGCCCCCTAGTCACCGTCCAGCACCTTCCCTGAGTTTGCACTTGGCGAGTTAGAATAGTAAATTCTGCCCTCAAGTCACTATTCAGCACCTTCCCTGAGCTTACACTTGGTGGAGTTAAAATAGTAAATCTGCAACCCCATCACTATCTAGCACCTTCCCTGACTGGGCACTTGGAGGAGTTAAAATAATAAATCTGCCTTACCCCTCCCCCCTCTCTCTACCAACCCAGCCACTGTCCAACAGATTCCTTGACTATTCACTTGGTGGAGTTAGAATATTATCTGCACCCCCGAATCAAAGTCCAGCACCTTCCCCGAGTTTGCAGTTGGCAGGGTTAGAATAGTAAACCTTGCCCTCACGTCATTGTCCAGAATGTTTCCTAAGTTTGCACTTGGCAGAGTTCAAACAGTGAATGTGGCCCCCAGTCACTGTACAGCACCTTCATGAAGTTGGTTTCAACTTTAAAAATAAGGACGATTTCACCTACTGTTGCTGTACATTTTGTGAAGATTGGATATATTGTGTGGTATGATTAATTCAACTGAATAAATGTCTGAAAATGTTTTTAAAAAATGTAATTCATATTGAATTAATGTGGTTAAGTATTATTAATATTCAGTGCTTCTAGCAACACTTTAAAAGAGAGATGGCAATGTTTCAAATTCTCTGTGACAGAACGTCTGCTCATTAATGCAATGCATGTGGTCAACTCAAAAGGCTCTGTACAACCGAACACGGGTTTACCTTAATTCTTTTTAAAATAACTGTTGTAATCTGAATATTATAGTGAGCAAATCTATGAGGAAATATTTTAATTGACAGTGTTTTTTTTGTTTATGTGGTATTGACCTTCTTCGGAATGTGTGTCTGCCGCCTTGGTTGGGGACAGAGTTTCTAGGTTGATAAGGTTAATTTGCTTAAAGATGTTAGGGGTCATCATTTGACACTTGGGTTAATTTACCAGTATTATTTAAAAACATTTGCATTGTGTTACAGAGTGTTGCATTGTGTTGCATGTCAAAATATGTATTTTTATTTCATTGAATGACATTATATATTTATTTATTTATTTCATAACATTATATTTATTTTGAACACATTTGCGTAGTGTCATGTTATCTTGCATGGTGATGCGCAATGCTATTGAAATTTTTCAGTATTGGTGGTCTTTTAAAAACAATTGCTGTAAAGGCTTGCGTGGTATAGGTATTCTTGGTAAATGTATGCATGTTAAAGGTACTTTCTATGTCATCCTACGAGTATGCATGGTAAATGCATGTGTGGAAAAGACTTATGCATTGTAAGGGGAATGCATGGTGAAGACATGCATTGTTCTGTCATACAACCCGGCTCAATTCTTTAACATACTGATACCTCTTTTTATTATGTTACTTATTCTTTATTACCCTAGTTATTGCCTTAAATAATCACATTCAATATTAGAAAGTAGAGGATCAATAAAAACGTTTCGCTTCTTGATTGTGTATATCCACTCCTTCATATTGCAATATTGCAATATCAAATATAAATATAATTTCATCCTCCACTTCTCAGAGGCTATTCTAATACATCTATATTTAAAATAAATTCTTAAGATATCAACATTATATCCTATCGTTCTGACTTCGACTAATTTCCTAGAAAAATATATATATCACCTATTGGCGATAGCCAGTAACTAGTAATGATTAGGTCCAAAGTCTCCATAGGAAAAGCGTTTGTTGTTTTGCCAATAACTTTGGCGCTGCTTGTCAAATCTTCACAAATATTTTTTTTAAACTTCCCCTTTTTGGTTTGGCTGCTGTGTTGAAAGTTTCTGGGTGATCTGTCAAGCGGGGGAAAAAAGGGGGGTCCCGAAATGCATTTCCCCGGTTTATGTCTATGGGCATTTTTCATTTTTTGAACACAACTTTACACCAAATTTAACAGAAAGGTAGATGTTGGTCTAGAAAGTGTGCTTTTTGTGATTTGGTGTAAATCCGTTCTGCATGTTCAGAATTATTTAAGTTAAAAAAATATAGCTATCTGGGACGCAAGCCCTTGCAGTGGACTTGCAGAGCCTATTAAAATTTGATTGGCCGCCAACACTATTACCAGGAAGTGTTGGCAGCCATCTGGGACTCAGCTTGAAGTTGAGTCCCACAAAAAAAAGGAAAAAAGTGGGAAGGGTAGGAATACCCTGCCCCCCGCCCCCCCGATATGGTGAGGGGATTCCCACAGGGACCCTGCCGGCGGTTAAAATTGTTTTCTTAATTCCATTTTTCCACAGAGTCACAGGTGGACCCACAATCCATGGCAAAATCTTTAAAGAAATGATGCTCGGGCTCCCACATGTCTTTTTTTATGAAATACCCGGGTGGGCCAAATCCCAGGGATAGTGATTCTGAATTATATAGCACTCACATGCCCCGGGTAATACCACCACCCGAGGCAAACAATAAAATGAATGATGCAGGGGGCCTGCATGATCCCCCAAAGTCCCAGGAAATCCCACCTCACCGGGGCTAAATATGAAAATAAAGCAGGGGGCATGTGCCCCCCACCCACACCCCCAGGGTCCTCCAGCTCCCTGGGGCAAATGTAAATAATTAAAGTAGGGAACCGGGTGCCCCCCCCCACCACAGCCATGGGAACAATCACCTCCCGGAATCTGCAATGGAGGGGCGCACAAAGTCCCCCTCCTGGAGTCACAGATGGCCTTGGGGACCGCCACCCCCCAGGGCCGGCTCCTGCTGTGTCCTGTCAAGCCAACCCCCGGAACATAGCTGTTTGCTATGGCTTGGAGTAGCTTTACCACTGTATCAAACACTGCTCCGCATTCAGCAAGCAACAGCATTAAAAATGCTCTTGCTTGCTGAAGGCATAGTAGAATTGCTTTTGGACAGAGGGAGCTGCATATTCAGCAGCTCCCTCTGCCCAAAAGCAATGCTAGCTCTTGCAGGATGATGGGAACCGGCACGGACCGGGGGGTCCTTGAGGCTCCCCCTCCGGGCCCCATCAGTGACAAGTGGGTATCCTGGGTGGGACCAGGGCACCCACAACAGAGAATGGGCCCTGTGTGATGGGGTCCCTGGGGCCAAAATCTGCCCGGGAGGGGGGCCTAAGTAGCCCCCCGCCCATTATTTCTTTCTTTTTTTTTGTTTTTAAAGCAAAGGCTGGGGGATAGGGTCCCTGGGGCTGAAATCGGCCCAGAGAGGGTGGCCAGAGGGCCTCCCTCCCATATTCAAAATAGGCCTGGCCCCGGGGGATGGAGTCCCTGGGGCCAAAATTGGTCCAAGAAAGGGGGCCACACAACCCCTTCCCTGAATCCATAAAAAATTAAAATAAAAAGACGAACAAATTCACGGAGGCCCCACCCCTTTTCTTTACCACCCTGCAAACGCGCCTCCTGACTCTCTGTTGTTTGGGAGATGAAGTCCCCTTATCTTCTCTTGGTCCTTGGAGGCCAAGAAGACCTCCTGTTAACTCCAGTAAGTCCCATACAGTAGGATTGCTGTGAGGCCTTCGAAGGCCATGCCCCTTTTCTCCACCACTTTACAAACGCGCCTCCTAGTGCACTGCTGGTTGGGGAATGAAGACCCTTTGGAAAATGAGGGTCCTTGGGGGCCAGGAACCCCTTTAGTTACCCCCAGTAAGTCCCAGACAGCAGGATTGCTGAGAGTTGGTCGGATGCCCGCCCCTTTGCCCACCAATTTGCAAACACGACAACTAGTTTAAAAAATCATAGAAATTCACTGCAAAAAACAAAGATTACCGTGACATTATAGTTAGTAATTAGCATTTTAAAAAACATGGAAATTCACTGTAAAAAAAACAAAGGTTGCAGGGGCGTTATAGTTAGGCTCAGATTTCACTCGAACTTAACCAATGAAATTCAGCTATAGTTAGCTCAGCTAACTATAACTGAAGAATTTCATTGGTTAACTCGTGCCACCGCAATACACTGCTAATAACCTCAAAAATTAGATCACTCATGATATGTCAGTGACATCATTGATGACATGGCATCTCAAATGACATCACTGATGACATCACTGATTATATCCTTCACAGCATCATTGATGCACCCACTCACACCCCTATAGGAGCTTTCATACACCTATTCCCACACAACCATTCACAGACCAGTACTTAAAAAACCACTCACTGATTCATAGATCTACACACACATTCACTCACTGACCCATACAGCCACTCATACACCCACTCACTCACTAATACAGCCACTGACTTATCCACTCATACACCCATACAGCCACTCACACATAGAGCTACCCACACACTGAGTCACTCGCCCATACAGTCAATCACACAGCAACTTACTCACCCATACAGATACACACACACACAGTCACTTACTCATGCAAATACCAACACATACTCAATCACTTATACAGTTACTGACAAAAGCACACACTCACCCATACACCCACTCTCAGATTTACTCACTCACCCATAGAGTCACTCATATACCCCATCACTCACCTATACTCCCTTTCACATACCCATTTACTCACCCATATACCACTGACACATTCACTTACTCACCCATACAGCCATACACACACTCACCCATAAGGACCCTCACACACATACTCACTAACCTATACAGCCACTGACCCACCCCCTCACTCATCCATACAGGCAGTCACACACACCCTTACCCACCCACACAGACAGACAACCATACAGGTACTCAGATAACAAATCACTCACTCATACAGCCACTCACATACTCACTCACACACTCATAAAGCCACTTAGACACCAACTGACAGACTGATACAGACAACCAATCACTCATCCATACATTCACTGAGACACCTAATTGCTCACTTACACAGTCAGTCATGCATCCACTGAATCATCCATACAGGCGCTCATACACCCACTGACTCACCAATAAACCTTGGTATACATATTTAGCACTCATAAACTTTTTGAAAACACTCACAGTCACTGGATGCTGGATGATGTCATAAGTAATGTCATAAGTGATATCATTTGAGATGTCACAGTGATGTCACTGATCATGTCATGAGTGATGTAATATGTAAGGTCATAAGAAGTACATTGCAGGGTGCACGTTATAGTGAGCCTGAACATCCCTATAATCCTTGTTTTTTTCAGTTCATGGATATATTCCCTTTTACATATTCCTGACATCTATCAAATCCTTAAATATTGCATCTTTTAAAAATCCCTGATTGTATTTACTCACCCTGGGGTTGACATTTTGTTATTTGAGTGTATGGGTCTTAAATCTCCTCATTAACAAGTCAGACATTGTGCTCGCTTCTATACAATCTATGTATCTTTGAGTCCTATTTTACTAGATCTCTTCCAGATTATTTACAGTGCAGTATAGGTTTTATCTCAACTGCTTGCTGCAAAGTGAAGACATAGTAGTTGTTCCTAATTTCCTATTAATGAAAGTGAATAATAAAGGCAATAAATGATGGAATTAAGAATAAGTAACATGAGAAAGAAAATGATCATCATGTGAAAGAATATACATAGAGTGCAAGACATGAGAAGACCACTCTGTGATCCATTGTACTGGGAGCATGGTTTCTGAATGAGTAAGGATCAATTGCCCCTGGCAGTAATGATCCTCAATGGTCCAAGGCTGTCATGAACTTAAATAATAGTAATGAGCAATGAGCTTTACATGCCCCAGACAGTAATCAACCTACATAGCACTAGGAAGCAGTTAATTTAGGTAGCCCCTAGTATTAATGTGCCTCAATGTGCCCAGGTAGGTATGACCCATTATGGCCCGATGCTGTAAGTACATCAACGTAATGGCCATGGGTAGTATCAGACATCATGGCCCCTGACTGCAATGAGCATGAAATGTCCACAAAAAATAACTTGTGGACTTAGAGTGTAGTACGGCATGACAGGATAGAATCCTCACAAGCATTATTATGTGGTAGGTTAGTGTTCCTGGTATCCAGTGTCGTGCAGTAAGTAGGCATATTTAATGTGCAGTAAAGTGTGTGAGTTAGTGTCACTTAGATGTAATGCAGTGTGGTAGGCCAAAGCCTAATTGATGCAGGGTAGTGGGCAGATCATCTGGGGTGAGGTGAAGGGAGGTTGTGTAATGAAGATGCAGTAAAGTCTGGTAGGTGGAAATCTGCAGAATGTAGTGGTGTTCAATGGGTTAGTGTCTTTAGATTGCAGCAAAATGTGGTGGGTTGAGTTAATGCCCAAGGAATTACAGCAGTGTTCTCAGTTATGAACATTAGGATAATATAATACAGTGTGGTGTGTCTTCAGAGTCCTTGTAATCTAATATAGCTCAGGGTCCTCAAATAGTGTTCCTAAGATATAATACATTATGGTAGACTACCATCCATTAAGTGAGAGAGACAGATATATGGGCCACGTAAACACAAGGAGTCAGTAGCCACAGTAGAAAATCTGGAGCACTGCTTACCAAACCCCACGGTGGAATGCTCCATAATGAGTCTGACACAGACCAGGATATAGGCATGGCACCCCAAGGACACGAGGGGCGACAGTAACTGAAAGAGGTAAGGATCAAGAACAAGACACAACCCTGATTTACACTCCTGTCAGTGTCTCCCATCCCTGGGAAGAATCTCCCTGTTATGGACCTTGTTAGAATTTGGATTCCTGATAGGCTGAGGTATGCACCCAGGCCGGGCAGGAACCACCACTCTAGTCAGTGTAAGCTAAATCCACACTAAAAGACAGCCTGTACTCTGGCACAAAGCAGTCAGACTTATCTCAAAAGACAATATCTTAAGTATTTGTGCAACACACACACATTTACATAAAGGATACACTACAGACAGACTCCAGTCAGGTTTACAAACATAGATTATTATATTCTGAACAAATCAAGACCATAATGACAAAATCCAATGTATAGAAGTTGAGATATTGAATTTCAAAAGAATAAGTGAACTTAAAAGCAAATAGCGCTTAAGAGGTTACTTGAGGGAACTCAGGACCAGGGCCGACCGCCGAGAAGTGCCTGCTGGCTACAGGACCCAGGTAGGTCCTAGTGAGTGAAGTACCTTCCCTAGTCGCAACAGCGAGATGCATTGTAAGATTCGTTGATGTGGATCCTGCGATTTGAGAATATGGTGATTTTCTCCAAGCGTTGATGGCAATCTCCATTGGTTCCGTAGATGGGTGCCGGAGTTGAGAGGCATCAAGTGATGCACCAGGTTTCTCCATGCAGTCTAGGAGATGTGTAGATCTCTCCAAGCTGCAGTGGCAGTTATACACTGGTTAATGAATCGATCTCAGGAGGCAAAGCGCTTGTTGCGATGTGATGAGCCAATTTTACCCCCCACAACCAGGTTGATACGATGGTTCTCATACGCGCAAAGAAAAGATGCATCAAAGTCGGTGTTACAGGTATCGTGACCACTTCCAGTGAGCCAGGCTCAGGTGAAGGGGTAGAGACTTTGATATTACTGAGTCTCAAGCAACAGGAGGCAAGCCAACAAGCCCTTGGAGAAAACTTGGAGTAAAGGCAGAGTCCAGCTCTTCTTCAGAAAGGTCATAGTCCAGTTGAGTCCTTTAACCTGCACAGCGGTTCTTCTGGCAGAACTTCAGTTATAAGTTCAGTAGTGTCTGATTTTAGGGGGTTAGAGACTCAGTACTTATACCCAAAAGAGCTTTTGATGTGGGGGTGACTTTAAAGCAGCTCCTTGAAGTACACAGGTCCTTCTTTCAATCCAGCCCTGTCTGCCAGGCTATCTGTGGGGGGTAAATCAGCCCTTTGTGTGGGGATAGGGTGGCACCTATTCAGTGAAGTGTTAGCCCCTCTTTTCCATCATGCCCAGATGGGGCCATCCGAATACAGATTTATGTAGCTGGGTACTCAGACACACCTATCCTTCCTGTGCTTGTGATTGTTTAGAGGGGATGCACAAAGTGTAGCTGTCACCCACCCCAGTCATGTATTGGAGACAGTCTGCAAGACACATAGAGCAGTACGCGTAGAGAAATGTCCACTTTCTATAAGTGGCATTTCTAAAACAATAATATCAAATCCAACTTCACCAGCAAGGAGGATTTATCATTACCATTCCAAAGATATAAATCATGAAGTAGCTAGTCCTTTCTCATCAGAAATTACCAATTAAAGGTGTATAAGGGAATTCCCAATACTAAAGTATGAGAGGAGTAGGCCTCACAGTAGTGAACAAATGAATTCAGCTATTTGTCACTACAAGGATATGCAAAACATAAAAGTATAGTTCTACCTTTTATTTATACACAACTCTGCCCTTAGGCCTACCTAGGGACTACCTTAGAGGTGACTTATATGTGGTACAATTGAGTTTAATGCTTGGCAAGTACATTTAAATGGCAAGTCGAAGTGGCAGTGAACTGCACCCACAGGACCTGCAACGGTAGGCTTGAGACAGGTTTGAAGGCTTACTTGTACGGAAGGTACAATCAGTGCTGCAGGCCCACCCGCAGCATTTAACTTACAGGCCCTGGGTATATGGTATACCACTTTAAAAGAGACTTACAGGCAAATTAAAAATGCTAATCATGTATACACCAATTATACACATGTTTCGGGAAGAAGCACATGCACTTTAACAACGGACAGCAGTGGTAAGGTGCTCAGAGTCCTAAATCCAACAAAAGATTCAGCAAAATGTGAAGGTCAAAAGCAAAAAGCTTGGGGAAAGACCACCCTAAGTTGGAAAGATCTAACATGTGTATCGGCCAGCTGTGCTTGGGAAGATCTACCAAGTCTCTAGGGAATTCTCTTCACTGAGGCGGAAAAACCTTGATAGACCATCAGCATTGGGATGGTCTAGCCTTGGTCTGTGTTCCACCCTGCAGTTAATACGCTGTGGTTTATAAAGTAATTTCCAATACTAACCTATGAGAGGAGTAGGATTCACAGTAGTGAAAAACAAATGTAGCTGTTTTTCACTACAAGGACATCCAAAACATAAAATTACATGTCCTACCTTTTACTTACATAAAACCTTTCCCTGAGGGCTTGTTGCAGGGATTCTGCTTATGCACAGAACTATGCACAGGAAACCAGGACCTCAGTGAATTGTGGTGTACCAAAAACTCACCTCAGAACCCAGAACCCCTTAACCGACCAGCATCAGTGTTCCATTCGTTATCCGAGTTTTATCTCGGCGGTCCCAATGTATAGACAACCCAGAACAAGCGACTTAGGGTATTCTCAGGAATGGTGGGAATCAGAAATACCTGTTCGTAATTATTCTCATATAAGTCCACAACAGAATAAACAGAGTCACGGTAAAGTTTAAAGAGTTTATTTTATAAACCTCGTGTCCTAAGATGCAGTACTTTGGCTAACATAAGCAGACAAATGATTAAGATCAAAACCATCAGCATAGTTACAATACCATAGAAAATGAAAGGAGTAATCATACTAAAATGACAGTGGATATCAGCCACCTTCCTTTCGCTAGTAAACTAATATTATTATTATTAGACTAATAAAAGGTCTCTAGGCTTGAATGGGGAACCCCATACCGTAAAGATCAGCTTAGTGGAATCACATCACAGGATCAGCTTAGACTCTGCTCCTGGGAAAGCTCTTCTTCCGAATGAATGAAAAAATGCAGCACTGCAATATTAAAAGCACCCGACTTTCAGGTATTTGCAGCTGCGTGTGTGTTATGGCTAAATAGTGGGCCGATCAACCTGAACCCAACAACATGCACCGTCTAGCGACCCAGACTGTTTCTTTACACAATGTTCAGACCAAGGTCGCTGCTCACTGTTAGAGATGTGAACAACAGACAGTTCTCATGTGAAGCAAAGCCGAGCAAGCATTTCTCAATTCATAACATGTAACTACAGTGTCGTGTGCAAAAGCAACAAAAGCGGCAAGATGGCTTTCTAACATCTGACGTGGTTGTGCTAACTTAGCATTGTACATATATAAACAGCAGTCTTCACCACACCCCCCCCCCTTGATCGGACCACTAACCAGTAGGGGCGCACTTTCAAGAACGCAGAGTTCAAGTTTGATATAACGGAACCAAGGGCATAAATTGTGAGTCCATATAAGGTAAGTGAAAAGTTCGAAGAAAAAAAGGAGAGAAAAAAAAAACATTTAAAGGGAAAAAAATATATCATCGATGGATGTTCCACGAAATGAAGGTGGAGAAATGTTAATCGATCAAGGTGTAAGCACAATAAGTTGAAACAGCTTCCAAGAGGAAATCATTGGAACGTTCTGCAAAATTATCTGCCATCCAGTTCAGCAAGGGGAAGGAACACACATGTTCCTCGACAACCGGAGCCTCTAGCACCATCAGAGGACAACTGGTGTGTTCTTCAATATAACTTCTCGCTAAGAATTCAGCTGCAGCCGTTCCGATGTCCCAATTCCCTAGGACTCCATGTGCTGCTCCACAGGCCATAATCCTGACGCCAGAACAGTCCAACTCATGAGCCACTAAGGGGCTCATCAGTCGATCATAATCCGGGGCAGGAGACACCGAGTTCGACAGGCACAAATCCAGAGCCCGTTGGAACAGACAATCTAGGCAATGAAAGACAGGCTGCACACAAGTAAAGTAAGGAAACCGGAAGGACAATCCATAGGCTATGCTTAAAGTTGTCAGTGGTAAATTGCCATAGTAGTCAAGCATCCGGTTACTAAGATGGAGCAGCCGTGACATGCTGTCGTGTGACGCAAGTTGTGCATCCATAGCGTAGTACGCAGATCAACAAAAGCACCCCAGCTACGAGGGCGAGAAGCAAAGGGAGACCTCCGACGACTCTGGAAAAAATAGAATGAAAAAATGCCGGCATCACACCAAAAATAGTTTGAAAGGAGGTCACGAGGCCGGAGCCCACAATTTAAAAAAAATGAGCCAGGCCACTTGTTGACGAGGCATTAAAGATAGTCTGAATCAGGGCCCCAAAATGAAGTGGGAGATCAGTATTCAAAAGCGCTTGCACCTCTGTGCGCGTGTTTGCTACGTGAAGGACAAATGTTTCCCGGGACAAAGTCAACGCGACTTCTTTTTGAGACAATAGAGCCCTTATTCTGCTCATCTTGTTGAACTCTGCTTTCAAGGTTGGATTGGAAGGCCAGATGGATACATCGAGCCGTCCATGCGGGGGTGGGAAAAGGACGTTATTACAGCAGACTACTCTCTGTGATACAGTCACTATGTAGGGAATTCCCACTAACATCCCACAGCAAGCTTCATTATTTAATAGCAAATAACTACTGTTAGCAAGCAGCGTAAAAGACGGTGTTATAACTGGCACCGGGATCCCTTTCAGGACGCAAGCTAAATTAGGAGCGTGCACATTACATGCACCATGCAATTGAATGTGCCTACACACCACAGAATGATCTGGAATGGAAGTGCACTCTTCACCTTTTAAGTAAACCTCTTTTCCGTCCCTCACACATCTATACGTGAATGGGAGTGACCAAACTTCGTGCAGGAAGGCAGTACCAAGTTTCTCATGTCTGCCAAGGGCATAATGTTTCATGCACAAACTGAACTTAAACAGGGGGAATGGTAATGTGATCAACCCGTGGATAAGCCACACAGCGGAGTTTAATTCGGCAACAGAGAAAGGTAAAAGTTCTAACTTTTCAATGTGCAGCAATGAGTATGTTGCATCTTTCATGGACATGAACTGTTGTTTCGCAGTTAAATTAAAAGGAAGGAACAAAGATGAAGTATTCATGTAATCCCAAGGGACTTTCCCAGCCTTTAACATTTGCAACATCCATACAAACTGCATAATGGAACGCAATTGATTTTGACCATTATACAAAACAGACAAATCATCCTGCACAATGTCTACCACAGACAAAACAATATTATCTAAGGTATAAATTCTGGAAGACAGGGTGTTAATGCTATTATCTATTACAGCCAATACTTTCTCCATATTGGCTTGGTCAATAGCTCGTAATCTGGATGCAGCCTCAATCTGTGATAGCTTCCAAACTTTGTTATAAATAGCATATACCCATCTTTTGGACCTGCCAACCGCAGGACCCTTAACAAAATCATTCAAATCTATTTTGTCGTTCAATTGTGATAAATGAAGTTTAACAGATGCTAAGGTGGAATGTTGCAGCCAAGACTGGCATAACTTCCCTACTGAGTAGGTAGTTACAGTGTGAGAAGATTCAAAACGGGAGTCTACACGAACTTGTGTATACCCCGGTGTCAAATCCAGAAACCGATGTTGACAGGAATCTGAGCTCGTTTGCCATACTAACCACCCTTCCGGATTTAATTCAGAAATATTGAAGGAGGTGTTGGAAATGTATGACTGCAACGTAGCAAGGGACAGATCCGTATGATTATCCCAATGAGGATAAGCACCCAGACCCGGAGTGGAGGGAGAATTAAATTTTTTAGAAGTAGCCGATCCAAAATAGGTGGTATGAAAAATTGACGAATTCAAAAATAACATGTGGTTCGGGATGAGGCAGGCACGATGCAAAGCTTCTGTTCCCTGTACCTGCCAAGGTTTAGAACCCCAAACTGATTTAAGATCGATAGTAGCTTTCCACAGATCATAGCCTCCGATTGCCAACTCGTCCATAAAGGACTTGGAATACAACAATTTGGTGTGGTTCAGTCTAACTTTAGAAGCAGACTCAGCCGCAACCTTAAAATAAAAGGAGGCCGGATCCGACACACTGAAATCAGAAAAATATGTGAATTTGTCCACTAATGTGGTGGAGCTGCCCAGCCTAGCGGCTGGACAGTGTTCCCATTGTGTATAATTTACAAAAATTCTAAACGTATTTGCTTTGTGTAGGAAATGCGTGCCATAATGTTGATAGCAAAATTGCTCATCATAATTAGCAGTATCTAAATACAAATCCTCAGCATCAAATGCAGCATAATATTTCAAATCAGAAAACAGTGCCTCTATGGCTTGAACATCCCAATCATCCGAGCGGATGTTTTGCTTAACTACATCACCCATAGAAACACGAAATACATTTGGCACATTGATCACTTCAGTGGGACCATGAATTTGAAATGTTACAGCATCCCAAGCGATCCCATCCAGTACAGGCCAGGCAGTAATGTTCACAAAAGTCTGGTCCCTTTTCATAATATGGGATGAGGAGTAGGGGGCCAAAGTTCCATCAATTAGTCTAATTGTAGATCTTTCTTTCAGGTAGTGTCCATTTATAAGTCTAAAAAACACTACCACAAAGCCAATGGACATAAACAAAAAAATACTTATGAGCACCTGCCAAATGTAAGTCCAAGGGGGAATTAAAAAATGTCTTTTGAACCAGGCAACAAAAATCAAAACTTTTGATGGGGCAATGGAAGTCATTGAATTAGTGTCAAAGGAGTAGCGCGACTGGGTAACTGTGGTGGACTGTAAAACAGGCAACGGGACATCCACAGGATAAGCATACTCAATATCTTCAGGTAGACCACCAGGTGTCGGTGGCAATAAAGGACCAGTAACTGTATGCATCTCGACGGCAACATCAGGCAAGGTGGTAGAAGCTGGGGCCACAACAGAATTTCTCAGCATTGAAGGGCAAGAGACCGCTGGTGTCAACTAAGAAGAATCGGCCACTCGCTGTAGCTTGACATTGTCAATAGAGATGTACCTGTTATCCTTGCGACCAGGAAGTGGAGGTAAAACGACTGTATGTCTACCCTGTACTCCAAGCACCAGAACTGGTGCACGATAAGAGGGGCCGAACTCCTTCTTGTTCTCCACCTTCTCACGGACCAGATCACCAACTCGAGGTAGCCAGCCGACTACCGGAATCTGAAGCGTAGCATCAGATGTGGAGGGTACGTGTTCCTTCGCTAGACTGTCTCTGGCTTCTTGTAGATTCTGCAATACAGCACAGTGATCATCTACGTCAAAGGGTGCGGCTGATGCCGCCATGTCTAGACCATCAAGGTCCGGGACAAACATTTGTATGCCAAAGAGCATCATGTATGGGGTCCGCCCACCCAGAGACCTTCTAGGGAGATTATTAAGTGCACGTTGCACGTCATATAAGTGGGCTAGCCAGTTCCGGCCAGTACCTAAAACCCTGGCTGTCAAAGATTGCTTTAAGTCACGGTTCATTCACTCCACCACACTACTACCCTCAGGTCGGTATGGAGACGAAAATTTGACTTGGACCCCCAAATTTCTCATAGCCTCTTTGTACGCCTTAGAGGCGAACGCAGGGCCCTGATCAGAAGGAAAGGTACCACATGCAAAACTCCCAACAAAGACACGCAAATCCTTGATGACAGTACGGGCATCAGCACAGTGAATAAAGGATTATTCATTGGTGACACACATGTTTCAATTACACCCTGATATTCCAATTGTTCAAGGATAGCCGCGACGTGAGGTCTTGCTTCGCGACGCATGGGATATTGGGGTTGTGGCTGGGGCGTGGACCGCAACGGAATTTCATGGCTGGGGGACAATTTATCCCAGCCTACCTGATTACGATACAACGCAGGTGCAAGCACCAGAGCCCACTCCTCGGCGAACTTCTTATCTTGGTCCTTTGGCATTGTGTGCGCAAAGGCGGGAGGATCACCTCCTCCCCTCTAGGAGCATCTAAAATGAAAGCCGGGGACCAATCAGCCTCTGCCAATAGAATATCATAGGAAGAGGTCAGATTATCCCAAAAAATCCCTTGAATCGTGCGTTGTATGTCTCCTTCAATTAAAAGGACTATATTATACAGTCTATCAGGGGGAGCCACTCTAGTGTCAGCAGTTTCTACAGTTATGAACGTATCAGTTGCTGTCGCCACCAGATATGGACGCAGTGCTTGTCGCACTACTGTAACTACCGCCGCGCTGTCAAGCAGCGTTAGTGCCCATGTCAGGTTCTGAAGCTGCGTCCCCACCATCTGTGGCATACCTTGCTGTTAGCGCAGCAACTTTCTTCTTCTGAAACGGGGGTCGTTGACGTGCAGACTCGTTCTGCTTGCCTTTGCCGTCAGTCTGACGGGGTTGCTCACGACTTTGGGCACCCCTACCCTTCCCACGGTCTCCGTCACCGGATTATGAAGCCGATGTTTCCTGTGAAGAACGAGGAGAGCGTTGTTCAGAACCCTGAAATCTATCAGGTGACTTAATACGAGATCGATCGCGCAGATCATATGTGCGTTCGCTAGATGACTGCACGGGCGAGGCAGGACGAGACCCCTGTTTCTGTTGCTGCTTCCCCTGCTTCTTTGCTCGCCAACTTTGTATAGGAAAATTTGGGCATTCGTCTTTAGTAGACGAGCTCACCTTAGTTTGCTGTACTATGTCAGGAACTACCACGGTTGGTTTAACACCCAAGGCACTACGGCCTACGGTCCTATAGGCTTGCGCAATTATTTTAGCGAACTCCTTAGGCCTGTCGAGTTCATCCACGCGGTCCAGCTTATTAGCCACTTGGAACTGCATGGCATCGCCTTTGAGGTTGCCCATTACCATGGAAGCCACCACATCGAACACTCCGACAAGCCTCATTCCTAATTCAACAGCAGCCTCCGCTCCGTGATTCTCTTGAACACGTTTAATGACGGAGGGTAGTACCGACATAGACGGAGTGCCGAAGCACTTCGAGTAGGTCGCTGCAAAGACCTTGCCCTAGTCTGTGCAATCGGCCATATCTGGGACCAAGTCTTTTGGCAAACTAATGGTGAGTATCTTGTGCTTCTCCACAGGAGAGGTATGCGGAAAAACCACCTCCAGTTGGTCAAATTTCTCAGCAAGCCAATAAGGAAAATCATCCTTATTTTGGGGGCGCTTGCCCATTACCGAATTAACCATAACAGGACTAATAGCCACCGCATGGTGGTCTGTTGGCTGTCCCGCAACAGCAGGTGCCCCCACCTGCACGTTGCGTGACACGTACTGCACCAAAGCCCTATGAACTGTAATCAGGGCTGTGTGCAGTACCCGTAACTCAGCCACCGCCACCGTGAAATAGCGGGGATGAGGCGTAAAACTGGCTAGCACCGGCCATGTGGCCCCTGCAATAGACAACGGGCCCATTCTAGTCGCTGCAACCGCATGGGGAAGGGCGCCATTAAACCAAATGGTATGCTGCCAGGCAGAGATAGGAATTTCTTGTGTCCTATATGGCGTATAGACTGCAGGTAGCTGCGTGGGAGTAAAGGAATGAAACGTATCATCGTCCACATCCACCGCCGGAAAAGTCACCCAAGAGTAAAACAACTCAAGAGTCATCAGCGCTCACCACGAAAATAACAGCCATCCCATCATCCGGCACCCCATACGTCTTCAAATGATGGTGCAGAGGTGCACAACTATGCGCGGCTATCTCAACCGCCATAAGGACACACTAAAGAGTATCAACGATATCAACAGTAGCACTGGGGTTCAGTAAAAATAACCTTATTAATGATCAAGCTTGAAAGAACCTATTAGTCGAAACACAGGTAGGTTAAACCGTCACTCCCGTTAACCGGAAACCAGAGTGAGGGTGTTGTGGACTAATATAAGAACTACTAAGGCGTTTCAAATCAATCGACCAAACGTTAGGTGCACCATGTTGCAGGGATTCTGCTTATGCACAGAACTATGCACAGGAAACCAGGACCTCAGTGAATTGTGCTGTACCAAAAACTCACCTCAGAACCCAAAACCCCTTATCCGACCAGCATCAGTGTCCCATTCGTTATCCGAGTTTTATCTCGGCGGTCCCAATGTATAGACAACCCAGCGACTTAGGGTATTCTCAGGAATGATGGGAATCAGAAATACCTGTTTGTAATTATTCTCATATAAGTCCACAACAGAATAAACAGAGACACAGTAGAGTTTAAAGAGTTTATTTTGTTAAGCTTGTGTCCTAAGATGCAGTACTTTGGCTAACATAAGCAGACAAATGATTAAGATCAAAACCATCAGCATAGTTACAATACCATAGAAAATGAAAGGAGTAATCATACTAAAATGACAGTGGATATCAGCCACCTTCCTTTCGCTAGTAAACTAATATTATTATTATTAGACTAATAAAAGGTCTCTAGGCTTGAATGGGGAACCCCATACCGTAAAGATCAGCTTAGTGGAATCACATCACAGGATCAGCTTAGACTCTGCTCCTGGGAAAGCTCTTCTTCTGAATGAATAAAAAACATGCAGCACTGCAATATTAAAAGCACCCGACTTTCAGGTATTTGCAGCTGCGTGCGTGTTATGGCTAAATAGTGGGCCGATCAACCTGAACCCAACAACATGCACCGTCTAGCGACCCAGACTGTTTCTTTACACAATGTTCAGACCAAGGTCGCTGCTCACTGTTAGAGATGTGAACAACAGACAGTTCTCATGTGAAGCAAAGCCGAGCAAGCATTTCTCAATTAATAACATGTAACTACAGTGTCGTGTGCAAAAGCAACAAAAGCGGCAAGATGGCTTTCTAACATCTGACGCGGTTGTGCTAACTTAGCATTGTACATATATAAACAGCAGTCTTCACTACAGGCTACTTAGTGCATACCTTAGGGGTGACGTATAAGTAGTAAAAGGAGAGTTTAAGGTTTGGTAAATAGTTTTAAATGCCAAGTGAAATGCGAAGTGACAGTAAACTACTCTCACAGGCTCTGCAATGGCAGGCCTGGGACAGGTTTGAAGGCTTACTTGTGTGTGAGGCACAATCAGTGCTGCAGGCCCACTATTAGCATTTAACTTACAGACCCTGGGTATATGATAGACCACTATATATGAGACTTACAGGCAAATTAAATATGCCAATCATGTATACACCAATTACACACATTTAGGGAAGAAGCACTATATCACCGGACAGCAGTGGTAAAGTACTTGAAGTCCTAAGTCCAACAAAAATATTCAGCGAAACGTAGAGGTCAAAAGCAAAACCTTTGGTGGAAGACCCCCTAAGGATGACAGATCAAACATACCTGTCGGGCCTACCCTAATTGGGTGTCTAGCATAGAACTGTTTAATCAACCCAGGGCAAGCACAAAGGAAGCAGGCTCAAAAAAGTATTCAGAGAACACATATCCCTTCCATGCAAAAAGGAACTGCATCTGACCATGTCTAATTCTGGAATCAACACGGGATTCTACCTCATACTCAGGTGTATCATCACCTATAGTGGAAAGGAGAAGGCTTTTTGATAACAGATTCATCAGCTTTTATTCAAGATACATGTACCACTGGTGAATTCTCTGTTTCTCGAGCAACTTAATCTCACTGTCTCTGCCAATCTGAATATCTAGACTCAACCCACAATGAAATTTGAGCATATACCTGGGAATGACAAAAATGGAACGGAAAGCCATACCTTCTAATCCACTTTCAATTGAGGATGTACTTTATTATGGGTGTCTATAGCGTCGGCGCGGCTCTGGCTGTCTCCCAACTGCCCAAATATAATAATGGCAGTAGGGCTGCCTTTGCCCTGCTGCAGCTGATGGAGCAAGGACTCGTAGAAAAGAGACTTGCTCGTACACAATCCGCATATTTAACTTATTAACTTATTAACAAATTACTAATGTCATTATGTCAAAAACTAATACTCACCACATAAACACGCGGGTTAGTGAAGCTTGCTTATGTGTTTACTAATGTAAAGAACACGAACAAAGGACTAACAACGCTTTAAACGGGTAATCTTTACTGCGCATGTGCCAACTGCATCTGCGTAGTATGGCAAGTTGTCACTTGGAGGGAAATTCTTGCGCATGAGCAGAAGACATTAACATGGCCGCTTGATGACTCATGTGCATGGCATCTGCTTTGCTGAAAAGAAAACAAGCCATTATACTAACGCTAATGCGGGGAAAAGTGTTAATGAATAGAATGAGATAGAGTAGAGGTGGGTGCTATACAGTGTGACCACTTTATTCTTGAAAATAATATTTGTCTTTTGACTTTATCACTAGTACGCATTTGGGCCTCTTGTGTATAACCAAAGCAAGCTGAACCATGTGACCACTACGCATGACAGTTGAAAGAGAATCCGGAAGAATGATGCGGAATTTGAATAAGGGCCAAGGACGCAAAGTGTCCTGGCCTGAGAACTGTACGGTCAAAAGTTCAAAACAATGGATGCACATGATGAAGTTTTTACAAATGTTGCAAATATAATGTGAATGCGGGTGGGAAATAAAGTTTTGAATAAAGAATTAAGGGGATGGGTTTGCGAACAATAACTCAATAGACATTGATGACATGTAAGCATGGTGTGATGGAGCTTCCCCCCTTGCCTGACCAATCATGGTTCATATTTTTACGATATCGAAACATTAATGGGTGGAACAACCAGAACGAAAGGTATAATGAAGGTAGCTTTAGTTAGTTAGTTAGCTCATTGAGACCAGATGCTGAGCGCTCATGGAGTCGAGATACTGTGAGCTTGGAGCGGGAGATGCTGATGCTGGGAGAGATGCTGTGAGATGCTGATGAAGAATCGAATGCATAATCTGAAGCAGAACTTTCCTTCCTAATTTAGTTGGGTTAGAAGAAGATTTGCAGAAGAATCTCAAGGAGGAAGAGAGTGTCAGAGAGGGGTGCGGCGCAATCGTTGGTATTCTAGAGAGGTAGCTATCCTGTCCTGATTCCCGTCACAAAGACTTTGTTTCCTGAATCTATCTCAGGGGACCCTCTCCAGCCCTTTGGCCAGGGGGTTGGTCTTTCACACCATTCTTGGTAAAGTATTTTTCTCGTTATTTGAATGATCTTTACTCTCTGTCCTCTCCCTTTCTGTGCATTGATCATTGCTTGAATCCATGATAAATGTGTAGTGTCTAATTGATTAAATTTTCTCTCCAACAAATGAAAGTGGATGTATTGTATTTTTTAAGTGGTTCACATGCCCTAAAATTTAGATAAAGCTTTGAAAATTTAAAGGAGTATGTGGTTATTTCATTAAAATTTAAAGTATAAGTAAGTTAATTTTATGTCATTATCACCATCAACTAGTTCAACTAATGGTCTATCGACCAGAGGAAAGAAATGTTTGATCCGTGAAGGGTTAGTTTAAAGAGAATTAAGGTATTTAGACTAAGCTTAAACATTTGTGAAAACATATAAACTCGATATCCAGCGGTTTACTTAACTTGTGTGTTTATGGGCCCAGGTGAGTATATGGTAGTAGAGTATCTGTTGTTGTTGGACTGCTGGATCAGTTTTCTGGTAGCAGAGCTATGGTTATTATTGACTAGTTTGGTGATAAATATTGATTAGTGATTATTGATTTATGTTTAACAAAAAGAGTTAGCGTCTTGGTTTATGTTGGCCAGAAGTCCAGGGAAATGAATAGCGGATGGCAACAGAAACCATACTGCATTGAGGTTACTCATCTGTTGGAGTAACACTGAGAAGCTAGGTAGGGCTGGCACTGTTAAACTAGGGACTATATTGTGTAAAAGTAGAGTGCAATTGATAGCAGAGAGTTCGCTGGTGAAACTTTGGTCTTATTTCCTAGTAAGGGTAACACTGAAGGAATAGCAGGTTCTTTCGAGCTTGAATGAAGGGTAAACAGAGGTTTTTACTCGCAGTGAAAAGGAGTAATTCTGAAACTCAAGAATAAGTAGAAATCTATCCTTTGCTTTAGTGGAACAGGCAGAGTAGTGAATGTTTTTATGTTGTTGCTAACAAAGAAATTAATGAAAATATTAAGAAAATAAGTGTTCGTATTACCTTGTGAAGGGAGGGTCAGTCGCTGAACTTATACTGACGTCACATAGAGCCGCGCTGGAATAGGTTGAAACAGCGGGCGTGAGTCAGAAGCAGCTTTGTAAAGGAGGGGTCAGTAGAGAGGAGTAATACTGACGTCACAAAAGGCCGCTCTAGTATTGGTTAAACAAACAGCGTGAGCCTGAATCCGATTGTATTGAAAAGATAGAAGCCGCATTAGAATTGGTCGAAAGAAAAATTGTATTTTGGATTCTGATTTGACTGATGGTGTGAGTCGCGCAGATAGAAGATTTTCTGGTGTTTGCGGCATACAATTTTATATATCGTTCATCCAGAATGTATGGAGAAAAGAGAAAAATTTCATTTATTAACAAAATTAATAACTTCTTTAAGAAAGATAAGCCAATGTTGAACTGAGGGGGAATTCCTATTCCACCACCTAAAACACCTGCTTCCTTTAAGATGATGGAAAGAGGATAGCATACTTATGTGTGGTTGGAAAATTGGATAGAATATACGAAAGATGATGGAGTACTAGCTTTTCCTGAACATGGTATGTTTAATGGAAGAATTCTTCAGAATTTGAGAATGAGAATGAATGATTTGGAACCGAGACCTAGGTTAACTCAGTATGAGGCTTTGGAAGAATGGGAAACTGAGGTATATGAACGAGAGAAATGCTGAAGTGGGAGATATAGAGGATTTTTTCCCAGATATTTGCATGAGTCACGTGAAGGTCAGATGAAGCAATGGAGAAGAGCTATGGTATCAGAGGGGTTATATCCAGTGTTAATGGCTGAGGAACAGTCTGGAAGTAAGTGTAAGGAGAAAATGAAACACCTGAATGTGACAGGATATGGTGAGTCAGATGATGAGTTGATAGAGGATATGTTAACTAAAAATCCTCCCCGTACCAAGAAGGACCCAGTAGAGTCACCCCTAGTGCACCAGTATTAGGAACACCCTTAGTTACTCAAACTTTACATGCTACATCAGTCAATAGGGTGCTTCATGACAAGGAAAAAGAAGCATTAAATAAAAATAGGGATGAATTAATACAGAAAATAAATCAGTTGAATGTAGGTGCTGAAGCTTTGACAGTGCCAGTGACTATAGGTCCGGTCATTCCATTATATGGAGATAAAATGAGTTGCAGAAAACCTCATGCTCTCACCATTCCTTTGAGTAATCCCAGAAAAGAGACAGTGATATCTGAGGACCAAGCTAGTGAGTGCAATTTAGTTATTTCATTAATGGACCTTCCTATAAGGGAGCATATAATTGAAACTCCAAAAAGAGTCACACCTAAAATTTGAAGAGAAAAAGAGTCAATGGTACCTATGATGACTAGAAGCTCGACTGCGGTCACTCCTGAAGATTTGGAAAGATGGGCACAGGGAATAGAAAGACGAAGTTCAGTACCAAAGATTTTAGATATTTACGAATTGAAAGTAGAGTTGGAAGAGATGATAGCTGGAAATGTGTAAATAGACATACTGAACCATTACAGTGAGGAAGAGCTGTTGTTCATATGTAGAAGTATAACCAGAAATGCAAGGTTGTTCATGAGAGACTGACAGAGATTGCTTCAGAGATGGGTGTGGATATAGGGAGATCAAAATTATTACAGAAACTGTACAGAGTGGATTTTACAGATACGGATTTGGAGAACATGAATGTGTCTGGTAGAAAACTACAGATAAAAGAATTAATGACCATCTTACAAAAATGGGGAGACCTTGACAGGTGGAGAACTTGGTGGACAAGGAAAAAGGAGGAAGCACGAGCAAAGGAAGTATCATCTGAGTTCTTATTAAAAGAATCAGAAAAGGCAGAAAGATTGTGTCCGATGAGAGAAGTTCCTGAAGGTGGATATGTTCATGTTCCATGGAGCAGACAGAATATTTTGTCATTTACAAATGATTTCCCTAAGTTAAGAGAAAAGCCTGTTGAGTGATACAAACAGGTGGAAAGATTTGTGAAAGTTTCGAAGGTTCTGTTGAAGGATTTGGATGGTTTGTTTGATATTTTGGTACCTGCTGACTTATGGACAGAGTGTAAGATTACAATTGATTTGCCAAGTGAGGAGTACCCAAGAGATTCTAAAACAGGGGAACCCTCAGATGACGTGATGAAGAAATATCACTAAGTGATTACTTTTCTGAAAGGGAAAATTCCTCCTAAAGAAACAGATTGGGTAAAGATAGACAGAACAACTAAAGAGATAAATGAGACTGTACATGCATATTATGAGCGGTTGTTACAGGTGTTTAAGAAGTATAGTGGTTTTGAGAACATTGGTGATAAAGATATGGGACATTTTGTGTATCGGTTTGTGTATAGTTTGAAACTGGAGATTAGTCAGATGATTCAACAGTGCATGTGCTGGCAGAGTAAGTCGATTGACGACATTTTAAAATATGCAAAGTATTGCGGAGATGACATTGAGGCAAGGCGTAGAAAGTTAAAAGAGAAAATGATGTGGGCACAAGTAAGTTGGCAGAACAGCAGGAAAACAAATTAAATACCCAGACTGATAGTCAGGTGAAAGAGCAGAATCAGAATGATCAAGTGGCGAATGGTGGTAAATTGAGAGGACGAATGAATAGAGAAGAAGCCAAGAAGAAATTTCCTTGTCATGTTTGCGGAAAGCTTGGACATTGGAAGAACGAGTGTAAGAGTATTGAGAATAATAATGGGCCCAAACTAAATTCAAATCCACAGACGCAGAGTGAGGTGATTATGAATCAGCCGCAGCAGGTAGTTAATCCACAGTGTCAAGTACCATCAGCTCCTATGCCAAACTTTGTGAACCATCAAAGGTACAATACGGACGCCGGGTTTCACGAAGGAAGTGGTAAGAAAAATGTTGTGGTTTCACAATATCTTTTACAGAATAATAACGATGAAACGGAATATGAGCAATGACGGTGCCTGAGGGGGGAGGAAGAGGAGTGCTTGCTTGGCGTATCCTTCCCGGTATATCAGTCAGGTCCATTTGTTGATGGGAAAGTGAAAGGTAATGATATCACTTTTCTATTGGATACTGGTGCTACCAGGTCTACTGTGAGAACAGCAGACATCCCAAACCTACCCCTCTCTGGAGAAAGCATCCAAGTAGTTGGAGTGTCAAATCAACAGCTTAGAGCCCCAATCACAAAGCCAATGGAAGTACATATTGGAAATTTTAAAGATATGCATCGATTTATAGTGTGTGATTCTAGTCCAGTAAATTTGTGAGGGCGAGACCTGCTGTGTAAGATGAATTGCACAATCTACTGAACACCAGATGGTGTCGTTTTCCAAACCCCTGATGAAGATATTGTATATAAAATGCTATTAGCCAAACAAGGTACAGAAGTAGATGGAATGTTTTCACTAATGACTGAAAGTGAACTGCCTGAAGAAATGAGTTAACACAGTGAATCCTGGTGTGTGGGATTTTACAGGAAGAGATATTAGGCTCATGGCAAACATAGACCCCGTAAAAGTGACTGTAAAAGAAGGAGCAGAAAAAGTAAAATCAGGAGTTGCTCCAGAAATTGATCGAATGATTAAACAAGGCCTTTTGAAAGAAATAATGAGTAGTCCTTGTAGTTCGCCAATCATGGGACTTAAAAAGCCCAGTGGGAAGTACAGAATAGTGCAGGATTTTCAAAAATTAAATAAAATTGTTGTGCCTTGTTGTCCAGTAGTACCAAATCCAGCAGTGATTCTCTATCAGATACCTTGGAATGCTGGCTGGTTTACAATAATCGAATTATGCCAAGCCTTTTTCTCTATTCCTTTGCACCCAGACAGACAGTATTTATTCGCATTTAAGTTTGAAGACCGTGTCTTGGCACGATGCCGAGTACCTCAAGGGTATACAGAAAGTCCCTCGATTTTTAATCAAAAAAAGTGTCTAGAAACATTGGTCATGCCCAGGAATTCCGTTTTCATTCAGTACATTGATGACCTACTGGTGGCATCAAAATCACGAGACACAATTACATTATTGAACCATTCGGCCGAAGGAGGACACAAGGTGTCTCCAGAGAAATTGCAATTTTGTCAACAAGAAGTGAAGTATTTAGGGCATAAAATAGAAAGAGGAGTTGGAAACGTGACCCCAGAGAGAATAAAAATAATAAAGCGAATGCAGTTACCCAGACACAAAAGGAGATGAGAATGTTTCTCAGAGCAGTGGGATACTGTAGGCAGTGGATTTTGGGATTTTCCCTGCTGGCACAACCATAAATACAGTTGACCCTGAAAAGAGCAAAAGATCCGAGTGTCTGGAATGATGAGTGCGAGTAAGCGTTTGTGAAATTACAAAACTCATTGTGTGAGGCCCCTGCCTTAGGCATGCCTGATTACAAGAAAGAATTTGCACTGTTCTGATGCAAGATAGAGTTTTGCACCTTCAGTTTTGACTCAAAGACATGGACTAAGCCAACGTCCAGTAGCATATTCTTCTGCTACTCTGTATGCTGTGGCTTCAGCTCTACCTGGCTGCTTAAAAGCAGTTGCTGCTACTTGTCTGGAACAAAGTGAGTCGATTGTGATGGGACATTCAGTTTAAAGTTTATGTTCCACATTTAGTCGAGATTCTTTTAACAAGAACTCGAACACAGCACCTTACCCCTAGTCGGATGACTATGTATGAAAGAGTGATTTTGGGGAGCAGAAAATGTGACATCAGATGTACAATAATGAACCCTGCTACATTATTGCCAGATCCATGTTGTGAAGAAGTGAAAGATGAAGTGGATCATGCTTGGTTGGATGTTACGGAGAAGTGTACCAATCCCCGATCCGAAATAAAAGATGAACCTCTGAAAGAGACAGATCATGAACTATTTGTTGATGGTTCTTGTCTTAGAGCGGAGGAAGGAGGACTTAGTGCAGCCTATGCTGTATTTAAGGTTTCAGGAGTTATTGAAGCATCCTGTTTACCGGGAGTCAAGTCTGCACAAGTAGCCGAATCGGATAGTCAATATGGTTTTGGGTTGTGCGCGACTTCGGCTAGCTCTGAATTCAGAGGGGATTTCTGACTTCTTAAGGATCTCCTATTAGGAATGGCATAAATTTTAAAGAATTACTGGAAGCAATACATTTGCCAAAAGAAATTGCAGGGGTTACGTGCGCTGCTCACCAGTCAGGAAATGACTATGTGGTGGCAGGTAACAGATATGCTGACCAAATTGCTCAATATTGTGCAAAGAATAAAATGGCACTTAACCGAAAGATTGAAAAAAGTGAAATCAGCTGCCAACGTATGCTTTTCTCACCTCTAGAAACATGGGATGAGTTTAGACAGTTGCAAGATGAAGTTGAGGCAAAGGAAAAGGAAATCTGGATAAAGTCAGGTTGTGAAAGAAGGACAGAGGATGATGTATGGGTGTACATTGATGGCAGAACAGTCATGCCAGATTGCTTACTCTCTCAAATGGCAAGAATGTATCATGGAGACACACATGTTGGTAGGGATGCCATGATCAGACTATTCAGACAGAGTTGGTACAATCAAAGGTTTAGGGTAGTCGCTGAGAGCCTTTGCCAGAGATGCTTAATTTGTCAGCAGCTAAACCCAGGCATAACAAGCATTTGCAATGCAAATTGGTCTTGAATTTGTGAGAGTTAGAGTTATTGGCGTTGTAAACTGATTGTAACACTGGTACGAAGAAAAACACGTGCTGTGCGCAATGCCATTATTGTGCTTGACCATACAGAATTGACAGAGAAAATTGCAGGGGGTACGTTTTTTAGAAACCTACATCAATCTAAATACGTGTTTGTCACACACCTATAGGAGTTTGTATACAATAGGTGACCCTGCCTTTGCATTACGAAACGTACTCCTCTCTCACTACAACCCTGTTATTCTTCTACATTATGCAGGGATGTCCATGGTTTTGTGGGTTGCTCTTGCAGAGGTGTGCCCCTTTGTACTCGGTCTGTTCTGGAAGACCATAGAGCGATTGACTCCGCCCACTGCACACAACTAAGTACCACAGGACCTGCACGTTCAGCTGGGGACTGTATACTGACGGGTTTCTTCAACAGCCATTAGCAAAGCCGTAGCTGTCTGTCCTCCCCAATAGGTGCATGCAGGCAGAGTCGCCTCTCGGAAGCGGGTGGCCTGAGCCTGACCTGGCTGCTCGTTTGTCATCGCCGAGCTATCGCGCTAGAACATTCTTGAGCTGAGCCTCATTTTAGACAGTTAATTCTGCACACACCCATGAGCGTCCCATGAAATAGTTATCCGTTAATTTCGCGTTCACAATAAGCAAACCAGAAGTGCACATCTAAATTAAACAAGCAGGGAGCTCATGTGCGCCATCCACCCAGTTGCTGCTCCTATTACAGGAATGTAGGCGGCCACGCTGAGTGCAGGAAAAACAAGCATCGGCCGCACGGGCGCCTCGCGCTTAAAGTAAAAAAAAAAAAAGCCATGTGTTGTGTGTGTGTGCGTGCGCACGCTAGAAGCAGGGGGAGGAGGGGGGCCTGCACGATTTACTTGTGGGAGCGATAATTGCTACCATATGGCGGCGCTCGCTCCCGCAAGTATATAGCCTCACGTGCACGCGTTGCCATTGAAGGCAATGGAACGTGTGTACGTGTTTGGCTGCAAGCTGGAGCGATTTCTAAAGGTCTATTTCCTATGCAGCGCATGTGCGCTGCGTAGGCGAGACCTAAAAACAGTGGTCAGTTGGGGAAAAATTGGAAAGGCAGAAGGACCATTCACAAGATTGCAATTGCATTTTATTGAATTGCCTCCGAGCAAGGGATTGAAATATGTACTTGTCATAGTGTGACGGTTTTCAAGAGGGGTAGAGGCATATCCCACCAGAAGAAATGACAGCCTCACAGTTTCTAAATTACTGCTGAGGGTGATGATACCTCGTTTTGGTTTTCCAGTGACTTTGGAATCAGATAGAGGACCTCAATTTAATAATGAAATAATTTGATTAATCTGTGAAGCATTCAAAATTGAACAGAAACTGCACTGTGCATACTGTCAGAGGCTTCTGGAGTGGTTGAGCAATTAAATGGCACATTCAAATCAAGATTAGCAAAGTTGTGTGCATCCACATCACTGAATTGGCCAGATGCATTGCCCCTTGTGTTGATGGGACTCCGAAGTATTCCTGACAGAAAAACAGGATTGAGTCCCCATGAAATACTAATGGGAAGGGCAATGAGACAAGCAATCATTCCTGGACATAAATCAATGAATATAACTGATGATTTGGTATTGAACTATTGCAAAGGATTGGCTGACCTAGAGCGTTCTGCCTCTCACCAGGTTGGAGAAAGCGCAGTTGCCAGGTAGCGAACGCAGGCACATGATTTGAATACTGGAGATTGGGTGGTAGTGAAGAAACACGCCAGAAAGACGTGCTTAGCACCCAGGTGGGATAAACCACGACAAGTCATACTGGTCACTACAACAGCAGTGAAGTGTGCAGGTTTACCCAATTGGATCCATGCAAGCCGTACCAAAAGGGTTCCAGGTCCTACTGAAGAAGAGCAGCAACTGATTGAACCAGTTTTGATTGCTGAAGGTTGTGAAGTCGGAGAATCTAGAGTGATAGATTCTGAAGTGATAGACAAAGAACAACCAAGCACAACTCAGGGGGAATGGATACCAGTGATTGACACACCTGAAGTTGTTATTCAAACAAGAAGAAGAAAAAGATTAGAGAGACAGGAAAGTAGTGAGGACCAGATAGGTGTAGAAGAACACGCTTAGGAAGAAGAGATCAAAAATATTGTAAACCTTGAGCACCCAAAGGCCCTGCGGAACAACTTACCTGTGGGCCAATTTCTCTGGGTACGCAGAAACTGCTCAGAGACGGAAAACTTTCTTGAACAAGCAGAGGAGCTTGAGATGAAAATACAAGACCGACACCACCCCAGAAAAATTATCAGAAAAGCAAGGAAGAGAGCAAGGAATAATAACCGCGATGCTCTACTAGAAAACAACGAGAGAGAGAAGCCTAACAGAATTGTGTGCGTAACAACTTATACACCAGTTTCCAACACTGTACAAAAACTCATAAGAAAGAACTGGCACATTCTTCATGGCGCAGGAAAGCATTGGGAACCCCCACTGTTTGCTTTAAAAGAAGTAAGAATCTATGGGACGAGTTGGTATGTGCCAAAGTCCCCGCTGCAGGGAGGGATGACCAAATGCCCCTCTGGAACACCCAAAGACCAACAGGACACTATGCCTGTGGCAGCTGTGTCGCATGTCCTTTCACCATGACTACAAAGGAAGTAGACATTGGTACCACACGCCCTTGGATATTGAATAACTTCAGCAACTGCAATACAGAGAATGTGGTATATCTGCTTACGTGCCCCCGAAACCTGAAGTTTGTGGGCATGCCCACCAGGAAGATTAAGAACCGCATCAACGAACATCGCAGCACCATATGCTGTAAAAAAAACAACACCAAACTTACAAGACACTTCCTGGAACACAATCATAAGGACACGGACCTAAAATGGGTGGTCTTGGAAGTCATGAAAAAACAGAAGACAGATCTGACCAGACCACTCCACATCAGAGAGCAGAGGTGGGTATATCGCCTTTGAACATGGAGAGAAGGGCTAAATGACAAGATTCCTTGGCTACAACTAGCTCTTTAACTAGCACATGCCTCCACATTACAAACATGAGCACCTAGTCTGCAATTCCCCCTAAAAATACAGTACTATACATCACTCATTTTTGACTGGTCCTTTGACTGTCTATAAAACCACTTTCCCGTATAGTTACAGTCCTTTGTATAATTAATTCTGATTGGTCCTATGACTGACTAAATAACCTTTTACACCACTACAAGGGAGTGTGTGCCTCCTTACATGTCTAATCAAGTAACCACTAGAAAAGAAGCACCTGCCTATATTACGAAATATGAACGGCCCAAAGCAAGGGTCCCTTAATTATGTATCACTAACTGGAGCTGACCCGTACAAGTTTTCAAGCCATATAACCACGAATTTGATTAGCAAAAAATATATTTCTTTTTATTAAGATAAGACCACAAAACACTTTGCAGATATGGGAAATGCATCATTACATAAATAAGGAACATTAATGGTACTCTTTAGTGTCCCACACATAACTTCATTCATACTATCATTAATTTATACTAACATACATTCATTCAACAAAAACAAAATATCACACATCAGTCAAGGTGGTGAGACTGCCAACTGATGTTAAGATGGAGGGTTTCTCGTGGATCATCCTGGTGGTATAAAGGAGTAACATCAAGGAAACACGAACAAGATTCAAACGCCTACTCTCGTTTCGGTGTCGGGCCCAAAACAGGGCCACATCTTCATCAGGGCGAAGACAGGTAGATAATGTGGGGGACACAAACACACCTAAAATTAGCAGAAAAAATATGGCATAAACATGTATATTGATACAATTATACACCTAATATATTATAAGGTTTAGGCATTCAACAGATCAACTCCAGCAGGAAAACGTGATATATTCATTCAGGATAAAAAAGGCAAATCTAATGCCAGAATCATGTGCAACAAGAGGGACTCAAGAATAATAATAAATCAAAGAGAACAGACACACCCGTGTTCGTGAAAAGGTTTTTTCTTTATACATATATTAGTTCTGTGATTTAAAGTATCACATACATATCACCCGTGCTGTGGATTAGTAGAAAACTATAGTGAAATCACCACATGTGTACATGAAAGAATAATAGCTTAAAACATACTTCAAGTCTACCTGGTAGATAAAAATATTCACTGGGGTTCTCTAGGTTAAGTCAAGAAAGCATCCACGCAAATGCAAGATCTGAAAAAGATCAATCAATTAAGATCTATTCAAGCGTCAATATTATATAGAGCTAATCCGATGGTAAGGGATAGTCCCGCGTAGCTGGAAACCTACCCAAAGTCAACAGTTTTACATGAGAGAGGATACTATATCAGGTCCGAGGGCCAAATAAGGTTTCCGATGCCTGAATGAAGGATGAGGCAGAGGGAGAATCGCTCGATGTGGCAGAAGCTAATATCAACAATACTGTGAAATAAAAAGAGTATTAAAGATAGATCAGGAGGATTCTAGGTAAATTGTACATAGAGGCGCTCTCACCGAGACAACAGAACATGGGACCTACCCGATATCCACAACGGGGTGAGAAGATCAAAACTGGGAAATGTCCAAAGGGCATGTAAACTGTTGAAAACATCCGACAAAACAGATTTGAACTCGGGCTGGCAGTACTCGATATCCAAGGTGAGGGTGTCAGCAATTCTGGATACAAAGAAAATGGCGAAAAATGTCACCAAAACGCTGGGGCTTCAGGTAGACAGTAGTTACATAGTGAACTAGAGAAAGAAAAAGAATAACGAAAAAAGTATGGAGGATCCCGCTTAGTCATAAGTCTTAGCGAGGGAATAAAAGTATAACGAAAAATTACGCCTATCATTCAGTAAAAAGATCCGTAAGAAGCTAAATAAAGCAACAGAAAACCTAGGGTCTCCCCGATGGGGGGGGGATTTTAACTACAAACCATCGGGAGGGAAAAAGGAACAAACAAGCATGCATATATTTACAATTCCCTTACCCGCTATCTAAATAGACAAAGGGAAGGGTGTAAAGGGGGGCGGTAATGGCCGTCTGAAAGGGTCATATCGACTCACACCAACGGGAGCATTCTTACCTAGTGGTTTTTATCGATCGGCCGACGGAGGATGTTCAGTGGCGTTCAAGCAGGGCGGGAGATTTCCAGAATTCTCAACGGGGCTCCGCCATCTTTAAGGGTTACTAATCTAACAAGTCCTCCCATTGGGGGACAGGCTCAAGTGCTCATGGAAATGGAAAGCGGACTGAAAAGCAGAATACCTGGCAGAAATTACCAGTCTGAATGCAGCACCCATCTTGAACAAAGTAAAAAGCTCAAACCTATATCAAAAGCCCCCTTCGGTTTATTAAACACAGGGGCTGATCATTAAACAAGGTTACCATATGTTAAAAGGAAACACATTTCGGGCCATCAAATGACATCTGAGTAATAATCATGTACAGCAATGGATGAGTTATCCCAAGAAGTAGGAAAACACTAGGACAACAGGGTGAAATATTGAAATAACATCCCAAGAAGGGTCATGCTCAAACATGAGGGTGGAATCTGGGTCATATAATGGCATTTTCCCAGGGACAGTGTTCATTCAAACCCATGTTGACAGAATTTAGAAGATAGATCCAAAAAAACTCTCTTTTCTTTCTAATCAGGCCCGAGTCTTGCCAGGGATGGTACGAATCTTCTCCAGGATTGACCACTTGAGGTCCATTTCAGTATGGCCCTTATCAAGCCAATGGCTCACCAGAGGGACAGAGGCTTTTTAAATTTGAATATTGGATTTGTGTTTCCCAATTCTGGTTCTACATTCTTGTCCTGTTTCTCCGATGTATATGAGATCACATGGGCATGTGATAATATATATCACATTAGGGGTATGGCAGTTCATCATTTCCTGCAGCGAGATGGAACGCTCATTGATCTTAATAGTATGACCCACAGCGGTGATTCCCCTTCACAGGTTCAAGGCCAGAGATAGAGTCTGATAATAGGCCGATGTCTCCAAGATTCTCCCTTTGACTAGATGGTTCTTGAGATTCTTGTTTCGTTTGAAGGCAAATCGAGGTTTAGGGATTTTGTAATCACCATTACCGATGTTCAACAGATAACAAAGGGAGTTGATGGTTTGTCTAACCTTGTGGTTAATATTTGAATGTTTAGTGACACATACCAGCCTATCAAGAGGTCAGGTCTCATTAGTTTCAAACATGGCATCTCGATTGAAGTATCTAGCCCTCTTGCAGGCATCTTTAATCAATTTGTGTGGGTAACCCCGAATTAGCAATTTCTCTTTGAGAATATCTGCCTGTGTCAAAAAGTCCTTAATGTCAGAGCAGTTTCTCCGCAAGCGGAGAAATTGACTGGATGGGATACTGTCCCTTTGGCATCGAGGGTGGTAACTACCATACTGCAACAGAGTGTTTCTGGCAGTCGGTTTGGTGTACAGAGAGACAAAGAGTTCTTTTTGGTTGTGCTCAATCCATACATCCAAGAATTCCACCTTAGAGTTGCTGGAATGGGCAGTAAATTTCAAATTGGCATCGGCCGCATAAATCCAGAGAATGTATTCATCTAGCGATGTTTGATCTCCTTCCCATATAAAAAAGATGTCGTCAATGAATTTAGACCAAGCTCGAACATTTTCATGGAACGGGGCCATCTCATTATATATATTGATCTGCTCGAAATGTCCCATATACAGTCAGGCTATGCTCGGGGCACAAGACGCCCCCATGCTTAAGCCCTGTATTTGATGAAAATAATTGCTGTTAAATTCGAAATAATTTTCACTCAAAACCACCTTAAGCCATTCGATGATAAAGGGAGCATTCGTTATTTCTGTTTCAGAAGACAAAATCTCTTGGCGCACAGTCATTGCTCCTTCCTGTGGGATGTTCGTATAAAGGGACTCCAGGTCCAGGTCCTTATCGCAATTATATGGCATCCTCTCAATCTTAGAGATGAAGTGACCTGTGTCCTTAACAAAGGACTCAAGTTTGCTGACCAATGGTTTCAGGAAGCAATCAATATATTTGGAAAGCGGCTCCGTGGCCGATCCAATGGTAGACACAATCGGTCTTAGCGGCGGGTCTGAAGTATTTTTATGAGTTTTGGGGACACCATAGATGATGGGCATTCGAGTAAAACTAGGTGTCAGAAATTCAGCTTCCTTAGGACAAATAAATCCAGCCTCAACCGCGGTTTCAACCATAGACAAAATTCGCTGCTTGAGACTCGGTTCAGGATTCCTAACGATTCGTTTGTAGTGCCTGGTGGAGGAAATGAGGATATCAATTTTTTCGATGTAGGAGGGGGTGTTCAAGATGACAATGCCCCCTCCCTTGTCACAGGGTTTGATGGTTAGTTGTTTGTTCTCTCTCAGAGATTTCAGGGCACTATTTTCAGCGGAAGGCAGATTGCACAGAGGTTTAGGGACATATTTGATAATCTTTTCAATTTTTAACATGACAGCTTTCTCGAAGATCCCACCTCCGGTCCTAGTAGATCAAGGCTAGGAGTAAAGCCAGATGGTGGTCTGAGTCCTGACATCTTGTTGGTAGTGTCGGAAGATGGTCTAATGAGGAAGAACTTCTTCAACCTGATTTTCCTAAAGAAAGAATGGAGGTCTTTCATAAACTCAAATTTGTTAAAATTAGTCATCGGAACAAAAGAAAGGCCCCTCGACAGAAGAGTCACCGATTCTGGGTCAATGTTGGATGTAGATAAATTAAACACAGGTATGTTTGTTATGTTTTCCAGTATTGGTTGTGCCTCGTTTGCATATACATTTGGGGTTGACTCTGACCCTGATGGAAATTCCTCTGTCGGGGGGTTCGGGTCCTGGGGCGATAGTTCCCCCTGCGGTTGCCTAAAAAGGGGTCAGGCATCGCTGATCTTTCAAACGGTTCCTGTCGAGGTTGGTAGTTAGAGTTATAACTCGTGTCATAGTCCGTAGACCCTCCCCGTCCGAATCAGTGGTGTCAGAGAACGTGGTGATCCGTCTATTTCCCCATCGCGGGGTGCCGTTGTATGGGCCATTTCCTTCCGGCATGTTGTGAAAATTGGTTGCCAGGTATGGATAAGCACGTTCTTGTGTAAATAATCTGATGTCCTTTCTAAGCTTTTCTGTCTTTCTTTTAAGAAGATAGTCGGAGAATGAGTCTAATTCCTGGCAGATTTCTTCTAGTTTTTTCTTGCCCATTTCGACTGAGATGTCTTTTTTTAGTTTTTCTTCCATTTCTTCTATCTCTTTATTGATAATGGCTATAACCTCCCTTGCTGTCTCAATGATCAACATCATCCAATCCCTTGAGCATCTATTTGATATAAGGGCCCATTTCTCAAGGAATTGTCAGATTTCTATGAATAGACCAGGAATATTGCGGAACCTTAATCCAATGGGGATCGTCCCAGCCTTCAGATACTCAAGCATGAAATTAGCGTGGGCTTCAGTACGTTTGGATTTTTTCTTAAGATTGAGAAGTTTGGTCCATTCTCCTTCAAGACCTTTACATGTCTGTCTTTAAGTGTGGCACGCTGACGTCCTACTGCACTGTACAGTTCTGTTAGCGTGTCCTGTAATTATGTGTCGTGTTACATTAGTTAAACCTTCACCGGGTCACGCTCACCAGCCATATCAGCAGCATGCCATGGGTACCCCGGGCCCATTTACATACTTACATACTTAGTTACATACTTAGACCACTGGCCTATTGCAGGCACAACGCTCAGACGCTTCTGAGCATCCACACGTTTTGTTGACAGAGAATATGCCGGCCCCTCCCCGGCCGCTACATGTCCGATCGCACGGACCACAGGCAACCAGGGAACCACACCGGAAGCCCAAATTTGGCAGGTCAGGCAGCTCCTCTGACCTCTAAAAAGCGCGACTTTTGGGACACCGGATACCGCACTCCGGCACCCAATTAGGCCTTTATTGGCAATTACTTTCCAGCGCCGACACTATATAGAGCCGGATGCCGCTCCACTTATTTAAGGAGCGGAGGAGCACAGATAGAGGCGCAGAGGCGGAGATCACGTCACGTATCAGTAAGAGTATGAATATGTGGGTGAAAGTGTTTCCTTTTCAGGTACTTTGACTCTGATATACTACAGAACCTCATGTGTGTTCTAAGTAGTATCTACCAACCATCTTTAAACATCTGGTATTTTGTTTCTTTCTCCTCATTACTATTTTTAGCGCTTGACCAAAGGGGTCTCCTGCCCTCACCCTCCTATGGGGCACAGTGTCCCAACTTTAGGGTAAGCAACTTGGAGACAACTTCTCCATTCATCTCTGGTGCACAGATGATTGTCACGACTGCTGCACTTATAGCCACTCACAGTAGATCTTCGGTGTGTGTGGCTGACTGTAAATCCTAAAATATGCTATGTTACACTGTGCGTTTTCCAACCACTATGTTTTTTCTTTCAGGCTTTAGACACAGGCCATATCACAGTGGAGTGTGATCCTTATCACCCCACTCAGTGGAAACCCTCTCACCACAGTTTGGTAAGAGTGGAGCCTGCAGTTTTTTCACTAAGGTCCTGATGAATGCCACGGACCCTACTGGGCCATTACGCAGAAACATGTCGACCCCATTGACGTTGGTGGGGGGACTATAATATCCCCAACACACCGGTCACCCTATTTTAATTACCATATAGATGCCACCAATATTAACATTTATTTGACATCAATAATGGCTTTTTAAACTCACTACTTTTTTGGACGGGCCCCCACTTAGTTTAGAAGTGCATCCCTGTCGTCAGGTGTATGCCCGACTTATATCAAACCAAGTTTTTAGAGGGCGAGGACTGTTCAATGATGAAGGATGATACCAGGTGGTGTGTGAGACCAGTCCTTCACTTTTTGTGAGACGCCTGCACTCACGAATTGATAAACATTAGCACTAACAACATCTTAACAACACCTTACTGGGAGCGGCCTTATTGTGATGAACAGTTTATGTTGGAGGCTGCCGGCTCCTAGCACCCCATGCCTCTGGTTCCCTCATCCCAGAATTCTTTCTGGGGCCTGTGATAACACATTTTGTACAGCTGATAGCTGTGGGAATGACCTTTGGGGTATAACATTTCACACGAGTGTGGGTACTATACTGAATATTTCTGGATCTACGACCAGACGTCTCTTGAATACCAAGATACACACGTTTCAGTAATACACATACCTACTATAATAAAGGTGTGTGTTGTGTTCCATTTCAAACATGGACACCGAACTAGCATTTACTGAAGAGAATTACGCAGAAATACTCAGAACACCATCCCTATTGACAGAGACAGTGGTAGCGCAGACAGTCCAGAATACAGATGAATGGGAGACTCTATCAACCAAAAAGAAAGAACAAATCCGGACGGCTCTACATGGAGCATTTATGACGGAGTACTTGCGGAAGAATAGCGCACCAAGGGGCCTCATAGTTACAAATGAACCCAGACTATTCCTTAACAATAAGGAATTTCGTACCAACTGGTCAAGGATAGCCTGGAAGTGCACGAAGGACTGGCTAGTTCTCATTATCAATACAGCCAGGGAACTAGCCGACGCACTCCTGGTGGAGAACCAACAAAGTGAGAGCAGACTAAAAACCATGGTTCAAATAACAGTATTCAAAAAGAAACTGGAGGAAATTAATAAAGATTATTCTGAATGCCAGGAATACCTCACCCAGCCTAAACTAACCAAACTAAAAAAAGATGTACAGAAATTCAGTCAGAAGACCGTATACCCATATACCACTGACGAATATTACGAGAGACCGCCCAAACCACAACAAAGTAAGAAACAGCAACGCTTCAGGCCGACACCACAAAATTGGACTTTCAGCTCTGGAGAAGAGAGGAGCACAAGCGGAAGTAGTAGTGACAAGAGCACTACCAAGGGAGACAACAGCAAAACTATCACCACCAAATGATGCACCCGCCGATGCCCCAATTTGGATTCTGTCAGCAACCGTATTATCCGCCAGGATTCGGATTCCAACAAGGCCCGCAGCCTTTTTTATACCGGGCCCGGGAAAAGGAAGACAAAAAAGGCAAAACACAAGGGAACAGTGGGAAGATCAAACTCCGGTCGCAATGGGAACAAGGAGTAGAGAGAGAGGGAACGGCCCATCGACAAGCAGGGAGTAACAAACATTTTTAACTTTAGCGACTACCCCCTCTCTGACGATGAAGAAACTGTCCTCTCTAGGGGCTTAGGATTTGTCCCTACACCAATGATGGACCCCTTTCTACTTAACACTGAACTGGCACAATTCTTTAGGAAGATCAAACTCCGCAACCACTTCGGTGAATCCAATGAGGATCAGAATGAGAAGATCGGCACAGGACTTAGGAAAAAGTCCACGTTTGTGCCTCCTACCCAAACAATCCCCTGCCACATATTAGCATTTGAGCAGGTGGTACTCAATTAAGTAGAAAAAATCAACTTCAAACAAGAGAAGGGTTGTCAGAACCTCACCAATCAGGAACGAACAGCACTAGAGAAACTTAAGAACAACACAGAACTAACAGTAAAATCAGCCTACAAGGGAGGTGCAATTGTCCTGATTAATAGGTCTACGTACCGGGAGGAGTGCAACCGCCTTCTCTCGGATGACGCCAGCTATGAAAAATATTCAGACGACCCAACACCACGTCTCACTACGAAGATCAAGGGGATGGTGGATGAAGCACTGTGCAACAACTGGATCACGAAACAAGAGGCCGACTTCCTGGTGAACGAGAACCCCAGAATACAGAGGTTTTACACCCTGCCAAAGATTCATAAAGAGAAGATGCCTCCACCTGGTCGACCGATTGTGTCCGGCATCGGATCCATTCTCGAGCCACTATCACAGTTTTGTGATTGGTTCCTTAAACCTATTGTCCAGAAATCACGTTCCTACCTACGAGATACAAAAGATGTACTCTGCCTCTTGAGAGACCTGGAAACCAATAACACGGAAGACTTGTTCATCACCATTGACATAGAGGCACTGTACACGAGCATCCCCCAAATGCGTACACTGGAAGTCGTGGAACAGATTTTATTGAACACAGACTGGGACTTCCTCACACCACAACACTTCATCATGGAATGTGCTGAGGTAGTTTTGACTGAAATTGTTTTTGAATTTGAAGAAGTGCTGTACCATCAAATCACTGGTACATCTATGGGCAGCACTTTTGCCCCAAGTCTGGCATGCCTTTATGTGCGCCAGATTGTTGGAAGAAAGGAAGTACAAGTGCTGATGGTAACTTCTTTATTCCTCGTAACCAATACGGAGGCTTCAACAGCGGAGCCGGCAGAACGTGCAGTGCGTTGCGTCGTCAGCTGTCAACTGTCATAACAGAGGGCAGCTGATCACGTAACCGATGGGACGTCACAACTGATACGGCGTATCAGTTGGGACACAAGGCAAAAGAACAACGGTGTCCACGCAGGGACAAATGTAAACACAACACATCCCCCTCTGTAGGGAAAGAAGGAACAAGAACACGAACGCAGTTCCTGAGGGTGGAGATGGTTACTCACAGATAAAGTCTCTCAATCTAGCAGGTGGACCTAGGAGTCTGCCTGCCCTGCTTGTGGTCACTGGTAAGGCATTTCCCAGTTCTGGTGTTTTGGGCAACCTGCGTCTACCTTTGTCATCTTTGGTACTTGACATCGCAATCTGACCGGGAAGAATCACCTCAGCCTGGTTGGCACTATTTGTGCGGTCCTCTGGTATCTCACTCTCCGAATCATAGTCAAATGCTTGCTTGCGCAAGTCCGTGTTAACGGGTTCAATGTTAGGGTAATCGGGACCAGTTGACACTTCTGTGGTATGCTTGACTGCAGATAATTTTGAAAAATGCCACACCTTTCCATCACTCAGTAGTGCAAAGTTACAATATACTTTCTGGACTTGGTATGGTGGGGTATACTTATCTTGACCCTTAGCAATATGTCCACTTTTCTTCACTTTCACATAGTCCCCTTCATTAAGCACTACTGCTTTACTCCCATGGGTTTTATCGTAGTACACTTTCGCCCTTGCTTGTGATTCAGCAAGCTTTTCCTGTACCAATTTAGATGACCAGTCAACCTTCCTTGCCGCCTTGATCCAACCCACATTGTCCTTGGACAACGGTGTCCTTACCCGCATCAGTTCGAAAGGTGATCCTGTACGCCCATATTGTCTTCATTGTTTCACTCTTCCATGGCAAGCCGTTGCTATTGGCCATTTGAATCATTCCTTTAATAACACTATTGAAACGCTCAACTGCCCCATTGCCCGCAGGGTGGTAGACGGATGTGGTCTTGTGGCAGATATTGTGTTTCTCTATGTACTCTTGGAATGTTTCTGAAGTAAATTGGGTGCCGTTGTCACTTACAATCACTTTGGGTAATCCCTCTCGACAGAAGATACTATCCATGAATTTCACGATGTTGAGTGACTCAGGATTTTTTGTGAACATCACTTCTGGCCATTTAGAGAAATGCTCTACCATGACACAGACATACCATTTTTCATGTCCTTCCGTTATAGGACCCATAATGTCTATACCAATCCTCTCCCACGGCATGCTTGGGCTTGTTAACGGATGGAGAGGCGGCCTGAATGTGACCTGTGTTTTGTCCGCCTTCATACACAGTGCACATCCTCGCACAATCTCCAGGCCGATTCCCAGCCACCAGTATAGGTTTTTAACCCTCTCCTTAGTTTTACTTATGCCCAAATGTCCTTCATGACACACTTTCAGTAGTTTGCACCTAATCTTGTGGGGAGGAATGAACTTCCCACTTCTGAGTAGGAAACCATCCTCACAGGATAGCTCATGTTTAACCTCCCAGTACGCCTTGAGCTGATCGTTGAGTCTGTTTTTTGTACACCAGCCGTTCTTTAGAAATGACATTACTTGTACGATGGTGCAATCATTTTCTTGCTCCTTGAACCATTCGTCCCTGGTTATGTTACTGACCTGCTCCAAAACAGTGCTATAGCATTTTCTTCCACCTCCGTTGGTAGCTCATCACTTGGGCGTACCACTGGCATTCTACTAAGGAAGTCAGCGACAACATTTTTGACACCAGGTACGTATTCAATCTCGTACATGAAATCAAAAAGACGTACAGAAAGTCTAGCTAGGCGTGGTGAAGCTGTGTACAAACCCTTGGTGGTGAAAACCTTAGTTAACGGTTTGTGGTCAGTGCATAGTGTGACATTGCGGCCCACACAAAATGTCTGAAGTGCTCCAATGCCCACACACATGCCAACGCTTCGCGCTCTATTACAGAAAAATTTTCTTCAGAGGGTGTGAGAGAGCGTGACGCAAAAGCTACGGTGAACTCAATACCTTCGGAGTTCTTTTGTGTAAGTACAGCACCCAAGCCTTTGTTGCTTGCATCCGTTGTTACAAAGCTCCTAAGTGTTGTGTCAAATCCCTTGAGGGGCAGTGCTGCGCACATATCGTCTTTTATGTTTTTGAAACTTCGGTCACAGTCCTCCGACCATATGAATCTGTTCTTCAATTTTAGAAGTTGCCTTAAGTCGTATGTTTTGTGAGAAAAATTCCTGATAAATTTTGCATAGAATTCCACCATGCCCAGAAATGATCTTAGTTCATCCATGTTTTTGGGAACTGGTGAGTTCTTAATGGCGTCCATAAGTTCTTTCTTTGGACTGATGCCATCACCGGTTATGCGATGGCCAAGGTAGTTGACTGAATTACAACCAAATTTACATTTACTATATTCAGCAGTCAAACCTTTTTCGTTCAAAACTTCAAGCACCTGTCTCACTTTCTTATCATGTTCATCTTTCGTTTTACCCATAACCAAAATGTCATCCTGAAAAATCAAAATGTCCTCAACACCATCAAACAGATTGTGCATTAACCGCTGAAACATTGCGGCTGCAGAAGCCGAACCAAATGGTACTCGTGTAAACCTGTAGCATCCAAATGGCGTAATAAAAGTGGTGAGCTTTTTACTGTCTTTATGAAGGGGCACTTGGTGGTAGGCCGACTTCAGATCGATTGTTGAGAACCAACGAACACCTTTCGTCGTGGCTAACATCTCATTAATCTTGGGCAATGGATACTGTTCAACCACGATATTTTTATTAAGGTCCCGCAAATCTACACACAATCTTAATTTGCCATTAGGTCGTTTAGCGATCACTAAAGGTGCGACCCATTCTGAGGCTTCCACCTTCTCAATAATTCCTACATCCAGCAGTTTCTTGAGCTGATCTTTGACTTCTCCTTTGATGGCAAAGGGTATATTTCTTACTTTATGAACTATGGGAGCGGTAATTGGTTTAAGTCTTATTTTGTGCTGGTACCCTTTAAGAGCACCTGTCTCTTTGCTGAAGACTTGCGGATACTCCAGACACAGATTTACACCAAAACCTTCATGCTCTGCCACAATCAGTACGGGGTCGAGTTTTCTGGGATCCAGTATAATTCCCAGTTCACCCTGGTCCATCCAACCCAGGACAGATGGCCCCACGTTTGCAACATAGAGTTTGCACATCGCCACCCTACCTTTGTAGGCAAACTTGAGGGTCCGGTAACCTCGCACTTCAATGGGTTCACCTGTGAAGGATTTTATCACTATGTCTGGTTTGTGTAGTTCATCTCCCAAGCTGTCTTTAAATTTTTGCATCCACACCTTTTCATTGACAATGGTGTAGGGCGACCCTGAATCCGCGACTATACTCATGTCAATGCCTCCTATGGTCATTTTACAAGTAGGTTTTTTTGTTTTGGTTGCACTCACATATTTACTCTTACCTACATTTCCATCCTCTATGTTAAGTACAAACATGTTCATATCTTCATCATCAGATACATCCTGTCTAATCTCACCTTCCTCTGCCACTAATTTCACATGTTTAGTTTTGCGTCTGTTACACGCTTTCGAAAAATGTCCTTTTAGACCACAATTGGTACATTTTACGTCTCGTGCTGGGCATTTTAAGTCATTAGCCAGGTGGTACGTGCTTCCACACCTATAAAAACGCCCCCAGACTTTAGTATCTTGCTTTTGACTGGATGTTCTTTGTCCACCCTTGTTCCAAAATTGTTTCATAGTGGTTTTACTGTCATTTACTTTGCTTACACTTTCACAAGTTTTCTTTTCTTTTTCCTCATTGAGGATCGCCTTGGCGCAACGCCCAGTCAGTTCAGCTTTGCGAGCTATGTCGATAATATTTTGCAATGGGTATTCGCCCTTGGCCCACAGATTGTCCTGGATGTTTTCATTAGAACCTTGCATAACAATCTGGTCACGGATGAATTCATCGTGCAGTGCACCAAAGCGACAATTAATTGCAAGAGTTTTTAACTTGGACACGTAGTCATCTATTGATTCTTCCTTGCCTTGCTTTCTGTGAAAAAACTTGTAACGATCCACACCTACACATACGGTGGGTTTATAATATGTATTCAAATCATCTATGGCATTTTGAAAAACATCTCCCTCATTCTCTGCTCTCATTTTTTTGTTAATTGAGTTGTATACCTTTATGCCACCAGCTCCAAGACTATGCATTAACATTTTGTACTTTTTTTCCGGCTTGACTTCATCATCCTCCTCTAAAGTTGAAATATAGTTCAGAAAATACTCCCTCCATTCTTCCCACTTAAGAGTAGGTTTGCCACCCCCACGTAAAAATGTTTCTGGCGGGGACAGGTTCCAAATGCAGCCAGACGCCATGTTAAGACCTCACAGGCAAGAAAGTTGGAAGGTATGTGTTATATTTGGTTTTTAAAAGGAATCACAAAGCTGTGGAAATATCTGAAACTCCAAAAGTGTCCAAAAGAGAATCCTCTGTAGGCTTAATAAAGGTACACCAAATTCAGAAGAATATAAAGCTTGAGAGCCCGAGATTCAGCGAATCTCAGTTATAGAACTGCAGAAGTTGACAAGAGGTGAGAAACTAGACATGGAAGTTAATGCACATTCATTATACTTTCTGCCAGGGCGCCTGCCACGAACATGCCAATAGTCATTAAAATGCCAAATTTCACACGAAAAGTTTGAAAATGTGCAAGGCAAGTTCGCGCGCTGGTATTCTGTTACCTCAGGTTCACTTTGTAATACTTCCGACACCAGATCCGTTCACACAGCTTCGCATGCACGCTCACTGAAAGTTTGCTTCAATCGAAGTGAAAAAAAAAAATTCAAAATGGCTTCCACGTTTGCGTGCGTCGGCTGGAATGCTGACTTTCAATCCACGTTGACGTAGAGACTCGTGACGTTGCAAAACTGCATATGCGCACGCGTCGAAGTCGAACGTCAGACTCAGCTGTGAAGACGTTGGAATATGACAGTTGAAGTGAGACGTTGGAAACTGGCAGGTTTTTTTTTTCCGTTGTTTCTCCACACGATCCCTTTAGGTAGGATCTTGCTAAACGCAGTCACTCTGGAACTTCACGAAAATTGAAAAACATCTCACCGTTGATGGCGGTTTATACGGCTTTCAGGAACGTTTGGCACACGCTTCACATAAAATGTAAATGTAATTTCCAGTCACTGCACAACTCAAAAATCAAGTCTTGACAAATCACAGCATAAAATGGACGTTGCCAAAAACTCTCCGTTCTTAATTCCGCAGAGATGTCACACTTGAAAGTTAATCAGAACTGCGTTGATAACTGACCTTTATAGATTTTAGATGATCAATCTGAACCTCTTGAAATAGTATATGTCAGAAAGTTCATTTCATTTTTTTTTTCTCCGTGGGTTCCCGTGTTGGCACTCGTCGCCAAATTTGTTGGAAGAAAGGAGGTACAAGTGCTGATGGTAACTTCTTTATTCCTCGTAACCAACACGGAGGCTCCAACAGCGGAGCCGGCAGAACGTGCAGTGCGTTGCGTAGTCCGCTGTCAACTGTCATAACAGAGGGCAGCTGATCACGTAACCGATGGGACGCCACAACTGATACGGCGTATAAGTTGGGACACAAGGCAAAAGAACAACGGTGTCCACGCAGGGACAAATGTAAACACAACACAGATTGAGGAAGATTACATCTTTCATGAAAACAATCCCTTCTCGGAAAACCTGAGGACATGGAAGCGTTATATTGATGACGTCTTCATTGTCTGGCGAGGGGATGAAGAAACAGCCAGAACCTTCGTAGAATGGATTAACACCAAAGATTGACATCTGAGAGTCACCCACTCCATTAGCAAGGACCATGCTATTTTTCTGGATCTTGACATCACAATGAATGTACACGGCATTACCATAAAGGTACAAACCGACAGACAAGAATAGCCTATTGCTATATGAAAGCTATCACCCAAAGGCCCTAAAGAACAACTTACCATTGGGCCAATTTCTCCGGGTACACAGAAACTGCTCAGAGACGGAAAACTTTATTGAACAAGCAGAGGAGCTTGAGATGAAAATACTAGACCAACACTACCCCAGAAAAATTATCAGAAAAGCAACGAAGAGAGCAAGGAATAATAACCGCGACGCTCTACTAGAAAACAACGAGAGAGAGAAGCCTAACAGAATTGTGTATGTAACAACTTATACACCAGTTTCCAACACTGTACAAAAAATCATAAGAAAGAACTGGCACATTCTTCATGGAGCAGGAAAGCGTTGGGAACCCCCACTGTTTGCTTTTAAAAGAAGTAAGAATCTACGGCACAAGCTGGTACTTGCCAAAGACCCCCCTGCAGAGAGGGATGACCAATTGACCCTCTGGAACACCCAAAGACCAACAGGACACTATGCCTGTGGCTGCTGTGTCGCAAGTCCTTTCACCTTGACTACAAAGGAAGTAGACATTGGTACCACACGCCCTTGGAGATTGAATAACTTCAGCAACTGCAATACGGAGAATGTGGTATATCTCCTTACGTTCCCCTGCGACCTGAAGTATGTGAGCATGACCACCGGGAAGATTAAGATCCATATCAACGAACATCGCAGCACCATACGCTGTAACAAAACCAACACCAAACTTACAAGACACTTCCTGGAACACAATCATAAGGACATGGACCTGAAATGGGTGGTCTTGGACGTCATGAAAAAACAGAAGACAGATCTGACCAGACCACTCCACATCATAGAGCAGAGGTGGGTATACCGCCTTCGAACATGGAGAGAAGGGCTAAATGACGAGATTCCTTGGCTACAACTAGCTCTTTAACTAGCACATGCCTCCACATTACAAACATGAGCACCTAATCTGCATTTCCCCCTAAAAATACAGTACTATACATCACTCATTTTTGACTGGTCCTATGAGTGTCTATAAAACCACCTTCCTGTATAGTTACAGTCCTTTGTTTAATTAATTCTGATTGGTCCTATGACTGGCTAAATAACCTTTTACACCACTACAAGGAAGTGTGTGCCTCCTTACATGTCTGTCTTTAAGTGTGGCACGCTGACGTCCTACTGCGCTGTACAGTTCTGTTAATGTGTCCTGTAATTATGTGATATGTTATATTAGTTAAACCTTTAACTATCACCAGGTCACGCTCATCAGCCATATCGGCAGAATGCCATGGGTACCCCGGGCCCATTTACATTAACTCATATACTGCCATTAATGTGGCAATTTGCTCCCGTCCAAGGATGAATATGCCAGTTTTCCCAGCGTACTAACTTCCTTTAGTGCAGTTACATGCCCCGCAGCCTCGCTTGGCTCATTCTTACCCCTGCTATGCACATGCGCGATACTTAGCTCACTGGCCTATTGAAGGGCGCATGCGCGGTATCACACCAACAGCGCACCAGCACAACGCTCTGATGCTTCTGAGCATCCACACGTTTTGTTGACAGAGAATATGCCGGCCCCTCCCCGGCCGCTACATGTCCGATCGTACGGACCACAGGCAACCAGGGAACCACACCGGAAGCCCATATTTGGCAGGTCAGGCAGCGCCTCTGACCTCTACAAAGCGCAGATTTTGGGACACCGGATACCGCACTCCGGCACCCAATTAGGCCTTTATTGGCATTTACTTCCCTGCGCCGACACTATATTTAGCCGGATGCCGCTCCACTCATTTAACATCGAGGAGCGGAGGAGCACAGATATAGGCGCAGAGGCGGAGATCACGTCAAGTATCAGTCAGAGTAAGAATGTGTGGGTGAATGTATCTCCTTTTCAGGTACTTTGATTTTGATATACTACAGAACCTCATGTGTGTTCTATGTAGTATCTACCAACCATCTTTAAATATCTGGTATTATGTTTCTTTCTCCTCATTACTATTTTTAGCGCTTGACCAAAGGGGTCTCCTGCCCATACCCTCCTATGGGGCACAGTGTCCCAACTTTAGGGTAAGCAACTTGGAGACAACTTCTCCATTAATCTCTGGTGCACAGATGATTGTCACGACTGCTACACTTATAGCCACTCACAGTAGACATTCGATGTGTGTGGCTGACTGTAAATCCTAAAATATTTTGTTTCTAGTGCTACGTTACACTGTACGTTTTCCAACCACTATGTTTTTTCTTTCAGGCTTTAGACACATGCCAGATCACAGTGGATTGTGATCCTTATCACCCCACTCAATGGAAACCCTCTCACCACAGTCTGGTAAGAGTGGAGCCTGCAGTTTTTTCACTAAGGTCCTGATGAATGCCACGGACCCTACTGGGCCATTAGGCAGAAACATGTCGACCCCATTGACATTGGTCAGGGGACAATAATATCCCCAACACACCGGTCACCCTATTTTAATTACCATATAGATGCCAGCAATATTAAAATTTATTTGACATCTATAATGGGTTTTTAAACTCACTACTTTTTTGGATGGGCCCCACTTAGTTTAGAAGTGCATCCCTGTCGTCAGGTGTATGCCTGCCCTCTATCAAACCAAGTTTTTAGAGGGCGAGGACTGGTCGATGATGAAGCATGACACCAGGTGGTGTGTGAGACCAGTCCTTCACTTTTTGCGAGATGCCTGCACTCACGAATTGATAAACATTAGCACTAACAACACCTTACTGGGAGCGGCTTTATTGTGAAGAACAACCTTAAGCAGGATCAGACAGGGAAAAAAGAACATACTCAGGCAGAAGTGAACATATCCATTCACAGACCTGAGTAGGGACAGGCAGGAAAAGAAGAACACGTTCAGGCGGCAGAAGAACAAATTGTAGTAGGACCTGAACAGGACCATTTAGGAGAAGAAGAACACGTTTGGGCAGAAGAAGAAAATCAAATTGAAATCAGACCCTAACAGGACCAGATAGAAGAATTGTATTGAATTGAATTGAAATACCATTTGTATAGTGCATGGCTACCCGGCGGCATCCCAGAGCTGGCAGTAGCAGCAATGGAGGGTTCACCCATTTAGGGAAAAAGTAATGTTTTTAGGGATCTGCGAAAGGAAAGGTGGTTGGGTTCTGCTCGCAAGTGGTGGGGGGGGGGGGAATTCCACAATCTGGCCGCATTAAAAGAGAATTGCCGGCCCCCACTTCTGGCCTTCCTGATCCTAGGGATAATGGCCAGGTTCATGGTTTTGGATCGAAGGCTTCTATCGGGTTGATAAGACTGGATAATGCTATGAAGAATGGGGGGTCCTGTTCTGAGTAAAGATTTATGGATAATACTTAGGGACTTGAACTTAACTCTCTCCTGGACTGCAGCCAATGGAGTGATTTCAGGGCAGGTTTGGCTGAATGATATTTAGGGATGCCCAGTAAGAGTCTTGCTGCCCAGTTTTGGATGGTCTGTAGCTTGGAAAGGGTGGCAACGGGGGCACCCAGATAGAGAGCGTTCGCATAGTCCAGCCGGGACAAGACAAGGGCCTGGACCATAATTTTCCTTGCCTGAAAAGGAAGGAGAGGAAGAATGTGAGAAGTTGGCCTGATATATGCTGTCCACTAATGATAGTGGGCACCTTGTATCAGTCCAAACCGCTCCTTATGGTGAATAGGTTAAAGACAACCTTTATTGAAAGCTATCCTAGTGGTAGCTATGGTGATCAGCCTTCAGGCTAAGTCCTGAAGGAATGTAAAGCAGCTTGTTTTACCAGTCTATAATCTCTTGAATGATCAAATGAAAGGACAACCACACCAGGTATATATTTAAAATATATGTATTTAAGATAAAACACACCCCTTTAGTCTCTTTATGAGGCTGGAGTTCGAAGTACTTAAGTTACAAGTCAGTTATCAACAATATTAGCACAAATACGTTTGGGCCCTAGGGGCGTACCAAACCATATACCAAAAAAGTGGTATAAGAACCACGACTGAACTAGACACAAGGCCTAGAGCCTGTAGAATCGCTGGGACCCCAAGGAACAACCCAAGGTAGTGACACAGGGGACCCACGGGGTCCGTGTGCAGTGTGTAAACCGCGGGTTCCCGTTAGCTTCTATGGGCAAGGTCGCGTCTGGAATTTTAAAGATTAGGGACACTTAGAATCGAGTCAGGACCAAACTCTTTTGGACTTAGGAAGTTCTAGGGCTAGCACCCACGGGAGCATGGGAGTACTCGTGCAACCTCACCCAGGGAAGCCGGGTGCATACATGTCTTTTGGTGTAGGGTTGCGTCGTCGATTTCAATGGAAGCTGGCGAAGAAGTGCTGCTGCCGTGAAGAGCAGAAGTGTCCGAAGTGATCCAAGCCTGGATCTAGGATGGAAGGAACCTGAAAGCAGAGGGGACAGAGTCTGGGTCACTTACCAGTGACCAAGGGCACGATAGACCAATGCCCACAGATGTCGGGTGCTTCAGGTGAGTTGACAGGTGTCTTGACTCTTCAGCCACGAAGTCCTGGAGGTGCCGATGATGACCAGAAGCTGGATTCGAGCTGTCCCACAAAGTCTGTCGAGTGCTGCAGTGTCGGCGACCAGATTGGACCCAACGGCAAGTCTCTTGGAATCAGAGAAAGGACAGCGGTGCAGACCGGCAAGGTCTGGGGGACACACCCAGCAAAGGTAAGTTGGGGCATGTCCGGAGCAACCAGGAAAGCCCAATTAGAAGAGGAGTTGCTTTCGTGGGGACCCGCTAGCTGACGGGCTAACGATTGTGAAGGAGCCTCAAGTGGTCACACTGGAAACTGGCCCACGGGTCACTCATGGAGTGGAGGCAAGAAATCTTCAGTGCAGGAGATGCTCAAGACTGGGACTAATTGGAGCCCAAAGCACAACTTTGAGGAAGCCCAGGAAGATGATGGTGCTGCAAAGGATCACGGTATCCAGGGGTCACAGTTCCAAGTCACTCACGATAGCCACAGGGCTCAGCTTTGCTGTGGACTCAGGGTAGCCTTGGCGAAGTCTGGAAATCTACTTCCTGTGATGCCACGACTTTGGCGTCCGGCAGGAGCTTCTGCAATGCAGACCGGTCAGTTGCTTCTTTGGTGCCTGCCAAGCAGGGGTGTCACTCCTTGACGCCAAGGGAGATTTCGTCAGTCTTCTAAGCAGAGTAGAACGTCGAAGGTCCAGGATATATATTGCAGAGTTTCGTACAGGGTAATCTAAAGTCTGAAGGACTGGGTTCCCATACTTATACAAAGTTTGGGGGTTGGACATACTCTAGGGACCCACCTATTGGAGGGTTTGGAAAGAGGGGTGGTTACACCCATTTCCTTTGTCCAGTTTCACACCAGAGCAGGGGCAGGTAGCCCCTGCAACCGGTTTGAACTGGACTATGCACAGGGACACCAAGTGTGCCCCCAGTGCAGGACTTCAAAGCACCAGAGAGTGCTCCCGCCCATCCCCAATACACATCTGCCTGTCTGGGGAGGTGGTTACACCTCCCTGGGACAGGAAACCTATTGTCCAGGCCTCCTCTGCCGGAGTTTCGGTCAGCAGCAGGAGGCCAGACCTGTGTCTGTGGCAGAGGCATCCATTTTGTGATGCTAGGGCTGTAGAAAGTCCTACCGGGTTACACCAGTGTGAACATGTCTCTCCCTCTAGAAGGGTGGAATGCTACCCCTGCCGCCAGAACTGGCGGGTGAGGGGGTAGTATTCCAAAGCGTTTGATACCAAACACGACATGTTTCCATGCAGCCATCCCAAAGTTAGCATTTACCGCGAGGTTATAATGCACTTAAGAGTATATGGTCAGGCTGCACCACAAACAGCATCATAGGAGGTACTCCGAACGCTGCAGAGGGGCTCTGCTCATGCAGGGCCACAATCTCACATAAAAACCAAGCACTCTGCCGTCAGGATTGTCAAGGCCTGCCATAGGAGTGACTTATAGGTTTCATATGTGTGTGTAATGGTAGTGATATAGGTAGCCTATACCACTGTAAGGAGTGCAAGCACCACCTTACCCAGGCTGCAGTAGCAGACCTGTGGTGTCATTTTGGAGTGCTTCCCAGGGGTGGCATAATACAGGCTTCGGCCCCTGGTAGGCCTCTGAGGTACCTATACCCTAGGTACATAGTATACCATATACTAGGGGCTTATAAGGCACTCCAGAATCCAATTAGATATGTACCTAATGTACATGGAAACCATTTTAGAGAGGAAGCAGCTAGGCTGGGGTCCTGATTAGCAGGGCCACAGCCAGACTAAGGTCGAAAAACAGTGAAACACCAGCAAAAGGTGGGGGTACCCATGTGAAGCAGATCCTACTCTCCTACAAAGAACCTTCCAAATCATTTTAAGGACACCATAGCATGAGGCGGCCATCTTTCGTGCCTGAGTTTTAAATGTGAGGTCTTGGTCGATCCATACACCCAGACTCTTTAGCTGGGTCTTGGGGATGGGGGCTGAGCCAAGGGAGGTTGGCCATATTGCCTTTAGGTCGAGGGGAGAACGATTGCCCAGGATCATGATTTCGCTCTTTTCCCCATTCAATTGAAGAAAGGAGTCATTCATCCAGCTCGTGATTTTTTCCAAGCAAGAGCGCAGGTAGGGAGAGTAGCTTTCCGCCCTATTGAGCTCAATCACCAATTGCGTGTCAACTGCATAGGTGGCTATGTGTATTCCAAAGGGTAGCACTGCCTCTGCCAGGGTGCAGGTTTATACGTTAAATAAGGTGGGGCTCAGGGAGGATCCCTGAGGCACTCCACAGCAGAGGGGTGTCTGCTTAGAGGTCACTTCATTATCAAAGACTTGGAAGGATCTGTTGTTCAGGAAGGATTGTAGCCATGCTAGGGTGATTCCGGAGATACCTAGTTTCCTGAGCCTATGGATCAGGATACGATGGTTTACGGTATCAAATGAAGAAGAAGGACCACAGCGGTGCCACCGGAGTCAACTATCTTTCTTGATTCCTCCACTACTGAGAGCAGGGCCGTTTCTGTTCCCTGTAGTGGGCGGAAACCTGTCTGGGTCCGATGGAGGAGTTTATGAGTCTCTAGAAATGAGGATAATATTGAATTGAAGTATTTTTCAGTGATTTTACTAACCCATGGGAGCAAAGATATGGGGCGGTAATTTCCCAGGGTGGAGGGATCAAGACTGTTTTTGTTTAGAAGAGCCTTCACCATGGCTTCCTTCCACGAGGGGGGGACCACTCCCGAGGAAAGTGAGATGTTGATCAGGTCTAAAATCACAGGGGAGACCACACCTGCCACCTGCCTCAATATCCATAAAGGGGCAGGGTCTTTGGGTGATCCACTTTTTACCTTAGATAGAAGGCTTTCTAACACAGGCATATCCATCGCCGGAATTGTGTCCAAGGTAGGCTGATTACTGCAGAGTTGAGGGGCTAGGGAGCCATTTTTTATGTGAGGAACTGAGGAGAAAATAGATTACATTTTATTTGAAAAGAACTCCGCTAATTTGTCGCACTGTGCTCCCGAGGTATCAGGGATAGCTGGTGGAGGGGGAACTTTGGAAAGAGTTTTAGCAATGCTGAAGTTGGATGCTGCTAAAATTTTATTTTCAGAGTAGGCTGCCTGTGCTGCCCTAATTTCAGCTTTGTAAAGATTAATACTTTCTCTATATTTTTTTTTTCTTGTCCATCGAGAAGCTTTTCCTCCAGTCTCTCTAGAGTTTTTTGCAATTTTGTTTGAACCCCTGTAGTGTAGCTGAGTACCAAGGTTTTGGATGTTTCCTATTTTGACTTTGATTCTTTTTACGGGGACAAGGACATCTAAAGATTTTTCTAGCCAGTTGTTGAAGTTGTCATTGGCCGTGACTGCGTCTAAAGAAGATGCAGGTCTAGTTTCTTCTAATACTGCGGCCCAGTGTTCAGTTGAAAGTTTGGACCAAGGGCGTGTTTTTTAATAGATGGGGATCGTATGTGGAACTATATGAGGTGGTGACCAGGTAAAAGGGATAAGGAAGTGGTCTGACCACGGGACAGGGATGGGTTTCCCTCCTAATAAGTCCTTCGAATATGAGAAGATGGGCTCTAATAAATGACCTCTCATATGGGTGGGCTCACTAATTTTTTTATGAGTTGGAAGCCTGCTAGGTCCATGGTGAGTTTGGTTGCCGATGCCTGTTGGGGGTCGTCGAAATGAAGATTGGAGTCCCCCAGTAGAGTAAAATTAGCCAATGTACTAGCTAGGTTTGCAGCCAGGTCTGGTAATGAATTGCAGAATTCTACTGAGGGGCCCAGGGTTTGGTATATTAAAATACCCGAGAAAGTAAGGGCTGGGGAGAATTCAATAGAGAAGGCATCGTTCTCACAGTCTGGGACAGGGCTATCAGTCATTCGGCAGGTTAAACCGTGCTTGTAGATAATAGCTATCCCGCCCCCTTTCCCTATAGGACGGTCCAGCCTCAGAATGGAATAGCTACTGGGAGAGCCTGAATAAGATCGGGGTTGGAGCTAGAGGTAAGCCATGTTTCTGTGAGAAACAGTACTTTGGGTGATTCTTCTTCGAGAAGGATGGAGATTTCTGCAGTGTGTTTAGGCAGTGATCTACAGTTTAACAGAAACATTTTATATTTCCGTGAGTTAGTGGGGAGGTGGTGAGGGTCGATTGTTAACTGATGTCTGCAGTGCGAACATTTTAAAAAGTCACTAGAGGGTAGAATGGAATGTTTACATGTTCCCCTTATCGGACCTGCTAGGCGGCGTAATTCTTCAGTGCTATACTGTCTCCGCTGATCAGTGAGGGGAGCAGGGATTTTTGCCCCTGGACCCAGCCGGACGCAGACGGGCACAGACGGGCTTGCTTTTGGCGCGCCTTCGAAGAAGAACAGGTTCAGGCAGATGAAATCACAACAATAAGACCTGAACAGGAACAGTCAGAAAGTGATTCTAAACAAGAACTGATTGTGCCTAAACACCCTAAAAATAAAAGAACTTCAAATAATTACGAAGAGGGTGAACGTGCAGTTCAGATTAAAAGGGTCAGAAAAGGTGACAACTGGCCTGGTGGAGTAAAAAGATTGAGATACTATCTTAGAAAAACAAGAGAAAGACCAGAGCAAGTAAATGAGGTTACTAGTCAAACTGAGTCTAAAAAGTTAATTGTAAGAAACACTCGTAGAAGCCCAAGACTAAGAATTTTTAATAACAAATACAGGGGCCCTGAGTGGACCTATGTAATTTTAGAAGAGTTTAAAAATTTAGACTTGAGAGAAGAATCGGAAGAAGTAAATACTGCACAGATTGATGAAGGAAGAGTGAGGCCTCCTTGAAAATTAAAATCTGAGATTCCAAGTAAAGAAAGGAAAAGAAGAGAAATCTTCTTAGATCAAAATGGCGATAAATTAAGTCACTGAGCAACCGAAACGAAGTTTAAAGCAAAGATGCTGTAGAGCTTGTATATGTAGTATTCTATTAGTAATCTCAGCATGGTTATTACTAACAGTAGAGGTACCTTATTTTATGATAACAAGTATGAAGAATGAAACAGTTACTAAATAGAAAGCAGCTACCATTAAAGGAGATAGTGTAGAATTAGAAGCATCAGATGAGACAGATTTTCATCACACAGTTTTAGATAATGAGACATCTTTAAAAGCATTCACAAATTATTATTTCAGTATGTAGATACAATGGAGATTAGTGATTGTTATGTTTGTATGAAATTACCGGCTTCAGTGTCAGAACAGGAAAACTTCAGTATTATCATTCAAATTTAGATGTAGTATTTTCACAACTTCCTAATCGAAAGAATATGAATCCAGTAGCTAGTAGCAAAGATGCACAGTTTATGGTTGAATTCTTCTTAACAATGAAATCAAAAGATATAGTAAAGGCACATAAGGATAATTTAACCTGTATATTACGTGAAGAAGAGAAGGTGATTTTTAATTTACTTGAGGAAAGGAGACAGGATTTCCAAAGAAAGCTGCTGAACAGAAAACTCTTGTACCACCATGGGCTGAGATGGAATTTATATAGCTAGCAAGGTTCATGCTGCGATGTCCCTAGACTTTGTAAACAAGGGGAAAACCTGACTCCATAGATTAAAGTCAGATTATAATAACATATTTATTAGTTCCAGTGAGTGTGAACATAACTTCCTAATTCTGGGAGGTTGGGGACTAAAAGGGGGAACAGATCCAGTTTTTCCTGGAGTTTACTTCGTGTGTGGGAATAATGCTTACTATAAATTACCTGCACAGTGGTATGGAAGCTGTTATTTTGGGATTGTATTTCTGAAAATGTATCATGTAAAAAGAATCACTGGAAGCAATGAAAACACTAATGGACTAACACGAAGAAAGAGAGCTGGTTTTTCTGAAATAATAGGTGATATATTTGGTGCATTGATACCTTCAGTGGGAGTCATTCTGAATTCACACAGAATTTGTAAATTGTCGACAGTAGTTGATCATCTCTCGACTGATACTGTTGGAGGTTTCTTAATGATTAATAGGTTGCAATTAGGTCTATGGTTTTACAGAATCGACTTGCGCTTGATATCTTATTAGCAAAAGAGGGCGGAGTCTGTAGAATGTTGAAAGTGCAACATTGTTGTACTTACATTCCTGATAAGAGTAAGGAAACTAGAGGGTATATTAAAAAATATTACAAGGTTACTTGAAGATTTGACACCACTGAAAGTTGACAGTGTATGGGAAAGACTAACAAAAAGTATCTCTTCAATAGGTACTTGGTTTTCTGATTTAGGGAAAAGTGTTTTAGGTCAAATAATTCTTCCAGTAGTAGGAATAATAATAATAGTTTTAACAATAATGATTTGATGTAAATGTTGCAGAAACAAAGGAAGATGAAGGAAATATGAAGTTAATGGAAAAGGTGGGAAAAGAAAGAGGGAATACGGAGATAGAGATGGAGGAGATGAAAGGGAGAATTTACAAGAAAATGATAGATATAGAAAACAAAGATGAGAATAAGAAAGGAAAAGGGGATGCTGAGAGGAGCTTAAGTTGGCACCTTTTTTTAATGGGTAATTTTGTGATGGCTTTAAAATGCCTGCCGAGAGGGGACTGATGGAGCAAGGACTCATAGAAAAGAGACTTGCTCATACGCAATCCACTCGTTTAACTTATTAACGAATTACTAATGTCATTATGTCGAAAACTAATATGCACCATATGAACACGCGGGTTAGTGAAGCTTGTTTATGTGTTTACTAATGTAAATAACATGAACAAAGGACTAACAACGCTTTAAAGGGGGAATCTTTACTGCGCGTGCGTCAACAGCATCTACGTAGTATGACGACCTGTCGCTTGGAGGGAAATTCTTGCTCATGAGCAGAAGACATTAACATGGCCGCTTGAAGACTCACGTGCATGGCATCTGCTTTGCTGAAAAGAAAACAAGCTATTATACTAACGCTTATTCGGGGAAAAGTGTTAATGAATAGAATGGGATACAGTAGAGGTGGGTGGTATACAGTGTGACCACATTATTCTTGAAAATAATATTTGTCTTTTGACTTTATCACTAGTGCGCATTTGGGCCTCTCGTGTATAACCGAAGTAAGCTGAACCATGTGACCACTGTGCATGACAGTCGAAAGAGAATCCGGAATAATAATGCGGAATTTGAATAAGGGCCAAGCACGCGAAGTGTCCTGGCCTGAGAACTGTGCGGTCAAATGTTCAAAACAATGGATGCACATGATGAAGTTTTTACAAATGTTGCAAATGTAATGTGAATGCGGGTGGGAAATAAAGTTTTGAATAAAGAATTAAGGGGATGGGTTTGCGAACAATAACTCAATAGACATTGATGACATGTAAGCATGGTGTGATGGAGTTTCCCCCCTTAACTGACCAATCATGGTTCGTATTTTTACGATATTGAAACATTAATGGGCAGAACACCCAGAACGAAAGGTATAATTAAGGTAGCTTTAGTTAATTAGCTCATTGAGACCAGATGCTGAGCGCTCATTGAGTTGAGATGCTGTGAGCTTGGAGTGGGAGATGCTGATGCTGGGAGAGATGCTGTGAGATGCTGATGAAGAATTGAATGCAGAATCTGAAGCAGAACTTTCCTTCCTAATATAATTGGGTTAGAAGAATTTCTGCGGAAGAATCTCGAGGAGCAAAAGAGTGTCAGAGAGGGGTGCGGTGCAATCATTGGTATTCTAGAGAGGTAACTATCCTGTCCTGATTCCTGTCCTAAAGACTTTGTTTCCTGAATCTATCTCAGGGGACCCTCACCAGCCCTTTGGCCAGGGGGTTGGTCTTTCACACCATTCTTGGTAAAGTATTTTTATCGTTATCTGAATGATCTTTTCTCTCTGTCCTCTCCCTTTCTGTGCATTAATCATTGCTTGAATCCCTGATAAATGTGTAGTGTCTAATTGATTGAATTTTCTCTCGAACGAATGAAAGTAGATGTATTGTATTTTTGAAGTGGTTCACATGCCCTAAAATTTAGATAAAGCTTTGAAAATTTAAAGGAGTCTGTGGGTATTTTATTAAAATTTAAGTATGAGTTAGTTAGTTTTATGTCATTATCACCATCAACTAGTTCAACTAATGGTCCATCGACCAGAGGAAAGAACTTTTTGATCAGTGAATGGTTAGTTTAAAGAGAATTAAGGTATTTAGACTAAACATAAATATTTGTGAAAACATATACACTCGACATCCAGCGGTTTACTCAACTTGTGTGTTTATAGGCCCAGGTGAGTATATAGTAGTAGAGTATCTGTTGTTGTTGGACCGCTGGATCACAGCCACTATGAAACCAACATTCCTTGACGGTGTTGCAGGGATCAGGAGGCAGTAATATGCTTGGCGGGACTGCCCCAATCCCACCAAGTATGTTACAAGTTTTCTCTCCAGCACGGTTTTCATAGCGGTTCCACTGCAGTGAAAACTGTGGCAGAGAGGAAACAATGGGGGCCCTACATAGCCCCTTGGTGCCTCACGCCCTGTGGATGCCCACAGGTGGGCACAACATGTGCCCCCCTGCATGTATTCACACCAGTTCCTGCATGGCATTGACTTTACAGTCCATGCTGTGCAGGAACTGTTTTAGGCTTTCACCTTACAGTTCCCATTTTCAGGGCACCGCCGTGGAAACGTCAAAAACAAAGACTGCCAGACAGGAGGAAACTCTTAATCTGTCTGACCACATCATTGGTGCGGCGGTAGGGCGGACCTGGCGCCGCACTGCCAAAGTCGTAATCAGGCCCTAAATGTCTTTATACAGATGTACAATGGATCTGGTGTTCTGATATATATGTGTAACAGAGAGAGATAGATTTATATACAAATATAAGAATCACTTAAGAACAAGGAGTCAATAGCCATGGAAAGAAATGAGCACCACTTACTGAACTCCATAGAGGAATTCTCCGTAATGACACCTGCACAGACCAGGATACAGGTGTGGAGCTCTGGGAAAGCTAGTAAATGTATTAGGTAAGAAACAAGAGCAAGGACATGGCAGTAACCCTGGCCTGCCCTGCTAAACACGAGGGATCCAAGAAGAGAAGAAGAGCAAGAAAAGTGCTGGGAGCCATAATGGTGCAGAACTAATTGCAGCATCTGAAAGTGATACAACCATTACAGAAAGTTTCCAGCCCGTGTTTAGACTACACTGTGGTAGGATCAACCTGGTAGAGAGTACACACATGTGTTAGCAATCTAGATCTTACTCATAACTTTCATAGTTAGGTTCCTCACTACTTACAGCCAACATTATCGACCCTTCTTTTGATTCTTTTGGGTGCATCTAGAAATTGTTGTCTATGCTGTCCCTTTGTCTGTATAACACTTGTTCTCCGTTAATGCTTCCAAACTTTTTTGTTTCATGGTGGTTTGATCTTGCTTCACATTATTGGCAGTAGTTGGCCAGAGGAAGCAATTCAGTGTCACATGTTAATGTCTCTAGGGTGCATTGTTGTGAGGCACTGCCCATGGGATGCTGTAAAGAATGGTTGGTTTGCATTAATAGAATACAGTGTAGTGTGATGGGTTGGCACCACTGTGATGTAGTGCCATAAAGCCACTAGGATCCAGTGCAGTGTGGTGGTTTACTGCCCCTGAGATGCAGACCTGTGAGGTGCAGTAGATTAGTGTTCTTAGAGTTGTAGGTTAGTGTTCCATTGATGAAGTTTACCTAGTGGGTGTGTGTCCAGAGGGTGCAATAAGCACAGGATATTTTCTCCAAGAAACATTGCCACATTCAGAGCGACTATCCCTGTGATTCATTTCACTATGGAGGGTCAGTACCAGGAGGACTGAGCGAGGTACATTAATGTAGTGTTCTTCGCTTGAAGTACTGTGTGGTGTGTTAATGTACCCAGGATGCAATACAGTGTGGTTGAGTAGTATTCCTATGATGTCATGCAAAGCACTGTGCTACCTTCTATTGCATGGAATATGTTGGGTTTTTGCTCTTGGGATGTAGAGCAATAGGCCAATTGAGAGTTCTACGTATAAAATTAGCGCAGTGTGGTTGCTTAATATTAATAGACCTCAGTGAGCAGTGTTTCCTCAGTGTCTGGAGAATGCAGTGGAATACCATATGTCCCCAGGATGTAATGCTTTGTGGTAGACTAAAATCAATTGGGTGCAATATGATAGGTTAGTGTATTTAGGAGGCAGTAGTGTACTGTGGGCAACTGCCTTAGGATTCCTATATCTCTTAGATGTATTGCTATGTGGCAGGTTACTTGGGTTTAGTACCCCTGAAGAATTGGAAGGACACAGTGTTCTCTGAGTGAAGTACAATGATGTGGTTGGTTAAAGTCTCTAGGATACAATGCATTGAGGTGTTTTAGCATCTATTTGGAAGAAGTGGTTTGGGTACTGCCTTTGCTATGCAGTGTGATGGATTGAGGGTCCTAGGCTGCAATTAGTGTGGTGCATCAGCAATCCCAGAGTGAGGTGTAGTGTGGTAGGTGTCTGTCTCTTAATTCCTTTGACGGCTTTGGGTTAGTTTCAGTATTAATAATGTAGGGTGGTTAATTAATGGCCCGAGGATTCTGTGCATTGAGAAGGTTTGTGATCAGATCAGGCACAAATTATAGTTGATAAGTGTGGCTAATGATTTCAATACACTGCATGGAGTGCACGCGTTATAGAATTCGAGGATGGTGCATAAATTCTAAACTTAAGGTATAGCTATAACTTTAAAATGTCTATTGTTTGTGTAGTTCACGTTTGCTTTGTAAAGAAAGAATAAATAAACCTTTCCTAACTATAACTAAGTTTTAACTTTTGTTTTTTTATTGAAATACAATCTTTTATTTTTTAGTAAATAACTTTTTCAAAATTGTAGAGTGTACTTTCATCAAGTGGAGTTTTGTTAAGTGGAGTGTTAAAGCTTACAGTGGAGGACAGTGTTTTAGAGTGTAGTGTTGTACAGTGGAGTGTCGTACAGTGGAGTAGAGTGGAGTGGCATACAGTGAAGTGGGGTGTAGCGGCATAGAGTGGGGTGGCAAAGAACGGAATGGCAGAGGGTCGAGTGGCAGAAAGTAGAGTGGTGTAAAGTGGTGTGGCGTAAAGTAAGATACTGTAGAGTGGAGTGGCGTAGAGTGGCATGGAGTCAAGTGGTGTAGAGTGCACTAGCGTAGAGTGGGGTGGCATACTGTGTAATAGTGTACTATGGGGTGGTGCAGAGTGGATTGGCATAGAGTGGAGTGCCGTACCATGGAGTGGTGTACAGTAAGTGGCATTGAGTGGAGTGACGTCAAGTTGAATGGCGTAGAGTGGAGTGCATACAGTGGAGTAGCATAGAGTGGAATGGCATGCAGTGGAGTGGTGCAGAGTTGAATACCGCACAGTGGATAGGCATACAGTGGTGCAGAGTCGAGTGACATAGAGTGGAATAGCATAGAGTGGAGTGGTGTAGAGTGGAGTTGGATAGAGTGCAGTGGCATTGGGTTGAGTGGGATACAGTAGAGTGACATAAAGTGGAATGCCATAGAGTACAATAGCATAGAGTGGCGCAGAGTGGAGTGGTGTAGAGTGTACTGATGCAGAGTGGATTGATGTACAGTGTAATAGCATAGAGTGGAGCGACGTAGAGTGCAGTGGCATGCAGTAGAATGGCATAGACTACAATATCATTGAGTCAAGTGGCATAGAGTCAAGTGGCATACAATAGAATATCATCGAGTCGAGTGGCACACAATGGGATAGCATAGAGTGGAGGGATGTAAAGTGGAGTTCCATAGAGTGGAGTGGTATATAGTAAAGTGGCGTGACAGAATAAAGTGGCATAGCATGGAGTGGTGCAGAGTGGTATAGAGTCAAGTGGCGCCGAGTGGAATAGTAGAGAGCCGAATGGCGTAGAGTGGAGTAGCGTACAGTAGCGTACAGTGGAGTGGCGTAGAGCAGAGTGGCATAGAGTGGAATGGGGTAAAGAGGAGGGGTGTACAGTGAAGTGGAGTAAAACAGTACTGTAGAGTGGAGTGCTGTCGAATGGAATGACATAGAATGAAGTGGCATACAGTGGAGTAGCATACTTTGTTACTTGATCCACATTGCCTTTTGTTTACTGCTTTACAATGGCATCCCCTGGCTATTTCTTACTTATGCTCCTGGTGAGAAGTGCTGACACCAATTTTTTTAATGCATATCAGTCATGTCTGCATTTGCTGGTGTAGTCGCTGGAAAGTACAATCTACACGCTGGAAAGTCCAAGTTCTATTAAGGAGGTGATTTAGTTTTCTATTATACATTTAAATATGGCCGTCTCTTAACTGTTTCATAAATTGGAGCTTGACTTTTATCTGCACCTGTAATTCTGCCAAACAATGCCTCTGCAAGTAAATATGTTCTATTTCTACACATGGTAGGTGCCCATGCTTTCTACATTCAACACTCAGAAAAGCGCCTGCTCGTCCAAGCAATGTTAGCAATATAGAAGGTGCCACCTTGAGGATTCTATGAAAGGAGTCTACTGCATGTGAAAGACGGAGTTTGTCCAACTTTTCAGAAGTGAAGGACTCTGTACCATCCAAATAGCAGGTACCATGAGAGCAACATCAAATGGAGATCTTAGAGCAGGTTCATAGATGCAAACCGTAAAACCACCACTCAGAGCTGTGATTCATTTCACTATGGAGGGTCAGTACCAGGAGGACTGAGCGAGGTACATTAATGTAGTGTTCTTCGCTTGAAGTACTGTGTGGTGTGTTAATGTACCCAGGATGCAATACAGTGTGGTTGAGTAGTATTCCTATGATGTCATGCAAAGCACTGTGCTACCTTCTATTGCATGGAATATGTTGGGTTTTTGCTCTTGGGATGTAGAGCAATAGGCCAATTGAGAGTTCTACGTATAAAATTAGCGCAGTGTGGTTGCTTAATATTAATAGACCTCAGTGAGCAGTGTTTCCTCAGTGTCTGGAGAATGCAGTGGAATACCATATGTCCCCAGGATGTAATGCTTTGTGGTAGACTAAAATCAATTGGGTGCAATATGATAGGTTAGTGTATTTAGGAGGCAGTAGTGTACTGTGGGCAACTGCCTTAGGATTCCTATATCTCTTAGATGTATTGCTATGTGGCAAGTTACTTGGGTTTAGTACCCCTGAAGAATTGGAAGGACACAGTGTTCTCTGAGTGAAGTACAATGATGTGGTTGGTTAAAGTCTCTAGGATACAATGCATTGAGGTGTTTTAGCATCTATTTGGAAGAAGTGGATTGGGTACTGCCTTTGATATGCAGTGTGATGGATTGAGGGTCCTAGGCTGCAATTAGTGTGGTGCATCAGCAATCCCAGAGTGAGGTGTAGTGTGGTAGGTGTCTGTCTCTTAATTCCTTTGACGGCTTTGGGTTAGTTTCAGTATTAATAATGTAGGGTGGTTAATTAATGGCCCGAGGATTCTGTGCATTGAGAAGGTTTGTGATCAGATCAGGCACAAATTATAGTTGATAAGTGTGGCTAATGATTTCAATACACTGCATGGAGTGCACGAGTTATAGAATTCGAGGATGGTGCATAAATTCTAAACTTAAGGTATAGCTATAACTTTAAAATGTCTATTGTTTGTGTAGTTCACGTTTGCTTTGTAAAGAAAGAATAAATAAATCTTTCCTAACTATAACTAAGTTTTAACTTTTGTTTTTTTATTGAAATACAATCTTTTATTTTTTAGTAAATAACTTTTTCAAAATTGTAGAGTGTACTTTCATCAAGTGGAGTTTTGTTAAGTGGAGTGTTAAAGCTTACAGTGGAGGACAGTGTTTTAGAGTGTAGTGTTGTACAGTGGAGTGTCGTACAGTGGAGTAGAGTGGAGTGGCATACAGTGAAGTGGGGTGTAGCGGCATAGAGTGGGGTGGCAAAGAACGGAATAGCAGAGGGTCGAGTGGCAGAAAGTAGAGTGGTGTAAAGTGGTGTGGCGTAAAGTAAGATACTGTAGAGTGGAGTGGCGTAGAGTGGCATAGAGTCAAGTGGTGTAGAGTGCACTAGCGTAGAGTGGGGTGGCATACTGTGTAATAGTGTACTATGGGGTGGTGCAGAGTGGATTGGCATAGAGTGGAGTGCCGTACCATGGAGTGGTGTACAGTAAGTGGCATTGAGTGGAGTGACGTCAAGTTGAATGGCGTAGAGTGGAGTGCATACAGTGGAGTAGCATAGAGTGGAATGGCATGCAGTGGAGTGGTGCAGAGTTGAATACCGCACAGTGGATAGGCATACAGTGGTGCAGAGTCGAGTGACATAGAGTGGAATAGCATAGAGTGGAGTGGTGTAGAGTGGAGTTGGATAGAGTGCAGTGGCATTGGGTTGAGTGGGATACAGTAGAGTGACATAAAGTGGAATGCCATAGAGTACAATAGCATAGAGTGGCGCAGAGTGGAGTGGTGTAGAGTGTACTGATGCAGAGTGGATTGATGTACAGTGTAATAGCATAGAGTGGAGCGACGTAGAGTGCAGTGGCATGCAGTAGAATGGCATAGACTACAATATCATTGAGTTAAGTGGCATAGAGTCAAGTGGCATACAATAGAATATCATCGAGTCGAGTGGCACACAATGGGATAGCATAGAGTGGAGGGATGTAAAGTGGAGTTCCATAGAGTGGAGTGGTATATAGTAAAGTGGCGTGACAGAATAAAGTGGCATAGCATGGAGTGGTGCAGAGTGGTATAGAGTCAAGTGGCACCGAGTGGAATAGTAGAGAGCCGAATGGCGTAGAGTGGAGTAGCGTACAGTAGCGTACAGTGGAGTGGCGTAGAGCAGAGTGGCATAGAGTGGAATGGGGTAAAGAGGAGGGGTGTACAGTGAAGTGGAGTAAAACAGTACTGTAGAGTGGAGTGCTGTCGAATGGAATGACATAGAATGAAGTGGCATACAGTGGAGTAGCATACTTTGTTACTTGATCCACATTGCCTTTTGTTTACTGCTTTACAATGGCATCCCCTGGCTATTTCTTACTTATGCTCCTGGTGAGAAGTGCTGACACCAATTTTTTTAATGCATATCAGTCATGTCTGCATTTGCTGGTGTAGTCGCTGGAAAGTACAATCTACACGCTGGAAAGTCCAAGTTCTATTAAGGAGGTGATTTAGTTTTCTATTATACATTTAAATATGTCCGTCTCTTAACTGTTTCATAAATTGGAGCTTGACTTTTATCTGCACCTGTAATTCTGCCAAACAATGCCTCTGCAAGTAAATATGTTCTATTTCTACACATGGTAGGTGCCCATGCTTTCTACATTCAACACTCAGAAAAGCGCCTGCTCGTCCAAGCAATGTTAGCAATATAGAAGGTGCCACCTTGAGGATTCTATGAAAGGAGTCTACTGCATGTGAAAGACGGAGTTTGTCCAACTTTTCAGAAGTGAAGGACTCTGTACCATCCAAATAGCAGGCACCATGAGAGCAACATCAAATGGAGATCTTAGAGCAGGTTCATAGATGCAAACCGTGAAACCACCACTCAGAGCTTTGGAGGCAGTGATGCTACCTGCCCATCTATGGCTCCTCTAACTGGAGATGCAACTAATGTCATCAACTAGGCCACAGGGCTCAAATGGACCCATCCTGAGTCCACACAATCACCTACGCTTTACTTTGTTTACCTGTCTTGCTGGTGATGTCTAACAAGGGTCTCCTTTTGTGCAATACCTTCCACAAACCTGCCTGTAACTATGAGGGGTTTATGCCAATGTCAGAGCCTAATTCAAGTCCATGGAGTTTTGACTGGTGCCCTTGAACAAATGGAATTGAACTATCCATCTTTCGTCACAACACTAAAGAGAAATTCATTGTGAGACCTTCCCAACTTCGCCTGTAAAATTACATTTACATTCTATTTAGTTTTTATTATTGTTGCAGCCCTAAAATGTTTAAAACACATTATTCACCACTAATTTCCCAAAATGTTCTTGATCAATATGTTACAAGCTGTCTGTAAAGTTATTTTAAATTAGTAGTGAGTTAAGTTAAAACTTCACTTACAAAGCTTGCTGGAATTACGAAACTCCACACTTAACGAAGCAGATGAAGTTTCCTATATTCAAGTGAGGAAAGGATTATCCTTTTGGGACTTCCAGGAGTTATGATTTCCTGGTGTAGAATGTCCCAGGTAGGATATCCTCCAGCAAAACAATTTTGGGTGTGAAGGCTGAACATCCACCACCTGAAGTAAGTTGTATGGAAGGCAGGTCTCTGAGCTGATGCCAGTGTATTTTCTTTTTTTTTTCAGAATTCCGTACAATTCGCATTTCGCAAAGTTTGAACAGTTTAGAAAATACACAAGGTTGCATGTCAGCCTACTTAGACCCCTCTACCTTAAATACCATTTAATTGACAGGATTGTGGAAAGTTGATTGAGAGTGCTTTCATATGTACCTTAGAAAAAAATGCATGTAACCTTTCACATAGAATCACAAGATGTACACCCTGAATATAGATACCAGAATATTGATTGCACAGAATATCGAGAATAGAATATTGGAAAGAAATTATTGACAGGCAAGTATCAATGTCACATCTTTACTCCCTATATATGTTCCCATGCGATATATATGTCTTCAAGGTATGAATATGTGAAAGTAGGAATAGAAAACCTATCTGTATATGCACTTATCTTTCAATATTCTGTCCACGATCTTATAGCACAACGATATTCAGAGGCTTAATATTTAGAAGTGCAACCAGTACTTGGGAAAGAATGCACCTATAGAAACCAGCCTTAATGTTTGATCATAGCTGAGGACCATACCCACTTACCCCCTAAAAATATACCTCTGGCTACAGGGCTGGACGTAGACTGGAGTGGTGTACAGTGCAGGATATAGTTACCTTGCCTAGGATGCAGTGAGAATGATGTGAATGTGTGCTCAAAGCGCAGTGCACTGGATTTTCATCACTTGAATACAGACATAGAATAACAATGTGCATGCCTCAGCACCAATGAAATGCCTAGAGTACCTATTCTAGTGTGGGAGATGTAATCTAACTACAACAGCCTTAATATCTGCAAGTCACAAATTAGCGCCTTTCACAACCCCAGCCTACCTACGGCATTTGTGGAGAGCCTCTTTCGTTGTACCTCCATTAATCAGGCAAAAAGAGCTATGTCTCTCTACAAACCGTTCTAAATAGGGTGAGAACAAGAAGCTTTGCACTTTCTTTGCTGCCAGCTTCTTGTGATTGATTTAACAAACATTATTTAGGACTTCGTCACATTATGGTGTTGAGGGCGCATGTAGATAGACTGCAAATCTGCGAACAGGTCAGAACGTCCGTGAGTGTGGGTGAGAGAGTGCAACATTGATGCAGGGCTGACACTGGGGCAGTAGTTCCTGGATACCAAATATAAATCTTGCCTTCCCTGGTCTTCAGTTACAATTGACATTAATGGTCGCCTATAATAGTCTGCTGATGTCAGAAAGAAGAATTAGACTCATAGCTCTAGCTGGATTCAAACTATCCTTGACTAAAGCTAATGCACTGTGAAAGCCATACACAGACACAGGGCGCTGTATAATACTCCAAAATGCATTGATTAGCTGGGCTGATATCCCTGAGATACTGGCATGGCTAATATGGGCATAATTGGGTGTGCCAGCTCAGCAGTAGCAGAACAAATACACATGTACTTCAATGGAATATTAGGTCGGTTGGGTATTACTGTAAAATACTATGTTGGATTTCCGGAGTAAGCCGTGCAGCTCTTTTGTTTTTGGTTCCTGCCCCTGAAGCAAGCCAATCCCTGGGGTCTAGTCGGGAAACCCACGCTCCCGTGTTTCTACCACCAGGATTTCTAGATTCTCCAGCTCTTGTGTTCCCTATGAGCCAGGGGCCTTAGTTACCAAAAACAACTGCTCCACTACTTTGGGAGACCCTGAGGTTTCAAGGGTATTTATTTATGTTAACAAAACAATGCTGACATTTCTGGGCGGCCTGTAGAAGATATCAAGCAGTGCGAGGAAGGCGAGTATCTCCTAATTTTTGGCGTCCAAGGATGCCTTACTGATGTGGAAGAAGAGACCGGAAAGGCAACTTTTTCATGCAGGTGACATCATATCTCATTAAGAGTGAGAAGTAGGCACACCCTCAATAGTTTGGAGGGCACCCACTGATACATACTCTTCCTTTTCCAAAGACACACTCTTTCTTTATTGTTGGGTGTGAGAGTTGTTAAATGATCCATTTGAGTCCCACTCTCTCGCCTCAGCAGCAAAAAGGCACACTCCCTGGTGTCAAGCCACACGGAGTCGTAGATTATCTTTGCCACTTGCCCACAATGATCCGCACACCAATCAGCGATTCAATCCTGGAAAAATGTTCCTGGGTTTTAATCGATTAGTGAACTCTGGGTTTTCTTGCATGGTTTTATTAATGGTGGTGCGCTGGTGTGCCGGTGGTAATGATTTTAATTCTTTTTTTTTGGACACGTGTTATTGAATCTTCTACATCGTGTACAACTTGTTCATTTCGGAGGATGGGTCGACAGGCCATCCCGTCCTCAAATGAAGCCATGAACATTTTAGTGTAGCATTCAATTGTCAGATGCTGCTCCCCCTTAGCCAACCAGTAGCCATCGAACTAGTAGAGCAGTGCAAGAAGGCAGGTGATATGCAATAGCATATTCATCTTTGCAGTTTTATCCCAGACCAAAAACAACTGTTCCCTCCCGCTCTTGTGTCCATGTGGTGTCAAGCCTCTCGTAAGAGGAAAGTGGAGAAAGGAAAATGCAGGTTTCAGGACGCCTGCACGCAGGGTGAGGTCGGACTCGCCTAGTTGGGGCGCACGGGGTTGTCTGTCCCAGGTCTCTGTCTATAGGCTGGGCAGTGAAGATGTATGCAAGGTCCAGGCAAGTAGGACCAAGTTCATGTAGAGGGGGTATTCATGGGGAAGAGGCAGCATTCTCCTCCTTGTCATTCCCCTCCCTCATAGTCTATATCAGATTTCTCCAGACCCTGGCAACAGGGCCGGCTTTAGGGCATTGCGACCAGTGCGACTGCACTGGGCGCTGACCTGGTGGGGGGTGGGGGGGGCACTGAACTCAGGTGTGGGTGCTGTGTTTAGCAATAACTTACGCTTAAAAGCAGCTGCTACAGAGTTCCTTGCGCTTCATCCTTTAGACAGCAATACACATAACTCTAGAGATTAATGTTCCTGCAAGAGAGAAATTTCAGTGTTTTGTCTAAAGGCAGTGTAGACTCTCCATAAAATAGCACAGAGGGTTAATCTGCCTGCTGCAAGGACAGATCTGTATTTTATGTGGATAGCTGAGTGGATTAGTAAACCCAGCACCATTACTTTAAAACAAATGAAAGGCAAGTGAGAAAGGGGCTGTGGAGAGATGAGGGGCACTTTTGACCGGTGATGGAGAATCCGAGGAGGATCATGGGGGAGGTGGGGGGAATGGGAGGTTGGGCATCTAAAAAGATTGTGGCTCCAGGCGCCCACAGCACTAAAGCCGGCCCTGCCTGGCAAAGTCCAGAGTTCCCATGCCCTTTCTAACATCTCTGAGGAGAGCACCACCCTCCCACTCCACCCGCCGTAGGAGATCCGCTTTCCATCTTCCAATTTACAGTAATGTAAACCTTTCCACTGCATTGTATTGCAGCGTTTCACTAGTATCAGCGCAAGGTCAATAAATCGAGATGTCAGTTTCTTTTGTCCAGACGGGGATAAAACCCTAGTATACATGTCAGAGGAGATAAGTAGATATTGCAATCCGTAACATCATTCAGGAAATCAATCAGGAAGGGGCACCCCAATATCATGTGTAACATTCTCACCTTCTCCAAGCAACACCTGGGCCTCTCGTCTGAGGTGTGGTGGCAACAATTTTAGTTAATTGAGCTAAATAAAGATTGTCTTTACTTAGTTACTGCACACCTATAGGCACCTCACCCTGCCTGTGCAGCCCTCTGTGAATTATGCATGCCAACTGACAGCTTGTGTCTTGATTCTGGGTTGAAAATTCCCAACGAAGTAGTGTGGAATGAAGAGTGGCATGTGTATGATCACTGGGAAATGTGGAAACATACCTTTTTCACTATACATTTCTTTACTGCTGTTCGAGGGGCATAGCTACCAGTGTTGCAGCAAGTGAAATGCAGCGGGCCCAACTACAACCGCCCCGTGACCCCTACGAGGTTGCCAACTAGTCTAGGCGTCGGATGTAGCGGTGCAGAGGGTTGTTGCAGCACCCCCAAAATAACCACCCCGGAGTTCCGAAGGTGAATGAGCATTAAATATGACTTTTAAATTTGCCGTGCATTCAAAGACAGTTCTGACAAATTGCTGCTTATTCTTTTAACACTGGCACTGGTGTTCACTTTTCATTTTCTTGCTGCAAAATATGAGGATTTTGTAAAGTGAACTATGTGACAATCTACCTGACGTGAAAGGAAATGGTGTAAAGTGTTATCTTTTTCTAACACACATTTCAATACCTTTAAATGAACTGTACAAATATTTCACAATAAATAAACAGTTAGTAAAGCACACTTTTTTTCTGAATGTGAAGTGTGATCAAAACAAACATTTTAATTGGATCAAAACAAATCAATACACTTTACTTGATGATGTGCAAATGACAAATGTTTCCACACATTATCATTTCTGTGCTAAATAGTTTGTCAGTAAAACAGAATTACTGTGCAAATTTAGTGGTCAATTCAATGGACAATGTACTGTCTGTAAATGACAGTCTGCTACCACCCCATGCTTTATTGACATATTTGAAACAGTGTATTCCTATGTGTAACACCAGCTACAAACCACACGCTTGCCACTCTCATGTTGAATGGGCGTGGCTCGTTTGTGAAACATTTGTATGGAGCTTGGAGATTTCTAGATCCCTATGAGTCCAGTGATGTAATATTGATGGCGGAACCCCCAGTCTGAAAATTGCTCCAGCACTACTGCCTACGAAAGCCACAGGAGTTCTCACAGCACTGGGAGCTTGCTGATATATCCGCTGGTTCCCTCAGCTGAAGCAGTCTGACTCTGAGTAGCAGAATTCACAGAAGCCCATGCAGGGGCACTGTGAAGGACTCATTGTATGCACACTGACTCACCGAGCTGTGCGCATGCTCACTTTTGTAAAAGCAACGTGTGCCATTCGGCCCTGACAGCTTGCCACATCACAGGTCAAAGAAGAAGTTATGCCCTATGATGCTGTATGGCTTCACAAGACAATCACAGTAATCACTGCGATCAGCCTGATGGGTGGAGGACAGACGATGGTGGTTAGTAAAAGAACATAGACTTACTTAGGACAGAGTGCTAGAATGGTGAAAATGAATTATTTTAGCTTTCTTGTTTCATTTTGTGCTTATTTAACTTTATAACAACTACTTTGGGTTGCTAATGCGCAATTCTTCCTCATTAAAACCAAAGTAGGAATAGTTATCCTTCTGAGACCTATGGAAACTGGCCAGAATCTCAGAAAACAGGATGTTGCTCCCCAGAGTGAGATACTGAGAGAGAAAGAACTAGACTAACTGTTATACACAGTACTGTAGTAGAGACGGGAGAGTCAATAAATTAACAGGAAGAGCTGAGCCTTGGCTCTAACATTTGGTCTTGACTCTATGAGGCCAGGCACAAGCAGGGCATTGGGAACACTCGGCATGAAAATCGTTTAACAAATATTATGAAAAAACATTATAAATTGTCTTAAGATCCAAATAAAGTTTATTTTTATCAAGTATTTAACCATGGGACCTCAGGTTATATCACTGCTTTGAGAGACATTTATTAAAAGTGATAGTTTTAAAATATGAACTTAGAAACATTCATGCACCTATTCAGCATCCTGACAACAATATCATTGGTGAACTAAGAGGCAAGTCAGTTGTCCTGTGCACCCTATATGTGGGCTTTGCTGTTATTTTATACAAAATAACATTATAGTCCTTTAAGTCAAACACAAGAGACATTTTTGTACAGCACACATCCTCACATATTTCAAGGTTTTCTCATATACAATGGTGAAATAAATCGGAGGCAAGATATAATAAAATGATTTCCTAGAATCACACAATTTAGATAAGTGAGGAAACCAGGATTGATCCCAGGTTTTCTAATTTCACATTGTGTAATTCAGATACTAGATTGTAATCCCTTTCTCTCTCCAGTTTGATGTCAACGTTTAAGATTATTCTTTACTTCTTGGTGCTTGATAGATAGAGCGTGAGCAGCAGGCAAAAACCACATGAAATCTCAGCTCATTTTGGGCTTGAGGGTTCAAGTGGAAGTCAAGCAGATTCAGAGCCTGGCATCTGGCTCAAGCCTTCGATAGATCACCAGCCTCTGTACTTTCCTCTATGTCTTCTGTGCCTGAAATACGTGTATATGCGGCTGCCAGTGTTACATCTGTTTTATGTCACACTAGCAGCAGTGTGACACATGTTTTACATTTGAGGATATCTTACCTTTCACTGCTGCAGACCATCTTGTGCCTGTGCTGTGTGTGAGGGTAAGTTATTCTGCTGCCAACTGCTGCCCATTGTGTGTGTGTTTACACATAGGCTAGGATTGCTGCTGCAGATGCTGTTCATGTTCTGTGGATGTGAGGGAAGCGTGCATTGTTTCTGACCGGTATGTGTTCTATTGGTGTGGGGGAAGCATGTACTCCTGCCCGGTGCTGTCCCTGTTTTGTGAGAGAAAATCTTGCTGTGCATGTTGAGTCAAGCTTGCATTCTTACACCCCAGTGCTTTCACTTGTACTAAATCTGAAATGCTGTTTATTCATTGAATGTTGTTATATGGTGCTTGTTAGAAATGGGTTTTCTGGCTAGGGTATGCACCCAAGCCAGGATCAATCTACCACTCTAGTCAGGATAAGGAAGTTGCACTTCTGAAATAACCCCTGCTCACCTCCTTGGTAGCTTGGCACGAGAAGTCAGGCTTATCGCAGAGGCAGTGTGTAAAGCATTTGCACATAAACAGCAATAATACAGTGAGAACACTACAAAAGTACACCACGCCGCTTTTAGAAAAATACCCAATATTTATCTGTGTAACACAAGATTAAAATGTTAAAAATCCAACATACAGTAATCCCCCAAACCAATAAAGACTTTATATACATTTCCTTGAAGTCGATAGCTCTGTTTGGGGCTATTACGGCATCAAGAGCAAACAAATCCAACAGTTTTGGTCGACCGCGGCATCACGAGCCAGCCACGGTGTCAGAGAGACCTGTAAAACAGTACCTGTGGAGATGCAGGGTGTTGGACCTTGCGGTGAGCTTCGGAAAAGGCATCATTTCTGGGAGTCGGTGCAGGAGTTGTGATGCCCTTGAAGTCACATGTGTTGCTCTTCAAACTCCTTGAGTTTAAAGTCAGGAACACTAGCATCTCTAGGTGTCGGGACTGGGGTGTGAAGTAGAGCCGAGCAGTACGACGTGCGGTGCTCACAGGTCGTGGTGCATGCAGCAGCACAGTGACAGTCGTCCATCAGCACCGGTCAAGTTATTCGACCGGGCATTCCCAGAGCTCTCTGGCTGGAACTGGCCCTGCGAAATTCAGAGGGTACATCGCACTCCCTTTAAAGTACGGAAAAACGCGAGGGAAGGGGACAAGCCTAGGGCTATTCTAATTTTTCTCGGCAATTTCGTACTGAGGCAATTAATCGCAGAGAAGGCAAGACCGGACGCAAGGAGGACTAGTGAGGGAATGTCATTCTTCGTCCGGCCAGATTTCTGCCATGCCACGGTAGAAAGGAGGTGGAGGCTTCGGCAGCTCATCAAACCCTTTCAGGAAAAAAAACTACAGGCCTACCTGATAAACCCCGCTCAGTTAAAGGTTATCAATGAAGGGAAGACCCTCTATTTTTCATCTGAGATAAAGGCGAAGGAGTACCTAGACTCTTTGGGCAATTAGGTTTTTTGCAGGAAAGATTACCAGTCGGATATCTTGTCTGTCTAGGGTATTTCCTGAGGGTCACAGTGTTGTTTTCTCTTTTTCTCAGCGGTTGTCAGGCTCTTAAGTTGTTCAGGGGGGTTATATGGTGCTGCGATCTCATTCCTAATGTATGTCCGTCCCCGGGGCGTGATCTTAGGTTACAGTTATTGTTTTTTTTTTTTTTTTTTTTTTTTCCTCATTGCGTCCACTGCTTTTCATCCCATGCACAGACTAGGTCTGAGCGCCTCGGCTGAGGGGGTTCAGGGGAGGGTGCGGGGGGGGTTGGGGTGTAGAGGGGGTGAGATGGGAGAGGGGTGGGGGAACTGGGTGTGGGGGGAAAAAGTGAAAAATGAGATAATCTGGTGTTGCAAGGCGTTTGGTAGCTATGAAGTCGGTTGGGTCAGTGTTGCAAGAGCGTTAGTTGGGATAATGTTACAGAGAATTCTGAGACAAATAGGGCATACAGATGCATTGATGATCAGAAATTTATATAATGATGAACATTAAAATATGTACTGTCAATGTTAGCGGACTGAATGACTGGAAAAAACGTCAAAAGCTGGAGTATTTTGTTAAACACAATGGGATAGATGTACTTTGTTTGCAAGAGACCCACTTACCGTGGGCCAAACGGAATTTACTCTGTATTAGGGGGTTTGATTTGATAGTCTGTACATCACAGACATCTGTAACTAGGGGGGTTGCAATCCTTGGCAGATCTTCTTTAGGGGGGGCGAAGCGGGTTAAAAGTGATAGCCTGGGTAGGTGGGTCGCCGCAGAGCTGAACTTAGGATATACAATCTGTTCAATTTATGGGTCAAATTGCGATGATCCAGAGGTTTTTAACTTCCTGGAAGAGGAGCTAGCGGGCTGGCCAACCCCCTTGATAGTCTGCGGTGATCTAAATATATCCACTGACTGGCATAATCTATTTAAGTATTCAGGACGGAAACCTAGGGTGTTTCGGGCTATGTCCTCCCTCATGAGCTCACATGGGCTTAAGGATGTTTGGGGTGAGAAGGAGACACAGAACCCAGGGTATACGTATTTTTCGCACCCGTTCCAAAAATACTCTAAATTAGATTACTTCTTTATATCGATGTCGGAACTGAATAGAGTAAGTATAAAGAAACTCCCTAGAATAATTTCTGACCACAACCCGCTGATTCTATCTTGTAGAATAGATTTAGCAGAGAAAAGTCATACTAGCTGGACTTTTGAAAGAAGGTTATTATCGGATCAAAGATTTTTAGATCACATTAAAAAATGGACAGTGGAATTCTTTGACGCAAACCGCTATAGTACCTCTAGGAATAGCGTTTGGGAAGCTTTTAAGGCGGCCCTCAGAGGGGAAACCATTAGTTGTTCAGCGAGAATAAGGAAGGCGGACAGGGGAGAGCTAGATAGGCTTATGGGCCATTTAGCGAAGGCGGAGGAACTGCACATTAGGGACATTGGCAGCGGTGTAGATGGGACAGAGAGCCAAAGAAGGTTGGGGATCATTAAAGCCGAACTCCAAAAATTGGTCACACAGAAGGCAGTAGGGGATTATCAGGCATCAAGGGCTAAGCGGTATGAGACAGGGGAGCAGGCAGGTAGGGTTCTGGCACTTCGTATCAGACAGGGTAAATCGAGGAACATCATTTCTAGCATACATGAGGACGGTAAGACTTATTCGGAGACAAAGGAAATTTTAAGGGTGTTTAAAAATTTCTATCAAAAATTGTACGATGAAGAGAGCCGCCAAGGACCACAAATGGAGGAGAATGGTAGCTGGGGTCCAATGCTGGATGATCTATCTAGAGAAGAGCTAGATAGGGACCTGACTGGAAATGAGATTCTGGCCGCCCTACGGGAACTTGCTGCTGGTAAGGCAGCAGGACCCGACGGAATCCCCCTGGAAGTGTACAAAAGCATTGAATCTGAGATAGTCCCTATCTTGCTGGATCTCTTTAATGGTATACTGTGTACAGGGGACATTCCAGATTCATGGAAAGAGACCAATATAATTGTCTTTCACAAGAAGGATAAACCCAAGGAGAACCCAGGTTCTTACCGACCTATCTAGCTCATCAACGCGGATACTAAACTGTACTCGAAAATATGGGCCAAAAGGCTAGGGAGGGTCATTGGCGGTCTTGTCTCTCCTTGGCAGGATGGGTTTGTGCCTGGGCGTGGAACGACGGACCACACACGCCGTGCTATCGCACTGTTCGATGCTCATGCTGCTGGGGGGGGAGAGATGGCCATGATCCTCCTAGATGTGGAGAAAGCGTTTGACCGCGTGGTCTGGGAGTATTTGTGGGGTATTCTTGTAGGCAGGGGATTTGGTCCCAAGGTCATCAGGGCTCTTAGAGCTATGTATAAAGATCCGGTGGCCAGGGTGTCAGTAATGGGGGAGAGTTCGGAGAAAATTGTGATTAAGAGAGGAACGCGTCAGGGTTGTCCTTGTTCCCCGATCCTCTTTTCTCTATATATAGACCCCCTGATTCAAAGAATTTTGGGCTGCCCTCAGATTAGTCCAGTGATGTTGAACGGGTATACAAGCAAACTACTAGCATACGCTGACGATCTGGCGGTTCTTACTACCGACCCCCAGCAGGCGATGTCTGCACTTGCAGAGCTGGCGAAAGACTTTGGTAGCAGGTCTGGGTATCTGCTAAATGAGGGGAAGACCCAGATTATTTGTACTAAGAACATTAATAAGTCGGACAGTAGATACGTAGACTCCGCGGTCTATTTAGGGGTTAGAATTAATGCCTCAGTAGATAAGATCATTACAGAAAATTATTGCCCCCTTATGGGATCGATTGAAGCAGAATTAAAGAGGCTGGACGTATTACAGCTCTCCCTGGTTGGACGGGTAAACGTCCTTAAAATGTCAATATTTCCGAAGGTCCTTTACTTGTTTCGAGCCATCCCATTATTGCTGGAGGAAAAACTATTAAAAAATCTAGAGTCAATATTTAACCGGTTTATCTGGCAATATGGGAAGACTAGGCGCTCCATGAACCTTATGTCGCTCCCGTTTGTAAGGGGGGGCATGGCTTTACCAAACCTTCGTCTATATCATTTATCTTGCCTTCTGGCTCAAATGTCAATACTTTTTCAATCAGCCCCCAGCTCGGTAGCGGCCCAGGTAGAGAGTCAGGATCCCCCATCTATTTTTGAGCTTTTAGTGGGGAAGAAGGCTGTTGGGCTACTCTTGAGCGAGGTGGATCGGAGATTTTATAAGAGGGCCCGGCTTAAGATCATGGGTGGGGTTTGGGGGTCATGGAAAGCCGTCCAAAAGCTGCTTGAAATTCCTAAGATTAATGCGCACCTCCTTCTCTGGAACTCTAACCTATTTCCTTATATGGGTATGGACAGGAATTGCGCGGCTTGGAAAGAACATGGAATTAGTTCTATTGGGGATATTATGGAGGGGGGGGGAGGTCCTCAGGTTCGAAGTGATCCAACACAAGTTTGGGATTTCATCTAATCATTGGTTTTTGTATGGACAGTTAGTCCAAACGTTGAAGGCTTTTAGACCGAGGATACCTGAAACAAGACGTTTCCCCTTGATCGATTATTTATGGAACGGGGGTAATAAAATAACATTTGTCTATAACCACTTAATGGCGGGTATTCAGGACGATTTGGAGAAAACAGAATCGGCAATTGCAGGGAAATTAGGCGACCCCGACGTGGATTTAGATCTAGCACTTGCATTAAATAAGAGATTATTTCGATCTTCTAACCTACGGGCTCAGCATTACAAAACGCTGTTTAATTTGTATTTTACTCCGGTGAAGCTGTATGCCTGGGGTCTGGTGGAGAACGATAAGTGTCCTAGATGCAATAATGGTCCAGCGGATCTAATCCACATGTTCCACCAGTGCGATAAGCTTTCTATGGTACTAATGGAAATCTCTAAGTTTTTGGAGGGGCTGCTAGATCGTAGGATTAGGCTATCCCCCACGTTGATGTTGCTAGGTATAGATAGGAAATTGGAGTTGGGTAGTGCGGCTGAAGCTCTGGTCTTTATATCAACTGCAGTGCTACGCATCCTTATTTCAGCAGGTTGGAAAGATTCCTCCCCTCCCACATTTCAAATGTGGATTGCAAGGTTGCTGGGAGTGCATAATATTGAGGCTTGCCTATATGAGTTAAAAGGTAAAACATTAAGGGAATTAGGAAGAAATATTTGGGCACCACTTGCTATCTGGAGGAGCTCGAGCGCCTAAATACTGCTTTATTTATTTATTTATTTATTTATTTATTTCATGATAACGAATGGTTTAGAACTATTGCCCTATCATTATTAATAGTTTGTCCTTGTTTTATATGTATCTACTATGGTTATTATTGTCTAAACGTGTTCTTGTATGGTTTAACAGGAATATCTATTTGTTGAATTTGTAAAAATTTGTGTATGACACCAGTAAATCTCAATAAAAAAAATAAAAAAAATAAAAAATAGAAAAATACCCAATATTTATCTGTGTAACACAAGATTAAAATGTTAAAAATCCAACATACAGTAATCCCCCAAACCAATAAAGACTTTATATACATTTCCTTGAAGTCGATAGCTCTGTTTGGGGCTATTACGGCATCAAGAGCAAACAAATCCAACAGTTTTGGTCGACCGCGGCATCACGAGCCAGCCACGGTGTCAGAGAGACCTGTAAAACAGTACCTGTGGAGATGCAGGGTGTTGGACCTTGCGGTGAGCTTCGGAGGAGCGGCGTTGACAGGCGTCATTTCTGGGAGTCGGTGCAGGAGTTGTGATGCCCTTGAAGTCACATGTGTTGCTCTTCAAACTCCTTGAGTTTAAAGTCAGGAACACTAGCATCTCTAGGTGTCGGGACTGGGGTGTGAAGTAGAGCCGAGCAGTACGAAGTGCGGTGCTCTCAGGTCGTGGTGCATGCAGCAGCACAGTGACAGTCGTCCATCAGCACCGGTGAGACCAGGGCTGCGGTGCGAAGTGGGGCGGTGCTCGTTATGGTGCTGACAGGTCACGGTGCAGGCAGCGATGTTGTCATTGCTGAAGTCTCTGTCGTCGGTAGACCCCAGGCCGCAGTGTGAGATGGGACAATGCGGCATGCAGGGCCCACAGGTCACGGTGCAGGCAGTAGAGTCGATGGCATTGGTAGACCAAGGCTGCGGTTTGGGACGAGGCAGTGCATTGAGTAACTTACGAGCGGTGCGCCAGAACACAGTGCAAGCAGCGCCATCGGTGTCAGCTTGCAGAGGCGGTGATGGCGGTGAGCCCAGGGCTGAGGTGTGAAGCGGGACGGTGCTCCTTGTTCTCCACGAGTGGTGTCCACAGGTCATAGTGCGGGCAGAGGCATCAGTGATGATGTTGCGCCGTCGTCGGGGATAGCAAGGCGGGAGTGTGAAGCAAAGCAGGGCGGAGTGCAATGCCTTCAAGTCACGGACCCAGCAGCGGCGTTGTTGAAGGCATCTGGTTAACTTTTTTCTCTGTGGCAGCTATAACATACAGTTCCAGAAGTCAGTACCCAGAACACGTTGAAGTCTTTGATTTCCCTGAGACTTCCAACAGGAGGCAAGCTCTACATCAATCCCTTGGAGATACTTTGAATGCATAAAGAACAGTCCAGTCCTTTCCCTGCCCAAAGCAGAAGCAACAACTGAAGGCCAACCCACCAAAGCTCTTCTTCCTTGCAGGTTTTTTAGTCCAGCAGTAATCTAAAGTTCTGGCGTCTGGGCCCCAATCTGTGTACCACATTTTCCTTTGAAGTTGGTACAAACAACATTCCTCTGGTACACATGAACCAGTTCAGCCTGGCTCAGGCCAGGTTCAACACAAGAGGTGGAGACCACTTTGTGAGAGGCAGCCACAGACCATTCAGGTGCAGGCAACAACTCCTTCCACTACTCTAAATGCAGCCAGGTCTATTCAGCCTGGCTAGGAGTCACCCAGGAAAGGCAGAACACCCTCAATCTGTGTGAATGCACATCCCCTGCTCCTGTCACTCTAAACCCAGACAGGGAATACACAAAAGGCAGAGGCACACATGATGGTTAGACAAAACAATACCCACATTCTTAAAGTGGTATTTTCAAACACATAGTATAAAAATCATCTTTATTATATTTGAATCCAGTTCAGGCATACTAAACTCCATTTTTCTATCAGTTCCCACTGACAAGCTACCTTCGTGAAGTGTTACAAAGCAGCTCCCATGTTCACCTATGTGATAGATAGCCTTTCAACTGTAAAAGCGACATACAAGGTATTTCACTATTAGGACATGCAAAAATACACCACTACATTTCCTACCTTTTAGATACACTTCACCCTGCCCATAGGGCTATTTTGGGCCTACCTTAGGTGTGATTTAGATGGAAGAAAAGGGAAGGGCCTGGCAAGTGGGTGCACTTTGCAGGTCAACATGGCAGTTAAAACCTGTGTGCAGATACTGCAGTGGCAGGTTTGAGAACCCTTTGAAAGGCTACTTTTTAGGACACACTGCGCTCCTGATCCAAGTGCTCTATTTTTGTGTGTTTAAGGTATAACCAAAAGACTGTTTCAGCTGTCTCATCAACATCAAGTTTTCTCAAAATAATGCATAATCTTGCTGTGAAAACATGGATTTTGGGTAATCCCACTTCAAGTACACATCAAAGAGTGGCATTCATATAATGGTTGAACCCTTCATAACAGCATCCTTATGATTGGGTCGTGGATCAGCCCTTTACAGTCATTGGCCTTGTCGCTAATGTTTGTCTTTGCTTGGTAGACAACTGCTGGTCTTAGGACATCAAGTAGTTTCAGTAACAGTATTTTCCATGCTTACTATTTGTTACTTTGCATCCGGAGGAGTCCGACCTCAGAGATATTTCCTATAGTTCATACCCCAGCAGCTCACCTGCAGCTGCAGACTACCAGCAGCTTCATTGGCAGTGCTACTGGACAACAACTTTCATATTTAGAGTGCCAGGCATCACTTTATTGAAGCACCTGTCCACATTTAGTTGGCATATTTTATTATGTTGGTTTTTGTTCTTGCTTTCTTTCTTCCTATCTTTCTTTCTTTCTCCATATGCTTACACTACAAAGAAAACAGCAATCTTGTATTTTGGAAAGCAAGTTGGACTGTTTTTGATGCCAAGACTCTTCCCTGCAAAAGTACACAAAGATCAGGCTTAGTCTACAGTGCTTGTCCAAGTGTGGCTGGTGGGAGATTAGCCAACCTCATTGAACATTCAGAGTTCAGTGTAGTTCACCTCAACAGCTTTGAATTGCACTAGTGTACCGATGCACCAGATACTGAACCTGTGCCTCCTATGCCATCAGCTGTCTCAACTTTGCTCCTTCCTAGTGAGTGATGGACTTGTATGTAAGCAGCATGCTTCTGTTAGTGCAGGATAGCCACTAGGTTATGTGAGTGCATTGTGAGGGATGTGCCTTCCTGAATGCAGTATTATCATTGTCTATTCTGAGTGCATGATAAGACGCCTACAGGTTGAAATTCAGGACACTCGGACTGCAGTGTGAGGCATATGCCTGTGTGAGTGCAGCTTGAGAGGTGCACCTATGTGAAGGGAGACGTGTGAGTGTGGGGTCCCTGCATGTCATGTCTTGCTGTGCATGCACATTACAAGGGCCAAACCCATTGCTTTGGTAATGTTATTTAGGGTTATGCTTTTACTTACAGAGATACAGTGCAGGGTATGGAAATACAATAGTGTGTGTATGAGAATGGTAATGATCTTTGATATGGCAGATGTAGACTATGATGAAGAAGGTTGAGGAGTGAAAGGGGCAGCTGACAGACTGAGATATCACCCTAGAGAGAGGGCCCAGTTCCTTTGCTTGCACTAAGACATATGGAAACCCAGCTTTACCACTTTACTGTACTACCCATACCATCAAACTCCTCATCCATTCTTAAAGGATGTCATAAACAGCACAGTTTTAAGCCCCGTCTGACACTGTGTACCATCTCTGTGAGTTGACCGACATCTGAAAGGATTCATTCTATGAAGGAAGGTTGCCAACACGTGAGATGGGCACTTTCATTTTGGTCTATTAATCTACATTCTGAAAAGATTCTCAATCTCTGGTGCAGACTAATGTTTGAGGCCAAACTCAGAAGGCTGATGGGTAACTACGGGTCATCTGCATATGTATGCAAATACATAGAGTTGTATCCCTACAACAAAGGTAATCCTACCGTCATAGCAGCAAAGTAGTTCATTACAAATGACGTGTAAATGATTTCAATTCACTTAACTGATTTAAAAAATGAACCCGGGATCTGAATGGTAAAGATTTTGAAACCTCCCATTGAAGAACCGGAACCTTATGGGCCTGGCGGCGCAGGGTACGCCCAAGTCTCCGGAGTTCACCTGCTTAGCTGCACAGAGACACGGGACACTCTGTCGGCGTTAGTAGATCAGATTTATTTAGCTGCAGCTAGTACAGTTATCCTAGAAGTACACAAAGTAGGTTCTCAGGAGACTGCCACTTCACTCTGTGGCGCACAGGGTTTTATACTACATAGGGTTCGAACATATTAACCAAAAGCACTCCCAGAACATACAAGAAAGAGCCAATAAGGAAAGTTGGAAAACAAGGCAGAACCAATAGGAAAGGTTTGAAAACAGAAGTGTCAGATGACTCGAAGAGACCTCTCCTCCAACTATGTTTGTCACCCCACCCTCAATCTAATTCATTAACAGACTCATAACTAACTTGCAGGTGGCGAGATACGTTTGTGTGTGTTGGAGGACAGTCGTGAAACGAGAGAATGCTAGCAGGAGACACTGAAGGCCAGTCGATAAGATACGGTCAGGGAAGAATAGTGTGAGCCAACAGATAGTTGAGACGGGGATTAGAAAAACCAGACAGGGATTAGTGTACTCGGCTAGTTCTAACACCAGCTTTGTAAATAGAGGCAGAAAATGTATTTCGACACCGGTTTTCAGAAAAAGCAGAATAGACTTTATTCGCCGTGCTACCTGAGTGATGGCAACACAAAATGGCGGCGAGCCAGAAAATGGCGAGTCGATTCGATCGTGATCGAAAATCAAAGTTCCTCAGACCCTCCTTTTGCCAGAACTCAGGCAAGATAGACTCATGTTAATCTGAGTCAATGTCGATAGCCATGAGGTCATCGAGTTGTTGCTGTAACATCATTCTTATGTTTTCTGTTACTTGCGGTTTGGGTTTTGGGATGCACATGGTAGCACAAAGGTCACAGATAGCGGGACCACAGTGCATACAAAGGCAACAGGAGAAAATAATGGTCAGAATTATACCAAGAAACGTTAGTGCTTTCCAACCCCATTTAGACGGTGAGCAGCCAAAATATCGAAACTAAAATATCTACCTACACAAATATCGAGTTTTAAATATCGAAGGGACAGAATATCGATGTCAATAATATCTATGGACAGAATATCGATCCTAAGGTAAGTATTTTAATATCGATGTTAGTAATATCGAAGTTAGTAATATCGACATCAAATATATCGATTTTACTAATATTGATGTTACTAATATCGATATTTATATTATTGTTATGTATTTTATTATGTATTTAATATGTATGTGTTATATGTTTTTTGTTAAGTGTTCTACTGGTTTTAACATATATGGATACAATTTTTATATGTTAACAATGGTTTTTTAAGTCAATTTTGTGTTTTAGTACCGTAGCGGGTTGTGGGTTTATAGGGGAATAGGGTGGGAAGTAATTTAATTATATGGAATTAATTATACATTTTTAGGAATTATAAATTGATTTTAATACATTTTTGCGTTTAAGTTCCGTAGCGGGTTGTGGGTTTATAGGGGAATAGGGTGGGAAGTAATTTAATTGTAATTAATTAATAATTTATTTTCATTTATTGGTATTGATAATTATATTATTGTTAATTAAGTATTGATTGGTAATTAATTTTTATTAATTGGCAATTAGTTTTAATTAGTTGATTAATTGATAATTATGTTAAGTGTATTATTTTATTAGTGGAGTGTGTCGTGCGTTTATAGGGGAATAGTGTTGGAAGTAATCGAAATCTAATTAAGTAATTATTAAATTAGTTGTTGGGTATTGATAATTAATTAATTGGACAGTAATTATTAATTGGTAAATATTTTAAATTATAATATTTTGGTTATGAAAAATAATTAATTGTTGATTAATCATTAATTGTGAATTAAATATAATTAAATATTATGCATTGATATTTCTAACTAATATATTAATAAGTAATTATTAATTGGTAAGTAATGTGTGGCGTATGAAAAATATTTAATAGTTCAATATTTTTTAATTGGTAATTAATGTTTCATAATTATTATTTTGTGGTATATATTTTTTTAAATGGTTATATATATTTTAATTGGTATTTACTTTTTAATAATTCATATGTTTTTGGTTATGAAAAATATTTTATTGTTTAATATTTATTATTTGGGAATTAATATTTATTAATTATTATTTATTGGTATTTATTATTAATGTATTGTTAATTAATTATTCTTTGGTAGTTATGTTTGTAATAATTATTTATTGGTATTTGTAAATAATTTTGAGTTATTTAATAATTAAATCACTAATTATTTTAAATAATTATTTTATTTATAACTATGTTATTTTTAACTTCTACGCTATCCAACACTTTCCCTACTGTTGCACCCTCTGGAGTTGGAATAGTAAATGTTATCCCTACGCTATCCAACACTTTCCGTACTGTTGCATTCTCTGGAGTTGGAATAGTAATTTTTACCCCTACGCTATCCAACACTTTCCCTACAGTTGCACTCTCTGGAGTGGGAATAGTAATTTTTACCCCTACGCTATCCAACACTTTCCCTTCTGTTGCACTCTTTGGAGTTGGAATAGTAATTTTTACCCCTTCGCTATCCAACACTTTCCCTACTGTTGCACTCTGTGGAGTTGGAATAGTAATTTTTACCCCTACACTATCCAACACTTTCCCTACTGTTGCACTCTCTGGAGTGGGAATAGTAATTTTTACCCCTACGCTATCCAACACTTTCCCTACTGTTGCACTCTCTGGAGTTGGAATAGTAATTTTTACCCTTACGCTATCCAACACTTTCCCTACTGTTGCACTCTCTGGAGTGGGAATAGTAATTTTTACCCCTACGCTATCCAACACTTTCCCTACTGTTGCACTCTGTGGAGTTGGAATAGTAATTTTTACCCCTACGCTATCCAACACTTTCCCTACTGTTGCACTCTCTGGAGTGGGAATAGTAATTTTTACCCCTACGCTATCCAACACTTTCCCTACTGTTGCACTCTGTGGAGTTGGAATAGTAATTTTTACCCCTACGCTATCCAACACTTTCCCTACTGTTGCACTCTCTGGAGTGGGAATAGTAATTTTTACCCCTACGCTATCCAACACTTTCCCTACTGTTGCACTCTCTGGAGTGGGAATAGTAATTTTTACCCCTACGCTATCCAACACTTTCCCTACTGTTGCACTCTCTGGAGTTGGAATAGTAATTTTTACCCCTCTGCTATTCAACACTTTCCCTACTGTTGCACTCTCTGGAGTGGGAATAGTAATTTTTAGCTCTACGCTATCCAACACTTTCCCTATTGTTACACTCCCTGGAGTGGAAATAGTAATTTTTAGCTCTACGCTATCCAACATTTTCTTTACTGTTTTTTTTTGGAGCTGGAGTAGTAGTTTTATTCTCTCTGATATTTAATACTTTTTGTATTATTTTAGCTAATGTAATATATAATTAATTTTAACAATATTCAAATTAAATGTAATTTTTTAAATGTGTTATATATAATATTTAATTTTTATTCATGTTATTGGTTTATGTGTATGATGTATTTGTAATTTATAATAATTTTTAACAAGTTATAAGTTATTAAAACAATTATTAAAATGTATTATTAAGTAAGTATATATATTATATATTATATGTATATGTTTAATTAATGTTTTATTACATTATATCTATTAATTATTAATTTTAAACATTATAACATATATTTAATTATGTTTTTTTTATTTATAAGTATTATTTGGTTTATTTTACATATTTTTTTTTTAACTAAAAAATACTTTATATTTTTAATAACGATATTTTTGACATTCTATATTTTATTTTCGATATTTTTGTACTTACCATGTTGTAGATAGGATCTCGATATTCTTGTCATCGATATTTTTGTGTCGATATTTTTGTAGGTCGATTTTCTGTCCGTCGATATTCTGTCAGACATTCATTTAGACAGTAGTCTCCAAAACCACTCCGTAAAAGACCAATCTCCTTCGTCCTGATGAATAGACTCAGAGATTATGTGCAACTTGGATATAGCCTGGTATTTTGTCAGAGCGTCATTAGGTATGAAAATACAGCAACTTGATCCGATCAATTTGCACACTCCACCACGATCGGCAAGAACAAAGTCTAAGGCAACTCGATTTTGCAATGTCATAAGACGGTCCGCCTGTAGTTCTGCCGGGATGTTACTTAAGGCTCCTACAGTGATGTCTATTGTAGTCTCTACGACACGGACCAGTTGCCTTATATTTCTGTTGTTGGCCATAGGACCCCAAAAAGGAAGAAATCCTTTGAGGAAATCTCCTCCCTCTTGTCCTGCTGTGTCCTTTGAATCAATAATCCCTCTGCCGTATCTGGTTCGATGGTGGTTTGCGGAAGCAGTGTAAGTAGGGGGAAGAAGAAAAGCTATATAACAGTACCAGAGAAACCCGTTGGTAACCATGTATAAGCTCTATCATAGCAAATGAAATAGGTGCCTTGAGACGGCACTAGAGGAGGAGAGTTCTGAGAGGAATATACGTATGTATAGGAGCAGTTATTCTTTTGTATGGTGTCAGAGGAGCGATCGTTTATCTGTAAGCAGAAATTGCCCTGATGTGGTATAGTCCAAATCGGTGAGGATTTTCTTTTCTTAACTTTGTCATTAAGACTAGACATATATTGAGTAACGTTCCAGTTAGTGTATGCCTTTCTTTCATCAATGGAGATTTTACTATTTTCCATGATTTTAGCCATAGCTACCATACCCTTAATCAAAGAACTATGACTAAAATCCGGATCACTAACATGTGAACTAACGGATCGTCTGAATTTGCTTTGATAAGCTTTGGAAAAAATGACAAAGTAAGCCCAAGCAGAACCCTCATAAGAAAAAGGGAGAACTAGATATGGCATTCCTTTCTCTGTGGTATGTGGCATAAGACCACACACCCAACAGTCAGTTGTATTGACCACTAATTGGTGCTGATGTAATAGCTGGATAAAGGAATTATTATAATATTCGGTTCTTCTAATGAGTTCATGTGAGGGAAGAGTATAAAAGAGATGTGGAGAGACAGTAGAAGAAGGCAAAGATGAAGAAGGGGAGGCAACTTTTGGCTGCAAAGCATAAATTATCCAACTAATAAACGCCAAAGTAATACACAATGATATAATAACACATAAAGTTATGCTGAAACGATTGTACATTATTTTACAGGATGCTTTTTTCATCTCATCTTTTCCCTCTCTATTACCTAGTGTAGTTTCCATCTTTCTAATGGATGCTCACGGCAATCTTCCTCAATCGCTAAGTCACGATGGTCTACCGTCCTATGACACTGAAGATCCTGCAGGCCTATTGCCACTACTCAGGTCGTGACCCAGACTCCTACCGTGACCCTGCAACCGGGACAGAATACTACACAAGAGAGAAGAGTCTTAAATGTTCTGTGGTCTAGGTCTTAAATTATATCGTTCCTTCCCAGGAATGTTTTGGTCTTGGAACAATGTTCGTGGATTAGTCGTATTCAAGCGACGATGTGATGGAATTGCTTCCTGTAAAATGTCGCCGTCCTCTTTCCCTGACAAAGTCTCACTCAGGTGTGCATCGCTGAAGGGTACGAATAGTGGAACTTTTTCACTTTCACAGTCACCATTACCTCTGCGTACCCACTGATCATAGGGCAATGGCAAAGGCACTTTCTTACAATGCACACCGTGAATCCAATTTTTCTTTCCTTCGACTTTAACTGCTGTTCTCGTGGTCAACAAGACCATCCGGGGCTCTCGCCATCTGGGCTCCAAATTTCTTGATTTCTGGAAATTTTTGACACAGACCCAGTCACCTGGTCAGATGGAATGACCTGGGTCTGTGGAGGCCTCCGGCAGAGCACTCTGAACCTGTTGATGGAGAACACGCAATTTAGTCGTAAGATCATGCAGATAGTCCATCAACATTGGATATGGCAAGTCTGAGTATTTCTTAGGGCGAGGGATTCCCCATACGTTGGCCGGACGTCCAAAAATCACTTCGTAAGGGCTAAGTCCCAAACGAGAGTGTACTGTAGTTCTGGTGGAGAGCAGAGCTAATGGCAAAGCGTCGGGCCAATTGAGTCCTGTACTCGCTTGAACCTTTGCTAATTTTAACGTCAAGGTTCCGTTGTAACATTCTACTAAACCCGCTGATTGTGGATGATTTGCCGCATGGAACTTTTGCTTAATACCAAGACCTGCACAAAGTTTTGTATGACTTGGCCAACAAATTCGAGCCAGAAGTTTACAAATACCTTTTGCACTTGTGTGGGCTGGACCATGTGCCATAGTAACTACTGGGAGAACATAGGCATCTGGTAACAGCCAACGTTGATGTTCAGATAATTCCACCCAACAACCCATCTCATTTAACATTCCTGTACTTTCTTTCCACTTGCTTATCTCCCTCTCTGAAGCCTCTTTCTGAATCGCTTTTACACTTTCCACTGTATTCTCATACATTCCTCTTTCTCTGACCCAATTCGCAGGACCTGCCACATACATTCGACTTGTTGAATCTCTCGCTGTTTTCTTTGCTATTTCGTCTGCAAGCGCATTTCCTCGACCAACGTCATCCGTAATTTTTTTGTGTGCACTACACTTCACGATTGCTATTTGGGTGGGTAAGGCAAGTGATTTGAGAAGATCAGTCACTAACTGACCATGTTGTATTTTGGTGCCATGTGAAGTGAGAAAACCCCTTTGCCTCCAGAGACGCCCAAAGTTGAACGCTACACCAAAAGCGTATTGGCTGTCAGTGTATACGTTCACTCTTTTCCCTTTTGACAGTACACAAGCTCTTGTTAAAGCTATCAATTCTGCTGCTTGCGCTGAATTATGTCTAATGCGTGCAGCTTCCACCACTGTGTGCAAAGTAGTCACAGCATAGGCTGAAACTGTATCTCCATTAGGCATCTTAAAACAAGAACCATCTACCCATAGAGTTCCATCCGGATTCTCTAGCGGTGTGTCTCTCAAGTCAATTCTTTCTTTTGTCTCTTCCTCAGTACGGAAGAAACAATCATGCTGTTCTTTAACACTTTCCTCATCTGGGAGGAGCAACAAAGTAGCTGGATTCAGGGTATTACATCGTTTGATGTGTATGTGACTAGACAAAAGCGTCAGCTTGTATCCAGTTAGACGAGCACTCGTAAGATGCTGCGTTTTTGTTCTGTTAAGTAAAGTATCCACTGCATGTGGTACCATGACAATGAGAGTGTTATCCAACACCACTCCAGCAGACTGTCAAAAAGAGATTGCTGCTGCTGCTGTCGCTTTGAGACAACTGGGCAGTGCTTTAGCTACGGGATCTAGCGTAGCCGAAAAATAGGCACATGGCCGCTGTTTGTCTCCAAATTGCTGTGTTAGAACTGACAATGCACAGCCTTCTCTCTCATGAACATAGAGCGTAAAAAGCTTAGTGTAATCGTGGGTGCCTAGTACAGGAGCAGAACACAGAGCGGTACGTAAGTCAGTGAAACTCTTTTGGCACTCATCAGTCCAAGGCAGAGGCTGAGGCGTATCCTTTAAAGTGAGTGCCAACAAAGGTTTGGCTATTAGAGAGAAGTTAGGGATCCACTGTCTACAGTAAGAAGTGATTCCCAGAAAGGCACGTACTTCCCTTTGTGTGGATGGTACAGACATTCGTGCAATCGCCTGTATTCGTTCTGGTGTTAATCGTCGTCCCTCCTTTGATAGGAGATGACCCAAATAGGTAACCTCTCGACAAACATATTGTAGTTTGGAAGGTGAATTCAGTTTAAACAAATGGTGTAACAATGGCGTAACAATGCAACAGTGACATTTCTACAAATCTCTTCTGAATCAGCGGCTACTAACAAGTCATCCATATACTGGATAAGAGCAGCACCAGACGGAAAATGAAAAGTATCGAGATGACATTTTAAAGCTTGACTGTAAATGGAGGGACTTTCACACTAGCCTTGGGGTGCGCGCTTAAACCGGAAGCTTCGGCCTCCAAGAGAGAAACCAAAAATGTCCCTACTCTCTTCTGCAATGGGAATACTAAAGAAGGCATTCTTTAGATCGATAACAGAAAACCAAGTCGCTGTGGAAGGTATCATTGTCAACAAAGCAGTGATATCTGGAACAACAGGAAATTGTGGGATCACAATTTTGTTTACCTCCCGTAAATCAATAACAAAACGGTACACAGGTGGCTGAGAAGGATCAGTGCGTTTGAGAATAGGAAGAATAGGACTATTGCATGTGTTACCTCTTGTTTCTTCAACCACACCCTTCTGGATCAAGTCATGAATGATTCCCAAAAGCGCTTTCTCACCTTCAGCAGAAATTCTATATTGTGGGATGCGCGGTAATTCAACATTGGGCTTGAGGGTGACAACATAAGGTGGAATCTCAAGACAACCCACATCGTTCGGACCCGTGGCCCAAAGTGCTGCTGGAAGAGAAAGTAATTCAGGTGGAAACTGATCTTTGGACAAATACATTAGGGAGGCCAATTTCTGTCCTAAAGTGAGATGTACGCCAGAAGGAGAACAATATATCGTAGCATGCATTCTTTTCAATAGGTCTAAACCCAACAGATTCTCACCGCAACCATTCGTCAACAAAAGTGGAGCTTCCAAATCGTAAGGACCAACTGAAATAGGCAAGGGGCAAGAAACTGGGTTGCGGACAGGGGCGCCAGAAAATCCTACAGAAACATTTGTTAAGCCAGACAAAGGTGCCCCAGGGAGTTTAGAATGAATGATAGAACTTCTCATTGCCCCAGTATCTAGAAGAAATGGCTCTGAAACACCCATTGTAGTGACGTTAACATAAGGTCCATTTTGATCTACTGGGATTGGCACAACTCCCTTACTTTGTTCATGGCTGTCCTAGTTGGCATGAAGACTCTCATTCTCGCCTTCAACATAATGGTCTTCATTGTAATACTGAGTAGACCTCACATTTTGTTGATCAAAGTAGTTCATGGAATTGGGAGAAGGAAGGGCACGCTGTTCTTGAGTCAACACACCTCGACCTCTACCTCTGTTTGCTGTCTGGAGGCCAGAACGACCTCGTGGAGCAGATAATGCTCCATTGCGCTGCAATAAAACCGGACAACTATTCTTAAAATGACCTTCCTCTCTACAATAGGCACATTGATTAGGTCCTAACAAAGGTCGCGAAATGTATGGCTCAGGTTTGTGATACAACCTCTGAAACTGCGGAGGCTGTTGAAATTGAGGCTGAGCATAACGTGGTGGATAGGCTTGTTGCAAGAGAACCTTCGTTTTTAATTCTTTTGTCTTTTTCTCTTGCTTTTCTTTTTCTTCTTTGTCCCCATTCTCATAATATTGCGCAGTTGCCAATATCTGGGCAGAAGAAGAAACAGCCCATGAACTTTCTGAATCTTTTAATTTGTGTGACAGCTCGGGATGTAAATTGAATACAAATTTGTCCACAAACAATCGCTGTCCACCCTCTGTAGCCATGTCCTGACCACTGTGGTCGATAAATGGCTCTTCGAAACGAGTAAAGAAATCAGAGACACTTTCATCTTTCTTTTGTTTGCATGCTGCTAATTTATCCCAATTTACTCTCAATGCAGGCATCATAGTTTTCATTAAGGTAATGATCCTACCAGGGAGTTCCGAGATCAAAGCGTCAGGCTTTGCGCCACCCACTTGATCTCTATCTGTGGTATTTATAGCATTCCAAGTAGCACCTAGTTCCTGCGCGTGATCCTCTCTACGAATCTTAGCCCATATTGTCTGTGGGACTACATTTCCCATTAACATGTCGATATCTGCTAGGTTCATAATGCAGGCGTCAACTGTCTGTGATAATTCTTTATAATAACCTGCAGGGTTTTTACGAGGATCTGGTAGAGTCTGCTTAAGGGCCAAAACTTCAGATCTCTTCCAAGGGACATGTACCCATATACGCTGAAAATGAGCAGGGATAAGAGGATTAGCACCTGCTGCTGGAACCTCTTCTTTCCATACTGGAGGAACCTCTCTCATAGGATAATTTGTCAACGTCAGTTTAACTGACGGATCAGAATCAAGGAAAACCTGAGAGAACAATAAGGATCTATAAGAAATAAGTGTCGTTACAGCTTCCTCAACCTTAGAACCCACAATAAGTCCTTTATAAAAATCAGTCTGAACATTTAACAGTTTTTGTGCGATCGGACTCGAACTCACATCTTCCCATTCTTTAAGGAGAGTGTCGCACATTACATTAAAAACATATCTTTGCGTAGGCGCATTCCATTGCGAAAAGGTAGGCATAATATCAAGCACACTATATTGTGGACCCTTCTTGATCCATTTACGTGCAAGAGAGTCCAACCTCTCTCGTTCCTCAAAATCTGGGAACTGACTACGGGATTGTCTTCGAGCAAAAGCCGGAGACACATTTAAAGCTTGAAAGAAAGGAGATAGAATACCAGTGACAGTGTCTGTGAGACGCTTACACACAGACGGAGAATTAGACATCAGAATTGGAGACAGAGTATTAGGAGAACTGACAGGAGAAGAACTGATAATTGCAGGAGGAGCAGAAGGCAAAGGAGATTTAAGATCAGGAGATGAGGGCAAAGAAGTTGAGACTAACGGTAAAACCGGTAAGGGCGGTATTACTGGAGGAGGCAAATGCGGAAGAGCCGGAACAGGCGGAGGTACCACTGGCAGCTGAACAGGCTGTAACGGCTGAGGCACATTAGCATTTTGCGCATAATGCGGAGGCAACCTTAATAAGTGGGACATTAGGGGATCTTCATCTATATCTTTCTTATTATCAGAAGGAGAAACAGGCAACACCGGATAGCATTTATCTATCGCCATACGATGTTGTCTTTCTGAAATTTCAGTCGCTTTGTCAATTTCATCATCTTTAAACTGTTGGGCAGCCTGTATAATTGTCATACCCTGTGCTTCCCTATCTCGTTTTGCTTGTTTAATTTCTTTCTGTTTGGCTTCCTTACGCCAAAGGCGGAAAGAGTCAAACATTGCCAGCCGGGCTTTTCTTTTGAATAAAACTGCTTCCAAATTGTCTAGCACATCAGGATCAAAACTACCATTCTCTGACCCTTTTAGAACACCATCTTTCTTCGTGTATCGGGTCCATGTCTCGTTAAAGGCAATGGGGCCGATACCATGTTTTGAATAGAGCTCATATGTGGGAGTTCCAACCGAAGGAATCGGACAAGAGTCCTCAAGTCGGGAATCCCTACTACAACCAAGACAACAAATTCTTCCAAACTTAGTCAGACCAGGCATCTCGAGATGTCTCCGGACTGTTCACAAACTTCAAGGGAGTAAAACTCAGTTTACGCAGCACAAATGCACTTACCCTCGGCTTTGTCTATTGCAATAGTCAAATCTAAGTACCAAAGAAAAACTCAGAACCAAAATTGTGGGCGCGACCCACAAAGATACTTAACTAAGGACGTCTTCTCCCACCAACAGAGGCCCGTCTATCGTCTCGCCTTACCATACATCATCAAAGCAGGGCGGCAGTCAGGGCAGCGGTCGTCAGTAGCCGTTAGGAAGGAGTTACCGCGCTGCAAAAGACCTTCGGACCACTTTCGACATACAGGGGTCGCTTAATGTGGATCGCGAACCCTCCGGAATTTTCTTGCGGGGTTCCTCACGACCTTCAGGCAGAACCGGTACCACTGAAGCCGCCCCACGTTGGGCGCCAGTTGAAGAACCAGAACCTTATGGGCCTGGCGGCGCAGGGTACGCCCAAGCCTCCGGAGTTCACCTGCTTAGCTGCACAGAGACACGGGACACTCTGTCGGCGTTAGTAGATCAGATTTATTTAGCTGCAGCTAGTACAGTTATCCTAGAAGTACACAAAGTAGGTTCTCAGGAGACTGCCACTTCACTCTGTGGCGCACAGGGTTTTAAACTACATAGGGTTCGAACATATTAACCAAAAGCACTCCTAGAACATACAAGAAAGAGCCAATAAGGAAAGTTGGAAAACAAGGCAGAACCAATAGGAAAGGTTTGAAAACAGAAGTGTCGGATGACTCGAAGAGACCTCTCCTCCAACTATGTTTGTCACCCCACCCTCAATCTAATTCATTAACAGACTCATAACTAACTTGCAGGTGGCGAGATACGTTTGTGTGTGTTGGAGGACAGTCGTGAAACGAGAGAATGCTAGCAGGAGACAGTGAAGGTCAGTCGATAAGATAAGGTCAGGGAAGAATAGTGTGAGCCAACAGATAGTTGAGACGGGGATTAGAAAAACCAGACAGGGATTAGTGTACTCGGCTAGTTCTAACACCAGCTTTGTAAATAGAGGCAGAAAACGTATTTCGACACCGGTTTGCAGAAAAAGCAGAATAGACTTTATTCGCCGTGCTGCCTGAGTGATGGCAACACAAAATGGCGGCGAGCCAGAAAATGGCGGGTCGATTCGATCGTGATCGAAAATCAAAGTTCCTCACCATTATCATTCTCAATTCATTGTACCAAGAAAAGAGTAAAGGGTCACCAAGTCCAGTGAAGGAAAGAGAATATTGCATCTTCCAAAGTAATGTTTTTTAATGAACCTATAAATTGATTTTACCACACATAGGGCCCAATTACAACTTTTGGTGGAGCAGTGGCTCAGCGGTGCCAACTGTCGCACCACTGCTCAGCTGAAGGTCGCTGCCACCCGCCAGATTACAACCAGTTTTGTGGTCCAACGGGCAGGGGATGTTGCGGTCCTGCAGCGGTGCGTCTTTCAAAGGTGGCGGTCCTTTGAAAGAGGCACAGCAATGGGAAGTCCACGCCGAATTCCTGCACGGCATGGACTTGTAAGTCCATGCCGTGCAGGAACCTGGGTGCATGCACACAGGAGGGCACATTTGTGCGCCCCTGCATGCATCCCCAGGCTGAGGGGGCACAGGGGGCGTTTCAGCTCTGCCAGCCTTTTCATGGAGGAAAGACTTCCATCAAACAGCTAGCGGTCCTGAAACTTGTAATATGCATGACTGTGCCGCAGCGGCACTGCCTGCATATTACATAGACCCTGACTGTCATGCCACCGCCAGGGAACAGGGGTTCCTTGCGGAACCACTGCTGTACCCCACTGGTCATTAGGCCCATAGTGGAAGTATGAGTTTGGCGGCCGCACTTCTGCAGTTTTCCACAGATAATTTTTGGCATATCTAATCTGCTGAAATTCATCACAAAACAATGCCCAATGATTAGGAGGATATGTAGATTTTGGTGCAGTAAGCACCAAAATTAGCAGTTTATTCTCTATTATCGGGTTGAATCTCATAATTGGGTGCTATTTAACTCACCCGATGAATTATGACATCATCTGTGCCAGATTTCTTCAGGTATGATAAATATTGCCCCAAACACCATATCTTTAAGCCCTGGTCAAGTAGCAACCACAATGCTTGTCAGGGCTAGGCACAAGTCAACCCAAAATTAACCTGTGCTCCACCCTCCGGTAGCTTGGCACAGAAAAGTCAGGCTCAACTTAGAGTCAATTGATAAAGTATTTGTGCAACACTTCAAACAGTAATAAAGTGAAAAACACCGCTTAAAAAAGATGCTATACCAAGATTTTTAAAAAACTGAGCAATTTTTAATAAATAAAATAAGACCAAAATGACAAAAATCCAATAAGTAAAACTGGAGATAGGCAATTTTAAAGATTATAGTGAAAATAATGCCAAAAAACACAAAGTAGCAACTGTGGATATCTGGTTGTACCAGACCGGGACAACGTCACAAGTTCAGGCCAATCTCAATCGAGTGTAGGCCAGCTACATGGACTCAGCTAGGCCCATTGAACAAAGTACCTTAAATCCTTGTTTTCAGAGCACTTCAACTATATGCTTCAAAGATGCATCACACAGCCGAAGCGATTAATCGGTCTTGAGGTGCGGCGAGGCTGTTGTAAGAGGTCCTGTGTCGTTGCTAAGGATCCCATTGATGAGGGCCTACATTCCAAAGTCCTGGTTCAAGGATACGTCACGTAGTCAGAGGGATGCATCAGTTCTGAGGAGCTCCGTGGCTGCAATGCAGAGTCCGTAGTCATCGTTGAGACTGCCCTCTATGCGGGATGGGAGGGCCTGTGTATTGTAGCAGTGGTTCCAAAGAGGCTGGGAGGCAATGCTTGTCTTTGCGACAGGTCCAATCCACATAGCAGTGGAGATGCATGGTTTCTACTCGGGGTTGCACTGTACAGCAGAGGAGATACATCGGTTCTGCTGGATCCACATAGGCTGGTAGAGTACCTTTGCTCCACTTAGAAGGGTCCAGGACTGGGGTAACATCAATTGGCAGGGTAAACGCACAGATGGCAGATGCCAGGTGCTGGGGTTGAGGTTGTTGGAGGCTTCTGTGCCTGAGGCTCAAGTCAGGAGGCCAGCCAACTAGCCTTTGGAGTCACTTTGGGGTCCTTGGTTCAAAAGATGCAGGTCCAGTCCTTCTCACCCAGGCAAGAGGGCAGTAGGCAGCAGGTCAGCACAGCAGAGCAGCAATCCTTCAGAGAAGCATTCCAGCAGAAAGGCAGTCATTTCAGCAGCACAGCAGTCCTTCTTCCTGACAGAGTATCCACAGGTCCTGAAGAGTTGGTGTCTGGGGTCTAGTATTTATGCTCCCTGTGCCTTTGAAGTGGGGAGGAGCTTCTAGAGGCATGTGTCAGGAAGTAGTAACCCGGCGCCTGCATTATCTGAGTGAGGAAGCATGACAGGGAAATTTTGTACGCGTAAGGATTCTCGATGTTTGGTTGACCCCCAATTGTCTTACAAATCCCATGGCGCAATGAGAAGGTTTGTAGTTTTGATACAGCCTATCCTAGGCTTTTTTTATAATCGGACAAAGAACGTCGGTGGGCGTGCGTAATTCCGAAAGATACTTTGTTTCACTGGAGGTCTATGTTACGGGTTCTCTACCCGTGGGATGTTTCTTCGCTTGGTTTATGGATGATGGCGAGCAGCGGGAGGTGTCCGTTTTCCTTTGTGCCCGCGCCTGCCTTTTCTGGGTTCGATAGGAGGCAAGGAGTGATTCAGCTCATCGTGTTCTTTTGGAGGTGAGCTTGCTGTGTGTCCGAATGGCAGCTGCCACATTAAGACACCTTTTCACAGAGCCTCTGGCTGAAAGGTCCCTGTTGGTTGCAGTGAATGAACTGCATCTGATTATTGTTATTGCCTATATTTGAGGACATCGAACTAATTACTGTGACTGGCATGGAGCAAATCCGAGTTGTGAGGAAATAACTTGGATTACGGAGATACATTTTCTTTATATTTTGTTTTTCATATTCACATGACAGTCTTGACATTTATAAAATGTTTTGTGATTACTTGTGCCACAGCATTGAAAAGAAGAAGTTCTACTTGAGTTGTGTTCACAGAGTCAGTGTCACAACCTATGTTAAATCCGAACTTTAAATAACGCCTTCTTCTTGCTACTTCGTTATTTTTGGTTTCCTTATTCATATTTTGGGGTATGTATGATCAAAAGCCTGATTCAATGACTGTACTTGTTCATAGTTAGATAAGTGTGACGACTAATAATTTCCTGTGTTCTGAATTTGAGGATAGAGAATATAGCTTTGGGGAAAAAGGCTCTGACTGTATGGAAGAAGTGAGAGATTACCATAGTTTGGTATGAGGTATGTGAATTGCTCTGATTAGTGAGACTTTTCAAGAGTAGTCTTATTTATATGTGATTAACCATTATTTTCTCTTCTTTCAGGTTTTTTCCTTATTCCCAGCAGTTCCTTTCCAATCCCTTGCCTCGCTTGATCACCCTGATATTCTATTTATCTATCTGAATTGGGGGTATCAAGAGGTGGACCCAATTGAGCATCGTTCGGATCCTGAGGAGTTCTTACTTCCATCTTTCACCAGTGGAAGTCGTGACAGCATGACATTAAAGTGCACAGGTGCCCTGCCCTCCCTGTCCTGGTTTCAGTCTAACTTCAGGGGTACAGGGTGTATTGAGGTAGGACACAGCCTATTAAAGCGTAAGTCAGGCTATGCCCAACTCCACCCTCCCATCCTGCCAGTGATAGCCATCTTTCACCAGTGGAAGTTGTGACAGAATTATGCACCCATGTATTTAGCTCCTCCTGATCCGGTCGATTCAAATATGGCCACCATGAATGATGGCCTACAGGCTTTAGAAGTGGTTCAACAAGAGTTCGTCGATTCCAGGGCGGATACCACGGCACTTCAGGATAAGGTAGAGAAATTACAGAGGAATCCTTTCGATGTTGCGACTTCTCAGATTCAGGTTCATGTACCCCCATAGATTCCTTTAGCTTCCCCAGAAAGGTTTGCTGGTGATCCATATAGAGTACAGGTGTTTTTAACACAGATCCTATTACACTTTTCATGCAAACCATCTGCGTTCCCTAATAATCATTCCCGCATAGCTTTTGCCATTTCCTACCTAGCAGGAGATGTGGCCAACTGGGCGGATCCATTGGCAAAGAACAATGATCCGATTTTATCAGATTGGAGTGCCTTTAGGTCTGAATTCGAAAGAGTATTCGATAGGAGGGCTCCCACGTTTAGCGCAGACAGGGAATTGTTAGAATTAAGACAAGGCAAAAAGGACCTTATTACTTATTTGACTTCATTTAATAGGTTGGTTGCAGAGGCAGTCTGGCCAGAAGAAAAAAGAATGTCCTTGTATTACCAAGGATTAAGGGATGACAAGAAAGACATCCTCGCTCAAATCGAACCCCAGCCAACTAATTGTGTGGATCTCATGAATTTGACTTTAAGATTAGATCACCGATTGACCGAGAGGGCTGGAGAGAAAAATAAGGGTGAGAAGTCTTGGGGTCAGTATGACAGAGTTTATTGCAAACCTGTAGGGAACAGTGAGAGTACTACATAGCCTATGGAGGTAAGAGCTGTGAGGGCTCCTCTCACTACGGAAGAAAGAGAATCACGTAGACTTAAAGGTCTCTGCATGTATTGCGGTATTAAAGGTCATTATGTTCTTGAATGCCCCAAGAAACCCAAAAGGCCATCCTCGAATTATATGACTCAGAACTTCTCTGTGTCTATTCTTCCATTTTGTGACAACCTACCTTCGGTACCACACCCTGAATCAGAATGGAAGGTTCCTTCTTTAGCTTCACATCCCTGGGATGAAACTAAGTCTCATATATTGGTCCAGGTAGAAGAGATACAACAGCAAATTGAAGCCATGATTGATTCTGGGGCCAATGGGAATTTTATAGACGCTGGAGTGGTACAGAAACTGTCTCTCCCCAAGGTTCCAAGAGCCTTTCCAGAAAAGGTTTGGCAGTGGATGGTGAACCCTTAAAGTCAGGTCCCATAACTGAACAAACCAAATCAGTCACCTTAATTATAAAAGATGGATGGAATAGACACGTAGAAACCATTGTATTTAATATCATAGAAGCCCCACAGAACGAACTCATTTTGGGTATGCCTTGGCTTAGACTACATAACTCTTCCATTGATTGGAAAAATAAGACCATGCGTTTCAAGTCTAAATAATGTCTGCTCGTTTGTATACAGGACACCCCAGTACATTCTTTAGCTGTTGTACAACAGTTTGTGATAGCAACAGCAGCCGAAAAAGAAACTGAGTTGCCCAAATGTTATGCTGAATACAGGGAAGTATTCAACAAGAGTCAAGCAGAAACCTTGCCCCCTCATCGAGAGAACAATTGCCAAATAAATTTGGTTCCAGGTGCTACTCTACCATCTTGTATAGTATATGCTTTATCAGAGCCCGAAACAATACACCTGAAAGAGTATTTAGACCATTATACCTCCATAGGGTTTATAGGAGCTTCCCGTTCTCCAGCGGCTTCACCACTTTTCTTTATTTCTAAAGCTAACAAAAAGTTGCGTACCTGCATAGACTTTCGCATGTTAAACAAAAACACTATTAAAAACAGGTACCCTCTTCCTTTGATCTCAGTACTTTTGGATCAGGTTAAAGATGCCACAGTGTACACAAAGTTGGATTTGAGGGGTGCATACCATCTTGTACGTATGAGAGCTGTGAACGAATGGAAGACGGCATTTGAAACAAGAAATGGGTTATTTGAATACTCGATTATGCCATTTGGCTTGTGCAACGCCCCAGCGGCCTTTCAATACTTTTTGAATGAGGTGTTAATGGAATATCTGGATAAGTTTGTTGTTGTATATATAGATCACAATTTGGATATACTCAATGAATGAGGATGAGCACAAGACATATGTGGTGTTGGTATTGAAGAAATAAAGACAGCACCATCTATATTGCAAGCTAAGCAAGTGTGAGATTCACGTGTTGGAAGTGGAGTTCTTGGGAGTCATGTTATGCCTCTCTGGGTTTAGGATGGCAGAAAGAAAGGTACAAGCTGTACAAGAATGGCCAGAGCCTCACAGTGTGAAAGACGTGCAATGCTTTTTGGGTTTTGCTAACTACTATAGGAGGTTTACTCACCAGTTCTCCCAGGTAGTAGCGCCCATCACTAGATTGCTAAGAAAAAGGGTCCCTTTCATTTGGTCTGTTGAAGCCACAGAATCCTTCAGTTTTTTAAAAAGCGTTCACTTCAGCACCTGTACCGAGTCACGTTAATCCGGAAGCCCCTTTCATAGTGGACGCAGATGCTTCTGATGTGGCGGTTGGAGCTATACTGTCAAAAAGAAACAAAAATACAGGTCAACTCCATCCGATAGCATCTTGTTGTAATTCCCTTGTGGTGGGCTTCCACCCTACCGCCCTCTCCTGGACAAGCACGGTTGACACAATAAGGTGAGCTGTTTTTAGCCTTCTTTTATTGTTTGTTGCTTTCCATATGTTGTCTTCACATATGTTGAAAGTCCATAGGGTGTAGGAGGGCCTTAGTAACACGTGGTTTCTATCTTGCGGGTTCTTTTACTTGGGCCTCTTCGGTATCCCCCGGTATCTTCGTACAGGCAGTCGTGAGGTCAGGCACATAAAGGGAGGGACAAAAGAAGAAAAGAAAACAGGCTTAGACTACTGGTTTGTCCGGTTATTATTTGGCATAGGGGTGGGGTGGTGCCGACCGTCACCAATGCCCTGTCGTCTGTGCCTATGTGCCTAGGGTGTAGGGACAGTACGTGACAATTCGTTGGTGCCCTTCATGCGTCCACACAACCCCTTAAAGAACGATGAATACCCGCCCGGCACTTGCCTGCTTCCACGGCCCTGGTGTTGGGAGACCCAGTCTCCTCTCTTCTTGGGAGAGCAGCGATCTCAGGGGCAGTGCTCCTCGAGCGGTCGTTATTCTTCCTTTCCTCCTCGCCGTCCGCTCTCCACTCTTCTTCCTCTTTGATGCTCGGTCTCCGTTCTCCTCTCGCCTCGCGTGCTCCACTCTTCTTCCTTTTCTCCGTTCGCTCTCCACTCTTCTTCCTTTTCGCCGTTCGCTCTCCACTCTTCTTCCGCCTCAATGGTCGATTCCGCCGTGTCCCTCCTCTCTGTCCACTCCAGCCAGTCTTTTGTATCGGATATGCCCGCCTCTTCCTGAAAGTCAGCTAGTCCGCTGTCTGTACTTCCGGGAGTGTCGACGGCGGCCATGTTGGGTCGGTCGCCGCCGTCGTCGTGACCGTCAGGGGGTTGCTCTCCGTCACACATCTATGTCTAAAAAACTAAATTCCGCTGAACTGAACTACACCATTGCAGAGAAAGAACTTCTGGCACTTAAAGGAGCGTTCCATGAATGGAGACAATACTTGTGGGGGGCTCAACACACTGTCACAGTGTACACGGACCATAGGAACCTCCAATTCATGAAAACTGCAAGACAACAGACCCAAAGGCAAATTTGTTGGATGTTGTTTTTTGCTGATTTTGTTGTCACATACCGACCAGGCACGAAGAATAGAAAGGCGGATGCCTTATCTAGACAATCAGCGGGGGATAAATTGCCAGAAACAAACATGGAAACAATCATTCAAACCTCCAAGGTACTGAGTGCTGTCACCATAGATACTTTCCTGGATGCAGTAAAAATGGCGAAGCCATCTTCCACATGCGACGTGTGGGTTACTCAGGGTACTCATTGTAGTATCAAACAAGGAGCGCCTTTTTTCAGAAACTTATTATTCTTGCCCACTACAGAAAAGCAGCTTAAGGCCTTTGGGTGGTGTCATGAATCAAAGATGGCAGGACATCCTGGATACACCAAGATATTGGAAATCCTTCAGCGTTATTTTTAGTGAGCATCCATGGGGGCGGATGTACAACAATGGATCAAAACTGTGGTGTGTGTGCTAGAGCTAAGAGCAGTTCTTCCAAACCCTCCGGACAATTGATGCCTTTGCCCACCCCAGATTAGCTATGGAAGAGCATGAGTCTTGATTTCATTACCGATTACCAAAGAATCAGGACATTTTATTCCATATAATACCTTACCCACAGCAGGGCAAACAGCACAGCTATTGTTGAACAACGTGGTTTGATTACATGGATTGACAGAAGTGAATATTTCAGACAGGGGTCCCCAATTCACGGTACGATTTTGGCAAACTTGGTGCAAAACGTTACAAATCTCTTCAGCTCTATCCACGAGCTTCCATCCACAAACTGATGGCTAAACAGAGAGGCTCAATCAAACCCTCAATAAATATCTACGATGTAATGCAGAAGATGCCGAAGACTCATGGGTGTCTTTGTTGTGGATGGCTGAACGAGCCTACAACAACGCAGTGCATAGTGCTATAGAAGTGTCTCCATCATTTGCTACCTATGGGTTCCATCCAAGAATTCTTTCTGTTACTCTCCCAGTAAAACAAGTAACAGTTCCATCGCTGAGAGCACATGTTCAAAACATGAAGAAAATTCACAAAACGAAACAAGTACACCTAAAGCACGCCAAAGCACAATACAAGAAGTGGGCGGATAAGCATTGTAAGGTGGGAACTGTGTTTCGGATTGGAGACAAGGTGTGGTTATCCGCAAAGAACGTACGCTTTAAGTTACGTAGTGTTTTCCACCCTAAGTACATTGGCCCTTACACAGTGACCAAACAAATAAACCCTGTGGTGTACAAGCTGAGACTGCCTGTCCATATGAGAATACATCCTTCCTTTCACAGTAGTCTGTTGAAACCCGCAGGAACGTCCAGGTTTAAAGAGGTTCCACCCGTAATGAAGGACGGTCATGTGAAATATGAGGTACAGAGCCTCAAGGACTCCACGTGTCGGAAGGGCCTCCTGTGGTATTTGGTGTCTTGGAAGGGCTACACCCTGATTCATGGGAACCATGCACTAATGTCCACGCTCCAAAACTGGTACGTGCCTTTCACGTACGACATCCGACTAAACCTGGCCCTAGGAGGCACCTGGGAGGGGGATGTACTGTCAGAAAGTAGTAACCCGGCACCTGCATTATCTGAGTGAGGACGCACGACGGGGCAATTTTGCTCACGTAAGGATTCTCGATGTTTGGTTGGCCCCCGATTGTAACACAAATCCCATGAAGCAATGGGAAGGTTTGTAGTTTTGACACAGCCTATCCTAGACTTTAAAACTGGACGAAGCACGTCGGTGGGCGTGCGTAATTCAGGAATATACTTTGTTTCACTGGAGGTCAATGTTACAGGTTCTCTACCCATGGGATGTTTCATCGCTTGGTTTATGGATGACGGCGAGCTGCGGGAGGTGTTCGTTTTCCTTTGTGCCCGCGCCTGCCTTTTCTGGGTTCGATAGAAGGCAAGGAGTGATTCAGCTCATCGCGTTCTTTCTGAGGTGAGCTTGCTGTGTTTCCGAGTGGCACTGCAACATTAAGACATCTTTTCACAGAACATCTGGCTGAAAGGTCTCTGTTGGTTGCAGTGAATGAACTGCATCCGATTATTGTTATTTCCTATGTTTGAGGACAACAAACTAATTACTGTGACTGACATGGAGCAAATCCGAGTTGTGAGGAAATAACTTGGATTACGGAGATAAATTTTCTTTTTATTTTGTTTTTCATATTCACATGACAGTCCTGACATTTATAAAACCTTTCGTGATTACTTGTGCCTCAGCATTGAAAAGAAGAAGTTCTACTTGAGTTGTGTTCACAGAGTCAGTGTCACAACCTATGTTAAATCCGAACTTTAAATAACGCCTTCTTCGTGCTACTTCGTTATTTTTGATTTCCTTATTCATATTTTGGGGTATGTATGATCAAAAGCCTGATTCAATGACTGTACTTGTTCATAGTTAGATAAGTGTGATGACTAATAATTTCCTGTGTTCTGAATTTGAGGATAGAGAATATAGCTTTGGGGAAAAAGGCTCTGACTGTATGGAAGAAGTGAGAGACTACCATAGTCTGGTATGAGGTATGTGAATTGCTCTTATTAGTGAGTCTTTTCGAGAGTAGTCTTATTTATATGTGGTTAACCATTATTTTCTCTTCTTTCAGGTTTTTTCCTTCTTCCCAGCAGTTCCCTTCCTATCCCTTCCTTAACTTGATCACCCTAATATTCTGTTTATCTATCTGAATTGGGAGTATCAAGAGGTGGACCCAATTGAGCATCGTTCGAATCCTGAGGAGTTCTTACTTCCATCTTTCACCAGTGGAAGTCATGACAGCATGGCATTAAAGTGCACAGGTGCCCTGCCCTCCCTGTCCTGGTTTCAGTCTAACTTCAGGGGTACAGGGTGTATTGAGGTAGGACACAGCCTATTAAAGTGTAAGTCAGGCTATGCCCAACTCCTCCCTCCCATCCTGCCAGTGATAGCCACTCCAGAAACAACTAAACTACACATTGTGTGTGGTTGTCTAGGGGGACTATGCAAATACCAACTGTCAACAACATCCAGTCATGTGACACAAAGACAGGCTATAGGCACCAAATGGCTAAGTCAGAAAAATCTATTTTTCTGAAATTGTAGAATTCACACCTAATTCACTATGTTATAAACTAACGCAGGAAAATGCCAAGTATTTAAAAGTGGCATTTTAAAATCCAACTTCACCATAAGTTAGGATTTTTCATTCCAATTCCAAACATGAACTGGTTACCTTCTCCCATTTAGAAATTACAGCTTATTAAATTTAATAAGGAAACTTCAATGTTATCCTATGGAAGAGGTAGGCCTTGCAGTAGTGAAAAACACATTTTTGAGATTTTCAACTACCAGGACATGAAAAGCTGAAAAGCATATGTCCTACTTTTTAAATACATTGCACACTGCCCTCTGGGCTGTCCAGGGCCTACTCTAGTGGTGACTTTTTTGTATTTAAAAGGAAGATTTGGACCTAGCAAAAGCTTTATTTTGCCAGACCGGAATGGCAATTGAAAACTGCACACACAGGTTGCAATGGTAAGCATGAGACATGTTTATAGTCCCAATAGTAGCATTTAATTTACAGGCCCTGGGCACAGGTAGTGCCACTTTACTGGGGACATATGAGTACATTACATATACCAATTGGCTATAAGTCAGTTCTACCATGCTTCAAGGAGAGGGCACAAGCGATTTGGCACTGGTTAGTAGTGGTAAAGTGCGCCAATTCCAAAGGCCATCAAGAACGAAGTCAGCAAAACAGGAGATCTGAAGGGAAAAAGTTAGGGGGAAAACCACACCAAGGATACCAAGTCTAACCCTGCCAATAATAGTCAATGGTAGACCAAAACCTAGGCATAATATAACATTGACCACAATGGAGTGTGGGTCGGGTACACCAACCGGGTTTGCTCTGGTCAAAGATTGTACTTTCTGTCATTAGTCCTTTAAGTCCCAATCCAAAACAGGAGTATACTTTTAAACTACCCCAGGACCTTAGGAAAGGCACTTAGAGCCTTACAGGCTGGGGTGTCTGTTACAGTTACCTTAGGGCATGAGTTATACCTATCAGGGATAACAATAACTGATGAATTTCAGTTTTGTGTATGCATTAAATTCACATATAAATTCATATGTGTGTATATATATATACATGTGATCAAGGCTCCACGGAGTCGAAACGCGTCATGGCTGGCATACCTTGAGTGAATAAACCAACTATCGTATGCACCGAATTGTGGTCCGTGCTCCTTTCTGTTGACACACAGGCGCTTTCCAAGACATAGGCGAAGGAGTGCTTTGGATATATATATATTCACTGAAAAAACCATAGGTTTCACACACGTTATAGTTAGGAATTAGCATTTAAAAAACCTTGCAAATTCACTGAAAAAACCATAGGTTTCACACATGTTATAGTTAGCGGAAATTTTACTGATAAAAAACCAATGAAATTCCCCTGTTATAGTTAGTGCAGGCAACTATAACTCACGCGACCGCAATCCTCTGCTGATGCTAATACTGTATTTAGACACTTATTTGCCCATGTCTTCTTCCATACATTTTTAGCTATACATATATTACAAATATTTTTTTTTCATAAAGACACATATGTCATCAGCAGAAGATTGCGGTCGCGTGAGTTATAGTTGCCTGCACTAACTATAACGGGGGAATTTCATTGGTTTTTTATCAGTAAAATTTCCGCTAACTATAACATGTGTGAAACCTATGGTTTTTTCAGTGAATTTGCAAGGTTTTTTAAATGCTAATTCCTAACTATAACGTGTGTGAAACCTATGGTTTTTTCAGTGAATTTGTACGGTTTTTTAAATGCTAAGTTACTTTACGCCATTCGTGGCGTGCGCGCCCTCTTAATGCAGTTCGTTCCGTGCGCGCACGGTGCGCTTCGCGCACCGTGCGCACACAGTGAGCACGCGGTGCGCTTCGCGCACCACGCGCCCACTTTACGCAGCTAGTGCTGTGCACGCACGGTGGGCACGCGGTGCGCTACGCGCACCGCGTGCCCACGTTACGCTAGATGGGCCATGTACGCACGATGCGCTTCGCGCACCGTGCGCACATGGAGGACATATGATGCACTTCGTTTTGAAAGGTAATATTTTAATTTTTCGTATATGTTATAAGCCATGCACAAATGGTGCCCTTCGGGCACCATTTGCACACGGGGTGGAGAGAGTGCGTATAATTTTTTTTTTAATTATTTTTTGTTTTAATATTTTAGTTTAACTCAGCTTTAATAAGCCATGCACAATTGGTGCCCTTCGGGCACCAATTGCACACGGGGTGGGGAGAGTGTGGATAATTTTTTTTTTTTTATAATTTTTTACCGTAAGCGTAATCGACGAAATTAGCGAAAAAATAAAAATTCCGTTTTTGGCCTTGAGGGATCTTTGGGGACTCCCTCAACATTGCTATGTGTGTGGGAGCTGTCTAAACAGCCCCTTTACATGTTTTTGGGCTTAATATTTTAAACATCACTCTCAGTGCGAGAGAGAAAATGGCGGCCGCCGCTTCCTGGTTTCGGCCGATTCGAATGTTTACTAAGATCTAAGAGCCAATCAGAATCGCGCTCGCGCACGCCACCGTACGCGTACGGTAAGCGTACCGTAAGCGCACCGTAAGCTGGCTCAGATATATATATTGATTTAAAGGCTATTTTCTCAGAATCTACTGAACAGATTTACACCAAACATACAAAAGGCACTTCCTTGACCTGAGGACTACCTCTCTGCCAAATTTCTAGTAATTCTGTTCAGCCGTTCGGGCTGTAGCCCTGTCTAAAGGTCCTATGGAAAAATGCATGGGAAAAACGCGTTTTGGGACCCCCCTTTTATCTCAGCCCCCGCTTGACGAATCCCCCCGAGACTTTCAGGGAAGGAGCGGAGCGTAGCGCCCCACCTATTTTGAAAAATTTGCGAGGATTCGTCGACCGGCGCCAAAGTTATTCAAAATAGAATGTTGCGGATTTCCTATGGAAACGTGGTCCTAACTATAACTACCTACTGGCGACCGCCAGTAGGTAATATATATACATATATATATATATATATCTATATATATATATGTACACACATTGCTCCACTTTACCGGGAGCCTCCAACTCTGCAGGGCGGGCTCTTTGACAGGAATGGAGAATCCTGTTTGAATTTGGCACACAAAGAAAAACGGAGCCCACAGGTTCGGCATCACTTCATGCTGAGACTTTATTGCTCTGATTAGCGTGGCAGCAGAAACAACTCTAAAAACCTTACGCGTTTCGGCGCACAGCGCCTTGCTCACAGGTGAGTTGGGTTTCTTTGATTTTATGTCCAAGTGGTCATGTGATCTTTGCTTTCGACCACAATTCCCACAATGCATTATGATTGAATTCTGAGCTGGGCTTGACTTGGTATTATATTATGCATTAGTAGCGTTATCCTTTAGTCAAAGTCCAATTATATGCTAATTTCCACAATGCATTCAGGAAAAGTCTTAAAAAAGCATAGTGCACTTCGCTGCCACGCGCTGGGTACTTGCTTGACTTGAAGACACGATGTCCGTCGGAAAGAGGACGACTCCTCCTTCGTTTCCCTTTCGCTTGTATCACCACCAAAATGCGCTAGGAAATCCACTGTTAGCTGGTGTGACATAGCGCGAGTCATGCCCCCTCCGTTTAATGTACACACATTGCTCCACTTTACCGGGGGCCTCCAACTCTGCAGGGCGGGCTCTTTGACAGGAATGGAGAATCCTGTTTGAATTTGGCACACAAAGAAAAACGGAGCCCACAGCTTCGGCATCACTTCATGCTTAGACTTTATTGCTCTGATTAGCGTGGCAGCAGAAACAACTCTAAAAACCTTACGTATTTCGGCGCACTGCGCCTTGCTCACAGGTGAGTTGGGTTTCTTTGATTTTATGTCCAAGTGGTCATGTATTATATTATGCATTAGTAGCGTTATCCTTTAGTCAAAGCCCAATTATATGCTAATTTCCACAATGCATTCAGGAAAAGTCTTAAAAAAGCATAGTGCGCTACTAATGCATAATATAATACGAAGTCAAGCCCAGCTCAGAATTCAATAATAATGCATTGTGGGAATTGTGGTCGAAAGCAAAGATCACATGACTACTTCGACATAAAATCAAAGAAACCCAACTCACCTGTGAGCAAGGCGCTGTGCGCCGAAACGCGTAAGGTTTTTAGAGTTGTTTCTGCTGCCACGCTAATCAGAGCAATAAAGTCTCAGCATGAAGTGATGCCGAAGCTGTGGGCTCCGTTTTTCTTTGTGTGCCAAATTCAAACAGGATTCTCCATTCCTGTCAAAGAGCCCGCCCTGCAGAGTTGGAGGCCCCCGGTAAAGTGGAGCAATGTGTGTACATTAAACGGAGGGGGCATGACTCGCACTATGTCACACCAGCTAACAGTGGATTTCCTAGCGCATTTTGGTGGTGATACAAGCGAAAGGGAAACGAAGGAGGAGTCGTCCTCTTTCCGACGGACTTCGTGTCTTCAAGTCAAGCAAGTACCCAGCGCGTGGCAGCGAAGTGCACTATGCTTTTTTAAGACTTTTCCTGAATGCATTGTGGAAATTAGCATATAATTGGACTTTGACTAAAGGATAACGCGACTAATGCATAATATAATACGAAGTCAAGCCCAGCTCAGAATTCAATAATAATGCATTGTGGGAATTGTGGTCGAAAGCAAAGATCACATGACCACTTGGACATAAAATCAAAGAAACCCAACTCACCTGTGAGCAAGGCGCAGTGCGCCGAAACGCGTAAGGTTTTTAGAGTTGTTTCTGCTGCCACGCTAATCAGAGTAATAAAGTCTCAGCATGAAGTGATGCCGAAGCTGTGGGCTCCGTTTTTCTTTGTGTGCCAAATTCAAACAGGATTCTCCATTCCTGTCAAAGAGCCCGCCCTGCAGAGTTGGAGGCCCCCGGTAAAGTGGAGTAATGTGTGTACATTAAACGGAGGGGGCATGACTCGCGCTATTTCACACCAGCTAACAGTGGATTTCCTAGCGCATTTTGGTGGTGATACAAGCGAAAGGGAAATGAAGGAGGAGTCGTCCTCTTTCCGACGGACTTCGTGTCTTCAAGTCAAGCAAGTACCCAGCGCATGGCGGCGAAGTGCACTATGCTTTTTTAAGACTTTTCCTGTATGCATTGTGGAAATTAGCATATAATTGGACTTTGACTAGAGGATAACGCTACTAATGCATAATATAATACGAAGTCAAGCCCAGCTCAGAATTAAATAATAATGCATTGTGGGAATTGTGGTCGAAAGCAAAGATCACATGACCACTTGGACATAAAATCAAAGAAACCCAACTCACCTGTGAGCAAGGCGCTGTGCGCTAAAACGCGTAAGGTTTTTAGAGTTGTTTCTGCTGCCACGCCAATCAGAGCAATAAAGTCTCAGCATGAAGTGATGCCGAAGCTGTGGGCTCCGTTTTTCTTTGTGTGCCAAATATATATATATATATATTACCTACTGGCGGTCGCCAGTAGGTAGTTATAGTTAGGACCCTGTTTCCATAGGAAATCCGCAACATTCTATTTGGAATAACTTTGGCGCCGGTCGACAAATCCTCGCGAAATTTTCAAAACTAATGGGGCGCTACGCTCCGCTCCTACCCTGAAAGTCTCAGGGGGATTCGTCAAGCGGGGGCTGAGAAAAAAGGGGGGTCCCAAAACGCGTTTTCCCCATGCATTTTTCCATAGGACCTTTAGACACAGCTACAGCCCGAACGGCTGAACAGAATTACTTGTAGTTTGGCAGAGAGGTAGTCCTCAGGTCAAGGAAGTGCCTTTTGTAGGTCTGGTGTAAATCTGTTCAGTAGTTCCTGAGAAAATAGCATTTAAATCAATATATATATCTGTAAGCGCGCTCCGAGCGCGCACCGTAAGCTTACCGTACGCGTACGGTGCCGTGCGCGAGCGCGATTCTGATTGGCTGTTAGATCTTAGTAAACATTCGAATCGGTCGAAACCAGGAAGTGTCGGCCGCCATTTTCTCTCTCGCACTCTGAGGGGGGGATGTAAAACAAAGTTGGATATCATTAAAAGGGGGCAGGCTAGACAGCTCCTAACCACCTAGCCTTGGTTATGGTGTGCCAGAAGGCCATCCAAGGCCAAAAAATAACAAAAAAATTTTTGGGAAAAAACGCTGAATACGCTTACCGTACGCGTACGGTAAAAAAAAATTTAAAAAAAAAAAAATCCATATTATCCCCCCCCCCCCCCTGTGCAAAAGGTGCCCGCAGTGCACCTTTTGTGCATGGCATATTACACATTTGTGAACATTTAATAGAAAACCTTTCACAACGAAGCGCATAATATGTCCTCCGTGTGCGGACGGTGTGCGAAGGGCATCGTGCGTACATGGCCCATCCAGCGTAACGTGGGCAGCGTAGCGCACCGCGTGCCCACCGTGCGTGCACGGCACTAACTGCGTTAAGTGGGCGCGCGGTGCAAGAAAGCGCACCGCGTGCTCACTGTGCGTGCACGGTGCGCGCTCGGAACGAACTGCGTGAAGTGGGCGCGCACGGCACGAACGGTGTAAAGTAACTTAGCATTTAAAAAACCGTACAAATTCACTGAAAAAACCATAGGTTTCACACACGTTATAGTTAGGAATTAGCATTTAAAAAACCTTGCAAATTCACTGAAAAAACCATAGGTTTCACACAAGTTATAGTTAGCTGTACATTTCACTCGTAAAAAACCAATGAAATTCCACGTTATAGTTAGTGCAGGCAACTATAAGTCACGCGACCGCAATCCTCTGCTGATGCTAATACTGTATTTAGACACTTATTTGCCCATGTCTTCTTCCATTAAATTTTAGCTATACATATATTACAAATATTTTTTTTTCATAAAGACACATATGTCATCAGCAGAGGATTGCGGTCGCGTGAGTTATAGTTGCCTGCACTAACTATAACGTGGAATTTCATTGGTTTTTTACGAGTGAAATGTACAGCTAACTATAACTTGTGTGAAACCTATGGTTTTTTCAGTGAATTTGCAAGGTTTTTTAAATGCTAATTCCTAACTATAACGTGTGTGAAACCTATGGTTTTTTCAGTGAATATATATATATATATACATATTATCTACTGGCGGTCCCCAGTAGATAGATATAGTTAGGACCCATTTTCCATAGGAAATCCGCAACATTCTATTGGGAATATCTTTGGCGCCGGTTGATGAATCTTCGCAAAATTTTCCAAACTTTTGCCCAGCTCCGCTCCTACCCTGAAAGTTTCGTGGTGATTCGTCAAGCGGGGGCCGAGAAAAAAGGGGGGTCCCAAAACGCGTTTTCCCCATGCAATTTCCCATAGGACCTGTTGTCGCAGCTACAGCCCGAACTGCTGAACGGAATTACACCAAATTTGGCAAGGAGGTAGTCATCAGTTCAGACTCGTGCCTTTTGCTTAAATGATGTAAATCTGTTCAGTAGTTCCTGAGAAAATTAGAGTTAAATGTTAGTGATATCTATGGCCGGGGAGGATCCGCGGATCCTCCCCACAACCTCCCCGAACCCGCCCGAGCACGAGCTGAATGCTAATTGGCTGCCAACACTCTGAATCAGGAAGTGTTGGCAGCCATCTTGTGCCTCGGTAGAACCGAGGCACAAGAACGCACAAAAACAAAGGCACAAAACGCGACAAGAGGGCAGGGTAGAAACACCCTGACCCCCTAGGCCTGCTCAGGGTGTCCCACAAGGACCCCCAGGGCCAAAAAAAGTATATATTTTTTTTTTTAAATCAGCGAGATTCGCGCACCCAGCGCGAATTTCGGCCGAAAATTTTAAAAAAAGAAGCGCGGGACTCCCGCGCTTCTTTGGTAATTAGCCCCCGGGGGGACAAAATCCCGGGGGCAGAAATAAAGTGTGGGGGGGTCCCAATCCCCCCACACTGCCCCGGGGACCGCCACTGCCGGGGCTCAGAGATACTATATGGGGGGGCTCACGGCCCACCCCAGCCCCGGGGACCACCACCCCCAGGGCTTATAGAAAATGGGTGGGGGGCTCGCAGCCCCCCCAACCCCGGGGACCGACACCCCCCGGGGCAACTTGTCCGTGTGGGAGGGGGGCCACGCGGCCCCCCTCCTGGAGCCAATGATGGCACTGGGGACCGCCACCCTCCAGGGCCGGCTCCTGCAGTGTCCCCGGGTGCCCACCCCCGGGACACTGCTGTTTGCAATGACAGGGCGGGAGCCTCACGGCTCCCACCCTGTCATTGCAAACTGCTTTGCTTCATTGAAGCCAGAGCAGGGAAACCTGCTCTGCTTCAATGAAGCAAAGCTGATTGCTTTTCCACATGGGGAGCAGCATGTTAGCTGCTCCCCATGTCGAAAAGCAATGCCGGCAGAAAAGATCGGGATCGGGCCGGAGGCCACGCCCCCTCATTACACCACTCTGCAAACGCCCCCCCGGCGCGTTTGCAGAGGGGGAACTAATTCCCCTTGAATACTGGGGGTCCCTGGGGGCCAACTAGCCCACCAGGAACCTCCAGTATGCGCCAGGGGGCTGCGTTGCAGAGAGGTGTAATGAGGCCACACCCCTTTTTACACCTCTCTGCAACGCAGCTCCGTGGCGCTTACTGGAGGTACCTGGTGGCCTAGTTGGACGCTAGGGGACCTCAGGATTCAAGGGGACTTAATCCCCCAACTTAAAACACGCCACAGGGTGCGTTTGCACAATGGTGAAGGTAGGGGGCGTGGCCTGAGGTGATATGTGTGCAAGCACGCCGTGTCGCACGTTTTAATTTAGGGAATTAATTCCTCTTCAATCCAGAGGTCCCCTAGGGGCCAACTAGCCCACCAGGTACCTCCAGGAAGCACCACGGAGCTGCGTTGCAGTGTGTTGTAAAAAGGGGCGTGGCCTCTGGACACCGCTCTGCAACTGAGCTCCCTGACGCATACTGGAGGTACCTGGTGGGCTAGTTGGCCCCCAGGGGACCGCAGGATTGAAGAGGAATTAATTCCCCAACTTAAAGCGTGCCACAGGGCGTATTTGCACACGTCACCTCAGGCCCCACGCCCTTCCTTTACCATTGTACAAATATTCCTCTAAAATCAGCCAAACTACGAATTCCGATTTACTCACCTGTAATCAGGAGAGAACCCAGTGCTGCATCTTTTAGCCCAGCACTGACCCTGAAAAGTAATTCTAAGCGTACTTACCAGTAACATGTATTTCCCTCCATAGGAATCCATTGTGTGGTTTTCACCAGAAAATTTTCTAAGTGTTCGTTTTTGAAACGTAAAAATATTCCTCTAAAATCAGCCGAACTACGAATTCCGATCTACTCACCTGTTATCAGGAGAGAACCCAGGGCTGCATCTTTTAGCCCAGCACTGACCCTGAAGAGTAATTCTAAGCGTACTTACCAGTAACTTGTATTTCCTTCCATAGGAATCCATTGTGTGGTTTTCACCAGAAAATTTTCAGTGTCCATTTTTGAAACGTACAAATATTCCTCTAAAATCAGCCGAACTACGAATTCCGATTTACTCACCTGTTATCGGGAGAGAACCCAGGGCTGCATCTTTTATCCCAGCACTGACCCGAAAGAGTAATTCTAAGCCCTCTTACCAGTAACTTGTATTTCCTTCCATAGGAATCCATTGTGTGGTTTTCACCAGAAAAGTTTTTAAGTGTCTATTTTCACGAACTAAAAATATTCCTAAAAAATCGTCTGTATGACTTAAACACATTCTTTCAACTGTTTACAGGAGGTTGGCCAGTGCTGGATCCAGGATCCACCACTGAGTAAGAAAAAGTAAAGATAACACTACTTACCTGCTAAGTGAATTTTCTGCGATAGGATAACATTGGTGATTCTATGTGAAAAAATTTCTAAGTGTCAACTTTTAAAATACAATAATATTCCTTAAAAATAACTACTGTAACCAAAGCGCTTTTACTCAACTGTTTACAGGAGATGTCCAAGGACTGAATCTAGGATCCAGTCCTGTGGTTAGAAAAGTAATCCATAAAGTAACTAATTGCATTTCACTAGAAATTCACATTGAACTCAATGTTGCTTTGTGTTTGAAATTGTGTTGCTCAATTTAACAACTGTAACCACTGTACTTAAAAGTTTGTTGCCTATTTGCCAACTATTTAAACTAAAGTAATTCATTCTGAGAAAGTATTTTTTGTATTGTAATGTATAATGTAATTATAATGTCATTAAAAAAAATATATCTAAAAATAAATAGGTAAAAAATATAGTAAATCAGTATCAAAAAAATCAGTATAACAATTAATACATTCAAAATTGTCATTTAAAAAACCTTTGAAATTCACGAAAAAACCATAGGTTTCAGGCCTGATATAGTTAGGAATTAGCATTTAAAAAACATTTGAAATTCACTGAAAAAACCATAGGTTTCAGGGGCGTTATAGTTAGGAATTGGCATTTAAAAAACCTTAGAAATTCACTGAAAAAACCATAGGTTTCAGGGGCGTTATAGTTAGCTGGACATTTCCCTCGTACAAAACCCTAGAAATTCCCCCGTTATAGTTAGTTCAGCTAACTATAACTCGCGCCCCCGCAATGCACTGCTGATGACATCACATATTACATCACTCATGACAGGATCAGTGACATCACTGATGACATCTGAAATGACATCACTGATGACATCACTGATGACGTCATCCAGTGAGTGTGTGTTTCTGCAAATTTTAAATATGTTTAATATATATATAGGGAAAAACCTATGGAAGAATGAGTGGGTGTATAAGTGTGTGAATGGATGATTTAGTAGGTGCGTGACTGACTCTATAAGTGAGTCATTAAACATATCTTACTCCAGACTAGTGACTAAACTGTGTGAATGTCTGTATCTGTCTGTCTGTTGGTGTATAAGCGGCTGCATGGTTTTGTGAATAGCTATATGAGAGGTTCTATGGGTTATTGATTGGTTGTCTGAGTATCTGTTTGGGTGCCTGAGTGCTTGTGTGGGTGGGGTGTGTGTGACTCTGTGCATACATGTGTGAGTGGGTGATTCTATAGGTGCATGGTTTTAAGAGTGCATCTGTGATGGAGTGTATGGTTGGGTGAGTGTATGTATGGGTGTGTTAGTGATTCAATGTATATCTCAGTGGTACATGTGTGAGTAACTACATATGTGAAAGGCAGTATATATGTGTGTAAGAGTATATAAGTGGGTATATGTGAGAGTGTGTGATTGTTAGAATGGCTGTATGGATGAGTGTGTGCTTGTATCAGTGATTGTATAAGAGCGTAAGAATGTGGTACTATTTTTATGAGTAAGTGTTCTTGTGTGTGTATAACTGCATAGGTGAGTAAATGGCAGTGTGATGAATTATTTGCATGACTGACTAGGTGTGAGAGTACCTCTATGGATGATTGGTGGTGTGTGAGTGTCTATGTAGGTGTATAAATGCATATGATAGTCCTGTACTGAGTGACTGTAAGTATGAGTGACTGTACAGGTGAGTGAGTGGATGTGTGTGTAGATCTAAGAGTCAATGAGTGGGTATGTAGTTATTGGTATTGGAGTGTCTATGGTTTTGAGAATGGCAGTCTGTAATTTAGAGTGGGTGTATCAAAGGTTATATTAGGGTGTGAGAAGATACATCAAATTACCACATGGATGATGTCATCAGTGATGTCATCAGTGATGTCATTTGAGATGTCATCAGTGATGTCATCAATGATGTCACTGACCATGTCATGAGTGATGTAATATGTGACGTCATCAGCAGTGCATTGCGCGAGTTATAGTTAGCTGAACTAACTATAACGGGGGAATTTCTATGGTTTTGTACGAGTGAAATGTCCAGATAACTATAACACCCCTGAAACCTATGGTTTTTTCTGTGAATTTCTAAGGTTTTTTAAATGCTAATTCCTAACTATAATGTGCCTGAAACCTACGTTTTTTTAAGTGAATTTCAAAGGTTTTTTAAATGCTAATTTCTAACTATGCCTACAGAAATAGGACATATGAAGAAAGAAGAAAAAACACACAGAAAGAAGAAAAAGAAATGCAGAAAGAAGCTACTGAAGTCTTCAAAGACAAAGAAAAGTGCCGGAAGAAGGAAAACGTGCAGAAAGAACAAACGGAGGAGGAGAAAGAGTCTTTGATGCAAAATCATCCTGTACCCTCAACTTTTTCAGATGAGTACTGGTGGTAACTGACTCTGACTAACCAGTCCTAGAGCCAGCGCTATGCTAAAAGACACTTAGAATACAGTTAAAACACCTACATACACTAGGGAACACTATGCGTTGGGGTACCCCTGTTACTAGCATGACCTCCTCTGTAAGCCCCTAGTATATAATAGGGCAGGGGGATTAAAACTACCTCTTAAAATGCGCCACAAGGCGCGTTTGCACACTGGTGAAGGGAGGGGGGGGGGGGGCTGAGCTGACGTGTGCAAACATGCCCTATGGCTGTTTTAATTTGGGGGATAAAGTCCCCTTGAATCCTGAGTGTCCCTTGGGTACAACTAGCCCATCAGGTATCTCTAGTTAGCACCACAGAGCTGCCATGCAGAGAAAATGGGCACGGCCTGGACCACCTGAGGAAATTCGATTTTCGATCACGATCGCATTGAGCCGCCATTTTGTGCTCCGCCGCCATTTTGTGTTGCCCTCACTCAGGCAGCACGACGAACGAAGTCTTTTCTGCTTTTCCTGCAATATTGTATCAAAATAGCCTTGTGCCTCTGTTTACAAAGCTGGTGTTAGAGACTGGCCGAGTACACTAATCCCTGTCTGGTTTTTCTAATCCCTGTCTTAACTATCTGTTGGTTCACACTATTCTCTTCTGACTTTATCTCATCTTCTGGCCTTCGCTGTCCTCCGCTCGTATTCTCTCATTTCACAACTGTCCTCCAAAACACACAAACGTATCTCGCCACCTGCAAGCCAGTTACAGACATGTTAATACCTTAACCTGTGGGAGGGGTGGCAAACACAGTTGGAGGAGAGGCTTCTTCGAGTTACTCGATACTTTTGTTTTCCGACTTTTTCTATTGGCTCTGACTTTCTTTTGGACTATTCCTACTGGTTTTTCAAGAATGTTTTAGGTGTGTCCTTTGTTAATGTATATGTCACCCATGTACTATAAAAGATTGTGCGCCACAGAGTGAAGTGCCAGTCTCCTGAGAACATACTGTGTGTACTTCTAGGACAACTGTACTAGCTGCAGCTAATAAAATCTGATCTTTTACGCCCACAGAGTGTCCCCGTGTCTCTGTTAGCTGAAGCAGGAGAACCCAGGAGATTAAGGCGTACCCTGCGCCGCCAGGCCCAATTGGTTCTGGTTCTTCAACTGGCGCCCAACGTTGGGCGGCTTCAGAGGTAGTGGTTCTGCCTGAAGGTCGTGAGGAACCCCGCAAGAAAATTCTGGAGGAATCGCGAGCCACGTTAAGCGAACCCTGTATGTCGAAAGTGGTCCGAAGATCTTTTGCAGCGTGGTTACTCCTTCCTGACGGCTACTGACGACTGCTGCCCTGACTGCCGCCCTGCCTTGGCCCTCTTTTTGGTGATGTATGGTAAAGCGAGACGATAGACGGGCCTCTGTTGGTGTAAGAAGACATCTTAGTTAAGTATTGGTGGGTCGCTCCCACATTTGGTTCTTTGGTTCTTTGGTCCTTAGGTTCTTTGGTTCTTTGGTTCTTAGGTTCTTTGGGTCTTTGATTCGGGTATTGCAATAACCGAAGCCGAGGGGTAAGTACATTTGTGCTGTGTTAATTGATTTAACCCCCTTGATGTTTGTGAACAGTCCAGTGAAATAACGATGCCTGGTCTGACTAAGTTTTAGAAACTTTGTTGTTTTGGTTGTAATAGGGATTCCCGGCTGGAGGACTCTTGTCCGATTCCTTCGGTTGGAACTCCCACTTATGAGCTCTATTCTAAACATGGTGTTGGCCCCATTGCCTTTAGCGAGGCATGGATCCGATACACGAAGAATGATGGTGTTTTAAAATGGCCAGAAAATGGTAGTTTTGAGCCTGACATACTAGATAATTTGGAAACTATTTTATTTAAAAGAAAAGCCCGGCTGGCAATGTTTGACTCTTTCCGCCTTTAGCATAAGGAAGCCAAACAGAGAAAAATTAAGCAAGAAAAACGAGATAGGAAAGCACAGGGTATGACAATTATACAGGCTGCTCAGCAACTTAGAGATGATGAAGTTGATAATACGATGGAAATTTCAGAGAGACAGCATCGTATGGCGATAGATAAATGCTATCCGATGTTGCCAGCTTCCCCTTCTGATAAAAGAAAGGATTTAGAGGAAGATCCCTTGATGTCTCACCTACTAAGATTGCCTCCGCCCTATGTACAAGGTGCTAATGCACCCCCGTTGTTACAGCCTGTTCAGCCACCAGTTGCGCCTCCGCTTGCTCCGGCTCTTCCGCATTTGCCCCCTCAAGTAATGCCTCCTCTGCCAGCTTTGCCTTCAACTCCTTTTCCTTCATCTTCTTCGCCCTCTGCTCCCCCGGCAATTACTGATTTCTCTTCAGTTAGTTCGCCTAATACCTTGTCCCCTATCCTTATGTCCAATTCTCCGTCTATGCGTAAACGACTTACAGAAACGGTCTCTGGTCTTTATCTCCTTTCTTTGAGGCGTTAAATGTGACTCCGGCATTTTCTCGAAGACAGTCTCGTAGTCAGTTCCCAGCTTCCGAAGAACGAGAAAGGTTGGACTCTCTCGCTCGTAAATGAATTGAGAAGGGTCCTCGGTATAGTGTACCCGACATTATGCCTACCTTCTCACAGTGGAATGCACCTACACAGAGATATGTTTTCAATACTATGTGTGATACTCTTGTTAAAGGTTGGGAGGATATGGGCTTGGGTTCGGTCCCTCAGGGTCTGTTAGATATTCAGGCTAATTTTGATAAGGGACTCATTGTGGGTTCTAAGGTTGAGGACGCTGTAAAGACACTTGTTTCCTTTAGAACCCTATTTACTTCATAGATTTTTCTTGATTCCGATCCCTCAGTTAGGTTGACACTGAAAAATTATCCAATGAGAGAGGTTCCTCCGGTATGGAGAGAAGAGGTTCCAGCAGCAGGTGCTAATCTAGCTATTCCTGCTCATTTCCAGCGTATATGGGTACATGTGCCCTGGAAAAGATCTGAAGTCCTGGCTCTTAAACAGTTTCTACCGGATCCTCGTAAGAACCCTGCAGGTTATTATAAAGAATTGTCACAGACTGTTGATGCTTGCATCATGAATTTAGCAGATATTGATATGTTGATGGGGAATGTAGTCCCACAAGCGTTATGGGCTAGGATTCGTAAGGAGAATCACGCACTGGAATTAGGTGCTGACTGGGATGCTATAATTGCCGCAGATAGAAACCAAGTGAGTGGTGCGAAGCCTGATGCTTTGATTTCAGAACTCCCTGGTAGGATTATTACATTAATGAAAACGATGATGCCTGCCTTGAGAGTTAACTGGGATAAACTAGCCGCGTATAAACAGATGAAAGATGAGAGTGTCTCCGATTTCTTCACTCGTTTCGAGGAAACATTCATTGATCACAGTGGTCAGGATTTGACTACGGAGGGTGGATAGCGATTATTTGTAGATAAGTTCGTATTTAATTTGCTTCCCGAGCTGTCGCATAAGCTGAAAGACTCCGAAAGTTCATGGGCTGTTTCTTCTTCAGCCCAGATATTGGCTACTGCTCAATATTATGAAAATAGAGATAAAGAAGAAAAAGATAAGCAAGAGAAAAAGACTAAAGAATTAAAAACTAAGGTTCTCTTGCAACAGGCTTATCCACCTCGTTATGCTCAGCCCCAGTTTCAACAGCCTCCACAGTTTCAAAGGGTGTATCAAAAGCCTGAGCCATATATTCCACGACCTTTGTTAAGTCCTAATCAATGTGCCTATTGTAGAGAGGAAGGTCATTTTAAGAATAGTGTCCGGTTTTATTGCAGCGTAATGGGACACTATCTGCTCCGCAAGGTCGTGCTGGCCTCCAGTCAGCAAACAGAGGTAGAGGTCGAGGTATGTTGACCCAAGAACAGCGTTCCCTTCCTTCCGTGAACTACTTTGATCAGCAAAATGCTCGGTCTACACAGTATTACAATGAGGATTGTTATGTTGGAGACGGGAATGAAAGTCTTCATGTTAACTAGGACAGCCATGGACAAAGTAAGGGAGTTGTGTCAATTCCAGTAGATCAGAATGGACCTTATGTTAATGTCACTACAATGGGTGTTTCAGAGCCATTTCTTTTAGATACTGGTGCGATGAGAAGTTCTATCATTCATTCAAAACTCCCTGGGGCACCTTTGTCTGGCTTAACAAATGTATCTGTAGGTTTTTCTGGCGCCCCAGTTTGTAATCCGGTTTCTTGCCCTTTGCCTATTTCAATTGGCCCTTATGATTTAGAAGTTCCGCTTCTCTTAACGAATGGTTGCGGCGAGAATCTATTGGGCTTGGATCTATTAAAAAGACTGCATGCCACAATATCTTGTTCTCCTTCTGGTGTATATCTCACTTTAGGACAAAAACTGACTTCTCCAAAGTATTTGTCAAAAGATCAATTCCCACCTGAATTGCTTTCTCTTCCTACAACGCATTGGGCCACGGGTCCAAATGATGTTGGTTGTCTTGAAATTCCACCTTAGGTTGTTACTCTCAAGCCCAATGCTGAATTGCCACGCGTTCCTCAATATAGAATTTCCACTGAAGGTGAAAGAGCGCTTCTGGAAATCATTCATGATTTGATTCAGAAAGATGTGGTTGAGGAAACGAGAGGTAACATATGTAATAGCCCTATTCTTCCTGTTCTTAAACGCACTGATCCTTCTCAGCCTCCTGTTTATCGCTTTGCAATTGATCTTCGGGAGGTAAACAAAATTGTTGTACCACAGTTTCCTGTTGTCCCAGATATCACTGCGTTGTTGACGATGATACCTTCTACAGCGGTTTGGTTTTCTGTTATCGATCTGAAAAATGCTTTCTTTAGTATTCCCATTGCTGAATAGAGATGGGGCATTTTTGGCTTCTCTCTTGGAGGCCGAAGCTTCCGGTTCAAACGCGCACCTCAAGGCTATTGTGAAAGTCCCTCTATTTATAGTCAAGCTTTGAAATGTCATCTTGATGCTTTTTCCTTGCCGTCTGGTGCTGCTCTCATTCAGTACATGGACGACTTGTTAATCGCTGCTGATTCAGAGGATATATGTAAGAATGTGACGGTTGCATTGTTGCGACACTTATCCAATTTTAATCATAAGGTTTCATCTTCTAAGCTACAATATGTTCATCGAGAGGTTACCTACTTGGGTCATCTCTTATCAAAGGAGGGATGACGATTAACCCCAGAACGTATCCAAGCAATTGCGCAAATGTCTGTGCCATCCACACAAAGAGAGGTACGTGCCTTTCTGGGCATTACTTCCTATTGTAGGCAGTGGATCCCTAACTTCTCTCTGCTGGCTAAACCTTTGCTGGCACTCACTTTGAAAGATACGCCTCAGCCCCTTCCATGGACTGACGAATGTCAGAGGAGTTTTACTGACTTACGTACTGCTCTGTGTTCTGCTCCTGTACTAGGTACTCCTGATTACAGTAAGCCTTTTATGCTCTATGTTCATGAAAGAGAAGGTTGTGCGTTGTCAGTCTTAACACAACGATTTGGAGACAAACAGCGGCCATGTGCCTCTTTTTCGGCTACGTTAGATCCAGTAGCTAAAGCATTACCTAGTTGTCTTAAAGCGACAGCAGCAGCAGCAATTTCTATTCGACAGTCTGCTGGAGTGGTGCTAGATAATACTCTCATTGTTATGGTGCCACATGCAGTGGATACTTTGCTAAACAGAACAAAAACACAGCATCTTACGAGTGCTCGTTTGTCTGGATATGAGCTGACGCTTTTGGCTAATCACGTGCATATCAAACGATGTAATACTTTAAATCCAGCTACTTTGTTGCCTCTTCCAGAAGAGAAAGGTGTTCAGGAACAACATGATTGTTTCTTTCGTACTGAGGAAGAGACAAAAGGTAGAATTGACTTAACAGATACGCCATTAGTGAATCCGGATGGAACGCTATGGGTAGATGGTTCTTGTTTTAAGCTTCCTAATGGAGAGACAACTTCAGCCTATGCTGTTACTACTTTGCATACAATCGTGGAAACAGCACGCATCAGACATAACTCAGCTCAGGCAGCTGAACTGATAGCCTTAACCAGAGCGTGTGTGTTATCCAAAGGAAAAAGAATGAACGTGTACACCGATAGCCAATACGCTTTTGGTGTGGTGTTCAATTTTGGACGTTTGTGGAAAGAAAGGGGATTCCTTACTTCCCACGGCACTAAGATACAACATGGTCAGTTGGTGACTGACCTTCTTGAGTCACTTGCTTTGCCTACCCAGATAGCAATTGTGAAGTGTAGCGCACATAACAAGATTGTTGACGATGTTGGTCGCGGGAATGCATTTGCCGATGAAGTAGCGGAAAGACAGCCAGAGATGCTGCAAGTCGCATGTATGTTGTAGGCCATGCAAATTCGGTCAGAGAAAGGGGAATGTATGAGGATACAGTAGAAAGTGTGAAATCAATTCAAGAAGAGGCTACAGAAAAAGAATTAAGAAAGTGGAAAGAAAGTACAGGAATGTTAGATGAGATGGGGTGTTGGGTAGAATTGTCCGAGCACCAACGTTGGCTGTTACCAGACGCTTATGTACTACCTGTAGTTACTATGGCGCATGGTCCAGCCCACCTAAGTGCGAAAGGAATATGCAAGCTTCTGGCTCCAGTATGGCAAAACGAAGGAATCCCAAAGTGTGCAGACAATGTAGTGAAACATTGCATTATTTGCTTAATGTACAATCCGGGAAAGGGAACCCCAACTCCAGCAGGTCACTTTGCTCCTCCGACCTATCCATTTGAAGTGTTGCAAATCGATTACATTCACATGGAACGATGCAACAATCTCAAATATGTTCTAGTGGTGGTATGTGCCTTTTCCAGATGGATAGATTGTGCAGGTCTTGGTATAAAACAGAAGTTCCACGCGGCAAACCATCCACAGTCAGCGGGTCTAGTGGAGTGCTATAATGGCACTCTAAAACTCAAACTTGCTAAAGTACAGGCCAGTACAGGCCTTAGTTGGCCCGATGCACTACCTTTGGCTCTTCTATCCACCAGAACGGCTGTGCATTCTCGTTTGGGACTTAGCCCTTATGAGATAGTTTTCGGACGCCCAGCTAATATATGGGGAGTCCCTCGCCCTAAGAAGTATTCAGACTTGCCATACCCAATGTTGATTGATTATTTGCAAGACCTTACAACTAAATTGCGTGTTCTCCATCAACAGGTTCAGAGCGCTTTGCCAGAGGCCTCCACAGACTCAGGTCATTCCATCCAACCAGGTGACTGGGTTTGTGTGAAGAATTTCCAAAGGACGAAGAACTTGGAGCCTCGCTGGAGAGAACCCCGTCAAGTTGTCCTAGCTACTCGTACAGCAGTGAAGGTTAAAGGAAAGAAGAACTGGATCCACGGTGTGCATTGTAAGAGGGTTCCTTTGCCTCTGCCCTTTGATCAGTGGGTCCGTAAGGGTATAAGTGACTCTGAGAGCGAGAAGGTTCTCCGATTCATACCTTTTAGTGATGCACACTTGAATGGAACATTGTCGGAAAAAGAAAGCGACAACATTCTCCAAGAAGCTGTACCACCACATTTTCGTCTGAATACCACAAATCCACGAACATTGTTTCAGGATCAGACTGTACCTGATAAGGCTCATTACGATTTAAGACCCAGACTGTAGAAGAAAACTTGAGATTCTCTCTTCTATGTAGTTTCTATCCCGGTTGCAGGGTCACGGTAGGAGTCTTGGTTGTGACCTGAGTAGTGGCAATAGGCCTGCAGGACTTGCAGTGTCATAGGACGGCAGACAATCGTGACCAAGTGATTAAGGAAGATTGCCATGAGCATCCATTTAGAAGATGGAAACTACATTAGGCGAAAGAGAGAGAAAGAACAAAATGAAAGACAATCATTGTAAAATAATATACAGTTGTTGAGGTATAACTTTATGTGTTTTTATATTATTGTGTATTTTATTGGCGTGTATAGGTTGGATTGTTTACGCTATGCAGCAAAAAGTTGTCCCTTCTTCTATCTCTGTGCCTTCTTATTCTACTATCTCTCCACATCTGTTTCATACACTTCCTCAACATGAACTCGTTAGAAGAATCGAATATTACAATAATTTGTTTATTCAATTATTACACCAACACCAATTAGTAATTAATACAACCGATTGTTGGGTATGTGGACTAATGCCTCATACCACAGAAAAAGGGATGCCATATTTAGTCCTTCCATTCTCTTATGAAGGTTCTGCTTGGGCTTATTTTGTAATTTTCTCTAACGCCTATCAAAGCCGATTTAAACGACCTGTCAGTTCTTATATTGGTGGTCCAGATTTCAGTCATAGTTCATTGATAAAGGGAATGGTAGCTATGGCTAAAATCATGGAAAATAGTAAAATTTCTGTTGATGAGAGAAAAGCATATACTAATTGGAACGTCACTCATTATATCACAAGCCTTAATGATAAGTTTAAACAAGGAAAGTCTCCACCAATTTGGACTGTACCTCATCAAGGCAATTTCTGTTTGCAAATAAATGGCCAAACTACTGACCCCGAACAGAGAAAAAGCTTTTGTTCCCATGCTTACATCCACTCCTCTCAGAATTCGGCGCCATTAGTGCCATCTCAGGGCACGTATTTCATCTGTCATGATAGAGCCTATACGTGGTTGCCGACTGGTTTTTCTGGAACTTGCTATATAGCTTTTCTTCTTCCCCCTACATACACTGCTTCTTCAAATTTCCATAAAAACAGATATGGCAGAGGAATTATTGATTCCAAAGACACAGCAGGTCAAGAGGGAGGAGTCTTCCTAAAAGGATTTCTTACTTTTTGGGGTCCTATGGCAAACAGCAGGAATATGAGACAACTGGTTTATGTTGTAGAGACTACCATAGACATCACTGTAGGAGCTTTGAGTAATATTACAGCGGAACTACAGGCGGATCGTCTTATGACTTTACAGAACCGAGTTGCCTTAGATGTTATTCTTGTAGATCGTGGTGGAGTCTGTAAATTGATCAAATCGAGTTGCTGTATTTATATACCTGATGACGCTCCGACAGTGTACCAGGCCATCTCTAAATTACATATAATCTCTGAGTCGATTCATCAGGACGAAGGAGATTGGTCGTTATTGGGATGGTTTTGGGGACTACTGTCCAAATGGGGTTGGAAAGTGCTAACATTCCTTGGTATAGTTTTAGCCATCGTTTTCTCTTGTTGTCTTTGTATGCACTGTGGTCCCGCCATCTGCGACCTTTGTGCTACTATGTGCATCCCAAAACCTAAGACACAAAGAACAGAGAATATTAGAATGATGTTACAGCAACAGCTCGATGACCTCAGATTAACATGAGTCTGTGTATCTTGCCTGAGTTCTGGCAAAAGGAGGGTCTGAGGAAATTCGATTTTCGATCACGATCGCATTGAGCCGCCATTTTGTGCTCCGCCGCCATTTTGTGTTGCCCTCACTCAGGCAGCACGACGAACGAAGTCTTTTCTGCTTTTCCTGCAATATTGTGTCACAATAGCCTTGTGCCTCTGTTTACAAAGCTGGTGTTAGAGACTGGCCGAGTACACTAATCCCTGTCTGGTTTTTCTAATCCCTGTCTTAACTATCTGTTGGTTCACACTATTCTCTTCTGCCTTTATCTCATCTTCTGGCCTTCGCTGTCCTCCGCTCGTATTCTCTCATTTCACAACTGTCCTCCAAAACACACAAACGTATCTCGCCACCTGCAAGCCAGTTACAGACATGTTAATACCTTAATCTGTGGGAGGGGTGGCAAACACAGTTGGAGGAGTGGCTTCTTCGAGTCACTCGAAACTTTTGTTTTCCGACTTTTTCTATTGGCTCTGACTTTCTTTTGGACTATTCCTACTGGTTTTTCATGAATGTTTTAGGTGTGTCCTTCGTTAATGTATATGTCACCTATGTACTATAAAAGATTGTGCGCCACGGAGTGAAGTGGCAGTCTCCTGAGAACATACCGTGTGTACTTCCAGGACAACTGTACTAGCTGCAGCTAATAAAATCTGATCTTTTACGCCGACAGAGTGTCCCCGTGTCTCTGTTAGCTGAAGCAGGAGAACCCAGGAGATTAAGGCGTACCCTGCGCCGCCAGGCCCAATTGGTTCTGGTTCTTCACACCTCTCTGCAACGTAGCAGAGTACTGCTTACTGGAAGCACCTGGTGGACTAGTTGGCCCCCATGGGCCCTCAGGATTGAAGGGGAATTATTTCCCCAACTTAAAACACGCCACACGGCGTGTTTGCACACGTCACCTCAGGCCCCGTCCTCTCCCTTCACCACTGTGTAAACCCGTCCTGTGGCTGTTCTAAGATGAGAGATTAAGTCCCCTTGAATCCTAAGGGTCCCTAGGGTCAAACTACCCAACTAGGTACCTCCAGTAAGCGCCACAGAGCTGCGTTCCAGAGAGGTGTAAAAAGAGGCGTGGCCTCTGAACACCTGTCTGCAACGTAGCTCCCTGGCGCACACTGGAGATACCTGTTGGGCTAGTTGGCCCTTAGGGACCCTCAGTATTAAAAGAGAGTTAATCCCCCAACTTAAAACACGCCACGGGGCGCATTTGCACAGTGGTGAAGGAAGGAGGCGTGGCCTGAAGTGACATGTCTGCAAACACACCCTGTGGCACGGTTTAAGTTGGGGAATTAATTCCTCCTCAATCCTGAGGGTCCCTGGGGGCCAGCTTGCCCACCAGGTACTTCCAGTATGCGACAGAAAGCTGCCTTGCAGAGAGGTGTTCAGAGGCCACGCCCCTTTTTACAACACTCTGCAACGCAGCCCCGTGGCGCTTACTGGAGGTACCTGATGAGCTAGTTGGCCTCCAGGGACCCTCCGGATTGAAGAGGAATTAATTCCTGAACTTAAAACGTGCCACAGGGCGTGTTTGCACACATATCACCTCAGGCCCCGCCCCCTCCCGTCACCACTGTGCAAACGAGCCCCGCGGCGCGTTTTAAGTTGGGGGATTACCCCCCTTGAATCCTGAGGGTCCCTGGGGTGCAACTACCCCACCAGCTACCTCCATTAAGCGCCACAGAGCTGCGTTGCAGAGAGGTGTAAAAAGGGGCATGGCCTCAGAACACCTCTCTGCAACACAGCCCCCTGGCGCATAATGGAGGTTCCTGTTGGGCTATTTGGCCCCCAGGGACCCCCAGTATTCAAGGGGAATTTGTTCCCCATCGCGCACACGCGCCCGCTGAAAGTAGGGGGTGTGGCCTCCGGTGTGATGCCAGTATTTCTTTTTTTTTTTTTAAAGGGGGGCTGCATTCTTATTTTTTGGCCATGGGGACCCCATCCCCCAGGGCCTGCCCCCTAATTTAAAAAAAAAGAAAAAACTGGGAAGGGGGCCGCGTGGCACCTCTCCCGAGCCCCCGGGGCATGGCCTTTTTTTAATTAAATTTTTTTGGAGGGGGTTGCGTTGCCCCCCTCCTCTGGCCACTAAAGGCCCTGGGGAAACCATTACCCGGGGCCCGCCTTTTAAATTTTGTTTTAATTCTTTTTTTTGGGGGGGTGAGGGGCCGTGGGGGGTTCTCCATTCCCCCCATGGTCTTGCCGGTTCCCCGCCTCCTGCAGGAGGGGGCCCGCGCGGCCCCCTCCCACCAATTTCAAAAGCCCCGGGGGGTGGTGGTCCCCAGGGCTGGGGGGTCTGTCCCGGACCCCCCAATTTACATATTTAGAGCCCCGGTGAGGTGGTGGTCCCCGGGCATGTGGGGGGGCTTGAGCCCCCCCACACAGGGTATTTATTTTTTTATTTTTTTAAATACACAAGCCCCGGGGGGTAGCGGTCCCTGGGACTGCGGGGAGGCCGTGAGCCCCCCTGCAAATCTTTTCACAAAGCCCCGGGGGATGGTGGGCCCCGGGGCTTGGGGGAGCCTTTGAGCCACCCCAGCCATTAATTTTTGAAGCCCCGGGGGGTGGCAGTCCCTGTGGCTGGGGGGGCAGATAGCCCTCTCACATATTTACATAAAGCACCAGGGGGTGGCGATCCCCGGGGCTGTTTTAAAAGTGCATGTGCGTGTTGCAATTTAGTCATGCTCTATTTTTCACGGGACAAGTTGATTACAACTGGATGGCTGTGTCTTTTGTATGTTTGTTATTTTAGGCACAGCAAGTGTTGTAAATCACTGTGCATCCTCACAGCAGCCCAATTTTATGTACTGCATTTAGGCAGTTTTTATTTGAGATAAAGTATCAAAAGGGTAAAACGCAATGAGAGAAGTGGCACCACCTTTGAATATTATATGCCTCCACCTGAAACGAACAGATGCAATTTCTATTTTCTGTGTCATTACACTGTAGAACAATAATCTGTTCACAATTATTCAGCAAAGTATATCAATGTGACATTATGCCGAGATTTTTGTACTTTAGCGGATATTTGAATTTTTGGCACCAAGTGAAACGGAGCTGGGATTTGCCAGTGACCTATTGCATCTAGTCTTTCTACCATGTTTACACATGTTTGAAGGAGTGGGAGGGCGCTATATATATCCTTGAAATGTTGGTGTCACTTAGATTGATAAAGCCTGCTGCGCAGGTGAAACGCGTCTCTCTTTCTTGTGGGGTCGTGGGCGACTTGAAACACCATTAAATCAGCCCCATACTCACAGACCGGTGTGCGTGCCTCTTCTTTGGGGAAGTAGCATTGGCGATGTGATTTACATTTCAACGCCGGCGGTCGGTGTTTTCCACGTACCTCCAGTCGTTGAGGCTCCGCTCTGACCGCAACGTTGTTGGGAGGAGTACGGTAGTACTATGCAGCGGAGCACCCAAAGTACGCGCCAGAGGAATGGAGCAAGGATGACAGCTGCGGAAATGGAGGCAGCAGAGCGGGCGGTTCCGTGGGACGGCCAGCATGCAAGTCTGTGTTCCAAAGCACGAAAAGCCTTACCTGGTATACTGGCGCCCTTTGGTGACTGGGCACCGTAGATGCTGATGCGGAAACGGTGAGGTCTGTCCTGGCTTGTCTAATTTGAAGGGTATCAGTCTCCCCCGACCTCCATGACATGCCCATTATGGAATCTTATTTCGGTCTGCTGTTACATTCAGGTTGTGTGACACCATTCTAAAATCCCCAATTTTGACTGTGGACTGAATTTAAAGTACCTGGTGCAAATAGAGCAATTCAAGGAACATTTGCAAATTCAAGCTTTCACTGCAGGCATACACCAACAGACTTTGGTATTCCAGGGCCAGTAAAGGGTATTATGGGTCCTGTAGTTCCGTGGGATAGCAAAATTAAAGCGCCATGGACATTGGACCACCTCTCAATGCTATGCCCGCAAGGAGTTTGTTTTAAAAGTGCATGTGCGTGTTGCAATTTAGTCATGCTCTATTTTTCACAGGACAAGTTGATTACAACTGGATGGCTGTGTCTTTTGTATGTTTGTTATTTTAGGCACAGCAAGTGTTGTCAATCACTGTGCATCCTCACAGCAGCCCGATTTTATGTACTGCATTTAGGCAGTTTTTATTACCGGTGTGCGTGCCTCTTCTTTGGGGAAGTAGGATTGGCGATGTGACATATATATATAAATTCACAGAAAAAACCATAGGTTTCAGGGGTGTTATAGTTAGCTGGACTTTTCACTTGTACAAAACCATTGAAATTCCCCCGTTATAGTTAGTTCAGCTAACTATAACTCGCGCGCGCCCGCAATGCACTGCTGATGACGTCACATATTACATCACTCATGACATGGTCAGTGACATCACTCATGACATCACTGATGACATCTCAAATGACATCACTGATGACATCATCCAGTGAATATGTGTTTTTCTGAAAATTAAATATGTTTTATATATGTATATCTCAAGGTCGATGGAAGAATAAATGGGTGTATAAGTGTCTAAATGGATGATTTGTTTTTGAAAAATTGATTGTGTAACTGACTGATTAAGTGTTTCATAGTGAATACATGGCTTAGTGAGTAATGTTTAAATATGTAAATATCTGTATCAGTCTCTCACTTTGTGTATAAGTGGCTGCATGGGTTGGTGAGTAGCTACATGGGTGTCTATATAGGTTATTAGTTGGTTTTTTGAGTATCAGTCTGAGTGTCTGCATGGTTCGGTGGGGGGTATTATGTAGTGCATAGGTGCATGAATGAGTGACTCACTGTTTGTATGTGTTGAAGACAGCATGTGTGCAGGACTGTATGGGTGGGTGAGTGTGTGTATGGGTGTGTTAGTGAGTGAATGACTGTCTCAATAGTGTCTTTATGAGTAACTACATATGTTTTAAACTAGTATATGTGACTATTGGTGTATATAAGTGAGTATATGTGAGAGTGAGAGATTGAAAGAGTTCCTGTATGAATAAGTATGTGTTTCTATAGGTGATTGTTTAAAAGACTAAGTATGTGTAAGTTTCCGTAGAAGTAAGTGTGGTGGTGTGTGTATAACTGTATATGCAAGTAAATGTATGTTTGATTCTTTGTTAGCATGAGTGACTATGTGTGTGAGTAACTCTATGGATGAGTGGCATTGTGTAACAGGATGTATAGGTGTATGAGTACATATGATGAGTGAGTACATGTATGAGTGACTGTATAGGACTGTTGGTGAATGAGTGGATGTGTATGTGGATCTTAGAATTACTGAAGAGGTTGTTGTAACTGGTATTGGTATGTCCATTGTTTTGAAAATGTTAGTCTCTATTTTTGAATGTGTGTATCAAAGGTTATATTAGGGTGAGAGGAGGTCTGCCACTCTATCACAAGGATGATGTCATCAGTGATGTCATCAGTGATGTCATTTGAGATGTCATCAGTGATGTCATGAGTGATGTCGCTGACCATGTCATGAGTGATGTAATATGTGACGTCATCAGCAGTGCATTGCGGGCGCGCGAGTTATAGTTAGCTGAACTAACTATAACGGGGGAATTTCAATGGTTTTGTACAAGTGAAAAGTCCAGCTAACTATAACACCCCTGAAACCTATAGTTTTTTCTGTGAATTTTAAAGGTTTTTTAAATGCTAATTTCTAACTATGCCTACAGAGATAGGACATGTGAAGAAAGAAGAAAAAATGCACAGAAAGAAAAAAAAGAAGTGCAGAAAGAAGCAACAGAAGTCCTCAAAGACGAAGAAAAGTGCAGGAAGAAGGATAACGTGCAGAAAGAACAAAAAGAAGAGCAGAAAGAAGCCTTGTTGCAAAATCATCCTGTACCCTCAACATTTTCAGACGGATACTGGTGGTAACTGAGTCTGACTAACCAGTCCTAGAGCCAGTGCTATGTTAAAATACACTTAGAATACAGTGAAAACACCTACATACACTAGGGAACATTATGCATTGGGGTCCCCCTGTGATTAGCATGAAATCCTCTGTAAGCCCCTAGTATATAATAGGGCAGGGGGATTAAAACTACCTCTTAAAACAGGCCGTTTTTGCACACGTTAACTCAGGCCCCGTCCCCTCCCTTCACCACTGTGTAAACACGCCCTGTGTCCGTTTCTAGTTGGGAGATTAAGTTCATTTGAATCCTGAGGGTCCCTAGGGTCCAACTAGCCCACTAGGTACCTCCAGTAAGTGCCACAGAGCTGTGTTGCAGAGAGGTGTAAAAACTGGCACGGCCTGGACCACCTCTCTGCAATGCAGCTCAGTGGCGCTTACTGGAAGCACTTGGTGGGCTAGTTAGCCCCCAGGGGCCCTCAGTATTGAAGGGAAATTATATCCCCAAATTAAAACGTGCCATAGTGCGTGTTTGCACACGTCACCTCAGGCCCCGTCCCCTCCCTTCACCACTGTGTAAACGCGCCCTGTGGCTGTTCTAAGTTGAGAGATTAAGTTCCCTTGAATCCTAAGGGTCCCTAGGGTCAAACTAGACCACTAGGTACCTCCAGTAATCGCCACAGAGCTGCGTTGCAGAGAGGTGTAAAAAGGGGCTTGGCCTCAGAACACCTGTCTGCAGCGCAGCTCCCTGGCGCATACTGGAGATGCCTGTTGGGCTAGTTGGCCCTCAGGGACCCTCAGTATTGAAGAGGAATTAATTCCCCAACTTACAATTCGCCAGGGGGAGCGTTTGCAGAGTGCTGCAAGGAGGGGGCGTGGCCTCCGGCACGATGCCAGTCTTTTATTTATTTACATTTTTTAAGAAAGGGTGCTGTGTGGTTCCCCTTCTTATTCTAATTTATTGGCCCTGATGACCCCATCCCCCAGGGCCTGTCTCCTAATTATATTTTTTTGACCCCAATCCCCAGGCCCGGCCACTGTTTTTTATTATTTTAAAAAAATATATATTTATAGACACACCTAGGACATGCTGGACAAACCGTACGTACCTATCACCATGACGATTTGCGTGATATTCATTAAAAGGCGACTATGCATATAATGAATCCACGTGGAATGTATTTACACCACTAGTGAAGCTCTGACATGTCTGATGCCCTACCGTGCCTAATCCCGGTAGACACCCTTGTTGTATACAAACATGGGTAGCTATTGACGGGCACATTTAATACACATGCACACCAAGCCATTCAAAGGGGAGTCGACAACAATTAGATCAAAACTATGCAAGAAACCCCCCTCACGGTTAATAAAACACACATCCACTGCCGGATGTGTAATACTTTTTATTTTACTCTCTGGAAAGGGGACGAATATCACTTGAGAGTCACAGCGCGCTCCTGGCAGAGCCCAATGCTGTGTTACACCCACCATTGCCTGCTGAGTGCCACACACCTCTGTGTTGTATTCCACTAGCTAGTGCATATGCTATGACACTCTCTAGCCCATGTGCACTGTAACACCACCCCGTGAATATGTCATGCCACACTTGTCTTCGCAAGGGTTATATTGCCCCATCTAACGTGCCTTCCTCGATGCCTATGTTATAACGCACAGTGCTATGCCATACATATTACAATCTGGGATCCATATCTTTGTCACAGTGCATATGCAACGTTACACTCCCCAGCACATATTTTATATTACAACTTTAGAGACTAGTTAGGTTACACAACACTGCCCTGTGCATATTACACTCCAAGGCGCATATCGCATAGCACGCGCTAGTGCCTGTGCTATCTCGCGCTCTCCAATGAATCTGTAATTGCGCACAATGTATTGCATATTATATTTCACGCCCGGTTCATCTTATATCACACTTTTTGGTGCATAGTTTATACCATACACTATATCTAGTTTTCATTTTCAATCGTGCTCTCAGGACTATGTTCTATATAACACTGTGTTCACCTACCCTTTTCACGGGCATTACATTTTGCGATAGGGGGTGGAGGGTCAGGGGGTGTTTCTTCCAAGTGAGCCCGGAGTCACAGTCACAAACGTCCTCTTCTTCCTGAATAAAAGTGAGATTATGCTGCATACTTGTTCATATTTTAAGTAGTTCGCACAGACACACGTTTTAAAAACAATAAAGTTCCTAATACACGCCGTCTCTGAACAGTTAGCTTGCTGCCCCATCCCCCTCCTCCCTATCCTCTGTTGTGTGAATCCATGGACTAGCCTCCTCCCTCCTGCCATGCATGGTCTGATGTGCTGCCACTGCCCTCAATTTAGTATGATGTACCAGTCCACTCCTCCTGCCCTCCATTGCCCAATTCTATGCCCCATCATTGTCCAACTGCTTAAACTCTGTGCTTAGCTTGCTGCCCCTATTCTCCTTCCCCCTGCCCTCCGATGTCTTTGTGCATGCCCCTGCTCCATCCTTTTTGCCCACCATGTTCCATGGACCTGCCACTCCTATTTACCCTGAGTGTTCTGTTGAGCTGCCACTCCCCTCCCACCTGCCTAGCATTGTCAGATGACTGTAACTTGTCCCTGCCAACTCCACCCTGCCTGTCCACATGCCATGCTCCTATCCTCTTCCTCCTGTCCTACATGGTCCATTGTACTGCCACACCCTTCTGCCCTCCTTGGTCTGTTGTGCTGCAACTGCTCCTCCTGCCTGCCCCGTGCGGTCTGTTGTGAGGCCCCTTCCCCTGAACTTTCTTGTCTGTGCACAGGTTCTGACCCTCCCTTCTATCCTCCATCGTCCTTTGTGCATGCCCCTGCACCCTCCTTCTTGCCCATCATAGCCATTGTGCTGCCACTAACCCTCCCACTTGCCATGCATGGTCTTCTGTGCTGCCATGGCCCCTCCCACCTTCCCTGTGTGGTCAGTTAGCTGCCCCTGACCCCCTCCCACCTTCCCTCCATGGTCTGTGTGTATGCCATCACAGTCTCAGTGTTGCTCTTCATGGTGTGTCTTGCTTCTAGTGCCCATCCTGCCTGACCTCCATGGCTATCTTGCTGCTCCTGCCCTGCCCCCAGCCCTCTGTTTACATGTGCAGACCCCTACTCCCTCCCTCCTGGCTTGTCTGTTCCATTGTAATGCCCCAGATCCGTCCCTCCTGCCCTTTATGGTCTGTTATGCTGCAGCTTTCTCTCCTGTCTGTCCATTATGGTCAGCTAGCTACCATTGCCTCTTGCCCCTCTGTTCTCTGTTGTCCATGTGCATGGTCCTGTCCCCTCCCTCTTGCTTTCTATGGATTGTTGTGCTGCACTCCCGTCCCGCATGCCCTGTGTGGTGTATTGTGCTGCTGCAAACCCTGATGCCTGCCCTGCAGGGTCAGTTTGGTGCACCTCTCCATGTCCCTCCTGTCCTCTGTTATCCAAGTCCATGTCCCTACCCCATTTCCTTCCATGATCCAATGTACCATACTTGCGAACATTTTGAACTTGGTAAGAGGGAGATTTTGAAAAAAAACTGGGGTATTGATTTTCCCCTTTGAGTTACATTGAAAAAGAGGAGATTGTAGACAGGAGACAGATCAAATAAAGCCCATTTGAGCTTAAAAACATTGGACGTTTCCTGGCTGAATCGGGTCTGTTGGCATGTATGGTTGTACTACCATTGCCTCTTCCTTCTGCCCACAATGGTCTATTACATTGCCACAGCCTCTCTTGCAAGTCCTGTATTGTTGGTTTGTTGCCCCTGCCCCCCTTTCCACTGCCCTCCATAGTCTGTTGTGCTGCCACGGCCCTTCCTGCCTGCTCAGTGTGGTTAAATTGTTGCCTTGGCACCCTCCTACCTGCCTTCAATTTTCAGAGTCCGTGCCCCTGGCCTCTGCCTCTCAACAGTATCCTAATGAACAACTAGATTGCTAACATTCTATATTTATTACAAAAGCGTGGAACGCCTGATGTCATCTTGATGTAATCAAAACTGTAATACCTAGAGCATTTCCTTTAGAAATTACATATATGAGAGGGTCTTATTGGCATCAAAATTATGGTTAGTGCTGTAAAAGACTAAAATAAGGACATATTTTCTGAGTTTTCAAAAAGGGCCAAATCACTTTTAAATTATTTGTTATCTTTATGTTTTTTTATCCAGTTGACCACTTGATTAAATGTTGCACTTAGGGGAGAGGATGTGGTGTTACTTCCAGAACTGCAGACTTTGCAACTGGGGAACCAGGTTGGAGTTTCTGCTTCAGCTCGACATTCTGTGATTCTGGTCAAATCACTTAGTCTCCCCATGTCTACAACCAAAATGAATTTGTTCTTGTGTGATGTAACCAATGCTCATGTAAAGCACTCCAATACCTGACAAGTCTGCACTATATAACACTGCAAAAACACAAAATAATAAGTGTTTTGCACACTTCTGTCATTGGGCTATATTTGGGCTACATTTGGGTGATTTTGGGCTACATTTGGGCTCTTTTGTCTCCGGTGGCCATCTTGGGAGATTTATTTGTTATGAAGTTTCCTAATTTCCTCATGTACTGCAGTCTCCTCAGTAGGAAATGCTTTCAGTTTTTTACTTTGATTCCATCATGAAGGTATTCAGATATGTCACACATTTGCCATAAATTCTGAATGTTAGCACTCTAGTTGCTAATTAGATCACTGTAGTAAAACTACTGTTCACCATGGAAGTCTGCTCCTGGTATTAAAAGTGCATGTTTCAGTCTGCATGTCAGAATTTTTTTATGAAATAGAAGAGGATTTGAGAAGTCACTCAAAATGTGCCCTCATTTTCTTTCTTCAGCATTAATCATAATTTCTATGGCAAAATGAACCCCCTCATTGTGTTCCTTTTTAAATTAAATGTTTTAAGTGTTACCAGTGTATTCCAATCAAGATGGCTTCAGGTGTGCCATACTTTTGTCATAATGAAGACAGTAAGCGCTCTAGTTGTTTTTAAGAACACGCTGCGACATTCTGTCATTGGGCTATACTTGGGCTACATCTGGGTGATTTGGGGCTACAATTGGGCTCTTTTGTCTCCGGTGGCCATCTTGGGAGATTTATTTGTTATGAAGTTTCCTAATTTCCTCATTTACTGCAGTCTCCTCAGTAGGAAATACTTTCAGTTTTTTACTTTGATTCCATCAAGAAGGCATTCAGATGTATCACACATTTGCCATAAATTTAGAATGTTGGCACTCTTTTTGCTCATTATATCACTGTAGTAAAGCTACTGCTCACCAGGAAAAACTGCTGCTGGTATGTGCATGTTTCAGTCTGCATGTCAGAATTTTTTTATGAAATAGAACAGGATTTGAGAAGTCACTCAAAATGTGCCCTAATTTTTCTTTCTGCAGCACTAATCATACTTTTTATGGAAAAATAAACCCCCTCATTTTGTTCCTGTTTAAATTAAATGTTTTAAGAGTTACCACTTTAATCCAAGCAAGATGGCTTCAGGTGTGCCATATGTTTATCATAAGTAGGACAGTTAGCGCTCTAGTTGTTCTTTGGAACACTCTGGGAAGCTGCAGTAGAACACAAAGGAATCAACTGACAGTCTCTGCCCTTGTTCGATGTACATGTTTTACTGAGAATGTCAGACTTCATTCTCACATGACTGAGAAAGATAATGTGAATTTACAGAAAATAAGCTCTCAGTTTAGCTTATAGATTACCTTCCAAACCTCTGTGGGAAAAGCATGAGAAAATATTTTTCTCTCAATCATGATATCCCAGCAGAAGGCTTTTTCACATGGTGAAATCACTTTAGAACATACCACAATTCCTAAAATGAGTATGGTACCATCAACAAATGATTTATAATGTAACTAAAGTCTTAAAACCTTCTATTAACTGCAATGCTTTTTAATGAGGTGCTATCATGTATATTGGTCCCAAGATGGCTGCCAACACTTCTTGGATGAAGTGCTGACAGCCAATCAGATCTCAGGATGAGATGTGTGGTTAGGCTCCGCCCACATATATATATGATTTTACTTTTGATTTTCTCAGGAACTACTGAACAGATTGACACCAGACCTGCAAAAGGCACTTCCCTGACCTGAGGACCTCCTCTCTGCCAAATTTCAAGTAATTCTGTTCAGCCATTCGGGCTGTACCTTGGACTAAAGGTCCCTATGGAAAATTGCATGGGGAAAACGCGTTTTGGGACCCCCCTTTTTTCTCAGCCCCCGCTTGACGAATCCCCCCAAGACTTTCAGGGTAGGAGCGGAGCGGAGCGCCCCACCTATTTTGAAAATTTCGCGAGGATTCGTCAACCGGCGCCAAAGTTATTCCAAATAGAATGTTGCGGATTTCCTATGGAAACACGGTCCTAACTATAACTATCTACTGGCGACCGCCAGTAGATAATATATATATATATATATATATATATAAAGGATGCGTGGAAAAGGCATGCTCGCTAAAGTCCTGCATTTCACTGACATAAATCCCAAAGCAGGGTTTTCCAGCAACCAGTCAGTGAATACACAAGAATTGTATTGGCATCCTGCTTCTGCTCTTTTCATCTGCACCTCCACTGTTATATGTAAATCCCAGAGGCAGAAGTCTGGTCGAATAAAATAGTGTTCCAACAACCAGATTGTGGATACACAAGAATTGTGCTGGTATTCTTTTTTCCTTCATTTCATATGCACCCAAAGTGTTATATATTAACCAAGCAGACTTGGCAAGCTGGATGTGACATTGTAATGTCCTAATTTTATATACTATGCACTCTGCCTTGTGTAAAAATAAAGAGTCCAGTAAAAGGCAAAAAATCTGGGAGGACAATGCTAAAAAGGCAGATTTTCCATAATTATCTGCAAGTTGTTCAGATCAGCAGCTAATTTTAAAATAAAGCTCCTAATTAAAAGCTCAGTAACTGACTTTATATGCAGTGCTACACAATGGCTGTAGATGCTGAAAAGTTAATAAATGGTAACACATGTTTCTTGTAACCGTAAACTGTAAATGTTGGCTGTTGTTGTTTAGGGTTGTTGGCTATAGATGAAGGTGTGCTGATTTAGTGCCTGATTAAGAGTCAGGTGGAGCAGTGTCCCCCAGTGGGATACCTCTCCTTATCACAACTGGCCTGGAGTTCCCAAACCTTTTTTTATCGGGTGTGGGAATGACAGACCCAATTTTACTGGCCAGAAAAACCAGCCTGGTAAATCACCTGAGCAGTGCTTAATTTGTGCCGGTGGGTTCTGGTGTGCAGCACCGGCACTTATTTCAGAGTATAAATTCCTTCTCTCACGGCGAGAATTTCTGATAACTGTTTAAAATGAATATACCTGCCAAATATACCTGCCTGGGTGAATCCCTGATATCTCTTCACATACTGGCCCACCTTGTTCAGGCATAATGAATGTGTATTGTTATTACATAAGTGAAGTCATCAAGCCTTTTTGTCTTGTTCCTCGTCAATCACTGAATAAACAGTGCAGTGTTCGCTCATCCAATCATCCATGCCCTTGCTTGATGCAGCCTGTCTTCCCCCTCCTATTGGAAGATTTCAGCTGAGGGCTGGCTTATTTTTAAACTAAGGCAAAGTTGGCTGTGCAAGCACAGGCAAACTTAACAGAATGGCACGTGAGCAAAAAATAAAAGCGCAAACTTTGCTTTCGCTGCCTAGCACTGTCAGCGACATGTCGTGCTTTTGGCCCACTGCACCCCAACTCCTCCTATTAGCAGTGTGCTTAAGACTGAGCCTGCCTGTACCTGAACACCTTCGACAGGCCCCCATTCAGCTCTAGGCCAACTGGCAAATCTGTAAGATATGGGAGACCTGGTACATCATGTTGCAGATTCTGCAGTCGGGCCCCATCAATTAATCGGGCCCCATCAATTAAGCGTTAAGCCACTGCCGCACTTTCATTGCTGAGCTGCATGATTCTGGTAGCATTGCTGGGAGAGCAACTGTGCAGCACGCAAGGCAGCTGGGCAAGGGGAACAAACATTGGACATCCAGATGCCAGGACTGGACTGATAAATGACAACGCCAGCACCTGGATGACCTGCTGTGACCTGATATCCCCACCGAGGTTGTACATGGACCTGGAGCAGAGGAGACCATTGTTGGCACTGAGTCTCCAGTGTGCCGAACAAATCTGAACCTCCCAAAGTCAAATGATTTCAGCACTGTTTCAGCAGAATTAAAGTGTGGGAAAACATTGCTGTTTGACATACAGACATTACGATTAATCCAGACAGCCAAGGCCAGTAGATTATTTTCCAATGGTAAACAAAAAGTCAGGAGGGGCTCACAGCATCAGATGACTTGGGGGTTGGCCACTTGGGTGTCAGTGATATAGAGATCTTGAGAATCCCATATTCATGTGTGAGTAACGCATTCAGTTCAGAATTTACATGTGCATTCTAGTATTTGTGTGCCAGTTGATTTCTATCATGAAAGCAGCATTACAAGTTTGTAAATGGTGCGTAGTGTATCACACACTCTAAGATGCTGTTGACTTCTGTACATGTTGGCATTAGTGAGATGTAAGAAACAAATTTATAGTGAAGAGGGTCCAAGGGACTGTTTAAAGACCAAAACCAGACTCAATCCCCTATCCAGTAATTCACAAACCAAAGAAGTCTGGTGGTCTAGACATACAAGAGAGACACAAAGAGACATGCAAAAAAGGTGGGGAAAGAGGATAAAGCCTTAAAGTCCTGTTAGACTAGAAAGGATTTCCATGAATAACCAGTGACTGGTCAGTATCATCATCTGGATATCCAGCCTTCCCACCACTATAGACCTCTCCAACAAGAGGTATTCACTGTGGTATAGGTGTCAAGCAGATCACCGAAAATAAACCTGGGAAGGGGGAAAAAAGACGACAGCAAAGAGCACTGGCTCGATCAAAACATATATCAAAAAATGATATAGAAAGGGTGCTGTGCAGAAACGTGAAATCTAAAAAAGGATTTAGAGGAAGAAAGAAATATTTATTTGGGGTATTCCTACTAATCCTTAGACTAAAAATGGTGCAAAAACAGCTTTTAACAAATAGGCTGTGTTACAATACGGTCGACATGTTTCAGCCTTCTTGACCCAGTGGTCAAATGGCTTTCCTCAGGACCTTTTACCATGTTCGTATTGCTACTGCAACAATGTGTGTGACAAAAAATTGAAAAGGAAGTGCATAAAATACAACCTTTATGGTGTACATCTCTTCGTGCAACCGGTATAACTGTATTACCTATACACGATAGCAGAGAAAAGCGAAAAACAGAAGAAATGCAATGTCTATATTAAATAGTTCACTCTCTTGATATGACAGTATGTATTTAAAAAGACCAGTATAGTATCACCAAGTGCTTACCTGTTCAGCACGAGGAGTGAGCCTCACCTCACCTGGTACTGACTCAGGTTGATGGAGGCCCCGCCCTATGAAATAGAGGGAATATTACGAAAATAACTGTCAGTGAGAGACTCATTGTGGAATCTCCCATAAGTTAAATTCAAGTGGTTGTTGGTTTTAACGGATCGCGTTCTGGATCCAAAAATAGGAATTCTGTCCCGACACTCCTCGAGAAAAACTCTTCAAAAACGGGGGAATAGTATCTTAGTAAAAAACAGACAAAGATGTCTGTTTGCTCATACCAACAGTTGTGAACTAGTGGTCTAAAATCAGTGGTATATATAAATGAATCTACATAAACAAACTCTGATAAGACATCTCGTAATTAGTCTCAGCGCTAAAGGTTAATTCAACTGTTTGTAAAAGAGAGAGAGTCAAAAAGGGCCGTTTACTCCGTTGCTTATGAGACAGAAGGGAATACTATTTTACAGAAGGGCGCTCGCTTACCTCTCCGTCGGTACCTCTGGGTCTGCCTGAGCCGTTTGGGAGGTAACCATCATTCTAGGACGCGGTCTTTTAACCATCAACAATACGCGCGAAAATGCGTGCATGTCTAACGACCAATGCCCATCAAGTGACATCATCGCCAGTGGGTGTGTGTTGTTTTCGTTAAGAACTACGAAATGACGTATACAGAAAAGGAAGCAGTAGTTCGTAAGTGCTACACACTCTTTATCAATCATGGCAAAGAACAAACATCCCACCCTCAAGATTTAGTATTATAGAAGCTGGTAATTATCGCCATTCATCTTAGTTTATATCTGTTTATATCTGGTGCTAGATGTCACGAGACCACCCGGTTGAAAGGCTGTCAAGTTAGTGTATTATTTAGAATTTGTCAAACTTTATTGAATCAGAAAAGAGAGGCGCATGCTCACTAGAAGCTAATCAAATCGAAAAGTAGGAGATGTATAGGTAACCTCAAGTGTCTATTGTTGGTAGACCTTACTTGCATGACTGGCTCATGGTTGATGGAACTTGCCCGCACGACTGGCCCATTCCAAATAACGGCAGGAAATTGCAGTTTTTTCAGTTGTTACAGCTAGTGCCCATATTCAAACAGCCGAAACAGATGGGTTATTGACACGGCTGTAGATAAGATGTATTATAAGGAAGACCATGGGATTCCATCATTTAAGCCTGTGATGTCACTATGGATTTTAAAAACCCATCTTTGTTCTTTCCGAAACAGAAAGTGAGATACATCGCTTACATGAGACGGGACAAAAGGTTTTTCCAAGACCGTCCATGTAAAATCATTGGCTTGATGGTTGGCCTCAAGAAAATGTCTTGTTAACCTAGTGTTTGTTTTCTTGCACCTAAATGTGCTTTTGTGCTCGAGCATCCGTAATCTGACTTTGCGGGTAGTCATGCCTACGTATCGGTATTTACACGGGCACTCAATCAGATAAATCAAATTATCACTGTTACAGTTAGAGAAAGTTCTCTGTTCCCAGGGTGTCTTAGTGCCGATGTCTATAGACTTGGAGTGTTTAGTTTGTGGGCAGATGGAACATGTACCACAAGGATGGTGTCCTTGGACCGCTGGTAAATCCCACAGTGTACCGATTTGGCGTCGTTTAACTTCTTGAGGTCTAGTGTGAACCAGTTTATCTCGAAGATTCACTCCTCTCTTTAGAGAAAATAAAGGTAACTGTATCTTTTCTTTACATGAATTCAAGAGCCGTCAATGTTTCTTGACGCTTTTCTGGATGCCATTAGTTAAGGTACTGAAAGTATGGACAAACGTTAATCGATCCAACGGGGGTTTTTCGAAAGGAGGTTCTATCAAAGCCTCTCTGTTGTTGTTGGTGGCTCGTTTAAAAGCTGTTTTAATCAATCTCTTTGGATACTTTTTTTCAATCAGTTGTTCAGTTAGATTTCGGGCATGCCACTGGTATTTATCTGGTGTGGAACAATTGCGTCTCACACGTAGGAATTGCCCATACGGTAGATTGTCTCTCAGCGATTTAGGATGCTGGCTATCGTATCTGAGGAGAGAGTTCCGAGCCATAGGTTTCTTGTACAGTTCACTTTCCAATCCTGTGGGGGTTACAAAGATGGATAAATCCAGAAAGGCCAGTTTTTCTTTGTGGACTTCAACTGTAAACCTCAAGAAATTATTTTGAGTGTTCAGCCAATGTAGAAATGCAGAGACGGAGGACAAATCCCCTCGCCATACTACGAAAATATCATCAATATAGCGCTTCCATACTCTGATTGAATCATGGAAGGGGTTGTCAGGATTAAGTACGTGCTTCTGTTCGAAAGAGTGTACGTATAGGTTAGCCAGACTTGGAGCAAAAATGCTTCCCATGCTGGTACCTGAGACTTGGAGGTACACAGTTTCTTCAAATTTGAAAAAAATGTATTTCATTGCTAGATGTGCAAGTGTCATAATGAAGTGAACAGGAGTGATAGAATCCAAGTGTGTATCATTCAGGATGGAGGAGACAGTGTCCAAAGTTTCGTCTTGTGGAATGGATGTATACAATGATTCTACATCAAATGATACTAAAAAATATTTTTCTGTATCAAATTCCACTGTAGGTAATAGACGCAGGACATCCTTAGTGCCTTGTAAGTAGGTGGGTATTTCCTTTACCAACGGCCTCAAGAAATGGTCTACAAAAGTAGACAAAGGCTCTAATAGTGATCTCAGGCCCGATATTATAGGCCTTCCTGGTGGAGGACGTTGAGTTTTATGTACTTTGGGTAAAGTATAAAAATATGGCATCACCGGATGTGGAGTTTGGAGAAACAGTGCCTCTTGTGAAGTAATCCAGCCTTCAGCTAATGCTTCTTCCACTGCTTCTGTGATCGCTTTCTTGACTCTTTCTGTTGGATCTGCTTCTAGAGGTCGATAAAATCTTCTATCTTCTAGTTGTCTCTTACATTCTTGTCGGTACACCTCGATCTCCTGGATGACGATTGCTCCGCCTTTGTCGGCGGGCTTGATTATGATGGTCTGGTCTTGTGTGAGCGCTTTCAACGCCAGTTGTTCTTTCAAAGGAAGATTGCTGTATTGATTCCTCTTCTTTTTATTTTCACATAGAGTGGTGATCTCGTCTGTTACGGCTTTCTCAAAGGTAAGGACTTGTGGAGGTACACTGTGTAGTGGAGGATTAAAGGTAGACCGCCTCTTTAGACCTGTGTTGATCTCTTCTGTTGTAATTTGAGACAAATCTTTGTTGTTAAAGAAGAATTGTAGTCGTATCTTTTGGAAAAATTTAGCCAATTCGCATTGTACTTGGAAATCATCTCCATCTGTCGTGGTTACAAATCCAAGGCCTTTGTTGAGAACAGACATCTCGTCTGTGGTCAGGACCTTCTTACTTAGATTTATTATCAAGTTGTCTCTGTACTCGTTCCCGGTTGCGGTTGACCCTTCTTGGATTGGCTGCGTGTACTCATTTGTTGAGGCATGGATGTTGGCAGATTCCAATGTACTTGCGCCTGTCGTCCTCTTCTTCTGCCCCTGGACCTTCCATGGCCAGACCCTAAAAAAGGCTGGTAACTGGGGTCGTGTTGATGCATTAGGAACGGATTCTGAGGTAGTGGCTGAAATTGTTGGGGCGGGTAGCCCCACGGTGCAGGAGGCCACCAATGTTGAAACTGGGGTGTATATTGTCCTCTCCAGTTCCTTCTATTTCCTCGTCCTCTATACTGTTGTCTACTCATTTCTGGGCCATCAGTGTCACTCACGTCATCATCAGAACTGCTCCCTGAGTATGTGGAGCCATAGCGACGTCCTTTTTTGTTGAATTCCGGTGGGGTTTACGTGTCACTGGTGTAAGGATAAATCACATCGTGTTTAAATTTGGCTAGATCTTTCTTGAACTTCTCAATCTTTGAGGTCAATATTGAGTCTTTAAGTTCCTTATTACTTTTATTAGCCTCTTCTTGATTCTTTTTGAACAAAGCAGCTGTAACAGTGATTTTGATTTGGGCCTCTAACACTTGTATTTCAAGTAGAATGGCATCGGCCACTCGCTTTGCTGTGCCCACTATTAGAATAAGCCAGTCGCGCGTACAGCGCCATGCTATGAGGGACCAATCTTTCAGGAAAGTTTTATCTTGTAGAAATAGTCGGGGGGCATTAGTGACAATCAAACCCGAAGGAGCGCAATTGCCCCGTAAGTATTCGGCCATGATTGCGCCATGTATCATTGTCCGTGTGTGCGATTTTTTTAAGGATAATACCTGGCTCCAATCATCTACTGTTGAGCCTGATGGTCCAAGGACATTTTCTAAAATGCTTGGTGTATTATCAAGTATGGATTGGTATATAGCGTCATTGTACGCTAGGCCACTAAATTCTGCCATTTCTAGGAAGACCAGGAGCCAAACGTTAACCTATCCCAATCCACTATGAGCTTAGAGAGTCATCGAGGAGTGTCAGGGTACGGAAAACGAGAAAGTTAACCAACAAATGAAAAAGCCAGACTGCCTCAAAGGTGTAGTCAGCAAAATAGCTAAAAAGGACCCGCAGCCATCAGCTGCACATGACCAAGAAACAAATTTATAGTGAAGAGGGTCCAAGGGACTGTTTAAAGACCAAAACCAGACTCAATCCCCTATCCAGTAATTCACAAACCAAAGAAGTCTGGTGGTCTAGACATACAAGAGAGACACAAAGAGACATGCAAAAAAGGGGGGGGGGGAAGAAGATAAAGCCTTAAAGTCCTGTTAGACTAGAAAGGATTTCCATCAATAACCAGTGACTGGTCAGTATCATCATCTGGATATCCAGCCTTCCCACCACTATAGACCTCTCCAACAAGAGGTATTCACTGTGGTATAGGTGTCAAGCAGATCACCGAAAATAAACCTGGGAAGGGGAAAAAAAGAGGACAGCAAAGATCACTGGCTCGATCAGAACATATATCAAAAAATGATATAAAAAGGGTGCAGTGCCGAAACGTGAAATCTAAAAAAGGATTTAGAGGAAGAAAGAAATATTTATTTGGGGTATTCCTACTAATCCTTAGACTAAAAATGGTGCAAAAACAGCTTTTAACAAATAGGCTGTGTTACAATACGGTCGACATGTTTCAGCCTTCTTGACCCAGTGGTCAAATGGCTTTCCTCAGGACCTTTTACCATGTTCGTATTGCTACTGCAACAATGTGTGTGACAAAAAATTGAAAAGGAAGTGCATAAGATACAACCTTTATGGTGTACATCTCTTCGTGCAACCGGTATAACTGTATTACCTATACACGATAGAAGAGAAAAGCGAAAAACAGAAGAAATGCAATGTCTATATTAAATAGTTCACTCTCTTGATATGACAGTATGTATTTAAAAAGACCAGTATAGTATCACCAAGTGCTTACCTGTTCAACACGAGGAGTGAGCCTCACCTCACCTGGTACTGACTCAGGTTGATGGAGGCCCCGCCCTATGAAATAGAGGGAATATTACGAAAATAACTGTCAGTGAGAAACTCATTGTGGAATCTCCCATAAGTTAAATTCAAGTGGTTGTTGGTTTTAAAGGATCGCGTTCTGGATCCAAAAATAGGAATTCTGTCCCGACACTCCTCGAGAAAAACTCTTCAAAAACGGGGGAATAATATCTTAGTAAAAAACAGACAAAGACGTCCGTTTGCTCATACCAACAGTTGTGAACTAGTGGTCTAAAATCAGTGGTATATATAAATGAATCTACATAAACAAACTCTGATATGACATCTCGTAATTAGTCTCAGCGCTAAAGGTTAATTCAACTGTTTGTAAAAGAGAGAGAGTCAAAAAGGGCCGTTTACTCCGTTGCTTATGAGACAGAAGGGAATACTATTTTACAGAAGGGCGCTCGCATACCTCTCCGTCGGTACCTCTGGGTCTGCCTGAGCCGTTTGGGAGGTAACCATCATTCTAGGTCACGGTCTTTTAACCGTCAACAATATGCGTGAAAATGCGTGCATGTCTAGGATTCTCCTGCGTTGAAAGCGCTCACAAAAGACCAGACCATCATAATCAAGCCCGCCGACAAAGGCGGAGCAATCGTCATCCAAGAGATCGAGGTGTACCGACAAGAATGTAAGAGCCAACTAGAAGATAGAAGATTTTATCGACCTCTAGAAGCAGATCCAACAGAAAGAGTCAAGAAAGCGATCACAGAAGCAGTGGAAGAAGCATTAGCTGAAGGCTGGATTACTTCACAAGAGGCACTGTTTCTCCAAACTCCACTTCGGTGATGCCATATTTTTAAACTTTACCCAAAGTACATAAAACTCAATGTCCTCCACCAGGAAGGCCTATAATATCGGGCCTGAGATCACTATTAGAGCCTTTGTCTACTTTTGTAGACCATTTCTTGAGGCCGTTGGTAAAGGAAATACCCACCTACTTACAAGACACTAAGGATGTCCTGCGTCTATTACCTACAGTGGAATTTGATACAGAAAAATATTTTTTAGTATCATTTGATGTAGAATCATTGTATACATCCATTCCACAAGATGAAACTTTGGACACTGTCTCCTCCATCCTGAATGATACACACTTGGATTCTATCACTCCTGTTCACTTCATTATGACACTTGCACATCTAGCAATGAAAGAAAAAAATTTCAAATTTGAAGAAACTGTGTACCTCCAAGTCTCAGGTACCAGCATGGGAAGCATTTTTTGCTCCAAGTCTGGCTAACCTATACGTACACTCTTTCGAACAGAAGCACGTACTTAATCCTGACAACCCCTTCCATGATTCAATCAGAGTATGGAAGCGCTATATTGGTGATATTTTCGTAGTATGGCGAGGGGATTTGTCCTCCATCTCTGTTTTTCTACATTGGCTGAACACTCGAAATAATTTCTTGAGGTTTACAGTTGAAGTCCACAAAGAAAAACTGGCCTTTCTGGATTTATCCATCTTTGTAACCCCCACAGGATTGGAAAGTGAACTGTACAAGAAACCTATGGCTCGGAACTCTCTCCTCAGATACGATAGCCAGCATCCTAAATCGCTGAGAGACAATCTACCGTATGGGCAATTCCTACGTGTGAGACGCAATTGTTCCACACCAGATAAATACCAGTGGCATGCCCGAAATCTAACTGAACAACTGATTGAAAAAAAGTATCCAAAGAGATTGATTAAAACAGCTTTTAAACGAGCCACCAACAACAACAGAGAGGCTTTGATAGAACCTCCTTTCGAAAAACCCCCGTTGGATCGATTAACGTTTGTCCATACTTTCAGTACCTTAACTAATGGCATCCAGAAAAGCGTCAAGAAACATTGGCGGCTCTTGAATTCATGTAACGAAAAGATACAGTTACCTTTATTTTCTCTAAAGAGAGGAGTGAATCTTCGAGATAAACTGGTTCACACTAGACCTCAAGAAGTTAAACGACGCCAAATCGGTACACTGTGGGATTTACCAGCGGTCCAAGGACACCATCCTTGTGGTACATGTTCCATCTGCCCACAAACTAAACACTCCAAGTCTATAGACATCGGCACTAAGACACCCTGGGAACAGAGAACTTTCTCTAACTGTAACAGTGATAATTTGATTTATCTGATTGAGTGCCCGTGTAAATACCGATACATAGGCATGACTACCCGCAAAGTCAGATTACGGATGCTCGAGCACAAAAGCACATTTAGGTGCAAGAAAACAAACACTAGGTTAACAAGACATTTTCTTGAGGCCAACCATCAAGCCAATGATTTTACATGGACGGTCTTGGAAAAACCTTTTGTCCCGTCTCATGTAAGCGATGTATCTCACTTTCTGTTTCGGAAAGAACAAAGATGGGTTTTTAAAATCCATAGTGACATCACAGGCTTAAATGATGGAATCCCATGGTCTTTCTTATAATACATCTTATCTACAGCCGTGTCAATAACCCATCTGTTTCAGCTGTTTGAATATGGGCACTAGCTGTAACAACTGAAAAAACTGCAATTTCCCGCCGTTATTTGGAATGGGCCAGTCGTGCGGGCAAGTTCCATCAACCATGAGCCAGCCATGCAAGTAAGGTCTACCAACAATAGACACTTGAGGTTACCTATACATCTCCTACTTTTCGATTTGATTAGCTTCTAGTGAGCATGCGCCTCTCTTTGCTGATTCAATAAAGTTTGACAAATTCTAAATAATACACTAACTTGACAGCCTTTCAACCGGGTGGTCTCGTGACATCTAGCACCAGATATAAACAGATATAAACTAAGATGAATAGCGATAATTACCAGCTTCTATAATACTAAATCTTGAGGGTGGGATGTTTGTTCTTTGCCATGATTGATAAAGAGTGTGTAGCACTTACGAACTACTGCTTCCTTTTCTGTATACGTCATTTCGTAGTTCTTAACGAAAACAACACACACCCACTGGCGATGATGTCACTTGATGGGCATTGCTCGTTAGACATGCACGCATTTTCGCGCGTATTGTTGACGGTTAAAAGACCGCGACCTAGAATGATGGTTACCTCCCAAACGGCTCAGGCAGACCCAGAGGTACCGATGGAGAGGTAAGCGAGCGCCCTTCTGTAAAATAGGATTCCCTTCTGTCTCATAAGCAACGGAGTATACGGCCCTTTTTGACTCTCTCTCTTTTACAAACAGTTGAATTAACCTTTAGCGCTGAGACTAATTACGAGATGTCATATCAGAGTTTGTTTATGTAGATTCATTTATATATACCACTGATTTTAGACCACTAGTTCACAACTGTTGGTATGAGCAAACGGACATCTTTGTCTGTTTTTTACTAAGATACTATTCCCCCATTTTTGAAGAGTTTTTCTCGAGGAGTGTCGGGACAGAATTCCTATTTTGGGATCCAGAACGCGACCGTTAAAACCAACAACCACTTGAATTTAACTTATGGGAGATTCCACAATGAGTCTCTCACTGACAGTTATTTTCGTAATATTCCCTCTATTTCATAGGGCGGGACCTCCATCAACCTGAGTCAGTACCAGGTGAGGTGAGCCTCACTCCTCGTGCTGAACAGGTAAGCACTTGGTGATACTATACTGGTCTTTTTAAATACATACTGTCATATCAAGAGAGTGAACTATTTAATATAGACATTGCATTTCTTCTGTTTTTCGCTTTTCTCTTCTATCGTGTATAGGTAATACAGTTATACCGGTTGCACAAAGAGATGTACACCATAAAGGTTGTATCTTAGGCACTTCCTTTTCAATTTTTTGTCACACACATTGTTGCAGTAGCAATACGAACATGGTAAAAGGTCCTGAGGAAAGCCATTTGACCACTGGGTCAAGAAGGCTGAAACATGTCGACCGTATTGTAACACAGCCTATTTGATAAAAGCTGTTTTTGCACCATTTTTAGTCTAAGGATTAGTAGGAATACCCCAAATAAATATTTCTTTCTTCCTCTAAATCCTTTTTTAGATTTCACCTTTCTGCACTGCACCCTTTTTATATCATTTTTTGATATATGTTCTGATCGAGCCAGTGATCTTTGCTGTCCTCTTTTTTTCCCCTTCCCAGGTTTATTTTCGGTGATCTGCTTGACACCTATACCACAGTGATTACCTCTTGTTGGAGAGGTCTATAGTGGTGGGAAGGCTGGATATCCAGATGATGATACTGACAAGTCACTGGTTATTGATGGAAATCCTTTCTAGTCTAACAGGACTTTAAGGCTTTATCTTCTTCCCCCCCCCCTTTTTTGCATGTCTCTTTGTGTCTTTCTTGTATGTCTAGACTACCAGACTTCTTTGGTTTGTGAATTAGTGAGATGTGTCCAACAACACTTGGGTACGGGTAGGTGTAGATATACCAAGATGAGCTCTGCAGGGGTGTCGTAAAGAGTGCCAGTGTGTATTCACATAACTAATAGAAATAAAAGCATCAGCGCAGGAGATATCCTGAAAAATGCAACTTCAAAAAGCAATTTTTATCACTGAGATACTAATCACCATGAAAGTTAAGTTCTACAGTGAAGTGACCCCAAAAAAGCAGAGGAGCTTGTCCAAAGCTTTTAATGCAGTACCCACTCCTTAGAGATTAAGATACGGGTTAGTCCAACCCTAATTGGCAAACAGTAGTTCCCCTAAAGATGTGCCCTGTGCTCGTGTAGTCCTAGCAGTGTTCAGTATGTACCACTGAAGCAGGAGTCTCAAATCACCATCATTAGTCAAAGATATGTCAGTGACAAGTTACATTGTAATCAGAACCAGGAAAATCACTCCATTAGGCCCATTATTGTTATGTTGCCGATGCAGTTTAATCTCTGTACAATGAAGGTGCAGGGTTACAAGGCCTCAGTGTACAATGTTTTACTCCCCATCTGGTTTGACGTGCTGGGCTTGGTGGAGCCTTTCAGATGGTGTAAACGGCTTTGCCAGTTTTGCCTGTGTTAGTTTCAAAGACCCTCATTCGTTTTGATGTTCGTGGCATGTATCTACATGGCAACTACGTCTCTGGCATCAATGCAAGGGCTCTACGGTGAAGTCGATAGAGCACCAGACCTGAGTTCATAGTACAGGCATTGGGTTTCTGCTTAGGCATTGTCATTTTTGATAGATATTATACCTTTCTCTTCTTCACAGACCTATTGTTTTAATGTATGTATGTTGTCAATAAGTGGACTTCTATAATCCATGTCATAATTCTCAAGCAGCAAAGTTTTTTTGAGTTTGGCTGCGTTCGCTTTGCCCATGTGGGCGACGGACATGCCAAATGGTGCAATTTGATGGTGCCAGGAATGTAGTGGGGTGGACACCTGGAAGAAGTGCCAGCAGCCTCCTAAGAAAAAATGCAGAGCACCTGGACTTCTGTTTTTACAAATTAAGCACTGCACCTGAGGCTTTGGCTGCAACAGCTGCAAGGACTCGTCCCCGGTGCCTGTTGTCAAGAGGGAGCATACAATACTCTCCTCGTCTCTACCCTACTTCCATTTCCTTGTCGTCCACTCTAAACCCTCCTCCTCACTGCTGCAATTCAGACCCCACCCCCACTCACTCTTTCACCACCTGCTCAGAGCAGAAGGTAACTGTGGGCTTAATTGACATGGGACTGGGAATACCGTGCAGAAATCTGTCATATGAAATGGTTTGCAGAGAAATTCCCCATTCCATCAGGATTGACTGGTAATATCAAGTGCTGTAAGACCAGCTCTGTTGTGTGTGAATATTACAACCGTACAAAGTACCAGCAGGTGTTCGTGCGTCTTACTCGCCAGGCATCTGAAATGACCTTTCTAGAAATCTATTTTTGAGTTATTTGAGACATCGTTAATTTAAATGTCAGTTTTTATCAAGCACCTGTTCGTGTTTATACGTTTCTCTGCGAGTTCTCTCACTGTGCTTCATTGCATGCTCATCTGATCCGTCTCTGGTGAGGCAAGAAGCAATGTGCCATTTTCTCCTTCTAGCGTGTTGCTAAAAAAAAGTCTGCTACTATGTTTACAATCTTTATTGCAATAAAGGATGTCCTTTCGCAATACCGTTGGACGAATCCCGCGTTACTCTACATTTTTTACAGTTTTGTTTAATTTATGATGAACATTATTTAGTCAGACTAGAGTCAAAATGAATCGTAGTGTTGTCAGTACAGAAACAAGAATTTTGCAAAGCCAAAAGGTGTGGTATTTACTAGGTAAAATCTTTCTTTGGTGATTGCCAAGTTTGAGTGTGTTGATTGGATGAATAGGTGAATGTCTAAACACTTGGATGGATAAGTGATTGCGTGGATGATTGGTGAGTGGTTGAATGCACAGACGATCGATGGATAAGTGGATACACGGATGGATAGTTGAATGGGTGAGTGCTAGGATGTCGGGATGAACACCTGTATGCCTGTCGCAAGGAAAGAGTGAGCTCATAAATAGATGAGGACGGGTTATGCCAGTCTTATAGACCGAAGCCTCAGCTGAAGATATTGTTATTACAATGCTAAGAATTCCCAACATTATGCTACTGTAAACATTATACCAAGGCTGGGAATTACCACACGAACAATGCCCACAGTATGAAAGAATTAGCACCATTAAGCCTGTGCAAGCATTACACAGGAGTCGAGTGGGTACCATCAAGCCATGGGTGTTCACTGTACATACGGATATGCCACCATTACCCCGTGGCCAGCATTGTTGGGGATTAACATTCCAAGGACAGCCACATTCTGTCAGGAGTTATCGTAACTGAGACTGCCAACATAATGCAAGACCAACCTATACCAGTGATGGATACCATCATGTCATGGATGGCCACAGTATGCAGAGCATTATCAACATTATGCAGGGTCTGTTTTATGCTATCGGTGGCCACCTTCGTGTCACAGGTGCCCACATTATGCCTCTATTATGCCATCTTCCTTGTCACAGATATACACATAGATTAAAAGAATGATGTGAATCCCACCAAAAAACACTCAGAGTGCAAATCACCATAACATTAACTTCCTAAAGCAAATTCAAGGATGAGCATTGCCAATGCCCCTGTCTCCTAAACACGAAAATAACATTACAAACTCATGGCACTTCCAACACAGAGGTACTGATGTATAATGCCTTTTAAAAATGCCCATGAAAATCGTATCTTAATCACAACCTAGAAGAGGGACAAGAAATCTTGATAATAGAAAGTTTGTGTGGGGGAAATACACAAGAGTGATTAAAACTGCCCTCACACACAGCAAGCTTTGTCATGCTTCATCATAGGGCTGCTAACACACCTCCGCGCAGACCAACGCTGGAGGTGGAGCAATAGGGAGGGGGAAGACAATACAACATAAATTGAGCAAAAAACGGAATCACACGTGAAAAAATGTGTAGATATAGTGGTTTAAAACTGGTACCAGGGAGTCCCTATTACAATTTTAATACTGGGTACCCTGTCCAGATTAAGAATGGACTAGTGGATGCTGGGTTGGAGAGCTTATAATGAGACACCGACCCCTCCACTCTGCAAAACCGTCGACATGTTTCAGCCAGCAAAATGTACTACCCCGGCTTTCATCAGGACTCTCAACAATATGACCCCTTAGGTACTCTCCCTACCTCCTTAAGATCCAGGAGTAAAGGACAAGTCACCCTATTGAGACACTGCTCAGTTTAAATGTGATAGAGCCCCTTGCTCTCCGAGAGGAACCTGTAAAAGAATTAGAATAAAAACAGGTAAAGTGCAAAGTGCTGTGCCCTTCGTGCAACACTTAATACAAAAAATCACAGTGTTTCACCCCCACACACACTAAACAAATTATTCGATATGTGACACTACCAGCTCAAGTCCTAGAGAAAAGTGCCCGGTGGTGTGTTACTGTAAAGTCAATCGCTCCTATTGTTTGTAAAAGCAATCAAACCGCACAAGATGTTAAGATTAAATCACGTTGTTTAAAAATAAAGTTATATAAATTGTGGGTATCAATGGTGGGAGACACACAGTTAACCATCATTGTCCTTCATGTTGCGCTTAATGAGTTCATTTCAAATTTAGACTTGAACTGGCGGGGGAGTGAGGACAGCTCCCTATAGTCACTCTCTGTTGTACATGGGGGAACGAGAGATGGTTAAGCACAGAAAAAGTTTAAGCAGAGAAAATGCTAACAAAACAGGATGTGATCGATTTACAGGTAAAGATATATCGTAGACGGCTCCCTGTCTCTTGAGTCATAAATGCCCAAACGGTACAATTTGCCCAGAGGACCTCTGAAGAGGAATTGATGCCACCGTGTTTTAAAAAATACACCTGTGTCAACCGTTAGTGAGTTTTAGCCGTGTCTACCACTATATGGTTTGACAAGCATGAAACCTGCCGTAAGTACTCCCTACAATCCCTCACTTACTTCGTAAAGGGTAGCTGTGGCCAAACACACTTTGTCTCTCCCGGCGCCGCATAGAAGTGCATGACGGTACTGGGGGGCTCCCGTTATCTGAAACTGGCTCCGCCCACATTTGCGTAAGGGCCCCACGTGACCGCCGTTACCCGGAAAAGGGTTTAAACTAGAGCGTAAACCTTTTTTGTGATAATCCTTTATGTTTGGGGCACTAATCTGCAGTCGGTGATAATCCTCGTACACCCGTAGTGACCTGTGTGCCGAGTGAGGAAATCCAGCGATAATTTAAAGAATCAATAATTATTGTACATGGAACTACATAGTATGTTCCCTCATGTGTATCAGCTGTTTTAGGCTCCGCCAACTGGCGTGTCACCACCCCTCGTGATTGCCGTCACTCAGTAAATGCTAGAAACACTGGTCAAATCATTACTGCGATTTCCATTCCCTTGCGGCATCTAATGTGAGCATAGAGAGTGCATTAGGGTCTTATAACAGGCAGGATTCATTTAGAAGAAAGGGCTCGTTCTCTTGTTTGTGGCTATGCTATGCCAATCTATGTGAAGTTGCCCAGTCTGTGTGGTCATGAGTGCCAAGCTATCACTTTCGGCTGGAAGAGAAACCAAGTTAAGGATTTAACTATCTGTTTGCTTTTCATGGGTGGGTGAAGAGTGGTAAATGAGAACCCACCTCCATAAGGTTTACCATTTTATTAGATAAAAAAGTATGTTGGGGTCGGCAGTTGGTCCATAATGTGTACTCTAACGTGACACACATGGGTTATGAGTTATGGCGACTATTCCAGGGGATGTCGTCATTCAACCCCTTGGAGTGGCTGCTAACTCCATAAATCCATTTTTGTTCCCTTATGAAGAGGGCCCTCTCTGGGTTTCCCATGTTCATGTTCCGGTTGGGTTTGTCTATAACAGTCCAGAAGAAATCCTTGGCTGAGGGATTCTTCTCTTTGTAGTGATTGGTGAGTCGGCTCACAGTCAGTTGGCATCTGAACGTTGATCTATGCTCCATGATCCTGGTTTTCACCCATATGGTCATCATCCCAATGTAAATGAGATCACAGGGGCATCTCAACATGTAGATTACGTGGGTGGAGTTACAATTAGTGTGCCTCTGTTGTTCCCAAGGATGGGTCAACCCGACATTCACTGTTTTGGTATTGGCTGTCAGATGGCACATCGTATCACAAGAATACACATACACTATAAAGGGACACATTATCATGGGGGGCGTGGTTAACTACCAAAGCTAATGGATATACTCTGAACGAGCTTAGTCTGATACTTACCCCAGGAGCATCTCCTACACTCCTCTGTAGCTCAGTCTTGGAGTCTGACCAGATGGGACCGATAGGGGCTCTCAGTGACAGGCGACTGAAGCAGTGGTAAGCATGGTGTCTGACTTGGGGATCGAAGAAAGCACTCAGGCACCGGGTATGAAGTAGTGCACGTTTTTGCCCTAAAAATGGCATCAACAAACAGTTTGCTGTGCTAAAGTTGCCATCTTCCCAGCTTACAAGAACTCGCTAAGCTGAATCAAAAAACCTAGTTTTACCACAATTTTGCATTTTTCAAAGGGGTAGCCCATTTTTACTATTTTTTGCTTTCTACGTACTTCCAGTTTGTAGTGGAAACCAGTATGCACCCCCTGGGTTATCCAGGAAACCTACAGATTTCTGAAAAGTAGACACAATTTTGAATTCAGCAAGGGGTCATATGTGTAGATCCTTCAGGATTTCCCCCAAAGTAACTAACTGTAAAAATAAAGGAATATTGAAATTCGGTAGAAATGCCATTTGTGACGTTTTCATCTGTAACCTTTGTCATAATGGCCCATATACAAAAGCAATATTCCATCATGTCTGAAAGACTTTTCTGGTTGCAGGGGTTTATATGGTTTGTAGGTTCTACTCGAGGTACGCAGAGCCAACAAATGAGCTGCACCGTAAAATGTTTTTTTATTCTGTATAGAGTATAGACTTATTCATATGGTGAAATATGTGGAGCAAAAATGGGTATCAAGGAAACCTATGTATTTCTGAAATGGGCATAAGATATGGATATTAGGAGCAGTGGTTATTTGTACATCTCTGAATTTGTGGGTACACATACAAGCATGTGATTCAGAGGGCGTTTTTCAAAATGTCTTCTTTCTTACACACTGGCTTACATTTGTAAGGCACAAATGCAGTAAAATCCAATTTGTAGTAAAAACTTTTCTATCCTATGTTTCTACATGTGTTCCAATAAAAATGGTAACACACTTGTCTGGGTAGGCCTAGTGCTCGCAATAGGAAACAGGATGAAATAAAATATGGATGTATCAAATTTTTCCACCGAACACTGACCCTTTTTTCCAATGTGGGTAGCTGTGGATTTTGGGCCCTAGCTCAGGCGGCACCCTGGGAAAACCTAGCAAACCTTAAATATTTGAAAATTAGACACCTAGGAAAATCCAGAGTGGGGTGACTTGCATGGCCCTCATCAGATTTTGCATCCCGAATTCATTGTACCTCAAACGTTGACTAAAAAAAACAAATTTCCCCTTCATTTCTGTGATGGAAAGTTCTGAAATCCGCAGAGAGCCACAAACTTTCTTCCACCTAGTATTCCTCCATGTCTCCTGATAAAAATAGTACCTCACTTTTTAAAAATATATTTTTATTAGTGATGTGACACTAAAAAAAACACAGCATGTTTTTTTTAAACTAGATCCTCCAATATCAGTTCATAATGACATCAATAAACATCCCCCACGCTCTACTACAATAACAGAGGCACCCTGGTGACAATTGTCCAGCATTCAAAAAATCTCTAGATCAGAACCTGTACATAGAACATGTCCGAATCTTTGCTGCACCAGACCAGCAGCAGTACTGTAAAATTACCTGCCAGTGCGTGTCCATCCCATGGTTCCACCATCCATCCCTCCCCCACCTACCTCTCCCCATGCTTCATAGGGGCCTAGCATCTCAGGGCTCTAATAAGTCATTGATCAACGCCTCCCATGCTCTCATATCATTCACTACTTTATCCTCTCTGCGACTCTTGCGCATATGCTTCATTTCCGCAACGGCCACTCTGCCATATCTCACAGTCAATCAGAAATCACTGGTGGAACCGGAGACATTTACCGAATAGCAATTCTACACTTTGCAAGAAGCAGCCCCAATAGCAAAAAATGTCGACTGAGTTGCCTCCTCTTGTGCTTATGAAGCAGTCCAATTAGGCACTGTGAGTGTTTTTGATGATATAATCATCATTCTTTCCATCTATGGGCCAGATGTAGGAAGCCAAACGCTGAAATTCCCTTAGGGCATGTATGTGCGCCACATGTGCTCACAAGCACATTTCAGGGGTGCAACAGGGTGTCCTTTTGGAACCCTTGAAATTGCGCCCGCAATTTGTGAGTGCCTCTTGGTGACTTGCAAATTGCGGGCGTAAATCCTAGTCATTCCTATGGGCCTTGTGGCCCATAGGAATGAATGGGATGGGATTCCTTTATTGCGAATCTCAATTTGCGATTCGCAATTAAGGAATAATAAGGAATCGCAAATATTTTTGCGATTCCTACCTACATTCAATTTTGCGAGTCCTTAATAGCGATTCGGTAAAAATCGCTATTAAGGACTTGCAAAATGGAATTTACCTACATCTGGCCCTTAGTGCAAATAACTGTAACAAGGAATATGGTATAATGTGGACACCTTTACACTCAGATCAAGTGTCCAACCAAATGCACTCTCCAGCGCAGCCCCCACCTCTCAAAAGTACTCCAGTATCCAGGGGCACACCATACGCAAGAAATACGCGACACCCTCGCTACATCTTGGACACGAGTATACTCGGCCAGTGTAGCTAATACACAATAACGTAGGAGTCAAATGAACTTGCTGTATGAAATTATATTGGATCAGCTAGAAGCGAGCATTCATTGAGGGTTTGGACACCCCCGCATGGACCATATGCCATTTCACTTCGGAGAGTTGTTCCCTCATGATATCATGCCATCTGCCATGAATAGCCAGCGCTGGAGCAGGGGTATCGTCATGCAACGTTCTGTAGAGATGAGAGAGAAAAGGCCTACCGCGTGGCATGCCCAGAGCACAAGCAACATCTCCGGGACTATAGGGAACGAGGGCCAAATCCCTGCACTGTGGCAGCCAACATTGCATACAGCAGACATTGACTGGCCCCTAAGTCAAATTCTTCTATCGCCTCAGCCAATGTAATAAATCTGTCATTGGGATACACGTTATGTAATACCTCACAGCCACCCGCTCTCGACCTGTCCACCCTCATTTGGTGGGTGACCTGCACAAAAGGCCGCAGAATCCATATGTTTAAGTCGGGCAAATACGGGATCCTACCAAGCACCATCTGGCCCACGCGTACCCAGGCCATACATACTTGCTTGATCACAAAAGGCACAGAGCTGGGGACCCATTTCCAGACATTAACAGTTCAGCAAGGAAGGCGGACCCATGCGTTCCCTCCAACAGTCATTTTTCTCACTTGCTTCACTCGTCTAGCCAGTGGACCATATATTCAAGTTGGGTAGCCAGATAGTAAAGATCCAGACACAGAATCCCCATCCACCATGTCCGTTTGAGAGTGGCCAACCCGACCGCTTCCTTCCTGCCCCCCACAAAAGTTCTACTATAAGACTAAAAAGCTCTTTGAATGTTGAGGTATTTGAAAAATAGCACCCTGCACAAAGTACAGGCAATGTTGCAACATGATCATTTTAACCAGGGTGATCTTTCCCATCAGGGAAAGACGGAGTGTGTTCCAAAAGGTCACCAAGGCATGAAGACCCGCTAGTACTCTACCCACATTATAATGATAGAACGATTCCAAATCTCTTGTCACCTGGATACTTAGGTATCTGACACTAGTGCTCTCCCACATGAGATTTCACCATGGAAGGACTTCTAGTGCCACGTCCACCAAGGCGCATAGAGGGAATCATTTAGACTTTGAGTGGTTTACCCAAAGACCAGATACATCCTGGAACTCTGAGAGAATAACCAGCATAATTGGGACTGAGTATACTGGCTGAAGCAGATACACCAGCACGTCATCTGCTTATAGGAATATCACATGAGTGGTGGCCCCCAGTCTCATGTCCCAGCCTTGCAGGACTGATCTGAACCTGCACACCAAAGGCTCCATGGCTAAGGCAAAGAGCAACGGTAAGAGTGGACAGCCCTGCCAAGTTCCCCTATGCAGCTTGAACCGTTCAGACACCTTGCCCCAAATATGCACCCAAATGGTACCTCGCTTGTGTGGGTAAGCCTAGTGCCCACGACAGGAAAGGGCCCAAAACACAACAAAACACGTCACATGTTTGCACTAAAGATGGAGCCTTTTTAGGTCTCGCTGAGTCAGCGCGCATGCGCTGCTCGGAGAGACATTTTGTAGGTGAGTTTTCAAAGTGCTGCTGGCTGGCCTTGCGCTTGCGTTCACACGAGCGTGGCACGCGCGCATCCGCCACTTTTCAGCCCCGCACTGCATCACACACCACTCGCCAGCCTACTTTTGCCATCGCGCGTGATGCGCGCGCTTGTTGTCAATGCTACATAGCATTGGCAAATCCTATAGGTCCAAAGAGCGATACTATTGGCTTTGCTGTTTATTGCTGTTTTGCTATCAATGTCAGTACTTTAAATGGACAGGTGCTGCACAACTTTAACTCAAGTGTTAGAGTAGCACTTGTCATCAGATGTGCAACACCTTTAATGGGAGAGCACAGGCACAGCTCAGGAGCATACAGGCGTTCAGAGATAATAAACATCTGCACTTTTATATTGCCATTTAAGGAGCTGGGTGCTATCTGGAGGTCAGTCACATCATACCGGGTATGTGCTTAGCTTCAGCTCTCTCCGATAGTCTGTCAGAATAAATGAAGGGTACAGCATAGACTACAGCATGCCCCTCGGCTGGCTGGCTGCATGCGCGTTCTAGCGCCCCTTCCTGCTGCTCAGCAGGCGCCAGGACCCTTGATGTTCCAGGAGGTTTCCCCTTCTGCCCCCGCGCAGCCTCCTCCAGCTGAAGCACAGCGTTCCTACTGACTACTCTATTGACATTACGCCATCGATCGATTCAACGTGAAATGGGCGGTGGTGGTATGTGTAGAAGGAGTCACTACCTGCCAATAGCTAATGACTGATGCGTGCAAGTGGGTGGCCCTCTGACTGTTCTAGACACGCAGTCTTGCTATGAGTATGGACATGCTGGGCAGAGATGTGCTGAAAACTTCACTTGTAGTGATCCCACACTCTTCTGCCCATTCCAAGATGGGCACCCCGGTGCGCTCTGTTTACCAGCACTGAGCACGTGCAAAACTTTCAGGGGTGCCTCTAGGTGAGTCGTGGAGATGCTCTGAATGTGGGGTTTAGGGGTTTGTTTAAAGTGGAGTCACTGGGCATATCCGGTTCCTGGGGTATTCCTGGGATCAGAGGGGCTTTCAGGAGGAAAACACAGTAGCAGAAAGAAATCACTAGTGCTTCCAGAGGGAGTTCAGCTTTGTGATGCCGCTCAATAGCAATCAATGCTAATTTAAAAAAAGGGTTTTTTTGTAATACTGAAACGCAGTGCAGTAGCAGCGCCTATTGATATGCTCACAGCTGCCAGGTTTTCTGGTTGCTTTTGTGTGACATTTCTATTGTTTCTGTGTGAGTATGAGGGACATGCTTGCCAAATGTGGAAAGCCAGATAAAGAACAAGCATTGGCATAGCCAATAGGTCTCGCCTTTGGGACCTTATAAGTATTTAGTTATGCAGCAGAATATCCTTGGTGTAACAACATCAAGTGTTGCATGGCTAAACACTTATACGGTCCCAAAGACGAGACCTATTGGCTATGCCAATGCTTGTTTTGCACTGTGGGTAGCTGTGGATTTTGGGTTCTAGGTCAGTTGGCACCTAGGGAAACCTAGCGAACCTGCACATTTTAAAAACTAGACAACCAGAGAAGTCCAGGGCTGTATGACTTGCATGGATCCCCAGTCCATTTGTCAGCCACCAAGGGGTTAAAGACACTTGCTCCACCCTAGAATATAAAATTGACACAGTGCCAATTATTATTATTTCCACTTATAGAGCGCATGGCACTAAGCATCGGTAGAAGCGTCTAAGTGAAGGATTAAAATAACCAAGTTTTAAGGTGCTTGCGAAATAGCAGCAGAGAGGTACAGTGTCTTAAGAACTGTGGTAGGGCATTCCAAAGTTTAGGGCACAGGTATGTTCTTTGTGCCGAATGAGAAATGATCCAAATATTCTTCCTCGCCCACTTCACCACAGGGAAACAGGTGAAATGCCACTTTGGACACTTGGGGACCCAAAGACAGAGTTTCATCCAGCCAAAATACCAAGATTTCAGTTTGGGGGGTAAAGTTGGAAGAACCCCAAAGACTCAGACCAATGTTGTGGACCCCAGAGCTGTGGACTTGTACTTAAAACCATAACGTCGGTTTTATTACCGTTTATTTTAAGCGAGTTACTTTTCATCCAGGAAGCAACTCGTCTTAGACTGAGGTTAAGGGCATCGGGGTTGTGCCCCTGTGAAGACAACAAAGAAGCCTATGGACTTCCTGAGGCAGACCAGAAGAAGCTATTTGGCAGATTACTGAAATGTGATATAGCGTTGCAACACAAAGATCCTCTGTGCAGGAAATGGAAAGACAGATGTCAGAATTTCAGGAAAACATCTAATATCTGAAATACCTGGCAGAGTAGTCAAAAAGCTGATAAAAAACTATGTATACATCATTCGTCTACCTGAAGAGATGGACAGTCATGAATTGACAATAGTGCTTTACATGGACACATATTTCCAATGGAAGAGTGCTGGTACTCTCCTCTTAGAAATGTCTGTCAATTTAAATAAGTGATTGACACAACAAGGCCCATCCTCCTTTTTGACAGAGGGAGTTGAAAGAGTGCACAAAATCCAAAAGTGCCCTCCGCCTCTTGCAACAGCCCCGAGACCTGTCAAAGCAAGACAATTGATTTATAGGCACCAGGAACACTTGTTTCAAAGGACCCGCTGAATGGTTCAAACCAGGTAGATAATAGTTCAATGCTTTTCTTCCAAACGGAAAAGATGCTGCTCAATCCTAATTTAACTGTTTCCTCAAAGTGAAGCAAACTCTCAGAGAGGCAAATGTAAAATACATGCTTATTTTCCCAGCTAAGGTTAACGTAATAGTGGATGATGAGACACACTTCTTCACCAAGCCTAAAGAGGGGAAACAACCTTTACAACACAGTCATTACATCGCACTACCTTTACAACGCAGTCATTACATCGCAACATCCTTTAGATTGCATGGCATTACAACGCAGCCATTACATCGGATGTCACTACAACGCATGTCATTACAATGCATGTCTCTGGAACGCAAGACATTGCAATGGAATATAAGGTAAGTAATGGGGAATAGTAATTTTTACCCCTCCCCCCTATCCAACACTTACCCAACTGTTGCACTCACTGGAGTGGGAATGGTAATTTTTACCCCAACACTATCCAACACTTACCCTACTGTTGCACTCACTGGAGTGGGAATAGTAATTTTTACCCCAACACTATCCAACACTTACCCTACTGTTGCACTCACTGGAGTGGGAATAGTAATTTTTACGCAACACAAAAAGATGATGGACGTTATGTTGAACATTGCCAAACATTCACCCCCAGTCACAGATCTGGGTTTAATCCATCCTTATTTTGCGCACCACGCCACCCCAGTTCAGACATAGGCATATGCAAATCAGTCTTGACCCTGTGCCTCATGGGAACAGTCCAGACTGAACTGCCAGGCCATGTCTTTCCTGGACAGGATTCAAGCATCCTAGGACCGGTTTCGGGCTTTCAGCCCTCATAAGCCAGGATAGCTTGACTCCAGTGGCGTAGTGAGCACGGGACCCACGTCTGGGCATAACCTTCCCACTTAGGGTGAAAATGCAACACAAAAAGTTGATGGACGGAATATTGAACATTGTCAAACATTCACCCCCAGTCACAGATCTGGGTTTAATCCATCGTTATTTTGCTCACCACGCCACCCCAGTTCAGACATAGCCATACAACGTAACATCCTTTAGATCGCATGCCATTACAACACAGCCATTACATCACATGTCACTACAACGCATGTCATTGCAACGCATGTCACTGGAACGCATGACATTACAATGCAATATAAGGTAAGTAATGGGGAATAGTAATTTTTACCCCTCCCCTATCCAATACTTACCCAACTGTTGCACTCACTGGACTGGGAATAGTAATTTTTACCCCTACACTATCCAACACTTACCCTACAGTTGCACTCACTGGAGTGGGAATAGAATTTGTTTCCGCTACACTATCCAACACTTACCCTACTGTTGCACTCACTGGAGTGGGAATAGTAATTTTTACCCCTACACTATCCAACACTTACCCTACTGTTGCCCTAAAACTAATATGCATTGTAATGGTATGCGTTGTAAATGTAGTTTCTAAAAATGCGTTGTGATGGCATGTAATTTAAAATCATGCGTTGTAATGGATGTAGCGATATAAAAACTGCATTGTAAAGGCATGCGTTGTAAATGTTTGCGTTGTATCGTCATACATCCCTAAAGAGCTACAGAGAATATGACTGGGTTCAAGCTGAAACCTCACATTGCCAAGAAAGATTTAGAAAAATAAGAAACTGAAGGCACATCACATCAAATCAAATCACATGTATATGGTAAAAGACAGGATGAGGCAATAGTGTAGTCTGGAATAGAGAAAGGGAACACCATTGAAATCCCATTTTAGGCTCAAATGTGATAGAAGCAGGAACATCCATCCACAGATATAGGGGCCGATTCACAGCGCTAATCTGAGACAAAATCCTAAACTCACTACTTTTGGTATTCACAGAAGGCATTTTGTAGTAGTAAAGTTAGTATTTTGTCTTAAGTTAGTATTTTGTCTTAAATCAGCATTTTGCCTTAAGTTTTGGTTTTAAGAAAAAATCCTAACTTAAGACAAAATCCTAACTGAAGACAAAATACCAATTTAAGGCAAAATCCAAACATAAGACAAAATACTAATTTAAGACAAGATACTAACTTAAGACAAGATACTAACTTAAGACAAAATCCTAACTTAAGACAAAATACTAATTTACGACAAAATAATAACTTTACTACTACTAAATGCCTTCTGTGAATACCAAAAGTAGTAAGTTTAGGATTTTGTTTCAGATTAGTTCTGTGAATCAGCCCTGAAGTGTACTGTGAATCTTCTGATCCACAATTACCACAGGTCTTTATAAATGATGGTTCATACCATTTGTAACTAACTATTCAGTAACCCAAGCATTGAAATGTGTAATTAAACCGGCAGCACAACATGAAATGAACTCTAGAGTAATTTCAGAAAACCGACTACTGTACCAGATGGACCTTGACAGAAGATTTTCTTCTATATAATTGTAAGGTATTGGAGTAAAGCTGGGGTGGAGTAAAAACAATGAGGTTACCATGATCAAGTACTAATATGGAAGCAAGCTCCCTCAAAGTGTATTTTCATCCACGGGTAGGTTGCAAAGACTTCTTCCAGGCAAATCTAAAGTTAACGTTTGTTGGACCAGAGTGAATTCTTTACAGGCCCTGGGGGATGAGGTTTGGGGAATTGTTTGACAAGTCACGATTGGTCCCAGACTGCATGACATAGCCATAGATACACCAGAGACTACCCATACCCTAAGGGAGGTAGGATAAGGCCTTGTAGGGTACGTAAAGTAGATAAAGATGACTACAAATCTAAAGATGACCTGATTGGCACAGTATGTGTTCCTCGCATGGAAAATCAGAAGGATTAGTAACATAAATAAACATCACAAGATGTATATCTATCTACACAGGCACAGTGTAAATGCTGCTTCGAGTCAGGAAGCACATCTCTAAGGGGCCATGGGAATAAAGTTGCAGAGACACTGCAATGAACAAGTTATTCACACAACTTATTCATCAGATGCTAGGTGAACGCTAATTTGAGACAGGTCAGTATTCCCATACACAGTTTTTGGGATACAAATAGAGCTAGAGATTAGGTATGCCATAGTTGACGGTCACATCACTGGTGGAAAACTGGCCATGGTTTGTATCTGTGCCCCATATACATTACAAAAGGACTTTCTGGATGAACTGGGTGGCAGGATCACTAGTTAAACCAAGTTGTCCGACGATTTGGGGAGGGGATTTTAACTGTACCCTAGATTTAAATAGAGATAGGTACCCAGAGTTGTGATCAGAGCGATGTCTGAACTTGTGGGCCCAGAAAAGACACCTTACACTAATTTGGAGAGCATTACACCTGATTAGCAGAGAATATTCTTTTTATTCTCTAGTAATTTACATCCATTCTAGAATGGTGATGTTCTTCTCTAACAAGGATGAAAAACAGCTGCCTACAACTAAACACCAACAAAATATAAGTACTCATCATGGGCCCAAATCCCGCACCAGAAAGACCAGATCGGGAGGCCGCTCCTTCTTCCGCGCAGCCAGAGTCTGGAACAACCTTCCGCTCCACCTCAGACAGACAACATCGCTCCCCATCTTCGCAAGAAACCTCAAAACCTGACTCCCTCCTTGATGGACTGGAACCTGTGACCCCCCCCCCTCACCCCCAGTGCCTTGAGACCCTTACGGGTGAGTAGTCGCGCTTAACAAACACCTGATTGATTGATTGATTGATTGATTGATTGATTGATTGATTGATTGATCGATTAACCAGTCATTATATGACCACATGGATAAGGTGGAAAATCTTGGAAAGACTCTCTGTGGTCAAAATCCTTTACTGGTATGTTTCATAGGGCTGCAGATGTAGGACATTTATCTCTTCATAGAGATTGCATGTAAAGTTGATCAGGAATGTGACTCTCAGAGGCAAACTCAAACAAATAATTGAGGAGTATTTCTCAGATAATGCAGGAACCTTGGCGGAACACAATATTGGAACAGGAAGCATTTGAGGTAGTGGTGTATGGAAAATGCATAGGCACTTTGTACCAGGTGAAAAAGATACTTAACAGTGAGTCACTTGTTATTGAAGAGCACAATGTAAAATTAGAAAGACACACTTTGCAGTGGTGACTCCTCCTCTGTGGTGGAGGAGCTTTGCCCCACTGCTTTGAGCAGAGTAAAGCAAAGGAAATATAAAATGAATATAACTTTTACTTATTATCGATTTATGTTTCCTTCCTATGTGGGCGGGGGTGGGCTAGGCTGCTCTGCTCATGGAGCAGGGCAGGAGAGGAGTGGTTTCCCCACTCCTAAGTTCACGATGACTGTTTGATTGGCCATCTCGGGTTACCCAAACCAGTCACGCACACTTTCCCTCTTCTCCATGCAGGCGTGAAGAACAAGCCCAGGCCCCCATTCCCTGGTTGAGCGTCGAACCAGGACGCTCAACACCAATCACAACGCTTTATTGCAGCGTTGTGATTGCTCAGGGGAGCCTGGGTGCTCACCAATTAAACCTCTGCATTGCAGCATTGTGATTGGTCAGAGGAGCCTGGCTTCCTGTCCCACGAGGAGAACAGGAGCAAGGAGCCGAGACACGGCAGAGGTACTGGCAGCAAGGTAAGCGCCGGTGCCCCTTCTTACCTTTCCCCCCCAGCGCCCGCCCACCACTCCCAAGCCATACCGGCCACCACTAACACTTTGTACAAAGTGATGGAACAGCTTTGACAAAGAGATGAAAAAGACTCTGAGACAATGGAAAGGCTCTGGTTATTTGATTATCTTGAAGTTTCATCCGGACAACATGGTGAGCCAGGGATCTCTTATCAAGCCATATGATCAGGGACACTTAAATTATCAATTACAGTGCTGCGTTATGCTGCAGAATTAATAAACAATAAAGTGGACCCTATGGGGATAGTGTAGCCCCTGACTACCACCGCAATATTGTTTTATTAAGGAAAGAGGAAAAAACTTCTCCAATGAGTAAGTTCCAGTATGCATTTAGTGTTTTTTTTACACATATCTCATTTATGAATATATTATTCAATTCACACAGTATAATGAAGTACTTGTACAAGGTGCACCTAAAACGTTACGGCGCAGTGAGAGTGATATATAGTGAATAGAAAGTGCATTTGTACTATGTACAGCATATATACATGCAGCTGATAGGGACAATAGAATAGAATGTTTAGAAGTCTACACCCGTGAAATGAGTGTTGACATCAACCATCAAAATTTTCAATAAAACCCAGTCCACACATGTTATTTGTTGACGTTTTGACCCCTCAACATTGGCATTTAGAGCTGGGTTATCATCAGGTCCAAAACGGAAACGCCTACAAGTAAAACAGTCATGTAACAATAAATATAAACACTGGAATATTGATACATTTATAAACAGGCAGCATAGGGATATATTACATACCAAAGGTTTGGGGCAGAGATTCACTCAATCAAATGAATGTCAGACAGTTTGTTCTGAACCAACTTCCAAGTGGGAATAAGCATGCTAAAACAGAATAATATATGTTTTATACAGATAATCAGACCCTGGTGAGGGGTTTGTAATGATGGGTAAGGTAAACCTATGCTACCTACCCCAGAGTTTATGGCATTATGATTCCCATATGCGTGGAAGTGTCACACTGTTTCAAAGGACAACTTCAACAAGGGGGGTTGTGCACCTTGAAATAAATTAAAAAGAAGCATTCAATAATTTAAAAACCAGCCCATTTCCCCCTTGGGGGTGGTAATGAGTGGTGAACGTATAGGTAACACCGCACTCTTGCCACAAGGACTTAATAAGCTTGGTTATGAAGTTGGCATCCCGGTCGGATACCACCTCTCTGTGGAACCCAACATGGTAAAAGATCCCCATCAACGCCCGGTCCACCATGGGGGCTGTCATAGTCCAAAGAGGAATAGTCTTGGGGTACCCGGTGGCATCACCACCAAGACCAGGATGAACCTGTTGCCCATGGCTGTCTTGAGGTCCAGTGGCCCCCCAATATCAATACCCACCCTCTCAAAGGGGGTGCTAACTACAGAAAAAGGTTGGAGAGGAGCCTTGCACTTCCTCCCATGCTTACCACTTGCCTGGCAAGATTGGCAAGACCTACAATGCGTGCCAGAGTTCTTGCACATATGGGGTCAGTAAAAGTGGGTAACAGGCCTTTCAAAAGACTTGTCTTGCCCCAAATGCCCTCACATAGGTACGCCATGAGCCAGACCCAGTAGGAAGTCTCTGAAGCGCAGGAGTACCACCAGCACAAGAGCTGACCCAGGCTCAGCAACCTTAGGCTGACTATACAGGCGGCTATTCTAGGAGTAAATCCCATATGATCCAGACTTATCACTTGCTGCCTGGTTTGCAGCCTGCTGCCGCTAACCAACAAGAGAATGGCATTCTTGCTGCTCCTTACAGAATTTCTCCCTGGAGGAGCCCCTCCCTGCTACCAATGCGTCACCTCAGACAGTTCCCCCGGTTCGGCCACTTGCTGCCCTGTAGGCTCCAGGGCATCCCTCTCAAGATTTGCCTCCTCTTGGACTGTGGGAACTTTGGGCCAATTTCCTGTACCCTCTGCCTCTTCTCTTTCTGGCAGGCATCTGTGCCACTCTTTCAGGCTCAAGGTCCTCTTGATTGCCCTTACCGTCTGCCATTGACTGAGTGGCCACACTCAGGCAGACCCAGCATCTCCAGATGAGACTTGTGTTCCGCCTTCTGCAAGGGGAATTCTCCAGGTCGTTACCAAGCAGACAGTCAACAGCCATGGCTGGTCTCACAGCTACTTTCAAGGTACCTGAGACCCCCGCCAATCAAAAGGAACTTGTTCCGCTTTACAGAGGCACTCTGAGTTGTTAGCTGGAACTACTGGGTAAATTACTTTGGGGACCACCTGCTCTTTAGACACTAGCAGACAACTGACAGCTGTCACACTGGCTACACTGTCTCTCTGGCCATTTATGGTCGCCTACAGCCCGTATTTCTTAGAGTTAGCGGGCAGGTAGGTCCTTGGGACCATCTCACTGTCTACTAGTGAGACAAGGTTCAATTCTGCTGGCTCCCACCCTACATGGGACCCAACTCCTCCCACAAGGCTACATTAGTCAAACCCATGGGTGGTGGTTTTGGACACTTAGGATCCCCTATGAAGTGACCCACCTGATCACAAGCATAACACTTGTGGGGACCCTTCTCTGCAGGCTTACCTGAAGAGACCCATGGTTTCTTACCACCGGGGGACTGGGAACCTTTCCCTTGGTTCCTTTGGGAATTACTTTGGGGCCCTTTTTGGAACTCATTTGTTTACCCTCCCTCCCACTCTGCTGGAGACCCTGACCACCCTTGGCTGAGTCTCCCACATGCCCTTTGTGGACCTTGGTGCTGACCCAGCGGTCTGCCTCCACAGCAAGCTTCCTAGGCTCAGTCAGCCTACTGTCAATCAAGTGCTGGCGTAGCTCTGGAAAACTATTAGCAGACAAGTGCTCTCATGCCATCAAATCATACAGCCCCTGAAAATCATTTACCTGGCTACCCTTCACCCAACCATCCAGTGCTCTGCAAAAGTAGGCAACATACTCCACCCACGTGTGTGATTCAAGTTTCTTACAGGCCCTAAACTTCTGGGGTCAAGCCAAATCTCCTGATTAAAGTTTCCTTCATAGGAACATCTTATCCTCCTCTGGTAAGGCTACCTAGGTATCCCTTTCTTCTGCCATGAAGCGGCTCCACAACCCTGCTCCCCAGTCTCTCTCAGGGACTCTGTGGGACCTCATTGCTTCCTCACACCCCTTGAGCCACTGACTAATGTCATCACTTTTCACATAATCCTGACTGTTCGTCAGAAGACATATCCTACACTCATACTTGTTTGCCCTGAAGAAGCCCATGTTTGGGCAAAACGCGTTGGCTGGTTGTTTTTACGAAGTACAACAAGAAAAATAAAAGACGGAAGATACAAAACATTTATATGTGATTTTTTTGTCTTGTACTTGACTCACATGTGTCATCATATTGCCTCTCATCCAATCCATTTTCAAGCATATATTTACGTTCTACAAGCAGCAGAATGTTTGAGGTGGGCAATATTGCATATTGCTAGTGACTGGTGGTGCAGTCTCCTTTGACCCGGCTGCTTTCATTTTTTTCTATACACTACAGGACCTGTTAAGACTCTGCCAGGAGGAAGGACTGCTGTGCTGCTAAAGGACTGCCACTCTGCTGCTCTGAAAGAACTGCTTTTCTGTTGTGTTGCTCTGCTTCCTGCTATCCTTTGTCCTGACTGAAATAAACTGGAGCCACCTCACTTGAACCCAGAGTGACTCCAAGGGCATGCTGGCTTGCCCCCTGTTCTAAGTCACAAGGACATTACAGATGTCAACTCACCTTGCTATAGCACCTAGATTTTGGTTTGGTTGCTGCAAGTCTTGCCCTGCCAAGTGGTGCCAACCCAGTCCTGGGCCCTTGGAAGTGGGTATAAAGTGCTGCTTCAGCAAGAACCAACGAATGACGCCATTGTATCACTTGGAACTTACCCATCTCCATCAATGCAGATGAATCGCTGCAGCCACAAGGATCGAGTACCTCGCTTCACCGACTGCTCGATGCATCTCTGATTTTGAACAAATCTGAACCGGCGCATCCCCATTGATGACAATGTATTGCTGCGTCTGCGAGGATCAAGTACATCGCTTCATCAGCTGCTCGTGGCAGCACCTCCATTCTCACTGCATCTGCGACTTTGCACAGCTCAGAAACGATGCATCACCGTCATCGTAAGGATCGAGGTGACAAACTGCCTCCACTGCTCCCTGCATTGCCCTCGATGTCAATGCATTTAAGGTACTTTTTCAGCGGGTCAAGGCTGGTCCCTGTATCCAACCCGTGTTCCATTGCGGTCGGCCTGAACTTTCAGATTTGACCTAGTTTAGCGCAACCAGATAGCCCCGTTGGCGCTTAATGCTTTTAAGTACTACATTTCAGTTTATTCCTTAAAAATTCATAACCCCAGTTATACTCATTGGATATTTGTTGTGTTGGTCTTGTTTTGTTCATACAAATATAATCTATATTTCTAAACTGGTGTGGAGTCTTTCTGTGGTGTTTTCATTGTGTTACTGTTTGAAGTGTTGCACAAATTCTTTACACATTGCCTCTTAAATTAAGCCTGACTGCTCTGTGCCAAGCCACTAGAGGGTGAGTACAGGCTAATTTATGGTCATTGTCACCATGACAATACTTTATCTTCACCACTACTGCCACACTCCATAACTGCATTCTGCCCACCACTGTACCACCCTCTAGCACTACACAGCCAAACTCGCTACTGTTCTACCGTTTCCTACCATTGCACTATCATCCCCACTAGGACACTGGGCCGAATTTACAGTTTGGCGGGTGGATTGCTCCGTCCACTGTATTACAAGTGCCATTGGATATGATGCACTTGTAATACGGATGACAGAATATCCATCACATTTGTGACGGAGTGACCCATCCTCTGAGCTCTAAATCAGGCCCACTGCCACGTAATAGTGCCACATTATCTATTCCTACCAAACAATCATCACCCTCCACCACTGCAAACCAAAAACACAACACCACTACCATATTACGATACCACAGTAACACAACACAACCGCAACACATTACCAATACAACACCTTCACTAACACAACCACAAAGAGTACAATGCTACACTACAAACAAAACAACAAAAACTCTAAATATTAAGAACACAACAGCAACAATAGTATGACATACCACAATAACATACCACAATACAACACAAGAAACATCACATAACAAAATACACAATAAAAACAATGCAACATAACAACACCACAAAACAACTCTGAAATCAACAATGGAACCCTACTACACTGAACAACAGCACAAAGCACAACAAGAGACAACGAGACAACAAAACACACAACACTATAAGAGACACTAACACACACACAACACAACAGCATTACAACACAGCACAAACAATACATTATAACAACACACACAGTATCACTAACAACACAACATAAAAGCATGACAATATGCGAAACACAACAAAACAATGACTACAAAGCACACTAACATGCATACACACCAGAACCACAAGAGCATCACAACTCAAGAACACAACAAATATGACAACAGAAAATGACAATAAAACATAATATAACACAGCAATAATTGCAGAACAACACATCGTATTAGCAATACAACAAAAACAAAACAAAACGTACATATGCTATAAAACAAAATGCAATAATAACATCAAAACAACATACCAATACATCATGCAACAACACAAAACACAAGAATAAAAGCACAACATAACTACAAAACACCTCAACACCACAGTGCTACAGCAAACCACAAAAGCAAATAATAACACAATACACTAGCCACACAACATAGTAACAATACCATAACACAGAAAACAATGCAGCTGAACAATATAACACAAGCCAATACAAAATTTGGGTTTATATTGTGTCTGATTGTCTTGTGTTTCTGTTGTGTGTTGCTTTATAGTGTGATGCGGTCTGTTGTACTGCGTTGTGCCGATTTGTTCCTATTTATCTTTTTCTCGCTTGTTAAATATTTCAAAATCTGCTTTCATGAATAAATCACATAGTCCGAAAAAAAGTATAGCAGCAATAACATGGTGGGTAATTGTCCTTTCCCTCATGTTCAGCTAAAGAGACTCTTTTTCTAATTATGTATTTTATTGCTTTTTACAACATCACCGCTGTCTTATACAACAAATAGCAGTACCTTTCCTCCCCCCATTTTCTGAGGTCACCAGTCAACAATCTGCTTCCCCAGCACCCCATCTGAGAGGTTGGCGCCACCCCTCCTTCGTAGTCAGCCTGTTGCCTGTTGTCCCCTTTCCATACAGCCATGTTACTGGCCTCCCTATCATCCCTTTCTCATAGGTCGCATCAGACTGCTCTAACCCTCACCCGCCCAGCCACTCCAAATTATGTCACATTGTTTTGGGCATCCTCTCCCCTTGTGTATCACCCTTATTTGTGCATAGCAAATATCCATTTCACTTTCCCAATCTCTCACCACCAGAACCACCGAGGAGCCCTGTTAGATCTGGCATCCTTGGCATGGTTTTCCCCCTGTAATTTTGCCTCTCCCTCCTGTAATTTTGCTGTGTGCTGAAGTTCGTTTTTGCTGGTCTAGATGCTGAATACGAGGGGAATGTAAATGGATGTCTCTCCTAGACTCCATACAAAATGGCCTCAACTAATTGGATACCAGTCATGCACAATTAGCAACCCTGACATCTTAATAACAATACTAGACTGCATACCAATTGGCCTCATCATATTGAATACCAGTCATGCATCACTAGCAACAGTCACATCAGAAGGACTATCCGCATCCAAGATCAGTGGTTTGGCATTTACATTTAGTATCTAGAACACCTTGACTGATACACCCACCCTGCAACATCTATCCAGACTCGGATGTTACATAAATAGAGCAACACTTTTTCAATTTTTTGTGTTTTCAGCCCAAAGTTATAATGTGTATTACCTCTTTGTAATTGATACCTTCTTGCATTCAATCAACAGCAGTAATACGTGTAGGTCACCTTGTAACAAGCCACTTGTTTATATCTGAGAAGATGGCCTTAATACTGATAATGTACTTAGTCTTTCTGTACAACTGCGATTTAGATCTCCTCTTGAACTATCAGTTATGTTATTTTGTGCAACCGATTCTCTTGACACTTTACCCTCCTGTGCGAGAGGCACATGTCAGCCGCTGAACTTCCATCACTACTATGTGGCGTAATGTATAATGAGGCTACTGTTTATCAACCATTTACTTGTACAAGTCAATATTCAGATAGAGGTTTTATCGTTTATACTATGTGGCGTAATGAGGCTACTGTTGTTAATTTGAATACGATATAGGTCGCTTTTCTTTCCAGGTATTCCTAACATTTCGGTGTAATTCTTGAGGTCTGGCCAACTGAGGTGGCCTTACACAGATGCAATTGGGAGGGACATGTTAGTGATTCGCCCATTCTGAGTGAGTCCCGTACCAAGCCTGGTAAACATGTTTACCAGGCGGTATTGGCTGCATCCAAATAGGCTATCCGGAGCCGTCTCCGTAAGCGGCGTCCCGTACCAAGCCTGGTAAACATGTTTACCAGGCTTGGTACGGGACGCCGCTTACGGAGACGGCTCCGGATAGCCTATTTGGATGCGGCCAATACCGACATTCAATCAGCCTTTACACAGATATTTGATTGATTACTCTTGCTTCATTGAGCCTCATTTCATCATACTTTAGTTTGACAGATCCAATGTCCTTTTGCTTGTTGACTTGTTCGTCAGAAGACATATCCTACACTCATACTTTTTTGCCCTGAAGAAGCCCGTGTTTGGGCGAAACGCGTTGGCTGGTTGTTTTTACGAAGTACAACAAGAAAAATAAAAGACGGAAGATACAAAATATTTATATGTGATTTGTTTTGTGTTGTACTTGACTCACCTGTGTCATCATATTGCCTCTCATCCAATCCATTTTCAGGTCCTGTAGTGTATTGAAGTGGTAGGGTCAGAGGTCCATTTCTTATACCCAGTTGTGCCATTGAAGTAGGGGTGACTTCAAAGAAGGGTCTTTTAAATGCACGGAGATTCTTTCTTCCTGCCGTGGCTCCAAACCCACTACAGGGGGAATGCATTCAGGTGTACGTATCAGCTCCTCCCTCCCATCCTGCCCAGGATAACCCATCAGGATGTGGATGGCCCACCGATCACACCTAGGCTCCCTTTGTGCGTGGCTGTCTATCGGGAATCACAAAGTCTAGCTGTCCTCCACCCCAGACGTGTATTGAAGACAAGCTGCAGGCACTCAGGGCTAAAAGTAGAAAAATGCCATCTTTCTAAAAGTAGTCTTTTTAAAAGGGTAATGATAAATTCGACTGACTTTACCAGTAAAGAGGATTTATCATTACCATCCCAGTGACATGAAACATGATAGATCTACTCCTTCCCAGTCAGGAATTACAGTTTATAAAGTATAATAAGGAATTCCCAATGTTAACCTAGAAGAGGGCTAGGCTTCACAGTAGTGAAAAATAAATGTGGATGTTTTTTACTACCAGGTCATGCAAAACTTAAAAATACATGTCCTACCTTTTGATTACTCAGCACCCTGCCCTGTGGGCTACCTAAGGCCTACCTTAGGGATGACTTATATGTAATAAAAGGAGGGTTTAAGGATTGGCAAGGGGTTTTAATGTCAAGTTGACTTGGCAGTGTAAAGTGCACACACAGGCTTTACAGTGGCAGGCCAGAGACATGTTAAAGGGCAATTTGAGTGGGCGGCACAATCAGTGCTGCAGGCCTACTTGCAGCATTTAATTTACACGCCTTGGGCACATGTAGGACACTCTACTAGGGACTTATAGGTGGATCAAATATTCCAATTGTGTATAAGTCAATCAAACCACGTGTATGGGAGAGAGCACATGCTATTTAGCACAGTTAGGCAGTGGTAAAGTGCTCAGAGTCCTAAGGCCAACAAAATTAATTCAGCAAAATTAGAGGCAAGCAGGAAAAAGGTTTGGGAGAAGACCACCCTAAGGCTGATAGGTCTAATAGTCACAATGGAGAACTCTAGAGTTGAGGCTGATGGAAGGGTAAGGTTTGCAGAATGCTTTTCAGGGGCTCAAAGTGGTGTGCAGTATACTGATCATCCAATTGTTGGCCCCTCTCCAGAGTGCAGAGAGCATTGGTGCCATTGTAACTGTGATTATATTGAAAAGCGTGAGAAGGACATACAAAGTGCCTTAAACAGTGGCAGGGCAAAAGTAAATGAGACTGCAGTTCTTTTAGGTGAGCGGGTGATTGTGACACTCTGAAGACCACTACTCGTTAAACAAACCACAGTAACACACTTCTTTTTTTCCATGCCCATATTAGAGATTCCCCACTTTTTTCATCTCACTTAAATTCTTGGTGACATGTATGATTTTTCTGTTGCTGGCAGCATACTTGAGACATAATAAAATAGCCTGAGGAGCGGACCCTCTGTGCCACGGAAGGCAAGGAAACACAAATTAACAACTGTCAGCAGCACACTGCAGAGAGGGGAGTGAGTAGAGGTGGGTGAGCCAACAAATTAATAGGGAGAGCTGAGCCATGGGTCGGCTCCTACTCTAAAACACTATGTCTGAGACAGGGCCTCCAAAATACTTGACATGTAAATTGTGCAACAAACATCACGTTAAAATATCATAAGTTGTCTTCAAGATTCAAGGAAACATATTTTTTATGCAGGAGAATTTCACATTAACAGATCCGTTTATTTGAAAAGTATTCATTTAAAGTGGGTGTTTTTAAACATGACTTGAGAAACATTCCTGACCCAGATCTGATGACAATGCTATAGGTGAACAAAGGGCCAAGTCAAGTATGCAGTATAACTGGCCAAGATTCTTATTAAAGATAGAACAACTTTATAGGCTATAAAATAAAACACATGTTTTGTTGTAGATTGCACATCCCCCAACTCAAGTATTTGAGCTGTTCTCATATGTGATAAGGAACAAAAAGGATGCTCGGTGAAATAATGTATTTGCCTAGGATCATACAATTTGATCAAGCAGGGACTGATACCAAATTTTCCAGTTTCACGCTGCACAATTGTAAATGTAAATGTTGTAGACATGTAAAGCGCACAGCTGCCCCAGCAACTGGGCGTCCCGGCGCTGTAGACCGCTGGGGAACCCGTCCTGGCTATCCCTGTGAGATGGTCCCTTTCTGGGTATCTCCAAGGTGAAACCAGGCATCCCCGGCGTCTGTGGGGGGCCGTTGTAGAGATGAGGCAAGCTTAATGCCCAGAGTTGCCGAGTGTGTTCCTGGTTAGAGTAGGTACCGAGGCGAGAATTATCGAGTCCGGTTTTGACCCTGGTCCACGACCCTGCCGCGTCGGGAATTGAACCCTGGTCCCTGGCCGATTCTCTGCTTATTCAGCCACTAGTTTGGTATGGCTGTCTGCCATCAAAGGATAATGCTTTGTACTTAAATGCTTTGAGTGCTTGTATGCTTAATTCTTAAAGGATGTGATTAGATTTTGGAGACAGGTAGAATCCACTGTTTATTTTGGGCAATTTTACCCAGCGCTTTCCAACACATACTGTACATTATTTGTTATCAGTTCCACTGCCAACAATAGATACATTCCTGCATCGGGCTCCTGGACGTGGCTGCTGCATCCTTTCAGACCCCTTCCCCCCCCACACACTAATAGAGCATGCAGCATGTGTAACAGCTGCCTGCTCCACTTTCCATGAAACACTTTGGCAAAACCCATGCAGACTAGAGGAAAACTCTGGAAGTCCTTTTGTACGCATTCTGCTCGTCCGCACGGCCTTGTAAACTCTTTGCCATTGCAACTCACATTTCATATCCAAGAAAGTGACAATTTGTCAGTGTCTATCATGGTTTTAACCCAATTGGCTGACAAACTGTATCTTGCATGGAACAGTGAAGCGCCAGCGTTTGGAGAGTGTGTGGCGCTGTCTGGCAGCAGGTATTGTGCGCGAGCACACATTCTACATGGAACAATGGTTGTGCTGTACTTTCAGGTGGTAGTGTACGGCTACGGAGGGGAGCACATTGGTGGTGCATGCTAGTGTCACAATGCTATGTGGTAGTGCACTGCTAAGAAGTATTTCTGTAATGATGGATGGTGATAGTGGGGAGATGGGGTGGTGGTATGGTGATGACGGGCAGGTGTCATATAGTACTAGCATGTGTCATATTGCGTGACAGCATGGTGGTTTTAGGTATTAGTGAAATGCTAGGTTGGTGATGCTACGGTGGCTTTTGAAATCCTGTGGTGTGCAGTGGTAGAATAATGAATTGAAAGTGCCAAAAATGTAAAGATTTGACATTTAAAATTGTTACTGCCTATGCCACATGCCTATGTCTTCAGGTGGACTGCCACACCAAACAGCCAGTATCATGTGATGAGTGAGAAACACTACTATGAAGCCCCTTTGAGTGTCAAGCCTAGGGGCAGCGCGCATGCACTGCACGCTCTGCTCACTCTGCAAGACTGCTGTAGTAGAGTATGGCAGAGAAGTTGCGCCCACTCTCCGCCAATATTTTTCATTGGCTTGTGTCATTGTCTTTCGTAAATGCTGCCTTCAGATTCGTTAATAGGCTTGTTAATCCCTCCTTAGTACGGCCTTCTCTTCATTTGTAACCTCGCATGGCTACGGGCCCCTTTACTTCGGTTGTTACACAGGACCTCTTATTTAGTCTGTAAGCACTATTTACTTTATTGAGTTTCTCTTACTGTAGACCGGACATGCGCTGCTTCAGCTGAAACCTCTTGTGTTTTGTCAATCAGGAGGGCCGCAGCCATAACTCCGGTGCCCGTTTTCAATCACTTTACCCCTTTATCACGTGTCTGTTTCAACGACCCCCCCAAGTAAAAGGATTTAGAAATGATTAGCCAATTAAGTAATGTGAATTCCAGGTAGCACATAATCGTGCAATGAATATAATGCTGGATTAGAGTGGCCATTAGAAGAATTGGAAACTAACTACACTCTAATAAAACATCGGTGTTCTTGTGAAGTACTAACTAGTATTGCTGTACTGGAGTCTGCTACTAAGAAAAACTTGTGTGACATATTGATTCTGAAATATATATGTTCTTACACAGCCTTGCTTAATCAAGGCATCTTCTTCTCCTCATTTCCCTACCCTGGTTATTGCATACATCCCACACTGTATCTTTAAAAAAAAAAAAAAAAATTCCTTTCTTTAACCCTTTACACACATTGTAACACATCAATCTGAAAAGGGTTGTCAATGTTCATTTGGTGTTAGACCTGTAATTAGTTTGATAACCTTACTACTCCGTCTCCTAAATACACTGAATATATAATGTCCTGAACAGGGCTAGCAAACGCTATTACCTAAATATCTTTTACCTTCTTCCCACTAAAGCGCATGTTCGCTATGGTGTAATGGCCATGAACATGTTTAGCAAACGGAAATATAATGAAACCAAATTAAAAATTAAAAAATAAAAAATCCATAAAAAATCAACAAATAACTTGATGTCCTTTAATGACCGCACCTCGAGCAGGCAAGGCAGGTTCGATACTTACTCATTCATGGCTCTTAAAAATGGGTAGTTTGAAAAGTATTTGACTACATTTATCTTAAAGATTTCCCTTTTTTAACTTTGATCTTTATTTGAACTTACGTTGCCCTCTGCACACATATAATAAGGCATTATTATGCAACATTACCACATCACAAGATGGCGCTCCAGATTACAAACAGTACCATCTTTAATGATGTAGACACGTGATCGGCCCCGAGAGCCTTTTATAGATGGCCGCGTAACATTTGCAGTTCTCAAAAATAGGTAGTTCGATAAGCATTTGATCACCTCTGCCCTCAAGATTCCCTTCTCATTGTTTTTGATCATCGTTTTCGATCTTTATTTGAACTCCCGTTGCCCTTTGTATATACATAATGAGGCACTATTATATAACTACTACATCACAAGATGGCGCTTTAGATCTTAAGCAGTACCATCACTAATGCCGTAGGCACGTGATCGGCACCGTTAGCCTCTTAAAGATGGCCGCGTACCACAACGCGAATACATTGCGGTGGGAAACACTAGCACCTGGAATTACTCCGAGACTGCAGTCTTCTGAACCTTAAAGTAAGTAACCTCAACAGCAAGCGGCCCCTTAACCTGCACTATCGACCCTCAGGGTCTCTGCCTTTCGTCTCCTCAAAACGGGGAGAACCCGGTTTTTCATGACACCACTCGTTCGTATTAATACCAATTGCAACCATTTGAATTTCCCACGCTTTTATCTGTATGTATGTAAACGCGAGATGAGTGGGACTCGTTCCACTCTATGCAGAGACTCTTATAAATTGATGTCATATAAACGAGAACTAAGAGTATAATTATTTAGATTCCCATTCTCTGTTGTTAAAAGTATCAATGTAAATATGCACTATATAATTCTATCTGTGCACTGTGTAATATGCTAATAATTAAGGAGGAGCACAAGTATTTCAGAATAAAAAATTTTTAAGTCAAGGGCTTAATATTAGCCGGTTATAGTACACGCAGCCAAGTACATTTTGCAACATTGGTATTTAAATCAATTAGCTCACAGGCATTCGTACTCACTACTTTTGTTCTTCTTTCTCTTCCTTTTTCTCCCTTTTCTCATTTTTCCCTTCTTTCTTCCTCCATCTTCTTTTCTATCTTTATGCCCTCCCTCTTCTTTCTTTGTTCATTCTGTCTCCTTCCCCTTTTTTTTCCTCTTGTTCAATTCTCCTGGTGCAGAGGCCGGATCGTATGTATTATACAGTGACCTTGAAGTGTGATATATGAAGCGTTTGCATTACGCAGTGTCCTGAATATTAAGCCTTGAGAAAGCCCTGGCCAGAAATCATGCCATAAGGGCGAAACACGTGTTGGCTGCTCACCTTTGTTTCAAAATTGGCTTGTTCGCTTCACTCTGATGAATATAATTGTTTAAATAACTGGATCAACTGAAACACAAGCCCCTCATTTGAACAATATAATAATACCTTGGATTCAGTAACTGATTTGACTTTTTTGTTTCTCAAGAATATCTTTTCAAGAAGGAGTGAAACTGACTCACTACTGAATGCATGTACATTTTCTGAGGCCATAGAGGTCCAGTGCCTTGAGTCTTCCTACACACGAAATAAATAATTAATTTGACAAATTGAGCAATTCTCTCCAGAATTGGGATCCCTGGGCCTCAGCATTTTTATAATAGCACATAATCGTGTGCTAATGGGCTGAAGCTGACAACAGCATATCTGTGTTACATGTCATCTTCACTAAGCCACCTACCAGGTTGTTTTCAAAAGCCTATTTTATTAACAGCAACACCAACACCAATACAACACCACCACCAATACTACCACCGCCAATACCACCACCACTACCACCAATACCACCAACATCAATACCACCACCTCCACCATCATCAATACCACTATTACTAATACCACCAACACCACCAATACCACCACCACCAATTCCACCACCACCAATACCACCACCACCACCACCAATACCACCACCAATACAACCACCAAAATCCAATACCACCATCACCAATACCACCACTAATACCACCATCACCACCAATACCACCATCACCACCAATACCACCATCACCAATACCACCACCATCACCACCAATACCACCACTACAAATACTACCAATACCACCACCAATACCACCACCTTCACCAATACCACCAATACCAATACCACCACCACCACCAATAACACCACCACCTATATCACCCACCACCAATACCACCACCACCACCAATACCACCATCACCAATAGTACCAAAACCACTACCACCAATACCACCACCACCAATGCCCCCACCTCCACCATCACCTACACCACTACCACCAATACCACCACCAACACCAATTCCACCACCAATACCACCACCACCAATACCACCACCAATACCGCCACCAATATAACCACCACCAATACCACCACCACCAATCCAATACCGCCAATACCACATCACCAATGCCACCACTAATACCACCATCACCAATACCACCACCAATACCACCATCACCACTAATACCACCACCAATACCACCACCAGTACCACCATCACCACCAATACCACCACCAATACCACCATCACCATCAATACCACCAATACCAACATCACCACTACCACCACCACCAATACCTTCACTAATACCATAACCAATACCACCACTACCAATATTACCAAAACCAATACCACCACCTCCACCACCACCAATAACACCACCACCTATATCACCCACCACCAATACCACCACCACCAATACCAATACCACCATCACCAATAGTACCACCACCAATACCACTACCACCAATACCACCACCACCAATGCCCCACCTCCACCATCACCATCACCAACACCACTACCACCAATACCACCAGCACCACCAATACCACCACCAACACCAATACCACCACCACCAATACCACCACCAATACCGCCACCAATATAACCACCACCAATACCACCACCAATCCAATACCGCCAATACCACATCACCAATGCCACCACTAATACCACCATCACCAATACCACCACCAATACCACCATCACCACTAATACCACCACCAATACCACCACCAGTACCACCATCACCACCAATACCACCACCAATACCACCATCACCACCAATACCACCAATACCAACATCACCACTACCACCACCACCAATACCTTCACTAATACCATCACCAATACCACCACTTCCAATATAACCAAAACCAATACCACCACCTCCACCACCACCAATACCACCAATACACCACCACCAATATCACCCACCACCAATACCACCACCACCAATATCAATACCACCACCACAAATACCACCAATACCACCACCAGAACCAATACAACAACCACCAGTACCCCCACCAATACCACCACCATCAATGCCACTACCACCGATACAACCACCAATACCACCACCACCACCATTCAAATACCAAAAATACCACCCCAATACCACCACCACCAATACCACCACCAATATCACCACCACCAACACCAATATCACCACTAATACTACCACCAATACCACCACCACCAATACCAATACCACCACCACCAATACCACCACCACCACCACCAATACAACCACCACCAATACCACCATCACCACCACCAATACCAATACCACCACCACCAATATCACCATCACCAACAATACCACCACTACCAATACCACCACCACCTTTACCACCACAACCACCAATACCACCACCACCAATACCAACTATACCACCACTACCAATACCACCATCACCACCAATACCAATACCACCACCACCAATATCACCACCACCAATATCACCACCACCAATACCAACACCACCAATACCACAGCTACCACCACCACCAATACCGCCACCAATACCACCACCACCAATACCACCACCAATACCACCACCACCACCCCCAATATCACCACCACCAATACCACTAATGCAGCTACCACCAGTACCAGCTCTACCAATACCAGCACCACCAATACCACCACCACCAATACCACCGTAGCACCTCTCGCTCACTAGTAATAGCAGGATCACTGTATGAGGCCGGAGCTGCAGCTAATACCATCCCTCCCTCCATGCCTGCCATATAGCACAGCCCGCCCTGCACCAGGAGGTGAAGCCGGGGTCCTACTACAGTTGGAGTGTTTTTTATTAGGCCAAAGATAACAATGACATTACACAATGCCACACTGCACACTCAAATCACGGAGAGGGCAGGAAATAGCCCCCCCCCCCCCCCCGCTCGCTCTTCCTCCTGAGCCGCAACAGTGTAATCGCAGAGTGAAAGGTGTTGGAGCACTTTTATAGCTCGGATTATATGAAACTCTCACTTCACACTTTGTGTCTGTGTGATTTACAACATTTACACATCTTATTCACTGCACTATTTATTACTACTTTGAAGATGTTGCAAGCATCTTCCTCTAATATTTACAATCTAACAAGCGGTTGAGAAGGCCCTTTATTGCAATGCAATAGGTCTCATATTTGCGAGAGTTTAAGCTTTTAGTATTGTAAATGACAATGCCTTTTATTTATGTTTTAAAACCCAAAACATAAATAAAAGGCATTGTCATTTACAATGCCAATAGCTCAAACTCGCTTGAATGCGGGACCTATTGCGTTGCAAATGCTTGTTAAGAAAAGAGGCGCACAGCTAAAGATGTCTGTAGACAGACCTCAAATTGCTTTACTTCTTTTATGTGTTTGTGGCTCTTCACAGGGGCGTAACACAGGCCCCCGAACCCCTCACGATGCGGGGGACCCCCACCCTCCAGGGGCCCCCTCACTCTCAGCAGAAGGAGACGGCTGCGCCTGCAAGCAAGCCTCTTCAGTCTTGCAAATAAAATGGTGCTCCTGCGCACACGGCCTCCCCAAGTCCCCATAAATTACGGCCTCTAAGCCTCCGAGTCTTCCCTCTCTTTCTGTCTCGCTCCTCAGTTAGTGAAAACCGAGACTTCAAGAAACACGTATTACCCTCTCTTTCATCCTTTCGTTTATTTGCTCCCCAGTGAAATGGATCCAAAAAAGAAAAACATTTTTGCTGGAAACGTTGTCTTTTTCTGACACAAGTGCAGCCTCAGGGTGGAGAGAAATAAAACATTCCAAATGTGAAAAATAAATAACTAATTAAAGCAAGACAGGGTGGTTGCAAGGTGGCCAGAGTGATTTATTTACACCTAAACACATTAGCGCCACTTTACAGTGTTTGCCAGTGAAGTGATACTTTTGTTTTCTCCTCTCTCTTTGAACAACATTGTTTTCCCTGTGTGGAAAAGTGCACCTTGCCTGGAGGTACTGAAATACCTGCTTGATGGTTGAATTGGAAAACAAAATGTGTACAGCGACTGTGTGTTTACGAATGTGGTCTTTTTAAACCATACTGCCTATGTTTTGAAAGGATATAAGCAATAGGCACTGAAACGGGTACCTTCCGGGCCCTGTAGTCATGGCCTTACCTTTTCATGCAAAAGCACTCACTAATTTCAGAATAATGAGTGTAAAAGGAAAAAGGTAACCATGTTGTTCCTGCTTACATTTCACATGCTTTACTTATTCTTGCATTCCCTATGAGTGTTTGCTTTTTCTAGGATGTTGTTAATATTTTTTAGGCAGCATATTGCTCTTGTCTAGTGCGTAATTAGAATTGAGTCACATCCAGGTGTTTATAGCGGGTCAGTGCAGTGCAAGTTTCTCTAAGTTGGGCAGTATGGTGTTCAGTGGGGGAGAGGATGTGGCGCTATGGTCAAAGCTGCTGAAGTGGAACTGGTGAACCAGGTTCAGCCTTAATGACCAGGCTCCCAGGCCACTCTCCTGAGGGAGCACATTCCTGTGCTACACCTTGGACGGTGCCGCAAGATCTTAAAAGCCCTGGTGTCTTAGCACCAGCAGGTGAACCCTAGCGGTGGCAAGTGTGGATTAACCTTGAAGGCCTGTCCACCATTATCCATGAAGTTCACCTCCAGTCTTGGGGACAGACCTATGAAGCAGCACACCATAGAGTGGCAGTAAGCCTGTCACTGAGGTCACAGGACCCTTGAGCATTGTGGCTCTAGGGCAGTGCGACCGCACCGGGCACTAACTTCAGGTGGGGGCATCGTGTTTGTAAGTATAATATGGTTTGGTTTTAAAAGCACTTGCTGCCTCCTTCCTGGCCTCCAACATTTTTGGGCAACAATAAAAATGTCTTGATAACTCCAGCGATTAATGTTCTTAGTAGAGAGAGATGGTGTTTTGTCTAGTGGAAGGTTTGACTCATGAAAAGGAATGGCAGAGGTGTAATGTGTATGCTGCTAAGAACATGTGCTATGCAGATCACAAAGTGCACATAATGTGAATAGGTCAGTGGGTTACTGCTTTTGTCAGAGAGACCCTATTGTTACTTGCAGTTAATAAGTTAAAATCCTAACATAGAACAGTGAGCTATTAACGGTCATGTAAGAGCTGCATGCAAAATCCAAGGTATAAATTAGAGCGTCATGTTTTTTTTCCTAGTCTTCGATTATCCTAATGCTGCAAAAAAGGGTTAATTTGGGTAGAAATCAATTCGGATTATTAAAGAGAACCCCCAACCATGGTATTATGTTTTTAATTCTGAGTTTGTGTTTCTGCAGACCAATCACTATTAAACTATGCTGCCTACTAGTATGGTTGTCATGTGACTCCTACACCTTGTAGTCCTTTGTCTTATGTAACATTTCCTACACAGTGATTTACACACATATGAATGATTGCCTCTGTGTAATATGTGTGATGTAAAGTGCTCTGACACCCTACACTGGTTTTAGTGGTGGTGTAAATGTTCTGCTTCTTTATTATTTTGACATTTTTACACATGCTAACAGTCTCTGCAAAGATGTTTCCTTATTAGTACTAGTGGAACATACAACTGCAGCAATGAGAAAGGTGACCAGTCAACCTTGGCAAAGGGCCCTCCACTTCACAGCAGCACAAGTCACATTTTTTAGTAACTTTTGATGTGTTTGGGCTATAAACAATTTATTAGTTAAAATCATCAGATTATGCAGCAGATGATGCATTAAGTGGCAAAAATGAAAAAGCCATAGTTATTTGGAAAACATTTGCAAACTAGGATATTTTGCCATTCATGTTTGAACTGCTCTTGTGGAAAAAGGGAGAAGTGCTGATGACAGAAACTCCATGGCTGGGAGACAAATGGCTTGCGATTCCACTTTTAAGGATATTTGGGACATTCTGTGATTGGAAACGTATCCCACTTTGTGAATGTATTTTAATGTCAATAACACATATTTAACCTTAAATAAACATGTGTATCTATTGGTTAAATTAAATAATGTAATAAGCTGTAACCGGTTAGTGAAATGGGAAACGAATACTTATAAATTGGGATATTTTGCTTTTTCTGCCACACCTCTCACTCCGCCCACTGACTCAATCCATTGGTTATTCCCGCCCTCTGATTCTCCTCCCACAATTCCCCACTTTTTTTCCCCCACTTCGACCACTGCCTGGCACTAACATGCATTAGAGACAACTGTGGGTTTTTACCACTGGGTCTCTTAGAGAATGACACCTCAGGTCCATACACGGGGGCTAAACACAGCACATTTCTGGCTTCTCCGCACAACGTTTGCTATATGATGCCAGACTTCTGCAGCTTGTGTTGAGGAAATTAAACATCCCCTTGTGTTTGTATAAAACATAGCTGCCAAGTGTCATTGGCACCATGTCGTGTCCATTCGTAGCTTTTATCCAACAACACTTTGCATGCTGGAATGTTTAACCCCTTACTTAGATGGTCACAGCACAACTCCCAGGATGCAAGGCGCTGTTGGCTTAAAATCCAGGCCTGGCTGGTGGTGTCACACGTGACAATAGAGCCATTTGGAGGCAATAGTGAATCTGTAATTTAGCAGGCGTGTCTATACTCTTAGTAAATTGTAAATACCGCCAGTCTTGATACACTGAGGTCTGAGACCTCTGTTTGTTATGAAGTAAGGCCCAGTCTGGCGGTTCAGGTCAGTCCTTGTGAGGGAAGCTGCTGGACTTGTTTTTACCATGCACCTTGAAAGTATGTTCACCTTGATGCAAGAAGAAAGTTGGATTGTTTTACAAAACATGCTTGAGTTTTGTATATTGCTGGACTGGTGATTGCTTTATTTTGCACTTTGAAAGTATTTGCACTTTTTCTTTTGCTTTACCAACTACAGTTTGTATAGATTGTCATTAGGTACTTGCTGATGTGGTTTGTTTTTATTCTACATGCAGTGTTATTTATGGTGTTGCTTGCACTTGTAAGTAATATGTGTACCTTAAATCTTGTATTTAGCATTGTTTATACTACAGAAATGATAAATTAAAACAGACAAACATCTGCATCAATGTTCTGAAGCATCCAAACAGTTTTGTTCCTCAGCCTTGTTTGCCTGCCTGTTTTGCAGTGCTTACTAATAAAGACATTATGATTGAAATTGCTTCCTCAGTTCACGTTATTATCATGCACAACCCTTGACAGTCGCTAGTGTGTGGCATGCAGATAATTCACTAGTCTATTTCTTTTGACTTGCGCAGGATACTGAGTTATAGCTTGTGTACTTCTCATGTATATTGTCAGTCGTGTTTTTATGGAATTGCAGGTTTGGGTTGGTCTTTCAAAGTTTCAAGGTATTGTCAATTCTATTTCAGACCCTTCATAGTTGTTCTTTGTTCTTCAGCCATAGGCAGTTCCTGAGACAATAGGATCACTACTTGGCATTGTTCTGATTGCTGCCTCAGTTAAATAATCTGCTTTTGACAGTATTGTTACAAATGGCATAGCTTGTATGTTAAGAGTGTTTCCCACTTTCTCATTAGAACTTAGAGAAAGACAATATAGAGGCATTTCATTTAAATGTCGGAAGTTTCAAATCAAAATATGCTAGATTTCTGGGTGGTAGGGCAAAGTGGTAGATGGTGGGCCGCGCCGCCGGGGGGGGGGGCTTCCATGTGCTTTGCAGGGGGGCCCCCTCAAGTTTCGTTACGCCACTGGCTCTTCACAGACCTTTTGCAAGCACTGGGGTTGCAATTGCTGTCTTACAATCATTGTCTGCTCCAAGTATGGTTAAGTTCTCCCTAGTGTCCCATCTTGTGATGTCATCTCTGAAGCTACCTTCAACTAACAGCCATGACCAGCTCTCAATTTCAACCATTCTTTAACAGCGTTTCTCAGCAAAGTCATCAAAACAGCTGCCTTTACAAAGGCTTCTCATATTCATGGGAGGAAATAAGTTGCTCTCAGATCAGCAGGTCCGCTGACCTGGCAGAGGAATGTAAGATATTTAGACCTTCATCTGGGATGAAATGAAGACCAGATTTACAGAAATGGCTGCACTGCAATCTTACAACTTGACATCTCACCTGCTTTTGATACAGTCCACCATCTCACTCTAATACAATCCTATTATTCAAGTCATCATGCATTACTGGAACTCATTCTACCTCTTAGGCAGTTCCATTATCATTTGCTCACACCATATCCTTCATATCCTTTCTGAATACACACCAGTGTCCTGCAAGGTTCCATCATCTCTCCATGCCTCTTCAACGTATACCACAGCCCTCTACAAGATGTCAAGTCCTTCAATTTAACCTGCTACAACTATGTCGCAACCACCAAGAACACCCTCAACCTAGAAAAAGTCAGCAGACTTAGTCCGAAACTAAGAGTTGTGCAGAATTAGATTTTCGCATGGTTTCATGCATTAGTTACCCTCTGTATGATCTCAAGTTTTTTGCATGCAATTTTTCCACATGCAGATTTGCTGAATAGTAAATCTCCAACTGGAGAAAATCACAAACTACAATTACGAGTTCCATGGTACACAATTCCACAAGAGGTATTAACACCAGACATCTCTTCCTGCTCAGAGATACTGGCATTGGTGTCAAAACAACCCAAAACTATTTTTTTCTCAATATAACAAAAGTAATTATACAGACACCAGCATACATTAAAAAAATTCAACATCCATCAAAGGAAAATTGCTTTAAAAAAAAAAACCATCTCTAAAACACAGCGGAATATAATAATACACAAGTTTAACTATTGCACAAAGCTGTTGAACTGTGAATTTTATTTCTATTATCCATCAACTACAAGAAAAAACTCTCATCCGTGTCACTTATCAAATCAACTTACAACACAAAACTAATCTAAAAAAGCAAAACTATGTGACCATCCCACCTCCCAACCACTCACCATCTTGCCTCATGCTCTACATTACTTACCCCAATGCAATATCTAATCTATCCTAATCGCCACCCACAAGTCAATTTAACTCCTACACAAAACCTACATCCAATACGGAAATACACTTTGTACCTTAGCCACTTAAACAATCTACATAGATTATTAGATGTACTATGGTGCACTTTTTTGGGGTTGGTAGGTGCTGGGTCATGGATCTGTGCGGGCAGACATGCTTTGAGGTCTGATGCGAGCCACAAGTTGTGTAGACTGAGATGTTACAAAGGTGGAAGGCAGTGGTGAATGGCTGCTTCTACTGGTGGTAGGTGGCTACAACTAAATGCTGCACAGTTGACATGATTATTCCTGTTGCTGGGCACAAGTATGTGAGTGCAGTGCACTTAACATTGCTACATGACCATCCACTACCATCTAGTAAATATCTTACAGCAGGTGTCATGTGGAGTATTGCCCATCAATTTGACCTCTGTTGTGCCAAGTCCAACATGCATTGCCTTTGGGCAAAACACGTCATGACTTATAGCAGACCTACATTTTCTTTGCTAGTCTCTGCCCAGCTCTTCAGTATTGTCAGATATCGTATTTAGATATTTCCCGACCTTCACAATGGCCTCTTTGTAATTTCCAGAGTCGCTCAGCACCAATTGCAGAGATCCTATGGGAAACGTATTTCAATGTCTGTACCACAGTGTTTTTGCTGCTGCTGCTACCTTCAGCTGTATGTGTTGCTGCTGGTGGTGGTTGAGCCTCTACCTCTGTATGTGGGATTCAGCTTGATGAACAGACCGTTTGTGTGTGACAATGGTACAGGTACGTCTTCAACATGAGTCCCTTCTTGTACTATTTCATGTGCAGCTGGTAGTAGAAGTGGAGCTGCCACAATTCGTTATGTAAGGGCCACATAGACTATGGTTTCATTTCGCTTTCTGCATGGGCGTCTTGAAGGACAGAGGCAGTGCTTGTTGGCCTTGCAATGGTGTCCTCCACTATAGAGGATCCGGTACAAAGAGATACCCGAGTGAGTATCGGGGGCAGGTGATGGTGTTGCTCGATATAGAGAAGGTGTTTGACTCCCTGGAGTGCGACTTCTTGTTGGCGATGCTGGAGGCTATGGGGTTGGGCCAGTTTGCCTCAGTTGGAACCATGCCCTGTATAAGAATATGACAGCAAAAGTAGGGATGGGTAATTAGATCTCCAACAGTTTTGACATTCAGCGACAGCGGGGCATCCTTCAGGGTTATCCTTTCTTCGTGCTGATCTTTATGCTGGCCATGGACAGATGGCACTTTCTATACTTCAACGCCCACTGAGTGAGTGAGGGTGGTGTTGGTGCCCCCAACTATGAATGGTATTATGTGGTGGCAGAGCTGCAATGGCTGCTGCGCTGGCTGGGCACAGCAGCCTGTCCTGAGAGGACAGTGATTTGCGTATTCCTGGGGGGAGGCGCTACATGTTTTCACGTGACTGACAGACTCTAGGGCCTTCCTGCCTCTGGAGACACATTAGATGAGGGTGGCATGGCGGTGCTGGCACACCTACATGCATGGCAGGGGCCCCTCTCCTCCATACCTCCCTCTGAACCCTATGCGATGTTTACTGGCACTGCACAAGGTGGGTGAGTCTCAGCCATGACCTGGCGCCGTGGAAAGAAGCAATGATTGAACAGATGGGTGACGTATTCCTGGAGGGGATGCTTATGCCCTTTCAGGAGACTATGGACACGTACAGGATCGCAGTGGGAAATGATTTATCATACCATGCCATACATACAATATGATCACTACTGTGTGGGGGTTGGAAAGAGTTGAGCCACCCCATTCGTCGACACAGCATGTCATACTATTTAATGGCATAATAGCTCCGGTGGTGAAACGCTAGCTCCTGCCCTCGCCTGAATTGTGCCTCCTTGAGCCTTGTCCTAAAGCTAAGAGGAATAAGCATCTGCACAGGTGTGGGTCTGTTGGTGGTTGGAGCTGGGGGCCTGGGACGCTTATATTGGCAACCTGCAAGTGAAAAATGACACACGTCCCTTTCAGTCTCCTTTGAGGAGACACCATTGGGAGCTTTGGAAGGGGTCTGGTCCCCTTGGCGGAGTGCACATTCCTGCTGGCCTGTGCAGCCCCCTGTTTATGTTTCAAGCCACCTTCTGGATGCCAGCGAGTGGGGTTCTTTGGGTGTACTTCTTGGCGGGATGCTCCCTTCCTGAGTCCTGGTATTACATTCTTAATAGCCGTTACATACCAGTGCCTCATATCCTCTTCTGTTTTAGGGTACCAATTGGCTGCCCCCGTGATGGGTAGTGGCTTGTCCGAGCTCAGTGTGGCTCGACTGTTTCTGTTTGCCAGTCAAGTTTGATGCATAGCCATGTGCATATGGCTCTTTATTAATGCTGTTGCATGACCACTGTTTATGTTTGAAACCAATAAAGAGATATATAATTTAAAAAAGCATGTGGGGTAGAGCTTGTTAAGGCCCAAGACGGCCGCGCTCTGAACGAGTTCCGCGAGCCATCCACATAATCCTCCATCATCCTTTCATCCGTGACTCTCTCCTACATTAAAGCGAGCGGATCGGGTACTGCTGACATTGCGCTTTCATCGGACGCGCAGATTACCGTCAACAAGGGGCATAGACGGCGGAGCTATCTGAGGCCTGTGCCTGCAGCCTATGCCCGGCTGCGGAGTGCTCATTCCAGACGCTAGGGTTCTCCGCGTGCTGTGGGGCCATGTTAGGCCGGACCTTGTGGCCGGACCTGCCTGGATACGTTGGCTGTGCGGTTGTGCGCTCCCGGGGACTCGGTCTGACGGTGGGTACTGACGCTGAAACCTGACGGCCTGTGGGTCGCCGGCCGGGTCGGATGGGGCCCGGCGACGCTGTGATGCTGCGGAACGAATCGGACGAAGTTCCCTGCGGGCCTCACCATTTCATGCGGAGGGCGTCTGGACCACTTCAGGCCTAGACTGTATTGTTCCACAGGGCAGAGATACGTGGATCTGTGGAGCTGGGGGCAGGGACGACCTGTTTGCAGTCTGGGCTCAGTTTACACTGCTTAATTAAGGAGATCCCACGGCCCTGGCTGAGACGGACCCTGCTCCTGCGTTATTCACCTACGTCGCTGCTTCGTGCCTCCCTGACATTGTTGCGTTGGTCACCATATCACGCGATCCGCCCCAGACGGAGAATACCCATGCAGCGAATCACCCCTTTGGCACTGGGGGTGTGAAGAGATTGCCTGTAAAAAGAGCCTGGGGAGATAAGTGTAATATGACTTTGCCTAGCCCCACCTAGTTGCAGTGAAAGCTTAGACCTACACCTGCTGGGAGGCGCAAGCGTTTTCGATCTTGAACCCCAGTCATATATCTGCCACGGAGTCCTTGTACTTCCCCCTGTGCGGACACTGCCGTTGCCTGCCCTGTCCTGCAGGTCAACGATACAATCTCCCTCTGGGAATAAGGTTGCCCACCAGCCGCACTTTTTGCCAGAACGTCCGCCATTATCGTGCCTGAACACGCATTTGGCATTGCTCAGGATTGGAACGCCGTCAAGGGGGCGAGTTCTGGAGATAGCAGAGCTCCCAGCAGGTCCCAAAATGGGCAAAGTGGACAAGATGCAACCCAAGTTGCAGTTTGAGCAAGGAAATTGAAATGCAGAGACAAGGGGGATGCTTGGACCTCGGACGAGCGGTCAGACACGCCGGAAGAGACGGAAGGAGATATCAAACAAATCCTGGCAGCGATGCAGAAGAGTCTGGCAACAATTGATTGGAAGATAGATACGCTGGCATATCGAATGGACAGAATGACGGAACCGAATGATAACACTCGGAAGGGCTCGACATGACGGAACGGCAGGTGTCAGAGGTAGAGGAGGCACAGACTAAGGTGGATACCACCCAAAAGCACATGGCGAAAACAATTATGGCGCTTCAAGACAAAGCAGAAGACTTAGAGGCTAAGTCCAGGAGGAGTAACATACGCATCACACGCCTGCAGGAATCCACCGCTATGGGTAACATGGAGAACTTCGTAGAAAAATTGCTAGTTGTCTCTGCTAGATCGAGAAATATTTTCTCAGAAATATTTGTGGTGGAACGTGCCCATCGATCTCTTGGCCCTAAGCCTCCCACGGGAGCTCCACCACATCCGGTGATCGCAAAATTACTAAACTACAGGGACAGGGAAGCTGCCCTGAAACAGGCCAGAGAAAAGAAAGACTAACAGTATGAGGGTTCCAAAATATCATTGTTCCCAGATTTCACTATGAGGGTACAAGAAGCCAGACGACAGTTCGCTCCTCTGAAGAGACATCTGCAGGATCATAATATGGACTACGCCATGCTGTAGCCGGCCAGACTCAAGGTTACTATGAACGGTAAATCAAAGATTTTCCTGTACCCTAAGTCTTTGCAGAAGGATCTGAAAGAACACTTCAAGATGGAAGAGCAGAACAGAGAATCAGAAAGACTAGATGAGGCTGCTGGTGGTGGTATGGAGGAGCAGGATTGAAGTGACATGCGCTAGTTAGACTCACGCTTTGTTTGTAGGGCTGGGCTGATGTGAACTGATCTCAGAATTACCCCACTATCGGCAGTAGGCTTGCTGCATCCTGTGTTCTAGAATTCCCATTCAAGACTTCAAGGACTCTACATATCATAAATAAAGCTATAATTATTTGATTTGTTGTTAATGTGAGTGATATCGATTGACTAAACTTGTCATTATGTCACTAGTTCATTAAACTCACTGAGGTCGTGAGGAGGTCCCGCTCATTACCGGCAAGCTGAAATGGATGTACTAGATAAACTTGGATGGCACTTTTGAGGTATTTTATTAGTAGTGCTCTTTACGGAGCTGAGGTAACATCTGTCCCTGTGTGATACCCACTCAACGATGTTTATATGTATTTTATTTGTGGGCAAGAGTGGGGGGGATTCGTCTGTGCTGAGTTGGGTTTTGCATGGCGTGGGTGGGGGGGTACTGGAAGTTGAATGCTTTCTTTGTTTTGTGTAGTCATGGTTGTAGCGTATATAGTGTGCCCGGCGATCCTTGAGGTGATTTTCCAAAACTGGAAAGTTCCCTAGGAAGTACAGATAGAATTTAATAATGGATCCCTAGCTTAGACCATGGGGGATAGGCTGCGACTGCTGACTTGCAATGTTAGGGGTCTAAATAATTGCAGGAAAACTAAGAAGATGATTGCGTACCTTACCAGACATAATGTGGACGTGGCACTTCTGCAAGAGACCCATCTACCCACGGTCAGTCCTATGCTCACGCGCGGACAATTGCATGGTATTTTTCATGCTGCAGGGTTTTCTACTCATGCAAGGGGTGTAATTAACTGGGTCAATCCACATGCTGGCATCTCCCTGGAGGCGATTGAGACAGATAAAGAGGGCAGATATGCCATTTCTACATGTCAAGGAAAGGGGTTAGACTTCATAATAGTTAATGTATATGGCACAAAATTCGATTATCCGCAATTCTATCGGGATCTGCTGGGGCGCATGCGTAGACTAACTTTGGTCCGGAAGGTGTGGGGAGGGGATTTTAATTGTGTCCTAGATCCAGCGTTGGACCGTTCAGGAGGGCCAAGCCGGCGAAAGTCATTAGCGACTTAAGTGATAGAGGACGCTATGACTGAATTAGACCTGGCCGACGTCTGGTGCTCGAGAAAGAGTGGGGTGGGGGGCTTTATGTTATGTTAATGTTATGTTAACCAGGGTTTTATAAAGCGCACAGCTACTCTACTGAGTGTCCCGGCGCTGGGTGAGTGGGACTGAACTAGACAGGCAGGGAAAGTGTACTGAGCGCAAAGTGTTACGTTAATGCCGAAACAGCCATGTTTTTAGGGCTTTTCTGAAGTGAAGCAGATCCTGAAGAAGTCTCACATCAGGTGGCAGATCATTCCATAGTTTAGCCACTCTCAGCCGGAAGGAGCGGCCTCCAATTCAAGAGTATTTCACCACCGGAGTACAGACTAGCGCCAATGAGGCGGAGCGAAGAGAGCGTTGTGGATGATAAAATTGAACTCTCCTCCTCAAGTAAGGGGCACCATACCCATGTAAGGCCTTAAAAACCAGCACCAGGGCCTTAAACTGTATCCGCTTACGGATCAGGAGCCAGTGGAGAGAATTCAAATGAGCAGACATCCGGGTCCTGGGGCCAAGAGAAAGAATAGCCCTGGCCGCAGCATTTTGCACTACCTGAAGATGGGTAAGCAGTTACTCTGGACTTTACACACTACTCAGCCCCACATGACTTGCACACCAGACTTGATTACTGGTTCACTTCTAGATCCCTGATCAGATTGATTTGTGGTTGTGAGATTCACCCCGCTCGTTTTCAGATTACTCACCTATTCAGCTAGAGGTTACTAGTCCATCGAAAAGACCAACCCGTACACTTGGAGGTTCCTGCCTTACGCTCTGCTAGACAAAGTATTTAAATCTGAGATGACGGAAGCAATCAAAACCATTTTTGCTATAAATATTGGCTCTGCCCCCCAGTTTGCCACGGTATGGGAGACGTTTAAAGTATATAGGAGGAATAGCGATGGCCAAGCATTCCGGGTTATGACGATCAATTAGCGGGCAATTGGAATCACTGGAAAAGAAATTGGCCACGCTGGAGCGGGAGGCACGGGACGATGGGGATGTCCCGGCCCAGGAGAGCTCAAAAACACTTTGGAGGAATCTCATGAAGCAGCTGGTAGAGAGGTTAAGTATTTGGGTAAATATGCTCTAGCAAAACATATGGAGAGGGAGAATGCCCGGGTACTACATCGGCAGCCTTGTCGAGGAGTAGGCAGAAGACAGACAATATTACAGAACTGCGTTCATCAACGGGAGAGATTCTGCGGGACCGTGACGCCATAGCTGGTAGATTCAGGGAGTATTACGCGGATCTGTATCATACTAAAAGAGTGGCAGATGAGGCAGCACTACTAGACTACCTAGAACATATAGAACTCCCTTGGTTGGCAGACGAGCACAGGAAATACCTTATGAGGCATTTGGAGGCCTAGGAGATCCAGGTCGCTTTAAGATCCATGAAATCTGGGGGCGCCCCGGGGCAAGATGGCCTAAGGGTCACTTTCTACAAAGAATTTAGTGAGCTCTTGGTTCCGCATCTGATTACTTTATTTGAGGAGATGGGTTAAAGCGGGGAGATGCCCCGATCTATGTGAGAGGCCTTGATCGTCACCCTTTTAAAGCTGGGTAAACCCCCGGAGGAATGCGCGTCATACAAACCGCTGTCAGTATTGAATGTGGATACCAAATTATTCGCTAAAGTACAGGCAAACCGCCTGGCTCCTTTAGTACCGCAAATGGTCTGGCCTGAACAGGCTGAATTTGTTCCCGGGCGCACTCTCATGCATGATTTGCTCATAGTATTTGGCACTATACAGCATACAAAACCTGACACAAAAGCGGCTGCTATCTTCCTCGACGCCGAAAAGGCATTTGATTCTGATGAATGGCCCTTCATAATACCAGTATTGAAGCGTTTGGGAGTAGGAGATCTTTTTCCACAACTGGTACAGGTTCTATAAAACTCCCCCATGGCCAGGGTTTGTATGGGAGACTTTGTGACATCTCCTATAAACATTTCTAGAGGTACTCGGCTGGGATGCCCGCTATCGCCTCTAACTTTATGCTATTGTTGCTGAGCCCCTGGCCTGTGCTCTAAGGGAGTACCATAGCCATTGTGGAATCCGCTTCCCTGGATACAACGTAATAATTTCCACTTATGCGGATGACACCTAATTATACATCAGAGACCCGGAAGCCAACTTGTCCCCGGTTCTGAGAGAAGTAGTACGGTATAGGGAATTCTCGGGCCACCATTTTCCCCCTTACTGTAGCCATGGTGCCGATAGAATAATTAGATTTCCCTTGGAGCTGGTCTGTTGAATCTGCGCGGTATCTAGGTATACAGGTACATACTAACTCTGAAATAGTATTTAGAGAGAATTTTGGGAAGGCAATCGCCAAATTGGAGGATGATGTTTCCAGATGGGTGCGACTACCATTATCACTTTTGGGTCCCATCTCCCTAATGAAGATGGTAGTGTTGCCCAGATTCTTGTTTCTATTTTTAAATATACCCATGGTCCTTCCAGCTCATTTTTTCAAACACACTAGGTCGTTGTTGATTCACTTGGCTTGGGCCGGTAAACAGCCACAGGTCACATGGGAAATCCTAACACTACCTTATTCGTTGGGTGGACTCGGCGCTCCAGATTTGGAGCTCTATTACAGACTGGCGCAGTGCTCCCATGCTTTTTACTGGTTGCACCAGCAATCTCCCACCCCCCCACATTTGCATATTGAAAGGGTCGTGCTGCGCCCTCTCCCTTGACCGCTTTGCTATAACAAGCCCCGTCTCGGTGTTCAGGGCTCTTGGATCCCCAAAACGCCACCTCCTATGCTTGGCAGAATTTAATTAAATGGCAGACTGCCTCAATTCTGTATTCCCTGCTCGCCTTGGTAGAGATGTGCCAGTGGCTGCCTATTTTCGAAGAGCCGGAGGTAGTACGCGCTCTAGCGATGTTTGGTATTTCAAGGATTGGTGAACTATTTGAAGATTGAAAGGGACGCAGTTGGGTTGACATAGTGGGGGATAGATGCGATATAACTCCACTGGCTACGTTCCATTTTTACAGAGTTCGACAGGCAGTTCGGGACATGCTTGGGGAGGAAATTTAGAGCCTCCAGAGGTAGCTTCCTGTTCATTGTTGTTGCGGGCAATTTCCCCCTGTAAAATCGTTTCCAGGATCTATTGCATGGCACAAGACTACCGGAAGAACCATTTTATTAAAGCTAGATTGGCATGGCAAACAGACTTGGAGGTCATATTAGATGACGACAAGTGGCGTTATTGCCACGAGACATGTATCATTGAATGGACCTCATAGACTCATTCATTTTAAATTCTTGAATAGGGTGTATTACACTTTCTCCCATTTGCATAGATATGGCTTCAGAGATAATGCGAGATGTGAGAGGTGTAGTGCGGATCAGGCAGGATTCATCCACTTGGCCTGGCTGTGCCCTGATATCGCTAAATACTGGGCTCTAATATTTCAACAATTGAGTGAAATCACTGAGGAACATTTGACACCTGACCCCTTGTTGGCCCTTCTGGGCTACTCTAAGCAAGTACAGAAAGATATACGTAGACTGATAGATATAGGCCTATTGATCGCTAAGCGGGGGGGTAGCTATACGTTGGGCTCGGGGCCCTCCTCCTACGGTTACACAATGGTCTAGGGACATGTTCTGTGACACACAAACTGAATTATATAGTGAGCTGCTCCCTCCTCAGAGCCGACCCAAAAACTTCAGGAGCCTGAACCAGAGCTATCTAGCCGGTAAAGGATAACCATTTTTACACCTTAAAAAACTCATTTGATAGTGAGAGGCGTATTGGGTATGATGCATTCCGGCCCCAAATTGATTCTGGCAGGTTGGGAGAGGGTTACATGCGTTCTGGAGTGATCTGTTCCCTTATTGGTCCCGCTATATAACCGATCATTTGGATGGTATGGCTTCCTTGGAGGGGTTAGTTGTATTCATGTTTAGCAGGTATAATACCCCACTGCAAATGTACTCCACGGGACTGTATTAGATGCACTGCTTTGTGATATAGCTCCGTATCGGCTTTTATGTACACCGTGACTGCTTTGGTGTTTTATTTCCTGGCTGTTTTATAATGATTTTCATTGATTTGTCTGTTTTTGTCTTTTCTGAAATCGAATAAATAATTATATATTTTAAATAATAATTTTAAAAAGCGTGTTGTAGCAGGGACACTTGAGCTGGAGTAGTGACAACAGTGAGAGTGCTTCTGATGAGCGAGTGGTAGCACTCATTTAGAGGGATGTCATTCGCTCGCAGGTTGTAGTATAGGGTGTTCTTGTGTACTCTGAAATCTGAAAACAGAGTAGAAGTATATGCATTAATTACATTACAGCTGCAACTCTAGACATGCATGAAGTCATGACATGGCCAAATTAGTGATGTGACGCATAGGCGCTTCATTTAAGGCCGTATTAATGTATGCACCTTGCAATGTAAGACCACGCTTTGTAGGAGCTAACAACAAAGGGCTCTCGGGGATATTATGCGTTAGTTTTTATCTTCCCAGGCTGTACATATTTGCTATGCTTCTATTTCATTTATGGCGGATCGGTACCTAGAAAACATATAATATAGTGATTTGCCATTTTTCAAACGTGTGGGTTATCTACTTGTAGCCCACACGGATTGATCTGACATTTAATCCCCATGAGGGGAGGTGTCACATAGTTTTGTCTTTGCCTTATGCACAAGCAGGAATGCAGCATGTCACATAGGATCATACACAGGTATAGGAAGTGTATGTGAGGCACTCACCTGGATTCTTTAATCCACTAGTTCCAGCTCCACCTTCTGTTCCCTCTGTTTGTGAGGTGAATTATGCTCCTGATCTGCTTCAGCCATGGGCTCAGGCTGAGCTATAGAGCTGGACTTGCCCAAGTGGCAACGCTCACAGGTCTGATTTTCAAAAGAAATTCTCGAGCACGATATTTCAGATGCTGCAGTCTTTCCTACAGTCCTTCGCTGTCTGTGAAGAGTCTTCGTTGAGCTATTGTCTTATTTGCTGCCATATTTTAATTCATTCTTGAGAACTGGTCTTCTGTACCAAATACCCCACGAGCCTTGGCTGTTTATTTACAACTTATTTTGCAATTGCTAGCCGTTATGCCTCACTAATGTAAATTTTCTGGTGCAGTCAAGGGCTATGGTAGACGCAAGACTGGTTTTCAAGTATAGAAGGGTTTTGTTGTACAAAGATTGTAATGGATTGTTAATTCAAATATAGCTACAAAAGAAAAGAAAGTAGAGGCTGAATCTCTGAAAAGAATGAGTCCAGTAGATTACATAATCTGCACTTGGATGGTGCCTTATTGCTATGTCATTGAGTAGTAGTGAAATAGGGAAATTAAAATTCCTGATTTCCCGTTTTGTATGTCATTTTCTCTATCAAGCCGCATGCTGTGTGCATTTATGTTTTTCCCATATGGTAATATTGGCTGGTGTTTCTGGCCAGTAATCAAATGTCGTAAGATCCACAAAAAAACTCATTATCAAAGGTCCAGTACTTAGATTTACCTGTTGGAAACCATATTTCCAGGTGAGGATCCATCGCACCTTATTACTATTCGACTCAGAATCAAGGCCCGGCACCCCTGTGACCTAGACCAATGTTTCAAAGCTGTATATCAATGAATGCTGTTTAACCACCAAAGATCAACTCATCAAAAGAGATTCTCACCTGAGATGTAACTTTTTGGAGGCTGAAGAAGCAGTCCCATGAGACTTGGGACAGTGGTGAAGTCTAACCCACACTCTTACAATCCTGACACAAGGGCGTACGACTATGAGTAACCCTCTGATAACGTAACACGTGGTGCCATTTTATCAAGTCATGAGCCTTCACCACCAGCTAAGGGCGTAAACTGCCTAGTCACTGCAGTACGCAAAGGGGTCCATTCAGAGCAACCAAGTTGGGTCACAAGACTGTGTCTAAAGGCAGTGACCCAATGTGTTAGGCACAAGTTACATCTGATCTTCTGCCACCCTGCAAGGCCGGTGTGTTCCATCTCCAATTACGTGCTGAATGTACTCTTTGTGTTACAGTTTTGGAAAGCTCCAGGTCCTCTTCAAAGCGCAGCAGGAAGGGTGGATGGAACTGAGAAATAAGATAGCACATTGGCTTAGAAAGAACTCTGGCTGGCACAAACATCTCTGTGACGATATATATAATCATGGTAAGAAGGATTCCCTAGGTTATCTGTGAGCTGAAATATGACACAGTGTTAAAATCAATTTTAAAAACACTATGGTGGGCAAAAGGATTCTCTCTAGATTACAATCCAGCTGGAATGCATCTGGAAACATAGGAGCTTTGCCACTTGGTTATTTTTATAAGTGCCTTTTAGACCACTTTCATATTGATGGGCTGAACGTTTATGATTCAAGGTATTTAGCTTGACTTTTCCAACTAGGAACATCTTTGGTCCACTCCAAGACTTGAATTAAATTGACTGACTCCATCTCCCTGTAAAGGAATGTTTTGAGAATTCTATGTTGCAGGCTGAAAATGTCCAAGGATTAAGGGATAATGCTGGTGGCAATTGCCTGCATGCTGTTGTTTGACCAGCTAGCACAGCTGTAGAGAAGGGGTTTATTCGCTTGTTATCTTGGAACATTGCTAAAGTAAGTTTCGGGATGTAAAATTAGTCTGCATGTTAAGAGACGTGTACTCCTGCAGTGAATGCCCAACTGTACTGTTGTCTGGATCCCTAATGCTTGTATCTTAGGTAAAAGGTAAACATAGATTTTGCATGTGCGCCATGGCATGGGTCTGTCTCACTAAGCATACGTGTTAGACGAAATGGATGTTGGGAAACGTATGCCTAGAGAGTTAACATGGACACAAGGTGGAATTGATTAACCAAGTAGGAGTGATTACGGGTTAGTTTAAAAAGATTGCATCACGTGGAAGGATGAAACAGACGACTTTTCTGGAAGACGCAGAGTTTGCGTTTGCATTGGAAAGATTTAAAGTACGAAAGGACCCTTTATTAGTTTTACGATAAAAATCAGCGTGATATATTGATGGTTGATTTGCTGGGGGCAACATGCTAGATCAATCCACCATGGGAAGGTTTCTTGAATAAGTTTAGCGGGAAAATGTTGTTTATGGGGATTCAGAGAACAACAGACAATTGATGTTGGTAAAAACCTATATATCTATGTAACGGTATCTTTTTGAATTTTAACTTTACAGATATGTACCCCTGATGAAGGGCAATAATGTGCCCGAAATGCATTGGGTTAAGCATTTGATATTCAAATATGGAACTGGGACTCCAACATGCTGTATTTAAGGTGATTGAGCATGGTACAAGCATTTGAAAACTGGATATAACTGGTTTCACCATATATACAACTGAGAAATAAAATGAGAATCTTGTGAAGAAATTTGGCGTGAATTTGATTAAATCGATGGTTATCATCACCACATGGTGGCAGCTTCCCGGGACTGATATTATAAATATCAAAAACCTCTTGCTTTAAAATATAGCGCTCCGAGGACGAAGCGCATTCCGGGACGGCTCCCTTAAAAAATTACAAACAAGTGAATTTGAATCAAATTGGTGTGCGGGACATACATTATTTTTTGCAGTCGCATTGAATCGTCCTACTATGACCCAGCACCCGTAGATAAAGAAAATGAACTATGAATGGACATTTTTTATCATCTCGTTGATTATCAAAAACTTGTGTTACATTCGATTTTTTAGGCTGATTTGGTGGAGTCAGCTGAGCTAGCATGTCATGAAGTTTTTTGTTCATATGAATTGTTCCCGTATATTTACAACATATTAGTCAACCATTTAGGGAGGGCGGGTATTTAAAGTCATGATCACTGAAACTAGTCCAGTTAAATAAGAACGTGGATAAGCGTGTTAGACGAAATGTATGTTGGGAAACGTATGCTTAGAGAGTTAACATAGACACAAGGTGGAATTGATTAACCAAGTAGGAGGGGTTTCGGGTTAGTTTAAAAAGATCACATCACGTGGGAGGGTGAAACAGACGTCTTTTCTGGAAGACGCAGAGTTTGCGTTTTCATTAGAAAGATTTAAGGTACGAAAGGACCCTTTATTAGTTTTACGATAAAAATCAGCGTGATATATTGATGTTTGATTTGCTCGGGGCAACATGCTAGATCAATCCACCATGGGAAGGTTTCTTGAATAATTTTAGCGGGAAAATGTTGTTTATGGGGATTTAGAGAACAACAGACAATTGATGTTGGTAAAAACCTATATATCTATGTAACGGTATCTTTTTGATTTTTGATTTTTAACTTTACAGATATGTACCCCTGACGAAGGGCAATAATGTGCCCAAAATGCATTGGGTTAAGCATTTGATATTCAAATATGGAACTGGAACTCCAACATGCTGTATTTAAGGCGATTGAGCATGGTACAAGCTTTTGAAAATTGGATATAACTGGTTTCACCATATATACAACTGAGAAATAAAATGAGAATCTTGTGAAGAAATTTGGCGGGAATTTGATTAAATCGATGGTTATCATCACCACATGGGGGCAGCTTCCCGGGACTGATATTATAAATATCAACAACCTCTTGCTTTAAAATATAGCGCTCCGAGGACGAAGCGCATTCCGGGACGGCTCCCTTAAAAAATGACAAACTCGTGAATTTGAATCAAATTGGTGTGCGGGACATACATTATTTTTTGCACTCTAATGCATTTTGTCATATTTTGGGCATGCTATGAGTAAAAGCAAGATGCCTCCAAAGAAGGGAGTTGTGGGCACACTAGATGCATTCCTGACAAGAGCTGAGTCCGCCTTAATGCACGAAATTGCCCTGACAGAACATAGACTATCTCTAGACCCTTTAGCAGCCATACCTCAATTAGTATCGGTTACACAGGATGCTAACAACTCCCAAGCATCCAACCCTGAAGTAATTACTCTGTCCCACACCCCAGAAATAAGTAGAGAAATTACCAACACCCCTGTCGTCCAGTCGCCTTGTGTGGGTCCATCTAGGCCCACTGTTAACATCAGGGCCCAAAAAAAGAGAAATAGCCAAACGAGGGGTGCTACTCCACCAGCGAAGAAGAGAAGGTGGCAGGGGCAGGGGCCCAATAGACAAAAAACCTGCCAACGTGATCCCAAGGTGGATGTGAGCCACCCCACCCTGGGTCAAGCTGGCTCCCCTGATGCGAGTAGTACTAGTAGATCTTTAGCTTGCGACCAGGGGGCTTTCTGTGAAAGGCTGGAGGAAACACTCTCGGCCCTTTTAAAGCCTCTATATACCCGGCTAGAAAATATAGAGGGTAGACTGGATAGTATGATGAGTCATATTAATACCTCCCTAGGAGCAAGGAGCAATGGTCCATCTGGCAGCTCTATAGCCCCTACTCGTGTTAATTGTGATGTTCATAGGTCGCAACTCACCCAGGATAATACCACACCTAGCGTTCTAACACCACATAGTGAGTTGACCCACCGTGCTACTTCCAGTAACCCTGTACAACCTGCACCCCGGGGTTTAAATTTAGTACCAGCAAGGGTAACACGTCAGGAGACTCTCCATCCTGCACAGGGCAGACCCCAAGGGCACGCTAATAGCATATTTGATTCTGAATGGGTGACTATAGGTAAGGAAGGTTCATTGTTAGGAGAAAGGACTCACAATCAAGCTAGGATGGGTACTCAACTGGCCGCCCAAGATAGTTCACAGGGTGTAGGAAATGTGCACCTCCCGCCAGAAGCCACACCGTACTCAGTAATATTGATAGTATTGGATCGAGAAGAGGGTTTCTCAGAACAAATGGTCAGCTCAGTTTGTAGCAAATAAGTGATAAGAGTACGATATATGCAGCTGAAACCTGTCTCAATACTAAGGGACGGCGACCCAGTATATCTGGACTAGGGTACAGACCCTTGTGCATATTGTACTAGCCCACGGGAGATAGGAGGTTTGGATCAGCTCCTCTCCTCATGCGTGTTGCCAACTAGCCTTTTGCCCAATTCCGTGGACCCCACCTGGAGGATTACCTCATGGAATATTGCAGGGCTGCGTTCAAAAACCCAAGATCCTGCCTGGTGTGAGGTTATAGCTAAAGTTGATATATTGGGACTGCAGGAAACATGGTTACTGGACCCAATTCACATCAATGGTTTTAAGACGTTTAATAATCCAGCAACAAAGGGTTTAGGGGCCAGGCCCAAGGGCGGACTCTGTACTTATATCTCGAATAGTTTGGCAACTGGAGAAATAACCTTTGGGGCGGGGGACCCCTATTATCATACCTTGGAGTTTTCCTTGGGCATTAATCAACGCATAGTTTTGGCCAACCTGTATAACAATGTACCACCTGGGGAACTTAGCACTGTGGTTGGGAAGCTATCCGAGACTTTGCCAGATATCTTTAATGCTGACACCTCTGATTGTATGATTATTTTGATGGGGGATTTCAATTGTGCAATATGTAATTCTGTTGCTACCAGAACATGTGGACATGAGAATGAGGGTGGGGAGCGCAACACTCACTTCTGTTACACGCCAATGGGAGACCTGTTTAATGAGATTGTGTATATGAATGATTTGAGTTTTGTGAATGATCTTCTAACCCCCCTGTACCTATGCCATATACTTTTAATGGAAGAGGACTAGCATCTACAATCGACTTTATGTTAGTCTCATGCTCTTCTGCATCCAGGGTCTCTTCTTTTAAGGTTGGTGACAACCCAATGAGCGACCACTTTCCACTTTGCTTGGAGATTAAAATTCCTCCTCGCAAGCCTAAGAAGGCCAAACAAAACCTTCCATTAACTGGCAATCTCGAACTGAGCAGAACTAACGGATATTCTGTACGTTGGTCCAAAGTGGACCCAGTGGTGGTCATTACTAAATAACTTAAAAATAGCAAATCATCCTTTGACATCTGTTTGAATGAGACTCCCCCCGTGACAGCATTGAACAGTCTTTCTTAACTATATGTAATGAGATCAGTAGTTTATTATTTGCGAAACATCGTAATAATCATAAATAACAAGGATGGTTTGATAAACACTGCTCATTAGCACACACTAACTTGAAAAGGGAGCTGCATAGGCAACCTAGATCCCCTGATCGGGTGAGACAGGCTAGATCAGAGTATAAGCAGGCCATCATGGATAGAAAACGTATTTTGAGGCAGGAAGCTTGGGAAACTCTCCATACAGCGGCTTTACTGAAAGGCAGCATGGCATTTTGGAGGGCAGTAAGGGCCCCCTTTCTATTAGACGGTAATGGACCAACTATTGAGATCGCAATTTCGGAGGAGGTATGGATTAACCATTATACGAAGGTTTATAATGAGCAAGGAGCATTTGATCAACAACAGCTCCATCCCATCCCTGCCCGGCCAGATAGTGTAGAGTTGCAAGTTACACTGGAAGAGGTAAACAGAGCGCTCGCCAACAGTCTGGGGGGCAAGGCCCCGGGACCAGACGGAGTGCTGGTCGATCCATTTAAATCTAACATCACCCTCTGGGGTCCCGTACTAACTCAAGTTATAAGCGCCAGCTTTAGAACATCAATTCCAAAGACCTGGGCTGAATCAATAATTATCCCAAAATTTAAAAAAGGTGATCGTCACAACCCGGGGTGCTACAGACCAATTTCCCTTCTCGACTCAATGGTAAAAGTAGTGGTCTGCATCGTCTTGGAGCGCTTGCAAGACTAAGGAGAAGACAATCAGGTATTGTCTGACCTACAGTATGGCTTTTGAGAAGGGCTAGGCACTACAGAACAAAGCCTAAACCTGTCTATTTTGATTGGCAAGTATACCAAAGCAAAAAAGGGCAGTCTGTATTTGGTGTTCGTGGGCCTCACCGCGGCCTTCGACTCCGTAATTCATTGGAAGCTATGGGAGGTCCTGGTAGTAATGGGGGTTGACCAAAACATCAGCGTTATTGCAACAAATGTATAATGGAGCCTCAGCCAGTGTTCGCTATGGCATAGGAGGGGAGCGTACTGATTCATTCCCCGTTAGGAGAGGGGTCTGGCAGGGTTGTGTCCTGGCCCCCTTTCTTTTTAATCTGTATATAAATGGCCTTGGCGAAGCTCAGATCAGAGAGGGACATGACTTCCCTCAAGCTGGAGGGCGACCTATTCCAGCCCCTCTATATGCAGACGATGCGGTCTTAATGGTGTGGACCCAAAATGGTCTGCAGAGGGTCCTAGACAGCTTTAATGACTTCATGAAAGATCTGAGACTTAGTATTAACGTCTCCAAAATGTTTGTCATGAGATGCGGTAAGAGGATTCAGAGAGTATGGGTAATGTTTCTGGATGGCAAAAAGTTAGCGCCAACAAGGAACTTTTCGTATCTGGGCATTTTATTTAATCAGAACGACACCTGGTCCTATGCAATAACCACTAAAAAGTTTGCATTTACAAGAGCATCCACAGCCCTAGCATCCTTCGCTAAGAAATTGGGGAAGAAGCCGCCATGGGAACTTTTGCAAATATTTAAAGCGAAGTGCATTACAGCCGCTATGTACGGGGCAGGTGTGTGGGGCTTCGCTAACACCCTCCCACTGCAGCAGCTGGAAAATTCCTTCTTGCGGCACATTTGGTCTGCTCCTCCAAGCACATCCTCCTTTGTTTGTCATGAGGAGCTGGGCCTTCCTTTTATTTCCGACCGTATCAGATTGGAACCAGTACTCCTGTGGCATAGGATCTGGTCCAAGGAGCAGACAAAATTAAATAGAGACATTATGAAGGATAGCATGGGTCTGGATGGGGCCTTAAAGATCCCGTGGATCAACTTTATATGCAAATTAATGAAGGACCTAGGTCACCCGGAATACTTCACGAATCCCACCACTATATTAGCCGTGCCGAGAAAGGCTCTGAGAAGGGTGGGTCTACAATTATTGGACTCCTTGAGAATGGCAGGGGAAATGGTGAAGCCTAGCGTTATGCAACACCAATTAATGCTTTCTTGTATCCGAATGGAGCCTTACCTATTATTTGTACCAGGAGCATACGATTGGATGCTTCTGACAAGATTTAGATTGGGCAAGGTCCACAGAATAACGACAACACCATCTATGAACGACTGGTCACGTAACCTGCCGCTCTGCCTCTGTGACAGACATTCAGAGCAGTCCACGATTCATTTAATGTTCTTTTGTAAATTTTAAGAAGAGTTGAGGAAAGTGTGGATACTTCTACTTTTAAAATACCAAGGGGTAAGGCAATGCCGTCCAGCTCTTATTTGGCTGCAGTTCTTGGAAGATTAACTCATTGCGTGGAGAGTAACAACGTTTTTAAAGAAGGCTATCCTGCAGCGACAACACATGATACTGGATGCCCTGTAAACTCAGGGCACCTTCTCCGCAACACATAGCAGGTTTTTAAAACATAACATTTACATTTGTATGGTTTTATGACATCTTAAATATATTGTGTATATTTTGTAGATTTTATCTTTTGTAATCTCTAATGAAATTTAAATGGATTTTTCTTATGTATTTGTGCTTTTATGATTGGTACAATAACAATCGAATAAAGCTTTTCTTGACTTGGCTTGCTTGGAAGCGCTCATTACAGGTATGGGCCAAGGCAGAAAGTGTTGCTCTGGGTAGAGAAGATGCGCTGGGGTTACACAAAACACCAATCACAACACACTGAGACAAGATACTGCAGGAACCACAAGAAATTGACGATACCCCTGAAACTGCACCTGCGACTGAGCCAGATCTGTCTTCAAAACAGAAACTGTGTGTGCAATAATGTGAGCTCTCACAAATATAACAACAAAATAAAGTCATTTCCGAATGGTGTGCACTGTATATATATTAGGCAGAGCCTGCATGTCATGATGCAGATGCATTCTTAGGCTTATTTCTGTGGGGACCAGGAGAGGGCTGTTCAAACTCCCAAGAGGTGCTATGCTGAGTAAAGTTACAACCCTCATTACATTTTAGTTGTCCCCAATCTTATTATCCACCTCCCAAGTTAGCAACTCAAACTACAGTAGTCACGGGTATGTATCAGACAGAATGTGCATTTGGCGGCCGCTAGCACTCAAAATGAAAGCGATTTTAACGAGCCGTGAAATACGAATCGTACTGTCATATGCAGAGTCGTGCACTACGAGTGTTGCAATATCACATTTTTCTGTAATAAATGTATAATGATTGTAGTCAAGTAGGTTCTGTACCTTATTGCATATGTGTTCTCTGTTCTGTGTTAAGAATGAGAAAAAACAATCAAACAGATTAAACAAAAAAATGGAGGTAATAGTGCTAGACAGTATGTGTGCTGTCAATGTACACTGAGTAAATGTGCCTGAAATGGTACATTTCATGTAGGATCCTGGATTCCATTTTGGGAAGCCCAGGCCGTCATGGTGAAGACATGAGGAGGAGAGGAATCCACCCAGAGAAATTTATGCATTGCTGCATTCCTGTGAGCTGGGTGGGGCACACACTGGAGGAATGGACTGCCTTTACACTTCAAGAGACTGCTCTTTGATTCAGTGATGGATCACAAAGAAGGGGCCTGGACATATCTCAGGCAAGGAGATGGGGCTGATATGGGAATTCTAAAGAGTAAGGATGGGATTCTGGGATTAACCTTTTGATTCACATATTACTGTGGCTGGCATCCATGTGTGAACTTTGGTAACTACCATGAAATGTGCTGTGGGACAATCAGCTTTGCAGTCTGGCCTGCTGTAACAGGCAGCCTTTCATGAGTAGAGAGAAAAAATGGAAGTGTCCACTTTAAAAGAAGCAGAACTGCAACATAAAACTTCAAAGACTTAGACTCTGAATTACACTTTGGTGTTTGGAAATGGACTATAAGAAGCGGAAGTTGAGCAGCCAGATGGGCTGTGTGAGAAGGAGAAGGCTTCTGCGTGTGACCAGGACTGGGGGCCAAGGCCTTTAGGTCTCCCTGCCGGATGTGGGAACATCATCGATGGAAAAGCAAGATCACCTGTCCTGGAGCACTACCACCTTCCTCATTACCATGATTATTGTGCCCTTAGAGGAAAAGGAGTGCGTTGGAGGGAGCGAGGTCCAGTGGGAAGCCCTACATAGAGGACTCCCTGACAATGCCCATGTGCAGGAATGGTTTGGTGACCCCTCTATGCCATGAGAGGGCCACCAAGATCTCAGTCATGTGAAGAGCACCTTGCAGGAAGTGCCAGGCTCGCACCCCCGTGATGCGGTTACCCCGTATGCCAGAGGGGGCAACCGTTGAACTGTTTTGGGCAAAGAGCATGAGACTTGTACCTGCAAAGATCGGTGACCCCGTATGCCAGGATGGGTGGCTGCAGTCAGGGGGATCGCACCAGAAAGGTCTGCGCCCATTTGTCAATAACATGGCAACCTCGTGTGCCAAGACAGGCTGCCGGTACTGCTGTGACTGGCAGATCAAGCCCACCAAACACAACTAACTGCTTCCCCAAGCATTGCTGGACACTGCCAAAGATGATGCACAGTCTTACATCATGATTTCCTCATGTAGTTCGAGCTGGAGAAGCTCCAATAGTTGGACAAGCCAGCAGTGTGGTTTGAAGGAGTGTGTCTGCGCATGCCGGGTGCTGCCATGGGAACTGTTCATTGCCTGCCTGTGCTGAAGAGAATCTGGACTCAGGAGTGCTAAACACTTCCATACCTTGGGGGGCTCACTGCTAATGGTGCTGTGGCGCCATAGACACTGTTGACAAATATCTAAGAATTCAAGAGGAACTTTTGAATAGGGCCTACTAGTATGCACTCCATGGATGAAACCACCAGTGAAAGGGGAATAACCCTAAACATGTTACAAGGTAGAGGGTAGAACTTTCATAAAAACATGCACTTGATAGGCCATCGATTTATTGTTCATACCATGTGCACTTTGAGTCATGAGTTGTGTTTACTTACCTACACTACCCCCCAGAGTGTAAAAGGAGTTTTTGGCCCAGTTGCTCAGGATCCAAAGGCAGGTCGGACCAGTAGTAAAAGAACTGAACCAGTACAGTTGGGCCCAGTAGCTGCTGGGTGCCCCATTGATCTCTGAAAGGAGTTCTGACAATGTGCAAAGTTGAAAAACCATGATTGGCTTTCTTTTATGTTTGGGTTTGATGTGATTTGATGCCAAGAGACATAGCCTAAAGAGGATTTCCACATTAATGGTTTTCATTCAATTTGTGCCCAAGCTGTACAATCCAATAAAGGTAGAACTGAGGGGGAGGAGACTGGCTGTCCAATTGTCAGTAAACTACACCAACCTTACTCTGAGTTTGTTATTCACCCCATTGCACTATCAATTATTGTGGTTAAAATTTCGATGGGTGGGGGGAGAACAAATGTTGGTAGAAAATTGATAATACATTTTTATCACATTATTTTTGACTAGTCACACATCTCAATTGGAGCACAACATTGATAACGAACTCAGTAAACTTCATAAGACTAATAAATCACAAATAAGTATGTAGAGGACCAAGTGGTGGTTATCCCTATTTGGGGATTAACGTCAAAGTCAAATTAGGGACATGGCAGCACTGCAGTTTCTTTATTGACTCCAAAGAAAACAGGACTGAGGCATAGCGAAGCAATGGAACACATCGTTTGTGCATGCCCCGCTATGCTTACAGACAGGCGGTTACTATTGTGGGGCGAATGGATCAGGCTAGGAGTTCGATCATGCCGCCAGGCCATAATAGCTGCCCTAAATCCTGAAAACATCAAGCTGAACATTGGGCTTACCAAATTTGTCAACAAGGTGTCAAAACTGTTGGAAAACATTAGTGCTGCCAAATCTCCTTTACTTCAGCAGGGCAGTAGCCAGTCTGCCGGCTTTACAACAGAACCCTAGACTGCTAATATTAGCTGATCCGTTCCTGGTCTCCCAGGTGAACATTATCTGCTCACAATGCACTTGAAGGTTTAAAGCAATTTACAAGCTTTGTATTTTTTTAAACCAGCGGTTTCTTTTTTTTTTTCAAACAAATCAATTGTGTTTTCTAGTTGACCATCATCTGTCTACAATGCCATTGTGGGTTTTTATTTAGCGATCCTTTTTATGATTGAATCGAACAAGTTTGAAATTGTAATGGTTTTAACCAAACAATAAAGTCTATTACGCATAGGGAAAGACCTTCTGCCCCTTGGTACTCCCAGGAGGTTAGAGAGCTTAAGCAGAAGTGCAGACTTCAGGAACGTAGATGGAGGAAGGAGTATTGTCAGGAAATAAAGATGAAATACAAACTTATCCGTAATGAATATAAGAACCTAAATATTTCTACAAAATCTAAATATTTTAGTGAGATAATCAGCTCTGCAAACGATTCCATAAGGGAGCTTTTCAAAACTGGAAACTCCTTAGCGAATCTAAGCAGTGTTAGAATTTTAGTCGTGACGAATCCTCCTGCTATAAACTGACCGAATCTTTTCAGGCCAAAGTGAGTCAGATATTTTACGCTTTCACCGCATGTCAAAGCGTTCTTATCCTGAACACTTTTAGGCCTGGCATTTCGTCTATTGGAAGGAAGGAAGTTAACACAGATAGGGGACAAGAATTCTTTGGAAGGTTTACTCCGCTCACTGCATCAAACGTTGCCAAATTTATAATTTCCAAGAAGTCAAGGGGCCCTCATGGACCCTTGTCCTCCCCACATTTCACATGAGGTTTCAGACACAGTGTCAGTATTCATTACTGATCTATTGAATAATACCATGTTAGCAGGCGAGTTTCCAGCAGCCTGGTAAAAAGCACCTGTACTCCTGTTGATTAAAAAAGCTTCCTTTGACCCTCAGGATGTTAAAAGCCACCAGCTCATCTCGCGCCTCCCATTAGTTCAAAGATATTGGAAAAGCAATGAAAGAGGAGATATTGGACTTTTTAGATTCAAATTGCCTTCTGGACTTTTCTCAACATGGCTTTAGGTCTGGCCTTAGTGGAGGCTTCGGCTGGAACCGCCTTGAGGTTATTGGTTCCAGAGATATAGCACTTGCCCTTCTCAGCTCTTTTTTGCAGAATAGAGAGCAAGATGTTGCTCTTGGTGAGTTTGCCTCTGCTCCTTTCTCCCTTCCATATGGGGTGCTATAGGGCTCATCACTCAGCCCTAAACTCTTCAATATCTTTTTTTACCCCGTTGGCTAATCTTATCCATAGCTATAACTTTGTAGTCATTCCCTATGTAGATGACTCACATATCGTGGAAGTGGCCACAATTTGTAGGGAATGTATGGTTCATATTGTGAGCGGGATGGAGAAAAATTCTCTGACGCTAAACTCAGAGAAAACTGAGGTACTATCCTTTGGGAATTACACCACCTTTTTGGACTCTACTTTGTGGCCATCTAACTTAGGCCCACTCCCTTAAAGGCAAGAAATGTGTGAGTTATTTTTTACAGGAAATTATGGATCTCTGATCAGATAAATCAAATCACTTCTTCTTGCTTTTTTCCTACTCATAATTAACAATAAAATCTTTCCTATCATTCTCTAGTTCTCCAAAAGACTGTCATTTTGGCATTAGTCATCTCAAAAATTGACTACTCTGATGTGGTATATTTTGACTCTAAGCAGTGTTTATTACAAAAACTTCAATCCCTTAAAAATGCAGCCACCTGTAGTATTGTGAGCTGTACCTGCAAGGTTCATGGAACACTCCTCCTCTGTTCAATGGAATGTGGTAGAACTCACATGGGAATAGTTGACTTCCACAGGTGACAGTAGGAGCCTGAAGGTTGCTGTGTTAGGCTGTGCCATGTCGCAGCTCCGTTATACAAATAAACTTCATGTTTGAAGCTTGCACCTGCTTGTGGTGTCTTTCCGTGGGAGCGACTACTACACTTTCATTCCTCTTGAGCTCCAAAAGACTGGCATTGGAAATCAGTCTTGACCCTGTGCCTCATGGACCGGTTTCAGGATTTCACCCCTGCTCACTATGTCACCCCACTTTAGACCAAGCCATATGCAAATCAGTCTTGACCCTGTGCCTCATGGGAACAGTGCAGCCCGAACTGCCAAGCCAGGTCCTAACTGGACCGGAAACAAGCATCCTAGGACCGGCTTCGGGGTTTCACCCCTCTTCAGCCAGGATAGCTTGAATCCAGTGGCACAGTGAGCCCAGGACCCACGTCTGGGCATACCCGGCGCATTTAGGGCAAGAAAGCAAACGACACACAGATGATGGACCGAATGCAGAACAACTCAAAACATTCACCTCCAGTCAACAGACCTGGGGTAAATCCATCGTTCTTTTGCTCACCATGCTATCCCAGTTTAGACCCAGCCATATGCAAATCAGTCTTGACCCTGCGCCTCATGGAAACAGTCCAGCCCGAACTGCCAAGCCAGGACCTCACTGGACCGGAAACAAGCATCCTAGGACCGGTTTCAGGGTTTCACCCCTCATTAGCTAGGATAGTTTGAATCCAGTAGCACAGTGAGCCCCGGACCCACGTCTGGGCATACCCGGCGCATTTAGGGAGAGAAAGCAAAAGACACATATATGATGGACCGAATGCAGAACAACTCAAAACATTCACCTCCAGTCAACAGATCTGGGGTAAATCCATCATTCTTTTGCTCACAATACTATCCCAGTTTAGACCCAGCCATATGCAAATCAGTCTTGACCCTGTGCCTCATGGACCAGTTTCAGGGTTTCACCCCTCATAAGCCAGGATAGCTTGAATCTAGTGGCACAGTGAGCCTGGGACCCACGTTTGGGCATACCCAGCGCACTTAGGGCGAGAAAGCAAAAAACTCACAGATGATGGACGAAATGCAGAACAAATCAAAACGTTCTGCCCCAGTCAACAGATCTGGGTTAAATCCATTGTTCTTTTACTCACCATTCCACCCTTGTTTAGATCCAGCCATGTGGCAATCAGTCTTGACCCTGTGCCTCATGGGAATAGTTATCCTGAATACAGCATGTCTCGAAGAGACAGCGCAAGCACTTCTTAGGTGAGACCTAAAAAGAAAACAGGAACCTCCCCGCTAGCTATCGCCCAATTTCCCTGCTTGACTCCACAGTGCAAGTTTTAGGCAGAGTTTTGCTTACAAGGTTCGAGAGTTGGGGGTAAGGAAAATGGGATTCTGTCGGCAGTGCAATAGGGCTTTCATCCAGGCCTGAGCACAGTGGACCAAAGCCTGAATCTGCTTTTGATAACAGAGAAATAAACGAAGGTTCAAAAGGGATCAATTCACATAGGCTTCATGGATTTAACGTGCACTTTTGACTCTGTGAATTAGTCTAAACTCTGGTCGCTGATGGAATCTTTGGGTGTGAAAAAACTTTTTTTTTTTTTATTTCAAATGCTTTATTGATTTTGAAATAGAGAGAGAATCATGAACAACCCATGGGTGTGTAACAATGTTAAGATAAGGACATGGTGTGCATACGCCAAAAGGTCGACATTGGAATAGCAAAAATACGTTGGCTGCGCAAAATTTAAACCTGAGAGATTCCTCTGACAATCGTTCCTGAGAGAGAGAGGAAAGTTGAAGAAAGAAAGAAAAGAAATATGAGCAGAGGAGAAGCAAGAGTTCATACATAAGAAATTTCCTTAAAGTTCTTGAAGTTCTTGTCTACTTTTCTAATCACCATTTTCAGAAAATTAAATTAGAAACTGCTCCTAACGGTTCATGTACGGAGTAAATAGGATTGGTGAGAGGTGTAAGGCAGGGGTGCATTCTGGCGTCTCTTTTACCTTTTATTTACTTTAATGGTTTCAAAATGTTTTAATTGGCGGGGAATAGACTGCCCATAGCTGGGGAATCTGCCCATCCGAGAATTATTATACATGGACGATGCCGTGTTTATTGATTTTCAACTTTTGTTTTAGGAAATTGGACCTGTACATTAATTGCTCTAAGTCTTATGTTATGACTTCTGGGTCCAGAGGAACTAAGACTGGACCACATCGAATTGGTAATAAAGAGCTTGAAAAAGTGTCCCATATCACTTATTTTTTGGGACCATTTTCCGCATTCGAAGTAGTTCGTAGATGTGCCACCAAGCTAGGAGAAAACCCAAATAAGGCCCTACATGTGATTTATAAGGCAAAATGCAGTACTGTGGGTTGGTATGGAGCAGGAGTCTGGGGTTATGTTAACTCACGTGAAAAAAAGTCTTTGCAGTGGCTGTTGGCGGTCGTGAAATTCCCTATTGTATTCACCACGTGGAGACCGGCATGCATTACATCAGTGGTTTTATCAAATGATGTCCGACGCTGTTGTGAGTCTCTGTTTGGGATAGAGAGGAAACTGCCTTTTCGAAAGATGCCATTATGGACTGGTTAGCCTTGGAGAATACCCTAGCCATTCCTTGGCTTAAGCACGTGAAACAATCCTATGTCGAGATCGCCCTCCCCCTGGGATAATTTGAGTTCCCAGAACATATTGACTGGTCAGTCAAATACAGAATAAAGGTCATGTTGCATGATTATCATGAGGCAAAATGTCTGGAGAAGGTGTTGAGCAGTCCAGCAGGAAGGAATTACCTCTCTCTGGTTTTTACCAAGAGAAACTGAACCTTATTTATTGTGTGTCTGAAATGCACTGTTTAGATTCTATCTCAACCCTGAGATTGAACATACTGCACTTTCGGTTTGCATTTCCGGTTGCAGGTACCTGATCATCATATTTTCCCAGCTGTCTATGTGACAATGGATCGATAAAATGCATTGTACATATATTGCTATTTTGCACATTATATAGTATTTTACGGAAATGTTTTCTTATCCCTGTGTTAGAGTCGCAAGAGGCTTTAATTTCAGTACTGCAGCTCCCTCCCTCGGAAAGTATACGATTGGGTGTAATTATTTTTATTATCGTAGCCTTGCAGATCAGAAAAGGTTAGTTTAAATGAAATGTATCAAATATTTATTCATGACAGAATACTTTATTTATTTCGAATTTGTATTGTTTGTATCAATATTTTAAATATATGTTTGTATTTTATGTACTATTGTACTTTTATGGCTCATTCGTAGCCAACTAAAAAAGGAACATTCGAGTAGCCCTCTGAGATACTGTGGGTATCTGGATTTTACAGACACACAAAACCTTAGACGGGCAGCAATCAGGGTGTATTTAAATTAACACGGCAGCCTTCACATTAAGCAGTAACTGCTAATTTTCAATGTACGCTATGAAGTACTTCAATTTAGGTTAACAAATATTTTTCATGAAATAATACAGATATGGATGTGCGTGACAGCAAGGGTAGAAACTGAATTCTGTGGGACTGATCCACTAAGGAGGCCCCGCAGTCGTGGGGGAGTCTCCGTCCTGAGAATTCTCGGAGATTCTGCCACAAGTGAGTCCGGAGGACCCACGACTACGGGGCCTGCTCCACGAGTGCTAGGCCCTTTGTAAATCAACCCACAGGCTAACATTAAAGGCTGGATAAACAGACTTTTAACTCAAGCACGTGGGCCAGCGTTCTCTGAGCACACGCTGCAGTCTCTAGAAACCACACCCCGTCCCCTTAGCAAACCTAACGATGTGCACCTGGACTTTTCCCACTGCTCCAGTGTGCTACAACCACCACATCTGCGGCGGTGTCAAGGCTTCTGGAAACAGATAAGCCGCTTGCTGATCCTTTTCGTCGACAAGTGCATAAGTATTGATCACGCCAATGGGTGTAGTTGTTTTATAGTAACAATCATGTGTGTCTGTTAAGCATAAATATGTGCATAGTTGTGTTGAGGCACTGTAGACACTGCTTTTTATTTTTAGTGCAGTGCTGGTGCTTGGTCGTGCGGTGCAAAGGAGCAGTGCTGTGGTGTGGGAGTACAATGCTGTAGGGGCTAGTGTGAGTAGTCTGACGATTGTATCGCTCAGGGGAGAAATAATAGTGCTGGAGTGTGGAGTGACTCTTGGATCATAATACAACGATGGGTGGTGGTGGTGCAGTTGTGACAAAGTGGTGCTTGTGCAGTTGTGTGAGTATAGTGGTACAGTGGTTTGTGGTGGTAGTGCAGTGAAAGGAATCTTGTGTAATGATTACTGTAACAGTGTGTTATGCTGAATGATAAAGTGCATTATTGGGACGTAATTATGTTGAGCTGTGCAACTTTTTCCTTTCTCATTTAAAATCAATTCAATTCAATTGTTCTTTATTTCGGTCACTTGGACCTTAAAAGAATTACAGCGTAAAAAAATTCATAGCATTGGAATACAGTATAATTTGCAGATAATTTCACAATTTGTAAAATACATTCTGAATTGAGCTTCTGCTAACCTAAAATGTGTTTACACTGTTCTTCATCTTGCACTGATGTCGCAATACATCACATGGCGTGTTGCTGTTGTTTCCTGTTCTAAATAAAGAAGTATGAGATTCACATCTGCAAACCCGGAATATTCCCAGAGACTTCCTCTTACTGTACCTAGCCAAGGGCATCTCAGCGCTCTCAGGCTATCGAGGTGCAATGTATCTATTAACATGATTGAATAACTTGTGAGAATTACCAAAAACCATTTGAATACTACCATGAAAGAATCTTCAAATGTATTCTATAGTAAATGTTTCTTCTTGCCTTTTGGGGTAGTTGAGGACACATGTAAAGGAATTAATTGCGAATGTCAGAGAATGGAGTGAGACCAAAAAGTTTAGGGAGTTGTAGTAAAGGATGAAGAAAGTCAAAATAAAGAGGTTCAAAGGAAGAAAAGGAAGAAACTGTAGGAGGGGCAGTGAAGGAGTACCCTTTGGTAGAAGTACAGGAAGGAGAATGTGTTCATGTCCCATGGTTATGCTGAGATCTTTTCCATTTTACCAATTCCCTTCCTAAACTGAGAGAAAATCCCGATAAGTGGGGTACACAGATGGAACAGGTTGTGATCATCTCTAAGGTTTCTATCAGTAATTCTTAATTCACCTTTGACAGATGGCTTAGGCATTTAAGTACCTTTAGAGAAAAGTCTGCAATTTATGAGTGACAGCCAACTAAAACAGCAATTCACCTAAGAAGTACAGCACAATATGGTTAATAAGGTAAGAATTTAACAAAGAGACATTTAAATTAAGATGGTATAGTGACGAGAACTTCTTAAAAACACACTAGATTGCTTTTTAATAAAAAGCCAGTTTTTGGAAGCAAACTCAAAGCAATGTGTTGACTGTGGTTCTTAAAAAATATCCACCATGGGAAACCAGTTCATTCCTTTTTTTAGCACTGAAATAAAGCAATGACCCCAACTGATTTCTTTAATATATAATATTTTTAGAAGTGTTACTGTCGTTTAAAATGAGTTACATGCTAGTACAACGTATATTCCTGTTGAAAATATAGTGACTATAAAAAGAAGCCGGATCTTCAGGTTGACTCCTAAGCCATCTCTATTGTTTCCAAATGCAGGGGACTCCCGACAAATTCAGATCTACAGCGAAATGTCTAGGGGTAACTGGTTCTTGGTTTCCCTTTTCGGCAGGTTCATTCACTCAGTAAGTGTGGCCTTCTCCATGCTCTAGATAAAGGGGAGAACTTTCACATGGGCTGGCAAAAGACAATGTCTAGTTGACAATGAGATACAGGTACAGGCATATTTCCCCCAATCTCCAGGACCTTCCATATCCTTCCACACAAGAAAGAAGCTCTACGCCAAGCAGACGTTTTTTGGTCATGGCCCATCTGTAGCTAATTGGCTGTCAGTTGAAGAAAGTGCATGATGTGCATGGCACAACATTCCATCCAGGTGCCCCCCCCCCTTCAGTCAGTGGGAGGGCTTCAGTGATGTCAGCCAAAGATTGTGCTAATCTTTGCCTGGACCTTGTAGAAGGATTAAGAACATTGTGCTTTTGACATATGTCAACAGAATCAATGATGTGGAAGAGACTCTTCCCAAAGGTGGCCTCAGTTTGACTGGATAGAACCCCACCAAGCCTCTATGGCGCAAACCACTGCTGAGAGCCATCAGGACCATACTAGTGACAAGTGACACCTCCTGTTGCAATCATCCACTCCAGTGCATTGCAGCATCACCACCGCTCCCAGGCACCATCCTCTGCTGCTGCTGAAAAGCACACCACTTTACATTTGCTAGACTCAGTCTAACTTCTGCAGATCCCTCCTGAAGCTTTGTTTTCTGCAACCTACACTCTGCAACCAGCTGCATTTGTTGCAACTGTTTAAGAAGTGAGATAAGCTTGCTGAGGAGCTTGTACCTTTTGTGTGTGTGAGGGAAACTTGCACCAATGTTGCCTCCTCCGTACCTGTTCCTTGTGGACAAAGGTAACTTGAACTGTTGATATCCGTGTGACAACGGTGCTCTGTGCAGTGGCAGATCCTCGCAGAGGAGCGTCACCCCACTGAACAAAAAGGAAAAGAAAATGATTTTTATTATCATCTTAGTTTTCCTATTTTATCACTGGCTCTCGGGCAGGGCTGGGCAGAGCAGGGGGAGAAGTGGTTTACACTCCCTAAGTGCACATGACTGCTTGGCCGGCCCTCTTGGGCTGGCCAAAAAGTCCTGCGCACTTTCAATCTTCCCCACTAGGGTGCATTACATAGCCTGGTGAGGAACATGCAAAGCTTCCACATCCCCATCTGAGCACCGAATCACGGTGCTCAGACCTTTTACAACACTGCATTGCACCATTGTGATTGGCTCTGGGGAGCTTGGGAGCCTGGGTACTTCAAGCTGTCGGCCGGGACTGCAGGAAGAGAAGGTAGATGATGGAGGATAAAGGAGAGGTGGCCGCTGGCCGTTACAGGTATGTGGTTTTATTTATTTTTTTGCCATCTCCCCTTCCATCACTCCCCCCCACCTGCTGCACCCGGGTTCGGTAGCAGCCACTACTGGCTGTGTGGCAGAGGATAGCTTCCATTGCTGATGCTCAAATTGTACCTGTATCCTAGTGCTAACTGGAACCGGAGAAAATATTTTCAATATACAAAACAATTGGTATTGTCAGTGCTAGTTATTAGATCTCTGCCTTCCACTGAGGTCGACTTCTCAGGATGAAATGGGCAACGTACTGAAGTGCAGTCAGCACTGAGCATGGGAAGGAGTACATATGCTGTTAAGGACTTGAAATGATCCCACTCATGAAACAGCTCAGTTTAGCTTCCCGGATGCAGGCGTGGACACATGAAACCAATTTGTATGTTTGCCGACAGAGCACCCCATTGAGTTGAAAACCTCTTTTTCATTGTGGCGAAGTCCCAAAGAGCTCCGATTTGCATTGGAATCCTAATTTACCTTTTCAGACGGAGAATCAATTGAGCTGTATATGGATTAATATACTATGAATGGCAGATCAGGTGCTCTCAGCACAAAACAAATCAGGTGGAGAAGACCTACACTGCGTTTGCAGTGTTGGTTACTCCATGAAGAGCAATTTTGCACCAAAGGGGTGTAAATCACCTCCAATTGAATTAAAACTATCTGCGTCTGATTCTGCTATAGCCAGGACCAATACTTTCCCAAAACATCCATGTTTGGTAAAGGACAATGACCACAGGAAGCCTGCAGAGAAGAAGTTACAAACAATTGCACCATAACCCAATTTGAGTCTTTAAAATTAGAAGCGGGATGGCCCTCTTTCATATTTTCAATACTTTGAACATCTACAGAGCTTTGACCAGGTACAGCACTCTGCTACCTTTTGGTTAGTGGTGAGCGGAAAATTCCACCCTGCCGGCAGAGAAAAACTCCAGGAAGTGACGCAGAGTAGAGTTTTTTCTCTTGCGCGATTCACCAATGCTAAGTTGTCGAGCACTTGCAAAAAAATCGCATGTTAGACCTCCTCCCGATGAGATTTCTCAATGAGGGCGGTCGCGGCAAGTCTTGACTGCTCACATTGAGAAAACTGCCTTTCTTATCGAGGAAGCTGCCACTCGATTAGAATGTCTACTCAAGCAGCAGAAAGCAGCAGCGCCCTCCGGTGCAACATGTAGTACTGTTCGCACTGATTTTACAGCACGGAACAAACTCCCAGAGCTAAAAATCAATGTGATCAGCGTGACTTAATAAGCTCGGCTGCGGGCGGAACTCCGCGGAGCGTGGTGGAGTTTTCTGGCACTTTGCAGAGTTCCACAGAGTAGGACTCTGCAAAATCCGACAAGGCCTACCTTTGGTTAGGTTTGCGCTATAGAAATACCATGTACATACAAACATACTTTGAACAAAGGAAGACTCCATTCATTACGAGAAGTATGTTTGAAATACATATGGTGACACAAATCGTGTTTCTTTTATCCAGACTCTGCCTTGCTAAAATGCTACATTCCCCACATAGGGTGTGTGTTTTCTAGACCCTGGGAATGACTCAGAAAATGTAACTCTTGTCACTGCTAAATGTTGCGACCTAAAGTTGAAGGGTTTGAATCTCACCAAGGGAAACTCACACTTTCATTCTGGATGGTAAATTGAGAACCAAAAGTTGGGTGATATTATGTATTATGCATAGTGCTTAGAAACTACAGAAGTGCAGCATAAAGTGCTGGATAAGCAAGTAATTATTACAAGTGCACACTTCTGAATACATGTACTTAATGATAAAAGAGTTATGTGCCACCACATCAGTTGTAACTGATAACCATATAAATGCAGAACACAATGATCAGAACAAAAAAGGGAATTATCCCCCACACTTAAGTCTCATCTGAAAATAATACTCAAGCCAGTTTTCGATTTGCGGTGACAGTGGCAAGCATGGATTACAGTGTGGGGAATAATTTGCTTCTTTATATATATCTTTCACAGGGGCGGTTGCCACTGTGTAGTTATCGGTAGGACTGGGTTTCCATAGGTAATTGATTTTTTGGGTATATAACTTTGGTGCAGTTTGGCACATCTTCACAAACTGCTCCAAAAAAAAGTTCATCCACCTTAGCTCCTTCCTGCAAAGTTTTGGGGTGATCCGTCAAGCAGAGGTCAAGAAAAAGGGGAGGTCTCTAAACAACGTTTCTCCATGCAATTTTCCATAGAAATTAGACCAAATTTAGCACAAAGCTAGATCTTTAACCAGAAAGTGTGCTTTTTGTGAATTAAGGTTCAAAATGTATGAATATATTGAGGCATGGTTGTACCACCACTCCAGCGGATAAAAAGCTAAAACCTCGGGATGTATTATAGATGGTGTCCCAGGTGCACAATGGGCATGTGAGGCTACTTTTTGCACAAAGGGGCACTATGGTATTACAGAAGAGGCCGCAGATGCTTGTGTAGCTTCTTTTGTACTACTGTAAGTATTTAGCACCAGCGGTATCTTCACAGGGAATTTCCTCATTTGCAATGACTGTGGCCCTATGCAAATGAGTGAATCACTTTGACTCTGCACCCGCAGCATATTATAGAAGTGGGTACAGAGGCAAACATGCGCTTAGGAGGCAAACTGACAGTGCACCACAAAAAGGTAGGATGGGATTATATTGTTTGTTTTCCTCATTATTATTCATACATAAAATCATATTGTTCATTTCCTCTATGCTGTGACAAACTGTCTATTATTCATCATACAACCATCAACCCTGTTGTAGTTCTCATTCAACAATAATTGGTTCATATGTCTCATTACACAATCACGATCAGGTGTGACAGCAATATTCCGGTCAATTTCAATGATATGTTTGTTGTAATCCAAGATGATCACTTCACAAGGGACGCAGAGTAGGTTTTAGGTTCCAAGTTTATTCCATACAGAAGATCACACCCATCACAGACAGTAGCAGAGACCCAACTGTCACAACTCCCACAAACTCCTTCAACCCCTAATGACATGGCGTATGACCTATATCAATTCTACTAACTGTTTCTTGAAGGCAAAGAACTATGTACAACGAGGAACAGAATGGGGAAGAAAATGACTAGCTGGCTGTGTAACGACAGAGCCTACATGTAAATAATAAAATTGTGCAAAAGGTATTACGCATAATCTTTTAGATACATAGGTCGTCTCACAATCCTGTCTGATTGCCTTCTTGCAACCAACACTCCCATACGAGATTGTTCCTTTGTTACAACGTTCTTTACCCCATACCACTGGGTTCGCCTAAAGAGACAGGCACATCATACTCCCTTTGGAATATTGCAACTCTATTGAGATTTCAAATGTGATGATCTTGCTTTTTAAAAACATTATCAAAGGTTTAAATTACTTGCATATGTTTTAAAATCTAAACAAATGTTCCTGCTTGCAGCTTTAGATTCCTCTCTAGCATGTACATCACTCTCATCACATTTTGTCCCCGAGCCCTCTCGTACCTGTTTACCCAAGGTGGCTCAGGAGAGGTATTGGGAAGTCTCCAACAGAATAATTGAAAAGGGGTTTTCCCAGTCATACTGTGTGCAGTAAATCTGTACATCTCAACGTTTTTAAATACCTCTTTCTTCCAATTCAATGTGTTATATTTTGCTAATTGTTTCTTTGAGTACTTTATTAAACCTTTCAACCATGCCATTGGTTTCCTTGTGATAAAGCGCACAAGTCTTATGTTGTATACCTCTTTTACACAAGAATTCCTCAATTTCTTTGGAAACTAATTGAACACAATTGTCCATCAGAATCGTTTCTGGGGCCCCCTCTCTAGACATCAGATTATCCAGAAATATAATGACATGTTCAGTATCAATAGCAAAAGTAAAGCAAACTTTTGGCCAATGAGAGTATGTATCTACAACCACAATTATGTAAACTTGAAGACAGTTCCCATGAATAGGTCCCAAAATGTCCAGTGTGATATCTTGCCACAGTTGTGTGGGGTGCTCTCTTACAACCATTGGTTGCACTCTTGGACTTTTGGACTTCTCACTCATAGCACAGGAAAGACAATCAAGCATGATTTTCTCCACCAGCTTATCCATGCCTGGCCACCAATAAGAGGTATGCAACCTCTCTTTAATCTTTGTGATACCCAGATGAGTCTCATGAGCTGCATCTATCAATTCCCTCCTAAGACCACCAGGAGGAACCATTCTCCTCCCACGAAACAATAAATCGTATACTCACCAAGCTCCTCTCTCACACCCCAGAAATATTTGGTGGATTCAGACTCCTGTTTCCTATTGTTCCAACCCATCTAAATGAGTAACACCACTTCAGTTATGATCGGATCAGCAGACATTTCTTCATGCCACCTTTGCTCAGAAAACACTTCCCTTTCCAACACGCCCACCCATTCTGACTCATCGTCCACCGTGTCATTATCCATTGTAGAGGGGATCTCCGTGGGAACAAGGCACGATCACATAACAGCCTCCCCATCATCTAATCCTGGAATGTACTTTATTGAAAAACTGTATTCTTTTAGAGCAATGACCCACTTTGTAATCATGCTTGAAACCAAGTCTAAACCTTGCTTCTCAAATATTTCAACAAGTGGCTTATGATCAGTCTGGATCTCAAAATTAACACCCCACAAGAATTTCTTTAATTTCCTAACAGCCCAATAGACAGCAAGTGCTTCCCTTTCCACCATTGAGTATTTAGATTCCACACCGCTTCTTAACAGATTCCTTATGTTAACACTAAGTTCTTCAAAATTTCAAAAAAAAAATCCATAATATTCCACCATCCCCAAAAATGTCATTAACTCCTCTTTGGAGGAAGGAGAACTCATACCCTGAGTGGTTGAGAACAGATCATGTTTTGGTTTGATACCCTCACCAGTAATATTGTGACCAAGATAGTTAATAGAACCAGTGCGAAACTTGCACTTCTTGACCTTAATCGTGAGATTATACTCACACAACTCCCTTAGAACTTGTCTCAGGCGTACATTATGTTCTGACTCATCCTTTCCAAAAATCAGGATGTCATCCTGATATATGCATTCCCCATCTATATCTTTCAGCACCCTCTCCAAAAGATGCTTAAAACTGATGAAGCCGAAACTAACCCAAAGGTCAGCTTGATGAACATATACGTTCCAAAGGGAGTGATAAATGCCATATAATCCCTCGACGATTCCTCCAACTTGACTTGATGATATGCAGAGGGGAGGTTGATGGTACTAAATACTTTAGCCCCTACCTAGCAACACCAGCACCTCAGTTATGTTAGGTAGAGGGTACCTATCCACAGTAACATTATTCTTGAGCTGCCTCAAATCTATACATAGGCCGAAATCGCCATTGGCTTTTTTGGCCACTACCACCGGAAGCAAGTAACTCTGTGCCCTCCACCTCTTCAATAATGCCATTTTTAAAAAATGTTGTAATCTCACCTGCATTTCCCCCCTAATGGAGTTGAGTACATTCCTGCCTTTGCAACAAACAGGTCGGGTTTCCCGCCTGAGTCTTAGCTTTTTAAAATAATTTCTCAAACATCCAAGTTCTTCTCTGAACACCTCAGTAAAATCTTTTTTCAAATCGTCCACAAACCCAAGATCAGAGTTCACCTCCACAGCACACATCTCAACCCTCTCTTTAAATTGAATTGGGGGATTACCATTGGGATCAAGCATAATCCCCAAATCACCCTAATGCAGCCAATTGATGATTCTGTCACCCTTCTTTGAAACATATATCTTCCCAGCTACCAATCTGTCCTCATATTCAATCAATAATATAGTAAATAAAAGAATTATCTTGGAATCAGCCATCAACTCAATCACACTCCACTGTATCAACTCATAGGAGTCACTCAGTCTAATCTCAAAAGGACCGCAAATGACAATTAAATAAAATCTGTTTAATAATACAGACATTGCAGAACCATATCACAATAGATAAAATGGAACCATTTTCATAAAAAAACATTCTTCAAACAAATAACAGGACATCACAAGCGAGAGAGACAACATTCCAGACATCAAAATTCATCAGAAAAACCTGTTAATTTGAAGAAATAAATACGAGAAAGTGCACAATATCACTAAATATTCATTGTTTCTCAAATTTAACAAAATCAAAGGGCGTTGACGCGTTTCGGTTGGACAATAATATAAAGCCACATTCTTCATGACATGGCGCTAGTATCGCTCTTATGAGGCAGTATTCACCTACATGAAAATTAAAACAAATAAATGTCAAACCCAATTTTATTTTTTTATAATAACATAATGACAAATACATTTAATAGCTTACTAATATAGGTTATAACAAATTTGTACATGTTGTTTTTCATTATGGAACCATAAATGTCTATTAGACACAACCAATTTAGATCAGATTCATAATTGTAAAAAGGGTCCATATCAAACCTCTGGCCAATCATTCATTCAATTATTCATCACTCAGACATATGTTATTAAATCATTGCACTCACCCGAATTCTATGGTTGTTATTATACGGGTGATCCCATTGACTGTCACAGATCTGGTCAACTGCATATAAAACTAAAGGTCAAAAAAGCCCCAAAAATATTTTTAAAGATAATGCCTCTGTTATTTGGAAACTCCAACCGGTAGTCCCCAATAATGGAAGGAAATGGTTATCTTCTAATTATCTAGTGGCTCCCATAATACTGGAGATATTTCAAAGGTCCATAACGTGTTTCAGGGGAGGAAGCAGGAAATGCTATGTCCTTGGAGACGATGGGTACTCACAAACTTTGTGTCAGGGGCCAAATTTCCAGTGTGGTTTGTGGGGTTCCTTTGCTCATTGTAGCTCACCAGTTCTCTGCCTTCTCGACTGCCTCACCTGCTGACACTCCGCCCTGCTAGCTCCGGTCTCCCGCCGCCGTGCCCTCATCGCTCGCGGCCACGGAGTGGGGACCGGGAACTACACTACCCAGCACCTCTTGCGGCTGGAGAGCCGCCGATGAAGATTTTGGCGCCAGGAGGCGCATAAAACTGAGCAGCAGCCCCGGCAGAGCGGGTTCCTTTGCTCGTTGTAGCTCACCAGTTCTCTGCCTTCTCGACTGCCTCACCTGCTGACACTCCGCCCTGCTAGCTCCGGTCTCCCGCCGCCGTGCCCTCATCGCTCGCGGCCGCGGAGTGGGGACCGGGAACTACACTACCCAGCACCTCTTGCGGCTGGAGAGCCGCCGATGAAGATTTTGGCGCCAGGAGGCGCATAAAACTGAGCAGCAGCCCCGGCAGAGCGGGTTCCTTTGCTCGTTGTAGCTCACCAGTTCTCTGCCTTCTTGACTGCCTCACCTGCTGACACTCCGCCCTGCTAGCTCCGGTCTCCCGCCGCCGTGCCCTCATCGCTCGCGGCCGCGGAGTGGGGACCGGGAACTACACTACCCAGCACCTCTTGCGGCTGGAGAGCCGCCGATGAAGATTTTGGCGCCAGGAGGCGCATAAAACTGAGCAGCAGCCCCCGCGTCGCGGGACCGCGCGCGGGCTAAGCCCGGGCAAAGGGCGGGCCGTCTGAGGCCGTCCGAGGTCGGACAAGGTTGGGTTGGGCCAGGAACTCTGCCTGAAATTACCTCTGTACCATCTACGTACACACGGTGTTGTGTTGCCTACATAGGGTAATTATTACGCTTATCTGTATATTGTGCCTTATCGCGTATTGATTATTGTAGAAATTTTATTGGTCTCACTCATGCCTGGGAAAAAACAAACCCCAGTAAATAATACCTTAGACAATTATTTGATCCAAGTTGTGGCTAAAATCAACAATGACAGGAGATCTTCACTGGGATTGGATTCACCTAACCAATCCCATATGGTCGAGAACGAGCATGGGGATTCTATGGTTTTACACAATAGCAGCGAATCCTGTGTGGGTCAAGCCCCTCTATTTGATACTGACCCCATCCTGCCTAGTGGTATAGTCGCTCACACAGAAGCTAATAGCGATAGCGATAGGGAAGGGGTGTCAGTGATATCTACTAACATCGAGTCCCCTCGTTCTACTATCCCTGTACCAGCTCCACGGGTCACTAGGGGTAAAAGCAAGGTTACTCAGAAAAGAGGGGGTTTAAGATCAGGTAAAAATAAAACTGCAACCCCTTCGAGGAGAATATCAATATCAGTGGATGAGGAAGAGGAGGTTGACCTGTCCAGCGAAGCCCATGTTACCCTTTCTAACGCTCAATTTACTAAACTATGGAGTATGATGGATACAAAAATCAAAGGTATAGTCAAACCCCTGGTTAGTAAAATCGACAAATTAACCGCTGAGGTCAATAGGCTAGGTGGTTTATTAGAGAAAACTTTGGCGAAGGAAAGGATTACTACTGAAGTTGTTGAAAAGCCAGCAATATGCAATACAATTTTTGCTGAGAATAGTGGATCTGCCTCTAACCTTGCACCACTGTCTAATGTATCTAGTGGTGCCTTTGCTGATCCACCCCCGGTCGCTTCCACTAACGATTCTAACATGGGGAAAGGGTCTTCCGAGCTTGTAGTTGAAGCCTCTCCATTAGTTCTTGTTCTTGCAAACGTACCCCCTTTGGTTTCTGGGGAGGTCGAATCTGCTCCTTCTCTATTAAACAAATCCTTATCATGGCTTACTAACAACATGATAATAACACCTTGGGGGAAGCAACAATTAGCTGATGAACTTGCTAATGCAAGAAGAGTTGAATGGATTGGTAACAGCATCAAAAGGTTCAAAGGGGACTGTGTTATTTTAACCTTCACTGGTCCTGAGGTTTTGTCAAACATTTTACCTAACATCTTGCCTCCACAGCGAAGGTCAACTTCAATTGTACCATTGACCCTGGACTTTTTTTATTCTCGGAAAGGAAGAGGCATGAACCCTAATATTCTAAGAACTAAATGGAATGTTGTGACCAACAGGAGTAGTAAAGATGTTAGATTCCGCGAATGGGGTATATGTGTGGAAAACAGGTTTTCTGCTCTGTCAAACTTGAATGTCTGTGATTGACAATCATCCTTCTGTTTAGCTGATTCACTCTACACTACTGAGTTGGGACAACGAGAAGGTTGCCGTCCTGAGCCTGATACTTTGGAGGCCATAGCTGGTTTAACACCTGATAATGTAATACTTAACGGTACAAATAATAATGTGATGAGTGCACTTACTCCTAGCCCCAACCCTGTAAAGGCACATGATTGTGGAAATTTATTATCTTGGAATGTGGCTGGGCTAGGTTCAAAGCTGGGTTGCGGTGACTGGTTTAATTTTATTAGTAATTTTGATGTTTGCATCTTTCAGGAAACATGGGCTTGTGACCCTGTGTTCGCTCTGGGGTACTTAAATTTTTATGTTCCAGCTTCTAAGGGCCCTAAAGGGCGTCCGATGGGGGGCCTCACAATATGGATCAAACAATCTTTAAAGGCCGTTGTAAAAAACATAGAAATCGGGCAGAAAGATATCCAGCTCATCAGACTTATGAGTGATTTATCCTTATCCATCGATATTTATAACATTTATGTCAGAGGTGGAAATGTAGGAAAATCTGTGGTTCTTCTTGCCCTGTATAATCTCCTCGAGACACATTCAGGTGGTAAACACATATTAATTGCTGGGGATCTAAACCACACGTTTGAACCTCTTGACACAGGCGAAGCTTTTTTAGGTGCAGAGGAAGACAAACAATGGGATATCCCCCCATTAGATACCATCCCTGTAACCCGCTGGACAGAGGATATTTTGGGTTTGAACGCAATGTGCCTTGAACAAGGACTAAGAGCTTTAAATGGGAGGACAAAATCAGACAGGGTACCAGCTATGACTTTTGACAACGGAAGAAGTAAAAGTCGCATTGACTATATTATTTGTAGTTTTTCTCTCTGGCCTACTGTTAGAGATATGGTTGTGACAGAAATGCTAGAGAGTGACCACAATCCGTTATGTGTCACCCATAAATGGTGGCTGTCTGAATCTAACGCCTCTATAACTCTTGATCCTTGCCTTCCCCCGTCCATCGTGCCAACAAATGATATGCGTAGGCTAAGATGGACTAGTGTTAGGACAGACCAGCAAGCTATTGAGAATATAGGAGCTGCGACTGATAAGGCCATTATGGCCCTAGAGGGTGAAGCAGGGATTACTACAAGTCAAGTTAACATCATTGAAGTTCATGAGCCCCTTTTCCAAGAAATCAAACATTATTTTCTTAAACCAGTAAACCCCAAGGCGACTCGTGTTTACAGAGTGGCTAAATGGTATAATCACGCTTGTAAGGCGGCACGAAACTCCTTGGGTGCTGCAATTAAGAGCAAAAACCTGGGGGCCATCCGTTCTGCAAGAAAGTCATACAAAACTTGCATTGCTAATGCAAAAAAAGATTGGGATGAAGCCCATTGGGAAAAGTTGAAATGTGCTAGTGGCCGAAAAGATTCTAGATTATTTTGGCATATTGTAAAATGGGGGCATGAAAGGCCTGAAGAGGCTTGCAATAATCATGTACCGCAGGAAGCATGGGTAAACTTTTTTAGCGATCAATATGCTAACCGGGCTCAGATCGAAAATAACATTAGCCCTATCTATCCAACTCCTGAGGACAATCTTTTTAGGTCGGACGAAATCCTGTCGGCCCTCAAAACTGTACACAGAGGACGTGCTCCTGGCATTGACGGAGTCCCAGCGGACGTTTTCTTAAACGACACTGATAGGTGGTGTAAATATATACACTTACTAATAAACCACATCGCGAGGGGAGCAGCTATCCCGGCTTCATGGCGGGGTGCTGTTATCATCCCTGTGTACAAAAAGGGTGACCGTTCACAGCCTTGTAATTACCGCCCGATCAGCCTGATCGACACTGTGCAAAAAATTGTTGGGCGAGTGATTGTTAATCGATTGCTCGATTGGGTGGAAGAATTTAATATTCTATCGCCATTCCAGGCTGGGTTTCGTAAGGCCACTAGTACTGTGGACCAAGTTTTTCGGTTCCAGCTGATTCAGTGGAGGACTGTGGTGCTAGGCGGGGGCAGTCTTTACGCGGCTTTTGTCGACTTGAGGGCTGCCTTCGACCTGGTTCCCAGGACGAAACTGTGGGAAGTACTTGAGGCCTTGGGGGTCCCAGGAGTCCTGCTGACAATGATTATGAGACTACATGAAGGTACCTATGCTAAAATTCAATGGGGTGGATACGGAAAAGACACTGCCGAATTTCCTGTTGAGCGTGGGGTTCGGCAGGGGTGCTCTATGGCACCTACCTTGTTCACACTTTTTATTAATGGCATAGTCTCCTGTATTCAATCACAGGTAGTTGACGCTCCTACTCTTGCAGGTGTTAAAGTTCCGATTTTAATGTTCGCAGATGACACGTTAATTTTATCTAAAACTCCAAGTGGATTGCAAAAAGCATTGGATATTTTTGATACGTTTTGTGGGGATCACGGTCTCGAGGTGAATGCGTCTAAAACGAAACTCATGGTTTTTAATCCGTATCGTAATTTTAAATCTAATATTACCATGAGCGGACGAACCCTTGAGGTCGTATCATCGTTCACATACGTGGGAATCCTTATTTCTAACGACAATAGGTGGAACCAGCACTTACATATAGCAACTTTGAGGCACAAGCAATTGGCTGGAACCATCTTAAAGGAGCACAGGAAATCATTAACCAAACCGATCAAACCCCCCCTGATCATATACGAGGCGAAAGCAATTGGGTCGGCACTATATGGGGCTGAGTTATGGGGGCATGAAAACCTCCAGGAGTTGCAAGCCTCAGAGAACAAATTCTTTAGGAATCTAACGGGTACACCTCAGAGTAGTCCGTTATTGCCTCTGAGACATGAGCTTGGAAGGAAGAAAATCTCGGAAATGGCCAAACTACGACCAATTCTATACTGGCGTAGGTTATGGACCACTCCTGAGCTCATACATTATGCATCCGGGTTCACTGACGTTGTCAGGGCAGATTGCTTTAACAAAATCAGATGGTTCAAATTATTAAAATCAATACTCCTTGAACTAAGTCTGAATGCACTCTGGTCTGATCCAGCAGGGGCATTATTCCCGAGTAAGGCAACCCTAAAAAATATCTTTTGGGATAATGTTGCTAACAAAAGTCTCCTCAGTGTTAATTGTGGGGCCATGACTGCTAGTTTTCTCGAGGTCAAATTGTACCCCATGTACGAACTGTACTGGGATTACATATCCAAACCTTTGGATAGGAAATTGCTTTTTCAACTGAGGGCGGGCTCACTTCCTCTTCGTTACCTAACATCTAAATGGAGGGAAGGTGGCCCTGCTACTTGCCCAGCTTGTGGGGAAGGTATTGAAACACTTGGTCACTTTTTGTTTTCCTGTAAACTATACTCTAGTCCAAGGCGCGCATGGTTGGCTCCTATGTGCAGGAATCTGGGCACCAAGAGTAGTATGGTGGCTTTGCGCATAGTAAGATCGACTACCTCAACTTGGATTATAATCGCCACCGCCAAGTATTTGGGGTGGGCTTGGACAATTAGGCAGAGATTGCTAGTCCGGTGATTACTCTCTGCCCAGTTGAACAGAGACTGCTAGAGTATAATCTATTCTCTGTTTAGTGTATTTTATCATGTCATCTGGAAAAATTATTTTTTAAATGATTGTTTTTAGAATAATGTTTTTAAAAAATTATATTTAATTGTATTAACTACATTTATGAACTTTACACCTGTGAAATGTATGTCTAAGCGGCTCTTTCCCTAGCACAAAGAATATATAAAATGTACACAATTGCAGTACCCATTATCAAGAATTTTATCTTCGCAATTAATTTCAACTTTTTCTCGTAAATAATTTGTATCTTTTCATGAATTGTGCATTTATCAATATGATATCTTAGATTTAATTGTTTTCTATTATATGTTTGTATGTCTGCTTTTATGAGTAATCTCGAATAAAGCACATTTTGAATTGAAATTGAATTGGTTTGTGGCCGAGGGCCGCACCAGTAGGGGTGGGGTCAGTGGGGGGTGGGGCTAAAGTAAAAAAAAATCAACCCCGTTTCAAAACATTAGACAATGCGACAATGCTGTTTCAAAAGCAGATGTAACTACAAAGAGCACATTTTGATCATGCATTTTTATTAGCAGACAACAGCAATCTTAAGAGGCATTGCATAGCTTCATGCACCTTTGACCCCAATTCCATCACAAGGTTACTTTTAGCCCACTCTTAACCCCTCAATAGCCCGCAATGGCGGAAAGGCAAGGACTAAACACTGAAGAAAGTCAAGAGGGCTCCAAGAGTTTACTTTTTATTCCTGGAGCAAACTTCATGCCCGCTAAGGCCAGTCTGAGAGGGCCCCCCAGATTTTCTTCCCTGTCCACCTGGCCTTCCTCACTTTACGCTCTTATAGTGCCGACTCTAAGAAACGCCCTTGCCATTGCTGCAAGGATGGGGGATTGCGATCCAGCCATGCTGAAGCAATACAAATACGACAAACTGCCATGGTGATGAAGACCATCCCTTCTTTCCACGTTTACTTCATCCTTTCTCCTACAAGGCAGAGACATTCATACCCATGCTAACACACTGCCATCACACACCCTGGATCTACTACCCATATACAGTATCAGTGTAGCTGACTGTTCTGATCAGTTTTGCGGGCTCGCTATAGACAGCTTCAGAAGTCCTTCACAGCTTTGCATACAATATTACATAGAGTGGGCTTTGGTTCAGCCCCCTGCTCATGATTGTAAGGTTTTTTGTCCATTCCGTTGGCAGATCCTGATTTTGTCTTTTCTCTCTATTCTTGTGCTGGTCCCACTCCTAGAGGAATTTGCCTTTACCCTGATTGAATGAGTTTTTTCCTTGAAATGCTGATATCAGCGAACAACTTTTCTTTTATTTCTTCACCATTTGTGTTTACCACTCCAGGGAAGTGCTTGTCCTGCTTTTTCACCTATATTTTCTCTTTATCTAGCTTTTCTAGCGCATGCTCTTTCCCTCGCTTCACCCCTATATTAATCTTTTGTTGTTTCCTCCCTCTGGCACAAAGTACTGACTTCACAAAGTACTGGCGTTTTTCTATCTCTCTCTCTCGCTCTCTCTCTCTCTCTGTCAGTCAATCTCTCTCTGTCAGTCAGTCTCTCTCCCTCTCAGTCAGTCAGTCTCACTCTCTCTCTCAGTCAGTCAGTCAGTCTCGCTCTCTGTCAGTCAGTCAGTTTCTCTCTCTCGCTCTGTCAGTCTCTCTCTCGCTCTCAGTCAGTCTCTCTCGCAGTCAGTCTCTCTCTCTCTCTGTCAGTCAGTCTCTTGCTCTCTCTCTCCATCAGTCAGTCTTTCTCTCTCTCAGTCAGTCTCTCTCTCAGTCAATCAGTCTCTCTCTCTCAGTCATTCAGTCTCTCTCTCTCACTCTGAGTCAGTATGTCTGTCTGTCTCTCTCTGAGTGTGTCTGTCTCTCTTTGTCAGTCTCTCTCTCTCTGTCTGTCAGTCAGTTTCCCTCTCTCTGTCAGTCAGTCCCTCTCTCTATCTCTGTCAGTCAGTCTATCTCTCTATATGTCAGTCAGTCATTCAGTCTCTCTCTCTCTGTCAGTCTCTCTCTCTCTCTCTCTCTCTCTCTCTCTCTCTCTCAGCCAGTCAGTCTCTCTCTCAGTCAGTTAGACTCTCTCTCAGTCAGTCTCTCTGTCAGTCAGTCTCTCTCTCACTCAGTCAGTCTCTCTCTCAGTCATGCAGTCCCTCTTTCTCTCTGAGTCAGTCTCTCTCTCTTGCTCTCTCTCTCTGTCAATCTCTCTCTCTCTAACAGTCTCTCTCAGCCAGTCAGTCTCTCTCAGCCAGTCAGTCTCCCTCAGTCAATCAGTCTCTCTGTCAGTCAGTCTCTCTGTCAGTCAGTCTGTCTGTCAGTCAGTCTGTCTCTCTGTCAGTCAGTCAGTGTGAAAAGTTGGCCTGGTATATGCTGGTCACTAGTACTCTTATGGTAGTAGGTTTAAGACAAACTTTTAAAGACAACTAACCTAGTGGTAGCTGTGGAGAGCAGCCTTCAGGCTAAGTCTTTAGAGGAATGTAAAGCAGCTTGTTTTACCTTATAATCTCTTGAATTACTAAATGAAAGGACACCACACAGGTATATATATCAAATATATATGTATTTATTACTAGACACACACTACTAATCTCTTTATGAGATAAGAAGTCAGGAACATATGCACAAATCAACATTTCACCATAAGCTAAGCACAAATATGGCTGGGGCCCTAGGGGCATACCAGACCATATACTAAAAAAGAGACTTAAGAATAACGACTTGCGAGGGGACAAGGCCTAGGGCCTTCAGAAGCGCTGGGGCCTCACTAATCCACCTAAAGCAGGTAACTAAAGGACCCGCAGGAGATGCATGCAGTGTGAGAACACAGCCACGGAGCCGTGGTCAGTCTGAACTATGAAGTGAGTGCCAAACAAGTATGGCCTCAGCTTCTTCAGGGCCTACATCACAACAAAGGCCTCCCTCTCTATAGCTGACCAACATTTCTCTCTAGGGGTCAGCCTTCTGCTAATGAAAGCTACTGGCTGGTCTTGACCTTCATCATTCAGTTGAGACAGTACAGCTCCCACACCCAGCTCAGAAGCATCTGTTTGGACAATGAACTTTTTGGTGTAGTCTGGACTCTGTAAGATGGGAGCAGGGAACATGGCCTGCTTTAGGTCAAATGCCTTCTGACAGCTAGCTGTCCACTGAACCTTTTTTGGCATTTTCTTTGCGGTAAGACCATTCAAGGGGGTCACTATAGATCCATATCCCTTTACAAACCTCCTATAATACCCAGTCAAGCCTAAAAAGGCTCTGTATCTGGGTGGTTGGAGCAACCCATTCCATTATGGTTTGGATTTTGCTATGCAAAGGCTTATCCTGGCCCCCACCTAGAAGGTGGCCCAGGTACACAACCTGACTCTGCCCTATCTGGCACTTAGTGGCCTTGATAGTGAGGCCTGCTTTTTGCAGGGCCTCCAAAACATTTCTGAGGTTGACCAGGTGATCCTGCCAGGAGGAACTAAAGACAGCAATATCATCTAGATAAGCTGGGCAATAAGTTTCCATCCCTGCCAGAACTTTGTTCATCAACCTCTGAAAAGTGGCAGGTGCATTTTTCAATCCAAAGGGCATCACCACAAAGTGGTAGTGCCCACTAGGGGTCGAAAATGCTATTTTGGCTTTTGCATCATCAGCTAACCTGATCTGCCAGTAGCCAGCTGTTAGGTAAAATGTACTCAGATACTTGGCTGAGGCCAAAGTATCAATCAGCTCATCTGCCCTTGGTATAGGATAGGCATCAGTCCTGGTGACTGCATTGAGGCCACTGTAGTCTACACAAAACCGCATTTCTTTCTTACCACCCTGGGTATGAGGTTTGGGTACTAGGACTATTGGGCTAGCCTAAGGGCTATCTGAAGGCTCAATTACACCTAATTCCAACATTTTCTGGACTTTCAGTCCTGATACAGTCCCTGACATGGTCAGGTTGCCTGTAGATTTTACTCTTGACAGGCAGACTGTCCCCAGTGTCCACCTCATGGGTGCACCAGGTAGTCTGACTAGGGGTCAGGCTAATCATATTTCGAACTGTTGCAGAACTTGTCTGCATTCAGTTTGTTGATGGTCAGTGAGACTGCTTGCCAAAGCAACGCCATCTACTGACCCATCATCAGGGTTCTGGGAGAGAAGGTCAGAGAGAGGGTCACTCTCCTCCTCCTGTTCCTCATCAGTTGCCATGAGCAAGCCCATGCCAGCCCTGTCAACATATGGTTTCAATCTGTTGACATGGAGCTCCCTCAGGGGGCTACTGGGAGTTCCAAGATTCACCAGATAGGTGACTTCTCCCTTTTGCTCAACAATGGTATGGGGGCCACTCCATTTGTCCTGGAGGGCTGCTGGGGCCACAGGCTCCAACACCCACACTTTCTGTCCTGGCTGGTACACAGTCAGCACAGCCTTTTGGTCATGCCAAGTTTTTTGCAATTCTTGGCTGGCCTCCAGGTTTTTAGTTGCCTTCTTCATGTATTCGGCCATCCTGGAGCGGAGACCAAGTACATAGTCCATCACATCCTGTTTGGGGGGTTTGAGAGGTAACTCCCAGCCCTCTTTTACCAAACACAATGGACCTCTTACAGGGTGTCCAAACAGAAGCTCAAATGGGCTGTAACCAACCCCCTTCTGTGGAACCTCTCTGTAAGCAAACAAAAGGCAGGGAAGAAGAAGGTCCCATTTTTGCCTACGTTTTTCTGGGAGTCCTTTAATCATTCCCTTTAGGGTTTTGTTGAAACACTCAACCAACCCATTGCATTGTGGGTGATACGGAGTAGTGAATTTGTAAGTTACACCACACTCCTTTCACATTGCTTTTAAATATTCTGACATGAAGTTTGTACCTCTGTCAGAGATGACCTCCTTTGGGAAACCCACTCTGGAGAAAACTCCAATGAGGGCTCTTGCCACCACAGGGGCTGTGGTGGTCCTCAGAGGAATTGCCTCTGGGTACCTGGTGGCATGATCCACTACCACCAGGATAAATCTGTACCCAGATGCAGTTGTAGGGTCAAGGGGATCAACAATGTCAATCCCTACCCTTTCAAAGGGTACCCCCACCACAGGTAGTGGTATCAGGGGGGCCTTTGTTGTGCCACCTGACTTGCCACTGGCTTGGCAAGTGACACAGGTGCGACAAAACTCCTTGGTGTCCTCTGACATATGTAGCCAATGAAAATGTGGAACAAGCCTATCCCAGGTCTTGTTTTGGCCCAAATGACCTGCCAAAGGGATGTCATGTGCTAGGATCGAGAGGAACCCCAAAACTTCTGAGGTATTACCAACCTCCTGGTGGCTCCAGGGGCTGGATCTCTACCCTCAGAATATAGGAGTCCCTCATCCCAATAAACTTTATGGGACCCACTAGCACTCCCAGCAGCCTCAGCAGCAGACTGCTGTCTGAGGGGTTCAAGAGAGGGGCAGCACTGTTGCTCCATACTCATATCTTCCCTAGAAGGGCCCCCTGCCCCCAATAACTCAACCTGATCAGGCTCAAGTCCCTCTGGGTCAGTTCCTTCTTCAGGATCTGCTTCTCCTCCCTCAAGAGGTGAATCTGTGATCTGAGACAGAGGGGAAGGCACTGCCTTAACCCTACTGCTCCTCTTCTTGGGAAGCACCTGGTCCATAGTTTCAGGATCCAGAGCTGGTTCAGTGTTATGCATTTTGGCCTGTGACCTGGTCACAGCAAATACCTCTGCGGGGATGCCCAACATCTCAGCATGAGTCCATAACTCTACTTCAGACCAGGCTGAAGTCTCTAGATCATTGCCCAATAGACATTGGACAGGGAGGTCTGTACTGACTACTACCTCCTTGAGGCCAGTTACCCCTCCCAAGGAGAAATTCACAACTGCCAGACTATGGTTGGTCCTGACATTGCTTGCATTGGTAACCTGGTACATTTCGCCCAGGATGATCTGTCCAGGGTCCACAAGATCCTCTGCCACCATGGTGACACTAGCACCTGTGTCCCTAAATGCCAATGTTTGCCATTTATTACAGGCTGCTGTTTGTATTTGCCCAGATTACTGGGGCTCACTAGGAAAGACATATCAATGTCTCCATCACAAATCCGCAGTGCCTGAGTAGGTACTCTGACTAGGCCAGAGTCCACTTCAGAAACCAGGGTCAACCCTACTACACCCTTATTCTGAGTACCACCTCCACCAGTTGCTGAACTAGGGGGAACAGTTGACTTAGGGGCAGGAGTGGTGGTGGTTTGGTCTTTGGGCGTGTTACAATCAGAAGTCCAGTGCCCTTTCTGTTTACAGAATTTGCACCAGGGCTTCTTTTGGCCTTTTCCCTTGTTCGATTGTGAATCCCCACCAGATGCAGATGTTTGGGGCCCTTGTGAAGACTTCTGGTCTTTTTACTTATCCCCACCTTTCTCAGGGCCTTTAGGATCCTGCTTCTTGGTGTCACCCCCTTGGTTCTGGGTTTTCTGCCTCACCCTGGTTCTGACCCATTTGTCTGCCTTTTTTCCCAATTCTTGGGGAGAGGTCAGATCAGAGTCCACCAGGTATTGATGCAACAACTGGTTCTGGCAATTATTAAGGATCTGTTCTCTCATCATTAGATTATACAATCCCTTGAAATCAGTAACCCTACTGCCAACCAGCCAACCCTCCAGAGCCTTGGTTGCACAATCTACAAAGTCAGTCCAGTCCTGAGTCTGTGCTTTTTGGGTGTCTCTGAACTTCAACCTGTACTGCTCAGTGGATAAACCAAACCCATCTATTAGTGCACTTTTCAGGACTTCTAAGTCATCAGTGTCGTGCTCCTCCGTCCGATTCCTCGGGGTCGTGTTGATGCTCAAAGGGGGCCCACCTCTGAATTACCCCAAGTCTGGACAAGCAATGTACACACAGACTATTGAGGTAATTGAGCAGGGGAAGGATAGGGTAGGAACTGCGGGGAAGGAGACCTGCGAAGGAGACAAGAACACAGTGTCAGACCCCCCAGCTCAGTACATCCCCACAACCTATCTATACAGCCTATTTCTTCTCTATAACACCTCCTACCTGAAATAAAGAATAACGGGGGTTGTAGCGTCAGTAGAGAGCAGAGGGCGATGACAAGTTCAGAACACCTTCTAGGCAAATGAGAAGATAACAGAGGATACAGTGTTTAGGGATGGCTTTGTGTTCCGCTTCCCCTCCCTTCCTTGTAGCGTTTTTATGAACCTTTAAATAAAGCGCCCGACCCTACACCTACCCAGGGTCTTTTTCTGATTTCCTGATTTGCCAAGGTTAACCCTCCCCGATAGATCTCTCTTCTCAAGGACGCTAAAGAAAGGATAACCAAACGATAACAAAATCAATGGTTGTTCTGCACCACAGGATCAATACTGCGTGGTCCCAATCCATAAAGACAATGTTTCCACACGTAATGTTCAATAAAGAAAGTTCGAACACCAAACAATTAAACCTTGTTCATGTTCTGCATGAAGTCCGAATATATGTATATATATGTACAAAGGCGTCACTTACTTCCACGTTGGTGAGGTGCTAGAGAAAGTGTTTTGTGTTTTCTTGCCTTGCATGAGACCGAGGAAGCTGTGTAGTCTCTCCAACAAGGGAACCAGCAACCCAAGCACCTACACTCCCCTGCAAGAAACAACAGACCTATGTGTTTCCTCCAACAGGGGAGTATGGCGAAGAGGGCGGTGTACTCACCGCCGAGTTATTGCTGTGGGTGATGAGAGGCTGATCTGAGCGATAACGCTCATTAATGTTCCCCTGCACGAGACCGCAAGTCCTGCACGTCTCAACCAACAGGGGAAGGCATAGAGAAAAACTCGGGGAGCTTGCCCCGCTTTGATCCAGGACGAAGGAACAACGAAGTCCTCTGGAACACCTTAAATTCTTGGTGATCCCAGGAATATCCAAAGGAGGATGAAGACCGCTACACCGGAAGAATAGTCGGCAGCGTCTTCAGGCGGCTGCCGTTTTTATTCTTTCTGGCTACTACTTCGGGAGAGTCTACAAGCAAGTCACTTACAGGCTAAGTAGTTCTAGAGCCAACACCCACAGGAGCACCGTAGTGCTGGAGTTACCTCACCCAGGGAAGCCGGGTGCATAGGTGTCTTTTGGTGTTGGGTCGCGGCGTTGTTTTCAATGGGAGCCAAAGAAGACTTGCTGCTTGTGAAGACAGAAGTGTCCGGTAGAATCCAAGGCTGGATTCAGAAGAAGGAAGACCTGAAAGCAGGGGACAGTGTTCAAAGTCACTTGGCAGTGACCCGGGGCAAGGAAGATGGATGCCCACAGTCGTCAGGTGATTTCAGGTGATCCATGGGTGTCTTGACTCTTCAGCCACGAGGTCCAGGAGGTGTCGACGATGACCAGGAGCTGGATTCGGTGTGTCCCATGAAGTCTGCAGCTTACTGCGCTGTCGGTGACCAGATTGGAACCAACAAGCCTTGGTAACAGCTAGTCTCGTGGAAAGGATAAAAAGTCAGCGGTGCAGACCAGCAAGGTCTGAGGGACTCATCCAGCAAGGGTAAGTCAGGGCAGGCCTGGAGCAACCAGGGGAGCCATTTGGAACTGTAGAAAAGTCTTCTGGGAACCCACAAGCCAACCGGCAAGGGATCGCAAAGATGCCTCGGGAGGATTCACTCAACAGGGGCCCACGGTCACCCGGGACGTGGTAGGCCTCTGATCTTCAGTGGGAATCCTGCTGGAGGCCTGGACCACACGTGGTCCAATTCACAAGTTCATAGAACATTGTGAAGGGGTTGCACTCAAAAATAGTGCATGGTACCCAGGTATTGCGGTTCCTTGTCGCTCGTGGGGTCCACTTGCCTCAGCGTCGCTGGGGACTCACGATGGCCTTGGAGAAGTCAGGAAATCCTCTTCCTGGGCTGCAGGGACTTCGGACTCCGGCGGGAGCGGGAAAGTTTGCGACCATTGATTGCAAGATTTGGTGCCTGCCAAGCAGGGGAGTCACTCCTTGACTCCAAGGGAGATTCTTCCGTCTTCCAGAGGTAATGGAACGTCAAAGCTCCAGGATTCTTCTTCAGAGTGTCGTCCAGGGATATCTAGTTTGCAAAGGCAAGGGTTCCCTAACTTATACTGAAAGGAAGGGAGGGACTAGCTCTATGACCCCACCTATGGGAGGGTCAGGGGAGTGGGTGGCTACACCAACTTCCCTTTGTCCAGTTTCGCGGTAGCCCCTGAGCTGGTTTGAACTGGTGTATGCTCAGAGGAACCTACTGCTTCCCCAGTGCAGGACTTCAAAGCACTCTAGGAGTGCACCCACCCAGCCCCAATGCACTAAACCCTGTCTTGGAGGTGGTCACACCTCCCTGTGACAGGATGCCTATTGTTGGGCCTCCTCCACTGCGAGTTTCGGTCAGCAGCAGGAGGGCAGCCCAGTGTCTGTGACTGGTGGCATCCATTTTGTTATGCCAGGGCTCTTCAGGATTTACACAGTGCGTACATATCTATCCCTCTAGAAGGGTAGGATCATACTCCCACACCAGTTACTTGTGTGGGGGTATGATTCCAAAGCGTTTGACACCAAACACGACATGTGTTGATGCAGCCATCCCAAAGTTAGCATTTACCACGAAGTTATAATGCACGTAAGAGTATATGGTTTGACCGCATCCACAAACAGCCCCAGAGAATGGACTCTGAGAGCTGCAGAGGGGCCCTCTCACATGGAAACCAAGCACCCTGCCCCCAGGATTGATAGGGCCTGCCTTAGAGGTGACTGATAGGTTTATATGTGTGTGTAGGGAGAGATATAGTGAACCTATATCTCAGTGAGGAGTGCTAACACTTCCTCACCCAGGCTGCAGTAGCAGGCCTGTGGTGTCAGATTTAGTCTGCTTCCCAGGGGTGGCATAATACATGCTTCAACCCCTGGTAGGCGTGTGAAGTTCCTATGTCCTTGGTACCTAAGGTACCATATACTAGGGGCTCACAAGGGACCACAGTATCCTAATATGCACTCCATGTTGTTTAGAGAGAACAGAGAGGCTGAGGCCCTGATTAGCAGGGTCCCAGCCAGACTATAGCTAGAAACCAGTGTTAACATCAGAAAAAAAGTGGGGGCAACATAAGAGGCAGATCCTACTCTAAACTGCGGGGTACCCCAAGGTTCCTCCCTGAGCCCCACGCTGTTCAATGTGTACATGAGGCCGCTGGCTGAGGTCGTCCGACAATACGGTATCAAGATCATCTCGTATGCGGACGACACTCAGCTGGTGGTCTCTCTGGCACAGAAGAACAGCGGGCTCCCCCAATCCAACCTGGCAGCCTGCATGGAGGATGTTAGAAGATGGATGACAGCATATTCATTAAAACTCAATGGCGACAAGACCGAGATTATGCTCCTCGGCCCCCCTACTCCCACCCCCACTGACCAGCTATGGCCCTCCAGTTTAGGCCCACCTCCATCCCCGAAGGAGGACATTAATAGTCTGGGAGTCTGGCTGGACAAAACCCTTACCTTTAATACTCAGGAAACTAAAACAGCAGCAACCTGCTTCGGGATCATCCGAATGCTGAGAAAGATCCTGCCGATTCTGCCCTTGGAAGCTAAGCAGGTTGTTATTCAGGGCCTCATCCAGTCCCGACTCGACTTTAACAACGCCCTCTACTTGGGAGCCCCTGAATACGTGCTGCAGAAACTTCAGCACACGCAGAACTGTGCAGCTCGCACGCTACTCCAGATCCCTCGCAGAGAATCGGCTAAGTCAGGGATCAGGTCACTCCACTGGCTCCCTGTCAGGGAAAGAATAAAATTCAAAACCCTGTGCATATCGCATCAAGCCTTCCATAGAGCTAGTCCTGAGATTAACCACACACTTCTCACCCCCTATTGTCCCGGTAAACCACTTCGATCTACGAACGCATTCCTTGCTGCAGTTCCCAGAGTCAAAAGGTCCAGAGCAGGAGGCAGGTCCTTCACGCTCTACGCTGCTAAATTATGGAACTCCCTTCCCTTCTCACTAAGGTCCAACCCTATTCTCTCGTCCTTCCGTAAAGAGTTAAAAACATTCCTCTTCAGAAATTAGTTCCCCCCCTGGATCTCTCCCCCCGTCCCTTAGAGTTCTATTCCCTCTACTTAGCGCTTGGACGCCCTCGGGCAGCAGCCGCGCTATACAAAACCCCTTCACTTCATTTCATTTCATTACTCTCCAATAGTCAGTCTCTCTCTCTCTCTCTCTCTCTCTCTCTCTCTCTCTCTCTCTCTCTCTCAGTGTCAGTATATCTCAGTCAATCAGTCTCTCTATTAGTCTCTCTCTGTCAGTCTCTCTCTCTCTGTCAGTCTCTCTCTCTGTGTCAGTCAGTCTCTCTCTTTCTCTCTCTCGCTGTGTCAGTCAGTCTCTCTCTGTCAGTCAGTCAGTCTCTCTCTCTCTCGCTGTCAGTCAGCATCTCTCTCTCTGTCAGTCAGTCTCTCTCTCTGTCAGTCTCTGTCTCTCAGCCAGTCAGTCTCTCTGTCAGTCAGTGTGTCTCTTAGTCAGTCAGTCTCTCTCTCAGCCAGTCAGTCTCTCTCAGTCAGTCTCTCTCTCTCTCTCTCTCTCTGTCAGACTCTCGCTCAGTCTCTCTGTCAGTCACTCTCTCTCTGTCAGTCAGTCTCTCTGTCAGTCAGTCTATCTGTCAGTCAGTCAGTCTGTCTTTCGGTCAGTCTCTCTGTCAGTCAGTCTCTGTCAGTCAGTCTCTTTCAATCAGTCAGTGTCTTTCTCTCTGTCAGTCAGTCACTCGCTCTCTGTCAGTCTGCCTCTCTCACTCTGTCAGTCAGTCTCTCTCTCTCTGTCAGTCTCTCTCAGCCAGTTAGTCTCTCTCTCTCTTGCTCTCTCTCCCTCTCTGTCAGTCAGTCTCTCTCGGTCAGTCAGTCATTCTCTCTGCCAGTCTGTCTCTCTGTCAGTCAGTCTCTCTCTCTCTCTGTCAGTATATCTCAGTCAGTCAGTCTCTCTCTTAGCCAGTCTCTCTCTGTCAGTCTCTCAGTCAGTCTCTCTCTCTGAATCAGTCTTTCTCTCTCTCTCTGCCAGTTAGTCTCTCTCTTTCTCTCTCTCTCTCTCTCTCTCTGTCAGTCAGTCAGTCTCTGTCATTCAGTCTGTCTGTCAGTCTGTCTCTCGGTCAGTTAGTCAGTCTCTCTGTCAGTCAGTCAGTCTCTCTCTCTCTCTCTCTGTCAGTCAGCATCTCTCTCTCTCTCTCTCTGACAGTCTCTCCCAGTCTCTCTGTCAGTCACCCTCTCTCTGTCAGTCAGTCTATCTCTCTCTCTCTTTCTCTCAGTCAGTCTCTCTCAGTCAGTCTCTCTCTGTCAGTCTCTCTGTCAGTCAGTCTGTCTCATGTCAGTCAGTCTCTCTCTCAGCCAGTCAGTCTCTCTCAGTCAGTCTCTCTCTCTCTGTCAGTCTCTCTCAGTCTCTCTGTCAGCCACTCTCTCTCTGTCAGTCAGTCTATCTCTCACTCTCTCTCTTTCTCTCAGTCAGTCTCTCTCAGTCAGTCTCTCTCTGTCAGTCTCTCTGTCAGTCACTCTCTCTCTGTTAGTCAGTCTCTCTGTCAGTCAGTCAGTCTCTCTGTCAGTCAGTCAGTCTCTCTCTCTCTATCAGTCAGTGTCTCTCAATCAGTCTCTTTCTCTCTGTCAGTCAGTCACTCTCTCTCTCTGTCAGTCTGTCTCTCTCACTCTGTCTGTCAGTCAGTGTCTCTCAGTCAGTCAGTCTCTCAGTCTCTCTCTCTCTGTCTCTCTCTCGCTCTTTCAGTCAGTCAGTCTCTCCCTGTCAGTCAGTCAGTGAGTCTCTCTCTCTCTATCTCTCCCCACTCTCTCTCTCCCCAATCTCTCTCCCCTTTCTCTCTCTCTCTCTCCACTCTGTCTCTCCACTTTCTCTCTTCCCACTCTCTGTCTCCCTCTCTCTCTCTCTCTCCACCCTCTCCTCTCTCTCTCTCTCTCTCCTCTGTCTCCAGTCTCTCTCTCTCTCCACTCTCTCTCTCCCCACTCTCTCTCCACTTTCTCTCTCTCTCTCCCTCTCCACTTTCTCTACTCTCTAGCCCCACTTTCTATCTCCCTACTTTCTCTCTTTCCACTCGCTCTCCTCTCTCTCTCTCCACTCTCTCACTTTCTTTCTACTCTCTCACTCACTCTCTCCACTCTCTCTCCACTCTCTCGCTCTCACTCTCCATTCTCTCTCATTCTCCACTCTCTCTCTCACTCTCTCCTCTCCCTCTCCACTTTCTCTCTCTTCACTTTCTCTCTCTCTCCGCTCGCTCTCTCTAAACAAAAGCTGGGCGGCCATGGGTACATTACCTGCAAGGTCCACGGGCCGCCAAGGAAGGCATGCTTGGCCGCTGGCGGACCGCGGGCTGTACCATGAGTACCACGGCTGTAGACCGATACTCCTAGAAGCAATACTAGAGGTCCAAGATAACCTCACGAAAATATGAGGAATTAAAACCTAAAAAAGGGGTATTTGTAATTTCCTCTTTAGGAGTATGTATAAAGCCCTACCACGATACATATTCTAACTGCCACGTACCGTATTAAAGATCTCAATGTTCAAATCAACAATTCAGGATGTGGCAATGGGAACTAATTAGTCCTCTATTAAAATAATGGTCCAGGATGTACCTACAATCTCAGGAGCGTTTGTCCGTCTGAAAGCGTAAAATAAATATTTTGTTGTCAATAACCTAAACTGGTATCCACAAGTATATAAAATATATATATTTATATATATTCATTACCCAAATGGTCCAACATAGAAATAAAAAAGGGCGCCTGCATAGGCATATTTGGAGAAGGTTTAAAACACTTTAGGTATCAATGCCTATAGCAGGTAAATCCAAAATAGGCAAAAACACATCGCCCGATACCAAGAGCGCAGAAAGTAGCCAACCTGGGTATGAAGAGCCATCAAGACCTTCGTCATTGACTACGGTGCTGGTACAAAAATGCTAATCCGTCTACTCATATAATCACTAGAATAACTACACTTAGTTGAATTCTTTACATAAGATAGGTGATAAACATACAGTTTGTCCCGGCATTGATACATCAGTCCAGCTAATAATACTAGATATAATACATAAAAGAGATAATTATCTACCTTTATTGAGACTCTTAGAACCAAAATAAGACGAAGTCTCTTATACCCACTAGTACAAAAATGTCCCATCACGCGTATGGCGTGAACACCATAATTAATATGGATTAAGAAGGCAACCCCCTACAAAAGCTTACTTCACAGGTCAGGGAACAGTGGGAAAAACAATCAAGACTGCAAAAGTGATAACCCTCTAGACCTACATTTCTTTAGTTTACAGCTTCTCAAAGCTAAAACAATTAGGGGATAAAAGACATTATTCTCCACACAATAATAATTGATTATTCTTACAATTTTTATTAAATTTTTTTCTTTTTTTGTCTTTTAATATTTTATCTTCTAAAAAAGTACAAATATCTTTTCTATTGTAATCACGGTATTTTACTCAAATATGGCTTTCTTAATTATTCAGTTAATACAGTACAACTGATACAATTAATTTCAGCACCTGTGAGTTCACAACTGACTAAAGAATATATATTGAAGTACTACACACCCCCACACACATACTCACACCTCTCTCTACTCTGCAATCATATTTTATACTTTATAACGGGTGGAAGGAAGGGGGGAGGAAAATAAATCTGTAACTACTATATGTGCCAACTTCTATGAAAGCACAAACACACTGAACAGGTAATCGATATTATCTATGTTTTTCCAGGACCTGGCTTCACGGTATCGGATTTTTCAGTTATCTTTTTAATCTGGTGTGAAATGAAATGAAAAAAGGTATTTAATAAAGCGCACTGTGGCCAAGCGGCTTCCTGGCGCTAGGGACCTGAATCAGAACTCACAGGATCAGCTCGAAGGACTAAGAGGGGAACGCCTGGGAGAAAAGAAAAGTTTTGAGGGCCTTACGGAAGTGAGAATAGATGGGAATAGAACGAATAGAAAGGGGAAGACTATTCCAGAACTGAGGGGCCAGGACTGAGAACCGCGTGCCACCCGTTCTGGATTTACGAAAGCGGGGAATGTGCAAAAGGGACAGAGAGGAAGAACGAAGAGTGTGACAGGGAGCATACGAGGAGATAAGAGAAGTGATGAAAAGAGGGGCAGAGCGGGAATGAGCCTGAAAGGCTAGGCAGGCCAATTTGAAAAAAGATCTAAAGCGGACAGGTAGCCAGTGAAGAGACTTGAGCGCAGGAGTGATGTGAGAGGATTTAGGGAGGGGAAGAATAAGTCGGGCAGCTTGATTTTGAATGGCCTGAAGTCTGCGGGATTCAGAGGCGGGAATACCCACATACAGACCATTTCCATAGTCAAGGCGAGAGGTGACAAGGGCCACGACGATGGTTTTAAGAGCATCAGTAGAAAAGAACCGTGAGATCTTCCGGATAAGACGGAGGGACAAAAAACAAGAGGATACAACAGAGCTGATCTGGTTGTGCATTGAAAGGTCGTGGCTGACTTTGATACCCAGAGTACGAACAGAGGCGACAGGTAAGGGAGGTGGACCGAAGGAGAGGGGCCAGTGTGCGGGAGACCAGGGATTGGAGGGACCACCAGTGAGGACAAGTTCCGTCTTGTCCGGATTGAGTTTCAGGTGATTGGCACTCATCCACTCAAAAACTAGGGTAGAACAGAACTTAGGAAGAGAATCAGGGGAAGAGGACAGATCGAAGATGAGTTGAAGGTCATCTGCGTAGTTGTACACAGAGACCCCCAACTGAAGAAGAGATGTGATAAGAGGTTGGATATAGAGATTGAAAAGAAGGTGGGAAAGAGAAGAGCCCTGGGGAACCCCACAAGTGACCGGGCGGGAGGGGGTGGAAAAGCCGGAAAGATGAACCGCCTGGGATCTCCCACGAAGAAAGGACGCGAGCCAGGAAAAGGCCGCGCCCCGGATACCCGCCGATCTGACACGGTCGAGAAGGATGGAATGGTCGACCATGTCAAACGCAGCGGATAAATCGAGGAGAAATTGGCACCGCCGTTTGATTATCACTTCTGGGTTTTCTCGACACAATACTATGGGTATTCCCTCACAAACAGTTTCTCCAGGTTCCTAAATCCTTATCAAGGATAAATTTTCCTCGCTGTATGTACAGCGTCCATATTCTTGCTATGACTCCTGGGGTTATGCCTCTAAGGTCTCTTCTTTCGTGCGTGTCATTGCTAATAAAATAGCAGGTCCTGAAGAATATGGTTTACAATATATGATCCCATCGAAACTTACGTCATCCATCAAAAGCGTGACACCCCAGGTATCAGTACAGCAACTGAGGGTTGAATTTATCACTCGGATTTTACCATCTGTGCATGCAGTGTTGTTCTGGGGTGTAGAGTGTGAGTGTATTGTATGCAAAGGGAAGACTCACAGGTGCTGAAATTAATCGCATCAGTTTTACTGTATTATCTGAATAATTAAGAAAGCCATATTTGAGTAAAATACTGTGATTACAATTGAAAAGATATTTGTACTTTTTTAAAAGATAAAATATTAAAAGACAAAAAAAGAAAAAATGAAATAAAGATTGTAAGAATAATCAATTATAGAGATAATAAAACTAAGGGCTGTAATTAGACTGAGGTGAACAATGACCCACATCGGCCAAGCGGGGGACATACGTCAAAGAGGTGAAGACCATCTCATGCCCCAAAATGCTCTTATCACTAACATGGGCCTACGAGGTGAAAATGCACCTCACCTGGAAAAAGAGGTCCACATTGCCATCCTGCGGGCTCAAATCCAAAGTACCTAAAAGTTTATTTGACCAATCTCATCTAATCCTCTTTGGTATTGAGTCCTTTTTTTACTTAATTTTTGTCTCCATATTGCCTCCTCTTCTATTGTTTTTATTTTTTCTATAATGAACCATCTAAAATCAGCACAGCCTGCCATTCTAAAATGATCAACCAAAGGGGCAATTTATTTGCTGTTCTTTAATGCTGATTTGTGTTCCACTAGGTGCACCCTTAATTCACGAGCTGTTTCGCCCATGCAACCTAGGCCAAAGGGGAAAATCAGCAGATAGACAATATTGTGGCTCCTACAGTTGTTGAGATCAATTAGAATTCAAACTGCAGCCATTATATATGATAGTCTTCTCTACTATACATAGGTCACAGATTACACATCTGCCACATTTGTAATTTCCGAATGCTCGTGTCCCAAATGGCGTCTGTTGTTCTAAAGATTTGGTGTCTCTATATGTATGTACTAGTGCGTTCCTGAGATTTTTGTTTTGTTTAAAAGCAACCAAGGGTTTCTCGAACGCTGTCTCCTTTTTGTCATTTAAGATATTCCAATTGGAATTGATGGTGTTTTTATCCCTATAGCGAATTCCAGAATATTGACTAACAAAGAATATTTTCTCACTTTTATTATCATTACCTCTTTTTTTCTTGTTATTTGGTAAAATGCTCTCACGGTCATAAAATCGTGCTCTTTTAAATGCATGACTGATGAGTCACTTGGGGTATGCCCGATCCTTGAATTTAATCTTCAGATTTTCAGAGTGTTTTTAGAAATCATCTAGGGAAGAACAATTTCTCTGAAGACTAAGAAACTGTCCGAAGGGGGTGTTACCCATCTGGGCTCTAGGATGATAGCTCATGTAATGGAGCAATGTATTCTTATCAGTCAGTTTGACAAAGAGTTCTACTTTGAGGAGCCCCTCAAGATTTTTGATAGTGAGATCCAAATAATTCACACATTGGTTACTCTGCAGTGCCGTGAACCTAAGGTTTGGGTCCCCCAAGTTGAGCCACGCTAAGAACTCACCAAGTAGTTCATCCGAGCCTTCCCGAATGAACAATATATTATTTATAAAGCAATACCATTTGGATATGTTCTTATAAAATGCGGCAGCCTCATTGAATATATGCCTTTCCTCAAATTCCCCAACGTAAAGGCAGGTCAGACTAGGGGCACAAGTGGTCCCCATACTGGTCCCCTTCCGGTGGAGAAACAGATCATCTTTGAACAAAAATATGTTATTTTTTAACACAAGAGCTATACTGTCCATTATAAAATTCTTGTTTACTCCTCTACAGTCTTCCTCCCCTAATACCTTTTTTATTACCTCAATGGTGTCATCCTGAGGTATATTGATAGATAGGGCCTCTATGTCGAGGGTAACCAATATTAGGGAGATTTTATTAAAAGGAGTCCATTCAATTTGTTTTATTTGTTTTATTTATTTGAAAGGTTTTATATAGCGCTGGCTAGACCCGGAGGTATCAGAGCGCTTTACATGAGTATCAGACCATAGTTGCAGCTTACATTGTTACAAAGGTTACACAGTTATTAGAGCATAGCTACATAGTTGCATGATCGGTCGAGACAAACAATAAGGGCATATGCGTAAGGGAAAAAGTAGGGAAGGGAGCGATTCGGGGGGAGGAGCAGGGGAAGTAGACAGCGAATGAAGGAGGGAAAGAGGAGGGGGAGGGTGAGAGACACAGCATGAAAGAAGAGGGGGAGGGTGACAGGGGCACAAACCAGTAGACGAGTAAAAGCTGCGCCCAAAGTCCAGTAAGCTGTGATCCCAGGGAAGTGATATAATTCCCCCAACTCAGATGTGAGAGGCTCCTTTTACACAGTGGACTCTCTCAGAGGGGTCTCTCAGACTCCAAGACCTACCTACTGGATCCTTCCCCAAAAAGGGGAGAGAGGGGGTGCTTTGGCAAGGGGTGCCATACCATGCCTCAACTGTGAGTGGCTCCCTTAGCGCTGTGGACTCTCTCAGAGGTATCACTGAGACTCCAGAGTATAAGTAGTTGGATCTTTCCCCAACTAGGGGAGAAGGAGTGCTTAGTTAAATGGCACAAGGAACAGGGGGCTAGGGGGCGTATCAGGCAAGGGGAGAGATAATGGGGGAGGGGAAATGAGCAGGGGAAGTAGACAAAGAATGAAAGAGGGAAAGCGATAGGGGAGGGTGAGAGAGAGAGCATGAAAAGAGGGGGGGAGGGTGCTTTGCGTGGTTGACTCTCTCAGAGGGGTCTCTAAGACTCCAAGGTCTACCTACTGGATCCTTCCGCAACAAGGGCAGAGGGAGTGCTTTGGTAAGGGGCGCCATACCATGCCTCAGCTGTGCGTGGTTCCCTTGACGCTGTGGACTCTCTCAGAGGGTTCACTGAGCCTCCAGAGTAAGAATATTAGATCTTTCTCCAACAAGGGGAGAAGGAGTGCTTACTCAAAGGGCAACAAGGGACAGGGGGCTAGGAGGAGGGTCGGAACTGGCAGGTCAACAGAGCGGGAACAAACAACAAAAGAAAATCGCATTAATTACAGAAAGATAACACATACAATACCCGGATAAATTAGCGATCCAGAAAATGAAAGGATCCACGAAAGGCAAGGGTCAGGGTGGATAAAGGGAGGGAGTCAGTGAGTTGAAGAGTCCCACAAAGAAGAGATACGGATAGCAGAAAAGGAATTGAATACGTTGTAGAGTCACTCAGGAGATCAATGCAAACGCAAAAAGCTCAGAATCACAGAATGGTGATATCAAGTACCAAGAACTACTACATATACTAGTGGTTAGAGTTTTAACTATGTAAAATAGTAAACTCACTCAGGGTTCTATTATCACAACGATTAGGATAAAAACGATTGTATGCTACTTATCCACAGAGTGAACAGAGAAATAAGACATCCAAGGGGGTAGAGAGTGGGAGGGGAGGGAGATGAGATAGGTTATAGGAGAGATAGGGACCTAGCGGGGGAGAAAGAGTTAAGGCCGTCCAGCCGAGGACCAATGTCTGAGGGTCGGCAGGATGAAGTCTGACGGACCGAGGGAGAGGACAAGAAACAACAAAATGGTGGCTCCATTCGCGCTCTGCCATTTTGCGCCCTCAGTTCCCAGACACATCACTTGACCGTCACTCGGAACCATCTCCAACTATGCGGTGATAGGGCAAATTAAGCAGCCACATGGGGCTAGGTCCGGGATGTTCTATCTTGAATGCAGGCCTCACGTGGCCCGGGGACCCCAGCCAATCCCCCAGGGGCGCTGTGCTAATCGTCTGACTCTAGAAGTCCCTCGCCGTCCACATCTCTGGTCAGTACTATAATGAGACAGGCACTCGTGGTCACTCTTGTCAAGATCGCGCCACCTCCCAGGGCCTCATGGGAGCCCCGCTGACCGGCTCTGCAGTCCCTCCTGATGATAAGGCTACAACAACTCCTCGAAAAACAACTGCCAGGAGGGCTAGGAGTAGATGCAGGGCCCCACGAGGGGCAACGACAGGTCACCAAAAAGGAGGACACCCATCAGAGATGAGGAGTCTCCAGCGGGCAGATGGGAGTATTTTGGCTGTGGACTGTGTTGTAGGGGGGGAACCCCCCTGCTCCTCACCGTGTCCAGTGTTATCACCGGTGCAGGCTCCTCTGTGTATTCTCCCGGCCGGGGAACCCCACTCCACAACCCAGGGCTCAGTGAGGGGAGCACGTCCCTCGACGCGGGTGCCGGTAGCTTCAGGCGCTGTCAGATTGCTCCTCTACAATCTTCCTTCCCTAATACCTTTTTTATTACCTCAATAGTGTCATCCTGAAGTATATTGGTATATAGGGCCTCTATGTCGAGGGTAACCAATATTAGGGAGATTTTATTAAATGGAGTCCCTTCAATGATTGGGATGACATGGACAGAGTCTTTTATATAGGACTTTTGTCTCTGTACCAGTGGCTTCAGAGAGCTGACCACATATTTTTTCAAGGGTTCCAAAATGGAACCTATACAGCTAACAATAGGCCTAAGGGGAGGATTGGTTTCACTTTTATGGATTTTAGGAAGTCCATTAATAGCTGGTATAATGGCTCTATCATTGTTGAGAAATTTGTATTCATTTTCCACAATATAGTCATTGTTCTTGGCACTTTCTAAAAGGTTCTTAATATCTGCCTTAAGAGAGTCCATCATTCTAAATGTTACCCTCGTATAGTGTTCTTCTACATTCAATAAAGTCATGACCCTCACATCATAATCTGTTGTGTAGAAAATACCACACCACCCCCCTTGTCAGCTGGTTTGATGGTGATGTTCAGGTAATATTTTATGGACAAAATAGCTTCATTTTATAAACACTCTAAAAATCTGAAGATTTGACTTAAGGATCGGAATACCCCAAGAAACTCATCAGTCATGCATTTAAAAGGGCACGGTTTTATGACCGTGAGAGCATGTTAACAAAAAACAAGAAAAAAAGAGGTAATAATTATAACAGTATGAAAATAGTCTTTGTTAGTCAATATTCTAGAATTAGCAATAGGGTTAAAAACATCATCAATTCCAATTGCAATATCTTAAATGACAATGAGGAGACAGGTTTAAGAAACGCTGGTTTGCTTTTAAACAAAACAACAATCTCAGGAACGCACTAGTACATACATATAGAGAGACCAAATCTTTAGGACAACAGGCGCTATTTGGGACATGAACATTCGGAAATAACAAATGTGGCAGTTGTGTAATCTGTGAACTATGCATAGTAGAGAAGACTTTCATATAAAATGGCGGCAGTTTGACTTCTAAAGATCTCAACAACTGTAGGAGCCACAATATTGTCTATCTGATGATATTCCTCTATGGCCTAGGCTACATCGGCGAAACAGCTTGTGAGTTAAGGTGTGTGCATAGTGGAACACAAATCAGCATTAAAAATAGCAAAGAAAATGCCCCTTTGGTTGATCATTTTAGAATAGCAGACCATGGCTGTACTGATATTAGATGGTTCATTATAAAAAAAATAAAAGGCAATAGAGGAGGAGGTAATATGGAGACAAAACTTAAGAATGGGGAACAATGGTACATATCCATCTTGTGGACAGTAAAAAAAGGACTCAATATCAAATGGATTTGAGCCTGCAGGATGGCTATGTGGACCTTTCTTTCCAGGCGAGGTGCGTTTTTACCTTGTGTGCCCATGTTAGTGATAAAAGCATTTTGGGGCATGAGATGGTCTCCACCTCTTTAACTTCTGTCCCCCGCTTGGCCTCAGTCTAATTGCAGCCCTTAGTTTTATTATCTCTATGGTGGCACTGATGAATTTGTATGCTGCCATTTTCGGGATGGGAGCAAAAGGGGGCTAATAATAATAATATGATTATCATAATATGAATTTGTTTGATCGTTTAGGAATACTATGATGGCGATCATTTCTTTGAGCTGTTAGTAGCCTTTGTGGTTGAGCCTGTTGTTGGCCACCATGCGATCACATCAGTTGTGACACGAATCCTGTGATTGTTCGTTTATTGGGTTAATGTTCCCAATAATTTTGTTTTCCAATTTCACCATATGGACAGCATATAGTCATGCTCATTTTCGAGTAATGTTGATAGGAAAGTGTTTGGGACACGATTGACCACCATAGACGAGCTGTTTTTATTTTACTTTTTCACTTTTATTTATTTTTCATTTAAGTTCCAATTTGGCGACTAAATTCACCCTAGTATAGAGAACGTTTCCCCTACTCAAGTGGCTCGCGCCGACCAGTGACGCGTTTCCCGAAAGCCTCTAGTCGTCGACTTTTAAAAGGAGGATAGGTCCCCAGCATTGCTGTTTATTTTCCGCTACAAGAGGATGTGGAAAATCTAATTTGTAAACGATTAAGAGAACGAACACCTGGGGTGTGGGCTATTAATTATGGTGTTCACGTCATACACGTGGTGGGACATTTTTGTACTAGTGGGTATGAGAGACTTTATCTTATTTTGGTTCTAAGAGTCTCAATAAAGGTAAATAATTGTTTATTTTATAGATTATATCTAGTATTTTTAGCTGAACTGATGTATCAATCCTGGGACAAACTGTACGTTTATCACCTACCTTATGTAAATAATACAACTATGTGTAGTTATTACAGCGATTATATGAGTAGAAGGATTAGCATTTTTGTACCAGCACCGTAGTCAATGATGAAGGTCTTGATAGTTCTTCATACCCAGGTTGGCTACTTTCGGCGCTCTTGGTATCGGGTGATGTGTTTTTGCCTAATATGACTTTACCCGCTATAGGCATTGATACCTAAAGTGTTTTAAACCATCTCCAAATATGCCTATGCAGGCGCCCTTTTTTATTTATGTGTTGGCCCATTTGTGTAATGAATATATATGTATATATTTTTTTTATCTGCTTGTGGATACCAGTTTAGGTTATTGCCAACAAAATATTTAATTTACGCTTTCAGACCTACAATAGCTTATGGATATGCTCTTGAGATGGTAATGACCTCCTGGGCCATTATTTTAGTAGAGGACTAATTAGTTAATATTGCCACATCCTGGATTGTTGAGTTGAACATTGAGATCTTTAATAAGGTACGTGGTAGTTAGAATATGTATCGATGTTGAGGTTTATATATACTCCTACAGAGGAAATTACAAATAACTTTCCCCTTTTTTTAGGTTTTAATTCATCCTATTTTTGTGAGGTTATCTTGGACCTCTCGAAGTGCTTCTGGGAGTATAGGTCTACAGGGACATAGAATTCCCTGCTTCCTCCCCTGGAACACGTTATGGACCATTGAAATATCTCCAGTATTATGGGAGCCACTAGATAATTAGAAGGTAGCCATTTGCTTCTATACTTGGGGACTACCGTTTGGACTTTCCAAATAACAGAGGCATTATGTTTAAAAAAAAAAGAAATCTTTTTAGAACTTTAGTTTTATATGCAGTTGCCCAGATCTGTGACTGTCAATGGGATCACCTGTATAATAACAACCACAGAATTCGGGTGAGTGCAATGATTTAATATGGTATGTCTGAGTGATGAATAATTGAATGAATGAAGGGTTGAAGCTTTGATATGGACCCTTTTGACAATTATGAATCTGATCTAAATCGGTTGTGTCCAATAGACGTTTATTGTTATAATCTATATTAGTAAGCTATTACATTTCTTTGTCCTTATGTTTTTATAAAAACAGAATTTTGTGTTTGATATTTATTTGTTTTAAATTTCATGTGGGTAAATATTGCCTCATAAGAGAGATACTTAGAAAATTGTCCTGAAGAAGTTGGCTTTATATTATTGTCCCACCGAACCGCGTCAACGCCTTTGATTTTGTTGAATTTGAGAAACAATGAATAATTTGTGATATCTTGCAGTTTCTCATATTTATTTCTTGAAATTAACAGGTTTTTATGACGAAATGTGATGTCTGGAATGTTGTCTCTTTCACTTGCGATGTCTTGTTTCTTGTTTGAAAAACGTTTTTTATGAAAGTGGTTTTAACTATATAAGTTGTAGCTATTGTGATACGGTTCTGCAATTTCTGTATTAATAAACCGATTTTATTTAATTGTCTTTTGGGTCCTTTTGAGATTTAGATTGAGTGACTCCTGTGAGTTGATACAGTGGAGTGTGATTGAGTTGATGGGTGATTTCTCAAAGAGAATTCTTTTGTTTGCTGTATTATTGGTTCAAGGAACCCTGTGAATGTATGACATTACAATGCAAACATTTACAACACATACCTTTACAATGCAGTTTTTACAACACAACATCCATTACAATGCATGATTTTACAACGCATGCCATCACAACACATTTTTAGAAACTACATTTACAACGCATGTCACTACAACGCATACATTACAACGCATATTACTTTTAGGGCAACAGTAGAGTAAGTGTTGGATAGTGTAGGGGTAAAAATTACTATTCCCACTCCAGTGAGTGCAACAGTAGGGTAAGTTTTGGATAGTGTAGGGGTAAAAATTACTATTCCCACTCCAGTGAGTACAGCAGTAGGGTAAGTGTTGGATAGTGTAGGGTTAAAATGACTATTCCCCATTACTTCCCTTATAATGCGTTGTAAAGGCATGCGTTGTAATGACATGCTTTGTAATGGCTGTGTTGCAATAGCATGCAATGTAAAGGATGTTGCGTTGTAATGACTGTGTTGTAAAGGTAGTGCATTGTAATGACTGCGTTGTAAAGGTTGTTTCCCAACCCTGTCTCTTGGAGTAGTGGGGCCACTCTCCCTTTTTATAGACAATACTTATATTCAATCAACCCAACAAAATACCCATGCAACTTTATGGGTTCACCACCATAAGCACAGGGCTTAATGTCTTGTTTAATCAACACAACCTTACCGTTCAATTTTGTAGTGTACAAATTGTTGGAAACAATGGTGATTTTAGTACCGGAATCAAACTAGACACGTGTGGCTTCACCTTCTACCAAAATGGCGTCAAGAGGACTGGGTTTACCACTGCCAATACCTAACACCAGTAATACTATCTGGCCACACTCAAAATCATTCTTATCATCATTGTCACTATCACGTTCCTCTTCTACATCAACTTTCTTGACTTTAGGTTCACAATTGCTCTTGCACACCACTGCAAAATACCCCTTTTTATTGCATTTAGTACACACATGTTTCAATGCAGGACACCTCTTGTCATTAGCTTAGATGACCACTTTTCCCACACCTACAACACTTGCACTCATCTACCTTATTTTTCCGTACTTCTTTATCAACTTGACACTTTGCCTGTATTTTTTTTAAATTTCTCCGTAACAACCTGAAACTTAAGGCCCTTATCACTCTCTTTTTTAATTACCACCATGCACTGCATGGAGTGCTCAATTCTCTTAGCTACCCAAAGAACCTCATCAAGAGTAAGCTCATCATGTAGCCATAGTTCCTCTCTTTTTTTCTCCATGTTGCACCCAAACATAAATTGATCAGATATGCGTTCCTCAACCAAGTAAACAAACTTGCATGACGATGCGAGCTTCCTTAAATTTGTTCCATAACTTTCAACAGATTACTCATCCCTTTGAGTTCTTTTTGCAGAATGATAGCTTTCTAATATAGCGCTTACTTTTGGCAAAGAATGTTTATACAATTTTTTTACACAAACTTCATACTCATTAAAGTCCTCTGCTTCCATAGCTGGAAGCTCTGGAAGATGATTGAATACTTCCTGCCCTTCTGAACCTAAACAGTGAAGAAGTAGTGAGGTCTTCCTCTCTGCACTTATAGATGTTCCACATACTTTGGCGTATCTTTCAAACACTTTCCTCCACTTCTGCCACTTGATGGGAGGAATGCCGGGACTTGACATGAAAAATGGTGGTGTTGTAACATTCTGCATGACTTTTGAGGCAAATGACTAACAGTACCCAAGAAATAATACAGACACCAATTCAACAAGAATGAATCAAAATGTTTTTAACCAACCAATAAAGAAAATAAAGCAATATTTGTGAGAAGTAGGAGTGTTACTGATCATTACCAAATGCACACCAAAATGACAGGAATAAACCTTTCATTAGCTAAATATAACAACAGTAAAATTATACATTTTAAATAGTGCGTGTATTACTGAAAATGATTAGTACATAAGGTGAACACCTATGTCCAAAGTGCAGCAATCATTATTTTTGTGTGTCACTGAAATGACAGGCACTTTATCAAAGTAAAAGTGTGAGAGTTAAATAGTGTGCGTATCACTGAAGATGACAAGCACATTGGGTGAGTGCATGAGCTCAATGAAACTAGTGGGCCTTTCATTAAAACAACAAGCCCTTTTCAAAATTAAAGTATGTGTGTCACTGGAGAGACAAGCTCCTCCATTGGCATATGAAGAATATTGCACACCAAAGTACAGCTTGAAACAAGTGTGCGTGTCACTGGAAAGACAAGCACCGGTATTTATAGGCATAAGAAGAATATTGTGCACCAAAGCATCGCTTGTAAAAAGTGTGCGTGTCACTGAAAAGACAAGCACCTGCGAGTATTGACATACGGAGAAAGAGTTGAACAAATTTCCACGCCTTTCTTCTAAGTGTGCCATTCACTGCAAGTGGCAAGCACAGTAACTAATCACATTTAAACACATCAACCAATCTCACGTCAAGTTCAAAACCAGCTGCCGTAAGGGAACAGAGTCCTGCGTGAGGAGATTGCGAAAGCTAGAGACCAGAGGTGCCCTGCAGGAGAAAGGGAATATCGAGCCACGGCACAATGTAACTCTGGAAGAGGAGAGTCACACAGCTGCAATGTCGCCTTGACCAAGAGCAGTTGATAATTTTAAAAACGGTACATCAGAGCTGTAACAAGGGTCAGAACGTGCTACAAGGCGCACAGCTGTGGTGTGATCATGGAACACACACCAAACCCAGTACGAGATCCTCTCGCGTACTGCACAAACAATATGTTTGAGGCAGTTGCACCTTCAAAACCAGTGTGAATCTGTGCAAGCACAGTGCAGCGTTTCCGGCCCAGCCATTCACACAGCTCCTTAAACACCCACTCACACACCCATGCAGCCACTGTTACATTCACTCACAGACCCATGGTCACTCACACATCCATTCATAGATCCACAAGACCTCTCACACACCTACTCACTGACCCACACAGCCACTCACACAACCACTCACAGACCCATACTGACACTCACACACTCACTCACACACCCATACAGCCACTCATAAACCCACCCACATAGGTACTCACACACCCACTCATTGACGTACAAAACCACCCATACCCCTACTTACACACTCTCAAATCTACTCATACCCACTCATACACCCATACAGACACTCGCACACCAACTCACAGACCCATACAGCAACTCATGCACCCATTCATTGACCTATACAGCTATTTACACACCCATTCACAGACTCATACAGCCACTCACACACCCACTCACAGATCCATACAGTCACTCACAGAACCATACAGCCCCTCATACACCCACTCACCAATGCTTACAGGTACTCACACATGAACAAAACCCCTCACACATCCACTCACAGAGCCATACAGCCACTCATATACCCACTCACTGGCCAATATAGCCACTCACACACCTACTCTCATAGGCTAGATATGACAGGTAGGAAATAAAATAAAAAGAAGATATAAATTCACTAACCAAACAAAGGTTACAGGGATGTCATAGTTAGGAAATCACGTTAAAAAAACATAGGAACTCACTGAAAATAACACATGTTACTGGGACTTTATAGTTAGGAAATAACATTAAAAAACATTAGAAATTCGCAGAAAAAAAACAAGGGTAAAGGGACGTTATAGTTAGGTTCAGATTTTACACACACAAAACCATAGAAATTCAGCAGTTATAGTTACCTGAGCTAACTATAATTTACACCCCATAAATGCACTGCTTATGACCCCACATATTGCATCACTTATGACATGGTCAGAGACATCACTGATGACATTATATTTAGATTTTTTTATAGTAAGAAAAAGAAACAGGTGAGAGATGTGCAGTACAGAGCCCACTGTTACCTAATCGACGACCACATTCAATTATCATCTAAGAGACAATTCTCAGCAGATAGTCCTGTCGCTACTGAACGCCCACACCACAACACCATTCGTGAACTTGGAAAGGAGTTCTACTGCAAATGTCAGATTTACACTAACCGCTACAATATACAACCAGTAAAGAGGTCTTGGCCACTGTGTCACAACTCACTAGTCAAATTATTCTTCACCTAGCAATGCAACATTCCCAGACACACTTCTAGATACAGGTTCAAACCTTATAACACTACACTACAACCTATGAGTTTTGGGCGACCTAAACATTTGGTTTGACAAACCCTATATGCCACATCTAAAACCAATCATCACTGGCCTAGGCACACTGAACTTACATCTGATCGTCCACAAACCCACACACATCACTGGGCACATCCTAGATGTCATATTTGCAAATATAGAAATAGTTACCTTTCAAACAATAACTCCAGTCACATGCTCAGACCACCATTTGCTTGCTTTCCAACATAAACCAAGGCAAAGCAACACACCTAGAACCATCTTTCATGCATCCACTTATCGACCGTGGAAAAAAAAACAATTGTGAATACTTAGAAACACAACTAACTGCCAGTACAGATCTAGACACAATAAATTTGGTTAAAAAACATTGAGTGGCTACAGGAAGCTTTTAATATCCTTATACCACTAAGAACAATGCAACAGAACTAAAGAAAACAGGAACCTTGGAGGAATACAGAGATAAAACAGATAAAACAGCAAATTAGAAAGCTACAACATAGCTGGCTCAAAACAAACACCAATCTAGACAGACGTCCCCTACATAAATTTAACAGATTATACAAGTGTTAGAAATGGGGGTCTCTAGTTGGCAAAGGTTTGCACCTTTGTCCAATTAGGGACCCTTCCTTCTAATGAGGATAAGTGGGATACACTACTGAAATAAACCCTGCTCGCCACCTTGGTAGATTGGTGCAAGGAGTCAGGCTTATCTCACAGGCAGAGTGTGAAGCATTTGCACATAACCAACAGTAATACAGTGAAAACACTAAAAAAGGACACCCCACCAGTTTTAGAAAAATAACCAATATTTATCTGTGCAAACAAGACTAAATTGATAACAAGACCAACATACAGTAATCAAAAAATATGCACTTTGCAAGAATGACTTTAAAATGCAGTTCCTTAAAGGCCAGTAGCTCCTTCCGGGGCTACCGTGGTGCTGAAAACAACTGAATCCAACACTTCCGGCCGACCGCGGGTGTGCATACTGGCGTTAGAGACAGCAGACTTGTAAACAGTACTTTTGGTTCCGGTCGAATACGTCGGTGCGGGCTGGTCGTGGCAACCTTCGCGGTTGCAATGTGAGGCATAGTGGTGCGGCGTGCATTGCCCTCAAGTCGCGGTGCAGGCAATGGCTCGGTGACGGTAGTCCAGCGGCGTCGGTGAGACCAAGACTGCGGTGCAGAGTGAGGTAGTGCTCGTTGCGGTACTGACAAGGTCACGGTGCAAACAACAGTGCCAGTTGATGGGAGCTGGCATCGGGAGGCCCAGACTGCGGTGTGGGATGGGGCGGTATGTCGTGTGACTTACGAACGGTGTCCCCCATCCAAGGTGCGGTCATGGGTGTCAAGGTCAGCATGCAGCAACGTCGCTGGTAAAACAAGTGCGGCAGGTAGAAGTGAGGCAGTGTGGAGTGCAGTGCTCACATGTCGTGGTGCAAGCAGCAGCTCTGTGGAGGCGGCGGTCATCATCGTTGGTCAGAACAGGGTTGGGGTGCGAAGTGCAGCGGTGCCTTCAGGACACCGAGCCCGCAGTGGTGTCAGTGACAGTGGAGGCTGCTTTCCCCCTCTGTGGCAACTGAAACCCACTGGTCCAGAGGCGGTACCCTGAGGTAAGTGAAGTCTTTGCTGTCCCTGAGACTTTGTGAACAGGAAGCAAGCTCTATATCATGCCCTTGGAGATACTCAGTGCAAGTGAAGAAAGTTCCCCTGCCCGAGGCAGAAGCAGTAACTGTAGGCCAACCCAGCAAAGCAACAACACAGCAAAGGGGCAGTACTCCTCCTGGCAGTTCTTCAAGCTCTTCATCTTGGCAGGTTCCTTGATCCAAACGAGTTCTCTGAAGTCTTTTATCTCCCTGAGACTTCCAACAGGAGGCAAGCTATACTTCAAACCCTTGTAGAAAACTCGTACAGCAGGATGATGAAAGTACAATCCTTTCACTGCCCATGACAGAAGCAGAAAGCAGCAGGTCAACACAGCAGAGCATGCAGCAAAGTGGCAGTTCCTCCTGACAGCTTTTACAGCCCTTGTTACTCGCAGGTTCCTTAGTTCAGCAGTAATCTAAAGTTCTGGGGTATGTGCCCCAATATTTATACTGAGTTCCTCATTGTTCTTTTGGGCAGAGAGTGTCTGTGCTCAGCCCAAACCAGTTCTGTCTTCTGTGGTCCAGCTTCCCAGCAGGAGGTGGAGACAGCATTGCCCAAGGCAGACCAGGCCCATTCAGGTATAAGAGAGATCTCCTCCCACTACTCTGAATGCAAACCAGGCCTATTCAGGTGCTAGTGAAACTTCTGCCACTACTCTGAATGCAGTACAAAAAGGGGGGGGGGGAGGGGGGGGAATAGTCCCAGTCATACAATTAAAAAACACACACGTAATTAGATGCCAGCCGGCATTCATTCAAATTACACAACAAAATAATGCATACAATATTATTTAATCATATTGAGCATCAGAGTAAATCTGGAACAGCGTATTGTATCAAGTGCCCCACAGGGTGGGGGAGAGAAGGGGAAGAAAGTAAGGTGCACTTTGTGAAGATTGGGAGAGTGAAAGAGAAAGGTAGTGACATCAAATATATTACAATTAAAGCCGTCTTCAGTTGGCTACAAATTACTCATGAAGACGTGTAAAGGGCCATTGTTTGCGAAGCACTATCACAGTGAAAAAAGCCCTGTTGATCAAACTGGCATAGGGCAGTGATGTAGTTGACGTTTCGACCCCAAAAGGAAAGTAGGCTGTTTAGGTCCTTACGTAGGGTTCTTCCTCAGGACTAGGTAGGGTGCACCTGAGAAATTAACAAGAAAGGTCCTTAGTGTCTAATGTAATAACCAGTGGAATGGTGAGAGATTAAAGAGTTAAAAACAAAATGGATTTACCGTACTCCACCCTTGACTGGATGGTGAATTTGAATGTTAGTGGGCTCAAGGGCTCCAAATTAGCAGAGAAATGGAACAATGTCACCTGAAAAACAGGATGGCATCAGTAAGGAAAAATCACGAGACGATAGTTAAATCATTTGATGGAGGACCCGGAATGTCCAACTCACTTGAACCATGTAGTGGGAGATTCTTCCTAACATACACTTCTTGCATCAAGGGATTAATGTAGAATCAGCAGGCGGGGCAGCTTTTTATTCAAAAACAGGAATTCTAATTTAAAAAGGAAATCTTGCTCAAGACCTTCTTTGGTAATTCCCATAATCTATTATGTCATTGAGAAGCAACAAAGAAATTGTGATGAAACCGGCGGACAAAGGTGGCACGATTGTGGTCCAGGACGTCACCAAATACAGAACAAAGATCACCAATCAATTGCAGGATGGTATCAGCTACAAGAAACTACGTTCAGATCCCACGAGAGAGCTTAAGAAAGAGATTATGGGAATTACCAAAGAAGGTCTTGAGCAAGGTTTCCTTTCTAAATTAGAATTCCTGTTTTTGAATAAAAAGCAGCCCCACCTGCCGATGATCTACACATTGCCCAAAATCAACAAGGATATGCAGAACCCGCCAGGACGCCCAATCGTCTCGGGATGTGCATCCATACTGGAACCCTTTTGCAAGTATGTGGATGTGTTCCTGAAGCCACTAGCTGAGAAGATGAGGGCATACTTGAGGAATACCATGGAGGCCATTAATTTAGTTGACCAACAACCCTTCAACTCAGCTCAACAACTCCTAGTGACTTTGGACATTGTGTCATTGTACACAAGTATACCACATGAACCAGCCCTGGAAGTGATGGAGCGAGCCCTTGACGGAAGAACAGCCCCCGTCGCAGTACCCAAAATGTTCATCATCCAACTACTCAAGCTTGCAATGATGAAAAATGTATTTTTCTTCCAACACCGCTACTATCTACAGACCAAAGGTGTAGCAATGGGGGCTGCCTTTGCACCTGACTTCGCCATTATCTACATGGACGACTTTGAAATTCCTATGTATTTGGTACCGTCAATCCATTCAACACCCAAGTGTCCCTGTGGAGACGGTACATAGACGACATCTTGATGATCTGGAACCGGGACACTACCGAGTTGGGCAACTTCCATACATGGTTAAACCAGCAAAGTGAAGATATACAGTTCACCATGCATTACGATTCACAGAAGATTGATTTTCTCAACATCACCATCAGCAATGAAAATAATCTACTATACACAACACTATATCGGAAGCCAACGGAACGCAATTCATTGCTCCAATACAACAGCCACCACCCACGAGGCCTCCTCGACAACCTGCCCTTCGGACAGTTTCTGCACATCCGTAGGAATTGTTCCAAGAAAGAGGATTTCATGATGGAATCAGAGGTGTTGAGTGACCGCCTTGTACAGAGGGAATACCCAAAAAGACTAGTGAAGAAAGCAAGCAAGAGAGCGTGGTTCAGCCCTAGAGAAACACTACTACCCCCAGAGAAAGAGAATGTGACTCCATACAGAGAATGTTCTGTGTCACCACCTTTTCCACTCAGAGTAATGAGATCAAGAATGTCATAAACCACCATTGGGGTATAATATCTGATGACCTAGAACAGCAAGACTTGCCTATGCATTCCTTTAAAAAGGCTAAGAGTGTGAAAGACCATGCTGTATGCTCACTCCTTGAGCCACCATAGGAACCATCCATCCAGTCACTATGGAATCTACCACCCACACTTGGTCACTTTAAATGTGGCCACTGCAAGGCCTGTAAATTGACCATTCAGACAAAACAATCTACCTACAAGCACGATAAGATCAATCTCAGATTTCTCAGCAACTGTAACACATCTAATGTGATCTATGCAATCATCTGTCCATGCGATCAGATATACGTAGGACAAACTCAACAGCACATAAATGCCCGCATTCTCCAACATTGTAGCAGGATACGCTATGAAGTTCAAGGTGCCCCCCTGGTGGAACATTTCAAAGAAGCACAACACCAGCCAGAAGATATCAAGTGGCTAATATTGGAAAAAGCTACCCTATGAGTAAGAGGTGGCAACATCGAAGCAATCCTAAAAGTGAGAGAGTGCAAATGGATGTACCTTTTAGATTCAATACAGAATGGTCTAAATGAACTGGATGCCAGCCATGCGCAGTTGACTTGCCTTGCACCTGATTAAACCTTTCTTACTAATGTGTACAATACGATACTGTTAATCCAGTTTCCTCTTGAACCAAAAACCTTGAGATGGTTACACTGTGAGTAAAACGCCTCCCTTGCCTTTCCTGGGCAACCTGAACACAATGTATTACAGTTTCCACACCAGTCCTTATGCTTATCCTGTCTCTCCTGACAAGCAATACCCAGCATATGTGTGCCTTATTCTCTTTTTAAATTGCAGGAGAGCTTTAAATCCATCATATATATTTGTATATGCATTCTTAGCCACATTCCTTTTGGTTGTATGTACAGCTGTATATCTCTGAAATTGTGTGGTAGATTGGAAATAGGCAGTCTGTCTGATTTTCACATCATGATTCATTATGTTGAATACACTTCCCCAATCAGACGCTTATTGCAAGGCCCTCGCTATCCTTTGAGGGCACCAAAACTTTTCTAAATAATTTTACTCCTGCCTGGAGACCTTCTAAACATTTAAGCGTTTTTCCATTAGGTATCCCAAACTCCGCAACTTATTTTTCCACCAATTCTGTGAGTAATGTTTTAACTGAGACCGGCAGTCTGTTTTCTCTCCTGTCCCGTGTGACAGCATCAAGCGTCTGCTGAGTCTTTCCCAGCGCATGCACGGTGCCAACCAGCCTCTTTAAATTCCAGGGCCGTCAGTTCCTCGTTTCCCTTCCACGAGACGGAGGCGTTTGCTACGGAGAGGTGAGCGCATACGGATACTTGCCGGCCCGCTGCCACCATTTAATTAGTTTCCTACCATCTCTCTATTCGCGCATCTTGAGCGCTTTGGCCTTTGATTAATAGCATTTATTTTTCCCCAGATTTGTTAACTCCTGTGAATGAGGATTAAGGACATGATTTTGTGTTTCCTCTGAAGGTAAACACGTTTCCTTTGCTTTTCTGCTTTCCAATCTCTAATGAGTGTTCGATGGCATATGTCTGTTACTAGCAAGTGGTGCGTGACCCTAGCGCCTTTTCTTATTTCGTTTTACAGTAATTGTGGAGCCACTGGGCAAAAGCACAATTCAACATTAATCCCTTGATGCAAGAAGTGTATGTTAGGAAGAATCTTCCACTACACGGTTCAAGTGAGTTGGACATTCCGGGTCCTCCATTAAATTGTTTAGCTATCGTCTCGTGATTTTTCCATACTGATGCCATCCTGTTTTTCACGTGACATTGTTCCGTTTCTCTGTCAATTTGGAGCCCTTGAGTCCACTAACATTTAAATTCACCATCCAGTCAAGGATGGAGTACGGTAAATCCATTTTGTTTCTTACTTTTTAATCTCTCACCATTCCACTAGTTATTACATTAGATACTAAGGACCTTTCTTGTTAATTTCTCAGGTGCCCCCCTACCTAGTCCTGAGGAAGAGCCCGGCATAAGGACCTAAACAGCCTACTATCCTTTTGGGGTTGAAACGTCGACTACATCACTGCCCTATGCCAGTTTGATCAACAGTGCTTTTTTCACTGTGATACACAAACAATGGCCCTTTACATGTCTTCATAATGAATTTGTAGCCGAGTGAAGACGGCTTTAAATGTAATGTATTTGATGTCACTACCTTTCTCTTTCACTCTCCCAATCCTCACAAAGTGCACCTTACTTTCTTCCCCTTCTCTCCCCCACCTTGTGGGGCACTTGATATAATACGCTGTTCCAGATTTACTCTGATGCTCAATATGATTGAATACTATTGTACGCATTATTTGGTTGTGTAATTTGAAATAATGCCTGCTGGTATCTAATTACGTGTGTGTTTTTTTAATTGTATGACTGGGACCCCCCCCCCCATTTTTGTACTGTATTCTACCCAGGTCTTGTCCGGGTCTACCCTTTTGTGTAACTACTACTCTGAATGCAGCACAGGTCTAGTCAGCCCAGCCCTGACTCATCCAGGAAAGGCAGGACACACCTCGACCCCCCCACCCCAAGTGGCTGTCTGAAGAGAATGCACATCCCCAGCACCTGTCACTCCAAAGCCAGACAGTCAATCCACAACGCAGCAGTGGCACACAGGATGGCTCAGCAAGAAAATACCTACTTTCTAAAAGTGGTATTTTCAAATACAGAACATAAATAAATAGATCTATTTCTACATTCTGAGTTCAGGCATACTACACTGCATTTCGCTATCTTGTCCCAATGGGTAGATATACTCATAAAATGTTACCCAGTACTACCATTCGATCCTATGGGACAGATAGCCTTTCAATAGTAAAAAACAAAATATACTGTAATTCACTATCAGAACATGTCATTCACACCAGTACATGTCCTACCTTTCACATACATGGCACCCTGCCAACAGGGGTACCTTGGGCCTATCTTAGGGGTGCCGTACATGTAAGAAAAGGGAAGGTTAGGTCCTGGCAAGTGGATGCACTTGCCAAGTCGACATGGCAGTCACAACTGCATGCATATACTGCAGTGGCAGGTCTGAGAACCATTTGAATGGCTGCTTGTGTGGGTGGCACAATTAGTGTTGAGGACCCACTAGCAGCGTTTGATTTATAAGCCCTGGACACACATACAGTGAACTATACTAGGGACTTAGGAGTAAATCAAATAAGCCAAACATAGAAACACTAATCTATTTACATAATTTACCTGGAGAGAATATGCACTTTAGCACTCAATAGCAGTGATAAAGTGCTCAGAACAATAACAGGGTTAAAAACAGGAGGCCAAAAAGCAGAAGGTCTGGAGGTAAACTCACTGAAAAAGCCAAGTCTAACAACAAGTCAGCGACCAAAAAAGCAAAGAAAAATACTATTCAGACAGAATTCAGAATACAAAATGTGCAATTAAAGAATTCCATAAAATTCACACTGAATTTTGTGAACCAAATTGCCTAGATTTCACAGACAAACTGGCAATTCATTGACCAAAGCAGACATGTTGTACTCCTATTTGAGACAAAGAAAAGCCACCAGCACCAACCCTTTTCCACAAAATAAATACTCCAAGAGTACACTAACCCAGCCTCTCCATTCCTTCCAACACATATCACAAAATAAATTTATGGACCTGGTCAAAGCCAACAGGCCTGCCGGCAGTCCCTCTGAAACGTGTCCACCACAAACCTTCAAGAAAATTCTGTAAGAAGAATCATCAACAATTCCTCAAAAAGTCATATATCCGCCCATTACTAAAGAAAACAAACCTGGATGCGCTTAACCGCGACAACTACAGACCCATTACAAATGGACATTTACTGGGCAAACTGACAGAAAGAGCTGAATTCGCCCAGATGTCACAACTCGTAGAAAATAATTCCATACTTTCAGGCTTGCAGACAAAATTCCGCCCAGGAAGAGGCACATGATCTGCCCTCGTTGCCATCTGAGATGACATTAAGAACACAGTTGACCGGAATAGGGTTGCTGCACTACTTTTCTAGGACCTTTCACATGCAATTGACATGGTTGACTGTCACATTGTAATACAAAGACTCTACGAAGAAGGCATAGAGGGGATTGCTCTTGACTAGATCTCATCCTACCTTCAAAACACAACTAATGTCATCCATACCCCCCTTTCTTGTCCAAACCATACTTCACAAAAGCGGGGGCACCTCAAGGCTCTATCATCTCACCCGTGCTTTTCAATTACCAGCAGGGCCGGACTGGCCGTAGCGGGCGCCGGGCAATCCCCCGGTGCTCCGCACGGGTGGGGGCCGGTTTTGGGCACTGGGGGCCGTTTTTGTTACAAGGCCGTTTTTGCGGCATAGCAACAAAAATCGACCGAAAACCGGCCCTCACAAAGAGCTCAGCAGCATCTCCAAGCCCCGGGGGGCCGGCCGAGCACTTTGCCAGGGCCGGTTTTCGTTCCCAGTCCGGCCCTGATTACCAGCACTGATTAATCAGTTTAATCTGACATGCTATAACTATGAAGATGGCACACAAATACTCTTTAAACTGGAAAGCCCCAAAGACATTGGAAACTCACAAATTTTCAGTTGTCTCAGAGCTGTGGATCAGTGGATGACATGGAGCCATCTCAAATTACTCACGTTTGGCTATTGGAAAAATTATGACCCAGTTACCTCCTGGCCTGACAATCTAGGTACACGGCCAAAGTATCTTAGGAAGTAAGAAACCTCCGAATTGCCATGGACTTCAAGTGATCAGTGAATGCCAGAGTGGAAAAGCTTGCTTTTTCAAGCTTCGTTACTATAAAAACTCTGCAACAGATTCTTCCCCCACCTGGGATTTCCACACAAGGTTCAGGCTACTATCTCTCTGGTTCTATCTAATAACGCCCAATAGCCTCTACCATAGGTCATCTTTAACAACTATGAAAAGACTACAAAGGATTCAGAACTCTGCTGCCAGACTACTCTTACATATAAAGCCACAAGACCATATCTCCCCTGCTTTGTATCACCCACAAAGTGATACATGGAACAGGACCGATCTTCATCAGGAATAAAATCACCAAATACATTCAACCAAGGAACCTCCACTCTTGATTGGAACCACACCTCAAAATCCCACCATACAAGAAAAAAACATAGGTGGCAAAACCTTCTCTGTTCAAGCAGCAAAACTATGGAACTCTTCATCCACAGATAACTACCTTATCTTCAGAAGACTACTCAAGAGTTGGCTCTTCCCCGCATACCTACCAGACTCAAACATATAAATATATAGATATTAGTTATTTCTGATGAACAAATGTACATCTTACTTATGGTTATATTAGTCTATATTTATAACAAATGTACATATCACTTATGATTATATTATTCTATGTTTAACATGTATATAGGTGACTGTATATTTAAGTAATTCTTTATTCTAACTATTTCTCTACAATTGCTTTACTACTGAATTACAAAAAATATATAAAAACAAATAAATTAACTTAAAGTCTGAGTTTATTAAATCAAACTCAAATATACATATATTGCTTTCCTTGTACATATAACTGCCATGAACTTATGTATCTTTATATTTATTACTTTACTTCTAATTCAGTATCTCCAATGCACTATCCTACATCTCACCTTATACCTCTCTCAATAAATCCTCTACCTTCACTCTCTGACTCAAACCAAACTCCAATCTAGTGCTATGATTTGCAAAATAACCCTTTCTAGACTCTTCCCACCTTGCATCATCTCATAACTCTTTTACTAGTCAGATCACCAAAACAAGCTTTTCTAAACCTTTTCCCTTGACTCTTCCCCCCTCAACCTCCACTTTACTCATCCCAAACCTCATCCTACTGCTATGAGAGTAAAAAACCCAAACTTGCTAGACCCTTCCCTCTTCTACCCCTCCACTATCCTTTTCAATCCAACTAACAAACTAACATGTCCACCGCTCAAATTAATTTTAGATTCCCCTATGCTAATTCCCCACTAATCCTGTTTTGGGTTCCAGAGTAACCCTGGGCGTAGTTCGCATAGTAGCGCTGCGTGTAGCTATGCAAAGTGCACTTTGCACTACGCGAGATACGCGTAGCACTACGCGAGCTGCGTAGTGTGCTGTTCGCGATGATTGCACAGTGCCGGATGCTTGTCTGCACTGTGCAATCATTGAAAACGGCACCTTGCACAGTGCGAGCTGTAGTTTTCTGCCGCTAGAGCAGATTTTTACTCGAGCGGCAGCTTTCTCAACGCGGACTGGTAGTTTCTCATCGCGAGCGGTCGCGTGCATACGTGACCACTCGCAATGAGAAACCTGACCTTCCCGTGTTGAGAATCTCGCCGGGAGGTTTATTTTCCACGCTCGCGATCGACAACTTGATGTTGCTGATCGCGAATGAGGAAAAGTCTCGCCGGGATGTCATTATGCTCGCTCGCGGTCGCCAACTTGACGTTGAGGACCGCGAGCGAGCAAAAAATGCCAACTACGCTACGCGTTTTTGCACTGTGCTACGTGCAATTCACGCAGCGCGAAGTAGCTCAAACTACGCAAACTACGCGAGCGTAGCATAGTTGTCCACCCAGGGTTATTCCAGGAGTGAGTGCTACCTGCCAAAAAGCACTTCAACACCTCTTATGGGGTAGCAAGCGCTATATAAATTCAAACCCTTCCCTCTTTTGTCCCTCCACTATCCTATTTCAATTTAAATAACAAACTCACATGTCCACTGCTTTAATTAATTTAATACTTCCCTATACTAATTCACCACTAATTCTTTTTGGGTTCCAGAGTAGCGTGCTACTCGTCGAAAATGCATTTCAACATTAAGGGAGTGGGCGCTATATAAATGCAATTATATTAAAAACAGATTAAAATACAGTAGCTGCAGCATTATGGTGCATTCTCAAAGTACAAAAGAACAAAGTAAAAAATAAAACCATATTCACAAATTCTTATGTACCGATTACATTTCACCTCCTATTAAGAACTCATTTAAAAAGGGCCATCAACAGAGTTTTTAGGGTTTCTAAAGTGCAAAAAGTTGAACATCACCTATACATAGAGCAAAAGGAGATAAAAGCGACCCAACAAACCACAGGCCGATAAGTCTTATCGACATAGCACAGAAAATATTCTGTCGGCAATTGCTGAAGAGAGTGAATGAATGGATTAGCGAGGGGGATTTATTATCACCCCTGCAGGCAGGGTTTCGAGAGAAGACATGCACTGTTGATCAGTTGCTTCGCTTCCTCTTGAACCTGTGGAAATATTAAAAAATAGGTAAAGGCTCCCTATACATGGTGTTTGTAGATCTAAGGGCCGCGTTTGATTTGGTACCACGGGGAAAACTTTGGACAGCTTTGACTAAGCTGGGTTACCACCAAACCTTTTGCAGATCCTTATCAGACTCCATACAAAAAATGATGCCCAAATAAGATGGGGCAGCAACAAAGGATTAACTAACCGGATAGGGGTGAGCCGCGAAGTTAGGCAGGGATGCATTTGGCACCAACATTATTCATGCTTTATATAAGTGGCCTGATTGAACAGCTAAGGGACTGTAGGGGTGATCCCCCCAAGCTTGCAGGATGTGAAGGGCCTGCACCACTTTTTGCAGACGACACCCTGCTTATTTCGAGATGACCGATGGGGCACCAAAATTTAGTGGATCTATTTGGGAGGGGCTGTGAAGAACAGGGGCTGGAAATCAATCACTTAGAAACGAAATTCATGGTTTTTAATCGGCACAAGTCTTCTAATCGAAATATAAAACTGGGCTCAACTGTGCTGGAGGAAGTTAATCAATTTGATTACTTGGGAGTGAGATTTGTTAACACACTATCGTGGGCACCCCAAATACAAAAAAAGTCAATTCTCACTGCAACATGTGGGATCGGCCTTATGTAAAAATCTAAAAGTCAAGCTTTAGACCATTAATCCCAGTCACTCAAGTGTATCAGGCAAAGGGAATAGGGGCAGCGCTATACAGCGCAGAGTTATGGGGGCACGTAAATGTAGCAGCCATCGAGAAAGCTGAAAATAATTTAATCAGATCAATAATGGAACTTCCCCGAAACGCACCACTTATACCCATGCGACTAGATTTAGGAATGAGGAGCATTTCTCACGTAATCGACCTCCGACCATTAGTCTACTGGATGCGCATATGGGCAAATGATTCACCACTACCCTTGAAAGAGTCAATTCAAGACATACTATTATTAGATACCAAAGGTCGTATTGAGTCGTTTAACCATATCAAGACATGGTTGAACAAACTTGGCATGTTTGATCTGTGGCTTACCCCCAGCAAAATTGAAAAAAGAATTTTGGAACCATGTCATGGTTAACTTGCTCAACAAGAGTTCTGTGGATGAATTGACAAGCTGGTTCCTCAATTTTAAAGATAACATGTTACAAGAGGATTTTTAAATCGAATAGAGCCGCACCTTGCTAAAATATTATAACTAAAATTTAGGTATGGTATTTTCACAATTAATAGTTTTGTTAGCAATGGAAATGGGGTTGATATTTTGCCCTGTTGACCTGTGTGTGATCTAGTACCTGAGTCAGAAACACATTTTTTGTATTTCTGTCCGATGTATAAAGAAACAAGAAGAACATGGCTAAACCCCATTTGCCGGATTTTAGCAGCTACCCGCTTAAACGAGATCACTAGAATCCTGAAAAGTGACACCACAGAATACCTGGTCTTCGCTCTATCTAGATACCTGCACCATGCATGGACCATAAGAAGCAAGACAATAAAAATCATGAAAAAACTAAATAGGCCAGGCTGAAGGATCTATAGTGAAAGGAAGACCGTGATAATATGTAGAAGGCATTTTGCATGTTTTATACTTGAAGGTTTTTTTTTTCATGCAATTATTATTATCATCAACGTGACCAAATGTATTAGAAGGGTATCACAATCCGTTTATAGGTGTACGGCATGTTTAGGTCAACTGTTATTGCAATATGCTATGGATGAATTTGTTTTTATACTTGCAAATATCTTAATTTTAGCACAAATTTTATCTTTGGTTTTAAATGGTATTAGCATTATGCACTTTATTAAAATTTCATAGTAACTGAACCCAGACCTCTAAGACAGATAGTCTTGGTTTCCTCAACCAATTATTCTTCTCAAAATGTTTTTTCCTTCTTCTAATGAATTGTATACAATGTGCTTTTATGGTTTTAATGCAAAACTGAATACAGATATTTACTACTACTACTACTATTACTACTACTATAAAGCGCTTTCAAGAAAACAAGTAATGAGGCAATCATTTGCCGTCTCCATATTCAGTGCAACTATCTTCATAATGTAGGCAGTCTAGATGTGACAATAAAATACGTCTTTGAATGGCCTTCTTTATGTAAGCTAAAACTATGTAACACATTTTGATTGTTGTAGGAAAGTGCGTTTCTGTTGCAGTAACCCCCCCATTTTTTCCCAGACTACTGATGCACTTTTTCTTGGTGTGCCCTGGGTCCCTGCCAATCAGGTTCCCAGGGCCTGTGTTCTTTCCCCAAAACTAACCTAATTTGCATCTCTGGCCACAGGTCAGCCCCTGGTAAATGATACCACAGGTACCCAGGGCACTGTGACCAGGGAAGACCTCTAAGGGCTGCAGCACTTATTGTGCCACCCGTAGAGGCCCTCTACCTTTACACACACATACTGCCTTGCAGGCTGCGTGTTTTGGTGCAGAACAAAGTAAAGAGGCGACATGGCACACCTGTGTGCCATACCTACAACCCACTACCCTGGCATAGATCAGTCACCCCTCTAGCTGGGTGCACTATGCCAGTGGTGAGCGTACAGGTGCATGAGCCCTGTACCCCTACAGTGTCTAAGCCCATTCTTAGGCATTGTAAGTGCAGTGCTGCCATTAAGAGTATATGGTGCTGGGAGCTTGTCATTACAAACTCCACAGCACCAGAATAGCTACACTGAAAACTGAGAAGTTTGGTATCAAACTTCTCAGCCCAATAAACCCACACTGATGTCAGTGTGGGATTTAATGAAAAATGCACACAGAGGGCATCTCAGAGATGCCCCCTGAAAAACGACCAGCCTCTGGTGGGTTCCCTGACTGATACACACCAGCCTGACACCACAAGACATGTTTCTGGACCCCTAGGGTGGGAGGCTACGCTCCCTGAGCCCAGAAACAAAGCCTTTTTTCTGGGCGGAGGTGTTCACACCTACCCCAGGTCAGGAAGAGCCATCTGTGGCAGGGGAGCTTCAAAGGCCTGGCAGCCTTTGTAATGCGAACCCCAGCCTCTCCTGCTAGCAGGAGCAGGCCCCCTTTCGATCTCCCCTCCCTTTCGGCAGGAAGACGGGCGGGAAAAACTAGCCAGCCCAGGAGGTGTGGCCACCTCTGCCAAGTCCACCCCTCAGAAGGGGGAGGCGAGGTGAAGCTCACTCTCCAGTGCTCGCCATCTTGCAGATGGCAGGCACTCCCCAATCAGGACTAGGGATTGTGCTCACTCCCCCACGTGGGGCGAGCACACCAAGGGTGTAGTTACCCTAAGGTAAGTAGCTCATTGGCTACAAGACCTCTAAAATGACCCCTAAATACAGTATTTAGGGGGCAGCCCTGAACCAAGAAGGCAGATTCCCGCAAGCTAAGAAGAAAAAGGACAAAAGAAGACGTACAGCAGAGGAGACTTCAGAAAACAACTGACTTGACCCCAGCCCTACCGGCCCATCTGCAGTTTCCAGAGATCCTGCGGCAAAAATCGTCTTGTCCTGCAGCTAGCGACCTCCAGAACCCCTGGGAGGACTGACTGCCTTCAACAAAGACCAGATCTCCTGTGAACAGCAGCCCTATTCAAATAAAACTCTGAAAACAGACTCTGAGCCTCCTGAGGACCAAGAAACCCAACGCCTGGAACTACCACTACACCCGTCGCCTAGGGCCCGAGTTTGAGTGGCCCACCGGTCCCAGCACTCCAGAGTCTGAGTTCACCGTAGGTTGACCCCTCCAGGACTCCCCGACGTCACCTGCAGCCTCTGCACAGAGACCCCCCAACCGCGCGAGTGGCCCGGTGAGGTGAAATCCGACCTCAAAAGACACCCCTGCATCCAGTTTCTAAGTGTCAACTTTTGAAATACAAGAATATTCTTTAAAAATCGTACATCTAACTAAAACAAATTTACTCAACTGTTTACAGCAAATGTCCCAGTGCTGAATTTAGGATTCAGCCCTGTGTTAGCTGAAAAGTAATTAATTGCATTTTTCTTAAAAAGCCCATTCATTTGAATGTACTATACCTGCTAAGTGTTGCAAACTGCTTACTTAAACTGTAACCAAAATCAGTACAAGTTATACTGCAATTTTTAACTGTGTTCATACAAGTAATTTACTACTTCAAAGTATTTATATGCTTACCTGTACCAGGCTTGCTTGGTTCTAGAAATAAAACAACAGTATATTTTTTATGCAAAAACAATTGGCCTAGAGTTCAGTTCTTGAGTGTGTGAATTCATTTGCTGACTGAGTGTGTACATCAAATGCTTAACACTGTCCTCTGGTACTGCCTTACTGCTCGACCAAGGTAACACTTTGGAGAGTAAGGTTCTATCTAACTTTAACCTCTGCCAAACTTCTGGAGACCCTTGGACTCTATACACACTCTACCTCACTTTGGTGCAGTATATATGGAGCCAGTGTATAAAATTTACAAAAAAACATAAAATCAGTTGTTGTTAGTCTGGACTTTCTATCACATGGGCAGATTGGGGAATTCCACTAGTAGATGGAGTTTTTCTAGGAGTACTCTCACTAGCAGGAAACCATCCTGGGTATTGGTCACATTTACTAGGTATCTTTGAATCCCCTGTGCAGATAAACCCATAAAGTATCTATCCACAGTGAACTTTGGGTCAGATGTACGACGTGCAAAATAGCACCTCGCAAATTGTGACTCATTTGAGACTTGCAATTTGCGAGGCGCTATTTGGCATGTACAACAGTGTGTTTAACACTGTTTGCGATTCCCGATGGGGGTCGCAAATTGCGAGGCTCATGAATATTAATGAGTCATTCGCAATTTGCGAGCCTTTTGGGAATGACAGGCCCTCCGAGGGATGGTGGCCTGCTGGGCTCAGCAGACCACCAAGGCAGGAACTGCTTTTAAATAGAGCAGTTCTTTTCTTTTTTAAATGCAGTACGTTTTTCTTAGAGATAAACGGGATGCATTATTTTTTTAAAAACGTTTTCGCTTCATTTTTTAAGGGCAGATAGTGGTCCCTGGTACCACTGCCTGCCCTTAAAAAATATTTTTTGAGACAGTCACAAAGTGGAAGGGGTTCACTGGGGACCCCTTCCAAATTGCGACTGCATTACCACCCTCTTGAAGAGGGTGGTAATTTGCAATTGTTTTGCAACCTCAATTGCGGATGTCAAGTTCTTTATGTACAATATGAGCAGAGGTTGAGCTTCGCACAGCCAAAAGCCTATGTAAAAAGATATTTTCCTGTGTCTGTAGCGCGTTGCAGTTTGTCCAACCTCAAATTGAGGATCCATATAATGCAACAAGGAGGCATTCACTTTTATATAATTTCATGATTTTACTAAGGGGTTTGCTACCTATGTTTTAGGCAAAACTGTGCACCGCTCCATTGGCCCTTATAAATGTTAATGTTTTTAAGTGTGGTTTTCAATAAGGGTGGGCGTAATGTGCGTAAGGGACCTACGCGGAGAGGCATGGAGATGGAACCAATCTCCGCACTCTCTGCATAGTTCCGTTACGCACATCCCGCCTCCCGCCTGCCTCCCGCCCGCAATATTAAATACATTAAAAAAGCAATTTTTAAATAACCTAACTTATCGGCGGCGTCCCTGGGCTTCCATCCTCCTCCAGCGCATCTTCATCTGGGAACTGCGCATGCGCGGGAGCCTGCGCATGCGCATTCCTGCCCGAGTGTGTGGAGATTTGCCTTGTTTCTCCGCATATCATCGTGGTAGACGGAAGGGCAAATCTCCACACATTCCGTGGGCGGAACGGAGTTGTCCGCCCACTCTTAGTTTTCAAGTGTGGTGACCAATCTCCTCAGTATGCCAAGGTAACTAAAAATCTTTACTGCTTCCAGTTTTTGGCCCTGAACATGATGACTCTGTCCCTTTTTCATTCTTTTACTACAAACCATGGTATAAGGTTTTGGTTAGGTTGATTTTTAGATCTCTACCCCCCATCAAGGCTACAAAGTGGCTTATTAATTGCTGAAGACCATTTGCCATTCTAGATAAAAGCTTGCGCCATCTGTGTATATAGAAATCAAAGTGGTACTGGTACCTACTCTAGGCATGTCAGCATTTATACTCTGCGGGAGTCCCTCCACCCTGTTTAAATACAGTCAGAACAAAAGGGCAGCAAGGACACGTTACCCAATGACACGTGTTACTCAAAATTTCTCAGTGCATTCCCCGTTTTTTCCCAAGAATGTATCATAAAACACAATTGTACTCAGCCATCACTGTAGAGTGAAGTCTCTATTAACAGCTTAGACTGTCACAGGGCACTACCGTACACATATATCAGCAGGTGTCATGTGTCAGTGTAGAGGCTAGTTTACTGATAAATAGTACACCCGCTTTAAAAACTAATTGTAATTGTACAGAAAGAATACTAATTTAACTTTTGCAGTAGCTTAGTAAATATCTTTAAGTCTCAAAAATGTTTACAAAATACTAACACTCATTAGATGATGTCATCAGTGATGCCATTTGAGTTGTTATCTCATGTTATAGAGAACAGTGGTCCCTATTCAGGAGGAATACAGTGTGATAGATAACCATACACTTAGAATAGAATGTATGTCTTTTGTCCAGCCGGACAAGAATTTATTTTCATAGTATTTTTCAAAAGTAGTATCAAATAAAACATTCAAATTACAAGTGGGCACAGCCTCCTGAATAGGGACCACTGTTCTCTATAACATGAAATTGCCCAAGGTCCTTGTCTTAATTCCTTTGGGTTCCCTTGTTCTGTAAAATATTTGAGTTGTTATCAGCAATGTCACTAGCCATGTCATGAGTGATGTAATATGTTAGGTCATAAGCAGTGCATTGCAGGGGGGTAGGTTAGCTCTGGTAACTATAACTCCTGAATATCTATGGTTTTGTGTATGTAAAATCTGAACCTAACTATAACGTCCCTTTAACCTTTGTTTTTTTCAATGAATGTTAAAGTTTTTTTAATGCTATTACATAACTTTAACATCCCTGTAACCTTTGCTTTTTTAGCGCACATATATATATATATATATATATATATATATATATATATATATATATATATATATGTGTATATATATATATTCATGTTATTTCTGTTTGTGTCCTGCATAAATACTTTACACATTGCTTTTAAGTTAAGCCTGACTGCTTTTGTGCCCTGCTAGCAGAGGGTTAAGCACAGTTTAATTTTGTGAGTTTTGTCGTTCACCCTGACAAGAATTGTGGTTGCTCACATAGGGTTTTTACCCCCACACTCAATAACCCAATTTATTTTACATATATATATATATATATATCACCATAAACTCCTTCAAGAAAGAGATGAGGCCACAGTAGGGGAGACCACGGGGGCATCTTTATTCAAGAGCACAACACGGCGAATACATTTCGGCTGGAACAGCCTTCTTCAGCGCCAATAAAGTTCAGGAGGTGTGACTGACAACGTGCATTTCAGTGTCCTGCCGCAAGGTGATTGGTTGCGGTCCGCTCCACCCATAAAGTAATTACCTTTTGATCACCTGCAGTAGCTCACACGATGCCTGTGAACCACAATTCCCAGAATGCTGTTGTTTGTCCAGGTAGGTGAAGGGTGGGAAATCCGGTGATTGCGCGGGATAGAGCACCACGATGTCGCCAAAACCAATTTCCTGCTTGAAATGTACTGGAAGTAAAGCGTCCCCCTGGGTCCCCATCCGCATCAACCCCCAAGGGTTTAGGAATCCAATCGGCGGGGATAGGAATGGCGATCCATACCACCCAGAGTGGAGTAATAACTCCAACACCGCCTTCTCTTCTTCCGGACCTGGAGGTGGATACTGGTTCATCCAATCACTTGGACACAAGAGAATTCCGCCGCAGCAGAGACCAGCAAGAACCAGACCACTTGACGATGCGGGGACCCCAGAAGCGCGTTGCTGGAGAGCGCGCTCAATTATCACCATAAACTCCTTCAAGAAAGAGATGAGGCCACAGTAGGGGAGACCACGGGGGCATCTTTATTCAAGAGCACAACACGGCGAATGCATTTCGGCTGGAACAGCCTTCTTCAGCGCCAATAAAGTTCAGGAGGTGTGACTGACAACGTGCATTTCAGTGTCCTGCCGCAAGGTGATTGGTTGCGGTCCGCTCCACCCATAAAGTAATTACCTTTTGATCACCTGCAGTAGCTCACACGATGCCTGTGAACCACAGTTCCCAGAATGCTGTTGTTTGTCCAGGTAGGTGAAGGGTGGGAAATCCGGTGATTGCGCGGGATAGAGCACCACGATGTCGCCAAAACCAATTTCCTGCTTGAAATGTACTGGAAGTACAGCGTCCCCCTGGGTCCCCATCCGCATCAACCCCCAAGGGTTTAGGAATCCAATCGGCGGGGATAGGAATGGCGATCCATACCACCCAGAGTGGAGTAATAACTCCATATATATATATAGGTATAATAAATTGAGTTATTGAGTGTGGGGGTAAAAACCCTTTGTGAGCAACCACAATTCTTGTCAGGGTGAACCACAAAACTCACAAAATTAAACTGCTAGCTAGGCACAAAAGCAGTCAAGGCTTAACTTAAAGGCAATGTGTAAAGTATTCATGCAGCAAACAAACAGTAATAACATGAAAACGCAACCCAAGAAAAATCCCACACCAATTTAGAAAAATAGAGAAAATTGAAATAAATAAAACTAATTGAATCCAATCAATAGAACGGGGTCCTTTGAGACCAGGGTAAATTCAAATGTTATGGCTGATGGAGCGTCAGTCAGATACATCATGTGGATTGGACCCAGTTGTGACTTTCCTTCGGGCTTCGAAAATTCTCGATGAAGAGCCCAGTAGAAGGTAGAGTCCAGTGGGGCAAGGCAGCAGGCTGTTTCTGAGGAGGTGTTGCATGGATGCCGCTGGACAAGTTCTTTGTGAAGCCATCGGCAATAGCATGAGAATATCTAAGGACGGGGAAATCCTAGAATTCCATGCCGAGGAGGTTGTCATTGTCAATGTGGAGCCTGTAAACATTGAGACCGATCAAGATTTTTAACTTATGACTTAGACAACTTTTTGGAAGTCAAAAACCCACAGCGCGACGAAGCTGCAAGCCGATGAGGGCTCCACAAGAACTGATTCCATCACTTGAAGGTCCCGCTGAACAGTATTTGCTAATGCAAAGTCAGGCCAACCAGAAATGCACAGCTTAGATGAATCGGCTGGCTACTAGGTCCCAGTCTTCTGTGGGTTCTTCTGTTGGTTCTTCTGGCACTTTTTGGTGAAATTCCCAATTTTTACGGTTATGCAGGAGCAGCACCTCTAGCACCACTTCCATGGGTCCATGACCTGTAGAGCACCACTTAGGGTGTGGACTCACTCCATCGGAGGACAAGTGCAGAGTTCAATGTCTCTGAAGCTTGTTATGTTCCTGTAGCTCACATAGGAGACCAGCCAGCTAGCCCTTGGAGTCATTATGTTAGTCCTGGGTTCAAGCAGCAAAGCAGGTCTCTAGGGATGAAGGAAGGCCTCAAGCAGCAGGGCAGTCCTCTGAAGTGTCCAGGCAGTCAACCTGAAGTCTCCATAGGTCCAGAAGTGTACTGAAGAATTGTTCTCAGGGTCTAATATTCATACCTTGTGACAGCCTTTGAAGTAGGGGGATGTCCTGGCTACCCCTGTATCTGCTTCTGGGCAGCTGTCCCCCACCCCTGCCAAGGCTTCAGAAGTCTGGGCGACAAAAGTCCTGCGTCAGGTTCTTTTGTGTGTGCTTGAGGCAAGCCCTTTGAAATGTAAGTGGGGAGGGAACAGCTCCACTACCAACTATCCTAGAGGATGGCCCATCCTGCCAACACCTAATCACCCTTTGTCTCACTAACTGGAATGAATGCACAAAGCCCAATAGCTAAGTTATACACTGTCATGTGGCAGTAGGCACCAAATAGTTGGGCTGGAAAATGCAAACTTTCCAAAAGTAGCATTTTCAGAATTGTGACTTAAAATCAAACTTTACCATTAAGGAGGCTTTAAAATTACAATTCATTTGAGTCCAAACATGATATTTCTATCTGCTCCCAGTAAAACATTAGCACTTGTAATAAGGTAGCCCAATGTTATCCAATGGGAGAGATAGGCCTTACAGTAGTGAAAACTAATTTAGGTGTTTTTCTCTACCACGACATGTAAGACCTAAAAACACTTACCCTATTATTCAAACACAATGCACCCACCATATGGAGTTTTTGGAGACTATTAAAGGGGTGACTTATATGTATTAAAAAGGAAGGTTTAGACCTGGCAAAAGGTTTTTTTACCAGGTCAAATTGGCACTATAGGGTGTGTTGGCAGGCCTGAGACACGTTTTAAAGTGCTACTTTAGTGGGTATCACAACAAGTGCTGCATGCCCACTAGTAGCATTTAATTTCCAGGCCCTGGTGACATGTAGCACCTTATACTGGGGACTTATAAGTAAATTGAATATGACAATTAGGTAGAAGCCAATTGTACCATGTTTTAGGAAGAGAGCACAAGAATTTTAGCACCGGTTAGCAGTGGTAAGTGTACAGAAACCTAATGCCAAAATAAACGAAGGCAGAAAACAGACGGGATGAAGGTAAAATGTTTGGAGGAAGACCACGCTAAGGATATCAAGGTTAACAAATACCCAGTAGAGGTCCTTCAACAGATGGTATGCCTCATGATTTTGTGATCGATTGGTTTGTGTTAGTTTTGGGTGTCTATGTTATGGAGGGTACCAGGTGGTCTACAAGATTGTTACCCCTTTTATAGGAGAACAGGGGAGGTTCACTGAAGGTGGCATAGGATCGGGAATATTTCCCAATTTTTCTTTATTACTTTACTCACCGTATTGCTTGAGGGGCAAAAAGTGGATACAAATGGTATCTATTTATTCTGTCTTCTTGTTCTGGGGGTGAGTAATGGTTCCCTGGAATTGTAAGAGGTAAATGGATTATTTTAAGGAGGCAGCCACTCTAGCATACAGATTAACATCTAGGGGATACCGCCGCCGGCTGTTCTCACATGCAGTAAAATGGGCCTGGGTATGCCCCAGGAAAAACCCAAAACTAACACCAACCAATTGATCACAACATGCCTGTTGTAAGACACTTCAAATGCCAAAACTGCACTCCATGTCCCCAAACATTTAATACAAAAAAACTTTAGATTAGGCACTAACACCTATCCTCTCAAACAACTGAGCAATTGTCTCTACACTAATGTAATTTTTGCAATACGTTGTCCTTGCAATCTGCTCTACATTGGACAGACAACGCAAATGGTCGAGGCCTGGATCAGTCAGCCTAGAAGCTGTATCCGATGCAAAGTTGAGAATGCACCATTCGTTTCTCACTTTTATCTCCTTAAATCACACTGAGTGTGACTTTGCCTGGCAGGTAATTGATCAACCTAATCTACCATTATGAAGAGGAGATTTCCAACAACTCTTGGAAAGCTGTGAATGCCGTTGGATCACACATTGTAACTCTGTCAACAACTTCCTAATCACCCTTGAAGAATGGAACAGTATGGTTCCAACTTAAGTTCCAGTTACTTGTTGGGCACAATAAATATGTAGAACAAACATGGTTTTGTAACATATGTCGTTTTATCTAAATGAAATTGCTCTCCTGTAAAGTTTCCTTTAATATAGAGGTTTTACTAACTTTTCAAATATTAGGCATTAATGCCATTGTATATAGTACATTTCACCATATCTAACATAAATTGTACGCCATTTGTTTGAAAGGGACAGAACAGGCCCTATGTTACGTTTTTCTCTTTTCTATCCACCTGGGGCCTTTCTTAAAGCCATTTGGCTGTTGGCGCCCCCGGGGCCACATTCCGAATGATAGTCCTTTCGGGGGTCTTTCACTAACTAGTTAGCCAAGCCTCCTTCCCTACAGCTAGCAGCACAGGTGTTCATGTGCCCATTGAAACACCATAACACTTTAAGGGGCTTATTAACAGGCCCCTTGTGCCACCCGTACGTCACTTTTCCCAGGGGCGTAACACAGGCCCCCGCAGCCTATGCGGTGTGGGGGGGGCCCAAGCTCCAGGGGGCACCCTCAGCACAGCACGCTTGCCGGAGAGCTCTTGATTGAGTTCGGAGGGGGGCCCTTCACGTTCCTTGCAAGGAGGCCCCCTCAATTTTCATTACGCCAGTGACTTTTCCCGTGTTGAAAATGATGCAAAAGTGGCACAAGAGGCTTGTAAATAAGCCCCTAAATCTTTAAACCTGTGCCGCCACTCAGCGGGCTCTGATTCATTCATGACAATCTGCACCTGGATCTTCATTCTCCAATTTGTAAGTCCGACAACGCACTATGTCGCTGGTCTTCCTTCTAATATGCCTCGTATTACAGAAGCCCTCGTTCTTCTTTCCCCAGCGTGCTGATAGTGAACCATGACCCATCGGGCCGGGATCTCAACGTAAGTGAATGTCTGCACTTTGATTCAATTACTGAAACCAGCGCACCATGCCCCTTAGCAATTCCTGCTTGGTTTCTGAATTTACTATGGCAGGCCCACAATGCATTTACCGTAAACTTCTATTCAGGAAGCTCAGACAAATTGTACCTAATTCATGCCTACATTTTTGTTAATCCCATGGCTATACACTGTTTTTTCCCCATGTTCATGTGCTCCACTTGTGCCGTTCACTATTCCCCCAAAAGTACTAAGGCCCTGATTATGACTTTGGCATTCTGGAAGCGGGCTGCCATGCTAGCGCACCGCTCCCATACCGCCAAAGTCAACCGCCACCCACCCACCAGATTATGAGTTGTTTTGTAGTCTGGTGGGCAGTTGGCGATGCATGTCCCACGGTGGTGCCTTTCAAAAGGCACCCCAATGGGAGTGCCACAGCCCTTAGTGCCACAGCCCGTACCTGCACGGTATGGACTTTACAGTCTGAGGTACTGAGGGGGTGCATGCATAGGATGGCCAGACCGGTCACAGTGAAAATAGTTTTGGTGCCTTGTCAAAGTAGGGATGTGGTGACATTCATTTTCTACATGTCCCACTTTTAAATACCATGCACCCTAGTTTGTGGGCTGCAGGGCCTTCATGGGGGAGACTTACTAATATATAAAAGGGAGGTATTTGCCTCACAAAATCGGTTATTTTGACAGTTCATACAGCAGATTTACACTGCAGCAGTCAGGTTACAATGGTAGGCCCGAAGCCATGTTTAATGCTCAATGGACCCACTCTGTGGGTGGCACAGTATGTGCTGTAGTTCACATGTGGCATTTAACTTCTACGCTGTGGGTGCATTTTCTATACCATAGAGTAGGGACTTATACACAAATTAAATATTTCAATTAGAAACAGGCCAATTTAACCCTATTTTGAAAGGAGAGCACAGGCACTTTACTCCTAGTTAGTAGGGGTAAAGTCCACAGAGTCCTAAAGTCAGCAAAAATAGGGTCGGGAAAAGGAAAAAAATCTGGGGTGACTATGCGGAAAAGGTGGAATTCCTACATCTATGGATCACATTTGGCTGACGAAGGAAAACCACATGAACTGCACAAACCACCTGTAGTCTGCAGTTTCTCTGGTTCACATGCAGGGTGGAGTTGCCCAATTTTCCTCTGCAAGCGGATTTGAAAAATTGGAGTGTGAGTGTAGAAGAGAGTAAGTGTATATATGATTGAGAGCAAGTGTGAGTGAATGTTATTGAGTGTTTTATGATTGAATATATGCTGTTGCCGTGACATACAGAAGATAATCATAGGAAAATGCGAAAGGACACTCACACTATTTGGAGGGTGTGATCTATCTAAAAATACAAGTCCTGGCAAGCCACATATAATTCTGAGGTTAAGGGGAGAATGTAGTTAATTATTAGGGCTTGTCAGACTCTTGATAGACTATGATAGCATCTTGGCATATTTCTTGAGTGTCCTTACAGAGTCCATTTTTTTTTAGCAAATATATGTGAAAATTGTCCCTTAAAAATCACATCATGACCTCCTAATGGGAAGTTCAGTAAATATCTAAAACGAAAGAGTAAACTGTGCTCCCAATCGCCGGTCAAGTAACTTTGGGGTGTGCCAATTTGTCCCTGATTCCTAGTGAGATAGCCCGAAACTCTTGGTTTTGTTATCTTCCTCTTTATTCTCTCTTCCTGCGCGTGCTGGTACCAACACGCCAGCAGCTGTTTCTTAGTAATAGAACAAGGGCCCTCCGGGTTTTCAAATAGTTGGTTAAGACCGATCATGCGCAGACAAGATTCGATGTACTTTATCCAAGGAATTGTTCTACCATTGGCACATGCAAGGCAGTCTTTTGTAAGTGCTCCCTCTGTATTTCACCAAATGGCATACCAAACAAACAGGGGGCGGGCACTAATATAATCCTCAACAAAGGGGAGGTCTAGCTCACTATGGCAAATAAAACTAGAGCTAGAGTTCGTGCTCTCAGCATTTTTCTACAGAATCTATTTTCCTCTAATTGTACTGAGAGACTACTCTCAGCCCCCCAAACCTCTTCCCGATAGGTTGCAGATGGCAGGCACTGTAATCTGTAAATCTGCAATGAGGGAGTTAAAACATTCCCTTTCTTAAGTTGTGGCAAGCTGAGTAACGACCCTAGGGTTCTAGACAATTTGTTCCAGCTATTAACTATGTGTGTTTTCCAAGTGCCACGGTCATTAAAAGTCATACCAAGATAGGAAAAAGTGTCTGTGCTTATTATCTTTCCTCACCTGCTTTCGATGAGGGCATTTTATATTTCTTAGGGCTGCAGGACATAATAAAAGATTTAGTAAAATTGGTCTGCAAATCTAATGATGCCATAAATTTAACAAAGCCGCTCACTAAAAGAGAAAGAGCATTTGGTGTGCGGGCCATCAACACAGCGTCATCCGCATACAGCAGAGCAGGTAGCAGCGAGCTTCTAATTGAGGGAACATCAGTGATAACAATAATTAAAAAGGAGTGGAGATCATTTATATATAAAATTTATAAAAGTGGGGCTAAAACACAATCTTGTCTCACACCTCTCATAATACTGACATCATTTGAGACCTCACCATTGGTGTTGATCCTTACTCTGGCTTTCATTCCTCTGTGCAAATACGCTAGAAAGTGAACTAGTGCTTCATCAAGACCAAGAGAAATTAAAATAGACCATAGCTTAGACCGGTTAACACTATCAAACGCTGTTGATAAGTCCATAAAAGCTAGGTACAAAGGGGAGCTTTTTGCCACTGTGTACTTTCCTATAATTAATTTGAGATTTAGGCACTGCTCTATAGTACCCACTTTTGGTCTAAAGCCATACTGGCTGGGGTGCAATATTGCTTTTTCTTGTGTCCAGACATTTATACGCTTACATAAAACTCTACACAGTATTTTTAAAGTGGTATCTATTAAAGAGATAGGTCTGTAACAACTGGGCAGAGAACTGTCCCCTTTTTTAAAGATTGAGATTATAATCAATGTCGACCAGGATTCTGGAATGGGAGCAATGGCAAGGCTATTAAAAACATGTAATAATAATGTAGCCCAAAATGTCGGGTTATATTTTAAGAGGTCTATAGGCATTCTGTCAGTGCCTGGTGCTTTGCCCCCGGCACTCTGTTGTAGTGTGTCCTCGACCTCCTACAGGGTCAATTGAATTAATCTGAAATCAGGGTCCGGCAGGGTATCTGTAGTTAAGTTAGCCTGGTCATAAATTTTAGAATAATGATTCTCCCAGTCTTGACTAGAGATATGACACCCGATCTTAGGATCTACACAGTTAGGTTGCTTCATCTGTTTAACTGAGGCCCAAAAAAGATTACCATTCTTCCCGGTTTCAGCTAAGATAAGTGAATCCCAAAGTTGTGTCAACAGTTCAGTTTTTCTTTTTTGTAGTACCTGCTTGTATAACTTTCGTGCTTCAGCTATAGCTATAGGGTCCTTGGGTATAGCTTTAAGGGTGCATCGCAAATGATTATTAGCACGCAAACAATCCTGGTTAAACCACTGTGGGCTACTAATACACTCTGATTTGGGGACCGTAAGCTCTTTTTTTATTGCGCTACAGATATGTATTAAGGGAACTAATGCAGCATTACTAGTGTCAGTCCATGTGAGGTATGCCTGTACCAGGGCGTAATTTCCCACTATAACCTTATAAAAAAGGTGTTCCAGTGATACAGATCTCCATCTTAATATTAGGCTATCTGTTGAGGGATCAAGTTGTTGCGCCCCAATAGCCTTATTGTACTTTGGCCTAGAAGCCATCATTAGATGGGCTTCAATGGGATTATGATCACTGAAACTGGAGGAAAGCACATTACCATGTGATATGTGGTCTATTAAGAAGGAAGATATAAAGAAGTATTCAATAGTGGAACCAGAACCTCGTCCTGTACAAGTAGGGGGAGTATCAGTATCAGTACAGGCGAGCTCCATAATATTAACTAGATCATATGTGGCCAACAGGGAAATCAACTTGCGTCCCCTACCATCAAGTCAATGGCACCAGCCTTTGTTAGATCAGAGTGCGGGTTTCTTGTGTGAGAAACATATATGGAGACCGAGTGAAGTCTTATGTTAAAATCCCCTCCTATACATATTCCCGAAGGCTGCCCACTGTCTGAGATCTTATGCTGAACTAGGGATATATGATCAGATACTGATGATAGGTTAGTGTTTGGCACATTAGTAAAATCATTACTATAGCAGTTAATTAAATATAACGTGCCTCCTCTTTTATATCTTATCGTTAGGATGTTGACATTATTTGTTTTGACGATCTTTGCGCTTCCTCCTGCTTTATGTTGACCCAAGTCACCAGGCCCCCAATAGTACGACCACAACTTGACGGGGACGCTAGGTTATAGAAACCAACAAAGCCATTAATATATGATTCTGTCGTAGACCAGGTTTCCTGTAACATTAAGATGTCATATTGGGAAATAAATTAGATCCACTCAGGGCATAACAATTTAGAGTGTAATCCTGCTATATTCCAACTCAAGAATTTTCAGTGTCATTTCCAAGATTTTCGGTTATGCCTGGCCTTGTCATAAATGCAAAAGGGGGGTCTGAGACTGGCACAATGATAGTTGGGGCAGCTAGATCTGTGCAATATTGTAGTCAGTCTAGCCCATCCAGACCTTCTAGTATGGCAAATCTATTTTCTACTTGTGTAGGAGGTGCATGTACGAGAGTCAGTGTTATCATTGTGGGCTTCTAGAAAAAGCCAAGTGGTAGGCAACCAATGTTAGTAGGGTGGGCCCAGGTCTCTTCCTGTTAGGATAACAAATTGCGGGCAAGAATTGGTCGGCGCAGGTTGATCATAATGCAGTCCCCCACAATCCTTTTTTCGGAACGCCCTACCCAACCCACCCTCCGCACCATAAGTAAGTTATTGAAATCGGGGGGCCTAAGGCCTCTGTTTTTAGTAAACCAGTCAGCACATTTGTTTCTCAAGTCCTCTCAGGATTCTTTTTGATTTGTCCTCAATGGAGGCACGTCCGCCAAAACCACCACATAGGGACATGCTACTGGGGGGAGGCTCAAAGTAACTGTAGAGTACCTGGGTGCTTGAGGTATTGGTGTATTTAGGGGATTGACACCATTACTCCTACAAGAAATACGGTTGGAGTTATTAATAGTATCCTTCCCTTGAAAGCTGGTAGCTAATGGCCTCCTTCCACCTTCTGGAATTTGACTATGGGGTTGGTGTAGTCGGGTTGGTCCCTGATGGCTGCGAGTGGTGATGTTAGAGAGAGCTATGTTGGTCGATATGTGTTCTGCTTTGCCTCTGGTTTGGGGTACGCCATTGGGTACATTGCCAGAAGGGTGCTCTATACTTTTGTCAGCATTGTGTGATTTGTCATTACTAACTATATGACCAAGTCTCTTCTCAAGGACTGTTAGTCTCTCCAACAGTGGTTTTAATTTAATGTCCAAAATGTTGCTAATCCTGTCACATAAAGGGGTCGATTCCAATCCTGTATTTTTTTTTCCCATACGACTCGTAACCGTATTTTTTTCCGCACAAATCGTACAAGTGACGTCCGATCCGTGAAGTACGATTCGTACGGGAAAAAGTACATACGGATCAGCCCTATCCGTACGAATCAGATCGGGAAAAGTTGTACGAGACGTACCCGGACACTTTTCTGTACGAATCGTAAAAATGCAGTCCGACCGTACTAGTATGATCCGGACCGGCTTCCCGATTTACGATTTGTACGTAAAACGTCCGTCCCGCACACGGGGAATGACTTGTACATATGCAATGTCTATGTACGCACCGTACAGTAGCAATGTCGGTGTACGCACCGTACATAAGCGATGGCGGTGTACGCACCGTACATAGCAATGGGGTTGTACGCACCGTACATAGCAATGGGGGTGTACGCACCGTACATAGCGATGGGGGTGTTCGCACCGTACATAAGCGATGGCGGTGTACGCACCGTACATAGCAATGGGGTTGTACGCACCGTACATAGCAATGGGGGTGTACGCACCGTACATAGCGATGGGGGTGTTTGCACCGTACATAAGCGATGGCGGTGTACGCACCGTACATAGCAATGGGGGTGTACGCACCGTACATAAGCGATGGCGGTGTACGCACCGTACATAGCAATGGGGGTGTACGCACCGTACATAGCGATGGGGGTGTTCGCACCGTACATAAGCGATGGTGGTGTACGCACCGTACATAGCGTTGGCGGTGTACGCACCGTACATAAGCGATGGCGGTGTACGCACCGTACATAGCAATGGTGGTGTTCGCACCGTACATAGCAATGGCGGTGTACGGACCGTACATACACAACGCATGGGGGGGTGTGTCTGTACGACTCGTACCCCTGTACCGTACTGAACCACGGACACTGTAAAACAGCACAAGGAGGGTCTATTCGACTCGCACAACACCACAAAACACGTCTACACTGCACAAAAAATGAAAGGACTGACCTAGACACATCCAAACAGGCAAACAGAGTGGCAAACTCAAAACCACCCCTTATAAAACACCCACCAAAAATTCTAACTGAGCCACACCCACAAATGGACCAATAAAAAGGGCCCACACACACAAACCATGAGCCTTTGCAACAGACTCACTGCAGCTATAGAGCACAACAACAACAGCACCCATCCACCTTAACATATACACCTTCACACAACCTCCTTCGCACATACCCCCTCTACACATTCACACCCACACCGTCACATTCAGACCCACACACCCACAACCATCCACACCCTCACCCTACACCATGCCCAAAGACAAGAATCCAAAGTTCACAAGGGAGGAGCTGGAGATCCTTATCAATGAAGTCATCAGAGTCGAGCCACAGCTGTTTGGAACATTGGTCAGACAGACCAGCATAGCTGAAAAATCACGCCTGTGGCAGAGGATTGTCGATAGGGTGAATGCTGTTGCACCCATCAGAAGGACCAGGAATGAATGCCAAGCCAGGTGGTACGATCTGCGGAGGGCGGTCAAGCGCAAAATGAATGCGGAATACGCCCACTGGAGGTGGTGCGCCCCGCAGACCAGTACATTACCATCCCTGGGAGGAGAAGGTGATGGCCATGCTTCCGCCGGTGGGAGTACATGGACTCCAAGGAGTTGCCGAGCCTGGTGAGTACACAAACAACTTACGTAACATGGGGGTAATGCCATCCATACACCAACTACACCAAATGCACGCAACTACCCCCAAACCATCACCGGCCAGAACCACAGTCAAAAACTACGCAAATGCCAATAACATGTGTGTGCCCCATTGAAAAAGCAAGGCCATGCTATGTCCCATGCTACATGAAGCACCAACCCAAGATGGATGGATGGTATGCTGGGAGGGTGGGTGGCACAAAACGCATGTTAGAATCATAAATCAGACACAATTGCCCTCATCCCATATGGCCCAGCTACATACCCATGCACCATGCGCAATGCACAGGGATTGGGAAAGTACTGACAAGATAGCTGACACTTGGCTCTGGTGTAGGCAGCACAAGGCCCTCCTGTGACCAGTGCAAACACAAACACCAAGACACCAAGGTCAGATATCTAGGACAGGAACTCACACTCACTGTCATGGCAGCATGCTCCATGGGGGGACAGCTACATCACCTGGGAGCCCCAGGGCCAAATCACACTACACCCACCAGCAGGCCCTGTCACACACACACACCCCTTACACAAGCAGACACCACCAGGACAGGCAATGGATTTACCCACTGTCACAATGGACATGCAACACAACAAGACCAATACATAGCCGAATAAGCATCCAAGCCACAAATCGACATATCAAAGACTCAGGAGAACATATCAATCTGTCCCCTGCAACATACCCATCCACAAGTGAACATTGAGGAGAATGCTAGGCACATACAACTACCTGGAGGAACAGTGCCAACTTCAATGTGTATGAAACATGCATGTTGCATGAAACAGCATTAACATTGTCTGTCTCTCACACACAGGGCAACGTGATGAATATCCCCCCAACAATGGGGGGGAAGAATCACAGTCACAGGCTTGGGAGGAACCTGATCCCACCGGCAGCGACGCCTCTCAACACTCCACGGATGACCCCGACCGACCTGGACCCTCTGGTGTCCAAACCCCTGCAGAACCTGGTTCAGGACCATCTGTGCCAACCACCACCCCCATTCCTGCCACATCCCAGGAAACACCGAGGAGCCCTGCCCGCAGTGAATAACTGAGCCAGTCTGACCAGGAGGGACAAGGTGCAGCGGGCACCCAGGAGGATGCAGACAACACCGTCACTGCCATCCCTCAGGGTCCCGTAGAACCGATGTGCCCACAACGGCAGGCCAGGCTCGTGTGGGCAGGGGTGGTGGGAGTGGAGGACGGCGGAGGCGAGAACCTGACCAGCCAGCTGAAGGGACTGGTATGTCACACATCCACAACATCATGGAGGCATACCGGCGTGACACCAGGGAGTTCAGCCAGGTAGTGGTGACCCTCACAGAGATCAAGAACCAGCGGGCCGAGCAACACGCCAGTCAACAAGAACACCAAGGACGGATGGAGGCAAGACTGGCTGAGCTCCTGGCGGTGCAAAGGGACATAAGCCATTAACTCCGTCGGATCGCCGACAACATGGGCAACCCTCCCTGTGCCACGAGGCGCAGACCACCACCAGCCACAGGAAGGGAGGAGGAGGAGGATTCGTCCGACGGAGCGTCCCAAGCATCGTCAAGGCCTCCATCTGAGGGTCCCGCGAGGAAGGTGGGTCGTCCACGGAAAAGACCATGAGAGGCAGCGGCCCATCCACATCTCCCAGGTCACCTGGCCTGGTACCTGGTCTTCATGTGCGACAGCATCACCTCATTGACTGACATCATCTGCCACATGGACTTGCTGGTCACAGTCTAACCAATGATGCCAAACACTGTGGTCTGGACTCTGATGACTTCAAATGCCAAGGATCCCATCCCCCTCTGTAAACTTTGGATTCTATGGTCCCTGCATAGCACCCTTTTCTGTGCACAAATCACGCCCCAGAGCTATAAATAAAAAATGAAGACATTAAATTTTATGTTGCAGTCATTTAGCATGAGTCCACTACATACGTGTGGGGATGTGTCGAAGTATGCCTGAGTGTGGAACGAACTCCAGCCATCCATACAGTTGGATCTGAGTCCGGTCGAGGACACACATGGGTCACAATGTTTCACAAAATACAGACATGGAGCCCAATACTCACCCGTGATGGCCTCAACCTGCTATGGGGTTGCTTGCAATACTGCTCAGACAGACCAATTTGGAGGAGTATCATGAAGGTGTAGAGGACATGGGTCATGTTGATGTGCCCGGTTTTTATGTGGATGTGATGAATGGTGGCCAGGGCAAGGTGGGCTGCATGGAGTTGGGCCAACGGGGTGTTGGATGACAGATATCCAAGGTCGTGTTGGGACTGGGGTTGTGGACTGCCTCCTGAGTGTGATTGAGGAGTCTAAAGGTGATCCTGCAGCACACAGTGAGCCATTGTACCTATCTCAGGTGGAGGGTGATGTGGCTGGGGCGGGGGATGTTGCAGATGAGGTGTGCGGATGCACCCTGGATGTGGACAACTTCTCCTGCAGTTTTGCCGTTGTTCTCCATATAGGCCGGTGCTGTAGTTGAGCCGGCTGGTGTCGTGGCCCAGGGGGACGGTCTGTCTTGCCTTGGAGTGGATCCATCTGTGGGTCATTTGCAGCATGTGGAAGGTGTTTCAGCATGAGGTACAGATGGTGGTGAGTTGCATGGTAATTGTGAGCGATGGGTCCATGATGAACACCAGCTTGCGTGCGTGGCCACTGGGAGCTGGTGCGGTGCACAGACCAGTGGGACACAGGGAGTTGACCCAGCTGTAAGGTGAAAATCCTCAGATGACAACCTCTGTCCTGTCCAAATCCAGCCTCAGGTGGCTGATGTTCAGCCATTCCTCTACGGATCTCATGCCTTCTTGAAGTTTGGATCTGGCAATGGCTGGGTCTTTGGTGAGTTTGAGGAGCAGCTGGGTGTCAATGGCATACGAGATGATGATGAGGTCGTGTGCGTATGTGATGGTGGAGAGGGGGGTCATGGAGACATCGAAGATTGTCACGCTGAGAGAAGAGCCCTGTGGCATGGGTCAGATGACCCCAGTGTACTACATGCTGAAGGGTGGAGGCAGACTCCCTGGGCCTTGCTGGTGAGCGACTTCCTGATTTAACCCTGGGCCCTCTTCTGGATACCAGTGTTGGAGATGTGTGAGCTGACAGTGTGGTAGCACATGGTGTAGAAGGCCATTGAGAGGTCAAGGGTGGTGGCCTCACCATTGTTGAGCATGGCAAAGTTGTCGTTGGTGGTGGCAATGCTGACGATTGCAGTGGTGTGATTACTGTGGAAGGTGGTCTGGTGCCGGTTGCCTGGAGATGGTTGCATGGAGGAAAATTGTCATTTGCTTGTTGAGTGTCTTCCTGATGACATTTGATGGGTAGGAAAGGGAAGCAGGGTGATGTACCAGGAGATCCTGCGGTACTGCCGTCCGTTGTTTAAAAAGGGCCTGGGTCTCTGCATGCCTCCTGCACCCATGGAATGTGGCAAACTCAAAGGAGATATTCAGGACGCGCTGGACGTGGGCTTCAAGGATGTGGAATGATGTGGTTTAGATGCTGTGTGGGAAGCGGCCTGATGGAGAGCCAGAGTGTATGTTGCACATGAGCCAGGTTGTGTCATTGCTGCTGATGGGAGTCCATAACCTGATGGGGGTTTGTCCTGCGGATAATAGTGCTGTCTGCCTCTGGGTGCCAAGGCTGTCGTGTATGCCCATGAGCTTGCAGTGGTACAAAGTTACAAGGGATGTGATCTGCTGTGCAAGGGTGGGGTGTCTTGGATGGAGATCTGCTGTCAGTTCACTCACAATGCTGATGAGCTCCTTGATGTTGTGTGTTTGGGTGTCTCGGCACTATCTGAAGGATCTCCACTTGTCCTTGCTGATGATATGGTTATGGCTGTGTGTGGTGTTTACCAGGGCTTTAAGGCAAATGATGGCTCTTTGTGTTGCAAGGCTTGCACAAGAGTCCGGCTAAGTCTGTAGGAGTCCAGTAGGTCTGCCTTGTCCCAGGTGCCTTAACTGTTGTTGTGCTTCACAGGAAAGTCCGTCAATGTGGCAAGATTGTTGGATCAATTGCTGATTCAGTGCGTGAGGTTGCAGGGTGTGGCGGGGGTGTTGTTTTGAGTGTCCTACACAGCTTGTCTGTGGTGACTTACATCAAGCATCTTTGGGGGATCGGTAGCGGGGTGTGGGGCAGTGTGTTGCTTGTCGGAGACGTGGATTCAAATGTTGATAGACCAATGATGGATGGTGGGGTGGTTCCCCTCCAGCAAGAAGTGACCGGCCCCCAGACACATGTAGCCCGAGGAGGTGAGGGCGTGCGTGCAGATGTACGTGTTGATGGCTTAGCGGAATAGTGGATGTAGGCCTGCATATCTGTAGAGGAGTGTTACACTGAGGGTTGCCATGGAGTTGCTGCAAACCCGGATTTGTGACTCTGAGGGTGTACTTGTGAATAAATAGCAATTCATGCCCCGGGATTGGTGTGGCCGTCCCTGCGGGTGATCTTGTATCCGTCTGAGATGGCAATGAAGACGTCATGTGCTGAGGATGCTTTTGTCCAGGTTACAGTCATGAAGGTGATGTGTGGGGCTGTTGTGTTGAGGAGGTAACAGAGTCCAATGGCGTGCTGGTGGACAGAGCGGGTGTGGAGTAGGAGGCACATTACCTGGTTGTTCTGACAGGGTCTTGTAGGCTGGGCATCGCTGTGTAGGCAGTTGGAGTAGCACACTCAGCATGCGAAGGTGTCGTGTGTGTGCTTAGGGGTTGCCTGAAAGCAGGAGGATGATTGTCACGATGACATTGCTTGGAGAGTGGCTGCAGCATGAGCCTGTTGTGTGACGTGGGTCATGCAAAGACCAGAGGTCGTGCGCTGTACATGTTGCAGGCGCAGACGTTTCTGCCTTTGGCACAGCGCTGGGGCTACAGTGGCACAGAAAAGCTGCAGCCTGCATTTCAAATGGGTGGAGGGGGAAGGCCAGAGCATTTTTGAGGCGTGGGGGTTGCAGAATCAGGGCACTCGGTGGGGCGGTGCCGCAGGTGAGGCAGCAGCAGGCGGAGGGGTTTAGAAATTAGGCTAAAAGTAGCACACAAAGACAAGGTCTGAAAGGCGCAGTGCAACAGGTGTATGTAAAGGAAGGAGTGTCAGGTTACTCATGGGTCACTACGAGAAAATGTATGAACAATCACCATAAATTACAGCCACTGGATCAGGCAACAAAATGCGGAGATGCGCAAAGGACGCACACCATCAGCAGGCGTTCACGTCCCGTTGTGGGGAGCAACCTGCACAAATACATACACAACCAGGTACTTCATGCACAATAGAGACTATTAGCCATAAAGCACTGCATGCATGTTGCCAAAGTACACATACACACAGATGCTCAATCTTTGACAATTATGCCATAGATGACGCATGCAAACTGTCAAGAGAGCTGCAGTGACAGAGATGAGGCACTTGGATTGTGCTGAACACCTTTATTCCACATACACACACAAAGGGATATGCATCCATATTAACAGGCTCAAAGGTCAGTTGACAGAACATGTGGGACATACGCTGGACACCCCCTTCACAACACGGATGATGTCAATCCCAATGAACTGGCACACAAGTCAAGGGGATGAGCCTAACATATCCTGCTGCACACGGAGAGGCTGCAATTCCCCATGGAGCCTGTTGTTGTGATGTCCCCCACTATGTCCACCCGTAGCATCTGCAATGTTTCAGAGGCAAGGTTTACACACATTGATGCCTTCATCAGACGCCATACTCCACTACAGATGACTGTCAAGAAGGGTGACTATCATGTCATGGGAGTGATGCTACATGTGATATGCTCCATGGTGAGAAGACATGTATGCATGGTACCACAACATGCACAGAAGCAGTCCCCACACATTCCAAACCCGTACCACCACAAAAAAACCTTGCTGCAAACCTTACCAAGACTGACCTTTCCACATGTCCGTGCATGGAACGCTGATTCAGCACACGTTGCAATCCTCATGAGGAATAGCAGGAGGACAACGATGACACGAGCAGACAACAGGCGCAAAATACCTGGGAATGACAGACACACAAGAAGTCACCTAAAACAATTATCACCGCACACATGGACATTTACCAAACATTAACCATGTTTGACACATGTAAATTGCAAAGAAAGTCTCCCCGCAAAACTGTGTGGCATGACATCATCACTCGAGTGACACATCAAGACACACATCCAAGTCACTTTGCATTCAGTCAGCTGGACACACACATTGCAACACATGCCACTCAATGCTACAAGCTTGCACACTCATACCCATTGACTCACCATTATGAGAGGAAGTTGCGTATGAGCTGACTCCGGATATCATCCTCCTCCTCCTCATCACTAGCCTCGTGAGCAAGCCCTTGATCCTCCACAGGTGGATGTTCCTGCTTATCCGGTTCCAGGATGATTGGCACTGCCTTCTCAACTGCCATGTTGTGCAGCATGCAGCACACGAGGAAGATTCGGCAGACCTTCTCCGGGGCATAAGGGAGGGGCCCGCCTGTCTTGTCCAGGCACCGGAATCGACTCTTCAGGAGGCCAAACGTCCTCTCAATCACTCGCCTGGTCTGCCCGTGTGCATTGTTGTACCTGTGATCTGCAGCTGTTCTTGGGTTGCGGAGAGGTGTCATTAGCCATGGCATGTTGGGATATCCAGAGTCCCCTACATGGAAACATCATGTACAAAAGTAGGTCAGGTGATGCCGTAAGAGCCAAAGATACCGCAACACACAGGACAAACAGAGTATACCCACCAACAAAACATGCTCGTTCGTTGTGCAGCGCAGCATCATTTGTGGAACCCTGCTACGCCTCATGATGTAGGCATCGTGTGCTGATCCTGGAAAACGTGCACAGACATGGGAAATCAGCATGTTAGCAAGACACACCACAAGGGCATTTATCGAGTGGTAGTGTTTTCTATGGTGATAGACTTGTTCCTGTGCCTGTGGTGGTACCAAAGCCACATGTGTACCATCAATGGACCCAATGACATGGGGCATCCCTCCCAGGGCATAGAAATCACCCTTGACATCTGTCAACTCCTCAGGAGTACGAAATGTGATGAATTCATCAAGGTGCTCCAACATGGCTGCTAAAACATCACGCAGGACACGGCTGAACATTGTCTGTGACATGCCACCAACATCAGCTATGGCGAATTGAAACGTACCTGTGGCAAAAAAATGTAGGGCTGCCATCACCTTCATCTTTGGGGTCAGCGCAGTCGGATACCTGTGTCGCGGTTGGAGGTGTGGTGCCAGCCTGTCAGTCAAGTCCTCAATCAACTGTTTAGTGAATCTGTAACGTCGGATGCAGGCACGTTCCCTCATGGCACCCAAGTCTGGCATTGGTCTTGGGACAGGCAGTGCCCTGCAATACATTGGTTGTAAGAATGAAGATTGAGAGTCTGCCAATATCAATGTCAATGAACATAGCACATGCTACACTGCTAATACACATCAGGTAACTATGGAGTCGGGTGTGTGCAATACATACAAGACACATATGCCAGCTTGCTGGCACTCCTACAAAAAGCCAGATACACCTGTTGATTGTCAAGTCAACATGACATGCCCTGAAATGATTTGGGCGCCAGTCTGACTGAAGAGCCACAGATATCACCGGAGTGACACACAACCACATAGCTGCATTGGAAGGATGTCATCTCATCCAGACAGCTGACTGAAAGGCACACGCACAGGTCACATGGCATGTCAAATGTACATATCAAACACAGTGCGATGAAGGGGTACACGTGACAACACAAAGACACAGCCATTGAGACAACGCACACATGTATGACTGGGAAAATATGATGTCCGATGCACACAGACCCTACAGCCGTGGGAATCCACATGTGGCATGGTGTGCGTAGATGTGTTCCATGCCCATCTCCACACAGACCCCTGTTGGATGCACCAACAGCAGATGCAGTTGATGGGACACTGACATCAAGCTCATGGGAACACATGACACACACCTGACATAGTCCCAAAGGGGCACGCTGATCGTGACAGGTCAGTTGATAGAGTATCCCTGTCCCTGGCATCAGGAGACAGGTGCGGGTGTTGATGACTGTGCCATCCCACTGCTGCTGTGCATGACACAGTTGGACTACAGACACACATGTGGCAAGTGTCAAGGTGATGTGTGCCACATAGTGCCACATCACACATGACATGTGTCCACAGGTCATCACACATCAATTGTGCAATTAGATGAGATGACCTGGGCAATATCACTGGCTAACACACCGAGGGCCTGCACATGAAAGTACTTGATGGGCATCCTTGTGCGACTGGTAGCCCTCCATTCCTGGCATGTGTACACCTGTATTACCATTGTAAGCGTGTGAAATGCGTACCCGTACGTGTACGCACTAGTAGTACACATACATGTACTACTAGCGCCATCCCCCTACAGTTACGCACTAGTAGTACACATGTATTACTAGTGCGTACCCGTAAGGTGATGGCACTAGTAGTACACGTACATGTACTACTAGTGCGTACATGTAAGTGTACTACTATTGCGATCCCCTTACATGTACGCACTAGTAGTACACGTGTACTACTATTGTGATCCCTTTACGTGTACGCACTAGTAGTACACGTATGTGTACTACTAGTGCGATCCCCTTACGTGTACTACTAGTGCGTACATGTATGTGTACTACTAGTGCGTACCCGTAAGGGGATCACCCTAGTAGTACCCGTAAGGGGATCGCAATAGTAGTACACGTACTACTAGTGCGTACACGTACGTGTACTACTAGTGCATACCCGTAAGGGGATCGCACTAGTAGTACACATACGTGTACCACTAGTGCGTACACGTACGTGTCAAACGCACTGTACAACAGGTGCCGTAGGGGTACATGTGAAACGCACAGTACCTGTGTGTGGATTTAAAAATTACATAGGGGACACATAAAGGAAAAGTGTTAGGCCATAAATGCATGCTGGTTGTCATGGATACCGAGTTTTCAGTTGAAATTTGTCCATCAGGTGTCCTGGAAAAGTCAGTTGGCCACAAAATACAATGTTGCAAAGTGGTTGTTGACTTGACATGATGCTCAAAGTTTGAACGATGCAAATGCTGTCGCTGGTGTATGTTTAAAGGGATTGGAGTAAACGTACGATGCGAATGATTCAGACCAATCACTATGTAATCCTCAAAATGAATGCCCCTCAGCAAGACAGATAATAAGGCAGCCAGCAGCCATGAGAGGGCACTTGCTTGCACAACTCAAGAGTCGACAACACTGCTGCTGTCTCTGCTATCTCTCGGCCATGTCACGTACTGTGGAGAGGGCCCAGCCATTCACCCAGGAGGAGAATGAAGCCTTGCTGGACATCCTCCTCCCACAGTACCCCAGCCTGCATGGGAGACCAGGGGAGCAGGTGAGTGCTGACTCCAATACCTTTGCCTATGCACCTGTTGTGTGACAGTCAATATAGTGTCCAGGTGGGACACACATGCAATGTTGTGTCGGGGGTTCATGCTTATGGCTCACATGCAGAGCATGATGTAGTTCCTGTGTGCACTCCTCACTTGCATAGTGCTTACAGTGACTTTCACTGCATAATGCATGACACATTCAGCCTGGCAAATCCTTGGTGGCTTTTTTTCCTGTTGTCCTGAGGTGTTTCAGTGGTCCCCCCGGTGTGACAGGTGACTGTACCCACACATGTGTATGAGTTGAGTGGACCTGTGGTGAGAGTGTCCACATGATGTGTACGGCCTCATGGACATTGATGTATGTGAATGTTCCTTGTCATGTGGGTGAGTGTCTATGTGAAGTGTTGCACCACAGCTGCATGGTGGAGGCAACAGATCTACCCATCTGATGTGACAAGTAAGCCGTGCTTTGTGTCTGACTTGCAGAGCTAGCACGACACCTGTGACTCCCCACTGACAAATGGCACATGTGCAGAGTGAGGGTTGTATCCGCTGTTGTCAATGACAGGCGAGTGATCTGTGCCTGGGTGTGTCTGTCTGGTCTGCGTCAGTGGAGTGGGACATGTGACTGCTTGGCACGTGCTGGCCATCAGCCTGCTGTTCCATGTGCTGCACAGTGTGTGGCATGATCAGTGAGTGTGTTGCACCCCTCATGCCACCTGTTGACTTTCAATGCCATGTAGTGCATTGGCGCTTGCACACAGGGCTATTTATTGTTGTGAATGAGACAATTCATGTCAGCATCCTATGCCCTGTTCAACATTTCAAAGATGTTCTAATGTGTCTCTGGGACATGGAGCAGGTGTATTGATGTAGTGTCACTTTGTCCTCCTGACAGGTAACTGCCTACGAGAAAGGGGTGATCTGGAACAATGTCATCAGGGACGTGAGATCTGCGGGGAGCGTAGTCGGCAGCTGCCCCTGGTGCGCAAGAGGTGGCAGGACATCCGGTGCTGGACCCGGCGTATCGCCTGGGTCCAGCTGGGGATCAACAGTCCTCGCCCCCACGCCTGACCCCCCACATGAGAGGTGTCCTGGCGGTGGTCTTCCTTGACCTCGATAGGCAGTTACAGGAGAGACGGCAGCAAGGAGGGGGTAGGTACATGGCTTTTGGTCATGTCATGTGTCGCCTGCTTTTGAAAGTGCTCTTTCGCATGAATACACTCCCAGAGTTGATATGTGCAGTGCTTTTTCTGTTCCCCATTGTCACCTGGGGCTCTTTTTCATCCCTTCCCCTCCTTGACATGTGTCCCCTGGTCTGTGTGTAATCACATTTGCACATGGTCATCTAGGGTGCCAGTGAATCTAAGTGCACATAGCTTTCTGCATCATGTTGGAGGGTGGTCTGTGACTTGTGTTGGTACCTTGCCTGTGCAATGACCTGTTCACTATGTTGGGGGTCCATATTTGTTGTCACTGATGATGATTCTCAACATAGGAGTGTGAGATTTCAACTGAACCCCCTTGCAGCATGCATTACCAATGTAGTGGCCTCAGACATGATGTGCATGAGTGGAAGATATGCATAGTGCCATGACGGTTGAACATGGTAGAGTCAGCTCATTCCAGGACCACGGAGCAGTGTGCCCACTAAAGTCCCCTGAGACACCCTGGCCTCCTAATCATGTGTGTCATCCAACACTGTGCACATTCACTGTGGGTTCAGCATAGGTCTGCCTCTGTGGCATTGTTACCTGGCCTAGTTTGTATTTTTTCAAATGTGTGCTACATGTGTCACTGGACAGGGATACACCATTTTGCTTGTGAATACTCACACTGGGCAGTGCCTGTGTGGCTATTCACAACAATCTGTTGATGTTTGTTTGTCACAGATATGTGTTGCCAGCCCCACGAGGTGATGTTGTGTCAATGAAGCAAGTTTTAATGCACAGTTATTGTAACCCTGAATAAGAGGTGTCACTTCTTGATCTGTATCAGTCACATTGACACAGGTATGGAGGGGGTGTGCGGGAGGGGCATACATGTGCAACCCTGATTTTTCATTGCCAGGTCTGACTTGTGTGTGAGAATTGGCTGTACAGAAAATCAACGTGCAGTGCCCCTGTGATGGTGGCCAGTGCTTAATGCTCGTGCTTTGCAGCCTGTGTCAGTTTTTTACAAACATGTATCGTGCTCATACATTTTTGGCATCTGTGTGTGGTTCAGATGCAACGCAGTTTTGACTTTGTGTGCTGACATCTGTGTGTACATTCTGGCTTGCCATGAGGGTGTCCCCACAGTACAGCTAGGCTTTTTTTCAAACCAATTGCAGGCCCATTAGATTATGCATTGTCCTGGGTGTGGACATGTGTGCCACTCCAGATGGCAGGCAGTAGGTCATATGTGTAGCCAACTGTGTAATCAGGTGACGGATAGCCATGTGACAAATGACATAATTCAAGTTGTCACTATAAATAAATTGTACCTTGGCACTCACAGCACTTGTCAACAGTTCTTCATGTTTTAAATGTGGTAATTTGATGATTTGTGGTAAGAACAATGATGTGCCTGCATGAAAGATATCTCCCAAGGAAGTGCACACCAAACGGCATTTCCACTTTCATTGAACACACTGGCACCTTTTCAAAGAGCCCACTGTTAGAATAAATTGGTGTTGCAGATTCTCCATATACATGTCCCCACTGTGGTCTGGATTTTGTGAGACTCCTTTGTTGTTGGTGATACGAATTAACGAGTGTCAAGACATCAAGACCTCCGTGGGCACATGTATATGTACTTTCTGCAACAACATTTATTTCTAACTGTGGCTTCTTAGAAAAGGTGTCAGCTTCTTCAATGACAGGGTAAATGTACTTTTGTGTGCACTGCCTTGTGCAACATATTTCATCCAGGCACATGAGTGTTCTTTTCACGAGATGGCGAATTTCACCATTCAAAACATGTCGATTGTGTAAAGTATTGTGAGTCCCAAGGTAACCACATTTTTTTGTTTTGTGTTCCAAAGTACTTACAGGTCTCTGAGTGTGGTGACACCTTGAGTATTGAGGTGTGTTAGTTTACCTTGGGTGCACCACTACTTTTTCTTTCAGGGTAAACAAGAGGTGGCATGACTTCATTGTATTGCTGTGCTTACCGGTTCACAGACACTAGCTTCTCAGTGTATTTCTCATTCAAGTTGTGGCCTGGTGTGTTCTTTTTTTCATGGTGTCCAAGTGGCATAGTGGGTCTACCAACTGGGCAGTACAGGGCATACATATGTGCGGAGTAATGTAGCTGTTACTCATGATGCATTGCCGGATATGCACTGTGAGCAATTGTTTTGTGCTCATGTGTCAGATGTATATAGGTGACTGATGCATTTTGGTTTCTTCTCCTTGCCCACAGCATCATCAACCGAAAACAAGGGAGACACCTGCATGGACCTGGAGGAGGGACCCAGAGACAGTGCCGCCAGTGCTGTGGAGTCAGCAGGAGCCAGTGGTATGGAGGGCGAGGGGAGTCAGTTGGAGGACCTGTCTGGAGGCGAGAGCAGCTACGACGCAGACGGGTCCGAGGCTGAACTCCCTGAGGAGGCGGAGGCTGCAACACCAACTGGCAGCATCCCCACATCTGCCCCCGCCTCCTCCATTCCCATCTCCGCACTCCCAGTTGCTCCCGTCCCTCCTGTCCGTGCAGTGTCCCACCGTGTCTCCTTCGTGCCAGGCACCGCACCCCCTGCCCCTGTCACCCCTGCTGCCCTCAGTGAAGAGTCTGTGGACATACTGCGGGAGTTGCAGGTTGGGCAGGCATCGATGCTGAATGTCCTCCATGACCACACTAGACTGCTCCCATAGGTGGTGTCGTTCATGGAGGGCATGTCAGCAACGATGTCTGACCAACGCAGGATTCTGCGGTCCATGGACTCTTCACTGACGGCAGCAGTTACTGCCCTGCAGCACTCCGTCCCCCCCTACCCCGGACTCATCCACACTGCCCTCTCCCATGCCTGCCCAATGCACACCCAGACAGTCACGGGCACGCACCCCAACAGACACATCCAGCACACCCACAAGTAAGGCACAGCGCACACATCCTGGCACGCACACTCAGGGGGATGTAGGCACACCCACAGGATCTGGGGGAAGACGACAGACACGCAGCCACAGTCATAGTCCGCAGTCCTCACAATCCAGTTCCTCCAAAACCACTCCCCTTAGCTCCCCTGCCAAACTGTCACCCAAGGACAGCTACATGGCTGGTCTGGCTCTCAGCCCCACTGTGACACCACCCCACAAGCGTGTGAGGAAGTCCCCGGGCATGGGAGTTGAGTCCCCCCATATCAACCCCCTCCCCAAAGAGCGCTGCACCCCATCCCTCGGCCACCACACCCTCCGTTGGCCCTGGGGTATCTTCCGGTGCAGGGGTTAGGATGGAGGCCCTAGCTGAAGTGTACAGCGCCGTGTTCACCTCCACCTTTGGCGCTGCCCCACCCCCTGTGGTGGAGACGTCCACCCCTGCACCCACCACACCTACCCAACCCCCTCCTGTCCCTGCGGTGCCTGGGCCTGCCACTGATGATGCCCCCCCCGGTCGACAAACCTTGAGGTTCGTTTGTGCAGGCAAGGTAGGGGTGGACGCGGTCCTCTAGGTCCACCCTTGGACTCGAGAAATGGACTGGCCATTGGCCTTTGTACATAGTCTTATTCATTTATTATTTTTCTGTGCTGAATAAAGCCTTTTCTTTTCCTTTCAACACTATTGCATTTCAGGTGCTTGATGTTGGTGATGAGGCTCATGAAGTTGGTGTTCTGGTAATGTGTTAGGGTTCTGAGATATGTTTTTGTATGATGGTCATGAGGTGGACCATGGTATCTGTGTGCCATCACAATGTCTGTGCAAATAATCATTGGTAGTGTGTGTTCATTTCCTTTGAGACATTGTCCCAAGGAGTGCTCCTTCCTCTGTGGCACCTGACATCGTCCCTGCAAACAGTTGCACAATTGTTGTGCTGACCTGTGTCCACATTTCCTTTGTGGGTGAGGGATCCCTTCAACAATGGCCATGCCTGCTCACTGATGTCTCCTGCTGAATCGTCTGTGCCATCCTTGCTAGTCACTGTACTTGTGTTTTGGGTATGTAGGAATGGCATCAGGGACAAATTGTCCCTTTTCAGCACTATGCATGTGTGTAATCACGGCCTAACACACAAATGGTACGTGTTATGCAGTGTATTTGGGCACCTGACTCACAATTGTGGGCATTGTATCTAGTGGCATTGAACCCTATTCCTTCCATGAGAGACAACATCTTGGTGGCTGGACCAGCACCTGGACATTCCTATCAGTCCTGGGATGTGCGTGACAGTGTGTGTTCCCTTTGGCTATCTTAGTTTTGTATGCAGTTACATGACTATACAGTCTGTTGGCATGAAATCAGGGTATGTATTGTGCTGCATCCGCCATGGGTGGGTATGCATGTGTTATATGTCCACACACCCACATGTGGTGTGTCATGCAGTGTGTGAAAGACATCCATCCTCCTGGGAGTGGGACATTGCTGGGAGTCCTCTGCACCCACCCCTCATATCTCTGTCCACTGCAGGTAGTGATATGCACCCACCCCTCATATCTCTGTCCACTGCTGGGAGTCCTCTGCACCCACCCCTATAAGTCTGGACACTGCTGGTAGTGAAATGCACCCACCCCCATATGTCTGGACACTGCTGGGAGTCCTCTGCACCCACCCCTCATATCTCTGTCCACTGCTGGAAGTGATATGCACCCACCCCTCATATCTCTGTCCACTGCTGGGAGTCCTCTGCACCCACCCCCATATGTCTGGACACTGCTGGTAGTGATATGCACCCACCCCCATATGTCTGGACACTGCTGGGAGTCATATGCACCCACCCCTCATATCTCTGCCCACTGCTGAGAGTCATATGCACCCACCCCCATATGTCTGTCCACTGCTGGTAGTGATATGCACCCACCCCCATATCTCTGTCCAGCGCTGGTAGTGATATGCACCCACCCCCATATGTCTGGACACTGCTGGGAGTCATATGCACCCACCCCCATATGTCTGGACACTGCTGAGAGTCATATGCACCCACCTCCATATGTCTGGACACTGCTGGTAGTGATATGCACCCACCCCTCATATCTCTGTCCACTGCTGGCAGTGATATGCACCCACCCCCATATGTCTGGACACTGCTGGGAGTCCTCTGCACCCACCCCTCATATCTCTGTCCACTGCTGGTAGTGATATGCACCCACCCCTCATATCTCTGTCCACTGCTGGGAGTCCTCTGCACCCACCCCCATATGTCTGGACACTGCTGGTAGTGATATGCACCCACCCCCATATGTCTGGACACTGCTGGGAGTCATATGCACCCACCCCTCATATCTCTGTCCACTGCTGAGAGTCATATGCCCCCCCATATGTCTGTCCACTGCTGGTAGTGATATGCACCCACCCCCATATCTCTGTCCACCGCTGGTAGTGATATGCATCCACCCCCATATGTCTGGACACTGCTGGGAGTCATATGCACCCACCCCCATATGTCTGGACACTGCTGAGAGTCATATGCACCCACCTCCATATGTCTGGACACTGCTGGTAGTGATATGCACCCACCCCTCATATCTCTGTCCACTGCTGGTAGTGATATGCACCCACCCCCATATGTCTGGACACTGCTCTGCTGGGAGTCATATGCATCCACCCCTCATATCTCTGTCCACTGCTGGTAGTGATATGCACCCACCCCCATATGTCTGTCCACTGCTGGTAGTGATATGCACCCACCCCCATATCTCTGTCCACTGCTGGTAGTAATATGAATGCGCGGGTACGGTCCGTACCTGAGTTGTCATGGTGCCGTAGGGGTACATGTGGTATGCACCGTACCTACGCATTCATGCATGGGTATGGTCCGTACCACTGTTGTCATGGTGCCGTAGGGGTACATGTGGTACGCACCGTAGCCACGCATTCATGCGTGGGTACAGTCTGTACCACTGTTGTCATGGTGCCGTAGGGGTACGTGTGGTACGCACCGTACCCACGCATTCATGCGTGGGTACGGTCCGTACCACTGTTGTCATGGTGCCGTAGGGGTATGTGTGGTACGCACCGTACCCACGCATTCATGCGTGGGTACAGTCCGTACCACTGTTGTAATGGTGCCGTAGGGGTACGTGTGGTACGCACCGTACCCACCCATTCATGCATGGGTACGGTCCGTACCTGAGTTGTCATGGTGCCGTAGGGGTACGTGTGGTACGCACCGTACATGTCCACTTCTGTTGTTGCGGTACGCAGGTCTTGCTGGACAAGCCCCCCCAAGTGACCAGAGCCTGGTGGTAATGTATGGCCTCCATATTATAAGTTTGGGATTGTGTATGGGGTATGTTTCCTGCCCCTCACCCCCCCTGGCCCCAGGATGTTGTTCTCATCTTCTGCGGCGTGTGCGTCGTGTGCGGTATGACACGTACGATGGGGTTCATGGCGTGTACGTCACGTACCGGGGCTCCGTTGGTAGCGGTTCACGTCGAACTCTGCTTTTCTGGCTGTGTTTGACTCCCGTAAAAAAAGGGCCGTACGGAGTGACGTAGGGACGAATCGTACTTACTGGGCCGGAAACCGCTGCCTGAATACGTTCGGACGTCGCGTACAAGCTGTTCCGGATCAGAATCGTAGGTATTTTTTCCACGTACGTTCGTTTGTACGATTCGTACGGAAATAGGCTTTCTGTACGAATCGTACTTCCTAGGTTGTAGGGACAGTTTACCGGGTGCGAGTCGTATGGAGAAAACGCTCAGTACGACGATTCGTAGGGCCTTTTTACAGGATTGGAATCGACCCCAAAATGTTACACAAGGAAGGGTCCTCATGGGGGGCAGTTACACCATCGTAGTTTCTATTTAATCTCCCATTCAATAATATAATGAGCACCAAATCAATGTCCAAAGTTCAAATGTCCACAAAAATTAATACTATCTTCACTTTGTTTCCAGTCTGGACATGTGCCCAATAGAACTCCAGCACAAAATTGTAGCCAACACATGTTTCATCTAACTGTAAATCTACCATTGACTTCACTAGGGCTACAAAACAAATAATAACCAACCCTAGTTATATTCCATCATTATTCTAACCAATTTCAAATAACACCGCTGTGATTATGAGTTTATATATCCGTCAAAGAACTCACAAGACAATAAATACAACAACAAAAAACTAGAAAATAAACTTAAGAGTTACTGTGAAATGTTAGTCCTCAGTGCAAATATGTTGCAATCCCATAGTTCTTTCAAAGCCACCCTCATAGCAACAGTGTGAGCAGAAAGTAAATCAGAGGATTTGAGTAAAATTAAGAAATAATAATATTATATATTAAGGATGGAGGGGCAAATTTTCCTCATGCTGTGAGCATATCATGCTTCTAACAGCATTATCTTAACCTGATATCCAAAAGTCGTCCAGTCATTCAGTAATACTTTTGCCTAAATAACCTGTTCTACTCACACATATGTCTTTTAACATAAAAATCTCAAGTACAGCATCCAATATTTATTAATATTTCCTATGCAGGCAGAAACAAATTTGATCAGACCGTAATTGTTTCAGTGCCTCGTTCACCATTTGTGAGGTTACTGTTGTAATATCCACCCTTCTTACACAACAATATACATCCCATTTGTCAGTTTTATTCATCACTGCTTTATAGAATAAATCAATATTATTTGACAATTTGGAAATACATTTGGATTTTTGCCCAAGACCACTGCCTTCACTCAATTGGTACATTTGAATAGTGATTGGGTCATGTTCACACTCTGTAATAGATAACAGCATCGTCATGTCTCGAACATCCTGGATCGACAAATCCCCAACCAACTCTATCCTGCGTAGATTGTTTATTGGTCTTCGCGTTAGTGACAAAAAACGTTTCAAAATTAAGCTGTCTTACAAATTTGTAAATACAAATTCTAATATCAGAAATGTCTCAGTTCGATGTAAGGCAAAGACTCATGACCTTCTGTAATACAGACACCATGTCCTTTGTTAGTGTTCTAATAGATAAATTCACTATTTACACATGCATGGCCTGATCCCTGATCATTGTTTGTTTCTGCTCCAGGATCCCATTTGCATCCCTCTCTTCTCTTTTGGTGTCCCCCTTCCCTTTGTTCCCCTCTTCGTTTTTTCTGACTCGTTTCCTCGTCATATCCTTGTTTCCCATTCTGATCCTCAAAACATCTCTTAAAAAAGTGTTTTTGGTGGGCTGATTAGATGTCTCCTCCTCAGCATCTTCCTCTCCACCACTGGAGATATTGGTGCCTTACTGACTGTTACACCTGCGCTAAGGCTTTTGAACAAATCCTCTGCGATCCTATCTCAATCCTGTCTCGAACACATCCTATCTTTCAATTCTAAACCAAGTGGTCAAACATAATTTGCTGCACCCAAAATACAAACACATATAGAAGAGATGCAGCAGGGGGAATTCTGTGCACAATCGTGTCCCCCAGTATCTCTGATCATATAGTTTCAAACGGTGCTCCAAGGATAAGAAGCTGCCACTCTACACTTCAGAATGTAGACATTTGAAATTTGGACATTGATTTGGCGCTCTGGATATTATTGAATGTGATTATTATACCGGTCCCCCCGGTATAATACTGCCTGTCGGAAGGCTTAAACCGATCTTCTGACTTCAATCAAGGCAGGGAAGGGATGCGTGGAAATTAGGGCCAGGAGAATGACCTATAAAACCCTGACCACTAATGCCAAGAGCGAATGGGAACATCAAAAATGGGAGAAACTTACTATCTCCCTGGCATGCGGGGATTCGCGCAAATTTTGGCGTTGCGCGAACACAGGTTCTGAGGAGTTGGCCTCTGCAATAGAGCCCAATATCTCAGCTAAGACTTGGCAAGATCATTTTCAGTCCCTCTATAAGTTACCTGATGAGGCCAGAATAAACTCCACTCAGATGGCTAGTATTATTCCGAAGGGGTTGCCATTTACATTAAAGGAGGTTCGAACGGCTATTGCCGGACTGGCATCAGGCAAGGCGCCAGGTTTGGATGGCTTGCCTGGCGATTTATTTAAACAAGAACCGGATGTTTGGGCACCCTATTTTATGTTTCTATTTAATTCCATTCTGGGGGGCATGGAGTTGCCAGATACTTGGCTGGGCGAGTAGATTGTTCCAATTTTTATAAAGGGTTCGCCTCTGCTCCCAGCCAACTATAGACCTATTAGCCTCATCGATGTCCCCCAGAAGTTATTCGGCAGACTTATCCTCAATCGTTTACAAGACTGGATAGAGGAATGTGGAATCCTGAGTACATACCAAGCTGGTTTCAGACGAAGAATTTCTACCATTGACCAGATCTTCCGCTTAAATCTTATACATTGGAAGACTGTGCTAATCGAGGGCGGCAGCCTATACACGGTTTTCGTGGATCTGCGTGCCGCATTCGATTTAGTGCCTAGGGACAAACTGTGGGCTGTCCTATCGGACCTTGGTGCCCCAGCCGATATCCTATCAATTCTGAGAAGACTACACCAGGGAAACTTTGCCAGGGTCAGATGTGGAAGAGGAGGAACTCTCTTGGATGGTTTCCCCGTTGACAGGGGGGTTAGGCAGGGTTGTGTGCTTGCGCCGACTCTTTTCTGCCTCTTTGTCAACGGGGTGATTAACCATCTTAATGGGTTGAGTAATATCGATGCCCCCAGATTGGATGGCAGCAGGGTTCCCGCTATTTTGTTTGCGGATGATACCCTGCTACTCTCCAAATCCCCCATGGGTATACAGCGGGTCCTGGATGGATTTGCGGATTTTTGCGTGACACGTGGATTGGAGATTAATGCTTCTAAAACCAAGTATATGATCTTCAATCCACCTTCATCTACACGTGCAAATCCTGTTTTAGGGCCCTCCAGACTAGAGAGGGTTTATACATTCGAATATCTGGGAGTAACGATTAACCAGTCCATGACATGGGACTCACATCGAACCAAGGCTAACCTTAAATTGATTCAGTTGACTGGTGGCATATCAAGGATGACGCGAGGATTGACCTATAAGCCATTTTCTCCCCGCCTCCAAATTTACAGAATTCAGGCGAAAGGGGCAGTGTCCTATGGAGGCAAATTATGGGGGCACACCGCCACCCAGAAACTGCAGGTCACGGAGAATAACTTTTTGAGGCAACTGACAGGTCTTCCGTCTAGTACCCCCACTCCTCCCACTGAGACTTGATTTAGGTCTCAGACCCATTACAGAGGAGTTGGGTCTCAAACCTCTCATTAACTGGCGCAAATTATGGTGCGCGCCGGAAGTGTCAAATTACAGAGCTGAGCTCCAGGAGATCATGCGCCTTGCCAAACCTGCACAAATCCCTTGGCTTAGATACATGAGACAAATATGCGAGTCATTAGGAAGATCGGATCTGTGGTCTGAACCTGGAAATACATGTCCTAGAATCTCACGTAAATCCATCTCTAAGGTTTACTATGAGCATCATCTACGCGTTCTAATCAAGAGAGTACGGGAGAGGCCCCTATCGAAAAAAAAATTGGGGTTTAAAGACTCATACCAATTAGAGTTAGCATTTGACAATATAGTCCCTTCGCTAACAAGGAAGCTTTACATGCACCCTCCCCCTTAGAGCGCATACTGATCGTTGGACATACTCCCAGTTTACACCGCAATGTCCAGCTTGCGCCCATCCAAGTGAGACTGACTTGCATGTTATATTTTTTTGCCCAGTTTACCAAAGAGCAAGGAATTATTGGCTTGTCCCACTCCTTAAAAACCTGGGCTGTAGATGGCACTTTCCAGCATTCAGGATTTTTAAAAAAGATTTGTCGGCCATAACTGTATTTGCGGTTGCAAAATTTTTAACAGCCATGTGGTTCAGTCGCAATCATTGTATTAAGTCAATACCAGTTGAATGAATTTGTTTGTAAATTCTAGGCTACTTGTTTTATAATTGATTTGTTTTTATCTATGTGTGAATTTTTCTAATGTGTAATTCTTTTATGGTCCTAGTGACCGAAATAAAGATAAAGATGATTGGGAGGCAGTTTGTCTTCATTTTGAACACAAAGCCTTAACACAATGATCTAGATCCTTAACAAGGCACACCAGTGGCACCTCTCTGGCTACTTAGTCTTCATAGATGGTGCTGACAACTGAGCAGTGCCACAGTCATGCAGTCCACTTGTGGGGCACTAGGGCCACCACCAGGCACAAGTTAGGGTTACAACTCAGGCTCACAGCCCCAGGTGTCTCGGTAGCTATGATGAGGCTAAGTGGCAAGGATTGTGTTGTCCAGTCTGGCAGTAGTCCAATCAATTTGGCACCCTTGCTTCACGAGTCTCTGTCAGACGGACCATACGCAAGGGTCAATCATGACAGTCCCTTCCACAATCAGCTCCTCCTGCAGGCTTGGCACGTCCTTCCTCTTGCTCACAGTCAGGATGTCTTGGTACCCAGGACAGTCCTGTAATTCCTCCTTCAGATCGGACTCAAGGCGATGTTCCCTTGCCTCTGGGGAGTTGGCTGTCAATGCGACATCAACCCTTAGCTACTTAGTAGTTCCTGAATACTCTGAGGAGTAGCCCCAATTCAGTAGAAGTGGTCCCAAAAACAAACATAAATGGGTCCTTGGCTCCCATCTTTAAACCGGTTTTGCATTCGGAAGATGTGTATTCCAGGTTTTCTTTGGAAACGATTTGGGTCAGTTCCCCTTTCATGTATACTGACCAGGCCACTTTCCTGACCTATCCTTGAGATGTCATGATACTCTGCCCAGCAGCACATTCATCAGATGGAGTGGTCACCACAGAAGCACAAAGATGTGTGAGCAGGATGCACCCAGCTGTTTATGACCCTTCCTCAAAGAGATCAGGAAAAGAGACAAAATCAGTGTCTCTTCAAAGGATTCCTTTCCCTAACAACAGATACAACTGGCCTCATCCTACACCCCCTGCCACCTGATAATATAACAGCAAATGTGGTCTAAGAAATGTACACTCAAGTGTACCAAGAAGAACCCTGGCAGGTCTAAAGAAAGTCTGTCTCCTCCTTCCTCCCTATATTGTCTGGTATTCACCCCTCCCATCTAGGAGATGTCAGTAATACACATACGCTGACTAGGGAAACTAAGTTCTCCTCCATGCTGTGGGCTTCCAAAATGGAACCTGCAGGCCTGAATCACTCTTGTATGGCACACTATAAATCCTAGCACACATACACACCTATAACACAAGGGATGTTGGCATTGATGTATCCAAGTTCATCGTGAACATCAGAACTTTTAGCTGAAATGGCCTGTAAGTGCACATTCATGTGTCAAAGGTACAAAGCCTGTTACTATAATTCTCTAAGCATGGTATGCTGGCACCACTGCATTCCATGCATGAAACACACAACAGGGACAGTGGTCCTCCATCACTATAAGGGTGCACTTAGTGTGCCCCTCCAGTTTCGAGCAAGGCCCGGAACAAGTCATTGTCAAAGTCTGGGGCTTGGTTAACGCATGCACAGTGGATTAGTGTGAGGTATGACCAAAACATTTTTTTTAAACAGGATCACAGGTATATGCATTTTGGGCATGCACGGGTCAGGACTGTAAATCAGGCAGGGGACATTCCTACCACAACAATAAGTGATGTAATATGTACGGTCATAAGCAGTTTTTATGGGGTGAAAGTTATAGCTAACTAACTTAATAATATTTTGCGCATTTAGTGGTTTTGATATTTATTTACCATTAGTTATTGCCTCATTTTAACTCCCAACTATAACGTCACTCTAAACTTTGCCTTTTTTCTCTAGGCTTGTGCAGGTGGAGTTGTCAACTGCGCCCATGCCCATTCTTCCAAAGGTGTCCCTCTGCAAGCACCAAACCACTGCTGTGTGCAAACTGTATAGCGAGGGTTGCCCAGAGGGCCTGGCCAACCCCACTACGCATGCATACACTTGCCTACCAAAGTTTTTACTTTTCTAAAATTAGGGTGCTTTTAAGCAACTGAAAAGATGGGTTGGGTGAGTAAAGAGATGTGGAAAGGTGATGCTGTACTCATGCAGACATCACCCTCTTCAACTATATTTAGCCTCTTTAAAAATACAGTATGGCTGTGTTAAAGCTGAAATGAAGAAGTCTTTAAATAACGGAGTCAGTCATGGCGAATCTTCAGTATCATTTAATCAGCTCCTGCTTCAGCAGTGGAATCTCTGCGCATTCGCACAGAGTGTCGATTTAAGCTTTCAAATTACTCAGTTTTTTTACATTTGTAGTCACATAAGAAATGGTGAAAAACAATGATCGCAACAAAAAATTATAATAACTCTCAAGGTCCTTGAGAAATGCAGCTGTAGCAGAAAGATTTCAGACAGTTTCCATTTATCATTAACAACAGTTGATTGTTTTCCTTCCATTCACACAATGTCTGGTTAAACTCATCCAATGTAGTGTACTTGATTGAATGTCCATGTGGACTACGCTACATTGGTATGACTACGCGCAAAGTCAAAACAAGAATTGTGGAGCACCGTAGTACCGTCAGGTGCAAAAAATATGTGCAAACTAACGGACCATTACCTCCAAAAAGGACATACAACTAATGACATGTCCTGGACTGTAGTGGGACATATTGAGTGTCATAACACTAACAACAGCAAATCTTTGCTAAAAAAAAGAACAACCCACCTACAGGGGTTGAATGACAATATCCCCTGGCACAGTCTGAATTCTTGAGCCCTCAAATATACTAATAAATGAGGTTCTCACCAGGTCGTGATGAACACAGCTAACCTGGACCGTACGATGCCTGTTACCCACGCGCTGCTCTAATCCCATTTGACAAATCCTAATACATTCTAGAGAGCGTAGCATAGTCTCAGTAAAAAGTGACTAAACTTTTGTTTCAACAAATACCCATTTTCTGTGCGATTTGGGCATATATATCATTTATCCGGCTCCCAATATACAGGTGCACATAGCCCATCTATCGCAAACCAATTAAATAATCATAATCTGAAGCAATAATTTTTACCTTTAACTTTCATAACCCAATCTTTATTTTTCCTCAACTGAAGAAAATAGTACTACACATAGTGAGGTCTTTCCTCTATGTCTACCTACACAGTGAGGGCCTAATCTTTCCTCTATGTCTACCCATCTTCTCCCACTGCAGACGCTACTCACACATTTGAGGAAGTGGTTCCAGCTGGCACATGGTGGGGAGTATTTAAGCCTGAGCACACTGAGGGTGAACATCCATGGAGATCCGATGCATACCAAGTAGGTGCTAACGCGGGGACCAAGCTTCACCCAAGTAAGTAGGGACTGTAAGGACTTGCTGAGTCTCGAGGCCAAGGAAAATCCTCTATTTAATCTCTAGGCGACTTCACTCACCTTTTTGTATGTCTCCTCTTTAACTTAATAGAAGGCGTGTCTAAGCCGACCCTAATGCCGGACACTCATGAACCTTTGCTCTGATAATTTCAAGAGTAGGCATTTGTAATCTTTTAACTGTCTGCCACCAATTCGGCAGCATGGCGTGATTCCACTATTGGTATTATTTGCACATATAGCTTTTACTGCCGACCAACTACCACGTCATAGTCCGTACCGCGCCACTATTTTAGCATTATGGTTACTACACGGACACGACGGCATTTAAGCACATAAGATACATGTGCATTCTGGGGTGTTAATTCCCATTCATTATGTGTGTGTTTGTATTGTTTTATGTCCTTTCTTTTTACAGGTACAAAGCAGAGATGAAAGCACCCTCTCACCCATATTGCACCCTAGCGAGTGCAACACATAGCGGGTCACTTACACTCAATTCCTGACCCTGCCTTTTTAAATCACTTCACGAGCACTTCACACACTTATAGGTCCTGAAGAAAGCCAGCTCATTACCAAGGCCTGGCTGAAACATGTTGACCACACAGGATGTGGGAGACCATAGATAACTCCAAAACACATCCATTGCCTTGTTTTAACACTGCCAAGGGCCCGCTAAACAAATGACCTAGTATAGGAATTGGGACCCGAGGACAGTTTTTAATTCACACTCACACGCTATCACTGCACACTCATTTACCACGAAACCAGCGCCGCTGTAAACAGGCGTTGAAGCACACCCGGGACACATTCGGTGTCACCGTGTGGAGCTCGATGATGAAGCATGCCACCAACTAGGTTGGTGGGTGAGGGTTTTCAAAAGAAATAATATTTCTTTCTTCCGTACAAACACACTATCCCTATGCCCTTTCAGGCTAGTTCCCATTGATAATACATATATTCCAGGGGAAGTGAACTAGCCCTGCTGTTCCTCCCTCTCCCCTTGATACCTAATAATACACTTTAAACAAACCATTTTTTACTGACCTTTACAACACAATGGGGAGTTTATAGCATTTAGTACTAATCTTATGGGAACATCTGGGTAGCGTCAGCTTCCTAACCAGCTCCCAGGCCCTTGTGACAGTCTACAAAACCAAGGGAGAGATAACTGCTTTGCTTTAGCTATCTTTAACCAGGAAGCAAAACATTTTACGGTCAAAGCTTTTCCTTAGGCACATAATTCAACTAACCTTTCCCTGATTCCAGCAGCACTCAGCTAAAATAGATAAACATGTTTGTCCCGGGAATAAGTTAATGTAAGGGATACAGAAAAGAGAAAAAAGCAATATTAAAAAGGACGATCCCTCTCAATCCTCCCTTTGAGAGTGCTTTTTACACGGGTATTCACCCTATCTCTATCTGCATCATTCACATCATTTCATGATGATCGGGGTGTAGTTGGGACACCAAAGCTTTACCTGAAGCACCATGAGACTTATGGATACATGCTGAGAAACATGCAGGTAATATATTTATGAGAATACATATTGTTACCAATATTGCCAAGCAAATAAATAGTTCTTTCAATAACCATGAACTCCAACACCCAAAGAAGGATCCCAAATCCTCCAAGAAAGTTCTTTTGGTTGCCTCATGCACTTAATGTCCAATATCATGCAGATTTTCTAATGTTTTATACACACTTTTTATATTATCTGGAAAGTAAAGGCAGCAATCTGTTTTAATCATCCTACACACTCCACCCTTCTCAGCTAATTCCATGTCTAAAACCAACCGATTTTGCAGAACCTCGGTCCTCATAGCAACCATTTCTACCATTAGGTTTCCCAATGCTGCTCAGGATTCATTTATAGTTGCCATCAGTAATCTACCCAATTGTCTTATTTGACTGGAATTAGTGGCTTCTCCCACAATAAGTATTATTCTTTTTCCTAGTTCACTTGCTTCTTGAGCTGCTGTGTTTGTCTGGTCTAGTCTTCTCTTTTCTCTATGTATGGAATTAGGGTTTACCAATGTATGGTTTCGCAAGTAATTTTTTGGGTTGGTGTTGTATGGGAAGGAATACCCATCCTATGTAACAGGAACCTCCCCAATCTTTAGTCAACCAGGCGTATGCTCTTTCCCCACATATAAAATACACGTGTTTTCCCAGGTAAATGAGATAGCCTCATGATGAGATGTTGCATATGTTAAATTACTGTTCACATTCACATCCGACTTCTCTTCCTTCATCCACTAAACAGATGCTACCCTTTAGTCTTCGCTTCAATCCCAGAGGTACCGGGGCAGCAAGGGCTGTGCCATTCCACATTAAATCCAGAAATTTGTTACAATGTGTTGTATTTATTAAGGGTTCTTCTTCCTTATTTGATAGAGCTCATTATAGAAGGTATAGAAACTAGTCTATTATATTCTGATAATTTTATCGATGATTGTCTAATTCTTTACTGTTCTGCCCCAAAAATAAGGGTCTTAAATAAAGACAAAAATGCATAATCTGATTTGTTAAATAGTAGAGACATATGTGACAAATGGGAATTCTTTTTTACCTCAGCAGGCTTTTGCATACATATCCAGCAGTCGGAAACATGTATTTCTTTATGGTATGCATTAATCATTTTTATACCTACAGTTGTTACAAATTGAACTTCCTGTTTAACAGTAAGGGTCATTATTTCATACATCACAATTGCAAAAAAAGGATAAACCAAGCAGAAAAATAATAAGCATAACAAAAGAAGGGAGACTTGACAGTCTCTCTTTAAGCTCCGTCTCTCCATGATTGTATATACTTGTATTCAATATAGTTCACTAATTTTACAACACCATTTATTTGTTCACAATCATAAGGCCTCCAGAGGTTACCAGAATGTGTGAGGCTCTGAGTCCAGTCTTTCAAGACTCTTGGTTGGAATCAGAAGATGATTGTCAGATAGGTCTTTGATGCTATTTATAGCTGGGCTTGGCAGTATGCACTGCTTATGATAGATCTGATATGCGCTCGGTTGATTCTTGACACATCAGTGCAGGCACTCTCTTCATGTGGCTGGCGTGTATCTAGTTTTTATGTCCTCAGCATTTCACAGCTGTGTTAGTAACCGCAGGACCTGGGTGGGGCCCTTCCCTCTGCTGAAGATAATTATATAGATAGAAGTTCTTAGTGAACAACCAGTCTCCGGGCTGGAGATTGTGTCCTTCAGTCGTGGACAATGCAGGCAGTGCGTCTTTCACCTGATTGTACAAAAGATTCACTCTTTTAGTCAGGGTAATGCAATAGTGTTTCTCAGTGTTGCATCAACAATGTGCATGATAGCATTTCCTTGTGGAGCCTCCCATATTGCCATCAATCTGACAGTCACAATCTCATTAGGGCTCAAATTTTTGGTGGCGTTCGGAGTACTGTGCATACTTAGAAGTGCTTTGGGAAACGCATCTACCCAAGTCAGTTCAGTCTCTGCACATATCTTCACAATCTTTGCTTTAAGAATACCATTTCTCTTCTCCACTGCGCCCGCTGCCTGCTAATGGCGCACACAATGGAACTTTTACTTTATCACCAGGGCGTTACATACCCACTCCACAAACTTATACACAAAGTGTGGTCCATTATCTGACAAACTCCTGCGTGGAACCCCAAATCTTGAGATAAGTTCCTTCAGCAAAATCGTAGCCGCTGTCTGTGCATCATTCTTGTTCATAGCATAGGCCTCAATCTAGCCAGACAACATACAGAGCACCACCAGTGCATACGAAATGTGTGTGTGGGCAGAAACTCTACAATGTCCATTAGTAAATGTTCCCTGTTTAAATACTTTCTTTCGGTCAAAGACCTTAAAAGCATCAAAGAAATTTAAAAACATGACATCACATATTTGTGCTTTATTCTCACCCAAGTGTAATGTTCTCACCTGAAACTTTCTGCAGGAGCGAGACAGGGTCACGATGACTGGTCCTAACATCCCAACCTCCCCAGAAGGCCCAACTAAGTCAAAGCTTTTCCAGGCAGATGGGGAAGAAGGGAATTAAGAGAGAGCAGAAAAACGCCTGGCTATCCTGCTGCGGAAACGTCTCTCAGGGAAAATATTTGTCTGTGTGCCTCTTCCTAAAACAGAAAATACAAATATTAGGAATCAGTTCTGTCCCCAGCTTCCTCCTATGTGACTTTTAAATATTTTGATAGGTACCTGTTTATTCCTCTTCTCACGTCTAGATGATGATTAGTGTATGTGGAGATAGGATTGCTTGAATAGGGGAAAGATTAACAGATGATAGGAATTCTCATTTGTTTGAACAGTACTTACAATTTGTAGAATTATTATTCATTGCCTACTGTGAGGTTGGGCTCGGGTTCGAGCAAGGATCAAGGTCTACACATATGTGTCTTTCGATATTTTTATTCTTTTTACAAACGCGACATTTCACATGAGCCAGTGTGCAACAGTTCGATAATTCTTCTTATCTTGCTGTCGATAACCCCGGTCCGATACTTTAAGTTCTTCTTGCGTTTACAGGAGTTCCTCTCGGAGTAGTCTTATTAACAGACTAAAAGAAGGTGTAGCATAATAAGTAGGGTGCTCCTGCTGGTCACGTAGGGGAAGGGAGTGAGGGAACACCCAAGTGTTTCAAAAAGACTCCAACGGCGTGAGAAGAAAGTGCGAGGGAGGGGAAGTTTACAAGGTAGGAGACATGAGAGTCGACCCACTACTCCTCGGCTCTCTTCCTCCTCCCAGCCCACCTGGTGAAGCGTAAACGTACCCGGATCAGTACCCTCCTGGGGTGCAGGTGAATCATGACACCTACTTTCATTATATCCTTCTAGGAGAGCAATCCTCTGGACAAGTTCATGGAGGAAATACATAAAGTAAAAACATCAACAAAATACAGAAGCAACATAAAAATAGAACTATCATTTACATTACATCATGCAGTAATTTAGGCTTTCATGCTTGCTCAGTGTCCCTTAAGAATGAATTATGAATTATTAGTTGCAGCAGGAATTTGAGCACTGAATAATGCAACTCTGTCTGTTCCTAGAGGTTAATAAGAATTCCTCAGACAACACACCCCGAGAGTCAAAATCAGAGTTCAAGCCTTAATCAGATAAGCATTAAATTAGTTCTTTGGCATCTACATAAAAAAATGAAGCGCATACTTAGTTCAGATTTCTCCTTTGTTTTTCTTCTTGTGGAACTTTCAAGAATTGCAGCAGCCAAAAGACCAACAGAAGTGTGGCTGAAATTCCCTTCTGACAAAAGAAAGACAGGAGGATGACGAGCAAAAGGAAACGAAAGACATGACCAAAAAGAGCAAGCCGATTACAGACACCAAGACTGTGAGGAACGCCAAAATCACACGTAAGTGCAAACACACTTAGCTGCAGCCAGAAAATTAAAACGGCAAGCAATGTAAGGGGCTGTGGCACACACTTTTATTTCTTACACGCTCCACCTTATCACACCTTTCAGAAGCCGTTCTGCACGCGTACACCAATGGCCCGGCTCCAAGTCTACGGCACACTATCCGACAAGTTCCCTATCCAACAAGTGACTCGTTATAGGTGTCCCCTCTCCCCATTGCTCTTTACCCTGGCCATTGAGCCCATGGCGAGGCTGATCTGATGTGCAAGTTGAAGGCTAGCATTAGATGACCCATATTGAAGACAAAATCACACTATATGCGGACGATGTTTTGCTTTATCTTGTCAATCCGTTTGTCTCGGGCCCTTGCATTGTGGAGCTCCTTTCACTTTTTAAGGGGGCATCTGGCTTATACCTTAACAGGGCAAAATCCCTCCTTGTCTTCCTGAGGGGAGATGCTGCTTCAACTGCCTGGAGGGAGTACATTCCCATACGCCGACTTTAAAATAACTGGGCTTACACCTGGCGACCGGGCCTGAGCTCACTAGCACCCTTAACTTGACGCCCCTTTTGAGCGATACTCAGGCCAGTTTAAATAAATGGTTAGACCTCCTGTTGAATCTCCTCTGGAGAATAGCACTGATAAAAATGATGATTTTACCCCACTTTCTCTACATTTTGCAAAACTCCCACTTTACATCCTGAACACGTGGTTCACGAACGTTCCTTCCTCTGGCACGGGCACCCCCCTCAAGTAGCCCAACACACATGCCATTGATCAGTTTACAAGGGTGGGGTTGGGGCGGTAGACATCCTTTTATATTACTGGGCTTCACAAGTTCTGACCACAAATTATTGCCTTAAGGTGGCTGGAGTGATCTGGCATACCAGCTGGAACTCAATGAAATGGGTTTTGATGGCGTATGGATGCCTGATTCCCCTTACGCTTCCTAAAGTCACTAGGTTGGTCTTTTTGATTTGGACGGTGGCCCTTCGCTTCACGGGATGGAACAGGCGCTTAACAGGACTGACCCCCTTGTGGGGAGGCAATTGGTTACTCCATCTAACATGCCTCATGGTATTTTTCCCTTGGGACCTAATCGGTACTATCACACTGGCTGATGCCTGGCATGGATAAAAAATATATTCTTTTGTTAACCTCCAAACACAGTTCTCCTTTTCCAACACCCAGTACCACCACTGCCTACAGATAAGACATGCCCTCTCCCCTTATAAAGAAGATCTGCGTGATCTACCAAAATATAATCCCCTCGAAGCCGGACAGCTCCTCGGGAGGATGAGTAAAGGTGGGATCTCCCAACTACATAAGAAACAAAAGAGGGTCCCTGAAAATCCCAATGTAGGGAGAAGAGAGCAGGGAAAGAACAACAATTGAAGAAACAAAATCTTCCCCCTTAGTATTTAAATATTCGGTAATACATCCAGAATAAACATATGGTTGTTCCACAGACATGTAGTTTTCAAATTTTATTATCTAAAATGCACATTATTTTTATAAATCGTATTTATAAGTTAATTTTCAATATCACGTATATACTTTAACAAACATATACATCAATATAAATATTAACACATACAATAGAAAAGAGGCCCACTAGCATGAGAAACCAACAAGAAGCATAATATGATAATCAATGGGGAAAAAAACATGACAGACAACAAGACAATAAGAATCAAGACAACTGGACAATAGTATGCAACAACAAATACATACACACCAAAATACAATTCAGTGATTATGCAGTAAGTTGAATATACAGATCAAGCAGAAAGGAAAGTGCCATGGTGTGGGTAGCACACCATGGTCGCTGGATCATCAGAGCCAGTGGTGGGGGATTTGGTCAAGAAGCTGGACGAGAGTGAATGGCACAAGGTATGTATGGCTCTTTGGGAGCTGCCAATATCTTCCTAGCTCAGACTGATCTAATTTCAGTCCTTCCATCACACCTATATGACCCACCCAGAGGCTGAGCCGCTCACAGCTCCTCCCGGACACCAAATGCCTTTGATGTCACACTCATGAAGCCGACTTCTTTCATATGACATGGTCAAGCCCCTAGATCACTCGATACCGGTCCTGTGTGAGCTCCACCCCTTAGAAGATTTTGGGTTTCCATATACAACACCAAAAATAGCACTACTGGGGATACTGGATGGGCTGGAGGGATGCCACAGGGACAGAATGTTGATTGGCTTAGCGACCTTACTGGCAAAAAGAAACATTGCTCGCACTTGGAAGCACTCATCTCCACCGACCCTGAAGCAATGACGCACCAGTATGGATTGGCTTGCCAAACTAGAGAAACCTGTTTTCATAGTCAGGGGTTGCCCTGTCAGATTCTCAGAAATTTGGGGTAAATGGTGGGACTATTATGCCTTCCATGTGAGAATTTCTAACAAGTCCTATCTACTGACTTTTGCAGGGGCAAGAGGGGGGCTGCGGGGAGGTGGGTAATGTGGTTGAAAACTAATAAAATCTGTTTATCAAAAAATAAATCTTCTGGCCCATGTCATCGCATAGACTGGTAATTGGCTGGATCAGATTTTGAACCCTTCTTGTGAATGGGAACCTTTTCTGCTCCCCTCCATTTATGGGGAACTGTTGCACCAGTCAAAATAGCATTAGAACATCAATTTAACTATGGCACCCAGACATCCAGCTCTGATTTATGAAGGTCCCCGGGAATCTTAACCGGGCCTTGGGCATTGTCGGATTTCAACTCACAGAAAGCTCACCGTGTCTCGTTGGGAGTGAAAAGTGTTATTCGATCAACCATCTCTTGTGGGGGCCCTAAAGGGTCATCTAGTGAGATAATTAGGTCAGCAATCAACATCTCCTGATCAGTTGTGTCAAGATCAGCGTTAGTGGTACTGTCGACACTATAGAGGGATTGGAAGTGGGCAATCCAATTCTTGGGTAAGATGTTAGATTTTCATCATTCTAGTTTTACCTTATGGCTAAGCGTATGCCACAATGTTGTCTGGGTCTTATTCCAGACAGCATCCAGAATGTGCCCGCATATAGAAGAGTCCCAGGATATCTTGGTCTGCTTAAGGTTCTCTTATATCTAGCCCTAGCTGCCTGGATTTGAGATTGGAAGGGATGTTTTTTGTGAGAAGTTATGTCAGGGTATGGATTTAGTGAATCAGCTATTCTTCAGTATCTCAGAGCATTTATCATGGAGATTCATAACAGCAAGTGGAGAGAGATCAGAATCAACTAATGCAGAAAAAATAGGGATTAAACAACGATATAATTGGCCATGGGTGGAATCATTGTTGATCATACAGTCCCATTTAACATTCCTCCGGTTGATATTGATAGTCTGTTAAATGGTAGCGGCAGTTTCAGTCGATAACCTTTCAAGTATTTGCCCGGCGGTAATCGCCTCTCATACCACTCGATGATTTTACCAATAAAAGAGGCAGGCGCCGGAGACTGGAAGGCAGGAAACAAAGTTTTATTCCGTCGGAGCAGAACACATCAGATCAGACAGCAAGGTATCGTCACGAGGTGCTCTAACTGCATCTCTGAGACCTGGTCTCTTATACACTGGTTTATTGCTTTATTATACATAGTACATTCTTGAGATTCCCTTGATGTGCGGGGAAATATCCCCTGAAGCCCCGGCTCAGATCCGATCCCACACATGGTTACAGTAGAGGTTCCCACCCTACCCGCAGTGGGAGATGGCTATCGCGCAGCAGGGAATTCCGCTAATTCCCGGGGGTGTGTGCAACCGGCCGGGTCTCAGGGGGTAGGGGCTTTGATTCTACTGTAATCCCTTTGATGTGGGGTGTTTCCCTTACAGTAGGGGCAATAAACTGCATCCGCAGGGCTAGGTGATGGCCTGGGACCAGTTCAGACAATGGGGCGCAGAGGAAGGGGGTTATCAAAGGAGAGGCATGACCATGTATGGGTTGTCGGTCGGAAGTGGTTCCGTAGCAGGGTCGCGCAGAAGGAGAGGGTTTATGGCCTGTATGAGAGAGCGGGGGTGGCCGGCGCGCGGGGGATGCTCGCAGCGCCGGGGGAAAGCGCTGGCGATCGAGAGTGAGCGGGGAGAGAGAGTGGGGTGCCTAAAATGGCGGCCGTGCATTTGCTATGCGTGGCGCTGGGGAGAGGCAAGATGGCGCAGATAATGTTCAGTTTGTAAGCTAAATTTCCACAGTCCTCCCTTTTAACATATCTCGCTTGTCCGGCCAATATTCACCTTTGTTAGCCTTTCAGTTACAGTATCGTCAATGTTCGTCATACATTTAAAGATACAGAGTCTTAAGGGTAGGCAGGAGTAATCTGACACATTTGTACATTGTCTCATACAGTTTGATAAAGTAGGCGAGGAGGAAGTACATTCAAAGTTGCAGTATAGTCGTGTACATGGCTGGTGTTGTATGAATGTTACTATACAAAGTTACATTTTCTTAACTTCTCAGTGTATAGTCGGAAGTGATTGATGCAACATCATGAAGAAGATAGTTTAATATAATAAGGTGGTTGGGAGAGGATTTTCAACTTTGACATGGGTCCTTCTTTCCAGTGTCCTTGTTTTATAAAGAGCTATCACTGGTAAGCTCTCATTGTTGTCCTTCTTTCGTTGGCACTGTTGAGCACCGGCGGTGGAGCTAAGGTCCAGCTCAAATCCGATTTCTCACGTGGCAGGGTGTGACCACTCACTGTTCTTTGATCACAGTCCTGTTCCTTAACACAGTTCACCACAGGCACTTTGAGACAGGGTGCCGGCCTTTTGTTCCTCGGTAGTAGGTCAAAGTCATAGTCCAAATGAAAGAGGAAGAGAGAATGGGGTGGCGTGGGATCGGATCAAAAATGCGGACCAAGGAGAGCAGAATCTTTCAGCACTGGGCCCATCAATCGGGCCCGACGGGTTGAGACTTCAGGCACGCTGGTCAGTGAGCACGGGCCTCGATGTAGCCCTTCGCGCTTATCGTTCTGATAATGGTGTCTCGTCTCACACCCTTTTTGCTTCGTCGCTTCCCCCTTGGTCGATGTCATAGATGCTTTATGATCCGCAGCCAGACTGTGCGTCACGTCCGACCCCTCTCTTCCGATGGCTGCGGGTTATCCTTGAATAGGTTATAAGAAACGAAAGTCTTAGGGATTTTGGCAGGGAAGACATTTACATACTTCATTCTCTCTCCCAACCACTGAGTAGTTGCGGAAATGCTCTTATCTGTTACTATATGATTGGTGTCTATTAACTCTGATGTTAAGGTGCGTGTTACTAATCTATTAATTACTGCTGTGGTGCAGGGTTCTGTGGGTGTCCCTGTCCATCGTCTGGCCTTCTAGGTGTCAGTTTCTGCGCCCTATAATACAAGGTTTGGTAATACCCGTAAGTGCGAGGTGCTACGGTCATGCGTTCACGAGTATCCTTTTCATACAGTAGGTGACCCTTTATCAGTTTAAAACAGGGCCATCAGCTGTTTCGTTCGGGATACTCTGAGACGGTTAGTATAGGGCTGGAGTTATCTTTGGGAGAACAGGGTGCTTTAGACATTCTATTTCGGGCTAATTGGTCAGGGGTAATTCTGGGCGGTGGAGATGGTGTCCCTTAAGAACAAAAACCACTGACATATAGTCCCCGTGTTGAGGGTCAGATTGGGAGACATCAGTCGTCTTACCTGTCCTTTCCTTCTCAGCCGATTAGGCTTAACGTTTGTAAAAAGGAGAGGTAGCGACGTGGTAAAGTATGGTCGTTTTTGTTTCTGTCAATTTGTTCGAACACCACTGTGTTCAGGCCAATTATACACTTACCAAAGAGGTGTATGTCGTTAATTTATTCAAGAAGAAAAGAGGGCAAGAAAGAGCCTTTTGCGAGGGAGGGGGAGAGAGAGTGAGAGAGAGAGAGAGAGAGAGAGAGAGAGAGAGAGAGAGAGAGAGAGAGAGAGAGAGACGTGTGCATCAAGTAGGCTATTTTGGCATACATACGACACAAAACGAGAGAGAGAGAGATGGGTAAGATATTAGGCCACTTGGTGCACACACAACATGGAGTAGCATGGGTCTGTTCCATGTAAGAAAACACAAGCGGGGAAAAGACATAAATTCGGTGACCACGTACACACAAATGCCGGATAGGGTGTGACAATACATGCATCAAGACGGAGACTCAGGGCTGCGTCGAGCACGGGGACCTCTCCTTTCCTGTCCTCTATTCCTATGCATGCTGCGTACCTTTAGCATTTTGTAGTTTATCTTATGGGTTGTCTGACCCTTTATTCTCCTCCCTTTGATCGGTGGACGAGCACCTCAATCATACGATGACGCTCTCTTCAAGTGACCCGAACATGAAATGCATACACATTCATATCGTATAATCGTAGTACACACGCACAATCATATCATACAGTTTTTCATGTTCCCAATGGTGGTCTGTAATTTTACGCACTATCTCACAACGTTTGTCTATGTTTTCCCTGATATTGAACTTGGTGCGGTCCATGTCCACTCCACTCTTCAGTCGGAACTTCGTCGTGACCTATAGAGGGGAAAATAAGAGGGGAGGGGAGGTGCAGTATTCAAAATACCCCAGCGCGCGCAGACACGAAAAGTTCTACCTACCATGTACCAGGCTAGCCGCAGGGGTGGGTAATACCACGGACCTATTATTCTTTAGTTCGAGGCAAAGATGCTCTAGTTCATTCATCTCCTAAATTCGGGTTCCCTGGTCGTGCATGTATTTCTCAATTGGTCGTGTATTATGGTGCAAGATACCATACCTTGCGTGCGACATATACCTTAAGTTATAGTTCATTATTGATTTGACAATTCTTGGAAAAAGGGGGGGTAGGCGTGATGGGCACAAATTCCGTTAAACAAAAATATTTTAGGCAAATTGAGTCCGTATTATCTGTATGCTTTCGCTTAGGAGTGACAATCTTTTATTTAAAAGAGAAACCTTCAACAACCCAGATGATTAGTCATGACACTGATTCCGTAATTCCTTTTTAAGAAGCCCTTTATTTAAAACAATGTCAGTGTAGAAATACGGGCCTACAGCCGCTATAGGCCGGCCACGGTGCGAGAGGCGTCGAGCAACATGAGCAACACTAGATTAACATAAAAATCGGTCCCCCCCCCCTCTCCCCCACCATCATGTGTGAAAGCATCGCATACATATATTTATATATCTCTTTTTAACACAAATGTCACGTGGCTGGAACGCCACAAGGAGTTGTAGGCCACTCCTACATCAGCGCCATCTTGGGGCGGGGTCGGGCCAGTGCACAGTCTAAGTCTTTCCATGAATTAGCTGTTGAACCAGAATTCCTTTCGGTAGTTCGAGAACTTTCGTTAGCGTCAACTTTGCGTCAGCATGGCGTCACTGCAACCTTGTAGCAATGCCACGGTTTGTTCTTAGGGCGGGGCAGCAGGCGGGTTCTTCCGCCGACGCTTTACTGTCTCACTGCACCAAGCGGAGGCAAGGTGGCTGCCGCCCGGGGGCAAAAAGAGCAATGGTGGTGGTTTTGTCCTTATCGGAAGTCCGCAGGAGTCGAATGTCAAATGACTCCAACCAATTCTGCAAGGCTGAGGGGAGCGTTCTGTCAAGGGTGGGGCCCATGCCCTAGCAAACAAGCTTTCGAGTCCAGAATAGTCTCACGGTGGGACAGGCCTGGAACCGGAGGGGTCAACCGCCGGAGTTCAAGGGCAGCAGTAGCAGCAGCTCTTCGGTACAGTCACCGGAGAGGAGCCAGCAGCAGTAACAGCGGCAGTCCGGATGGTACTGCCACCAGGGTGATTCCAGTAGCAGTGACGACAGCAGTTTGGATGGTATCACCACCGGGGTGGGTCCCCGATTACCTTGCTGCGGGGGCCCACTCCTCACGTCGGGTGCTAGCGGCAGTCCTGGTGAACCCGGTGCTTGGGTGGTTGCCTGGCGGCCGCGTGCAGGGGTGCCGGCTCAGCCGAACGGCGAATGAAGTGGCGGGGCGCAACTCAGCTGGCTGACGTGTGAAAGATGTGGTTTGGGGTGCCCTCATCTGCTGGCGAGCCTCCACCTGGGGAGGTGGGGGAGGCCCGTCCGCGTCGCCTCCCCCCGCCAGGGCACCCTCCGTTATTGAAGGAAGAAGTGACTGGGAAGATCCGCACAGCGTGCCAGGGTGAAATTCAGCAGGCCGATGAAAAAGATGGCTGGGTGCAGCTTAGCTGGTCGGCGAGTTAAAGACGGTTGGGGTGCCCGGCGAGCCTCCACCTGGGGAGGTGGGGGAGGCCCGTCCGCGTCGCCTCCCCCCGCCAGGGCACCAGCCCTCATTAAAGAAAGAAGAGAAAGCGGAAAGGCCCGCACAGCGTGGCGGGCTCCGCCTTGGTGTTGCCAGAACTTCGGCGCTTCGTAAAGCCTCCGGCCTATTCGCACAATCGCCCGCCACTGATGTCAAGGGATTTTTGCATGGCTTTTATAGCCCAAAGTCAACTAAGAGGGACCGCCCAAAACAGGCCAATGTTGCGATTTCGAGGAAGGAGAGGCGAGGACGGTGTCACGTGGACGTTAAGGCTTTGGGATGGAGGTTGCAGCAGACTGTCATGTAAATAGTTGTTTTAAAACGTGTTTTAACCTGTTTACCCTGTTGGTGTGTTTGTTATATCCTATAAGTTATTAAAATGTTATAACTACATTACTTCGTTGGAGTGTTTGTGCATATTTGCAGTCTGATGACGAGCACAAGGAGGTTACTGTGCAATCGGAAAAATAACATAGCGGCAATTGTGCGCGATCTAGCCCTAGTTTGGTGACGTCGATGGTGGGTGTCAGCAGGCTTCCGTTTGTGCGGGATTTTGTCATGCTTATTGGGCGGGGTGGGCAGTAGGGCAGACATGTTTAGGTAGCGAGAGTAATGGAGTCGGGCTACCTCGCGGTCGTCTCGACCGTGAGCTTGACTCCTTCCCTTGGTTTCATATGTCCCACAAAGGGCTAACTCCTAGCGTTATTTTAGTTTTTGTAAGGTCAAAAAGGATCCTACCAGTGCCTTTACTATCTTGTCGAATCCTGTTCGTTCATCCTTAGTTAATCGATTCATTCTGGTGGACTCTTTCTTTCCTATCTCATGGTCGTCTAGCGTTGTAGTTGACGTTGGGTTCGGCACAAGAGGCTCAGCCGGCGCGGAGGCCGTGAGGGCCGAGGCCCCTGTACTGCTTTCGCTCGTGTTCGGGGGTTGTGGGTGTTGCACTATTGATTGGGAGGGTGCATACAGAGGGGGCATGTAAATGATCGGAGGACCTAACAGTAACTCGTCATTCGTTCGCTGCTTGGAGGACAACTCAGGGTAGAGCAAAGAAGGGGTCCTAACAGCGTACTGGCCTGAGGTTTCGGGTTCCTGTCTTAGTTTAGTTTCCCTTCTCTCCTTTATGTCCTCTTCTAACTTTCTAGCGGCAAGGTGAGCTGCCTTTCGTAATTCCTTTTCTGCTTTTACTTCTTCCCTCTTTTTCCGTTGCGTTGCTTCTTTGCGCCACATGCCGATACTGTCAAGCATAGTAGGCGTCGTCTCATTGCTACGCAGAGCTATTTCTAGCGCTTCTATCTTATGGTCGTCGAAGGATCCCATCAGTGGCCACTGACTCTCGGGGTCCTTCTTTGTATATTTATGCCATAGCTTGGTATAAGCTACGGCGACTAGTCCATATTTAGTGAACATGTCCTTATTAGGGGTGCCCTCCAGTGGAGCCGGATGGTTCACCTCTAATAAGCGGTCCGGGCAGAACCAACTACCAATCAGTGGGGAGAAGATAGGCATGACGGGTTTCAACGGGGACAAAAGTCAGCACTACCTATCTTTTCACTGCTTGCAAAGACTAGACAGAATATCTCTATTCTTCGTTATTTGCAAGCAGAGAATACCTCCAAAGAACCAATATCGAACAACTAGTGTTCGGACAATCAATCAATCAATCAATCAATGGGAGATAAAGATAGGCATGACGGGTTTCAACGGGGACAAAAGTCAGCATTACCTACCCTTCACTATTTGCAAAGACTAGACAGAATATTCCTATTCTACGTTATTTGCAAACAGAGAATATCTCAAAAAGCACTATTCTCCAAAACAATCAATGTTCGGACAATCAATCAATGGGGAGATAAAGATAGGCACGACGGGTTTCAACGGGGACAAAAGTCTGCGTTACCTACCCTTCACTATCTGCAAAGGGAGAGAGAGAGTATTTCTACTCCTCCCCGTTTGTAGACAGCGAATATCTCAAAGAGAACAATCAATGAGCACAATCAATGAGCAATACTAGTATTTCCAAAGCGTCAAACAATCAATCAATTATTTCTCAATTTGTCGTGTATCACGACCTTACCCGGACCGCGTGGACAGTTTCTCGTCTTCCGCCTCCAGCGCCCGATCGTCCTCTACTCTCCGTATTTGCCGCGGCACTCCTGATGGTTCCCAGTCAGGACCGTAGATCACTCGAGAGAGGTCTGCTCGGAACCAGTGAAGTTCGGATGATCGGCTGCCAGACGAGGGTCTATTGGGCAGGAGCTCTCCCGATCGTTGCAGTCGTTCACTCTGTCGTCGGGACCTCTCCCACTGGATCCACGTGTCGCTGATGGGCCCCACGTTTGGGACGCCAATTGTTAAATGGTAGCGGCAGTTTCAGTCGATAACCTTTCAAGTATTTGCCCGGCGGTAATCGCCTCTCATACCACTCGATGATTTTACCAATAAAAGAGGCAGGCGCCGGAGACTGGAAGGCAGGAAACAAAGTTTTATTCCGTCGGAGCAGAACACATCAGATCAGACAGCAAGGTATCGTCACGAGGTGCTCTAACTGCATCTCTGAGACCTGGTCTCTTATACACTGGTTTATTGCTTTATTATACATAGTACATTCTTGAGATTCCCTTGATGTGCGGGGAAATATCCCCTGAAGCCCCGGCTCAGATCCGATCCCACACATGGTTACAGTAGAGGTTCCCACCCTACCCGCAGTGGGAGATGGCTATCGCGCAGCAGGGAATTCCGCTAATTCCCGGGGGTGTGTGCAACCGGCCGGGTCTCAGGGGGTAGGGGCTTTGATTCTACTGTAATCCCTTTGATGTGGGGTGTTTCCCTTACAGTAGGGGCAATAAACTGCATCCGCAGGGCTAGGTGATGGCCTGGGACCAGTTCAGACAATGGGGCGCAGAGGAAGGGGGTTATCAAAGGAGAGGCATGACCATGTATGGGTTGTCGGTCGGAAGTGGTTCCGTAGCAGGGTCGCGCAGAAGGAGAGGGTTTATGGCCTGTATGAGAGAGCGGGGGTGGCCGGCGCGCGGGGGATGCTCGCAGCGCCGGGGGAAAGCGCTGGCGATCGAGAGTGAGCGGGGAGAGAGAGTGGGGTGCCTAAAATGGCGGCCGTGCATTTGCTATGCGTGGCGCTGGGGAGAGGCAAGATGGCGCAGATAATGTTCAGTTTGTAAGCTAAATTTCCACAAGTCAGGTCCCCGCTGGGCAGGCCAAAGCCAAGGACAGTAGAATCTAGACTATCCTGGAGGGTTAAGAGCAGAGGGAAATGATAACTTTCATATCCGTGCTGGACCTCTATGTCAATAAGAGCCGGCAACGAGTAGAGAGCTAAAAAAAATATAATCTATACTACCCATATACGGTCCCCTTCTAAATGTAGGCTTCCTAGTTAAATCTGAGGGAGTACGGCCATTACAAGTTCTCATGCAACATGACAGTGAAAAATCTATTATTTATAATGCTGCTTTGAACGTAGATGGTATACAGGGGCCTAGCTGTTGGAGGGAAACCAGTTTGCTGGTCTACATCACATTCTATGTCGCTGATTAAAGCTGAAGGCTCAGAGCATGTGTCGAAATCACCTCCAACTATGACAGCTGAAGTCCTGTTGCCCAATGGTATGCAGTGTCTCAGTTGCGATATGACCACAAATTCCGCTGCTTTTCCATGGCAGAAATTCTAGCCCTACGGTGTATTGAGAGTTAATATTTAGTTGTTTTACCTGACACCCTGTTGAGGAGCTAACCCATGTGATAAGGCCCCGAGAGGGTCTGCTGGCATGCGTTCCCAGGGACAGAATACAGAAGGTTTTAAAACCTTGTCTGTCAGGTGGCACTAAGCCCCTAGTTTTTAGGTCTCGCATAGGGCAGCGCATGCGCTGCCTCTAAGAGGCATCAAGTAATTAGTATTAAGGGTGAAACTCCACCCATTGCGTTTTTTTTGTGTTGTCCCTTACCATTGGTTTAAATCTGGCATTGCTCTTTTAAACTCTCTCATTATTGGCTGGTGGGCCGGTGCGTCACTTCCGTTTTCGGAGGAATCAGCATCGACCAACTACAGTTCCCTGACGCTGCAGGGCAGTATCTTTCAATTGTAGGGACTACTTTGTTGATGCCTGGTGCCTCCTCTCGAACCCCCGGACAGGACCAGGATGCACTTGGGCACACAGTAGGTCTTTTTTCCGCTTTGCTCCCTCCACGGGCCGTCAGAGCAGCCGGTGTATTAGTGACTGTGAGACAACTTCTGCCGCTCGCACATCACTCGGTGCTCCGGACCACTCCTGCCCCTTGTGCCGGTCAGTATCTCAAGGAGCCAACCTGAACCCACCATGTCGCTGAGAAACATCGTAGAAAGGTTCGGGTTGGTCGCAGAGCAGGATCTGTGCCTGTTAACTTTAAGCACGAGGCGCGCGCGCGGTCAATGCTTATTTAAATGGGTGACAGATCGCTGACGATGCAGTGGTTTCTTTGCCAGGCGCTTGCATGTCCGGCACAGCTTTGCACCCTGCACATCCTCATTGTGAGTGCAGTGCTTCTTGGGACAGCAGAGCACTTCACGCTGCTGCCCCAGAATAACTTCACATTAAGTCTGCGCGATGCGAGCAGGACTCAGAAATCCTCGCTCATTCAAGGCAAGACACGTCGCTTGGATCATTTTCTCACCAATTTACTGCTTCTCGCATGTGTAAAGATGCGCTGCTATCGCTCGCGCATGAGACTTATTTTCACAGAATGAGCATCGCACTCAGCCACCTAAATATGACTACATTTCCCATGATGCGGATCAAACGCCATCAATAACGCGGCTCTGGTAGGTAATTGGCCTCGCAGAGTCCGTAACTGAGCACAGAGGTTGCTGCAGCAGATACCAGGGCATTAAACCACTTTTCTCTTTTTACATTAGCAAGAAAATTAATATGGTTTCCCCTAATGCAAATAGAGGTCGCTATTTTACTGCACTAACACAGCAGCAAAGTAATAGGTGTTTTTTTGCCCTCCGTGCAGAGCCCATGCTCGTGCTCATACTTGCCTGCTGTGCTACAAAGATGCTTTTGCCTGCAACAAGAAGCCCCGCAGTGATCTTTCATGCATGGCTGTGAAATGCAGCGCTGCTGGCAGAGGGCGGCGAGGAGCCATGAGAAACTCGTAGAAGTGCATGGCTTCTTTCCAACAAACAGAGCTTTATCTGTAATTATGGTGGCTGCGCCTTTTATCATGCTTTGTTTAACTTTTATTCTTGTCTGTAATTATGGCGGCTGTGCCTTTCATCATGCTTTGCTTAACTTTTATTCTTGTGTCACGCTACTTGTTTTCCGTGTGCTTCGTTCCCTCCCACCTCGCTAAACTCACGGCCATTTGTTCCACCCCCTCCCTGGCCTCTCACCCGTCCGTCACTTTTCACCCTTATCTACTTGCATTTCAGTTTCAAGCGTGTACGTGTATCTTAAGTATGGGTTTTGTGCACACTTGTCTCAAATCACACAAAACCCGTGCAGTGATTTACCACCTATTCTCTACATGCAATTGTATTTTCTCTAATGTTAGCGTGCGTGCCTTTGCTTTTTACCATGTATGTGTGCATACGAATGCGTCTCGGTGCGCATCCACTAGCTTTACTTCCCAGAACACACACGTGAAATGTGTCTGTGTTTAGTAAGAGCTGCACTATGTATGCACGTGCCTGTGCACTGCGACAATAATGTGAACAGCTTGTTTGATTGGCACTACCTTGCTGGTGAATGCACAGCACTATCCAGTGTTATGCACGTGGAGAAGTGTGGCTCAATGGTGCAGAAGTGTGGCTCAATGGTTAGAGCGGCAGACCCTGATGCAGAGGTCTGGCCCGGACCAGGGTTCAATTCCTGCCTTGGCGGGTCTTGGGCTCAATTTCTCCGGACCCGATAATTCTCGCCTCGGTGCCTATTCTAATCATGGGTCCCACTCTGCAACTCTGGGCAATAGCTTGGTTAATCTCCACAACGGCCCCAAAAGCGCTAGGATGCCTGGCTTCACCTTGGGGGTGCCCAGGAGTGAGCACTTCACAGGGAAAGGCCAGGAAGGGTTCCACAGCAGTATGTGCACAGCGCCTGAGAGACCCTTTTGGGGGTGTGCGGAGCGCTATATAAATGCACTACATTTACATTTACATCACTGAGGTGTTGACAGCACGGAGGAGTGTGCACTACTCTGTGGGTGTTGTATAGGGCACCTAATTTGTGTGTGCACGTCTCTGCTAAGTATGTGCCTCATGCAGGACTGCACACGTTATTGGCAAGGGTGCACGTTGTTGGTCGGTTCACAATCGGAAGGAATGTGCACTAGGTTGTAGACAGTGAGTAGCTTCACGACCTTGTACATCACTGGCACTTATGTGCAAAATCAACACTTATGCACATTATCACTGGGTGTGCGTGGCACGATTGGCATCGCTGCCGAGTGTGCATCAAATGTCTGAGTGCCAACTGTTAGCCCAGTGAACAGCGTGTTTAAGTTTGCACAGGACTGGAGTGTATGCAGTGCATGTAGGAGTTTCAACATCACTGGTGCACGTGCAGAAGCATTCACGCTCTTTGTGAGTTTTCAGGCATGTGCCCGATAATTCGTGAGGCAGGGTTGAGTTCATTGTTGATTGTGCACATACGTGTGTTAATTATTGGCAAGGGAGGAGTCACCTTCTTTGATCAGCTATATCATTGACAGATTTGGACAGTACATTGAAAATGCACGTTAGTAGTAAGTATACACAGTGTAAATTAATGTAGATCCCTTACAAGAAGCAAGGCTGGCAGTAACTACGTCTCTTTTACTGCCAGCCGTGCTTTTCGTAAGCAAGTACTATAAATAAGAGATGTGCGTTGTTATGCACCGCTTGCAGCTTTCAAAACACATAAATAAAAGGCATTGTCATTTACAATGCGAATAGCTCAAACTCTCGCAAATGAGAGACCTATTGCATTGTAAATGCTTGTTTTAAACATATCTGCTTTATCAATGCATTCCCCCCAATCTTCTTGGGACAATTTCCCCATTAAGCCTGCTATTTTCCATATTATTGTTGTATTGTTGTTAGTATGCCCCGGAGGATCAACTAGCTGGACTTCTTGGGAGGGTGTTGTTGTTGCTAGTGGGATCCGGTCTTGTGAGGCAAGAACAAATGCTTCGCCCTCCTATGGGGTTTCTAACAGCAGGTTCTTAAAAAGTAGGTGGGAAGTTTGCGATTGGACCAGCATTATCTAGGACACTACCTGCCCTGGACTAAACTGTTAGATACGATTTGGTCCAGTCACAAAGTTGTCAACAGGCGGCCCTAGTCAGTCAATCAAAGATGCATATGAAATGGCTCGCAATCGATCTGCCTTTTACAGTGCCTGGGGTTGAGATTTGAATTAAATTTGGGAGTTTGCTAGCTGAAACGTACGAGCATCAAGGGATAAAAGGCCGTCTGCAAGATGTACAGACCTTAGTGTCAATCTAAAATGGTTAAAATCATCATTTTCAGAGAGATGTTGCGATGCCCCAAGAATATCTAAGTGAATTAGGCAATAATATTCTCGGACATTCCTGATCCAATGGTTGACATTTTTGATTAATGATGCTTCATTCTCAATTAGATTAGGGAGTCATTTTGGGACACCCATCATTTAAACGGTCCTATTTACGGGTAGGCTTGGACTGTAGGAGACGTCACCCAATTGGTTTCTAAGGCTGGAGGATGCATAGACGGATTTACACAGGCACTTAGATGATAGTGTAGGCCTAAGAGTTCTAAAGGTAGTGGAATTATGAGCCATATGTGATCTGTGAGTAATGGAATTATTAGTCATGTGCAAAGATGTCACTTGTGGACAGTGGGCTCTCTTAGTATCCCTATTATGTGCTTCCTGAGGAAGATTTAAGAAACCATAGTGGGCACCAAAGTCTTGAATGGGAAGATTCGCTCCTAACTGGGTCCTAGGATGTAGAAGGGGCATGCAATTGGGTCCCTTAGTTGAAGACTGAGTATGGAAATCCACTTTCCGCGGCCTGTTGGAATAGGGACTATAGTGTAAATGTTTGAGTATTGGTTCTCAATAAGTCTGGTTAGGTTTGGGGGTAGCTTCCCTACCACTTGGTAAGGGCAGGGGTGTAACATAGGCCCCCCGCATCCCCCGCAGTGCGGGGGGGCCCCTGAGCACTGTACTCACACCGAAAAGCTCCGGATTAAATCCAGAGCGGGGCCCCTCTGTGTACCTTCCAAGGGGGCCCCTTCAACTTTCGTTACGGCACTGGGTAAGGGTTGAGGGCTGCCCCATTACTTCTTGTCCCAGCCTCCCCAGTGGGTTTGTCTAAGGACATAACACTTGTAGTGAACCACAGAGAAGGCGCAGACAGACTCTTGCTTTTAAGTCTGCGATTTCATCCTTCATGGTACTAATAGCATCCCAGAGTTCCTTTATTAACCACCCAGACTCATCAGGGTATGTTATCTGTGAGTTTCCAGTTAATTTCGTGTTCTGGTACATTTCTGATAGTTCCTGAGTTGTTAGTAGGGAGAAACAGTTTGAGCAAGAAATAGTTGGTTCTAACAAAACATGAGGTTCTGCATGGTTTGGAACATGGAAAGGCACATTGCCTCTAGAAATGGGTGCCTGTTTTCAGGGGCAGGATTTTTGTTTTATTGTCCGTCGGTTGTTTGGTTCTGGAAACCCTTTCCACAAATAATGAAGGAACCTTTGGTTTCTGTTTAGCCAGGTATTCTCGGTTAGGGTTAGTTGGAGGTAAGATTTGCTCAACTTCTTCAATAAGAATTATTAATTTCCTGGAGGGTAGAGTTATTCATTACTATAAATGAATTTTTCTTATTCGTAGGCTCCCGTAAATGTTTTTCAGTTCTTTTCCTGTTCCGCATTGTCTACTCTATGCTAACTATACCTCTTCTCTGCTGGTACAGTAAGTAGTGGTACTCTCTTTAGAAAACAGAAGGGAGCAAAACAAATAATTTTACAAACTTTTGGTTGCCCACTGTTAATCAAAGGTAAAATGCATACAGTGGAGAGGGCGTGCCAAATAATAAAAACCGTTTATAAAATAAGTCGTTAAGCACAAGAAGCACTGGCTTAGACAGTAATGTGGTGAAAATAAGCATGAAACAGAGTTCTTGCATGAAACAGAGTTCTTGCATAAGTCTTCTTGTCGATGGTTTAGGTGATCAAGGAAATAAAAAAAAAGAAAGAGTACCTTTTTCGTGACGAGCAAAATAAAAGAGGTTTGACCCAGCCCAGCCTCTTCCCCCGACACCCCCCCCCTCCCCCCCCCCCCCCCCCCCCCCGCTGTGGGAAGAGTTTTGCAGCAATTCAGGCCAGGGACCACTGTGAAAAGAAAAGCCACGCTGCTGCATAAGTCCAGTCCTTTTAAAGAGAGGCAGCGAAATGGAGGCTTTCAGTCGTGCCCTACCCCAGGGATAGTTGGAGACATAGTCCAAACACAGCCCTGGGCATCACAGTCTGCAGCATAGTAATGTGGGCCGGGACCCACAAGTAGGGTTGTACCTGCAGGGAGAGTTCTGCAGCAATGCAGGCCAGGAATCACTGTGAAAAAGAACCTGCGCTGTATGATAGGACACGTCCTTTTGAAGGGAGGCAGCAGGATGGAAGCTTTACCCCAGGTATAGCTGGAGGGCGTAGTCCTACCCCAGCCCCGGGTGCCACAGTCTGTGTCAAAGTAATGCAGGGCAGGAACCGCTAGTAGTGTTGTCCGGCGCTGCAGAAAGAGTTCTATTATAATGCGGGTCGGGAACCCAGGCGCGCAACACCTATTGGACTCAAAGGGCTTCAGCCCCCACCCCCCCCCCCCCCACCAACACAGCCGCACTCGAGTACTTCACAGGTCTTTAAAAGACCTTTGGCTTTGATGGTTTTCGCCCCCTGCTTAGAGCCCCTGCAGCCCCACTCTGCCTTTTTCTTGAATAATCAGCCCCCCCCCCGAAATTTTTTCCTAGCCCCCCCCCCCCAAATTTTTTCCTAGCGCCCCCCCTCCCGAAATTTGACTCTAGTTGCGCCTCTGCGGGAACTACTATGAAATGTTCAAAGACACCTCTGGGGTGGAAAGTGTCCTGATTGTAGTGTCCGAGCATGGACACGTTCTAGTGTTCACGAGGTGTGTGTAATACACTATACACCCACCCACCACCTACGTCACTGGGTCAGGTGACGAGGATAATAAAAGGGCCGAGCGCACGTGCTCGTGGCCAGTATCCCACTACCCCAACCATGTGTCCGTGTCAGTCCTGTCACCGAGCATGAGGGCCTAGGGCCCAACATTACACTGATGTTGTGGGTGTTCCCTGACCGCTGTTAAACAATCCACATGTTATGCAGTTCAAGCAGATGACCTCAGCATTCTTTCAAACGTTCTTATTATACCAAAATTGTGAAAAGATATCTACACATGGCATTTGCATCCCATATGTACAGGACCATGAAGGTACCATGTTTTCTTTTAGCACCGTTAGAGGTCAGGAATCCTCTTTCCTCCCTAAGTCTACCAAAATCATGCGCAATTACAAAGCCATATTGGCTGCCAGTATAGATGGTCACTGTTTGATCTGTACTTATTTCACACTTTTGGGTGAGTTCAATTATTTCTGCTGCTTGTGATGACAATTGTGATATTCGTCTCCTCTCACTGTTTACAATGCAGATATAGCATAAGTTGCTCTAGTTTTTCCTGTGGGTAGTTTAAAACACGGCCCATCCACCCATAAATCTGCATCACCTCCGCTGACAGGCCAGGAGCCGATGCGGACGAATCATAAATAAACTGGCATCGAGACGCAGCAACAGACTAAGTGGATTGAGGACAACCCACATCTGAATAGCTGATTGGCAGTGGAGGGGCTGGGATGCTAGCGGACTGCCTGCTGAGAAGAAGTAGCACGCTGTAGAGGTACAGATAACGGCGGGAGGGCTGAGGGGGCCCCATCTCAAACAATCAGAACGTCTGCCACAACGTGCACAGAACCATCAGCAGTGGTGTGTTTAGTGTGAAGCCCATGGTGCAACGAGGGCTCTAATAGCTACTCAGAAACCGCGCAGGGAATCAGAAGAGCGCGCGAGGACAAGATGGCGGCTTTGACCGGCGGTAGGAGTCCCTTCTAACTGGGGAGGTTTGTGAGAAGTTGGCCTGGCATATGCTGGTCACTAGTTATAGTGGCCACCATGCACCAGTCCAATTCGACTCTTGGTAGATAGGTTTAAGACAACCTTTTAAAGAAAGTTATCCTAGTGGTAGCTGTGGAGAGCAGCCTTCAGGCTAAGTCTCTGAGGAATGTAAAGCAGCTTGTTTTACCTTATAATCTCTTGAATTACCAAATGAAAAGGACACCACACAGGTATATATAGGCTATTTGGTTTTAGGTTTAAACCTATAATAACTGATAAAACCCCACCGAAAGGAAAATATCCATCACTGGTGTAATCATATAAACACTGAAAAAACACCTTTGCAACCACAAACTAAGTGCCATTCAAACAAAGGAAAAGATGAGTGAAAGAGTCATTTTTATTTCAGGCTTAAGGGGCCAATACAATTAAACTTTGTTATACAAGGTAGTATTAACCCCTTCAGTGCCCGCCCCTTTCCCCGCCCAGTGCCGGCCGTTGCATTAGCGGGCGGGGTCTATGACGAGCTGGACTCGTCATGGGCACAGCGCCACCGCGGCCCATGACGAGTCCAGCTCGTCATGGGCACTGAAGGGGTTAAGAAAGACTGGGCTAACATTATTCTGCTTGAGTTTTGTTGTTTAGGGATGTCACTAAAACATTGTCTCTTCTTCCTTCTGCTTTTTTTAGGTTTATAGTCTTTGGCCTAAGGATGCAGTGTTTCGGTGCATTTTTAGGTCTTATTTAGTTATTTTATAAACTGTAGAGAAGGGGGAAATATCAAAATCATATTTGAAATTTTGGCTACATTTGACTTCACTGATAGGTAAAATGGCTGGTTTAATTAGAATCTTTCCTAATATGTAGCATCACATTTACCCACAGACAGAGAATGGGTGAAATCCTTTGATACATCTGCCCCCAGTGAGTCAGTATTGATTGTAAGTGAATTGCCAAACACCCCAGTTTTCAAACATTCAAAGCAAGATGTAGTGACAGGTATGTGTGAAAAGAATGTTGTCACCAAGCATCTGAGATAGTGGTGAAAACATGACACCAGGCGTTTGGTAAACATGGAACACAGTGTCACTTGGAATGCTGCTGAAAAATGTTCCTACCAAGTTCAATTAAGATTGGAGTGATGTGGTTTGTATTTGCAGTAATTCAGCTACGTATATGAACAAGTTGTATGATGGCCTGTCAAAATCGATACCTGAGCTGAAGTGCTTCCCTGTAAGAGATCCTTGTCACTTGCTAGATGGTATGCTGAAAGCATCTTTACAATCTTCAGAGTTAATGAAGAATGTTATTGACTTAGTAATCCATTCTGGTGCAGTAAAAATGTATTTGGTCCTAATATACCCTGTGCACACACTGCCTATACACATGCACCATCAGTGCAGAAAGCAAGCAATAATTAAAATTAAATTAGAATTCCAAAAACACCGGAAAAACACTGTTTCTGTTGTTTTTAATGGCGCAAATATGTGTAACCACTGATAACCACTGTTTTTTAAGGTATTGAAAAAACTGAAAAAACCCCACCAGAATTTACCAAAAATAGAAACTGAAAACAGGAAAGCCTAGGTATATATATCAAATATATATGTATTTATTCTTAGATATACTCTACTAATCTCTTTATGAGATTAGAACCCAGATACACATTCAAATGTCAACACTTCTCAATAAATTAAGCACAAATATGGCTGTAGCCCTAGGGGCGTACCAGACCATATACTAAAAAAATGGTTTAACAAACTCGACTTGCAAAATGAAAAGGCCTAGGGCCTTGGGAATCGCTGGGGCTTCACTTCTGCAGTGTTAGCAGGTAAGTAATCAACCCACGGGAGACGCGTGCAGTGTCTAAACACAGCCGCGGGTTTCCTATAGGTTTCAATGGCACAAGTCGCGGTTTGTAATTTAAAGTTTTAGGGCACTTCGGAAAAGTCAATAAGCAAGCCACTTACAGGGTAAGTATTTCGAGGGCCAACACACACTTGGGCACCGGAGTGCACGAGTTACCTCACCCACGGAAGCCGGGTGCATAGGTGTCTTTTGGTGTCGGGTCGCGATGCTGTTTTCAATGGGGACCACTGAAGACTTGCTGCTTGTGACGACTGGAGAGGTGTCCGCTGGAATCCGACGATGGATTGAAGTTGAAGAGGACATGAAAATTGAGGGGACAGAGTTCAAAGTCACTTGCCAGTGACCGGTGGCCAGCACAATGGATGACCACTGATGTTGCGTCGCTTCAGGTCGTCGATGGTGATTTGTCTCTTCGCTCACAAGGTCCAGGAGAGATCAACGATAACCAGCAGCTGGATTCTGGAGGTCCCATAATGTCTGCAGCTGATGACGGTGTCGGCAGCCGAATTAGAGCCAACAAGCCTTGGCAACTGCAAGTCTTGTGTGGAGTGAAGATTGAAGATGGTGCAAACCAGCAAGGTCTGAGGGCAGGCCCGGAGCAACCAGGAGAGCCCTTGAAGTTGATGAGAAAGTCCTCGGGTGAGTCACTAGCCAACGGGCAAGCAACCGCAAAGACGCCTTGGCAGGAAAAGTTCCACAGGAGCCCACAGTCACTCGGGGCGGGGTAGGCAGCTGATTTTCGGTACCAGACTTGCTAGGGACTTGGACGACAGATGATCCAAAGCACAAGTTCATAGAATGTTGTTTAGGGTTTGCACTCGAAATCAGTGCACGGTTCCCTGGTATTGCTGTTCCTCGTCACTCGTGGGGTCCAGATGCCACAGCTTCACTGGGGACTCAAAATGGCCGTTGAGAGGTCAGGAAATCTGCTTCAGGGGACGCAGGGACTTCGGACTCTGGCGGGAGCGGTGAAGTTTGCAACCGTTGATCAAGTTACTGGTGCCTGCCAAGCAGGGGAGTCACTCCTTGACTCCAAGGGAGATTCTTCCGTCTTCCAGAGATAGTGGAACGTCGAAGGGCCAGGATTCTTCTTTGTAGAGCGTCGTCCAGGTGTAATCTGAATTGCATTGGCAATTCTTGGTATCTTATAGGGAAGATAGGGGAGGGACCAGCTCTATGACCACTCCTCTAGGAGGGTCAGGGTAGTGGGTGGTTACACCCACTTCCCTTTGTCCAGTTTCGCGCCAGAGCAGGGGCAGGTAGCCCCTGAACCGGTTTGAGCTGGCATATGCACAGAGGAGCCTACTGCTCCCCCAGTGCAGGACTTCAAAGGCACTCTAAGAGTGCACCCACCCAGCTCCAATAGACTAAATACTGTCCGGGAGGTGGTAACACCTCCCTGTGACAGGATACCCTTTGTTGGACTTCCTCCACTGCGAGTTTCGGTCAGCAGCAGGAGGGCAGCCAGGTGTCTGTGCTGGTGGCATCCATTTTGTGATGCCAGGGCTCTAGAAGATTTCTACAGTGTAGTACAGTGGGTACATGTCGTCCCCTCTAGAAGGGTGGGATCCTACTCCCACACCAGTTACTGGTGTGGGGGTAGGATTCCAAGTTGTTTGACACCAAACACGACATGTTTTGATGCAGTCATTCCAAAGTTAGCATTTACCGCGAGGTTATAATGCACTTAAGAGTATATGGTTTAACCGCATCCACAAACAGTAGTAGAGAATAGACTCTGCTAGCTGCAGAGGGGTCCTGCTTAGGCAGAAGCACCCCCTCACATAGTTAACCAAGCACCCTGCCCTCAGGATTGTTAGGGCCTGCTAGAGGAGTGACTGATAGGTTTATATGTGTGTGTATGGTGAGATATAGGAACCTATACCTCAGTGAGGAGTGCTAACACTACCTCACACAGGCTGCAGTAGCAGGCCTGTGGTGTCAGATTGTGAATGCTTCCCAAGGGTGGCATAATACATGCTGCAGCCCCTGGTAGGCCTGTGAAGTACCAATGCCCTAGGTACCTAGGGTGCCATATACTAGGGGCTCACAAGGCAACACAGTATCCAATCACTAGTGCATCTAATATGCACACCAAGTTGTTTAGAGAGATCAGTGAGACTGGGGCCCTGATTAGCAGGGACCCAGCCAGACTATAGTCAGAAACCAGTGTATACATCAGAAAAAAAGTGGAGGCAGCATAAGTGCAGATCCTACTCTCCTACACAACCCCCCCCCCCAACGCAGGGACATTAAACTAACCTTGACCAGTTGAGTCTTCATGTTCTAAGTGGAAATACCTCGAGAGTCCATCTGCATTGGCATGTTGGGTCCCAGGTCTATGTTCCACTGTATAGTCCATCCCCTGTAGGGAAATGGACCACTTGAGCAGTTTAGGAGTTTCACCTTTCATCTGTTTGAGCCATAGGAGGGGCTTATGGTCAGTCTGAACTATGAAGTGAGTGCCAAACAAGTATGGCCTCAGCTTCTTCAGGGCCCACACCACAGCAAAGGCCTCCCTCTCAATAGCTGACCAACGTTTCTCTCTAGGGGTCAGCCTTCTGCTTATGAAAGCTACTGGCTGGTCTTGACCTTCATCATTAAGTTGAGACAGTACAGCTCCCACACCCAGCTCTGAAGCATCTGTTTGGAAAATGAACTTCTTTTTGTAATCTGGACTCTGTGAGATGGGGGCAGTGCACATTGCCTGCTTGAGGTCATCAAATGCCTTTTGACAGCTAGCTGTCCACTGAACCTTTTTTGGCATTTTCTTGGAGGTGAGATCATTTAAGGGGGTCACTATAGATCCATATCCCTTAACAAACCTCCTGTAATACCCAGTCAGGCCCAAAAAGGCTCTGACCTGTGTCTGGGTGGTTGGCGCTACCCAGTCCATTATGGTCTGGATCTTGCTCGGCAATGGTTGAACCTGGCCTCCACCTACAAGGTGGCCCAGGTACACAACCTGACTCTGCCCTATCTGGCACTTAGTGGCCTTTATAGTGAGGCCTGCTTTCTGCAGGGCCTCCAGTACATTCCTGAGGTGGACCAGGTGATCCTGCCAGGTGGAACTAAAGACAGCAATATCATCAAGATATGCTGAGCAATAGGTTTCCATACCAGTCAGAACTTTATTCACCAACCTCTGAAATGTGGCAGGTGCATTCTTCAACCCAAAGGGCATTACCACAAAGTGATAGTGCCCACCAGGGGTCGAAAATGCTGTTTTAGCCTTGGCATCATCAGCTAACTTGATTTGCCAATAGCCTGCTGTAAGGTCAAATGTACTGAGATACTTGGCTGAGGCCAAAGTGTCTATTAGTTCATCTGCCCTTGGGATTGGGTAGGCATCAGTCCTGGTGACTGCATTGAGGCCCCTGTAGTCAACACAAAACCTCATCTCTTTCTTACCGCCCTGGGTGTGAGGTTTTGGGACAAGGACTACTGGGCTAGCCCAAGGGCTATCTGAGGGCTCAATAACAACTAGTTCCAACATTTTCTGGACTTCAGTCCTGATACAGTCCCTGACATGGTCAGGTTGCCTGTAGATTTTACTCTTTACAGGCAGACTGTCTCCAGTGTCCACCTCATGGGTGCACCAGGAAGTCTGACTTGGGGTCAGGCTAAACATATGTCTAAACTGGTGTAGCACTTGTCTACATTCAGTTTGTTGATGCTCAGTGAGGTTGCTTGCCAAAGCAACACCATCAACTGACCCATCCTCAGGGTTCTGTGAGAGCAGGTCAGGGAGAGGGTCACTCTCCTCCTCCTGGTCCTCATCAGTTGCCATGAGCAAGCTCATGTCAGCCCTGTCCACATATGCCTTAAGTCTGTTGACATGGAGCACCCTAAGGGGGCTCCTGGGAGTGCCAAGATCTACCAAGTAGGTGTCTTCTCCCTTCTTTTCAACAATTGTATGGGGGCCACTCATTTGTCCTGCAGAGCTGCTGGGGCCACAGGCTCCAACACCCACACTTTCTGGCCTGGCTGGTAAACAGTCAAGACAGCCTTTTGGTCATGCCAAGCTTTTTGGAGTTCTTGGCTTGCCTCAAGGTTTTTACTGGCCTTGTTCATGTACTCTGCCATCCTGGAGCGGAGACCAAGTACATAGTCCACTACATCTTGCTTGGGAGGTTTGAGAGGTAACTCCCATCCCTCCTTCACCAGACATAATGGTCCTCTAACAGGGTGCCCAAACAGAAGTTCAAAAGGGCTGTAGCCAACCCCCTTCTGAGGAGCCTCCCTGTATGCAAACAGAAGGCAGGGAAGTAAAAGGTCCCAATTTCGCCTAAGCTTCTCTGGGAGTCCTTTAATCATTCCCTTTAGGGTTTTGTTGAATCTCTCAACTAACCCATTGCAACGTGGGTGATAGGGAGTAGTGAATTTGTAGTTTACACCACACTCCTTCCACATTGCAGTTAGATATCCTGACATAAATTTAGAACCTCTGTCAGAGATGACCTCCTTAGGGAAACCCACTCTGGAGAAAACTCCAATGAGGGCTCTTGCTACCACAGGACCTGTGGTAGTCCTTAGGGGTATAGCTTCTGGATACCTGGTGGCATGATCCACTACCACCAGTATAAATCTGTGCCCAGATGCTGTTGGTGGGTCAAGGGGACCAACAATGTCAATCCCTACCCTTTCAAAGGGAACCCCCACCACAGGTAGTGGTATCAAGGGGGCCTTTGTGGTGCCACCTGTCTTGCCACTGGCTTGACAAGTGACACAGGAGCGACAAAACTCCTTTGTGTCTTCAGACATGTGTGGCCAATGAAAATGTGGTACAAGCCTGTCCCAGGTCTTGTTTTGGCCCAAGTGTCCTGCCAATGGGATATCATGTGCTAGGGTCAAGAGGAACCCCCTAAACTTCTGAGGAATTACCAACCTCCTGGTGGCTCCAGGGGTAGGATCTCTAGCCTCAGAATATAGGAGCCCCTCATCCCAATAAACCTTATGGGACCCACTAGCACTCCCAGCAGCCTCAGCAGCAGCCAGCTGTCTGAGGGGTTCAAGAGTGGGGCAGCACTGTTGCTCTTTGCTCAGATCTTCCCTGGAAGGTCCCCCTGCCCCCAAGAACTCAACCTGACCAGGCTCAAGTTTCTCTGGAGCAGTTCCTTCTTCAGGCTCTGCTTCTCCTCCCTCAGGAGGGGAATCTGAGATCTGAGACAGAGGGGAAGGCCCAGCCTTAACCCTACTGCTCCTCCTCTTGGGTAGCACCTGGTCCATAGTTTCAGGATCCAGAGCTGGTTCAGCTTTATGCATTTTGGCTTGTGACCTGGTCACAGCAAATACCTCTGCAGGTATGCCCAACATCTTAGCATGAGTCCATAATTCTACTTCAGACCAGGCTGAAGTCTCCAGATCATTGCCCAACAAACATTCGGCAGGGAGGTCTGCACTGACTACTACCTTTTTGAGGCCAGTTACCCCTCCCCAGGAGAAATTCACAACTGCCAGGCTATGGTTGGTCCTGGTGTTGCTTGCATTGGTTACCTGGTACATTTCACCCAGGATGATCTGTGTAGGGTCCACTAGGTCCTCTGCCACCATGGTGACACTAGCACCTGTGTCCCTAAATGCCAAAGCCTGTTTGCCATTTATGATAGGCTGCTGTTTGTATTTGCCCAGATTACTGGGGCTCACTAGGAAGGACATATCAAGGTCTCCCTCACAAACTAGCAATGCCTGTGTTGGTACTCTGACTAGGCCAGAGTCCACATCAGAACTCAGGGTCAACCCTACTACACCCTTATTCTGAGTATTACCTCCACCACTGGCTGCACTAGGGGGAACAGTTGCCTTAGGGGCTGGAGTGGTGGTGTTTTGGTCTTTGGACTTTGTACAGTCAGAAGTCCAGTGCCCTTTCTGTTTACAGAATTTGCACCAGGGCTTCTTTTGGCCTTTTCCCTTTGCAGATTGTGACTCCCCACCAGTTGCAGATTTTTGGGGCCCTTGTGAAGACGTCTGATCTTTAGATTTATCCCCACCTTTCTCTGAGTCTTTAGGATCTTGCTTCTTAGTGTCACCACCTTGGTTCTGGTTTTTCTGCCTCACCCTGGTTCTGACCCATTTGTCTGCCTTCTTTCCCAATTCTTGGGGAGAGGTCAGATCAGAGTCCACCAGGTACTGATGCAATAACTGGTTCTGGCAGTTATTAAGGATCTGTTCTCTCATTATAAGATTATACAATCCCTTAAAATCAGCTACTCTACTACCCACCAGCCAACCTTCTAGAGCCTTGGTTGCACAATCAACAAAGTCAGTCCAATCCTGAGTCTGTGCTCTCTGGCTGTCTCTGAACTTCAACCTGTACTGTTCAGTGGTTAAGCCAAACCCATCTATCAAAGCACTCTTCAGGGCTTCATAATCATTAGCATCCTCTTGTCTAACAGTGAGGAGATTGTCTCTACCTTTATCTGAAAAGGAGAGCCACAAGATTGCTGCCCACTGTTTCTGGGGGACCTGTTGAACTTTACAGGCCCTCTCCATAGCAGTTATCCATTTGTGGATATCATCCCCACTCTGGTAGGGAGGAACAACCTTGGACAGGTTCCTATGGTCTGGAATGTAATCTCTGCCTCTAGGGACACTGTGGCTGCCACCAGGGGTATCTAACCCCTTCTTCTTAGAAGCTCTTTGGAGCTCGAAGGCTTCCCTATCTAAGGCCAATTGCTTGGTTCTGAGGGCAAGCCTAGCTTCCTCATACTGGAGCATCTTGAACCTTCTTTCAGAGGAGGACTCCCTGGGAAAGTTGGAGTTCCTCTGGTGAACAGATTCTCTTCCAGAGTGGTATGAATGGTCAGATTCCCTTGAAGGGGACCTAGTCCTTTCTCCCACTTTGTCAGCTCTCTTAGGGAGAATTCCTCTGTTCTTTTCAGACCCTTCTGGGTCTGGCCCTTCAACCACAGACTCCAGGTCATCTTGATTTTCATCATCAGACCCAGAGACTATGTTTGACCCATCCCCTGATGCAGACCCACTTGCTCCTAGAGCTTGTCTCAGGTCAGCTGCTACTAACAGATCTATCAGGTGTTGTGATGAGGGACTCCTGTCCACCCTCAGTTGTCTTTCAAAGCATAAGGCCTTCAGTTCAGTGTAGGCTATATCTTTGTACTGAGATGAGGTGGACCCACTGGCTCCACCATGGTGAGACATACTAGTGTTGTGCAGTGTTGTACTACCTACACTAGTTGAGGCCTACTGGACCTAGCTTGAGCTGTAGCAAGGGTGTGCTTATCCCTTCACAAACAGCTCTAAGTTCAGTAGAACTTATTGATACTAGCTTGACTTTTATATGTACCTTGAGTACCTTTAGTGGTTTTCAGTTAGTAATTCAAATAGAGATTTTCTGGTAAAACAATGGCAAGCTGGAATCCCACACGCTGCCCACCAATGTGAGAAGTTGGCCTGGCATATGCTGGTCACTAGTTATAGTGGCCACCTTGCACCAGTCCAATTCGACTCTTGGTAGATAGGTTTAAGACAACCTTTTAAAGAAAGTTATCCTAGTGGTAGCTGTGGAGAGCAGCCTTCAGGCTAAGTCTCTGAGGAATGTAAAGCAGCTTGTTTTACCTTATAATCTCTTGAATTACCAAATGAAAAGGACACCACACAGGTATATATATCAAATATATATGTATTTATTCTTAGATATACTCTACTAATCTCTTTATGAGATTAGAACCCAGATACACATTCAAATGTCAACACTTCTCAATAAATTAAGCACAAATATGGCTGTAGCCCTAGGGGCGTACCAGACCATATACTAAAAACATGGTTTAACAAACTCGACTTGCAAAATGAAAAGGCCTAGGGCCTTGGGAATCACTGGGGCTTCACTTCTGCAGTGTTAGCAGGTAAGTAATCAACCCACGGGAGACGCGTGCAGTGTCTAAACACAGCCGCGGGTTTCCTATAGGTTTCAATGGCACAAGTCGCGGTTTGTAATTTAAAGTTTTAGGGCACTTCGGAAAAGTCAACAAGCAAGCCACTTACAGGGTAAGTATTTCGAGGGCCAACACACACTTGGGCACCGGAGTGCACGAGTTACCTCACCCACGGAAGCCGGGTGCATAGGTGTCTTTTGGTGTCGGGTCGCGATGCTGTTTTCAATGGGGACCACTGAAGACTTGCTGCTTGTGACGACTGGAGAGGTGTCCGCTGGAATCCGACGATGGATTGAAGTTGAAGAGGACATGAAAATTGAGGGGACAGAGTTCAAAGTCACTTGCCAGTGACCGGTGGCCAGCAGGATGGATGACCACTGATGTCGCGTCGCTTCAGGTCGTCGATGGTGATTTGTCTCTTCGCTCACAAGGTCCAGGAGAGATCAACGATAACCAGCAGCAGGATTCTGGAGGTCCCATAATGTCTGCAGCTGATGATGGTGTCGGCAGCCGGATTAGCACCAACAAGCCTTGGCAACTGCAAGTCTTGTGTGGAGTGAAGATTGAAGATGGTGCAAACCAGCAAGGTCTGATGGACTTCCCAGCAAGGGTTAGTGAGGGCAGGCCCGGAGATACCAGGAGAGCCCTTGAAGTTGATGAGAAAGTCCTCGGGTGAGTCACTAGCCAATGGGCAAGCAACTGCAAAGACGCCTTGGCAGGAAAAGTTCCACAGGAGCCCACGGTCACTCGGGGCGGGGTAGGCAGCTGATTTTCGGTACCAGACTTGCTAGGGACTTGGACGACAGATGATCCAAAGCACAAGTTCATAGAATGTTGTTTAGGGTTTGCACTCGAAATCAGTGCACGGTTCCCTGGTATTGCTGTTCCTCGTCACTCGTGGGGTCCAGATGCCACAGCTTCACTGGGGACTCAAAATGGCCGTTGAGAGGTCAGGAAATCTGCTTCAGGGGACGCAGGGACTTCGGACTCTGGCGGGAGCGGTGAAGTTTGCAACCGTTGATCAAGTTACTGGTGCCTGCCAAGCAGGGGAGTCACTCCTTGACTCCAAGGGAGATTCTTCCGTCTTCCAGAGATAGTGGAACGTCGAAGGGCCAGGATTCTTCTTTGTAGAGCGTCGTCCAGGTGTAATCTGAATTGCATTGGCAATTCTTGGTATCTTATAGGGAAGATAGGGGAGGGACTAGCTCTATGACCACTCCTCTAGGAGGGTCAGGGTAGTGGGTGGTTACACCCACTTCCCTTTGTCCAGTTTCGCGCCAGAGCAGGGGCAGGTAGCCCCTGAACCGGTTTGAGCTGACATATGCACAGAGGAGCCTACTGCTCCCCCAGTGCAGGACTTCAAAGGCACTCTAAGAGTGCACCCACCCAGCTCCAATAGACTAAATACTGTCCGGGAGGTGGTAACACCTCCCTGTGACAGGATACCCTTTGTTGGACTTCCTCCACTGCGAGTTTCGGTCAGCAGCAGGAGGGCAGCCAGGTGTCTGTGCTGGTGGCATCCATTTTGTGATGCCAGGGCTCTAGAAGATTTCTACAGTGTAGTACAGTGGGTACATGTCGTCCCCTCTAGAAGGGTGGGATCCTACTCCCACACCAGTTACTGGTGTGGGGGTAGGATTCCAAGTTGTTTGACACCAAACACGACATGTTTTGATGCAGTCATTCCAAAGTTAGCATTTACCGCGAGGTTATAATGCACTTAAGAGTATATGGTTTAACCGCATCCACAAACAGTAGTAGAGAATAGACTCTGCTAGCTGCAGAGGGGTCCTGCTTAGGCAGAAGCACCCCCTCACATAGTAAACCAAGCACCCTGCCCTCAGGATTGTTAGGGCCTGCTAGAGGAGTGACTGATAGGTTTATATGTGTGTGTATGGTGAGATATAGGAACCTATACCTCAGTGAGGAGTGCTAACACTACCTCACACAGGCTGCAGTAGCAGGCCTGTGGTGTCAGATTGTGAATGCTTCCCAAGGGTGGCATAATACATGCTGCAGCCCCTGGTAGTCCTGTGAAGTACCAATGCCCTAGGTACCTAGGGTGCCATATACTAGGGGCTCACAAGGCACCACAGTATCCAATCACTAGTGCATCTAATATGCACACCAAGTTGTTTAGAGAGATCAGTGAGACGGGGGCCCTGATTAGCAGGGAACCAGCCAGACTATAGTCAGAAACCAGTGTATACATCAGAAAAAAAGTGGGGGCAACATAAGTGCAGATCCTACTCTCCTACACAACCCCCCCCCCCCCCCAAACGCAGGGACATTAAACTAACCTTGACCAGTTGAGTCTTCATGTTCTAAGTGGAAATACCTCGAGAGTCCATCTGCATTGGCATGTTGGGTCCCAGGTCTATGTTCCACTGTATAGTCCATCCCCTGTAGGGAAATGGACCACCTGAGCAGTTTAGGAGTTTCACCTTTCATCTGTTTGAGCCATAGGAGGGGCTTATGGTCAGTCTGAACTATGAAGTGAGTGCCAAACAAGTATGGCCTCAGCTTCTTCAGGGCCCACACCACAGCAAAGGCCTCCCTCTCAATAGCTGACCAACGTTTCTCTCTAGGGGTCAGCCTTCTGCTTATGAAAGCTACTGGCTGGTCTTGACCTTCATCATTAAGTTGAGACAGTACAGCTCCCACACCCAGCTCTGAAGCATCTGTTTGGAAAACGAACTTCTTTTTGTAATCTGGACTCTGTAAGATGGGGGCAGTGCACATTGCCTGCTTGAGGTCATCAAATGCCTTTTGACAGCTAGCTGTCCACTGAACCTTTTTTGGCATTTTCTTGGAGGTGAGATCATTTAAGGGGGTCACTATAGATCCATATCCCTTAACAAACCTCCTGTAATACCCAGTCAGGCCCAAGAAGGCTCTGACCTGTGTCTGGGTGGTTGGAGCTACCCAGTCCATTATGGTCTGGATCTTGCTCTGCAATGGTTGAACCTGGCCTCCACCTACAAGGTGGCCCAGGTACACAACCTGACTCTGCCCTATCTGGCACTTAGTGGCCTTTATAGTGAGGCCTGCCTTCTGCAGGGCCACCAGTACATTCCTGAGGTGGACCAGGTGATCCTGCCAGGTGGAACTAAAGACAGCAATATCATCAAGATATGCTAAGCAATAGGTTTCCATACCAGTCAGAACTTTATTCACCAACCTCTGAAATGTGGCAGGTGCATTCTTCAACCCAAAGGGCATTACCACAAAGTGATAGTGCCCACCAGGGGTCGAAAATGCTGTTTTAGCCTTGGCATCATCAGCTAACTTGATTTGCCAATAGCCTGATGTAAGGTCAAATGTACTGAGATACTTGGCTGAGGCCAAAGTGTCTATTAGTTCATCTGCCCTTGGGATTGGGTAGGCATCAGTCCTGGTGACTGCATTGAGGCCCCTGTAGTCAACACAAAACCTCATCTCTTTCTTACCGCCCAGGGTGTGAGGTTTTGGGACAAGGACTACTGGGCTAGCCCAAGGGCTATCTGAGGGCTCAATAACAACTAGTTCCAACATTTTCTGGACTTCAGTCCTGATACAGTCCCTGACATGGTCAGGTTGCCTGTAGATTTTACTCTTTACAGGCAGACTGTCTCCAGTGTCCACCTCATGGGTGCACCAGGAAGTCTGACTTGGGGTCAGGCTAAACATATGTCTAAACTGGTGTAGCACTTGTCTACATTCAGTTTGTTGATGCTCAGTGAGGTTGCTTGCCAAAGCAACACCATCAACTGACCCATCCTCAGGGTTCTGTGAGAGCAGGTCAGGGAGAGGGTCACTCTCCTCCTCCTGGTCCTCATCAGTTGCCATGAGCAAGCTCATGTCAGCCCTGTCCACATATGCCTTAAGTCTGTTGACATGGAGCACCCTAAGGCTTCTCCTGCGAGAGCCAATATCTACCAAGTAGGTGACTTCTCCCTTCTTTTCAACAATTGTATGGGGGCCACTCCATTTGTCCTGCAGAGCTGCTGGGGCCACAGGCTCCAACACCCACACTTTCTGGCCTGGCTGGTAAACAGTCAAGACAGCCTTTTGGTCATGCCAAGCTTTTTGGAGTTCTTGGCTTGCCTCAAGGTTTTTACTGGCCTTCTTCATGTACTCTGCCATCCTGGAGCGGAGACCAAGTACATAGTCCACTACATCTTGCTTGGGAGGTTTGAGAGGTAACTCCCATCCCTCCTTCACCAGACATAATGGTCCTCTAACAGGGTGCCCAAACAGAAGTTCAAAAGGGCTGTAGCCAACCCCCTTCTGAGGAGCCTCCCTGTATGCAAACAGAAGGCAGGGAAGTAAAAGGTCCCAATTTCGCCTAAGCTTCTCTGGGAGTCCTTTAATCATTCCCTTTAGGGTTTTGTTGAATCTCTCAACTAACCCATTGCAACGTGGGTGATAGGGAGTAGTGAATTTGTAGTTTACACCACACTCCTTCCACATTGCAGTTAGATATCCTGACATAAAGTTAGAACCTCTGTCAGAGATGACCTCCTTAGGGAAACCCACTCTGGAGAAAACTCCAATGAGGGCTCTTGCTACCACAGGACCTGTGGTAGTCCTTAGGGGTATAGCTTCTGGATACCTGGTGGCATGATCCACTACCACCAGTATAAATCTGTGCCCAGATGCTGTTGGTGGGTCAAGGGGACCAACAATGTCAATCCCTACCCTTTCAAAGGGAACCCCCACCACAGGTAGTGGTATCAAGGGGGCCTTTGTGGTGCCACCTGTCTTGCCACTGGCTTGACAAGTGACACAGGAGCGACAAAACTCCTTTGTGTCTTCAGACATGTGTGGCCAATGAAAATGTGGTACAAGCCTGTCCCAGGTCTTGTTTTGGCCCAAGTGTCCTGCCAATGGGATATCATGTGCTAGGGTCAAGAGGAACCCCCTAAACCTCTGAGAAATTACCAACCTCCTGGTGGCTCCAGGGGTAGGATCTCTAGCCTCAGAATATAGGAGCCCCTCATCCCAATAAACCTTATGGGACCCACTAGCACTCCCAGCAGCCTCAGCAGCAGCCAGCTGTCTGAGGGGTTCAAGAGTGGGGCAGCACTGTTGCTCTTTGCTCAGATCTTCCCTGGAAGGTCCCCCTGCCCCCAAGAACTCAACCTGACCAGGCTCAAGTTTCTCTGGGGCAGTTCCTTCTTCAGGCTCTGCTTCTCCTCCCTCAGGAGGGGAATCTGAGATCTGAGACAGAGGGGAAGGCCCAGCCTTAACCCTACTGCTCCTCCTCTTGGGTAGCACCTGGTCCATAGTTTCAGGATCCAGAGCTGGTTCAGCTTTATGCATTTTGGCTTGTGACCTGGTCACAGCAAATACCTCTGCAGGTATGCCCAACATCTTAGCATGAGTCCATAATTCTACTTCAGACCAGGCTGAAGTCTCCAGATCATTGCCCAACAAACATTCGACAGGGAGGTCTGCACTGACTACTACCTTTTTGAGGCCAGTTACCCCTCCCCAGGAGAAATTCACAACTGCCAGGCTATGGTTGGTCCTGGTGTTGCTTGCATTGGTTACCTGGTACATTTTACCCAGGATGATCTGTGTAGGGTCCACTAGGTCCTCTGCCACCATGGTGACACTAGCACCTGTGTCCCTAAATGCCAAAGCCTGTTTGCCATTTATGATAGGCTGCTGTTTGTATTTGCCCAGATTACTGGGGCTCACTAGGAAGGACATATCAAGGTCTCCCTCACAAACTAGCAATGCCTGTGTTGGTACTCTGACTAGGCCAGAGTCCACATCAGAACTCAGGGTCAACCCTACTACACCCTTATTCTGAGTATTACCTCTACCACTGGCTGCACTAGGGGGAACAGTTGCCTTAGGGGCTGGAGTGGTGGTGTTTTGGTCTTTGGACTTTGGACAGTCAGAAGTCCAGTGCCCTTTCTGTTTACAGAATTTGCACCAGGGCTTCTTTTGGCCTTTTCCCTTTTCAGATTGTGACTCCCCACCAGTTGCAGATTTTTGGGGCCCTTGTGAAGACGTCTGATCTTTAGATTTATCCCCACCTTTCTCTGAGTCTTTAGGATCTTGCTTCTTAGTGTCACCACCTTGGTTCTGGTTTTTCTGCCTCACCCTGGTTCTGACCCATTTGTCTGCCTTCTTTCCCAATTCTTGGGGAGAGGTCAGATCAGAGTCCACCAGGTACTGATGCAATAACTGGTTCTGGCAGTTATTAAGGATCTGTTCTCTCATTATAAGATTATACAATCCCTTAAAATCAGCTACTCTACTACCCACCAGCCAACCTTCTAGAGCCTTGGTTGCACAATCAACAAAGTCAGTCCAATCCTGAGTCTGTGCTTTCTGGTTGTCTCTGAACTTCAACCTGTACTGTTCAGTGGTTAAGCCAAACCCATCTATCAAAGCACTCTTCAGGGCTTCATAATCATTAGCATCCTCTTGTCTAACAGTGAGGAGCTTGTCTCTACCTTTATCTGAAAAGGAGAGCCACAAGATTGCTGCCCACTGTTTCTGGGGGACCTGTTGAACTTTACAGGCCCTCTCCATAGCAGTTATCCATTTGTGGATATCATCCCCACTCTGGGACACTGTGGCTGCCACCAGGGGTATCTAACCCCTCCTTCTTAGAAGCTCTTTGGAGCTCGAAGGCTTCCCTATCTAAGGTCAATTGCTTGGTTCTGAGGGCAAGCCTAGCCTCCTCATACTGGAGCATCTTGAACCTTCTTTCAGAGGAGGACTCCCTGGGAAAGTTGGAGTTCCTCTGGTGAACAGATTCTCTTCCAGAGTGGTATGAATGGTCAGATTCCCTTGAAGGGGACCTAGTCCTTTCTCCCACTTTGTCAGCTCTCTTAGGGAGAATTCCTCTGTTCTTTTCAGACCCTTCTGGGTCCGGCCCTTCAACCACAGACTCCAGGTAATCTTGATTTTCATCATCAGACCCAGAGACTATGTTTGACCCACCCCCTGATGCAGACCCACTTGCTCCTAGAGCTTGTCTCAGGTGAGCTGCTACTAACAGATCTATCAGGTGTTGTGATGAGGGACTCCTGCCCACCCTCAGTTGTCTTTCAAAGCATAAGGCCTTCAGTTCAGTGTAGGCTATATCTTTGTATTGAGATGAGGTGGACCCACTGGCTCCACCATGGTGAGACATACTAGTGTTGTGCAGTGTTGTTTGCAACCATTGATCAAGTTACTGGTGCCTGCCAAGCAGGGGAGTCACTCCTTGAATCCAAGGGAGATTCTTCCGTCTTCCAGAGATAGTGGAACGTCGAAGGGCCAGGATTCTTCTTTGTAGAGCGTCGTCCAGGTGTAATCTGAATTGCATTGGCAATGCTTGGTATCCTATAGTGAAGATAGGGGAGGGACTAGCTCTATGACCACTCCTCTAGGAGGGTCAGGGTAGTGGGTGGTTACACCCACTTCTCTTTGTCCAGTTTCACGCCAGAGCAGGGGCAGGTAGCCCCTGAACCGGTTTGAGCTGGCATATGCACAGAGGAGCCTACTGCTCCCCCAGTGCAGGACTTCAAAGGCACTCTAAGAGTGCACCCACCCAGCTCCAATACACTAAATCCTGTCTGGGAGGTGGTAACACCTCCCTGTGACAGGATACCCTTTGTTGGACTTCCTCCACTGTGAGTTTCGGTCAGCAGCAGGAGGGCAGCCCGGTGTCTGTGCTGGTGGCATCCATTTTGTGATGCCAGGGCTCTAGAAGATTTCTACCGTGTAGTACAGTGGGTACATGTCATCCCCTCTAGAAGGGTGGGATCCTACTCCCACACCAGTTACTGGTGTGGGGGTAGGATTCCAAGTTGTTTGACACCAAACACGACATGTTTTGATGCAGTCATTCCAAAGTTAGCATTTACCGCGAGGTTATAATGCACTTAAGAGTATATGGTTTAACCGCATCCACAAACAGTAGTAGAGAATAGACTCTGCTAGCTGCAGAGGGGTCCTGCTCAGGCAGAAGCACCCCCTCACATAGTAAACCAAGCACCCTGCCCTCAGGATTGTTAGGGCCTGCTAGAGGGGTGACTGATAGGTTTATATGTGTGTGTATGGTGAGATATAGGAACCTATACCTCAGTGAGGAGTGCTAACACTACCTCACACAGGCTGCAGTAGCAGGCCTGTGGTGTCAGATTGTGAATGCTTCCCAGGGGTGGCATAATACATGCTGCAGCCCCTGGTAGGCCTGTGAAGTACCAATGCCCTAGGTACCTAGGGTACCACATACTAGGGGCTCACAAGGCACCACAGTATCCAATCACTAGTGCATCTAATATGCACACCAAGTTGTTTAGAGAGATCAGTGAGACTGGGGCCCTGATTAGCAGGGACCCAGCCAGACTATAGTCAGAAACCAGTGTATACATCAGAAAAAAAGTGGGGGCAACATAAGTGCAGATCCTACTCTCCTACAAGATTCCTGCTACAGACAGCCATAACAGAGACAGGACAAGAAGAACAAGGAGAGTGAGACAGCTCCCGATCCGACAAGCAGTAGCGTGGAGACCAGCACCACATAGAGCTGATCACCGTAAGGGAGATCCCTCCTGTCCCATAATCAGACCACAAGAAAAGAACAAAGAGATGGAGAAGAGCTCGCAACTGAATAACCCACTGGTAGCGTTGTGACGGGAACCCCACAGCCTGACTGCCCCGCACCAGACCACGCAGGTGGGTGAACTGTAACAAGGGCCTTGCCCCTGGGACTGCAACAGACATGGATGTGGTGGGCATGATCAATGTGCGGAGCCTCCCCATGCAAATTACAAGCGAGCAACAGGCCGTAACACACAGGAGCAGCCGGTCTGTCGGGCGGAGCAGGTCATCGGGGGCCCACGCTGCTTTGACTGCACGCGTCCAGAGGCCCGATACAGATAACAGAGGAGAACGAAGCGGCCCTGGGATCCACTGTAGGAGCCAACGGAAAACTTTTCTCTCACATCAGAGGTGCAGGGCACTCACTGACCTTCCACATAGAGAATGGGGAAGCAGATTAAGAGGAAAGAGAAGGAGGATGTACCTCGGAGGAGGGAGTGATGCAATCCGTAGCGCCTAACGCCCCTGAGAGCCCGACTCTCAGGATATCCTGCAGGCCATTAATGCCTCAAGCGAGAGGCTAGAGACCAAAATTGACTCGATAGGGGCGAATCTGGGATTACTGCGGGATGATCATCGACGCCTCATGGAAAGAGTTACGGCCAATGAGCGTCAACTCGCTTACACAGGCCCGGCACCCACGGAATTGAAAGAGCAACTCACAGGGCTGGAATCGAAGGTGAGAGTGCTTGAACTCAGGGCGGAAGACACAGAAAACCACTCCAGAAGAAACAACGTGAGAATAACGGGACTCCCTGAGAAAATAGAAGGAACGGACATAGTGGGGTACCTTGAGGAGTGGCTTCGCACAGCGGTAGCCTCTATGCCTTAGAAAGAGCGCACAAGTACTAGCTGGGCTGCCTGCGCCGGGGGCGCAACCATGACCGGTGATAGCGAGACTGCTACATTACCGTGACAGAGGCCATATACTGGCGGAAAGGCAAAATAGAAGTCAACAATGTAGCGGTGCGCCTCTTCCTGGACTTCAAGGGATGTCTAACAACAAAGGAGCTCCTTCATGAGTGTCGAAGCCAAACTCCGCCAACTGGAATACAAATATGCAATGCAGTACCCTGCGAAACTACGAGTGTCCACCCCGGATGGAACGGAATTCTTCACCTCTCCACAGGAGGCATAGTCATGGTTGGAGCAGCACCGAGGAATATCGCCACCAAAAGACCTGGAACGTCGGGGGAACCGACGTAGGAGATCTCACAGTAAGGGAGATAGGCAAGGCACATTGGCACCAACACAGGCGGAGATGCAGCTGGAACGACGGAATGCTATGCAAGTGGTAGCTCTGATCAGTGGAAAGGGGCTCACATCCGATTTGGGCGTGAGGCATGGTGGAGTTGGACGGGTGGGCACTAAAAGGAGGGACTGGAAGATGGCAGTCATCACAAAGTACAAGTGCATGACCTAGAACATATGGGGCATGCACACAATGACCAAACAATATGAAGTCTATTCTAACCTCAACAGACGGGGGATACACATAGTGCTCCTCCAGGAGACACGCCTCACGGCAAAAGAGGGCCAGGTTCTGCAGAAGAAATGGTGGCGACAAACATTCTACTCTGCCTTTGCCAGGGGCGCTATGATCTGGGCGAGGGCAGGCGTTCCATTTCAGGTCACCAGCAAATAATAGACCCAGAGTGCCGATATGTGGCGCTGAGAGGGAGATTGGAAGGCAGAGAAGTGAGCATTGTCAATGTGTATGCTCTGAACCTGGACCAACCACTATTTTTGGTGTGACTATCCCGACAGCTGGCCCCATATCGGACGACCACAGTGCTCATGGTCGGAGACTTTAATGTCATTGCTGATGTGGACTTGGACAGGTCGCACCCGCCATTACTTGACTCCCCGATCGTCCGTCATGCGAGGGCGACTGGCAGGGACATTGGGGACTGGTGGACTCATGGAGAACCCTACACCCCAGGACAGAGACTACTCATTCTTTACATCGACGCATGAGGTACACACACAGTTAGATACGTTCCTATGCACACCAGACACACATGGGCAGGTGAAAATTACAGAGTACCTGACGAGGACAATATCCGATCATAATCCATTATTACTGGGCCTCAGCTGGGCGAGTTGAGCTTCAGTCATCCCTACTTGGCGACTGCGTCCCAAGACATTGGAAGACCAGGTCTTAAAAGAAGGTACCAGAGAAAAGATCAAACAATATTTCCATGACCATGAAGGGACGGCGTTCTCTCCACTCCCTGAATGGGTTGCCTTTAAGGCGACCATCAGAGGCCATTGTATAGCGGAGATAACAGCGGAAGTTATAACTGCTGACAAGGAGCTAAGACGGATAGAGAGGAAAAGACCGGAGTGCCCTGATATGCAAGATGCACTCCTAGAAGCGCGCGAGACAGTGGCACGACAGACAGAGACTACGAGCCTTTGACTATAAGCAATACATAGACCGCACGCATGTGGAACGCAATACATCAGGCTCATTGCTGGCGTGGCTTGCCAACCCACACAACAGGGGGTCATTGACGGTGGAACTGGAGGACAACAATGGGTGCAGGCGGTATACACAAGACTATATCAACAACATCTTTGACAAGTACTATACAAAGCTATACAGCAGTATCATGGGGAGCGGGGGAGAGACATTACGAGATTTCCTTGACGAGCTGGAACTCCCTCAGTTAGAGCCTGAGGAAGCAGAGGTATTGGGGGGGGAAATTTCCCTGCGGGAAGTGAGTAGCAGCCATTAAGCATATGGCGCGGAACAAAACGCCAGGGCAGAGTTCTACATGACATATGCTGAAGAGCTGGCCCCTAAGCTGGTTGTAATATACCGGACAGCGAGAGAACAGTACCATTTGGCCGACACTACAAGGGAAGCCCTAATATTCCTAGCAGTTAAGCCCAGAAAACCGCCCCATGATAAAACCACGTATAGAGCACTGTGCATGCTGAACATGGACTATGAAATATTAAGCAACATTTTAGCAAATAGATTGCTTCCCCACATGCTCCAGTTAGGGCACGCGGACTAAACGGGATACATACCACAAAGGAATACTGCCATTAACATCATGTGGCTCATGGCCATACTGAGGCCAGAGGACTATGCCAAAGACGAAGGTGCAATATTTGCAGTAGATATCGAAAAAGCATTTGACAGCCTAGGATGGCAATACCTCTATAGAGTTCTGGAAGCGATGGGTCTAGGGGCGGGATTCATAGAATGGATGAAACTGCTTTACGTGGATCCCAGGGCGAGGGTGCGGACGGGGAAAGTGATCTCCCAGAGCATGAGGGTAGAAAGAGGGTCTCGATAGGGATGCCCTCTCTCCCCTCTTTTATTTGCGCTGGCCATGGAACCACTGGCGTGTCAGGCCAGAACGGGACGGGACTACGCAGGGCTGATGATCAATGGCGTGCATCATCGCATAGCACTTTATTCGGATGATTTACTCCTATTCTTGAAAAATACAGGCCTAGGGTATGTTGGAAGAATTTGGAGCTCTATCTGGATTACGAGTAAACTGGCAGAAATCTAAGGTATTTCCTGTCACGCCTACGGGACGCCCTCTTAAGGAACCTTAAGACGGGAGCCCACATGCCTAGAATATCTGGGAGTGACGGTATATCATGACACGGCGGACCTGACAAAGGAAGGGGGATATGCGCTCTCCGCGCCTCCATGGACTTTTGGGAGTCCCTTCCGCTGTCAGTGGCAGGCAGGGTGGCCCTCCTCAAGATGGTGGCGTTGCCCCGTCTGCTTTACATATTTGGGACACTCCCGATTTGGATCCCATGTGCGACATTCCGCAAACTAAACTCACAGATCATACATTTTCAGTGGGGTCGGGATGCAGACGAGTGGCTCTGCGTATGCTGCAGCGCTCCACACCCACAGGTTGGCTAGCGGTTCCTGACCTCGAAGCTTACTACCTGGCAGCACAGCTGCAATGGTTCATAAGATGGCTGGCGGGCAGTAGAGACCCAGAAAGGGTGCAATCACCGTGGCACCAGAACCCCAAGTCCTAACAAAAATACTCCTAAGGCTGAGGCAGAGGCTCCATAGGAAAACGGATGAAGAGATGGTAATTAGGAAGTGCTGGGCGAGATGGCTATAAAGATCGGGCTGCAGGGTCCCCTACTCTCCAGACATACCCATTGATATGCTCCACCAACTACCACATGGAGGGAACTGGGCTGGGCCAGATGACTGGAAGGAAGCAGGGCTGAAAGTAGTCAGAGACCCTTTCAGAGAAACCCAAATTGTTCCATTCGAGGATCTACAAATTCAGCCTCCCACATGGACATTTCCTGCTACACAGCGCTGTTACGGCGGCAAAACACTGGGCGATGGGGGCGACAGAACCTAGAGCGCTAGACTGCTGTAGATATGTAGTCCTCTCTGAAGGTAAAATAAAAAGTCTCTTGCATATACAGAGCCATCGGGCAGGATGTTCAGAGGCCCATGGAGAGGCTGCGAGCACAGTGGGATGAAGATTTAGGGGTACCCATTATAGAAAAATAGAAAAAGTTTGGGAGGCTATTGTGGAACACACCCTGAAGGTCTCTAGGAAAGAAAGGCTCAAGCTCATAAACTACTATGTGCTTCATGGGGCGTACCTAACGCCAGCCAGAATCAGGCGCTACTTCCGAACGGAGGATGCGGGGATGAGGAGGCACACATCCTGCACATGTTGCGGGATTGCCCAGGCTTGAGGGAATTCTGGGAGGAGGTACTAGCGATTGTTGAGAGCGTCATAGATAGGGCAATCGACCACACGCCACGCAGCTGCATACTTCGCTGGTTCCCACACACGGCCAAGACGAAGCCTACTAGGAGATTCCAAGACAGCGTTTGTACTGGCGAAAAGGGAAATCACAAAGAGTTGGAAGTCTGCAAGAGGCTCCCAAATAGGGAGCTGGAGAAGGCAAATGGAAAAATGGGGAGCTGCAGAACATAGAGTCTTATTGCGTGCAGGGAACAGAGGCGGAGGGAACCTAGAAACAGCCATGTCCTGGGGGAACCTAGTGAATGACCTACAAACACCATACCTAGATGATACAGCAGATGAACAGCCGGATTCACCACCACAGAACAGGGACAATGAAATAGGGACACTGGAGTTATGAGGGAAGTAAAGACCCTATGCAGTGGCGAGAGTTGCAACAGCCCACGCTTTTCCTAATCCCCAGCCACCCATCGAGCATCGCCCACAGTAAGAACAGCACCGATAGATGAAGGAATAGCACACACTGCTGACACAAACTGACACTAAGCAACTTATTTAGGGGAAGGGGTGGGGGAGGCAGTTGAAAGTTAGAACTGGTTGGACCTGTTGACCAATTTAATCTAAACGTATATTAACATGGAAGACTAAGAGAATACTGTAATGTACACAGTGGAACAAATGTCTGATACTTTAGATGTAGAAAACCTCTGTGAATGTTATGCGCACTAAATGCCAATAAAATCTGTTTTCCCAAAACAAACAGGCTCAAAATTCAATATTCTTCCTGCATCAGATTTGTTTAAAGCCCAGTCATTGACGGTTACATTGTTTCATACAGTATCAGGTAAACTAAACACATGTTGACTAACAGGGCTTGCAATGGCAACATTTGAAATCCCCACGGAGGTATTGGTCATACCTGAGAGGGGTATGTGGGTTTCAGTATTAGCTGGTACAGTGGAGTAAGTTGTACCAGTGTCTATGAGGAACTTCACACTATTACCATAAACTTCTGCTTGAACATAAGGATCCATCTGGTCAACTGACAAGTCAGGCTCTGCTACTTCAGTTTCCCCTCCTAGGCACCCCTATGCTTCATACCACCTCACCATAGGCGTCTTGGGCCACCATTTGATGTGCGGTCTGCTGATATCACTGATCAAAATAATTCTGTTTATTGGATTCGAAGGAGGACCCCAGAAGGGAAGCAGGAAAGGCACTGAACTGAGGATGCATTGGGAGGTTCATACCAGATTAGGAATTGTTGTGGTTATTTGAGCATTAATTCTTCTAATCATCAATCAATCAATCAATCATAACACTTGTATAGCGCGCTACTCACCCGGAAGGGTCTCAAAGCGCTTGGGGGAAGGGGTCCGCTCTGCTCGAACAGCCAGGTCTTGAGTTGTCTCCTGAAGGCGAGGTGGTCCTGGGTGAGCCGAAGGTGGATGGGGAGGGAGTTCCATGTCTTGGCCGCCAGGTAGGAGAAGGATCTGCCTCCGGCGGTGGCTCTTCGGATGCGTGGTACGGTGGCAAAGGCGAGGCTGGTAGACCGTAGCTGGCGGGTGGGCGTGTAGAAGGTCAGGCGGTCGTTGAGGTACTTGGGGCCCAGGTCGTGGAGAGACTTGTGTGCGTGGGTGAGGAGCCTGAATGTGATCCTCTTGTTTATGGGGAGCCAGTGCAGGTCCCTCAGGTGGCCGGAGATGTGGCTGCGTCGGGGGATGTCCAGGATGAGTCGGGCGGTGGCGTTCTGGATGAGTTGGCGTCTTTTCTGTAGCTTGGCTGTGGTTCCGGCGTAGAGGGTGTTTCCGTAGTCCAGTCGGCTGGGGACGAGGGCCTGGGTGACCGTCTTCCTGGTTTCGGTCGGGATCCATTGGAAGATCTTGCGAAGCATGCGAAGGGTGTGAAAGCATGATGAGGAGACGGCGTTGACTTGTCTGGTCATCGAGAGGGAGGAGTCCAGGATGAAGCCCAGGTTGCGTGCGTGGTCTGTTGGCTTGGGGGCGGTGCCCAGGGCTGGGGGCCACCAGGAGTCGTCCCAGGCGGAGGGTGATGGTCCCAGGATGAGGACTTCCGTCTTGTCTGAGTTCAGTTTCAGGCGGCTGTTCTTCATCCACTCGGCGACGTCTTTCATCCCTTCGTGTAGGCTCGTTCTGGCGGTGGCGGGGTCTCTGGTGAGGGAGAGGATCAGTTGGGTGTCGTCGGCGTAGGAGATGATGTTGAGGTTGTGCTGGCGTGCGATGGCTGCAAGAGGTCTCATGTAGACGTTGAAGAGGGTGGGGCTGAGTGATGATCCTTGCGGGACGCCGCAGATGACTTCGGTGGCCTCGGATCGAAACGGGGGGAGGCAGACTCTCTGTGTTCTTCCGGCGAGGAACGAGGTGATCCACTTCAGTGCCTTCTCTTGGATGTCGGTGTTGCTGAGGCGTTGGACTAGGGTGCGGTGGCAGACCGTGTCGAATGCTGCGGAGAGGTCCAAGAGGATGAGTGCTGCTGTTTCCCCGTTGTCGAGCAGGGCTCGGATGTCGTCGGTGGCTGCGATGAGGGCGGTCTCGGTGCTGTGGTTGGCTCTGAAACCGGACTGCGAGGGGTCGAGGGATCCGTTCGTCTCGAGGAAGGCGGCAAACTGTCTGTTGGCGATCTTCTCGATGACTTTGGCAGGAAAAGGGAGGAGCGAGATGGGGCGGACGTTTTTGAGGTCGGTGGGGTCCGCTGTTGGTTTCTTCAGTAGGGCGCTGAGCTCGGCATGCTTCCAGCTCTCCGGGAAGGTGGCAGTGTTGAAGGAGGTGTTGATGACGTCCCGGAGTTGGGGTGCGATGGTGGAGTCGGCCTTGTTGAAGACGTGGTGGGGGCAGGGGTCGGTTGGAGAACCGGAGTGGATGGTGTTCATCGTGCGGGCTGTGTCTTCGGTGGTCACCGTGGTCCAGGTGCGGAGGGTGGCGGTGGGGTGCGTTGGTTCGGTGGTTGGGTGCGAGGATGGTGCGCCGAAACTGTTGTGGATGTCGGCAATCTTGCGGTGGAAGAACGATGCGAGGGAGTCGCAGAGATCTTGTGACGGGGTGATGTCGTCGTTGCCGGTGCTGGGGTTGGAGAACTCCGTTCCTTGCTGTCGTGGGCGTTGTTGTCCAGTCGCTCCTTCAGTGATTTCTTCTTGGTGGTGCGGATGAGCTGGTGGTGCTTGCGGGTGGCGTGTTTGAGGGCGGTCATGTTGTCAGTGGTCTGGTCGAGGAGCCATGCTTTCTCGAGGGTGCGGCAGATCTTCTTGGAGTCCTTGAGTTCGTCGGTGAACCAGGGGGCTTTCTTGCTTCTGGGTCTGCTGGGAGGGTTCTTCACCAATACGACATCCTTGATCTGACTGGGGGAAGGGGTCCCCATCTACTCAGTCTTTGTCCCCTGACTTCCTCTCCCCCGGGTCTGCATACTGCCACGGAATCCCCTGCCCCGTACCCTATTAGTGGTATTAAACGGCTGTAATTTGTAAATCAACTTGGTTTAACTATCCTTTTATTGCTTCTTTTGTTGGTCCCCCTGTTATTGTTGAAACACCAAGCAATATTGAGCATTAGCCAATATTTTATCAAGTGGTTCCACTGAACAGCAACAAATAACTGTCTGGCAGTAATCCATGTACAAATGCATTCAATAGGCAGAAGTAGAATCAGGGTCATCTATATCCATCCCAAAATGGGCTTTAAAAGCCTTCTTCATTGCCTCTGAATCACAATGAATAGATTCCTTTTTTTGAACTACGTGAAATTTTTTATTCCAATCAATATGTTGACGAGGTATCAATTCATTGAGACAGTGTGGAACCTTTTGTGGCAGGTTCAAAGTGTCCTCGGAAAGGGAACCATTGTGTTGTCTGTCTGGCTCTTCCTGGCCACTGCACCTTTTGATCAGTATTACACTTAGCCCACAGTTCTGAAGGTATAATTATGGAAAACATAGTTGCAAGGTTTTTCCAGGTCAGATCACCTAATTTCAATACCTGTTTTACCCTCAAATACCATTTGTCAGGGCTCTCATATAAATTCAGATAATCTTTAGTAACAGTGTAGAAGTCCATCTTGGTTCATGGGGTATAAACATAATGAAACTACTCAGTTGCTGTCCCTGGCACTTTCCTCCTAGGAAAAATCTTATTAAGGATACTGTCAGGCTCTAGAACTATCAGTGGACCAAGTGTATTTGTAGAAGTCCCATCTCCAAGGAGTGGACTATAACGGTCTGACCTGTAACATGTATCTGATTTTGCATCTTCAATCTATTTGTCTTTGCCCGCCTGATCCCTCCATTCCCATAGCTTTGGATATAATTAATCTATCCAACTCCTAGCTTCTTTTATATCCCATTCTCCTTTATCCAGTCCCACACAGTCATTTGTTAATTCAGTGTCCCATGGTGATACTAATTGCTCTTTATCACTAGGGTGCCGTTGAGCAATGAAAAGAGCATCAGTATGTGCTCAATATCCCAAATCTCACATCTCAACGGCACATTACTCTTTCCTCCAATGCAACTAGTACTGAATCATCTCCACTTTATAGCACATGTTGGGCTAACTCCCTCCATCTCTGAATCTCTTGGGGTGTTACTCTTTTCAACAGTGCCAAGTGCTTCCTTGACAACATTCTCTGCCCCTTCATCACCTGCCTTAGTCTCATTGTAGGGAGGTCTCACTGTAGGGAGGCGGCCTATCCAAAAGTCCCTCTATTATTAGATCTGCCTCCTGTTGTGGTGCCGAAGGCTGTGTCGCAAAAGCCTTACCTTCTGCCAAAGAGTCTTCACACCAGTATTCTTTACTCTTCTGCAAACTCTTGGCCTGTCTAAGGTCCTGTAATTCCTGTTTCAATGTATTATGTATTATCCCCTTCACCTGTTTCGCACACCTTAATTCTCTGGCACACGTCTTCCATTCCTTAAAGCAATCAAACTGCCAATCCAATCCTCTTTTTCCTGTCTTTTTAGGTCTCCACTTGACAACGTTTGCGCTCTCTCTTCAAGACATGTTGTATATACTTTGTGGGCTTCAGCCCACGTATATGCTACCCATTTGCTGGCTCCATTGTCCCTCTCATATACTTTCTCCCGATACGTACATGGAATGAATGGGTAATGTCTCTTCCTGTGTTTAACCCTTCCTGAGAGCATGGACCATTATTACTATCCATCCACTGCTCCTATTTTAGTAACTGCTTTTGGAACTACTTTTTTCTTTAATTTGAAGCACTTCACACGAGCGCTTGTATTTGCACTTATTCTGAGCTCTGCTGTAAATCTTGTTCTTATCTGGTTACAAATGCTGCTGCTCCTGTGAGTCGATGTGCATAATACAATGATGAGCTCGGGGGCACTGTACGTGATACAATGCTTCCTATCTTCCATGCATGTTTTAAATTGTTTGCCCAAGTTCCTTCTTTTCCCTCCCACTTACCAGTTTTACGTGCTGCTATCATCCCTCCCTGTCTTCTGTGCTTGTTTGCAGGGTCTCTATCTTGTTTTATGTTGAATATTGAAATCTGGGTACGCCATTACTCTTAATCAACACCTCGCATTATGCTCAATCTAACCTGGCTGACACAGGTTAGCATTTCAGTGGTGGGTTATTTAAACGAGCATTCTCTTACGCATGTTCCCTGCATCAAGAGTTTGCTGAACACCGACCCCCCAGAGTCTCATTAGATGTGTCTGATCAAGTAAGTTTCTTCTTACAGAGGTCCATTAATCCCTTGTTAAAGTATAATGTGTGCTTAGGGTGCAGCTCACTTTACTGATTATTCATGGTTGTGGTGCATAGCATTAATTTTTTTAATTACAGTGGCTGCTTGTTTCACAACAAACACTTGTTGATTATTTGCTATTGAAGTGCACAGCATTAATTTTTAAAGAACAATGGCTGCTTAGGGTGCTGCTCACTTTATTTATTTATTATTCGTGGTTGCAGTCCGCTGTGTTTATCTTTAATTACAGTGGCTTCTTGTGGCGCCACAAACATATTGGTTATTTTTGTTGCAGCGCACAGTTTTCATTTTTAAGACACAGTGGCTGCTTAGGACGCCACTCACTTTATTGATCAGTTGCAGCGCATCGTGTTTGTTGTAAAATACAGTGGCTGTGTGTGCCAAACACTGTTGGTTATTTATAGTTTGTGTTACAGCGGTTGCCTTTCAGCTCCGCACACTTGTGGGTTATTTCTAGCTGCAGTGTACTGCAGGGAGAGGATGTGGCATTCTCAGTCGGGCCGCAATTTTGGACTTGGGAAACTAGGTTCAGGACGTGGAATGAGCTCAGCGTCCTGTCATTCTGGGCATGGGCTGTGTGCAGAACGTCTGCAAGTCGGCCAGTGCACATTTCATCCCACCGGGACTACTTGGGCTTCTTTCTTGAGAGATCCTCTACACTGAACAACTTTAAATTCCCTGTGTGACAAGCAAAATAAACATGGCTCATTATTTGGTTTTTGGTTTAGACCTAAATCACAAATGCTGCACAAAATGTCGACATCTCATTTTGCCTACATCTGACTGCTGTGCTTTAAGCCATCAACAGCATAGGTGCACCGGTATAGGCCATTCGCCATCTTCATAATGTAAACAATGCACATGCCAGCTCTTAACCTAAACAATCCTATCTAAATTGCATAGCTGCTGTTGCAGATTCCCACAAGCAGCGCTTTCATCTTCCCTCTAACCCCCTTCCACTCCTCTACACAGTCCAAATATAATAAAAGACATGCTTCGAAAAATGTAAACAATGTTTTTCCACAACCCAAAGAGTCTTTATCAACTTCTCATCCCCCCTCAAAAAAACAACCTACACACTACTCTACCCTCATTAACCATTTTAAAGCAAAACGATTCTTCAAACCCAAAAGGTTAGTCCCAAATTGAAATAGCCTTTTCTATACAATCTACTAGTTTCCTAATCTCACCAACCACGAAATCCCAGTTTCTCATCTAAACCACGGGCCCAATCGGCCAAATCATTTTATTTTTTTGCAGTTTTAAATAGCATAAACTGAACCCGAAGGTTTTGTAGAGCTACATTACACAAGGGCATGCTACTTTTTCTAGCCACGGGAGTTGTGCAGGGTCACAGGATTTTGAGAAAACACTGAGACTCCAACCTGGTTTCCCAGATCCAAAGCCGCTAGCTCTGGTCCTTAGCCTAATTATCCCAACTAACCCTTACTCCATTTAGTTGGAAAAATAAAGAACTCCCAAATCATTTGGGGGCCTGACACCTGCCAGTCTGCCCCAAATAATTGGACAGGCCCTCCTATCTCCTCACCAACACTTCCTCTGCCCTCACCTAGCCCCTATCATTATGAATGCTTAACCCTGCGCTGCTCCTGTAGCCTGGTCCCCAATTATTGCCCAGATGCATTGGATTGCTCTCCTACAGCACGCCAGCCCTGCACTTTAGTTTCGTGCTGCCTTTGTAAATTTCCAACATGTTCCTTCCCTTCATCTTTCTCTGGGACTGGCCACTTTGCTCCATTTGTCTCCTCCAGTATCAGCTTTGCTCACTGGAAATGGAAGGTGAAATAGGCAAAAGATAAAGTCGACAAAGGCTACGCACCGGGAGGTATTTTCACATTATATTCTTTCCTGCAATGTCATTATAGCATGGGCTGGAGAACCTTTGGGTGGCGAAGGCTGATCCTGGTCTAACCTATTGCATTATTTAAATGCTCAAACCATTATTAAAATTAACCTTAGACACTCCAAAAATCCTAATAAACCCTAGGAACTTCAAATAGCCTACAGTGGAGGACCCCACCTCCAGAATTCAGGAAGAACCAGCTTCCCCATGCAACCAATCCCCTTTGTTCCCTTCATCAGCACCTCTGTCTTTATCCTGCCTGCAACCATTACCCAATGACTGACTTCTCAATAGTTCCCTGGGATGAAGCATGGGTCACTCACCTTGTGTCTCGGTCACACAGCTGGTCCCCCACAGATGCCAAATCAGGAAACCAGTCCCGTTTTTTAGGTCTGGATTTCAGGATATTTACAAAAACAGAAGGAGTGGAAATTATAATAACATTTTTTGTTCTGTTAATTAACAAAATTAAAACATCACATTCTAACAAGTATATCCAATATCGAAGATTCAGTGTGATTCAATTATTCAGGAGTCTTGTACATGCGTTAAAATTCAGACTTTATTCATTATTTCAAAATACCTTTTTTCCATCCAGCTAAGCCAACGCGTTTTGCCCCTTAGGACTTCATCAGGGCTCTAAATTTAAAACACACTTATCACACATATGTACCACATATATACATCATATACATACAATATTTACATACAAACCATACAAGACTCCCTACCTATATACAATCTCAAGCTTCTTTTCTGTGGTTGATGGATAGTGACTTCTAGGCAGTGGGGTCATGAAAAGTAGCGCATACTGGCACTGTTGACATTATGAATAACATACTAGTGTGCCATTAAAGCCCACACTGCTGGTGCTCACATTTTTGTTTTGGATTTTAGGATATGTAGGGGTCCACGCTGGCCCTTTCAACGTTGTGCTGAAAACGGACTGGAATGCCCTTTGTTCATCCCCGTAAGGGCCACAAATTGTTAAAATTTAAATGAAGAAATCTTTAAATAATGAAGGGGGATCAGTCATGGGGATTCTCGACTATCATTTATTCAGCTCCAGCTACAGCACTGGAGACTCTGATTACTTGCACAGAGACTGCTTACACTTACAAATTAATCAGCTTATATACATTTGTAGTAACATAGGAAATAGTGAAAAACAATTATCTCAACAAAAAAGATCATAAACACAAATGTCCTTGAGAGTGCAGCTGTAGCAGGAAGACTTCCAACATCTTCCAATTTATCATTAACAACAGTTGAATGGTTTCCTTCATTTCTCACAATGTCTGCTTAAACTTTAAATAAACCATTATTCACTGACCTTGACAGCACAATGGGGAGTCCGTAGTATTTATAACTAATCTTACGAGACCATCTTTGCAGTGTCAGCTTCCTTACTGGCTCCCAAACCCAGGTGACAGTTTACAAAATCAAGTGAGAGATATATGTTTTCCTTTAGTGATCTCTGAACAGGAAGGATACATTCTGCAGTCAAAGCATTTCCTTAGGCACGTAATTCAACTAACTTTTCCATGAACCCAGCTGCACTCAGTTAAAACTAGATAAAAATGTTTGTCCCAAGAATAAAGTAATATAAAGGAAACAGGGGAGAGAAAAAAGCAATATTAAAAAGGACGATCTCTCTCAGTTCAAATTACTAAAAACCCAAACCTCTTCTTAAATGTTATCTCCCTGATTTCATACCTGCATTAATCTCAATGCTCATTAACATGAGCCAGCCCCTCAGGAAAGGCTTTAAATTAGTATGAAACCATCAACAAACAATTTACATCGTTACTAAAATCTGCTCTCACCTTAATGTGCTACTTTTTGTGACCCTCAAAAACAGGCTTTCACTACAATGCATTTCAATGTAGATCATGTCCCAAAGTCATGTAACAGGTGCCACAAGATATTGTGGTAAGCTAACAAAGGGGTACGACAGGGTAGGTTTACCCTGCCTCTTATGTGTTTTTTTTAGGTCTCGCCTAAGCAGCGTTTGAGCTGTCTCTTGGAGGCATGCTGCATTCAGGATATAACTAGAATCCTAAGATTCGTTCAAGTATTTTTTCCATAACGAAAATTTGAAAAATATAGAATATAGATCACATAGAACAAAACACAAAAATTAAAAAAAACTCTTCACAAGTGATACCCGTACAGAAATTCGAAAATGTACAAAATTTAATAAGCCAATGACAAAGTCAAAAAACAATGGTGCTCAATAAATTACACAAAAAACATGAAGACGATATACAGTGTAAACATAAATAGTGGCTGAGGAAAAATACATGTAAACTGTTTAGACACAAGAAATAAGAATAGCAGAGAATGCGTCCTCTTCAATCAAGGCCACATGTAGGCGTCAACGGCGTTTCAACCACATTAGACTTGGGTGGTCATCATCATGACAAACGATAATCAATAATAGTGTCCAGTAGGAAAATCCAATAAAACAATCTAGTCACGAGGAGTCCACGGCAAAGATAATAGTGAGCTCCACTGGCATGTAATCCAAGCACAGATTTTCCTGCTGGACGCTCTATTATTGAATACCGTTTGTCCTGATGATGACCACCCAAGCCTAATGTGGTTGAAACGCCGCCGACTCCTACATGTGGCCTTGATTGAAGAGGACGCATTCTCTGCTATTCTTGTTTTGTCTAAATAGTTTACATGTATTTTTCACCATTATCGTCTATGGTTTTTTGTGTAACTTATTGAGCGCCATTATTTTTTGACTTTATATCATTGTCTTATTACATTTTCGAAATTGTGTAGGGGTATCACTTGTTAAGAGTTTTTCATTACTTTTTTTGTTTTGTTCTATGTGATCTATATTCTATATTTTTCATAATTTACGTTGTATGGAATATATTATTACTTGAACCCTTGTTAGGGTTCCAGTCTTTACCTTGCCCCTGGTTCATGTATTAGGGCTTCCCCTGTTGGTGGCAATCAAGCATTCAGGATATGAACATGAAGCTCCGCAGACTTTCCACACACCTTTTTAATTGGCTCCCGTCAGTGTCTTTTGGAAATGGTGGCTATTCATTGGTCAATAGGCTTAGTAGTCCCTCCTTAGCACCGCTTTTTCTCTTCTTGTAACCTCCCATAAGGACACCCCGTTACAGGGTTTGTTACCCCCTACGTTTTCATTACAGCCTCCAAGCACTATTTTCTTAAAGAGCTTTATACTGCCTGCAGACAGGACATGCTCCTCGCAACGCTTTTTTAAACATTTATTTATCCAGTGTGGCACGCCTTGGCTGGAATAATGGTGGCCGCTCCTTTCTTTTGGGTAGTTGAATTGCTGAAACTGCTGCATGCATTTTTTTCCTCTTTAGTTACATTGGTTACAATTGCGGCATTTGCACTTTAGCTTTAACATCTTAAACTAAAGCGTGGGTGCCGCAATTGCTTCAAAAGTAAATAGAACTTTTTTTTCTTTCTATTACTTTACAACCAATTGTGGCACCCGCGCTTTAGCTTAAGATGTTCAAAGCTAAATTGTGGGTGCCGCAATTGTAACAATTGTAACTAAAGTAAATAAATAGAAAAAAAGCACGCGGCCACCATTTTTTACTTTTGTTACAATCGCGGTACCCGCGCTTTAGCTGTAAACATGTTAAGCTAAAGCGCGGGTGCCACAATTGCTTCAAAAATACAGAAAAAGAAAAAACAAATTATATTTCTTTACTTTTGAAGCAATCACCGCACCCGCGCTTTAGATGTTTATAGCTAAAGCAGGCGTGCCGCAATTGCTTTGAAACGCAATAGCTCTCACATTACTGAAACTTTCAGCTATTGGCATTGTTACGCCAAAAACTAAAACTTTCAGCAATGCGAGACCTATTGCATTGCAAATGCTTGTTTAGGTTTATTTCCAGGACTCAATGTAGCCAGCCAATCGGAATTGACCAATTCCCCTTTAAACTGGCAAATCAGTGCATATCTGGGCACTAATGGTCCAAATATCACCAACTTTTTCTGGTGGTAATACCCTTCATTCCCAACCCTGACCACCTTTTTAAACGCTAATTTCTTGAAACTTATAACAGATCTACACTGAATAAAGGAAAGTGGGCATTCTGAGTAAAGTTCTAACTTTCTGCCAAGTTTTGTGTAATTCCGTTCAGTAATTTTCTCTGTATTGGAGGGCATACTTTCCTATGGGAATACAAATCTGAATCCAAACTTTTGGGGCCCCCTTTTTGTTGGACGTGCTTGAAAGATCAAAGCAAAACTTTCAATGAAGGAATCAAAGTCAGATGAATGCTGCTTTTTTGTTTCATGCAGATTCGCCAAACAACATCATTAAGAAAACAATTTCTTTCCTATTGAGGGTCTAAACTAACCACTGTGGCACTATCAATCAATCAATCAGGATTTATAAAGCGAGGCCAATCACCCGATAGGTTGCATGCAAGAACAAAGGTACCCCTTGGTTTCAATTTCGTGGTCTGGGAGAAAAGGGGAAAACAAAAGTCTACAGGTATATGCACCTCCCACTCGACCAATCCCTAATTCACTTTGGCCACAACTGGCACTATTGGGCTATCCCTCAATTATGCAAGATTCAAAAATTGGTCTTACAAAAAGTATATACTTTTCATTCCTCATAGTAAAACATTTATTTTGTTTCTTTTATTTCTTTTTTTCAATTGTTTTTACAATAACATTTCATAAATCAAAATCATTTTTTTTCTTTTTTTGATCTGTATATACAAAAATTCAAAGAGGCATTGTGATATCTCTATTCGATCTACAGATCAAAGATAATTAATACAATAGATATTTACAAAGCAAACAAACAATTCAAAAATATCCCCATACCAAGATCACATTCATACAAACCTCACAAACAGTCAAAACATGCCAACCAAACTCATACACACGTCACAATACATTCATGAATTTCCAGCTAAGGATTGGCTTGCGATTAGGAACACATGGTGAATAAATCTTCTTAAATGTCCATGGCTGTACAGCCTGCTGGAAACCACCAGGCCAACGCACATTTCGGTGGTAAACTGATTCTAACCACCTTCTTCAGGACCGCTTGCTCTTATATGTTTCAATGCAGCAGAGGCAAGGTAGGGAATCTAAAAACGAAAGAGGGATGCAAGTCATTCCCGATGCCCTGAGATAATTTCTTTTACGAGATGATCAACAGTTTCTACTGCTGTGCAGTTAGTCATGCAATAGTAGTAATGTTGAAAGCCTAAACATTCACCGTGCTACGAAGAGTAAGATATAAGAAAGTGAGTTGACAAGTCAGAAAAAGGGGGAAAGAGTCTTTAAAACAAGAATGGTAATTTGTGCAAAGCAGAGTAGGGTGCGGTCTGCCTTCTTGGGAGAGCCATAATTCCTTATATCCCAACCAGGACTGGAGTGTTTTACACCTTATAGCCCACATATTTTGTTTCTGTGTTTATAGCTAACCCTTTAACTTTTATCCTGCTTATTTTTCCTTTTACACACTGGCACTCAGATATTCATATTTCTCTTTAGTTTCCCTTCTGGCAGCGGCAGGCTTTTATCAGTTGTCGTTGCAGATGCTATGGTCACTGTAACAGCAATATGGACAGCAAAGGGAGGTTATTGCATCTATTTATTAGTGTCTAGGGCGAAAGCACTCATGGTGTGTATAGTTTTACCTTTGGAGCACTCTGTTAGCCTTTGACTAATAGGTCCTCTCATTTGTCGGTAACTTCTCTTAAGTTTGCCACCAGATAGAAGCTGTCTTGTATCAGTAAATGCTACAGCTGCGATGGTCACTTTAGCAAACATAATGGACAACAAACGGTTGTTATTGCATATATTTGTTGTTAACTAGAGGAAAACACTCTTTATATGATTTGTGATTTTACCTTATAAACACTATATAGTCCTTTATCTTTTTGGTTGTCTCATTTGTAGATAAATTATGTGTTTCGCAAGAATACCGGGTCCATAGTTATGATGCGACAGTAATTTCTTTTTTAAGACACTGTCTACAAGGGAAAGAGAATGTTAGTTGTGGTTAGGAAGATTTAACCCCTTCGATGCGCATGACGGAGCGGTTCCGTCATGCGCGTCGGTTGCGCCGTGCGCATGACGGAACCGCTCCGTCATGGCCCGCCCGCGCACAGAACCTTCAGCACAGCGCGGAAATCCGCGCCGCGCTGAGGGGGTTAAAAACAACATGCGCTCTTTCATGCTATTTGAGCAAATGTCTGTCTATAGTGTGTTATACTACTTAATGCAGTACTAGTATATGCGTAGGTCACTCTAGTTATATTTATAGTGTTAGGCTACTACCCAAGTTACGGTCCTCTCCTTGGCTACACTAGTTACATTTTATTGTAGTCCTAATGAGTGGGAGGTGCATATACCTGTAGACAATCACCCTATATGCCCCGGAGGCTTATCCGAACAGCCAGGTCTTGAGGGCCATTCGGAATTCCGGAAGTGAGGTGATTGTCTGGAGATGCGTGGGGAGGCTGTTACAAGTCTTTGCTGCAATGTGGGAGAAGGAGTGTCCTCCACTTCTGCTTCAGTAGCTGCACAGAGTATGGGCAAGTGAAAGGGAGACACAGCGTGGTTTTCCCGATAGTTGGTGGAAGATCAGGGGGTGGTTAATGTAGGCAGGCCCTTGGTTGTGTAGAGCCTTGTGTGCGTGGGTCAGCAGTTTAATTGGCATCTCTTTTGTACGGGGAGCCAGTGGTGTTCCTGAGGTGTGGTGTAAAGTGGGTTCAGAAGGCAGAGAATGAGTCTGGCTGCAACGTTCTGTATGGTCTGAAGTCTCCGCAGAATGTGTGCGTCGATTCCTACGAAGAGGGCAGTGCTGTAGTCCACTCAGTTGGTGATGAGGGCTTGTGTCACAGTGCGTCTCATGTGTAAGAGTAGCCACTTGAAGATCTTACCTAGAATGCACTGAGCGAGGAAGCAGGAGGAGGAGACGGCGTTTGTAGGTTATGTAGGATCTGCTTTCATGGTTACCCCCACTTATTGCTGGTGTTCTGCTGTTTTCTGACTAGTCTGACTGGTATCCTGGTAATCAGAACCCCAGTCACTGTGCTCCCTCCCTAAATTTGACAATGGCAAGTAGATTGGTACCTCCACAATTGGCTACTGGTGTACCCTTGTAAGTCCGTAGTATATGGTACTAAGGTACCCAGGGCATAGGAACACCAGGGGTCTCCCATGGGCTGCAGCACGTATTATGCCACCCATGAGAGAGCACTTTAACTGCGACTTCAGGCCTGCCATTGCAGCCTGTGTGAGTGGGTGCTTGCACTCCTCACCACAGATATAATTGTCCTTATATCTGAGGTCAACACTTAAAACGTATGTCACCCCTATGGCAGGCTATTCAGTCCTGAGTGCTTGGTAACAAGTGTGAGTGTGCACCTGCATGAGCAGGGTACCCCTACAAACCCCAGAGTCGATTCTCCAGGTTTTGTAAGTGTGTGCAGCCAGTTAATACATAAAGTGGACATCAAGGCAATTACGAGATGTTTAACTATATATTGGCTGCACCAAAACAGGTCAAAGTTTGGTATCAAACATGCTGGAAACCTACCCAACACCATTTCCAGTGTTGGATGTAGTATCCCATGTACTGGGGGGCTTCCTTAGGGTGCCCCCCTGTATTCACAGTACCAGCCTTTCAGGGTCCAACAGCAAGCTAGTGCTGCTGCCAACCAAAAACACATTTCTGCCCTCCTGATGCTGAGCTCGAGCAGGGGAAGGCAGAACAATAGGTTTCCTGCCACAAGGAGGTGTAACCACCTCCCAGACAGGACTTAATGTATTGGGATGGGGTGCTAGCCAGCGCCACCAGACTGCTTTGAAGGGCACATTTGGTGCCCACCTTCCATACTCCAGTTTAAGCCAGTTCAGGGAGTCGTTGGCTCCCACTCTGGCACAAAACTGGACTAAGGACATGGGAGTAGCCTCCCCTCTGTCCAGCTCCTACTCTGGGAGAGACCCTTGAATCATCGCAACCCTTTCCCCGGGGTACTTAAAGGCTTACCTGTGGGTGGCCTTCAGATTCGTCGTGGGACAAGATTCAAACTCGAAACCACTTCAACTACAATCGTTTGGGCACCTTGGACTTTGCCTGGAACCGAGACTGCACCAAGGAAGACTCCTGCTGCTCCTGGTCTTGCTGATCCGCAAGTCTTCATCAACATCTGTGCCTGTGCTTCATCCAGGTTCCTGTCCAGGCCTGTGAGCATCAAGGACACCTGAGGTCATCTCTCTTGGAGCGAAGGAGTACCTCCCCTGCATGAAGCTGACCGGTCTGCTGCACCAGACATCCCACGGACTCCAAAAGGCTCAGCAACACAGGTGGTGGTTCTGCAACTCCCTCAAAGCTTGACCTGTCCTCTCAGCAAATTTGAGGCCAGTATCCTTCGTTAGAACTGCTAGAACAGGATCCCTGTGCACCGCTTCGACTTGCCGTTGCCAAGACTTGTTGGCTCTGTCCTCCATAGATCTTCGGGCTACAAGAAGCTCCAGCCTCCAGCATCTCTTCCTACCAAGGTCTTCGTCCTCACACATCCTCTGCACTGTTGGCCTCCATCTTTGGTGAGCTGCTCGAGGTCCTCTTGCGACTCCTGTGTCTTATTTGGCTTCAGTGGTCTCCCCGGCTTGCTTGGGGCCTGTTCTGACTCTCCTGCACTTGGCGAGTCCCTTGGACCTTGCAGGTGTGAATTCTGCACCTTTTTCGTTTACCGTGTCTGTTGCTGCTGCCAAGGCTTGTTGGTGCTCCGGCCAGACACCGACCCCCTGATACTTGACTTCCGACGTGTGGCAGCTCATGAACGGCTCCTTGTCTTCCACAGCACCGCCTGGTCCCCACAGCTGCAGCAACGTCACCGCCATCACTCCTGCATCTTCCGTCATCGGTTGTCATTGCTCTTCTGTGCCTCCTGGTTACCTCCAAGTGGCAAAGACTCTGTCCCCTCTGCTTGCAGGTTCTTCTCTTCAGGAATCCATACTTTGATTCCACATGATTCTTTCACCTTCGCTAGCGGCATCTTTTCTGAAGTTCTCCATTGTGGTCTACGGAGGGTTCCGACATCACTTCACACCTATGCACCGGGCTTCCCTGGTGTAGGTATCCTGGTTCCTGCTATATCCATGGGTAAGGTGACTCTCCAACCTTCTGTCTTCCACTGGGTTTCATTAGGGTCGACTGGGAAGGGTCCTTCTTCATAAAATCTGCAACCGTGACTTTCCCATTGACCTGCATTGAGTATGCGGCTGTGTTTCTACTCTGCCCATATTCTCTGTGAGGTTCCTGGGTACTTACCTCCGGTGGTTCCTTGAGTCCCCATCTCCTCGGAGTCTTCTGGTCCAAGTCGGACTTCAGTCACAGTTCGCTTTCCACTTTTTTAGTATATGATTTGGTCTCCCCCTGGAGACCACTGTGTATTTGTGCTTACTTACCTGTTTACATTTGAAATATTGTGTGTATTGTGTTGATATCTCCAGGTAGGAGATATATCAATGTGTTATTGAAGGTGTATAATAAATATACTTATTTTTATAACTACACTGTGTTGTTCTTTGTAGTTTAACCTACAACATATGATTAGTTCTGGTGAAACAAACTACTTAACGCTCCTTCTAGACTAGGCCTGAAGGCTGCTCTCCACAGCTACCACTTAGAGAGCTTTCTATGGTTGTCTAAGATCACTAAAATTATCATAAGGGCTGTCTGGAGTAGTGTAGGTTGCTTCACTTAAATAAGTGTGCACCATACACTAAGCCATCCTCCTACAGCGTTGATATGTGATTTCATGGCGAGCTTGTTGTCAATGGTGATTCTGAGCTGTCTGGCGTTGTTGTAGGGAGTAGGTGCAGGTCCTAGGTCTGATGGTCACCAGGAGTCGTTCCATGTGTTGCTGCTGTTGCCAAAGATCAGAATTTTCGTCTTGCCTATGTTCAGCTGCAGGCAGCTGTTCTTCATCCAGTCGGCAACGTTTGTTATGAATCTGTGAAAGTTGGTCCTGGTGGGGTCTTCGCCGAGTGAAAGTTTGAGTTGGGTGTCGTCTGCGAGGGAAATTATGTTGAGACTGTGGGATCAGACGATTTTGGCCAGCAGAATCATATATGCATTGAAGAGCATGGGGCTGAGGGATGAGCCCCGGCGGACATCACAGGTGATCTCCTTCGGTTCAGAGGTGAAAGGTGGATCCTCTGGGTCCTTCCGGTGTGTGGTGGAATACGGTGTTGAAGGCTGTGAAGAGGTCGAGGAGGATCAAAGCTGCCATTTCTCCTCGGTCGAGGAGAGTTTGGATGTCGTCGGTGGCTGCGATCAGGGCGGTTTCAGTGCTGTGATTGCTGTGGAAGCCAGTTTGGGAGGTGTTGAGTAGCTGGTTCTGCTCCAGCTGTATCTTGAGTTGATTGTGGATGATCTTTCCCAGTACCTTTGCTGGGAGTGGGAGCAGGGAGATTGACTGTAGTTTTTAAATTCGTTGAGGTTGGCGGAGGGTTTTTTGAGTAGTGGTCTGACTTAGGTGTGTTTCCAGGTGTCGGGAAATGTTGCGATGGTGATAAGAGGTGTTGATTGGGGTGGTGAGTTCCTGGCCGATTCTTTGGTTTTTGAGGTTGAAGATGTGGTGCAGGCATGGGTTTGTGGGAGCTCCCGAGTGGATGGAATTCATGGTAGAGGTAGTGTCCTGGGTGGAGAGGATGTTCCAGGTAGTCAGTATGTGGTCTGTGTTGGTTACGGTGGTGGCGTATCTGTCAAGGAAGTCCGTAGGTGTGGGTTGGGATTCGAAGTTTCTGTATATGGTTGCGATCTTTGCATGGAAGATGTGGGTGAGGTTGTCGCATGTGAGGGTATGTTTCACTGGCAGCCAGGTTGGAGAATTCCTGAACAATGTTAAAAGGTTCATTGGCCGCCCCTTCCCCCCCTCCGGTGGCCACTTGGTTCCTCCGTTTATGGCACGTTATAGCCCTTGAATTGCTCACTGCACGTATCAACCACACGGATGCCATATTCACTCGTGTTTGCCAACCACTGATATGTCACCTTTATAAAATGGAGCACTCGATTGGTTCCCCCTAGGCTACAAGCTCTGCAACTGTTTGAGGACTTGCTTCAAACGTATGTGAGAGGCCATCGGCAGGATCCCTCTGACCCATCATCCCTGTAGGAGAGGCCTTCTCTCCTCCTTCATGTCAGGATCTTTGATCCCGTCCAGCAGCAGGCTACTCTTAATCCAATTTCCCCAGCTCTATTTCTTGGGTGAGTGGTTTGACCCTCTCTTCTTTCTCTCTCTTTCCTTTTGTTCAATGTGGGTGATGTGCCCCTGATGTCGCTCAGTTTGGAATATTAGTTTGTCTAGTGTATGAAACAGGTGAGCAGTGTAAACTGTATGTTGCTTTGCACAAATCACCTAATGATATTGACCAGGACCAGCTGTTCCATAAGATTTTAGCGGTCAGGTGCCTCCCTTTGGTTTTTCCTGAATTGGGGGGATCCTTTTACCTTGGAGGGCCCTGTAGTATATTGTTTCGCTCTTTGTTTTAGTTTTCCTCCCTTCCTCTGCAGCACGGGTTAACGTGAGAATGTATTTGCTCCTTTATTTCCATTTCACTCGAAATGTTCTGACATTCAAATTGAGTGATGATATTTATATGCCTTTTTGATGGGGTTACATTGCCTCAATTTGTATGTTATTTATTCTGTGTTATGTGTTCAATAAACTGATTTGAAGAAAAAAAAAAAGTTAATTGGTGGTGTTGGCGCTGCTTTTGATGCATACGGCAAGGGCAGTCTTCTTTGTTGCCCTCAGCAGGCGTTGGTAGAGGTTGAGGGAGGTCTTGAAGGTTACCCTGTCTGAGGTATGCTTGCTGGGGCGCCATCTCATCTCCAACTGTTTGCTGTCTCGTTGCGCTGTTCTGAGTTCTTGGGTGTACCACCTGGCCTTTTCTGAAGATTTTCTCTGGATGTTGCACTGGATATGGATGATGCTGTCTGTGCAATTGGTGATCCAGGCGTTGAAGGTTTTAACTCCCTGTTCAAGGATGGTGACGGTAGCGGGGTTTGAGGTATTAAAGGCGCTGGCCCAGCTAGTCTCTGAGATTTTGTTCCAACTACTGTGGGAGGTGTTGGTCATCTTGGAAATGGTTATGTGGGAGCTGGAGATGATGAAGTTGAAAATAGAGTGATCAGTCCTAGTGCAGTGATATGGGCGTATTTGATGCTGTTGCTGAAGGTGAGAAGCGTGTGTCTGTGGTGTGTGTGTAGGGTTGTGGACGATCGGGGTCAATCCGAGGCTGCTCATACTGTCGAGGAAGTGTGCAGAATTTTTGTAGTTGGGGTAGTCTATGTGGAAATTTAGGTTGCCCAGGAAGATGTAGTCCTTGGGAGTCCAAGGCTAGAGGCGCAAAGAAGTCTGCAATGGTGTTGCAGAAGCTAAAGCACAGGCCTGGGGGTATGTATGCCAGGGAGCCTCTGATGGTTGTCCTTTCGTTCATGTGGAGCTTGAAGTTGAGATGTTTCATGGGGGTGCTTGTGTTGTCAGTGATGGTACACTGTATGGTCTCTTCGTGGATGAAGGCTGTTCCTCCTCCCGACTTGTTGGTGCGGTCCTGGTGAGTGATGTTATATCCGTTGGGGATCGCTGTTGCAATGTTAGGGGCAGATGTGGGTTTGAGCTAGGTCTCAGTGAGGTAGATGACGTCGGGTGCGAGGGAGGCGATTAGGTCCCATAATTCAGTGGAATGCTTGCATACTGAGCATGTGTTGAGAAGAGTGCATGCAAGTTAGTATTTTTGTTCAGGTTGAGTCTTTAGTGTGTTCGAGATGATGCTGGTCAGTGGGCTGGTGTGTGTAGGGGCAGTGGTTGCAAGTGAAAGGTCCTACCGTGAAGCATGGGTCGGCACGGTGGCAGTGTTGGTTGCGGATTGAGGGTGTAGAGCGATGGTGTATCTTCAAGGGGCGGGAGGGACAGGGGTTGAGGCATTGGGCGCGGTCCAGGTGCAGATGGGCTTGCCTTTGGCATGCTGCAGCTTGCATTAAGTAGGTCCTGGGGTGGGTAGGGCTTCTGTTTGTGGGAAGAACGGTGAGTGGGAAAACCCTAGTGGGAAAACCCAGACAGCTGTAGTGTCACTGGATCAGTCTGGAACAAGTAGGAACTGGAGGCCACAGGCAAGTGGCAAGCTGGGTGTCCAGGTGCAATCACCACCTGAGTAAAATAAATAAATACATAAATGAATAATCACTTTTGTAAATTAGATCCACCAGTATTATTTGTCTAATGTGTGCCCCCACCCCTTAAAATTCACTTCTAGGGATGCCACTGCACTTGGGCGCATTTGCATCACAACATCCTGTCCAACAAATCAAACGTCACAACGGAATGCCTAAACTGTACTTTAGTATTAGAGGTGGGTGAATCAACAAATGAAAAGGCAGAGCCGAGCCAAGCCAAGGGTCTGGCTCAGATCTTCCAGTCTGTTGATAGGGGGACAAATATGATACAATATATACAAACACACACACAGCTATGGCCTGCAACTTCTATGCAAAGGTTTCAAGTTAGAAGCAGTTTTAGGCCCCAGTAGGAACTTAGGCCTCGACGTGAGAAATAGTTCAGAAATAGCGTGCCACAAAAGACAACGGTTTTAGCTGAACTAATCCAGTCACACAGTTCGTTGAAATGTCAGGAAGTAGCCTGCAAGGTCAGGTAATTGCTTGCGATTAACAAGTTGAGCTACTGCATGAAGCGTAAATCTTATCTTTCTCCAGACTCAGGAAACCAGTAGTGTTTAAGCATAGAAACTACAAATTTAGGTTACCACGCTTTCCAGCTGCTAGAGAGATGGGGCAAAACGTGCCAATAATGTTAACTTCTATTTCCTTTGCAATTGTGTTGCTGATGCATGCACACATACATCAAGTACGTACACAGGATGGACTGGCCCAGGTGCAAGCTTTACCACTGTTCATAATGACATGAATGTCCGCTTCTGTTAAAAACCACATGTCAGACTCATGTTTCGGCGTGATGGATGAACCCCCATGCAGAAGGTCAGATAAGCTTGGCCAAACAGCACTGAGCAGGACATAACCACACGCTGTGCAGTTAAATAAAGATATCTTTACTCTGCTTAGATTCCGCGAACCGAAACCCACAGGGGGGTTTCCACGCTAATCACATGAGGCTATGCCCACCTGCATGCGCTTCTGTTTCGAAGAAATTGCTACATCTACTGATACTATCTTGTATTGTTGTGTAGTCCCTATAAACTTATATAGGGACTACACAACATGGCGTCCCACGTTGGGTGCCATGTCGTGTAGTCCCTATAAACCTACATAGGATCTGCGCGTTTAGACAACATAGATGTAGGATTGGTGATCAGACTGATTCTAGACACCCCCCTGGTATGTTTGCCTGCATACCAGCTAGCTCACAGTGCCACTGTAAACTCCTCTTAACAAGGAGAGAATAGTTCTTTGCAACTATCGAAAATGACAACTCTGTCCCATCAGGGATTTTGGAAACAGTACAGAACTTTTTGCTCAGTCACTCGTGCTCACTTTGTCTCAGAGAGATACATAGAATAAACGGTAGGGACATTTTCGAATAGGATTTATTGAACCAGCGTCATTCTAGTGTAAAATAGGTGTGCTGAAACAACCACAAGACAGAAACAGATGTAAATGATTATAAGCACCAACAGAATAAAAGGAAGGTAGATTTCTACCGTAGTGCTAAAACAGTGACTACAGGCAGTTATAAAAATAGGTATAAAAATACATGACAGTAATAATGCTTACTCCTATGATGCAATCTTAACTAGATGTACCTAAGTGTACCTAGCATGTATGTAGGTGTGGCGCCAAGAATCCCTCTAGGATAATGTCAACCCCGTTACCTGAAGTGAGACTGTGGGACCCCGTCTTGGTCTTGAGATGGACACGCCGTGAGGGATGTAAGACCACTGCGAGCTGGAGTGCCTGCATGCAGGAACCTCAGCATCTTGCGTCAGTGTGTCAGCATGGAAGTTCTTTTTCTCCTCTCCCTGCCTCAGCAAAGATATGGTGTTTATATACCCAAAGGTATCTACCTTGCTGTGTCATGTCGGACTTAGGATGACGGAAGGAATGACCCTTGTACATAGTTATTATGCATGAGACGGTAGTTCTGCTGCGTTTCCAAGAATCCTCAAGCATAATGAATGAGGCTTGTTTTCAGGGAACACCCCATGATGGAGCAAGGTTTCGTATTAAAGAAACTTCCTTGTATGCAATACTCTCAAATAACATGTAACCACGTAACCAACACGATTTGTAAATACTAACATTGCATTATACATGACATACAGTATCCAGGGGAAGCTTTCTTATGTGTATTACTAACAAGTAACCAGAGTGTCCTAAAAATGGCCGCCAAAAACGCGGGAACTTTATTGCGCATGCGTCTACTGCATCTACGTAGTATGACGTATTCTGTCGCTTGGTGGGAAAGCTTTGCTGCTGCGCAATAGCTTTAAATATGGCCGCTTGAAACTCACATGTTAACGCATATGCTACTGCTTGAACTAAATCTCGTAAGTTCTATTAAATACTAATGAATAAGATTAAAACAAGTAAATGGGGATAGAGTAGAGATATGTGGTATACAGTGAAATCATTTACTGTCACATTCTAACATGTCTTTTTCTGACTTTAATATTAGTTCACGTTTGGGCCTCGGAGGGTGACTGAAATTCCTACCTCACATGACCCGCGCGCATAGAAACTTGCCGGAAACTGGGATGACACACTTGAAACATAGCCAAGGCCACATTAGGCGAAGACGGCTGGGAAAATAAACCCCTGAACGGACTAAAGCAACAATTTTGAATAAAATGTATAACTTGTAATGATCATAATGCGAAATGCGGGTGGGAATAAAGCTATGGAAAAGTAAATTAAGGTGCGGAAACATAGAACTGTAGTCCAAAGTAAAATTATTACTTTTAACATGGTGTGATGAACTCACCTCCTCGCCCTGACCAATCAGAATAGGGAAAAACACAAAAATTGCAATTTTGAGGGGAGGTACATGAATACAGAATAGTATAATTGAGGTAAGTTAACTAGAAATTGTATCAGACTTGTCAGATCTGCCATTCCAACTCGTCACCGACCCAACGCGTATGCTGCTACAGACTCTGTCCGAGACGCTGTCTCAGACCCTGCTGCTGCCAGAACCTCTGCTCGAGAAATTGAGATACTGATTGCTAATCTAATCATCTAGAAGGGGATTTCGGAAGAGGGACACCTGACACCCCTTTCTGGTGCGATGCTAGCGTTGCACTTAAAAGAGGTCACCTTCTCAGATCCGAATCTGTCCAATCCTCTGTCTGCATCCTATCCTGGCAGATTCTATCTGGCTTATCTTAAAGAGTTGGGTACATCTATCACCCTAGGTAAATATAATTCTGCGAAACGGTCATTGTACCTGCTCTCTCTTTTTTCCTTTTTCAGGTACCGTCTTCATTGATCATTATTATGACTTTGTTTTAATTGACTTTAAATTGCCTCTTGAAAGAATGTGTTTTAAGCTGTAATTGATTCTGACTCACAACATTATTGATTTAGATAAAGTTCTTAAAACTTTTTGAGTTTGTGGTTATTTCAAGTTTAAGTTAAATGTCATTTTCTACCTTAAACTATCTCAGAAACCTGATTCATCGAGAAAGGAATTATTAAAGAGATAAAATTGGTAAGACTTGGTAAAGGTGAAATTAAATTGCAGGTAAAACTCAAAAATTGATATCAGCGGGGTTTGCTAGCTCATTTGTGTGAATGGTTTGGGCCCAGGTGAGTATTTAGGTATATGTGCTTTTAACCCGTGCTGTTGACCCGCGCTCTATCAGTTTTTCTTTGGTAGCAGAGGCATGGTTAGGTTCTAGTTAGTTAGGTAGAAAATATTGTGGATTGAATTATTTGATTTATGCATTAACAACCACTATTCGTTAAATGCTGTGTATTGTTTCATGTCGTCTGGAAATTCCCAGGAATATTGAATAGTGGGTGGCGAATGGAAGCCATACCGCAGTGAGGTTACTTGTCTGGATCCGAAAAGTGCTGAAAGTTACGCAGGGCTAGAAGCACTGAATTAGGGATTATTCTCTTTAGTATAAAAGTGAGAGTAATTGGTAGCAAAGGAGTCCGCTGGTGAAACTTTGGTCTTATATCACCTAGAAAGGGTAATGCTGAATGCGTAGCAGTTTCTCTGGTGCTTGTGTGAAGAGTAAGCGGAAGGTTTTACTCGTAGTGTGTGAAGAGTAAGCGGAAGGATTTTTCTCGTAGTGTGTGAAGAGTAAGCAGAAAAGGTTTTCTCGCAGTAAAAAGTTGACTATTCTTTGAATTTGGAGGATCAGAAACAGTAGCGAATGTTTCTATGTTGTTGATTAATGAAAAATTGCATGTAAATTTGTGAAAGAAATACGTTTTCGTATTACCTTGTAAAGGAGGGGTCAGTTGCGGGTGCTGCACTGACATCACAGAGGGCCGCGCAGGGATTGGTTGAAACAGCGGGTGTGGGACTGTCGTGAAGAATTGTAAAGGAGTCAGTAGTGAGGAGTGATACTGACGTCATAGAGAGCCGCGCTAGTATTGACTAAACTCTAGCAAAACAAAATCAGATTGGTGAGAAGAAAGAAGAAGCCGTGCTGGTATTGGTCAGTTGTTAAAGTAAAAGCGAACATTTGATTAGTTGAAAATAGAAGCCATAATAATTGATAGTGGGTCTTGCATGTGGAGACACGATCCTACTTTCATAGGGATTTGATATAGTGGTGCCTGCTGATTTATGGACTGAATGTAAAATTACAGTCGATTGGCCTAATGAGGAGTACCCGAGAAATGAGAAAACAGGAGCTCCCTCAGAGGAGGTTATGAAGAAATATATATACACAATAAGGTATTGGGGAAATCTCCCCGTACCTGAAGGGTTTGAGAGGTTTCTCAGTTGGAGTATGTCCTCCCTTGGCATAATTTAAATCACAAAAAATACTCCAATGAACCAGCTCGTGGTCAATGGTGCTGATTATCTAATTATACAAAAAATGGGGGAGGGGAAGGAAGGAAGGGGCGTCTCTAATGAAAGGTTGCACCTAACTCAACCATGAATGTGAGGAAGGAAACCACTCTTTGTTGAATTACCCTCACACATCCTAGTGGTGTCATGCTTCATCATCGGGGGGTGGGCTCGACCACAGTGTTGGGAGCTCTTTGGATAAATGAAGAGCAGGGGAATTAAAAAACCTCAGGCAGACCCCTGGTTTCCCTTTATTCTTGGATATGTCTGGGTTATTAAAAAAATCTTTAAAACTGGTCCGTAGGAGTATTATGGTCCTAAGACCCGAGTGCCGTCATGTTTCAGTCCTGGGTGGCTGTGTAGGTCCTGGACTTTCTTCAGGGCAAAGGATACCCCCTCTGGGAATTATAAGGTAGGAGAGTCCCTATCCTATCAATGAAGCGAGGGCAGAGTAGCTGCTCCTCGTGTGCATACAACAGATAACTTATCTGTTATGTGTGATCCTCCATCTGTGAACATAAACAAAGGACAAAGACAGACAACACACCACATTAAAATAACATCAATACAGTATTGCTGTTGTGCTTATAACCATTTAGGTGCATGGTAGAGACCGGACATATTAGCATGCCATAATCATGTGCACGACCATGTCATTGGTCTCATCCCCTCTTGTGCCACTCATCTCTTTCTCTATAACACAATAATTCTATGTGACAGGTATTTGTGCGGTGGCGATTTTATTTGCATGCTACCACTAGCTGCATGTTAGTATGTCTACATACCAGAGTGCCTACACCATGTGACAGTCACTATGAACAGTTAACCGCGCTTATACCTCCAACAATGTACATTAAAAGTGATGTTGAATACACGTATATCCACCATTCACACATCTATACCATATGTCCTTCGTCATTCATTCAGTTCCTTAGCCTTCTTGGGGAGGCTGATTGTATCACACAGAACTGGTAGAATACTGTGGGTAGTCCTGAGGTAATCATCATATTCAAGTCAGAGTTATATTCGAGAAATTAAGAGAGGAGAAGATGTGGACATCTCAGAGCTATAAAACTAACAGAGGTCGATCCTACATCTAGTTCGCATAGTCGCGCACAACATGTGCCAGCGTGCGCTGTTTAGTACTTACTTCTATTCAAGCTCTCGCCCCGCTTCTTATACCTAATAGGTACCGGTCCTCGGCTTGTGCGTAGGGCCTCCCGGGATCGGTGTTTATATTTGAAAAGGGAAGCGCGGGAAGGATTGTCGGAGCACCGTAGGTCCGCCCCACAATGGGGACCGGAAGTGACATTGTAGCGTCGTCGCGTTAGTCACGCGGAGCGTGGATAGGATATTAGGGAATTGTAGTTTCTTATTTTTTCCATTTGTAGTTCTGTGTCCGAGTACGTCCACAAAATGTATTAGGGTCTAAGGTAAAGTATGAAATGCATTTCATAGTTGCACACACTTGGCCTCCAAAGTATGATCTAAGTAAAGGTGGACACATGGGGAAATTATTAGTGTACGCCTGGGATTGTCGATGATGAGACCAGCGGCATAAACGCGGGACTCACGCAAAGTGTGGGTTGGTTACTCGGGACATGTAGTTCGTGAAGAAATATAACCAAGTAATAACTTTCTTAAAAGGTAAAATTCCCCCAAAGGAAACAGATTGGATAAAAATAGATATAACAACCCAGGATAAAGATGAGTCTAAACATGCGTATTATGAGCGCCTCCTACAGTTATTCCAACAGTATAGTGGATTTGAGGGTATTGGGGACAAGGACATGACCGATTTTGTGTATCGATTTGTGTCAGGGTTACGAAAAGAAATATCTGAAATGATTAAGCAGCATAATTTGTGCTGGCAAGCAAAGCCAATAGACGAGATTTTAAAATATGCAAAATATTGTGGTGATGAGATTGACAATAGACGAAAGAATTTAGAAGAAAAAGTGATGTGGGCTCAAGTGAAATTAGCAGAACAGCAAGAACTCCAGTTAAAAAAAATCTGGCAGGAAATGCAGGAAGGGGGCAAGGTCAGGGGGAGAATAATGGGTGTAAACCAAAAGGGCGGTTAAGTAGAGAAGAAGTCAAGAAAAGGTTTCCCTGTCATGGGTGCGGAAAATTGGGGCATTGGAAGAACGAGTGTAAAAGCATACAAATTAATAATGGCCCAAATCAAAATTTAAATCCACAGACGCTGAATGAGGTGCTAATGAATCAACCCCAGCAGGTGTCGCGATTGCTGCAGGGAAAGGCCAGGGCGCGGCGCGCATCAAGAATTCGTCCCTCAGCGCGTCCAGAGTCCAGAGCGCGTTTGGCTATGCAGGGCGCGTAAGGGGTAGTAGCGGCACGCAACGGCACCGTAAACTACAACTCCCAGCAAGCCCTCAGACACGAACCGGAAGTAGTACCCGGCGGGATAGTCGGAAACCGATAAAGCACTTCCCTTTCCCAGGGTTTAGTGCTTGTCAATGAATTTCAACGGACTCGTAGCGGATGGTATTCCCCGCTGGATTTTGCTCAACGACGAAGCTCCGCCCCTGTGGACCGATAAAACCTTGCCCAGCGGAGATTCCACGTCGCGTTTCCAAAGTCATTTCCTTCCCGTATCCCGAAAGCCCGCTCGACGCCTAGGGGTGTTTGTGGCGCCTCTTGGATGACAGCCGTACTGTGAGTAGAGTGGGAACCAGGATTCTGGCCTGCTTCCTTCTGTTTCCGTGACCCGCCAGAGACCTGCTCGTGGTCTTTTCTTTGTGCCCAGAAGTCTGCTGCCTTTTAGAGTTGCACCGAACATTGATCTTGGAAGCTGTATTGCTATCCCTTACCTACTGTGACGTAACAGTGTGGGGGGAAAGAACTATACTACAGTACTGTCCTGAGAATTTAGTGCGCAATCCACTCTAGGTCTGCAGTACATTCCTGTTGAACTTGATTTCTTTATAGCTGTTGCTGCTGCAAGCCTTAGTAAGTCGCGCGTTTCAGGAGCACAACATACCTTAGAGCTGTGAAATCGACGGGGGTGGGCAGCGCGTACTTACCTCTCTGTTGTTTCTCGTTCCTCTATAGTTCCTTCCCGGGAGGTCCCTTGCTGAGAGACAGAATTCCTCCCAGACACAGGATCAGAAGATATCGCAGCAACCTTTCTTATTTTATCCACTTCCCTTTTCCCCGGGGGGCATTCCCGCGCAGCAGTGTAGTTATTGCTCTGTGAGGGTCTGTGCCTCAGGGTCGAGGGGGGGACAAACCACGCTCCATCGCTCCCGAAGGCTGCTTTCCGAGGTTAGTGGCAAACTTGTGTTCTGTAACCACTGACTTTACGACAGCAGGTTGTAAACCTGCAAAGTCAATTGCCACCTGCCCCTTTGCCAAATGTTGTGAGTCAAGCCAAGTACAGTGCGGACACAGGATTCCAAGAAGGAAGTGGTAAGAAAAACTATGTAACATCGCAGTTTCTTTTGCAGGATACATATTTTGGAGATCAAGGACGGTGCCTGAGAGGGGTGGAAGAGGAGTGCGTACTTGGCGCATCCTTACCGGTAGATCAGTCAGGTCCGTACATTGATAGAAAGGTAGAAGGAAATTACATTACCTTTTTGTTGGACACTGGTGCTACCCGTTCTACTGTGAGAACAGTAGACATCCCAAACCTACCCCTCTCGGGATAAGCAATCCAAGTAGCAGGCATTCTAATAAACAGATTAGGACCCCATTACAAAACCAATGGAAGTGTGTATTGGAAACTTTAAAGAAATGCACAAATTTGTAGTGTGCGATTCTAGTCCTGTAAATCTATTGGGAAGGGACTTGTTGTGCAAAATGAATTGCACCATATTTTGCACACCGGACGGTGTTGCCATTCAGACTCCTGATGAAGATGGAATATATAAAATCATGTTAGCCATACAAGGAACAGGGGTAGATGAATTATATTCAGTGATGACCAAAGACGACTTACCCAACAAGGTCAAAACAGTGAATCCTGAAGTATGGGATTTTACAGGAAAAGAAGTAGGGTTAATGACAGACATAGACCCTGTTAAAGTGACTGTGAAAGAAGTGGCAGTCTATCCAAATACTCGACAATAGAAGATGATTCCCGAAGTAAAGGCTGGTGTTGTAGCAGAAATTGATTGAATGGTCGAACAGGGCATCTTAAAGGAGATCACAAGTAGTCCCTGTAATTCACCTATAATTGGCATTAAGAAACCAAACGGAAAATATAGGGTAGTTCAAGATTTAAGAAAAATAAACAAGATTGTTGTGCCACGTTGCCCTATAGTACCCAACCCTGCAGTGATTTTGTACCAAATACCATGGAATGCCAGATGGTTTACTGTAATCGATTTATGCCATGCTTTTTTCTCCATCCCACTACATCCTGATAGCCAGTTTTTATTTTCCTTTAAATTTGAGTATCGTATCTATGTTTGGAATCGCGTTCCTCAAGGGTACACAGCAAGTCCTTCAATTTTTAACCAAATTTTGACAAAATGCCTTGAGACATTGGTGCTGCCTCGGAAATCAGCCCTGGTGCAGTATATATTAATGACGTATTGGTCGCGTCTAAAACAAGATGTGATTGTGTAACTAATTCCATTGCCTTATTAAACCGTCTAGCAAAAGGCGGACATAAAGTGTCCCCTGAAAAATTGCAATTCTGCAGAAACAAAGTAAAGTATTTAGGACATCAAATCTAACGAGGATTAAGAAGAATGACCACTGAGGGAATAAAAATAATAAAGCAAATGAAGCTACCACAGTCACAAAATGAAATAAGAATTTTTCTTGGTGTTGTGGGATATTGCAGGCAATGGATTGTAGGGTTTTCTCTACTGGCAAAACCCTTGATACAAATGACAAAGAAACTAGCAAAAGACCCAGTAGAGTGGAATGATCTGAGCATGCAATCTTTTGTAAAATTGTGAAATTGTTTATGTGAAGCACCTGCTCTAGGTATGCCAGATTGTTCGAAAGAATTCGCATTGTTCTGTTGTGAGAGAGATAACTGTGCCCTCTCAGTTTTAACACAGAGACATGGTCTAATGCGACGTCCAGTGGCATACTATTCTGCTACCTTGGATCCTGTAGCATCTGCATTGCCAGGATGCTTAAAAACTGTGGCTGCAACGTGTGTAAGTATAGAACAAAGTGAGTCAATTGTAATGGGACATCCTGTTAAGATATACATCCCTCATGCAGTTGAAATTCTGCTAACAAGGACTCAAACTCGGAATCTCACTCCGGGCAGATTAATCAAATATGAAAGGATCATATTGGGAGCAGAAAATGTGACCATAATCAGATGTAAATTTCTTAACCCAGCTACCTTGTTGCCAGACCCATGCAATGAGGAAGTGAAAGATGAAGCTGAACATGAAAGTCTTGATGTAACAGAACTCAGTACCAAACCCCAACCAGACATAGAGGATGAGTCTTTGAGAGATGCTGAGCACGACTTTTTTTGTAGATGGCTCATGTATACACCATGAGGAGGGAGGGTTGAGTGCTGCTTATGCCGTATGTACATTAGCAGGAATAGTCGAAGCATCCTATTTACCAGGAGTCAAATCTGCACAAGTAGCCGAATTGATAGCTTTAATTAAAGCTTGCAAAAATGGGAAAAATTGGAGAGTAACCATTTATACTGATAGTCAGTATGGCTATGGGGTTGTGCTTGACTTTGGCCAGCTCTGGATGCAGCGAGACTTCCTGACTTCTTCAGGGTCTCCAATTAAAAATGGAAATTTTGTAAAAGAGTTGCTTGAAGCAATACAATTACCAAAAGAGGTGGCAGTGGTCAAATGTGCCGCACACAAGTCAGGAAATGACCTTGTGACTGCAGGTAATCGATATGCTGACCAGGTTGCACAACACTGCGCAAAATTTCATATGGCAGTAAACAGGAAAGCTGAAAATGGTGGAATCAGCTGCCAACTTATGCTATTGTTAGGATTACAAACATGGAGAGAGATAAGAGAACTCCAAGATGAAGCAGAGACAAAAGAAAGAGAAGAGTGGGAGATAATTGGTTGTCAGAGAAGGGCAGAAGATGGTGTATGGGTTTACTTAGATGACAGACCTGTATTGCCAGACTGTATGCTTGCACCAATGGCTAGGATGTACCATGGAGACACCCACATAGGCAGAGATGCAATGATTAGACTCTTTAGACGGGATTGGTTTAATAAAAGGTTCAGGAACATTGCAGAGAGCCTTTGCCAAAGATGCTTGACATGTCAGCAAATGAATCCCGGCAAGAGAACAATAGTATATACAGGAAAAATTGGAAAAGCTGAAGGTCCCTTTATAAGACTTCAAATTGATTTGATTCAGTTACCTATTTGTCGAGGATTAAAATATGTACTTGTCATTGTTTGTCTATTTTCAAAGTGGGTGGAGGCATACCCCAACAGAAGAAATGACAGCTTGACAGTGGCCAAACTCCTATTAAGAGAGTTCATACTGCGTTTCGGTTTTCCAGTAACTATTGAATCAGACAGAGGGTCTCATTTTAATAATGAAATAATTCGATTAATTTGCGAAGCATTCAAAATTGAACAAAAGCTGCACTGTGCATACCGCCTAGAGGCAACGGATTGGTGGAACAATTGAATGGCACTATTAAGTCAAGGCTGGGAAAGGTGTGTGCATCCACTCCACTGGATTGGCCTGATGCTTTACCTCTTGTTCTGATGGGGCTTAGAAGTATTCCAGACAAGAATACCGGATTGAGTCCCCATGAAATAATCATGGGAAGAACAATGAAGCAGGCATTGGCCTGATGCTTTACCTCTTGTTCTGATGGGACTTAGAAGTATTGCAGACAAGAATACCGGATTGAGTTCCCATGATAGAATCATGGGAAGAACAATGAGGCAGGCATGTCTACCAGGACACAAGCTGTTATATATAACTGATGATTTGGTACTGGAGTATTGCAAAGAGTTGGCTGACAAAGTGTGTTCTATATCTCACCAGGTTGGAGAAGACGCAGTCCCCAGGCAGCCGAACCAAGAGCACGATCTGAATGCCGGTGACTGGGTTGTAGTGAAGAATCATACTCGAGAACCGTGCCTAGCACCAAGGTGGGAAAAACCACATGAGGTTATATTGGTTACAACAACAGCAGTAAAGTGTGCAGGTTTGCCTAATTAGATTCATGCAAGCCATACTAAAAGAGTACCAGCACCAGACGAAGAAGAACCTCAACAGACTCAAGCAGGTGAAGGGGCTGAAGGATCACGAATAATAAATCCTGAAGTAGCTGAGCAGGAACAACCAATCACCAGTCAAGATGATTGGATCCCAGTAGTTGAGATACCAGAAGAAATTGTAAGTACAAGGAGCCAAACTAGATTGGCTAGTCAGGACAAGAGTGAGGACCAGGTAGGAACAGAAGAACACGCTAAGGTAAGTGAAACCACGATTGTTAGGGAACCTGAGCAGGACCAGATAAGGAAAGAGCAATTTACTCAGACAGACGACATTGAAGTTACAGCCCTAGTGTCTGAGGAGGGACAGATAGGTCTTAGAAAAAACGTTCAGGCAAAGTCGAACAAGTTCAGGTAAAGGAAGAAGAAAAGCCAATTAAAACTGAACCTGAACAGGGTCAGATTAAGGAAGAAGAACACATCCAGGCAGGAGACATCAAAATAAAAAGCCCTGGACAAGGTCAGGTAGAGAGGGATTCGGAAAGCGAAAATAAACAAGTTGTGCCACAACTTAGTGAAAATAAAAGAACACTGGAAGAAAGTGAAAGCGCAGTGCAAGCTAAAAGAATCAGGAGAGGCGATAATTGGCCTAGTGTTATCAAGAGCGTGAAGTAACGGCTTAAACCCATAACCGAGGAACCAGAACAAGTAGACGAAGTATCCAGTCAATCTGGACCGTCAACTGAAGTGCCAAAACGAAGAAGTCCAAGATTGAAAATAATAAATAACAAATTCAAGGGTCCTGAATGGAAATATGTTATTCTTGAAGATTTCAAAAATTTGGAAATAATTGAAGAAGATGATGAAAGCTTAAATGCAGAACCAATTGATGAAGAAGTGAGACAAACCTGAAATGAATTCCCCTTTATATTCTGTCACGAAGTTTAATACTAAGGTAAAGAAAATAAATCTTCTTACCCCATTCGATAAATGGCTGACAATAGAGCTGCTGGAAAACCGAATTGTGTAAAGAAATGTTGTAGAATATGAATAGGTAGTATATTTTTAGTACTCATAATATGGTTAGTACTAACCGTGGCCATTTCTTATTTGATGGTTACAAATGTACAAAATAGCACTAATACACATGGAAAGGTAGATACTATCAAAGAAGACAAAGTAGAATTAGAAGCACCAGATGAGTTAAAGATTTACATCACACTGTTAATAAAAATTATACAGACTTGAATGTTTTTACCAACTTGTTAGTACAATATGTAGAAACCATGGAGGTTAGGGATTGTTATGTATGTATGAAATTACTCGCATCTGTAGCAGAAGGAGTAACATATCATTTACCAATGACATATGGTATTTCATGTTGCGTTTTAGCAAGTTTATTCTATAGAACAGGGAAATTGGAGTATTATTATTCTAATGAAGATGTGATCTTTTCTAAGGTTCCCATGTGAAAAAGCATGAACCCTCACAATTTATGGGTGAATATTTTCTAACAATGAAAGCAATAGATATAGCTGAAGCACACAAGCACAATTTAACTTGTAAATTGCATGAAGAAGAGAAAATATTTTTGAATTTAGTTGAGGCAAGGAGACAGGATTTTCAAAAAATCTGTCTTCATAGGTTAAAGACTGAATATAACAATGTGTTTATTGGTTCCAGTGAATGTGAACATAATTTCTTAGTAATTGGGGGATGGGGACTAAAAGGAGGAACGGATCCAGTATTTCCTGGAATCTATTATGTGTGTGCAAATAAAGCCTACGTTAGGCTGCCTGACCACTGGTATGGGAGTAGCTATTTTTGAATAGTATTCCCTAAAGTTTATCATGTAAAGAGAATCACTGGAAGCAATGAAGGCAGTAATAAACTAACATGTGTAAAAAGAGCTTGTTTTTCAGAAATAGAAGGTGACATTTTTGGGAGCATTGATACCTTCAGTGGGAGTTCTTCTAAATTCAGGGAAGATTTGTCAGTTATCTACAGCAGTTGATCTACTGACACTGCTGGAGGATTCTTTTTTTTTGCAAAACTTTTTATTAATCCGCACCAGCCTATCAGTCACATTACAGATGAGTAAGAAAGGGATCACAAGTTGACAATAGATTACATCAGGTAGTACAAAAATGTCATTTGGAAGGTCTAGGGCGAGGGGGGGGTCATCTCCAATGGGGGAGAAAGGTGGCTGACATATCTCCACGATATGAATTCCACATGCCCCACACACGAGCCCACTTCTTAGGGCAACCACGGGCCACATATACAGCTTTTTGTCTGAACATATACCAGTCTAAGTCTTTCTCCCAGTCGCCCACCTCCGGTGGCTGAGACGCTCCCCACCTCTGAGTGATGTTTCTCTTGGCAAGCATAAGCCCCAGAGTGGCCCACTGTAGCAAGCAATCATTCAAATCATTCGGCTCCCAAATATTCAATAGACATCTACGAGCATTCAGGTTGAGTTGTGTAGACAGGACAGTGTTAATAACATCATGTACTCTACGCCAGTAAGATTTAATACTATCACGGTCCCAAATTATGTGCATAAAGGTACCCGTTTGGCCACAACCACGTCTACAGTTCCCCTCATCCCTTCTCCCCATCCGCACCAGTTGGGGACCATTTACATACACCCTATGGAGTATTTTGAGCTGAACAAGTGTGCAGGTATCGCCACGACTCTAGGCGAGGACACGGTCGCATGCCATTCTTCGTCGTCCATCTCAATTTCATCACTGGACCACTTCTCCCCAAGCGATTGGAGGGGGTCTGGCATGTTTATTAATTTCTTATATATTAAGGATATGGTGTTATCAGGGACGAGACCATCTAAAACTCAGTCCTCCAGTGGAGAGGACTCGGGAAGGATGCTACCGCGCTGCAGGTGGGTACACAGAGCGTGCCTGACCTGTGTGTAACGGAAAAATTCTGAATTTGTTAATTCGAATTGCTGCTGTAAGGTGGCGATTGGTTTGACATCAGTTTTATCCCAAATATCACTTATTTGCAACTCCATCCAAGACATTTAGTGGCTGTGTGCCAAACTTGAACTGAGTGTTTGGTGGGACCCGTGAGAGCAAAGCGGCACGGCCTGGAATAAAGGGCTCTATTATAGTTCTCACCCGGTAGGAGCCACCTATCCATGTTATAACCTGGGTTCCCGGGGCAAGTGTAAGTGTCATGGTTAATGGCCGCCAGATGGGCCGCCCAATAATACTTCTTAATATCGGGGAGGTTGATGCCCCCATCATACCAATTTAAAGTGAGCTTTTTAAGGGCAACACGTGGCTTTCCACTCCACAGCAAGTCCCGTTGGACACCCTCCACCTCCCTGAAGTAGGACGCCGGGACCGGGTCTAGGGAATTCTGCAGGGCATATTTGAACTGAGGCAAAGACATCATCTTAAAAAGGGACGCTTTTCCCAGTAGGGAAAGCTGAAGCGATTTCCAGTTGCTTATGTCCTTACTCAGCCTAGCCGGGGGGGGGAGGGAGGAGTAAATTTTGGGAATAACGGAGAGATGAGTTCAGGGAGAGAAAGATCCCCAGATATTTAAAGCCATCCGTACATAATTGTACTGGGCATCCCCTCGGTGGGACGGGAGGCTCCCCAGCCAAAACAAACCACAGAGATTTACCCCAATTGATAGAGTACCCAGGGAACCTGCCAAAAATGGCAAGAATATCTAGAACCACAATCAAGGACCATCTCGGAGAAGTCAAGTAAAGCAGGATATCATCCGCGTAGAGTGAGATGTGGTCCTCCCAATCTGGGGACCAGCGCATGCCCCGGATCATCGGGTCTCTGCGTATCCACGCCGCAATGGTTCCATGGATAGGGCAAACAGGAGGGGCGGGGGGGGGGGGACAACGGAAATCCCTGCCAGGTCCCCCGGCCCAGCTCAAAGATAGCGGATTTCTGATTCCTAATGATCAACACAGAATTAATTGCGGTCAGATCTATGGTTATGCACAATCTACTTGCTCTTGACATACTATTGGCAAAAAAGAGGGTGGAGTCTGTAAATTATTGAAAGCGCAACATTGTTGCACGTATATTCCAAATAAAAGCGTTGAAATTGGGAAATACATTAAAAATATTACGAAATTAGAAGAAGAGTTGAAACCACTGGAAGTTGAAAATGTTTGGACGAAGTTGACAAATAGCATTTCTAATTTAGGTAGTTGGTTTTCTAACATAGATAATGGTATTCTAGACCATATAATACTGCCCATAATGGGAATAACACTATTCGTATTAGCAATAATGTTCTGGCATAAATGTTGCAAAGGGAGAAAGAAATATGAATTGAATGAAAGAGGTAAGAAAAGAAAATTCGAAGAAATACAACTAGAAGAATTAAAAAGAGACTTTTACAAAAGAATGAGAGGATTATAGTGTAGGGGAGAAAGTAAGGAATGAAAAGGTTGAAGAAGAAATTGAGATGTGCTGAAGTTGGCATCTGATTTAGTAGAAATTAGTGATGGCATTAAATGCCATCGGAAAGGGGATTGATGGAGCAAGGTTTCGTATTAAAGAAACTTGCTTGTATGCAATCCTCTCAAATAACATGTAACCACGTAACCAACACATTTTGTAAATACTAACATTGCATTATACACGACATACAGTATCCAGGGGAAGCTTTCCTATGTGTATTACTAACAAGTAACCCGAGTGTCTTAAAAACGGCCGCCAAAAACACGGGAACTTTATTGCGCATGTGTCTACTGCATCTACGTAGTAGGACGTATTCTGTCGCTTGGTGGGGAAAGTTTGCAGCTGCGCAATAGCTTTAAATATGGCAGCTTTAAACTCACATGTTAACACATATGCTACTGCTTGAACTAAAACTCGTAAGTTCTATTAAACACTAATGCAAAAGATTAAAATAAGTAAATGGGGATAGAGTAGAGATAAGTGGTATACAGTGAAATCATTTACTGTCACATTCTAACATGTCTTTTTCTGACTTTATTATTAGTTCACGTTTGGTCCTCGGAGGGTGACTGAAATGCCTACCTCACATGACCCGTGCGCATAGAAACTTGCCGGAAACTGGGATGACACTCTTGAAACATAGCCAAGGCCACATTAGACGAAGACGCCTGGGAAAATAAACCCCTGAACCGGACTAAAGCAACAATTTTGAATAAAATGTAAAACTTGTAATGATCATAATGTGAAATGCGGGTGGGAATAAAGCTATGGGAAAGTAAATTAAGGGGCGGAAACATAGAACAATAGTCTACAGTAAAATTATTACTTTTAATATGGTGTGATGAACTCACCTCCTCGCCATGACCAATCAGAATAGGGGAAAACACAAAAATGTGGGGGGTTGAGGGGGGTGGCAGGGGAGGTACACTAAAATAGAATAGTATAATTGAGGTAAATTAACTAGAAATTTTGTCAGACTTGTCAGATCCGCCATTCCGACTCGTCACCGACCCAACACGTAAGCGGCTACAGACTCTGTCCGAGACGCTGTCTCAGACCCTGCTGCTGCCAGAAACTTTGCTCAAGAAATTGAGATACTGATCACTAATCTAATCATCTAGAAGGGGATTTTGGAACAGGGACAACCGAGGAGAGTAGTATCAGAGAGGGGTGCGACGCTGGCGTTGCACTTAGAAGAGGTCACCTTCTCAGATCCAAATCTGTCCAATCCTCTGTCTGCATCCTATCCTAGCAGATTCTATCTGGCTTATCTTCAAGAGTTGGGTTCATCTATCACCCTAGGTAAATATAATTCTGCGAAACTGTCATTGTACCTGCTCTCTCTTTTTTCCTTTTTCAGGTACCGTCTTCATTGATCATTATTGTGACTGTTTTATTTGACTTTAAATTGCTTCTTGAAAGAATGTGTTTTAAGATGTAATTGATTCTGACTCACAAAATTATTGATTTAGATAAAGTTCTTAAAACTTTTTGAGTTTGTGATTATTTCAAGTTTAAGTTAAATGTCATTTTCTACCTTAAACTATCTCAGAAACCTGATTCATCGAGAAAGGAATTATTAAGGAGATAAAATTGGTAAGACATAGTAAAGGTGAAATTAAATTGCAGGTGAAACTCAAAAATGTATGTCAGCGGGGTTTGCTAGCTCATTTGTGTGAATGGTTTGGGCCCAGATGAGTATTTAGGTATGTGTGGGTTTAATCCGAGCTGGTGACCCGCGCTCTATCACCCACATCCTGTAAGTAGTACCGTAACTAGGTAAAAGGTCATTCCCAAGAACCGTTATGTAGAGTAATGGCAGGGGAAATATAGGTGAATGGTTTGCTTGATACCTGAGCCTATATGAAACATAACAGTATGTCCTGTGTGAACATTGCTTACGTCAATGGTCAACTTGTGATCTTTTCTTTTGTGGTTTGGAAGACTGAATAGAGCTGATTCTGAGCTAAAACTCCAGACATCAAGTTGTATCTCCTCTGAGGTGAACTGATCTCTCCTCTAGTGACTGATCCTCACTACAGTTTTGTAATAAACCCATATTATACGGTCAACCTGCTTTTCTTGGTGTTTGTTCAAAAGATTTTCCCTCCAACACTGTGATCAAGCTGAGCCCTGAAAATGTTTTTTTAAGTAAATCATACAACAAACATCACACTTTGACATTAATACTTCACATTATAGCATCACACTAAGTAGTACTTATTAAAAGTGATAGTTTTTAACATGAACCATTAGTGAACGAAGAGGCTAGACCACTGTCATAGCTGCCAAGGTTTCAGATTGCTTATGTGTCACATTTTCATAATTTCTGTGTAATTATGAGTGACATTCACCGACTAGGAGCAAGCAAAATCAAGCAATGAAGAAAAAGGAAACATAAAATATCATCCTCCTTCTTTCCCCTTGTATGTTTTTCCCTCTCTTGGCCTGGGTTAAAGTCATGATGAAGAAAACTAAGTGCTGGCCCCCAAAAATTAGAGTTAGTGGACCGCATTTACAACCACGGGCTCAATTAAACATTGGTTGGGGGTGTCTGATTGAGATATAATGTTCACATAGTGCACTGGAACTGATGGCTACGTTTTATAGTTTTGCACTCTAATTCTGAAGTACTATGAAAGCTGGTGCACGCCTATGGAAGAAAGGAAAGTAAGTACCACTGAGAAACATATCACCCATCCGAGGGGGGGCTGTAGCATCACTTGTTTAGCTCCTGAGTTTAAAGAGAGGATTAGCCAAGAAGATCAGATATATATGACCACCACACTTGACAACTACAATAAACACTCACCATCTCACTCCACCAAACGCTTGTCTTGATACACATAAATACCCAAACAAACACAACCGTAGACCACCAAATAAATAACATCACACACACACACACACACACACACACACACACACACACTAAAATCATGGGGGAAGCTTGGACTGCTGAATCTGTGTGTGGTGAGCAGAATGTTTGATCCATTTATGCTTGTGCTCTGATGCAGCTGGTGCCATTATTGAAATCTGTAAACTCTTCCATAGTGCAGAACAACTCCAGCGTCTTTTCACTATACTCTGAACTGTCCCATGATGGTGCCATAAGTGGCCAAAATAGCATTTTGTTGACCTTCAGTTCAATACTGAAAAGTCGAACATTACACTTAGAAACTTTCAGAAACAAAGTGTTGCATTCACAACATTAACCTTTTTCTTCTTCTATGTTTGAGCTACTCATTTCTTTTAAGCTCCTTCTGGATATCTTTCACCCCTTTATTCTTTTTGTTTTAATCTTTCTGTTCCTTCCAAAACTCCACTTCCCCCTTCTGGTCCTTTTTCTGCTCTCCTTTCACTTTCCTTTCTTTCTTCCTCATTTTCATTATATACACGTTTTTCATGATATGTAATTGTTTATTATTTGGACACCTTTTGCATACTCGCATTTATCGAAAAACAGTTGTGTATAGCCAGTCCCACGGTTTTGTGAATAGCACACTTCTGCATGATCTACATGGCAAATATTTGAAATGCTCTGCTTGTGAACAGGCTCTTAGAGCCAGAGCCGACCCTCGGCTTGGCTCTGGCTCAGTTGTCCCTGTTACTTTGTTACCTCACTTACCTCGCAAGCTCCACTTGTGCCGAGGAGTCATCTGAGTTTCAGGCTACCTCTCCACGCCTGCGGTAGTGAGGAGACTGATAAAGCTAGATAGATTAACAAACTGAAATATATACAGCAGCTCGCCTCATGCGCAACACCAAGATAACCATAATCATACTGGCTAAGTGACATAAGGCAGGCGGGATGGTGCCCGCTCCAACACCAGAGTTACAGAAAGGGCCATAACATGGTGTCACTTAGTTTGAATGTGGAATGCACGGCACAGGAAACAATCCGAGAACTGCCGCCTCCTGACCCAATAAACTTTTCCATGTCCTCTACAAAACAGTTGTCTGATTCACATGAGCAGCTGATAAACAACCTCACACTATTAACAGCTGGTCGTAGCACTTATCAGCACCCAGCTCTGCCTGGAATGTACACTTACCTGGATATTTCCCGTCTCGGGACCCGTTTGTTGTGACAGCGAGGTCACGTGATGCAGCGCCGGGGCTGGGCTGAAAGTGAGACTCGGTTGATGAATGCAGCCAGCCCAAGGCTGTGGCGAGGTGGGTGCCAACTCCTACTCTCAAGCGATAAATTAGTTTGCAATGCTTCAGTACGGGTGCAGCAGGCTGTGGTCAGACGGCACACAGTTTGTGCACTGCACGCTGCCAGCAGCTCTCCAGGCTCATGTGGCTTCACATAATGGAGAATAGCATCTACTACAGTGGCAGCGCTTCACAGTCCGACACCTGCAGAGACACTACACATATGCATGACAGTATATATCAGTGCGGTAATGCGGATTACCACACTGAAATGAGTTAGTCTAACGCCTGATGTCAAGGTACTAAGCAGGACTGAACTGTCAAGTAAACCCTGTACATAGCCCAGGCTATTAAGGTGCAACATTATAGTCTATTAATTCAAAGATAATAGGTATTTGTACATCTGGTATTCTGCACATATATATTTGAAAGTGCTTTCATACACGGTAATGAAGAAAAAACATGTTTTGGTCAAATTAAATATTTGACTTGGGTCACATAATGTAGGCAGGGAGGCTGCAATTATCCGGGATTTTTGGTTTCAGTTTGTACAAATCAGCCAGTAAACGGATACCCATTTGTCTTTCCTTATGTTAAGGCGTTGATTTAACCGGTCTGTGCGTTTTTTCTGCAGTTTTTATACAGCGCAAGTTTAGCCCGAAGGTATTGGAGCACTTTACCCGAGCAGCAGTTGGATTATACAACGTCACCTTCATTGGTTAAAGGCATGGGGAGATTAAGTGATGTGCCTAGGATATTGAGGAGAAACGGAGGCACCAACCAGTATCTAATATCTGGAAATGCAACTGCTCCTTTGACTAGCAGCATATTTACTTCCGGGTTACTGGAGACCGCAGTGTGCTTCTGAATTGGCGTTCATTAAATCACTGACCACACAGCTACTGAAGTACTCTTGGTCGCAAGCACGTGTAAGGCGCGTGCGCAATGGGTCTGGAGACACCGACGGTCGTGTGATCCCAACATTCAGACGCGTGTTGGAGCCCTCGCTACGCCCGAACAAGTAGCCGGCTGTCTGTGGGTCAGTCGGTGAAAACGCCCTATTCACTAGCTGCAGCATACATCTGCCGTATGGACCAGGTGCGAGCACGCAGACTTACATGACGGCCCACTGGCAGCTGGAACATCTTTTTCCGGTGCGGCAGGGGCGGTGACTTGCAACTTTTCCGGGGCCGGTTATTTCATTTCCAACCAATCGCTGGTGCCGAAACACTGCTCGATCTACCCTCTCACATGCCATTCAGTAAAATCTCCCTTCTGATTGGCTCTCCGTAGCCTCAGTTTTTTAAGTACTGTAGAGTGGAAAGCAAGGCAGAAGCAATCGGATTTTAACACCCTCCGATAGAAGATTGGAGGTAAGTCTTAAATACGGGATTCCTTCGACTGATTCGTACTGTTGGCGAGTCTTTCATGGCATACGGTGGTTTTATGTACCAAAACCCCAATGGCTGCGACTGAGCGCTCTGTGACATTTGTCATATCTTTTCTCTACTCTCGTCTATGTTTCTTTCTTTTCTAATTTCTTTACTTTTAATCTAGTCCGCTCTGATAAACCGTCGTGCTTGTATTTCTCTACCCCACCGCACCTTCCTTCCGTTGCTTCATCCTGTTTCTATCTTTCCTTGTTAAACAGTTCTGGTTTCTTCTAAACCTATTATTACATGCCAAGTTACATTTTATTCTTTACGCTTTTCGTTTATACCTTTTCATTTTGTGCGTTATCTTGCTTGTACCTTTATTTACATTTTGTTGCCCGTTCTCTAATCTCTTTGTGTTTGATTTATTCTTTGACTTCTCATATGCCCCATTCATCGTGTGTATTCCCCTCTCCTTTACTCAAATGTATTTCCAATTCCGTTTCACGTGCCCCCTCTAAGTATGGTTTTCTCTTCCACAGGGCTCCTTGTTCCCGAGTACCACTCTATCTAGCCCAGCACTGTACCCTCTAACCCTAACGGAGCTTGTCATTTAAAATTAACCGATCTAAAGTTTCCCCAAGTCCATGAAACTTGCCGCTCCCGTTTCTCGAGAAAACCCCTCATGCTTACTCTAGTGTCACAGCACCTCTTAACATTCGAGAGCCATGAAAGTGCTTCTGCACTTCTTAATTTTACATGACCCAATCAGAGCCATGGACAGTATTCTGTATATCTGCATCTTGATCCCGTGAGAGTTCCTTCTGTCAATAGTCCTCGGACCACATTTGTTGGGGGTGTAGCCCAGTTTCACAGGAGCACCTCGGCGGGATGTGGGGGTGTTTTTTTTAGCTGAATATAGTTTCTAGCCTAACGTCCGACAAAGTCAACTTTTCATGTTATGAGGCTGAAAGGACAGTTAGGTTAAAAACGGTTGTCCTCTGGACTCCCTCCTTTGTTTTCTAATGGACTGGGAGCCTGAAAAGTGCATATCTTTATGTGAAATAAATAATAATTCAACTTAAACAAGAAGAAAGTTGATCTCGAAGGTTTATTCAAGTAAACATGAACACACCACTGGAGTGCGTCCTTCCTCTCCGAAGTATGAACGGCAACTGTCTACTGATACTGTTCATAGTTCAGAAAGGAGGTTCAACGCACGGGGATGCATCTTCGAGAGATGCTCATTTCAAATAACATCAGACAGCATGCGCGTGTAACATGAACCACGCGCATGCAAGTTACAACAACACAAGCTCATCTACAGAATGTGAGGACGTAACAAAGCGTACAGAAACGTATATGGAGTATATTACATCACCCTTCTCCTTTCACAAAGAAACCAAAATTGAATTTAATAAAAATCCTTGTAACTTGAAGAAAATGTACAGTTGCGAATAGGTCTTGATGAATTATGTTCAGAAGAACTATTAATAACAACATTTTGAGGGTCAACAGGAAAGGATGATCTTGAAACACAATCTCCTGAAAAATCATTGCTACATGACATTGATGAATCTGATGAGGTAGAGCCAAAGTATGAAAAATGTAAATCATCATGAAGGACATTTTTTGTTTTTTTTGTTCAAGATTTCACTTGCTTGGTGTGGAGTTAATTTAATTAACATTCTCTTACTCCACCAACCTTTCTGACCAAGAAACACCGAACCTTTAGACAATTTTAAAATTTGTATTGGAAGAGATAGTTTCGAAAGACCCTTCTTGACTTCCTTAGGAGATTTGATCATGACCCAGTCTCCAATTATAAAATCATTAGCATAGTTACAAGCTCTAGTATCGAAGTTTTTCTTTTGTATTGCTTGTTGAACTGTAACCTTTTTAAGCATGTTTTGTTTGTCTTTGCTAGCCAAACATGAATTATCATTCTTCTTCAATGTTCTAATCCATGATGGACAAAGAGTTCCATTTGGATCTCTCTTCTTGAGCAATCTAAATGGTGATACACCAGTTGAAGAGTGAGGAGTTGTGAGGTATGACCAAATCTTTTTTTTTTAAAAACATGTCTACAGGTACACTAGTAGCTAAAGCTGATTGTATTCCCTCTATTATAACTCTATTCATTCTTTCAACTAAGCCATTGGCCGAAGGGGAATACAATGCCACCCTTAAATGTTTAATAGCATGAGATTTCAAGAAATTCTCCATTACATTTGAAGTAAAGTGGGAACCATTGTCTGTGACTAATTCTCTCGGAAATCCTTCAGAAAGAAAAATTCTAGAAAGAAAATTAACCACAGATGACGTGCAAGGAGCAGAACAAAATTCAACCGCCACCCATTTTGAATAATTATCTATTAATACTAATATGTATTATCTGTCATGAGAAAGCACTTCAAATGGGCCTGCAAAATCCAAAGCTAATTTCGTCCATGCTTCTTCTGGAACTGGAACATTATGCAAAGGTGTTTTTACCGTTTTCCAGTGTTTATCAGATACTAGACAAGTTGCACAGGAATTTATCCACCTGGCAACATCTCAATCTAAACCAGGCCACCAAAAATGTTCTTTCAACCCCCTTGAGGTGGCACCTATACCCAGATGCCCTTCATGTGCTATTTTAAAATTTTTATTTCGCAAAGAAGCTGGAGGAACTGCAAGATCACCACGCATGACCAATCCTTCACCTAGAGAAAGTTCTTGATTAATTTGTGCAAAGGACTTTAAAGGAGAGGGAAGAGAACGTTCTTTAGGCCAACCTGAAACGATCATGTTTTTTACTGCCAAAATAACAGACTCTTCCTCAGACGCTTTCACCCAGTCATCTTGTGTGACATGAGGCAAGTCATTGACAAAATCGTCAATGGAAGGTACCACACATTCTACATCATCAAATCTGGAACATGAAGAGTTATCTTTTAATGATAACCTAGAGAGGCAATCCGCTCTTGAATTACGACTACCAGGTATGTGTTTTATAACAAAGTTGTATTCGTGTAAGCGTGACAATAAACGAACAAGCCTCGGGGAAGCTTTTCCTGTTACCATTTCCATTTAGCAGATGTATTAATGGCTTGTGATCAGAAAAGATTTCAAATTGGGTACCCCAAATGAAAGTTTTACATTTTTCCACAGCCCATGTACAAGCAAGAGCTTCTCTCTCAATTGTACTGTAGTTTGACCCTGCAGTAGAGAGAGATCTGGACGAAAAAGCCACTGTATTTTCCTTGCCGTTGACCCATTGACAGAGAACAGCCCCTAAGTCATTTTGACTGGCATCAACAGATAAATTGCACTTTTCACCAGGTGAGAATGGAGAGAGAGCAGGAGCTTGAATGATAAGTTTTTTAATTAATTCAAAAGCTTGTTGTGCTTAAATTCCCCATGCAAAGCATATGTTTTTTTAAAAAACAAAATACGTAGGGGTTGGACCACCTGAGCATAATTTGATATGAACTTCGAGTAGTATTCCGTCATGCCCAAAAATGATCTTAACAGATCTTTGTTTTTGGGTACAACGACTTCATCAATAGCGCGAGTGAGGGAAAACTTAGGCTTGATTTCTGAAGCAGAAATAGTGTGCCCTAAGTAGTCAATGGATTCAGCCATGAATTTACATTTATCTGTACCTAAAGTAACCCCATATTCTTTGAATTTATTTAAGAACTCTCCTGAGACTAGACAAATGCTCAAACCTGTTTTTTGAAAAAATTAAAACATCGTCCTGATAAGCGTGGACAGAGTTAATACGTGATCCTTAAATCTTTGAAATACGCTTGCCGCAGATGCTAGACCAAAAGCAGGGATGTGGAATTCCTATAGCCCGACGCCCGGGACAAATTGTTTGGGGTCAAGGGCAACAAGTTTCCATGTCTATTTTGTCCTTGGGACAAGTAGGTCCCTACCCCCTGCAGCACAAACCCTTTGACTGTCAGTTTAAAGTCCCACATGATAGATCGGGGAAAAGCATTGCCTGCGGTTAAGGTAATATTTGTTTCCATGTTTTAACGCTGTTCAAACTTGTATTTATGGTTCATAAATGCATAACCTTTATTATTAGGGTGAGCGATCTAAGTACATGTTGTAAGCTCAGACTACTACTGACAGTGGTTAAAGTATAAAAATAGGTGCACACGCTTTCATTGTTTAGCACTGTGAGGCTATGCATACTGCTCCCAGAATACTCTCTGATTAGATGCAAATATATGGAGACGCTTGAAAGCAAGATTGATTATTCTTAGCTTTCAAGATAAAATGTTCACAAAAAAAGCAAAAACGTTTAGCTGAACTACTGTATTATTTTAGGTAGCGTTTTTCAGCAGCATCATTTAGTGAAATGTGTTGATGCATGCTAGTATTTCCCGAAAATATTCCTTATGGAAAATCACTGTAACCAGTTTTAATAAGATTATGGGAAACAAAAACAAACAAGCATTGGTAAAGCCAATTGGTCTGCAAATGTTGGTCAGTCTTTTGGTTTTATCAATGCGTTTTGGCATGTTTTTTGTAAAACCTTATTGGTGTGGGTGCTGCTGGGCCCTCATCATTATAACAAACATTAGCAAAAGCAAAACTTGTTTCGGTCTCAAAAAGCACACATTGCCACAGTCGTTCCTGGCACTGAACAAAACGACTGTGTGTCAATTATGCTCCTTGTGAAAGAACCGAATGCTGTCATTCACAGTGAAGATAGCCAACTGACAGAGAGAGACATTTTAATAAACACATGTCATGGTTAACTCCAGACCTAATTAGGGGGGCAATTATTAAGTAAAGTCTCAAACGTGCACTTATGTCCTTGCATTAAGTGCAGATATACGACTTTCCTGAATTAACAAGACCTTACGGAAGTAGGCCAAGAAATAGTACTCCTGGAAAATATTTGTGAACTGCATTTTAGCATGAGCAAATATGCATGTGTAGATTTGCTCATGCGAAAATCCGAGCGTTTGCAAGTTTACTTCCCCCTCCAACCACTTTTTTCCCAACCCAGGAAGAAGTTTTATGTCTGCCATTGCCAGGAGTAAATATCCAAACTTTCTCAGTATGGGAAAAGATTAGAGAAGAGTTGGTGAAAACCCTTAAAACATGCAAGTTAGTAGGTTTGAGACAAAAGTTGAGAATCGGTTGCACTCACAAGTGAAGGAAATTTGTAGTTTCTGGTAATCCTTGTAAAAAATCTTTGGTGCTGGTGAGACCACCTCCTAATCGTTGAGGTGTAATTCAATAAATGTCAAACAGCGTCTCAAGGAAAGACGTCCTCACGATAGCACTCAAACTGCGGGTAACCCGCTTTTGAAGAAGGTACAAACGTTGTAGTTGAGTTTATAACAAGTTTAATTCATGTAACTGATCGTTAGTATGATACGGCTCATACTTTTAAAGATTGATTCAAACAGCGATGAGGTTCGCAGATACATTTTCATTCGTTAGACAAGCAATTTTTTCAGATGTCCCCGATGCATTTCGGGACTCGCCCTTCGTCAGGGGGATGATTCTACAACAGAAATAAAGGAGGACAATAGGCAAAGGTCCAGGATGTAAAACCGTAAAAACATGGTGAAAGGTGATTAGCACGTGATGAGAAACTAGTCTCAATGCTTGAAAAAAATGTCGGTAGTGCTCATATTTAAAGCATGCGAGCGAAAGAAAGTGAGGAACGCGGTTGTAGGTGTGATAATTAAGAAATGAAACCAATTAATTTCTATTTCGAAGTTGCGGAAAAAAGTGCTCTAAATTTTGACCGGGTGCACGGAAGGAAAACTTGAACTTAAACAGTTTAGTGAGGGGAACAGGTGTGTTCACGTTAAAAAACGCAGGTATGAATAAAGTTAGTAGGTGCTCGGAAAAAAATACAAACGGGTAGGTGAGGGAAACATGTGTGTTCACGTTAAGAATCGTGGTGAGAATAAAGTTGGTTGATGCTTAAATCATTAACCTAAATGTCAAGAAAGAAGAAACTGTTAGATCAGAAGGTGCTCAAGAATAATGCAGAGTGCAAGTTATAGTGAGGAGACGCAAATCAGTAAATGTGACAAAAAAACGGTGGTCTGAGGTACCTGAATATCGCCAGAAACACGGTGTGCAAAGCCTCATCGAAATGGTAGTGGGACATACACAGTAAACCCCGGAACTATATCCCGTAGACCCGGAAATGGTGAACACGGTGACGTTCGAGGGCAAGTCCTGTGACTCAAAGAGTGTGAAGAAAGACTATCGTGCATGATGTAACCACAGTAACCAAATGAAAACAAATCGGACAATGTAAACAATTCTGGTTCGTTATTCTGGCAAATCGTGTGGCTCAAAATGTGTATAGAGAGACATGCGTACATATAGTATAACTTAATAAGGACGTGTGATGTAATTACTTCATCAATATGTCGTTGCACATGAACTGTAAGGAGATAAATAAAGGTAAAACCGGAAAAAATCATAAGCAAAAAATGAAAAGAAGATGAAAAGTGAAGTAGAGACAAGTGATAACAGGGATGTGAAGGAGCACTGAATGAAGTGGGAACAAATTATAGATGACAGCTAAATTCAAGACGTTCGTTGAGCCCGGAGGGGTAAACTGAGTTCAGTCTATTTATCCAGAAAAGTTCACGTTGTAACAAGAAGGCGCTGTTGTCTCTCCCTCGTTGTATCGTGACCTGTTCTAGAATCAAAAACCTCAATTGGCTACAATTGTGTTTATTTTCGAAAAAATGTTTTGCAACTGTGGATTTGGTATTTTGAGTTCGAATATTGCTTTTGTGCTCGATGAGCCTTGTTTTCATTTTTCTTTCGGTTTTACCCACATATGGAAGTCCACATGGGCATTTTAGTAAATATACTACGTTGCTGGTGTCGCAAGTAGCCGTAACCTTGAGTTTGATTGGTGTGCCTTTAGAAGGATGCATGATAGTCCTACCCTTCATGATGTTATTACAGCCACCACAATTATGACAGGGAATGGTTCCTTTGTACAATTTGTCAGATTCAGGAGGGCTCTTGGTCAATAGTTGTTGCAAGTTTGGTGTTCTTTGGTAAGCAAAGATTGGCAATTGATCAAAAATCCCTTTGAAATCAGGTTCCGATTGTAATAACGGCCAAACTTTTTGAATGGTTTTCTTGATTTTTTGACTTTGTTTAGAAAACTTGGATACAAAGACTAGTCGTGAGTCATTGAGAGTCTTGGGAATTTGTTTGTGTAGTAAATCCATGCGATTCTTGGTTTTTGCTCTATTTACAGCTTCTTGTAGAATGGGAACAGGGTATGCTCTCTTCATGAATTTGTCAATAAGGAGACAACTTTGTTCCTGAAAAATCTCTTGCGTAGATGAAATCCGTTTGATCCTCAGAAGTTGAGAATATGGGAGATGTTTCTTCAATGATTTTTGATGAAAACTTGAAAAGTGTAATAAATTATTACGATCGGTGGTTTTGGTAAATACTGAATTAATTATCTGGTTGTTGTGTATAGAAATGTCCACGTCCAAAAATGTGATGTGATTGTAGTTGATTTCGTGAGTGAATTGAATACGTTCATTGATTGAGTTAAGGTATGTAATCTGTGTCAATAGTTCCATCTGTGTGCCTTTCCAAATTAAAAAAATGTAATTGATATACCTATGAAACATTAACAGATTTTTTGACCATGCTTCCTGAGATAAGATGTAGTCTAGCTCAAAGCGATGCATAAAGAGATTAGCATACACATTTTGAGCCACACGATTTGCCAGAATAACGAACCAGAATTGTTTACATTGTCCGATTTGTTTTCATTTGGTTACTGTGGTTACATCATGCACGATAGTCTTTCTTCACACTCTTTGAGTCACATGACTTGCCCTCGAACGTCACCGTGTTCACCATGTCCGTGTCTACGGGATATAGTTCCGGGGTTTACGGTGTATGTCCCACTACCATTTCGATGAGGCTTTGCACACCGTGTTTCTGGCGATTTTCAGGTACCTCAGACCGCCGTTTTTTTGTCACATTTACTGATTTGCGTCTCTTCACTATAACTTGCACTCTGCATTATTCTTGAGCACCTTCTGATCTAACAGTTTCTTCTTTCTTGACATTTAGGTTAATGATTTAAGCATCAACCAACTTTATTCTCGCCACGATTCTTAACGTGAACACACGTGTTCCCCTCACCTACCCGTTTGTATTTTTTTCCGAGCACCTACTAACTTTATTCATACCTGCGTTTAACGTGAACACACCTGTTCCCCTCACTAAACTGTTTAAGTTCAAGTTTTCCTTCCGTGCACCCAGTCACAATTTAGAGCACTTTTTTCCGCAACTTCGAAATAGAAATTAACTGGTTTCATTTCCTAATTAACACACCTACAACCGCGTTCCTAACTTTCTTTCGCTCGCATGCTTTAAATATGAGCACTACCGACATTTTTTTCAAGCATTGAGACTAGTTTCTCATCACGTGCTAATCACCTTTCACCATGTTTTTACGGTTTTACATCCTGGACCTTTGCCTATTGTCCTCCTTTATTTCTGTTGTAGAATCATCCCCCTGACGAAGGGCGAGTCCCGAAATGCATCGGGGACATCTGAAAAAATTGCTTGTCTAACGAATGAAAATGTATCTGCGAACCTCATCGCTGTTTGAATCAATCTTTAAAAGTATGAGCCGTATCATACTAACGATCAGTTACATGAATTAAACTTGTTATAAACTCAACTACAACGTTTGTACCTTCTTCAAAAGCGGGTTACCCGCAGTTTGAGTGCTATCGTGAGGACGTCTTTCCTTGAGACGCAGTTTGACAGTTAGTAGGTTTGCACAGACTCAAAAGGTCATTCCAACCCTGAAACTGTTGCCTACCTTCAGCACCAGTATGTAGATCTGCGGAAACGTGGCAACATAAGGGAATTGTTAGCATTCATACCCTGCTATGGAAGGAGCCCTGGCATATTCAGTGAGGCTATTTCGGAGATCGTCTTTAAGGGTATTGCTGCCATAATTTGTCACCGCATTACACGGCACGAAAGGGACAAGTGGATTTTGTTACAGGACAAGTAGATTTATGAAGTAACCTGCCCCATGGACAAGTAGATATTTTATTAAATTCCACACCCCTGCAAAAGGAAGTCTAAGATATTTAAATGCACCAAAATGTGTTACAAATGTGGTCAGGTCAGTGGATGATTTAGATAATGGTATTTGATGATAAGCTGACCTTAAATCCAGAATGGTAAAACAGGTTGCACCAGCTATGTTGGATAACAAATCCTGAATTTTTGGTAAAGGATGACAATTCACTAAAATACTCTTATTAAGTGTGCGTAAGTCAGCACATAGACAAATAGAATTGTCCTTTTTTCTTACTATTACAATTGGACTAACCCATTCTGATGATTCTGTAGATTGAATAATACCTTCTTTGACCAGCTTATCTAGCAGTATTTTAAGGTCATTTCTAACACTTAATGGAACTGGTCTCGCTTTATGAGAAATTGGGATAGCATTTTCTGTTAGCTTGATGACATGCTCTACTTTCTTAACTTTACCAATGTTTGTTGTAAAAACTTCAGGATATTCTGCAAACCTGGTTTCAGCTATATTCGTACACTCAAGCAAATTATTATGATTATTACCATTAATAGAAGAAATTGTAATTTCATCATTAATTTGAATAGGATTTTCAGAGCCAGGAACTAGTTTCAAGCCCATCCTAGCTAAATCCTGCCATCCAATAATATTCTTGCCTTTAGGAGCAATGTAAATGTTTGTTAACATTTTGCGATCTAAACAAGTAATAAATTCCATGAAATACCCATGCATGTCGATTATATGACCACCATATGCTTTTGGAATAATGTCCAAAGCTAATAAGGGTTTCTTAAATGACCCACACTCTTAAAAAAGAGTGTCTGAAACAATAGTGACTGGTGCTCCAGAGTCAGCCATCATATCAACCTTAACATTTCCAATAGTGACTTCACATAATGGTTCCTTAAATTTCTGAGTGGAAGAAGTCAGATCTATAGAATCAATAGAAAGCATAAGTCTTTCAAGATTATCATCAAGTGACTGAATAGGTTCAACATTAACATTTCTAGAAGTATTATCAGTGTCTAAATTACTAACCCTGACCATTTTCTTGCTTCTACAAACCGTATAAAAATGACCCAATGCCATTTTCCCACATTTGGTACACTTCTTACCTAGTGCCATACAAATAGTGAGGGCTATCACCTAAATGTGATTTTGAACCACACCTAAAACAAAAAGAGTTCGTTTTTACCTGTTTTTGGAAAAAAGGTTTTTACAAATATTGGCCTGAAAGAAATTTTGTTAATATGAGGATCATTTTGAATCATGTTAACAGGTGAAACGTTGTCATTGCTTAAACATTTTGACGTTATAATAGATCTCTCAATTCCTTTTGCAATGTCAATAACCTCAACTAAGGAAGGATCTCTGCAGCTGAGAAGACGTTCCTGCATTCTTTTGTGAAAACAGCTGTAAACAAACTGATCCCTTATGTAAGAGTCTAGTTCAGCCCCAAAGTTACAATTCGCAGACAGGTTTCTTAAAACTGATCTATAATCTTCAATGGATTCGTCTGAATTCTGTTTTCTTCTCATAAAGTTAAATCTCTCAAGCATCACACTTGGTTGCTCTAAAAACTTTTTGTTTAATCTGTTGACAGCATCAGTGTAAACGTTCCATCCATCTCCTTCACCTGGTGGTGGGATGGTGACAGGTAAATTGTCAAAAGTTTCTCGCCCAGCACTGCCCAGAAAACTGTAAAGAATTGCAAGTTTGCGTTTGGGTGAATATTCCTCCGCATCTATTGCCACAAGGTAATTCTCGAAGGATTTAAACCAGAGTTTCCAAGGCTCTTTTGGCTTTCCTGGTCTTGGAAGAAACTGATCTAGCTGACATATTTGCTGAGAGGCCATTTCAAATGTATATAAATTGAGCTTAACACAATGCTGTTTCACTTAGAGATGCAATAAAGCACCAAATTTTGCTTTTGTCTTTGTTCAACTATAGAAATAAAGTTGTAGGCATGTTGAGCGTATAAAATCAACTTACTTTTGCCTTAGAGCGACTCCCTGGTGAGCTCTCCTTAATTTTCTTCATTACCCGATGATTATGACACGCGCACGCGGGACCAATAGCGCTGCGTGTTTGAAATTTGTGAAAATTAGATTACGCGCTTGGGGCCAATGACAGTGCACGTTTGGGTAAAGAGGAGAAGTTGCCTTGTTAGCCAATCCAACGGGTCCTCTTATCACGTATTGAAGTGTAGAGCTCACCGAATAAGAGACGCGTTAGATCATTGGCTGTTCCTTCGCTAATCCAGAAACTCCTTTTTTATTAATCGAGGCTTGTAAAGAAGTTTCCTTAGCAAGACAGGAGTGAAGATTAATCCTTTGGATGCCGGTAGGAAGCACGAATCGTTGTGGTGTTGGTTTTTTCGTTTATAAAAATAACTCGTCGCCAAATGAAAAGTGCATATCTTTATGTGAAATAAAGAATAATCCAACGTAGACAAGGAGAAAGTTGATCTCAAAGGTTTATTCAAGTAAACATGAACACACCACTGGAGTGCGTCCTTCCTCTCTGAAGTATGAACGGCAACTGTCTACTGATACCGTTCATAGTTCAGAAAGGAGGTTCAACGCACGGGGATGCATCTTCGAGAGATGCTCATTTCAAATAACATCAGACAGCATGTGCGTGTAACATGAACCACGCGCATGCAAGTTACAACAACACAAGCTCATCTACAGAATGTGAGGACGTAACAAAGCGTACAGAAACCTATATGGAGTATATTACAGAGCAAAGAGACTTAAGGCATGCATGAAAGGCAAATCCCGCAATATGGTTCATGCTGCCTTTGGATTGTCTCTTTACTGCCTCCCCCAGGAGGCATTTCCTCGACTCCTTTACGTTTCTTGGCCATACAGGGGCTTTGTTCACTGTTTGGAGGAATCCAGTGAAGATGGAGCAAAGGGACCATCAGCCCCTATGATAAGGGCATAGACTGTGGGGGTAAGCAAAGATCCTAGGACCCACATTTATGTTGCCAGTCCAAGTCAAGTACCTGGCAGCAACCTATATTCATACAATCCACATCACATCTACTTTTTATCCTGTAATTAAAGTCACAGTAGCATCTTCATTGTAAACCTACTCCACTGTGCTTTTTTCGAGTGTTGTTGCATTTCTCAGAGTGTAACAGTTTAAAAGTATTTGGTGAAGTGGTTTGAAGCGGCTGGGTTTCAACGGGTAGATAGGGCCTTAATTACATAATAAAAACTGAAGCTACCAAGCATTGGCAAAGTCTGTAGGTCTTGCTTGTGAAACATATTGTCGTTGTCACTGGGTTTTAGGTCTCCTCTGAGACATCGCATGTGCTGTCGGTCGCAAGCCATTTTGTTTGCTCAAAGGGGACTTGTAGCCCGCTCGCTGCTAAGCATTCATTGGTGGCTTCATCGTCACTCTTATTTTCTGTCTCTTGCTTGTCAGCGCTTGCCGGCTTCACTTCCTCTTTGAATGTTTCTCCCTTCTATGGAGCATGGCCCAAGTACAGCTTTTTTTCTTTGTGAGTGTCCTTCCGCTGCTCACATTTTCTAGGTCAGGCTACATTGTCTTCAACTTGCAGTAGCATTCACTAGGAAAGCATGTGCTTGCCGGCCACTTCCCTTCCTCCCTCTTACACCGCTCTGAGTCGTTGCTTGACCCGCCCTCCTCCCCTTCCTGTGTTGTTACTTGCACCTTCCTCCTCTTGCGTTATAGCCCCGTCCCCTTCTTAGCATTGTTGCTTACCCTGTTTTCCCCTCTCTTCCATTCCTTGCCCAGTCCCCCTTACCTTTCTCCCTGTTGTTAGTTGCCCCTCTGACCCCTGCTGTCAGACTGCTGTTTAGGTCTTGCCTAAAAGCCTGCATGCTCTGTTGCTTCATGGGTGTTGTGTGCATTAAAGGGCTTGGAGCCTATCCAATACTTACCATTTGTTGACTTAATTGTCATTCTTTTTGGTTTCCTCTGAATTGACCAGTATATAATGGCGCATATCATTTCCTTTTATTTCTCTGGAAAATGAACTAATTGATTTCATTTGATAAGTGTCCTGCTGCTCGTGCTGTGATTCAGGGTTCTTGATCATTTCCACTTCCATGTTGCACATTTGGGCTGCTTTTAACTTCTGTCCTACAGGTTTGTTTGTTGTTGCCTTAATTTGTTTTGGAATTTGGCGCTTTTTTTTTACAAATGGCATGGACTATATTAAAGCAGTTTGTGACTTTGTTTAACAGTTTGGCGCTTCCTTTCATAGCACCAAACATATGGGACAGAATATTAAAATGACTGCATGTGTTTGTAAGCTGCACCTCTTCTCCGTGTATACAAATATTTGTCTGTTTAAAGTGGTAAACAGCCCTTGCTACGAATCCCTCACCCCGCATGTTGTTACAACGCGGTCGTTGTAACCACACATACCATTCCCCGTAAGGCATAACAACGACTTGGGGAGGGGAGAGAATGTGTTGGATTTAGAACCCAACACCTTCTCTACTGTCTGCACAGACTGGAGTTGGAAGAGTTAATTCTACTATTCCAACATCCAGCATCCTCCTCCGCAAGTCGCTGTTATGACTAGAGGGGTAATGGTATGAGTTGTTACAATGCGTTGTAACCAGTGCTTTAAATGGGCCGATACTGTCCGGTACGGAGTACTAGCACTTAGTTATTTTGGGAGGGAGGGTATCGGCACTTTTGAAGGAGGGTCACGTTTTACCATATAAATTCCCAACACAACATTCTGCTCTACCCAGGCAGCATGAAGTTCCCCTATATAGGCTCCACCACTTAAAACCTGTAAGTTGCGTTATCTTGACCATTTTATCTTACACAGTCACTAAGTGCCATAGTAGGTCACACCTCCCTTGATACATCTACATATAGGCCCAAGGCCAGTGCCTCATTTTATCCTCCTCAATAATAAAATCTACTAGGCCCCACTTATCTCAAACATGAATTTCTCTTGTGCCCAGCACGGCGAAGCAGCCTGGCCAACCACAGAAACTTTCCACAGTTACAAGAATAGCCTATATCACACATTGACAGGATCAGCTGGTACATTCTCTTTATTTCATAAGTAGTGTTTGCTTTTCCAAGCTTGCTCAAAAACGAAACCACGACGGCACCGTTGCATGATAACACTTGTTTCAAAGTTCCGCTTTCAGATACATTTTCCGAGAAATTTATGATAAAAATATTCTTTGTTTATAAGTTGCGGTCAAGCATTGCTAACCACCCGATCAAACACCTGGTCCACTGTAGGTACCACTTCTGTGTTCTTATGTTACCACTTCTGTATTCTCAGGATTTCAGCAACATAACTGTATGCTTGCGGTCAAGCACCTACGTCAATGTGGTTTGATAGTTCTGCATTAAACAGGTATAAAAGACCTGCACCCTAGTTGGTGCACAGAACTCTTCTGCAGTGCCATGCATGGCGTTGGTTCCCGGCCGGCCGTGTATCTGCATTGGGCCTAAAAAGCCTACTCTCAGGTGGTAGAGCCCATTCTAGATTAACATTTTTCCTTTTTAGCCTCTTCTCTTATTCTCAGTTTCTCATCCTCACCCAATTCATTGCATTTAATGTACTTTAAATATTGTGACTCTTTTTTTTTTTTTTTGTTTTTTTTTTTTTTTTTTTGGAAAAAGTTTTTATTGAACAATAATTCGGTTACAAGTATGGGCCTACAACCACCCGGGCCGGCCGCTAGGTACATAAGGAATTATACACATATCAAAGCTGCAATCCGTTCCCAGGGCACTGCCCCGCAGTGGCTCAAGATAGTCCTCGAAGAACAGCAAGCGTCAGTCCAGCAATAACAGAAACAAAAAGAAAAACAATAAAAACAAAAGGCGAGTTACGAGGGATACCAATGCGGTTCAGGCTCCCCCCGGGAGACTCCAGTCAGAACATTTGAGCAATCCGCTAAAGAGAGGAGTACCGGGAGGCCGGGGACGGAGGGGGGGGGGGAAGGGGGTCAAGGGAGATGAACGTCCATATGTGGTTGTTACAAAAAGCGCCAGGAGCCGTCAAGGGTCAGGGGGACATGGCGATATCAGTGTCTACCAGGGGGGGCGTACAGATGCCTCCACGATACGCATTCCATTGACCCCAAATTCTACCCCATGCCCCCGGCTTGCCACGGGCCACATACACTGTCTTCTCCCGAAACATACACCAGTCCATATTCTCCTTCCATACTGACACGGTGGGCGGCCGTTGAGCGCCCCAATGTTGCGCTATATCCCTCTTGGCAATCATGTTCCCTAGGGCCGCCCACCGAGTCTGAGCCGCGTTGTAGTCATTGGGCTCCCACACATTCAGGACACAGCGACGCACCTCCGGCAGCAGCACAACCCCGGTGACCTGTCCCATAACCGTGTGGACCCGGCGCCAGTAGTCCGCCACCTCGCGACACTCCCAAAGGATATGAAGAAAGGTGGCGCTGAGCCCGCAGCCTCGTTTACAGAGTCCGTCGTCGGAGAATCCCATCGCGACCAAGCGCGGACCCGTAACATACACCCGGTGGAGAATCTTGAGCTGTACCAACCGGAGACGAGCCGGAATGGCAACCTCCTTGGGGGACGACAGTGCAGACTGCCAGTCTTCGTCGTCCAATTCAACCCCATCCCCAGTCCAAGCCTCCCGAAGGCGCACCAGGAGATCCGCCCGGTGATTAATCAATTTTTTATAAATTAAAGAAATAGTACTATCAGGGACATGTCCGTCAAGTACGCGGTCCTCGAGGGGCGAGGAAACAGGGATCTTGGTCCCCTCCCCGAAGACCGAGAGCAGGGCGTGTCGAACCTGGGCGTAGCGGAAGAACTCCCTGTCGGTCAGCTCGTATTCGGCCTGGAGCACCGCGAAAGTCTTGACCGCGCCCTTGTGCCACAGGTCTCCCACTTTGCTGATACCAATCGTGTCCCACTGGTCAAACCCCTTGGTGGTCCACAAGCTGCCCAGGCGGTCGGAGGCAAACAAGGGAGTAGCACATGTCATTCGCTCACTCCAGCCCGTGGCCGCAGTGGCCGCCCTCCAGGTCCGCACAGCAATCTTAGTAGGACCCGTAAGGGTCCGGTCAGCCAGGCGGGAATAAAGTGCCCTGTGGTAGTTCCCGCCGGGAAGCAGGAACTTGTCCATCTCATACGCCGGATTCAAGCCGGGCGCATACGTGGCGTGGTTAATGGCAGATAGCTGCGAGGCCCAATAGTACCTGCGAATGTCAGGAAGCGCGATGCCCCCGTCATACCAGGGGAGAGTGAGCTTGGCAAGAGCAATACGCGCCCGGCCGTTCCACACCAGTCTCCTCTGCAGGCTCTCCACCTCCCGAAAGTAGGCCACTGGGATAACGTCAAAGGAGTTCTGGAGTGCATAGAGGAACCTGGGAAGGGACATCATTTTAAACAGCGCGGCCCGACCCAGCGGGGACAGGGGCAGCCTGCACCACCGGGCCGTGTCCTCCCGCAGCCGCCGAAGTGGACGCAGAAGATTCTGCTCGTAGCGAGCCACCGGGTCCAGCGAAACGTATATCCCCAGGTACTTAAAGCCGCTCAGAGATATTTGAATCGGGAGCCGAGGCGGCAGGAGAGGAGGACCACCAGCGATGGGATACACGCAGGATTTAGACCAATTGATCGTGAGACCCGAATTGTTCCCAAAGGAGGTCAGAACGTCAAAGAGGACGTTGAGTGACTGCCGCGGTGAGGTGAGGTACAGGAGAATGTCGTCCGCATACAGCGAGACCCGATCTTCAAAGCCCGGGCCCCACCGGATCCCTCTAAGCGAGGGCTCCCAACGGAGCCAGGCAGCGAGTGGCTCCAGGGCGAGAGCAAAAAGCAACGGGGACAACGGGCACCCCTGCCTCGTGCCCCTGCCAAGGGCAAAGGGCCGAGAGACCCGCCCATTCACCACCACTTGAGCCATGGGTCCCGTGTAAAGGAGCCTCACCCAGCCAATAAATCCCTCTCCAAAGCCGAATTTATCCAAGACGGCCCAGAGGAATGGCCACTCAATAGTGTCAAATGCCATCGTGGCATCCAAAGAAACCAGCACGGCCGGTTCGGAGAGAAACTCCGCCCTGGCGAGGACCCCGTGCAGACGCCGCAAGTTAAGAGCGGTGTTGCGGTGCGGGATAAAGCCGCATTGGTCCGGATGAATAAGGTCGCACACTACACTCAACAATCGATTGGCCAGGACTTTAGCCAGGATTTTAGGCTCCGCATTGAGCAGTGAAATAGGCCGGTAAGAGGTACAGCGGTCACGAGGCTTGCCCTCCTTGGGAATAACGACTATAGTGGCCAAGCGCTGGTCGGCAGGAAGGGAACCCGCCGCAAGAGAGTCGCGGAACATGCGGCCGAGGAAGGGCGCAAGCTTATCAGGACGCAATTTGTATAGTTCAATGGGCAGACCGTTAGGACCCATAGCCTTGCCCGAGCGAAGGGAACGAATCGCGGTCGCTATTTCATCCGACGATAAGGGGGCGTCCAACCGCTCCCGGTCCTCAACGGACAGGCCGGGCAGAGCAATATCTCTCAGTAGGAGGCGAGAGTCATCGTCGTCCCTGTCAGTCACCGGGGAGTACACCGCCCGGAGGTGATCAGCGAAGCATTCCACAATCTCATCCGGCTCAGTCACACACACACCATCCGTAGCACGCAACTCGGGGACCACACGATTCACTCTCTCTTTTTTGTCCAGCCACGCAATCAACTTACCCGCCTTGTCCCCCGCGTCATACAATCGGCCCTGCCGCTCCCTATACATAGTTTTGGCCGCGTCAGTGACCAGGGACCTATATTCGAACTGTTTCAGGCTAAGGGCATGTAGTCCGTCCGGAGTAACATTCGCCTCCAGGGCCGACTCCAGCCCCGAGATGTCAGTCTCCAGCTTTACCACCGCCTCGCTCCTAACCTTCTTGGCCACCACTATCTGGGCGAGGGCGTGTCCGCGTAGCACAGATTTAAAGGCTTCCCAAAGGGACAACGCAGACGACACCGACCCCTCGTTTTCACTGAAGTATTGGTCCATGGCCTTAACCAGGCTGTCACGAGTCACAGGGTCCCGCAGGTACCAGGGGTTAATGGGAGCTATCCGACCTGCGGACCGCGACCCGGTGTCAAAGAGAAGCCACAGCGGAGAATGGTCGGAGATACCACGCGCCAGGTGTCTGACCTCTCGAATCCGACCAGTCTGCGCCGCGGGCATAAGAAAGTAGTCTAACCTGGAGAGACTCCCATGCGCCCCCGAATGAAAGGTGAACTGACACTGGGTCGGATGCAATAGTCTCCAACTATCCACCAAGCCGCAGGTCTCCAACATCCCACCCAGCCATGACTGGGCAGCGGGGAGGGTCCTAGGTGGGTGACGATCCAGTTCACCCGAAACCACAGAATTAAAGTCCCCGCCCATGAGCAGGAGGCCGTCCGGGAGGTCAAGCAGCATTCGACCCAAGTCAGTGAAGGTGGAGTTCTGGAGGCCCGGGGGGACGTAGACTGAAACCAGGGTAAGGGGCTGCCCCTCCCACCTCCCAGTCAAACACACATAGCGCCCCCTGTCATCAGAGACTATCCTCGTGATCTCCACCGGAAGGGAGGTTCGCAGGAGAATGCCCACCCCCCTGGAGCCAGTTGTGAAACCAGAATGGGCTACGAGGCGGTATCCCCCCCTGTTCATCGCATGGCAGACATTGCCGACCAAATGCGTCTCCTGGAGAAACACCACATCAGGAGTCAAACGACGCAAATATTGCAGTACAACACCCCGCTTAATACGGTCCCCCAACCCATTGACGTTCCATGACATAATCCTCAACCCGTCTCCCCCCATCCCATCCAATCGCTCAAGAGGCCCCCAGCCCGCAGCACCGCTCCCAAATATGGATAAAAATCAATACCTCGCCCTGTAAACAAAAAACACACAACTAAACAACCCCTCTTCCCCCCCAACCCCACCCCAAGTCCAACGCCCCCCACCCTGCACCCCTGCGGGCCAAAGACCCCCCCCAACTTGCAGTGTGCCTGTCGCCCCATTAACCCCATTCTACAAAAAGACCCCGGAGGAGGAAAGGGACCCGTACCCGCCCGCACCCCTCACGGGTCCTGGTAAAGCACAGTATGCAAAAGCAGTAAGACCCAGCTGTACAGTGCCAAGCCGCAAAAAGTAGGGACCAAAGGTCAGTCTAAGGGGACCCGTCACCTGCGGTGCCCCCAGAGGGCCCGGGCCGGCCACCCCCGTCCGGCAGCGAGTCCAGCCAGTTACTGGCGGCCACAGGAGAGTCAAAAAAGGCTGTCCGCTCTCCATGCTCCACTCGAAGTTTCGCCGGGTAGATCATTGAGTACTTCAGGCCTAGCTCGCGGAGACGGCGCTTCACCCCTTGGAATCCCATCCGCTGTTTCTGGACCAGTTGCGTGAAGTCCGGATAAAAGTTGATGGTCGAGTTCTCGTAGCGGACCGGGCCACGGGTCCGTGAAGCCTGCAGAATAGCATCGCGGTCCCTGTAGTGGAACAGTTTAGCCACGATAGGCCTCGGGGGGGCCCCCGGCCGCGGCCGGCCGCCCGGAACTCGATGGGCCCGCTCCACAGCGAAGAATTTGCTTAGGCCAACCGGGGACAGCTGTTGCAGGATAAGTTCCTCGACCACGAGGTCCACCGGGCGGCTGTCGGAGGACTCCGGTACCCCAATGATGCGGATATTGTTGCGTCGGGCCCGTCCCTCGAAGTCCTCGAGCCGCCGGGCCATATGGTCGTTGACCACTCTAATGTCCCCAAGCGCGGCCCGCAGATCCGACACCTCCGCACCCAGGGTGGAGGTCCGTGCATCAAGGGCCTGGACCTTCTCATTGGTTTTAGAGAGGTCGGCCCGAATCAAGGTGACGTCGATCGCGACAGTGTCGATCTTACGGGCCAGGGCCTCATATTGCGTCGCGATAGTTTCCCTGATGCCATCGATGGCGCCCATAATGTCCTGCAGGGAAGGTTCCGCAGCGACGGTCGTGCCTCCCCCTACAGCATCCGGGGAGAGGCCAGCAGCGCCAGGGGACCTCCTGCCCTGGGTATAGCGGTCCATGTTGTTGCTCTGGACCGCTCCCCCGCGCAGTGAAGCCTTGGTCTTGCGCCCCTCCGGACCCCCTTTGCCCGCCATGTGAGCGCAGTCACTCAATGGGACCTCCGATCAAGGGGTGCGCGGGTGCCAGCGAAAGGACCACAAACCGTCGGTGTAGGGGCCGGAGGCGTCAGACCCGCCAGTAGCAGATGAAAGCAAACCTCGGGCAGAGGCCCAGGAGGCACCTCGCCACCTTGAGCACGCACGCCAGCTGATCTCCTGAAGGCCAAAACCGAAACCGAAAGTGCTGAATCGGTAACTGGCACCGCGCTGAGGCCGCTGTTGTTCAATTGCAGCCCGGCCCCACGGGTCACCTTCACCCCGGCCACCTCCGTCGGGTGGGTCCCAAAAGTTCCGGCGACAATAACTCAGGAGTCCCAGGTCCGATTAGAGTTTTGAAAAGAGATATATGATCAGCTGGTCTTCATCTCCCAGATTCCATACACCAAATCAGGATAGTCTCAGGATATATTCCGGGTAGCAGAAAGGGTCCGGGGAGCCCTGTGCTCACGCGACCATCTTGGATGCGCGCTAAGCTCCTCCCTTGAATATTGTGACTCTTGATTAAGTTTTCTCATGTCAGGTTTGCCTTCTAGGCACTTGAATGTTTATTAATATGTATTTTGTGCTACTATTTCTGACTGATTGAAATTGTGATTTTAATTTTCTCTCTCAACTAATGCATTTAATGAATATATATCTTTTTGCTGTGTTAATGACTTAATGAATAAAAGTGCCACTTCAACGCAAGGTGTTTGTTTCACACCTGTGTTAATTATTTTTAAACAAACAGCATTTGAGCTGCGGTACACCACACCGGGGGGGGGGGGGGGGGTCTGAGTTACCCTTCAACACTTTTCAAGAGAAATGCTATACTTTTAATTGGAGAGTACCGGCACTTCTCAGAAACAAGCAGGTACTCTGTTACAGATTACCTGCACTTATATTTTTCCATTTCAAGCACTGGTTGTAACAACATGAGGGGTGACGGCAAGCGTAATAAAGAGGCATATTCGTTTAAAGCATACACTGGCCTGAAACCGGACTCCCATAGTCTTTCTAGGCAAGCAGTTTAGTCACATGCTTCATGCCAGGCTTCCACTAAGCAACATAAACATTTTGGGCATATCTCTGCCTTTTGAAACACAAAGTATGTGGCTTTTAATAATGTCTTAATCTTGGGCAGCGCTGTAGTTCATCAATTGCTCCTTAAAATCGGTGTTCTCATTCAAATTGCACAAAGTGCTTTTAGGTGCTCCATATTCGTATGCACTTAGGTGCAAGAGATGTAGCCTAACAGCCACACCTACACTCCAATCTACTCCACACCACTCTACCCAAACTCACCCGCTTCCCTTCAATTCCACTCCACCCCACTCAGTTTCAATCTGCCCATCTTCACTTTAGCCCAGTCTACCCCACTCCACTCCAATCTATCCCACTCCACTCTTCCCCACACCACTAAGTTTTAGCCATGCTGAACAGCAGACACACTGGTATACAACATGCTTAAACACATTGCGGAAGGCAATAGCTTTCACATAGGTGTTGACCTATTGGCTTTACCAATGCTTGTTTTTCTTACTTTTAGCCATGCTGCACAACAGTGGTGCTGCTGTACAAGATGCCTAAAACATTGACAAAGCCAATAGTCGAGGTCTATTCGCTTTGCCAATGCTTGTTTCTTCTTTTAGGGTGGCCATCATGAAAGCTTGTGCATATGTAAAGGCTATGTTCTGAATGTATTTTCTTATGCTTTAAGAAACTGCATCTAAAAAATGATAATCGCGGAGGGACATACATTTGTGACAGCCATCTAGGTGTGGCACAGGTACCTATGTTAAAATGATGTGTAATGAACATGATCTGTTGTAGCCACTGTAATTCTTTTAATGGAAAGTGAAATCAAACTATTGTAAATAGTAACTTCTTAAATAGAATATACTTGTTTGTGCGAAAATACGGAACAGAACCCTCTGCAACATTTAAAATAATATTAAAAAAACACAGAACCTGAATATGATTCCAGTAAGAGAATTCCAACTCTGGTCTATAAATTACATTCCAACTTGAATGCAGCACCTTAAACAACTTAGCTACCATCATGTCGAAAAAAAATTGCACCGTCTTTATGTTAAAACTAAATGCTATGAGCGAAATCTGCAGTAAAACTAAAGTATTTAAGAGCTGCATGACCACAATGTGGTGCATAAGGCACAATTCCAAAGAAGCTGTTACAGAATGTGATATAATTATTGTTGTGTTCTTGAGTACAATAAGTCTTTTAATGGGCAGTGAAAACAAACTATTGTAAATAGCAATTTTCTATGCCGAAGTTAATCAGAAAATGCTAATTTAATGAACAAATCCATGCAACATGTCAAATTATATTTTACAAAAATATGAACCCCAAAATGTTTCTTGACGCATCGTTCAAAACCACTCCTATGAAGTGCACAGCGACCTGATTACAGAGCCTTGCTCCGCTGGGCTGCATTGATTTTACAATATATGGATACAGTTTCTCTTGTCAACATTACATTTTATGCCTACAAATGAGAAAAATAGGTAGCAGTGTTCCCTAATGGGAGAAACCGCACATCAAATAGTGACTTAGTATATATGACTTGTAGTCTAGAGCGTGTGACTTTTTTCCCCCCAACATTTTTAAAGCGGGGTGCTAGGACAGCTTGTAACATCTACTACTTAGAGATGTTGTCAGCACATTAAACAAATAACATACACGTACAAACACTCCTAAAAGCTTAAACAGCCCACCCTTACGTGTATTTATCAGTCCAACTCTAGTATAATATGAATTCAAGACACAAACAAGATGCACTAATTAGTACAATTAATTCTGACAAGTAAAGATCGATCAGTATTGTTCGTATCCAACAGACAGTTCAAAAACAAATTCTACAATTTTCAGATCCTTGTCTTTGTTGATTCTTTTTTTAAAAGATTCCCAGCACACGATCTAGCCGACATGTGTTTCGTCTGTACTCAGACTTTTTCAAGGTGGTATGGGAAAGTAGTAACAGTTGAGTGCCAACAGTGAAAAGGCACGGCGGTGCATCAGACTGCGTGTGAAATTTCCTTGCGAATGTCGTGTAGAATAACCATAGATCTCAATCAACTGTATAAACTATAAGCTCGTAGTATTGGTGGCTCACGGGTGTCGACTACCTCCGCTCAATGACGAACTGGTCTCATTCTCTTAAAAGGCTAGAGCCTCAATATGTATGTGTCATGTAGAAAATTCAGATGGATATTTAACTCCAAATGATAGTCGGCAGTACAGGTACAAGTCCGTAATAAGAATGTACCCCTGTAGTAGGAAAGCCAACAGTGACTGGCAGCACGGCAGTCCGCTCGTGTCGTGCTGCCAGTCACTGTTGGCTTCCAGACCAAATGGCATGTGTTTATATCTATATGCACCCTCTGGGGTAACAAAGGCTGTACGGTGTCTGCAATCCTCAGTTAACTGCACCTCGTGGTAAGCAGTGGACATGTCAAGGTTTGTAAACCTCTCTCCACCTTTTAATGTGCTTAACATTTTTGAGATGTTTGGCAGTTGCTTGTGATCCACCCATGTGTTACGTTTTAAATCTCCGCGATCAGCACTCAACTGTAATGACTTACCACTTTTATGTGAAAAAACTACAGGTGAAAGCCAATTTGAACTCTCATTTGGCTCGATGTCTAACTTACACAACTTGTCCAATTCTTTAGCTAACTCCTGTCTGAGATACAATGGTATGCTGCAAATTTTATGCATCACTGGAATAGCTCTGTCATGCAACACATTTTATGACCGTATCGTTTTAGTTTTTTCAAGAAACTTCAAAATCCTTCAGGAAATTCTTTGACCCACAAATTCATAGCATCCTCTTTGATATTATACGCTGGTCCTCTCTCATACAAACTATGTATAGAAATAACCTGACCTGGGTGGTTGGGATCGAGAATAACCTCCAAATTCCTCTGATCACTCTATCCCAACAAATTAGAACCCTCCTGGCCACATAGACTTTGCAAGATGCACGTTTTGTTTTTGAACTTCAATGTAGCCTGAAATTCCCCAACTAACTCAATTTGTTCACCTTCATATGTATATAATTTTACTGAAGGTTTATCCAGAGGTACAGGTGGAAATCCTTAAGTGTCAGGACCAATATGCGTAAACTGTGCGCCCGAATGGACCATCAAACAAGCTTCTACTCCATTTATTAGTACTGTACATTAACGCGGTTTTCTCTTAACACTGTGCAGTACATTCACCTGTTATGCATCTCATTCATTCACTTGTCACTCAATGCGCAAAATGACCTCATCATTAACATCTAGGTTTGACTGCTCATTAAGGTTGGCCACAGATGCTTTTTGTACACTCATAGCTCGACACACTCTAGTGTAATGACCTTTTCGATAACACTTGGAATAAACTCTTCCAATCGAAGGATGCAACGACAGCCACTCCTGAAGCAAACTAACTTGTTCTGCTCTTTCTTAATAGCCTGACAATTGTCCTTTTTGGGATGAAGTTTTCTGATTATATCCTTGTAGAAATCTTTCCCACTGTGAACTCTAATCTCCTTGCACTGCAAAGTGTCTGACGCTGACAACTCTTTAAAGTATTTCTCAGCATTTTCAATGCTCCTGGGATAGTTACAGCAGATTCTAAATCTGGATTATCTGTCTACAGTTTCTCTTGGCTTCTGCGATTGTTAGTTCTTTCAATTAGCTGATCCCGAATAATTTATTCTGGAAGGTCACAATAATTACATGTGACAGCCAACTTCCTTGACGATGACACCAAATCATATACAGATTCCCCAGGCTGTTGTGCCTTTGTAAGAGTTTTTCGTTCAAGCACAACATTCCTCATGGGAGAAAACCTCTTGTCTGATGTTTTCACAATAGTGGCACACTCATCCACAGACACTGAATGTATTATTTCCCCTGTGGCACTCTCCTGAGTAACTTGCACTTTCACTTCTCGTACAAGTTCTTAAAATGGATCTACCCTCGGGACCCAAATTATGAACCAAAGGGTGCTTTCTTTTTCTTGTGAGTAAAGGTGTCACCAATAATGGCCTCAAGCTATTCCTTGAATGCTTCCTTCCACCTTTGACAATCCAAAGGGAAAACGACAGGCTCTGGCAATAACTGAGGTGGAGCCACACTTGCTTCCATACTTTCAAATGTAAAAAATTATACACACCAGCATATGCACCAACTTCCACCACTGCCCTCTAGTCCAAAGAATAACACTCCCAATGATGGGTGTCAAAATGCAGGTACATACTATAGAGTGGGCAGAAGGATGTAATCCACAGTCGGGCATATTGGTTAATTAGCTACATAAACTCTCCCTGATATCAGGCGCAATGGAAGCTACAAAATAGGACACTCATGTGACTTGTAGACTTCATGCACGTCATAAGCATCAGGCAGATTGGGTGTTGCTGCATAAAAACTCTTTTAGGTCAGGCATAATGGCCACCGTTGAACAGGACAATCACGTGACCTCAGGACGTCACACACGTTGAAAGTGTCGCAGGCAGAACAGATCACTGATTTCCTCATTACCTTTTCGATAATAGTTTCCACAAATGTCGGACCGCCGAAAAGTGAAAGCATAATTTTTACTTCTGTTGCGAACACAGAATTGGGATGCTTTATCAATCCATAGCGATGCAGAATGTTTTACCGCATCAGGATAGTGCTCCTGATCGACGATGGGATGGGAAACTGGTGGTCGGAGCTCCCACTCGTCGCCAATTTGTAAAGAGGCGCAGTAATCATGGGCGTCCGCAGAAATTTTTCCAGGGGAGGGGCTAACCTGGCAAATGAAGGGGCGTGGCTAATGTTAATCAATAGGGGCGGGGCTAAAATGGCAGACAATCAGGATCAGGTAATGCTCAGGCCAAGCTGAGACAAAAAAGTGGTGAATTCTGCATTTGAAACTGGACAACAATTAGAGCACACATGAACCCTAAAATAACCCCCTGGCCCCTTAAAACTCATCCATTCCCTAATCCCTAAAATTAGTCCCCTGGTACCCCATAAACCATACCTGCCCTAACCCCTAAAATTGTCCCCCTGGCACCCCAAAACCCATACCCACCCAAAACCCTAAAATTACCCCTGCCCTCCAAAAACTCATACCCGCTCTGAACCCTAAAATTACCCCCCAGCCCCTTAAAACCCACCCCTCCCTTGAACCCTAAAATTACCCCCCTGGTACACCAAAACCCATACCCACCCTGAACCCTAAAATCATCCCGCTGGAACCCCTCATTTAATCTATTTGTATTGGGCCTCTCGTTCTCCCATCTGGCTTTGTCTGTCCAGGTCTTTTTGTCTGAGATGTTGCTTCTTTTGGCCATTCCATTCTATGGGAGCCTTACATATAGCCACAAGAGTACCTATTATTCGACCATGAGACACCCATTTAATCAGCCTCATAAGAATGAAATCCTGAGGTGACCATGCTGAGAATAATTAAAGTGTCTTACCTGTTACACGTAGTCGGGACCACTGGAATTATGCGGCAGTGGAAGGCTAAATTATGGGTCAGGGTTGACTAAAGAATGCAGCAAGAAAAGGTAAATTATGCGGCATGATGCTGCACATTTTGTGAGTATTATTTAATTATTTTGACTTCTTTACACTTGTTAACACTGTCTGGGCATAGAATGCACCTTATTGGTACCAGTTTAACACCAAACTATAGCAATTAGCAACAAAAAGGTAACCACTCAACATTTGGAAAGGATCCTCCACTGTACGCCAGTACATGTTGCTGCTTTTTTAGTAGCTTTTGAGCTAGAATATATATATTTTTTTAATCTGCAGATTATTTAGCAGATAATGGATTAATTGGCAAATCAACAAATATGAGAAAAACACAGCATCGGCACAATCGCATAATTCCAGTAGCCCGACCCATAGGTCCCTGCAGAAGGAATCATTCTATCATTTAAAATCATCAACATACATATGAATGTTGTATGAATTAATGTAACGATGCATAGAATGTTCTTTCATTTAGCCAATGACAAGATAAAACTTTTCTTTTGTTAACTTTTTCCATTAATTTATTTTTCATGTAATGCTGCAAGTTTTTAATAGCCTCAAAGCGGGAAGAAAATAAAGCATACCCCGAGTGAATCTGTATTCTAATTGTGTTCACATTTGTACTCCCTTTTCTGAGAAAAGGAAGCTCCTTTGCAATACATTTCTGTTAAATCACTATTTTCAGCTCCTAGGAACCTTGTGATGGGAGCCTGCAGCCTCTTTAGCGTGAGTGAAAGTGTTCACGATGTCTGTGATGTTCATTTGTTTATCTAAGCAGCTACTATCCCTGCAGAATTTCATACCACTCCTCAGGCCTGAAACTAACGTATGTCAATGGTATTAATATTTAAATAAACAATGAGGTACAGCCCACGAGACTTCATATCCCCGTCAAACATTAGAGTGAAAAACGTTTTTTTCAGTTCTTAATGGTCTGGGGTGGGCCAGGGTATTTCTTGGATGGGCCTGGCCCACCCTGTAGAACCGGGCCTGGTGGGAAGTATGCTTTAGCAGCTCAAACTGGCCATTGTCATTCTGTATGTAATAATCGGCCACAGACAGAATGACAATGGGCGGGAGGGCTGCGAGGAGGAGTGCGAGGCGCCCCATCAGGGAGTTGAGGCCTATGGCAGGGAACACCTCTGCTCCCTGCAGGGCCCAGAATTACGGACAAAAGGCGTCTGTAAAAGCATGGGTGGCAAGGAGGGGCGCTCCGGGAGGGGGGGGGCAAGCGCCCCTCCTCGCCTCCCCCTGCAGACGCCCATGGCAGTAATCAAAGGTTTTCTTTTCTTCCTTATTTGTAGAAATGTAGATAGACCACCTCACTGTACACCAACACCTTTCACCTTCCCAACTGCCGTGCTCCGAGTTCCCATTACATTCCACATTCCACATAAAAGAAACAAAACCCCACATGGCACATTTGGGTGCTGCTAGGTTAGCATGGCACAATATGGGGATACGAGAGCCTTTGCAGAGAGTGGAATGTTTTGCTTTTGTTCTTGTGATTCAATAGTGAAGATCGAAACACTGAAGTAGGAGGGGTGGAGACAGGACTACCTTTAGAATTTGATCAGTTTTGTTAGCAAGGTGCTGCAGATTAGTAATTCCTGAGTTCTGCCATTTGGTGGATGATGGGGGTTATGGTGGGGCTGTTTAGGTTTTTCCCCCCCGAAGGTTTCATAGGTTTCGCAAGCACATCGCTTGCGCTGTGCTTGTGAAACCTATTGTTTTTTAATATATCTGAAAAGGGACTTGCATCCCGCCTTCACTTCTTATTGGTCTGTGTGCTTCCCAGTTTACTTTTCTCAATTTCTATTGGCTGTAGCCTGTTTTTCCTCCTGTGTCTCTCTTATAATTTCCCGTGGCATAACTGCCCATCCGCAAACTTTTTCTTTTAGTTAACACTGCATATTTTTTACTGTTTTAACCTCATCCAACCCCTCCCCGGCAACTCACACTCACCAGTCCCCCTCGGGCCGAAGCAGGCAACTTACAAAGAAAAAAATATTTATTAATAAACACATAGGTGAAACCTAATGCATTTACTAATGCTTGTTTTCCTTCTGCTTTTGAAGGTGAGAACGTTTATTGGCCAGGGCTGTACTTTAGTCTTTTGTCTGTTCCCAACTACTGTGTCGGGAAGATTGAGGAGCAGAGATTTTACACTTTATTGTGTTGCACTTGTGGTTGCTCCTGCTTGGAGCCAGCCTTAATGTTACCTGCTGTGAGCAGCATTGCTTTAAAGAAAGGCTGTGTTTAGGGCAGGGGTCTCCAGCTTTCTCAATAGTAGAAGCTGCTTCTTACCAATTAATACCATCCAGTGCTTCTGTCTAATTTACAGATTAGATAAGTGTACAAAAAAGCCAAGCAGATTAAATGTAGCCCCATGGTGTATCCAAGATCTGCTGCAATGAGTGTACTGCATTAATGGTACATAATTCGTATTTGATGAGGTTTACCCGTAGGGTCCACTAGGACCAGTAATATATTTTTCGTATTGATTATGAATCCACTCTATGAGGTGAGTACCACAATGGGATTTTTTGTTTCTTTGGTGCACAAGTATGGAAAGACTTCAAGTACCAGAGTGAATCCATAAAGTCCATTGGTTTATATCCAGAAAAAGACTCTGCCTTATTAGCTGAAGATTAAGAATAATATTTCCTGGTGGCAAGAATGGTTCGATCATTATCAGCAAGGCCTTGCTGCCCCGTGAAAACATGCCTATGGTCATGCCAACCCTTTACTGGCATGCACTTGCACACAACCAAATCAGAAAGTTATTTTTTAACATATTCATGGCACCCCTAATGGGGACCTTTACCAATAATAGATTTTGCTAGGTACAAAGAGACTTTAGAAAGCTCTAAAAGAAATATATGTAGCTGAAGTCACTGAAGGTTGGCGGAAAATGCTAGACACCATTAAATAAAGGAAGGAAAGGAGGAAGAACGGAAGCCAAGGGTATAATGGGGGAAAGAAAGGAAAAAATGAACAAAGAGGGAGGGAGGGACGGAATAAAAGGTCAGGAAGGAGGAAGGGGTATACAAGGTGGGTTTTGAGGGACAAGGAAGGGATATAGGATGATTGAAGGTGAGAAACGGGATTGAGGAATGGAGAAAGGAAAATAGAACAATAAAGAAAGGAAAAAAGAATTAAGGAAGGAAAAGTAAGAACAATACAATGTGAGAAAGAAATGAGGAGAAAACTACAAGTAGAAAGGGGGAAAAAGAATAGATTGAAAAGAAGAAGCTGAGAAAATTAGCAAGAAAAGGAAACTAGCATTTGCAATGCGTAACTGCGAGACCTATTGCAAGCTTGAGCTATTGGCATTGTAAATAACAATGCCTTTTATTTATGTTTTTAACCCCTTCAGCGCGGCGCGGATTACCGCGCTGTGCTGAAGGGTTCTTGCGCGGGCGGGGCCGTGACGGAGGGCTTCCGTCATCCGTACAGCGCGACCGACGCGCGTGACGGAACCACTCCGTCACACGCATCGAAGGGGTTAAATAATAGGCATTGTTATTTATAATGCCAATAGCTTAAGCTTGCGTAACTGCGAGACCGATTGCATTGCAAATGCTGTTTTTTTTATAGGTGCAATATATCCAAAGTGAAATACATACATACAGATGCCTTTCAACACAGATGTTTAACTAATTTAGAAAGAAAACCTTGTGAGTCGGTTTTAGGGCAGAGCTTGTTTTAAGGCATCAATATGTAGGAATATTGACGGTCTCACAGTAAAAATACAGTAAAATTTCATGGAGGTACATGAAATTGTATAAAGGCCAGGTGCATGGCACAATTTGTCTATGCAGACACACGTGGGAAAGAGGAAGTGACACGAGTTCAGCCAAAAAATTACCAGTATTCAACTATTAAATCAATGGTAAGACCTAGCACACCAACAGTCAGCTGATGAGTAAGCAGCAGAAACAATGAAAAAATGAGAATGTAATCGATAATTTACGAAACAGGATTTTATAAAAATAAATGCTATGCCTTGTTTGCACTGAATCAGCAGGGAGATTTCATAAAAACATTTACTGTGGATATGCAATTCCCTATTCCCACTAAATTGCTATGTATTTAAAGATTCCTTAATCAATAATGACACGGTGATCACAGCAAACACACAGGGGTTAAACTATTAAAAATAGTAAAATCTACGTAGTGGGTATCAATGGCTTGACATTTTTAAAACACCCATGACCGATATTGTTTTGACTTGAGTGCTGAAACAATTATAGCTACAGTACAAACAATCCATGCCTCTAGCACTGTACCTCAAATATTTTGAATATAAAACTCAGGTTTTACCTACCATAGGGGTGCGAGTGCTCCATCTTGAATTTCGTTTGATGGCACCAACTACAATGCTAATTTCTCCCTGAACAACATAAATATTTTTATCCACCAACCACAGCGCCGCCTGGGATTCTGGCTGAGAGCGCGAAACTGAAAGCGCGGTGGGAGTGCACGAGACGCCGTGAGAGTGCACATCGGATGTCCCGGCGTATGCTGAGGATTGCCAGAGAAGACATGCCGTCTATCCGCGCTGAGGTTCCGAGTTTGAATCGGAGGCTGAACTGTCCTTGAGCCTGGCACGCACCAAAACACGCTTCTACGGCAGCACGGCCAGCGTGACGGCAGCCGCCTGGGCCGAGAGGTACACCGAGCAACCCGTGAGCTCTGGGAAGGCGTAATGGTAAGGAATGCGGGGAGTAGCTGTAATACAACAGCGTGTGGTTGAAGCTGCCCTGCATTTCTACTGTCCTTGTCGACTAAAGTAGCCCACACCTTGCCAACGTGCCATAGGCTGTTGCATGCATATGTGAAAGGAAGACAGTCGTACGCGTGCCCATTTCCTGTCCTGGGAGTTGTGCACATCCCCTGTCCTGCAAGTTAATCTAACGCCGTCGTATGCGTTCACGGCCGCGTTCACAATTGCAGTCCTTTCTGCGCGTGCACATGTCCTGTCTCCCTTCCAAAGCAAGTCAATAACAATAGATCTCGCTAGCGACAGCGCTTTCGCGCTGCGTCGCTAGGCAAGACCTAAAAAAGAGAAATATTAAGTGGGAAAGAAATGAGGATCCTGTTAATAAGAAGATAGAGCAAAAGAATGGAGTCAAAGAAACAAAGGCATACATGAGAGAAAGAAGAGAGAGGAAAAAAAATGAGTGGATCTGCCAGAAAGAACTATGTGAAGACAAAAGTTAATAGTAGCACGGGTAGAAGACAGGGAATCTACAGAGCCACAAATCCACCTGACCGGCAGCGAGCTACTTGGAGACAGCCTACGAAATGCTGGCAGCTTGCAATCAATCTGTTGTAGAAGCCTGGACAGTCATTATGGACGCTTGAAAGAGAACCACCCCATGGACGTCATTTAGGGGTGTCCAGGGGTTGCAGTTGCTACCCCTAGCTTGCCCCTTGCTAACTCTGGCACTGCCTTTGCGAGCCCTGGCCCTTCACTGGCATCTTAGATGAGTAAAATAAATTGGCTTTAATGTATGTTGTGTATGTGCATGTGGGTGAGAGTGAGTTTGGGTGAGCGAGCTTGTATGTGTGAGCATGTATGTTTGTATATGGGATCGTGGATGTGCGTGTGTCAAAATGAGTGAGTAAATATGAGTGAGTCAGAGTCAGAGAGTGCAAATGAGTGATTCAGGGTGAGAGTGAGTGCACAAGAGTAGTTGAAAATGAAGGAGTGCAAGTCAGTGCTAATGATAGAATGAGTGTGAATAAGTGAATGTAAGTGAGCATGTGTTGTTATGATTGCAGATCTGCTGTTGGATCTGGCATGCTTCTTGGCTTGCAGCAGCACCCGTGACAGAATGTTGCCATTGGAATACTGGAGGCAATACTTGCATATGAGATACCTTGGCAAAATGCTACTGCTGGCACTCTGTAGGTAAACTTTGACATGGAGCATCCAAGAAAAAATGCCAGTGCTGACGTCCTAATTCTTGGTATAGTTGGCACCTGTGGCAAATTGCTTGTGATGGGGCATTGGGGGAAATTCTTGACATATGGGGAGACGACTGTGGCAAGGTCATGGGGCCGTCCATGACAAAATGTGGTCCTTGAGATATTGGACATAACCTTCGACATAAGGGACCTCTATAGTGCAAGAGAAGCAGTATTAGGAAAATTCTGGCACTGACATATTGTATGTAATTTTTGTGCAAAAAGGGGCCACCATGGTAAAATGCTGGTTCTTGCAATGGAGGTCATTTTTGACCTAAGGGTGTGCCCATAGGGCATTTTAAAAACATAATTGTGTAAGCTAATGAGAACTGTCAGAGTTCAGTAGCTTGGCACACCATGAAAGGACTTGATTGTTTATTTAAAGCCTATGTTTTTTCAACAAATTTATGTGAAAATTGTGCATTAAAAAAACTAGTAAAGCCCATTTTTTTTTTCAAACTTTTCTCAGGGAAGAGAAACCCCCCACTCTTGGTTCTCTCCTAGAAGAATGTATAATATTAATTATGCAATTAACTAACTTCAGCAATGTTAATGGATTAAGATTATTTGATAGCACTTCTTTGGGTGATGCAGGGACAAAGGTGATATCATGTCTCTTCCTGTGACAATGATCATTACGGTCAAAAGGTATATGATTTCGCTTCTGGTACCTCTGGCATTTTGGTGAACTGATGTCCATGAACAACCCTAAACTGGATCTGCAGCAGGAGAGAGCGGATGCACTACAAATGTGATGCCATCTGCAGGATTAAACGAGCACACGAACAGCCACTCAAAACGAAAGGCAGAGACGCAGGTGCATCCACTAGTATGATGGGATCCTGCTCTTCAATCTCTCAGTTCCTCGACAGTCATCTACATTCGTCAGTTGTACCCCCTCCGGGCAAAATCTACTTGTGCCTTTCTAGGTGCAACTGCCTTATGAGAAAATATTAAATAAAAACACATGCTACCTTTAACAAAATTGTACAGGAAAGAGATGTTACTTCCAATCACATAGTTACATTACCGTAGTTCAAATCAGTTCGAAAAAGTTAAAACGCATTTGACCTTCCCCTCACTTGTAAAACAGTTGCGGTTATCTGCAAATTAACACAATTTTATAACGAAGGCATTTTCAAGCTGAATACACAGAGTCTTCTGTTAGGTTAACTTGTCAAATGGTATCTTTGGGATCTTGCTGAAATAATAGCCACTGTTACTGCAATAATCGTTTTTACATATCATTTGACAGAATCGAAAACTCCTTTTTTTACTCTGAATAGTTCTATGAAATGACATTTTCTGCTCAACTATTTTCCGTCTGTATTTTGTGTGTGCGGAGTTGAATATTGAATGGTTTGCTGTGATGTGATGAACGATTCACTATTTGGTATGTGGTGTAATAATGATCGCATTGTGGATTTTTATTTTTGTAATTACAGCTGCGTTTGCTACAAACACAAATCTGAACAATCCAATTTATCAGAGTGAACGAAAGGGTGTGCCGCACTTTTTTGCCATACAAGCATGGGTAGTCATGGATTTCTGATGTCGACCCCATATAAAGAAGCCCACTGGTATGCACCTACATTTAAAATTAAAACGTTAATCACACTTTGCCACGGAAGTTCTAGCGAAGTTTCACAGTAGTGACTCCTGGATCAAAAGTGAACAGTAAAAAACTGCTAATTGGCATTGATAAAAACAAACACACAAGTCTACCCCTCCTTCCTGTCATGAATCCCTGCTATGTCATCAAATCGCGGATTCACGGGGGGCGTGGCCTGAACAGCCAAGATGGTGGTAGCAATTTAGCACAGCTCCATGCGGCCCACACTATTCCTGCAACATCCTTTGTCCGCACAACACAGACGGGCGTGGGCAGCTGCCCAGGGCCCCGCGCCTGCGCGCAGCCATGGAGCCTCACTCTTTCAAAAACTCCAGGGGTTCCAGGCCCTTGCGGCCCCCTAAGAGTCTGTATTTTTATCAATATCCCCAGCTGTCCTCTCTCTGTGGGCCTAATGGCTGCATCTGCACGTTGATGACAGCAATTAGACTGGTAATTAAAGAGCCTTTTACGTGTGAAGTGCGCCCTGCCCCTTGTCTGAATGAAAAGCAGGATAACCTGCAGGGCGCAGAACAAAAGATAGAATGACGATGCATCACAATGAAAACCGCTCACCTAGGATGAGGGAAAGGGAGCAGAGAGGTGAATAAAATGGGTAAGACAAACAGAATAAAGTGAGAGGAGGGAGAAAGCAGATATGTGTGGGTACAGCAGCCAGAAAAGAGCTGCACGCAGAGGAGCAGAATCCAAATGTAAAAGTGACTGGACTAGGGCTTAAGTGTGCTTGGTCCCTCGAGTTTTTAGAGCTGGTGGTAAATTGAAACGCACATTGAAACAGGATTCTATAAAGCCCTAGATTCATGTCCTTTACCTGCAAAAACAATGATCCAGTGTTTGCAATATATTTGTATAACACAGTAGCCGGGTTGGACTGGCCTATAGGGCTATCAGGCAGTGTGTGATGGTCTAATCCGGTCAGGTTAGTATGTTGGCCGTTTTTTAGGTCTCGCCTGCGTTGCAGCGCATGCGTTGCTTGCCTTGGTGAGACCTATTGTCGTTGGTTTGGTGGCCGAAGGGGGAAAGGCAATGTGCACGCTCACAGTGTCTCTATCAGCTTGCCCCCGGACAGCACATTGGCACGCACACTGCATCTATTCACTTTCGAGCATCATGGGCCAGAAATGCGTGTGTGCACGAGTCGCTGTTCCGCCCGCTTCCTGTGAATACGCACTTCCGGAGACCGTCCTGCGAGCTCTCTCAGGGACCCCCGAGGGCCGTTTGACAGAGTAAGGGGGTCTACCACTGTGTTCAGAGGTCACCAGACGTTTCCTTTACGTTCTTTTATTTTTCACAGTACCAGCATGTCAACTTTTCTGCCACTTAGGAGCCTTTTGAGGCTTCAGCCCACAGAACTACCCACAGCGACAGCAAAATAAAATACAAAACATCACGTGTACAGCAGTGTGGAGTACGTCAGGAGCGTGGGGCAGGACAGTGCATCAGGAGCGTGGAGCAGGGCAGTGTGCTTCATGATTGTAGCGTGGGGCAGAGCAGTGCGCGTCAGGAGCGTGGGACAGGGCAGTGTGTTTACGGACCGTGGGACAGAGCATTAAGCATGCGGGTCCTGAGCATAATGATAGTGAGATAGTCTGATGTAGTTTTGTGAAATTATCATTTTTAACCCTGTTAGTGTCTACTTCCAAATTAATATTCCACCACTATGAGCCGGCAAAAATTTGTTTTTAGGATGCCTTTAGTATATTGTTCGTAATTACAATATAATTAAAATTCCATGTTATTTTTGCCTGCGCAGTTCCTCCTCCACCTTCAATTTATGTAGGAACACGATAGGTCCTTGCAGTGCTTAAATTGTTTAAAAAGAAAAAAAGATGCCACGGCTGCCCACCTAATTTAGTGGCACTGCTCACCACTAATTCACCCCCCGCCCACCTTCTCCCCACACGTTACAGCCCACCAGCATTGCCGAGGCTGCCAACTTCCTCCAGTGGTGCTGCTCACAACCAGTGACAAGGTCTCCTTCTTCTCCCCTTTGGCGCCGCCCACTTATTTAGTCCCTTGATGAGACCAAGAAGGGTTTGAGATGGTCACGTATAGGCAGGGCCAGTGGAATTATGTGGCAGGAGACAGCCCAATTATGCGTTATGGTAAATAATGTAGCAGAAAAGGCAAATTATGCGTAACATTTTGTAATAGTGTTGCTTCATTATGTCATCATTTTTAAACTTGGTAGCACTGCCTGGGCATTGGTTACACCTCACTAGCACCAGTTTAACACCCAAACATAGTAATAGGCAACAGAAAGTTGACCATTCCAGCTTTGCAAAGGGCCTTAAACTGCACGGAAACACGTTACTGCATTTTTCAGTAACCTTTGAACGTTTGAGCTAAAAACATTTTTTTGTTAAAACAGCAGATTATGGATTATGTTCCAAATGCAGCAAATCTATAATAATGCAAACATTGCAGTGGCCGCACAATCGCAAAATTCCAGTGGTTCTGCATATAGGATTAGGGTGAGTTGAACAGCAGAGGACAATGGAGTGGTAACCCTGGGGTCCATGAGGCGTGCGGGCTTTACTTAGGTCCACATACTCTTTTAGCTACCCAATCCTACCTCCTTCCCACAAAGTATTTAAAACGGACACATATTTGTTTATGCATTTTATATAGCGTGGACAGTACCCAGATGTGCTAGAACAGTTTACCGTAGACCTATGTTGTTAAATGGGTAGTTACAGAGGGTTCAAAATTACCAGATATAACCAAAAATAGTTGCCTACACTCAAGAATTTCAAAATGGTAAATCATTATAGAAATATTGTACAATAAGTATATACATCAGTGAAAAGGGTGTAAGAGTCTGATGAAATGGAGGTACTGTAGTTGTGTGCCGAGAGATGATCTTGGATCACATGCTGAGCACGAATGTCAAATAGTGTGCGATAGTCCCACAATTGTATGAGCGCATACAAAATGCTAGAGGGATGAATCTGTTTAGCAATCTAAGTATCGGAAGCAATGAGGCTTATTATGTGTACTGTAAATAAAGTATAAAAGTTTTTGCCTGTCTGCACAAACTTGTCTGCTTCTACACAGTGGTGGTTGGCCCACAGAAGCAGGTGAAGGAGTCCATTCTTCCTTGCCGCAGTGCCGGGTCCCTTGTGAGTCTGACCGGAGAGTGCATGCATGAGAACTGGGAGAGGACCACCCATGGCCCTATGTGGCACCGCGTCCAATTGGCCCAGGTAGTGACTGTTTACTGTGAGTTTTTTTTTTTTGGGGGGGTGTGGGGAGTTTTGTATAGCGCAAACTTGTCCTGAAGGTAACTGAGTGCTTTACATGAGCACCAGTTGCGTTACAGGCGGACACATTTCATTTTGTTAGGCACGGGGAGATTAAGTGATTTGCCCGGAATCACAGGATGTTGAGCGTCCCTACTGAGATTCAAACCCAGTTCCCCAGCTTCGAGGTCAACCGCTCTAGCCGTTAGTTATTGATGGTCATGCCTTGTGAGTGCCCACAGTAACAATCAAAGCTCCCCACTGCTCCACTGCCAGGTGGTCTCTTGTGCCAGGCCAGGATAGGGCACTCAAGTTTTCGAGATCAGGCTCTCCGGTGTCTGGGATCGTCTTGGTTTTTTAACATCTGTCCCAGTAAATGTCAGTAAATTTAGCATGCGTCCCAGTTTTCAGAAATAGTTGGCTGAACACAGAGGCAAAATTTCATTTGTTCCACCTGAGCAGCCACTTGGCACATCCATAGGGGCCACTTGTGCAGTTACTGCTTGTCTTGTTGTGAGCATGCTCATATTCACGTTTGTGCACATATACATTTTACGTGCAGATGGGGAGCAAGGAAAGAGATGAATTTACGATTTGAATGCTTTCTTTCAGCCTATCTCACTAGCTCGAAATGTTACAACTCTTGGCAAAGCCAGTAGCTCTGAGTTTAAGTCCCTCATACATGCAGTGTTAGCACACTAGAACGAGGCACTGAATAGGGAGCCAGCAGCAGTTGACAGAAAAGACTTTAGTTGTAAAGTAATTCCTCATGCATTTAAGTGCAAACACTACAATGAGGTGGATGTATACAACCAAACAAACCTTTAGCATTAGGTGAGAAATTAATGTCCTATTGGGCCCAGCCAAGGCGTTATTGACAAAGCCTTTAGCCATTGGCTAAAAGAGGCAGTCGATGACTGCCAATGGTTAGAAGGGGCTGACCCAAACCTCATTCTATGTATATAGTCAGTATTATGTCTGTTTGACAGCTGCACTATCAAAACTCAGACATAAAAATGATAACGATATAGCTGAAGAAGACGTTAAATATATTTATACAAGTTTATAAAGAGCCGACATGTCGCCTTCTGGCAGCCTGTAAGTGGTGGAATATAGCAGTTTTTGTACTTTGGCTTACAGGTTGCAAGTGGGTGTAATCTCAGTCCAGCTATTGGCCAGTACCATGAAACTTCAGTTTGAGGGATGCCCAGGAGAGGCAAGTAGTAAGATGGAGTGATATACACAGCAGGCAGTTAAGAGCCCTGCCTGAAGCTAAGGCAGGGATCCTTACTGTGTGTGGTGATGCAGTCACTCCTTTGCCCCTACCTACCTAGCAGATGGAGCAAGCATTGCTCATGCTCATTTCACTGTCATTCTTTCATGGCGGCTTCTTTTAGAGATCAGTGGTTCACTCGAACCCTTTAACAATTTATTCCATTGGCCTTCTTATTCATTATTTTTTCTAGCATCAGCTTTTGCTTTGCTCAGCCCTTATTCAATTGCTGTTGAGGCTGAGTGAGGGTTTAATCCACTAAAAGCTTGGCACACAATAGCCAATGTGTAAATGCATCACATAATGTGTTGAGGCATTGTGATGGGCGCGTATGTCTAGTCTGAATGTACACACAATTTTAACCATGGACTTGTGCAGATAATGTACATGCATGCACGCGTTCCAAGCGCAGACATTCTACTTTTACCGTATTACAAAGTAGATCAAGTTCATCTCAGACTTGAATGATGGACCAGTGATTGAGCTTTATCTGTGCAGCAGTGTCTGTCCAATCTCAGAGTGCTTGAATATCCAAATTCAAGTCATCCCCTGTGTCTTGTGTTCACGTTAGTAAATCCCAGTGCTGCGTATTCTCTATATAGGGCTGGTAGGAGTCTTAGACTGCTAAGGTCTCTTAAATACACCAAACATTTGTTAATTTTCCACGTCAACGTGATGCATTTTTGACTGAGATTTTACTAAATCACCTTTAAACCGCTATCCTTTTCAAAAGCTATATATTCTTCACACCTCACGTTGGTTGGCACCATAAGACGCTGATTTCTGCAAAGTTGGCAGATTTTAGAATCCTTCGGTTTCTGTCAGTTTCTAGGTCTGGCATTAGCCAAGACCCTTTGACTTTATTGAAGTTATGCATATAATTTTTACAGAGGGTTTTCACCCAGCCCTCTTCATCCCATGGTCTGTTTTATCGTTTAAGTTTTTTCGTCTTCCGACTAGTTTATCACATGGGGTTAGAGTGTCAGCCAACTTCAGACATTGATTAACTTCATTCTGAGTTGTGATATTCTGCTCTTTCATAAGGTGCACATCCGCACACAAAAAAGTTCTCTTCAGCGCCGGGGGCTACTATGACAGTGGGTGTCTTTTGAGACCAAAACATTGTTTTGCTTTATGACATTTCTTTAAATATATATATATTTGTATGGCCTTGGGTGCTTCCCCACCACAAAGACTTTACAGAAACCATGACAAAGCCAAAGCAAGAATAAACAAAGCCAAAAGGCTAGCAGCATAGGCCATAACTGGTGGTTTTGCCAATGCTTGTGAAGTAAAGGCCATGTGTTAAAAGTGCATGCGCCTAGTAACCGCTTTGGCTCACAAAATGTGCACACAGACCTGTGAGGTATTATGATGAGGCAGACTTGTGATTCCATGTGTCCATCCTGCTGCATAAGAAGTATTTTCAACTATCCCTGGTCGATGATATGCAAGTACCGTGCAAAACAAGCATTTGCAATGCAATAGGTCTCGCATTTGCGAGAGTTTAAGCTATTGGCATTGTAAATGACTGCCTTTTATTTGAGTTTTCAAAAGCAACACATATATAAAAGGCAGTCATTTGCAATGCCAATAGCTCAAACTCGCGTAAATGCAAGACCTATTGCATTGCAAATGCTTGTTGGTCTGTTTGTTGGTCTGCTTTATGGTCAGGTGAGCACATTTTTATTGATTTGCATGATATTAAAACCAACATTGCCTGCAGCAAAATCAAATCCATGCAGTCTCCCATACCTTACAAACAAGCATTCATATTTCTAGGTCTCGCCTTTGGGACCTTATAAGTGTTTAGTTATGCAGCACAATATCCTTGGTGCAACAACATTAACTTTTGCATGGCCAAGCACTTATAAGGTCCCAAAGGTGAGACCTATTGGCTATGCCAATGCTTGTGTATTCCTGGGGGTGGGGTAGGGACTGGGGTGGGGGGATGTTCCTAAATCCAGTAACATGTTGCTGTGCTGATGTGCTAAAAGGCAGTGGGGCAGGCGGGCTGGTTGTAATATAATTATCGCAGCCCTCCCTCTGGGGCATGGGGCTCGGAGCTCGTGGTGATGAGCTCAAAGGTGGCTGTGTTTACAGTTTTAGCACAATGCTGCTTTTGAAATACTGTGAAAAACATTTTTCTTTTACAACTTTAATAAAACAGCAACACGGGCGCACTGTCTCTTTTTAGGCAGCGGGATCCTGGGGATGTTTATAGAGTTTTAGCCCAATGCAGCTTTTCATGGACTATGAAAAGCAACATTTATGTTTTCTTTCTTGCATTTTTAATAAGCATACGGTATTTAAGTGCTTTACATTTCACAGAATCCAAAGCAGACGGGCATGTAGTACACACATTATTATGTGATTGTTTGCCACCGCTTCACTCGTTCTACGTTTCTGCAACACACCTCATTACAATGTGTGCGCGAGCACCGTGTAATTACTTTTCTCATTCTTCTCAATAGAAACGCACTGTTCTTCCCCTTTCAAAATGATTGATCCTTGAAACATCTGCGGTGCCCTTGCCTCAGTTCAGTGCTTTATACACAGATATAGGTGTCAGGTTAAACGCTGTCTAAACTCCGTATTCGTTCCAAGAATTAAATGAAATGTTCCCTCTGTGGCTCGAAGGCGAGGGGAGAGTGTGTGGGCAAAAATACGACAGCTTAATATTCAGCACAATCCTCTATCCAACTATTAGGTGGGACCTGGACGACATGCTTGTGCTCATACCACCTTCTCTATAGCTTCAAAGAATGTTGTTGTTATTGAAATCCCCTTTATTAGAATAACACACGCAGGGTAGCTGTCACAAAATTGTTTTAGCACACAGACCACAGAGCCAAGGTGAAAGGCAAACATGTTGAAGTACCGAATTATAAACAAGCACAACTGAAACAAGCATTGTTAAGAAGTTCACAGTTTTCAGCATCTGTCACATAGGGACGACGATTATTATCCAGAACTAAAGTAAGAGAGAGATACGAACTATCCAGAGCAAAGAAAAACGAAGTAGCCAGTGAAAATGCAAAGGCAAAAAATCGTAGATAAACCACCTATTTCCCTCGAACCTTTGGTCACGGATAAAGTGCTACTCGCCGCAAAGCGCTTTAACGCTTCATCAGGGGTAATAAGCTCCACTTAAAGACAATTTACATTTACAACTTACAGTGGATAAAGACTAACTTGCTAGTATGTGCAATGGCAAAATAACCAGAGATGACGGAAGGGAAGTTTGACAGGTAAACCATCATAGTTAAGCTAAGAAACCCGAGAAACTCAAATAAACCATAGTGTGCAAAAGTAAAATACCATTTAATTACACTGTGTGCAGAGCAATCTCCTTGCACACTCGTAAGTGGCTGCGACAGGGAAATTATAACTTTCCTTGGTAAACGCAAACTATTAAGATAAAACGTGCACCAGGACAGTGGTTCGTCATCTCACGGCATATATGAAGAATATTTCTGTGCCACTAAGGAGACCAACGAGTAGAAAAATTATCTAAGACATAATTTAAAAGGTACCATACCTTGAGCGTTCTATAAGCACGTGAGTGGTGCGCGCGCGCCACAGTGAGCGATCTGTTTTTAATTATCGCGCCCGTGTCTGCGCACAATAATTCAAAACGGATGTCGCGCGTGCGGGTAACCGTAAGCATTCGTCCGTGGGCAGAGCAAAGGCGGGACATGCACCCGCCTTTGCCCAATTGCGTGGTGTCTTTCCTAGAAAGACGCACGCTAAGGCCAATATCCTGTGACAAAAACACACACATGAGCGTGTGGTCAGATATTAGAAGCCCCTTACAAAAAGTCTTACAGCGCAAGCACGCTGGCTGAGGAGAGACCTAAAAATGTATACAGCAGGTCTTTACAAGTTAAAAATTGCCCTAATTTGCAAACCTGGGACACTTTTCTAGCTAACTAATTTACTAATGGGTGCCCCTATTATTTTGGTGCCGGGGCCTATATACCGACCCAGTCTCACACTGCATTTTAGGGTAATCCATGGCAGCAATTTTGTTCCTGTTTATAATTTTCTCAAGCTTTACTCGATCTTGCATTCCACAAAAGTGTTAACTTTTTCCAGGATGTGTGTTTCTGTATTTCGTTTCACAGCATATTACTCTTGTATGAGGCACACATCTTAGCGAGTTGCCCCAAGGTGCTTATAACGGGCTACAGTTGAGTGCTTTGGAGTTGAGGCTGAAGGCAGTACAACTTTCACACTGTGCCTGTCTGTGGGTCAAAAAGGTGTCCAAAATACATGATCATTCAATACATGGCCTCTCTGCTGAGCACAAAGAGCAACGGTCCCGTTTTCCAGTTTCAGTTGGGATTCTGTGCAAATGTGTGTGAAGGAGGTGCTCATTGGTCAAAACAGTGATAGGGTGAAAGTAACATAATTTATTGTTGATAATCATTTATCTTAAACATCTAACACCCATTGACAAAGCCAATACTCGTGGCTATTTTCGATGTAAGTCAGTTGTTGTATTATATTTCTGGATTCAATCACAGAACGCTGAGGGAAAGATGAGAAAAAGTAGGGCATTGAGTGGGAGGTCAGCATTAATAAAAAAAGATAAGATGCTCCAGGAGGATGGAAGGGGAGAGGTGGATGTAACTGAAGCAGAACAAGGAAAGAAGTTATGAGGCTGGGGAAGAGATGAGAGTTGAAGAGGAGTGTATGGATAAGATGTGTGGATATGAGAGAGACAGAACCAGCAAGGGAACATAAGCAGAGTGCAGAGAGAGGTATTGGTGAGAGGTGGATGGAAGAAAGCAGGACCACTGAAAGATGTCAGAGGTTGGGCAGGATGAGACAAGACAATTTGCATGCTGCTATCAACACTTCTATGCCCCCAACAACCTTTGAATGTTTGATGCACCACACCATACAGTAGTACACTTCCGGTATGGAAAACATGTGAATATAACTGGATGTACTCAATAAAAGAAGAATCTCGGAATTCTCAAGTTTTATCAATGATTAATTTATGTAATCATTAGAATTAGTATTGACTGTATCTTTTCCTACTTCTTAGTCTAATTTTTTTCAGTATTTAACTAGCCCTTGAGAAGTGGGGTTATTAGGGCTTCCCTCATTTTCTTTTTTCCTTTTGTTTTTTTTAGACCAGTAGCTGCCTCCCAGCCAGGTTGCCATAGCGGCAAAAATTCCAACTCCTACAACTAAAATAGCTCCAAAGGGTATACCTCACGAAACGCAAGCTGTTAAGGATGGGGTGGTGGCTTCCCCTAACTGTCTCTGTAGTCTCATAGAGGAAGGGGACCACTTAAACACAGTATGGGGCTGCGAGGCCCTGATGCCATATTGGAAAGTTGTCTTGGCATGTCTAGGGTTGGTCTTGGGGTGGAGAATCCCATCAAGCCATAAGCTTATACTTCTGCACACTAGCGACGATCTTGACAGCGACCGGTACGAAAAAGTCCTTCTTTACCTGGGGATAATGGTGGCCAAACGAGACATGGCATCTAGATAGGACTCAAATGTGGCCTAGGGCAGAGTTTCACAAACTGTGGGTCACGACCGACTGGTGGGTCTCCAGCTGATGACTAGTGGGCGGTGAAAGAGCAATACATAGCTGTCTTTACATTTTGTATTTATCTTTTCACATTTTCTGTACTTCTAAGACAGAGGTCAAATACCAGGTTAAGTCTTCTTTTCTGCTTATTCTTTTAACATGGGCATTTACTTTTCTTTCTCTGACTGCAAAGTGAGGGGAGTTTTTAAAGTGAGCTATTTGATAGTCATCTTGGGGTCCAGTAACTGTGAAAGGCAAGGCTGTGGGCTATAATGTTTTGTAACCCATAAAAAATTTTAAATACCTGTAAATTAACTGCACCCATATTTCAGAATATATTGGCATCTAGGAACGCAAACATAAAGCACATTTGTTTTGTAATATGAAGTGTGATGGAAACAAACCCTTGTAGAGTATTCTCAAGCAGGACTTCGGTTGAACCTTCCAGTATTTTCTGTTGCCATTTCTTTTACTTCACAAATCCATTTCAACAGAGAATGTGAGTACCCTGCGTGATCACTTGTCTATGTTTTTGACACATCAATTGAGAAATATGAATGTGGTCGAATTGCCAGAGCTGACGACTTTGGAGCTAGGGAACCAGGTTTGAGTCCTGGCGCTGGCTCTGGGCAAATCATTTGATTGTGTGTGCTTAAAATAGAATGAATTTGACCTTCTGTCATTTGATCTGGTGCTTGTGAAAACCCTCCAGTGCCCTTGAGCAGTGTTCACGCAATGTAAAGCCAGTAAACATTTTAGAACAGCGCCTGAATATTTTTCAGCATACATGTAGACATTTACGAAGGACAATGACACAAGCCAATGACAGTATGGGCGGAGAGTGGGTGGGGCTTCCATTCCATACTCTACTACAGCAGATCGCCAGAGCAGCGCATGTGCGCTGGCTCAGGCTCGACCTAAAAAACAGGCAGTGGTCACCCAGTCAAAATCATGACTGCACTTTGTATTTTCCGCGATTCTTAGTTCTCAGTGGCCGGGTTGTTTGTAGTGTAGGGGCTGCAGCACAGAGACTAGGTGTCAGCTACTCGGATGCAAATGGTAAAAGAGGGGAGAAAATACAGGCGAGAAATCGCCAAGTCCAAAATCAGCAGCCCTCCGCCCTCTGTCCCTGACTGTTTCTCCTGCTGAGCCCCAGCCGCTCCCTATGGGGACCATCGTGGAGAGTCCCCCAATGGGGTACCTCTGAAGGCCGCTCCGGGCTACACTCATTGTCGCGGGTACGCCCGCGTTGCTTGGTAGGATGCCATCTTGCAACCCCTGACAGGGAATCATGAGTAGCCCGCACACTACCTCTATTAAACTTTTCTTAACTGATTTAAAGACTATTGGGGCGCTACTAATACCCCGTGCTTTCTTTCCCGGTCTTGTTCGCTCAACCTGAGCATGTGTATGCGGTTGTGAAATAGTGACAGGCCTTTCCGGGGTGCCTCTAAGATGGCGGCAGGTGGAGGGGCGGCCGCCATCTTTTGTTTATCTCCTTCCTGGACTCGTTATCACCTACTCATAAACAAGACCCACAAGGCAGAGTCAGAGCACCGCCGCTCGAATAAACTCAACAAATGCTATATATAAAGACAAATAAAAATAACTAAGGCCGCCGCCTCAGCTGATCAGTGACAAGGCGCCGCAAAAATCTCGGAAGACACTGTGTCTGTGGGGCTCCGTGCCCATCGCTACTGCACCATATTTCGGTAGCTGCTCCGTGCAGCTGCAGCCAGGGGCCTCTCGCTGGTCTCCTCCGTCTTTCTTTTTTTTTTTTCTTTTTCTTCTTTCATGTGTGCGCACGTGTTGTGCAAGTAAAAGTGCGTTATGCGTTCTTGTCACATTTGATTTAAAAAAAAAAACATGGAACGGGCCACAGTGCGAGGCAGTGTGATCCCTAAAAAAACAAGCATTGGCATAGCCAATAGGTCTCGCCTTTGGGACCTTATAAGTGTTTAGTTATGCAACAGTAGATGTTGTTGCACCAAGGATAAGTAAAAAGTTAGGCAAGGAAAGATTAAGTTAGTTAGTGAGCGAGTGAGTTAGTGAGAGAGCAAATAACCAGGCAGAAGGAGAGGAGGGAGCAGTGCATCAGTGGAGTAGGACGGGGGGGAGAACAGGGGAGCAAGTCAGGAGAAGAGGGATCTGAGGACATAGCAACATCGGGGCAGATGGAGAGGGATCTTAGGGGCAGTTTACCAGGGGAGAGGAGAGTGAAGGGCAGGAGTGGAGAGGGCATGGTAGCAGTGGGGTAGACGAGAAGACGAAGAAGAAGATGGAGGAGGAAGGGGAGGGGAGGGGTAGGGAAGGAGGAGGGGGAGGGAGAGAAGGAGAAGAGGAGAGATGAGATGAGAGGAGTGGAGCAGTATTTAGGAGGCATTATGACGGTGGAGCAGGGCAGCAGGAGGAAGGGGTAGGGGCAAACAATCAGGGGTGGTAAATCAGGGAAGGAGAGAGCAGAGGAGGTGGAAAGGGTGGCTAATGGGGAGGTGGAAATGAAGTGGGGATTCAATGGAACACGAACAACTATTTTAATGGGTGCAAGCAAGCGGGAATGACAGCAGGGAAGCCTCTCAAATAAGAGCCAGGCATAGTTAGAGTAAGGTGAGGGCCAGAAAGAAGAGAAAACTCCTCAATTTGGTGCAAGAGAGCAGTGAGCAGTGGGACACGAGCAAGGGAAATCTAGGAAGGGAACAAAATAAGTGAGCCATGATCAATCTGCTAATAAATTAGGGCTGAGCTGAGACCACTCCTCAAATAACCCAAAGAGAGAAAAAAAGCCTCTGTCCAAATAAATGAAAGTCGAGATTTGGGACCACCCCTGAAATGGGACAGCGAGGCGGGGTTCTCAAATTGAGAAGATAACACAGGAGCCTCTCCACGAGTAAACGAGAGGACGGCAGGGAACGCTCCTTTAGATGACGCCTTTAAATGATGGGAGGAGTGTGCAGATGGGTGAAGAGAGGAAGGTGCTAACGAAGTGATTGGGAAGAAGACAACAAAAGACAAACGGGGAAAGTGGTGTGTGGTGTCTGATAGGAGGGTTTGTGAGGCTGGGTGGTGGAAAAATGCTTTATGTGAAACCTAGCTGAAGAGGGTGGTTGGTGAGCAGTTTGGGGCCGCAGGGGGTATTGTCTAGTGTACAAGGGGAGGGCAGGTGGTGGTGCAGTGCAAGGATACATTGTGTGAGGTTCCCTGCAGTGGCTGAGTCACGTGGTGGGATTATTAGGAGGCAGCTGGTGGGAGGGCAGGTGGGCATTGGTGGAGTGATGATGCATTGTGTGAAGTGCGGCTCTCGTGAGAGGGGGGTGGCACTTGTCTCCTGGACGTGAAAAGATGGTGGGGCCTGCAGCTTCTCTGTCAGCGTGGCCTCCAGCAACTCGAAAGGTCAGGAACCCTGCCCTACTTCACATCAAGGTGTGCACCACTGTCTGTCGTAGTGTCTCGTGATGGGTGCAGGGCTTACACACTGCATTAGTGTGTCCTGGATCCGTGCAGGGACTCACACTGAATCTCCTGGCTGCACACTGCCTCTCCTGGATCAGAGCAGGCCTGCACACTGCCTCCGTCTCTCCTTGAGGTGTGCAGTGCGGTATAAACGCCTCTTCTCTAGGTTGTGTCCGCCTAGCTTTAGTGCTCCGTAGAACCAAGAACGCAACAAACCTACGCGGAAATGCTGTGGCGCTGTTTACAACTGTGATCGAAGCGCTATTCTGCCCTAGTGCTGGACACGGACAGACTCAATTTAACCAGCAGTTTATAAACGAACTAGTCCGATGACATTAAATGTAGGTAAACGTAAACAAAAAGCTGAACAAACGTACGCATTCTAGACAACATGTCTTAATCTAGATAACATTTACAAGTGCAGGCGCCCATGGTGATCACACAATAGTGAAAGAGCGGCATAGTGCACTTTTACAGATAAGCATTTAGAATGCAATAGGTCTCTCATTTGTGAGAGTTTAAGCTATTATCATTGTAAATGACAATTACTTTTATTTATGTTTTAAGAACCAAAACATAAATAAAAGGCATTGTGATTTACAATGCCCATAGCTCAAACTTGGATATCTTGTTGCTTTTTACAAGTAATTTATTCGTATTCTATGACTGTCCCCCTTTTCACTTTCTCCTTTAAGAAATTCTAACCATACTACACCCCTATCTCCAACCTCAACATCACGATGTTGTTCCTGTTGAATATTCGCTTATTTCTTGTACAGTTGGTAACATTGTACAGCCCACCAATACCCCCCAGTGCAGTTGAGCTACATAAAATAATTAAATGCTCGTTTCTATTCCATTCTTTTTTTTTTTGTCAAGGGAAGTATGTTAATAGTTAATCACAAACAAGAAAACGAGCAGCGGTTATTTACTTGGAAGATTATCTTTATCTTAATTGTAACGCATGTACTTAATGTTTCTGCTATTTTCTTTTTGTTTGAATCTTAAATATATATTCTAACTTTTCGCAATGAAATAGGAACCAACGACTTTCTTGCCCTTTGAAGTGCTGTAGTTCCCTAGCAATTGAAGGTCAATCGATGACGCTTTACCTTTTTTTTTATGATTTATGAAACCTTTGCTTGGTTATCTTTTATTCTTGAAAAAGTCTAGCGAAAGCTGCTATGCCTGCCATGCTAGTTCGTCATATCTTTGTCCTTAAAGGCTGCATATGCACTTGCATACACAATATATTCAAGCATTTACGTGTGTCATTGGTAATATTACTGTACCAATTTACTTTAAAAAACGTTGCTTCGAAATGTTTAACCCCTTCAGTGCCCCGCCCTTTCCCCGCCCTGTGCCGGGCGTTGCATTAGCGGGCGGGGTTCATGACGAGATAGTCTCGTCATGGGCACAGCGCAACCGTGCTCCCGTCATGGGCACAGCGCAACCGTGCTCCATGACGAGACTATCTCGCCATGGGCATAGAAGAGGTTAAAACACTGGAGATACAACATATCCCTAGCTACTCAGCCGTTTTGGAATAGTTTGCTGTTGTTTTTAGGTTTCGCCTAGGCAGCGCATGCACTGTCTCGTCGAGACATGCTGTATACAGTATCGTCCTTCAGTTGTTTTTAAAAAAAATCAGCTTCTTGCTGTTTAAGCGTGTGTTACGTCCCGCCTTTTTCCCCCTTGGGCACACCTTTAGCTATTGGCCCCTTTTACATGGTATTCTTGCTTTTGTTTCGTGTTTTTTTTTGTTTTGTTCGTGGAGCTCTATTTTTTTTGTTAATGTGTACTTCAAGGGATGCTTGTTTTCCGTTTGCATTTCTCTTGTGGCGATGTTTTTGATTTTGTTTTCTCTAGAGCTTTTTCGCATTTGCCAGCTCGCATTATTATCGCTCTGTGCTTGTGCATCAACCACTTAGCGTTTCTCGTGAGGCGATGTTTTTGTTTTCGTTTTAGCTACAGCCTCCCCCATCTATGTACAACCACCTTATTGTTACTAAGTGGAAATAAAGTAATTGCAGACTGCTGGGTGTTTGTCGATATTATTTTTATACTTCTGGTAAAACCTAACTGGTATTACGCCCTATTATGCTTCGGAATGGGTATGTATTTTGCAATGTGACTTATCTACTAATAGGCTACTTTGGTAACTTTACATTCGCAAACAATAACAAGATCACCTGCCTAATAATTATTAGGTAACGCACGTTAAGGGTCGGATTAATAACGAAAAGCTGCTGTGGCACAAATGTTAAAAACATCCTCACACTCTTCATGCCTTTTCTTTGCCTCTGTTTTTACCTCCACATTCAACTATCCACCAATTCATTTATCCACCCATCCACTTACCCAACCATCCCATCCAGCTAGCCCGTAATTCACCCACCCATCCATCCATGCCCCAACGCAAAACCCTCTTTCTCACCCTTTCTCTCTCTCTCTCCCTTTGTCTCTGTTTCTCTGTCACACACTCTTTGAATACTTTGCCAAGTGAAAAAAGTCAATTGATGTTAAAATAAAGTTTTGCTACAAATTACTAAAGCACTGTCAGTCATTTATTTAAAACTATATAACAAACTCTCTGTATTATTACTATCATATTTTCATACAACACTAATATGGCGAGACCGATTGGCATGGCCAATGCTTGTTTGGGTATGGGTTAGCTGCTTTTGTCCTCGCTTCGTTGCCCGCTCCATGTGTGTTTTTGAACAGTATGCACATTGGTGTATTCGCAAACACACTTAACTCTAGGCCGTGGCATGCGGAACTGTCCTACAACAGTACAACTGTTATTAAAACATGATACAATAGTGTCTGCATAAACCATGCAATAAACACCATAGTCTTGTCCTCGAAACAGGTTGTGAAATTGAAGGCTTTCAGCAGGCTTGATGTTGCTTTTATTTTTCGCCCTACGAGTGTTCCTATGCAACAGGTGCATATTTTTAACAAATATCCATGCATAAATACTAAACACACCGTCAAGGCCAGATGTATTGGTTTTTCCAAAACTTGCTCTTTTTGTGATTTGGCAAGAATGCACAATTCACAATTCACAAATTCCTTTGCTCCTCTTCGTCCATCCATAATAGTCCTGAGTTCTATTTCAAGAGTATTTGAGACTAGAATTAGTTTATAGCACTGATGAGTAGCACAAATGGTGTATGTTTCCTTCCCATATGATTGCCATAGAGGCTATACCTTCCTGTTTGATTTCTGAGTGACACGGTTGTTCAGATTGTTGTTATTAATAAACACTGTTAAACAATAAAAAAAACCACAAGGCACCCCTTTACTAAGTGTCACTCAACTTTATATGAGAAGGCCAATATACATCACCCAAAGGCACAATTGCTGTACTCCAAATCATTTGGCTGGTGGCATCATGCACACGAGATGCCATCAGCCAAAATCTCAGTAAAGTGGTCAAGGTCGGTACCCCTTGAGACTTAAACAGGGTGGGGTAACTGGTTAATAATCCTGCCTGTCCCAAGGAATACGTAAGGCATCTTCACAGAGCACTTGATCTTGAGCTGGAGGGATGAATCCTTTGGATTAAGGGTCCTTAAAACTCAGCCAAAAATGTGAAAATTCAGATGAATCTCTGAGACAAAGGTAGGGATGACACTGCTACATAGTAAGGTATTGAATGCTTTCTTTAATAAGGCATTAGATTGGTTTCTGTTCATTTCTTGAATTACATAAATGTGAGAATTATTTTGGAATTAAATCTTAGTTACTAGATCTTTGTTAGTAACATCCTTACTGTGTTCTGGCTGTTTAAGTAGGGAAGGCACAATGCCTCTTAATTGATCAACAAATCTGCCATTCAGTGTACTAGATCTATTCAATGTAGACGCTGACATTTGAGTAAATATAATATTTATATCCAAGTTCAACTGTTCCTGCTATTCCTCTATTCAGCTCCCAGTCTAGTATACATGAAGCAGTCTGTGAATGAAGCCAGTTGGTTAGTAGGCATTATGTGGCTGAATCTCATAGGGCTGTGTTATCAGACACTAACATCTTATAATTCAGTTTGCCTAAGTCACATGTTCAGTATGTATTCTAAATGTACATATAATTAAGTAAAATATCTGAGTAATTAAGATATTTGGCATGAATGTTTTTCTTTTTAATGATGCTCCTGTCAAATTCTCGAGATTATCTAACACTGTCTCAAAAATATTAAGGAGAAGATGCTTATTGTCTGAAATGGTTTGTTCAGTATTGATAAATATTAATATAATTATATACCAGATTTCGCTGATATCAATATCGAGTTCGAAACATTTGCAATCTTCCATGTCAAAACTAAGGGACCGATTACAATGCTGTAGGAAACTGCTCTGACCCTCGGAGAGCCCGTCTGCTTTTTAGAAAGCCTCCTGTAATCCCAAGGGCTACTCTTTCCGAACGAGGGATTAGAATGTCGGATTCCAACAGCCTTTCTGTGCCAGCCTTTCCGACGCAGAAAGGCTGTCAGATGTCGACTTTGGAGGCTCCCAGCAAGGGCCCACATGGGTGCAAGGCCTCCGGTCGGAATGCATGATCACATTGTAATGAGAAGTGCAACCGAACAGTGTTCGGTTGCTTTCTAATTGCTGAGTTGGGACCACCCGACAGGAGGTCGGTTGATGTACCGAATCGATGTCAGACGGACTCAGGTCCGTCCGACATCGAAATCGGCCCCCAAGTTGAACAAGCATTGGCATAGCCAATAGGTCTCGCCTTTGGGGCCTTATAAGTGTTTAACCATGCAACAGTTGATGTTGTTGCACCAAGGATATTGTGCTGCATAACTAAATACTTATAAGGTCCCAAAAGCGAGACCTATTGGCTATGCCAATGCTTGTTGTATATTCTTGTCACCCTAAAGTGCGCCTTGTAATCCCACAGGGCAGGGTGCTAATATATAAACATAGGGCACATTATACATTGGAGTTAGAGTGCCCCGACAGTGAAATAAAAGCCATAAGCTTTTTCATTGTGTAGGCATGCCTTGACCTTTCCATAAGAAATTTAGTTATGATGAATCTCTTTACTTCCACCCCTATTTAGGAAAGGGCTAGACAAATGCCTCAACAGTATTTACTGATTAGTTGTCAAGATCTGATCGAATGGTGAAATCAGACTTTTGATAACTTAGAAAAGTAGCTTTGTAATAATCTGCTTTAGGCTGTCTGAGCCAGAAGGGCCTCAAGACCAGTTCAGGGACTCGTCACACTTATAGAGCTCAAATACACATCCTTGGCTGAAGGAGTTAACAAACCTGGCCCAGAAAACAATGGCTGGCCTTTGGGCACAGGAAAGGCCAGTGGGTGTTAAGTGCTAACCACTTAGCTGAGAGTGGCTATCTGGAAGTGGGCAGGACCAATTGTCAACACAAAGGGGTCATTTAACAGTACCTCTTTTGACTTGAGGATGCTAAGGAGGGCTGCTCCTGTTTCATCCACAGGTTCCTTCTGGTCAGCTAGGCTACAGCCACAGTAGGAGGGAAGCGCAGTTTTAACCCTGTCACGCCTGTATTACCACCTTGTTATTTATCAGAACTGTGTCAGGCATAATCACATGAGAGAAAACCAATCCCTCCCCCTCCCAAAACTGCATATTTTGGTTTGTATTACTACTCAAAACACTGGCATAGTCAGAATGAGGCACACACTTGACTTGCTTATGTATGAAATATTTCAACAGTGTTATTTACAAGTAATCATACAGAACGTATTTTGCACAAACATTCAGAATAACCACAAAATTACATATATTTTTACACAAACTTTGTCAAGAGGAGTTGCACACTACAGGCAACTACTGCCTTTCATTAATGCATGAACAATCCGTCTAGCAACACTTTACCTCTGAAGAACGTAAAACACCAAACGTAAAAAACATGCAATTCTACTGGAGTGACTCAAAACTGATACCTACGCGGAACCTCATTTTCCAGCAGAACAGAAAGCAGGCCTTTATCTGGTGTGCCCTACACGCTATGAGGAGAGAGCCCGCCTCAAAGCACTTCACGTAATTTGAAAGCACGAACCACCAGAGTTTAGACTAAGCACCACTTGTTCTTTGGAGCACTGACAAATTAAATTAGAGGCCATTACAGGCACTTGCGAGAGTCACGACACAGCCACTTGTGCTGATGAACCTGGGCATAGCTGCCAAGGTTTCAGATTACTATGTGTGGCATTTTAATAATTTCAGTGTAATTATGAGTGACATTTCAACGAATATGAGTGACACTCTCTCGCAAGCAAAAATCAAGCAATTAAACAATTAGGGAAACATATAAATATCAGAAATTACACCCATTTGAGCAACAAGAAACTCTTAAGAACTAATTGAAGTAAAGTGCACTAACGGGGGGGGGAGGGGGGTGGATTGCAACAAGCGACAGCGAGCTGCTCTGCCAATCAATGCGCCGGTGCTAAGTGGTGGCCTGAGTAAAAGCATCATAAAAACTAAAATTAAGCCAAACATAAGCAAACGCTCGACTTACAATATGTGTAGAGAGAAGAGCCAGTGTGGAAATCAGCATAGTCAGGACAATGTTGACAACTTAGCTACCCATTACACCATCCCTAATACAAACAAAGTTATCATCCAAACAATGTGATAGTCCGCAAACTCGTCTTAAACAACACAGATGGACACTATTATTTTAATCATGCGGCGGAGTTAATCTAAAAACACCTGACTGCAAGCTGAGCCAAGAAATATAAGAAATACGTGACTCTCTGCAGTTATACTGTGCTCATTCACCATGTTTACTACGTGAAAATGAGACCAAGCACAATGCAAAGGAAAAGTGATAATCACAACAATTGTAGAAAGCCCAAAATGCAGTGATTGCTGCCTAAATTAACAATAAATTATGACCTTAAATCTGATGATGCAGAACCCTCACAATCTCAATTCAAAATATAAATGATGAAAAGACTTTGGTAGTGCGTCAGACACAAATGTTTATATGCACCCTTTCGTTGAAAACAAAACGGGAAAAAAAATGAAACCATGCCCCATGCATAATTATTCACCATTTGCTGTTGTATAAAAATGACTCCTGCTTATGCACAGAATACAGCTCGATTTTTCCAGGAGGCCTCTGATGTTTCGTAATATGTAACTGCTATTTCAAATGCTCAGGGTGCAACATAACCAGGTGGGACAGAATAAGAATGAACGATGGTCGAATATGCTCAATTTTTTCCCCAAATTCTTTTCTTACATGCTCGAAGGCACGAATTTCAGGAACGAGACCCCAGTATGATCGCCCGGTACAAAAGGGGTTGGTGATGGACGGAGCATCAGAACCAATCAAACACTCACACCCAGTCAACAGATCTGGGTTTGATCCATCACCGTTCTTTAGCCCACTCTGCCACCCCAGTTCAGACATGGCCATATACAAATCAGTCTGACCCTGTGCCTCATGGGAACAGTCCAGCCCGAACTGCCAAGCCATGCCTTCCCTGGACCGGAAACAAGCTTCCTAGGACCGGTTTCTGGCATTTCAGCCGTCTTCAGCCAGGCTTGCTTGAATCCAGTGGCAAAGTGAGCAAGGGACTCAACGTCTGAGCATACCCTGCCAACTTATGGCGAACAAAGCGGTACAAAAGGGGGTGGTGATGGACGGAGCATCAGAACCAATCAAACACTCACACCCAGTCAACAGATCTGGGTTTGATCCATCACCGTTCTTTAGCCAACTCTGCCACCCCAGTTCAGACATGGCCATATGCAAATCAGTCTGACCCTGTGCCTCATGGGAACAGTCCAGCCTGAACTGCCAAGCCATGCCTTCCCTGGACCGGAAACAAGCTTCCTAGGACCGGTTTCTGGCATTTCAGCCATAGCTTGGCAGTTCGGGCTGGACTGTTCCCATGAGGCACAGGGTCCGACTGATTTGCATATGGCCATGTCTGAACTAGGGTGGCAGAGTGGGCTAAAGAACGGTGATGGATCAAACCCAGATCTGTTGACTGGGTGTGAGTGTTTGATTGGTTCTGATGCTCCGTCCATCACCACCCCCTTTTGTACCGCCCAGTATGACCGCCGGCATGATTTGTGTAGTGTCCCCGCGAACCTCCAACAAATGAGCAGATGAATCATAATGTTCATGAACTGGCACGGGGCAGTTAAGTGTGCCCCTGTGCGCCAACATGCGAAGGTCTGGACAGGTGAATGTGGGCCTAGATTCCCGAGTCGACTCAAAAATGAAAACTAAAACCCGCTTCCTACCTCAAAAACTAAAACCCGCTTCCTACCTCATAGTCGACTTGTCCAACAGAAGTCTGTCAGAGACGGGCACGCTAGGAAAATAAAACCTGCCGCCCGCATCCTAGGAGGTCAACTACCCTGCATGCAGTAATCACAGGGAAGCGCGCCTTGAAAAAACAAGCGCGTGCCTCGTGCTGAAAGAGGAGGAGGAGGCAGCAGGGGGAGGGGAAAGAGGAGGGGCCTGCGCCTGTTTCCCTTACGGGAGCGAGCAGAGGGAACCATCTGTTTGCAAGTTAATTACAAACCGATGGTTTCAAAGCTTGCTCCCGCATGGGAATCGCCAAACGTGCACGTGTTGCCATTGAAAGCAATGCAACACATGCACGTTTTTGGGCGAAAAACCAAATCAGTCAACTAAAGGTCTCCTCCTACGTAGCGCATGCGGGCTTCGTAGGCGAGACCTAAAAAGTAAAAATTAGTGGTCATCCGCAGAAAGTAAAACGTCCAGCCTCAAACATTTTCAGTAAATACTTTTAAGTAATATCTTTTAGTCTGATTAAAGTGTCCTATTTAAATAGTAAGTCTTTTTTTAGACCAACAAAATCAAAATGTAGTCCAAATTATTTTTAGAGCATGGTCCATATTAATTGTCATAGTTGCTTCTGACACAGCCACATGTACCCTGTTAAAAATATTAGTGGTAGGCCTGCCCAGAATTAATCTATTTTGGAACTAAAATGTTAGTAGCCGAGATTAAATTATTGGCAAAGGTTCATCAGTATTAAGAGGTATTGGACAGTGTGTGAATTTGTGTAACATGCAGGTCACCTGTTTAAATGTCAATAGCCTAACAGTTCTTGGTATGCACTGTGACGTTTCCACATTGTGTGGCAGTCAAGAAATATACCAGCGTTTGCGTGGCCAATAGGTCTCACCTTTCAAACCTATTATCTTCGCTAGTACTTTTTGGCGATGAATATAGCATCAGCCAGATAATGTGCAGCATAGCCAAAAGACAAATAAAAGCCCCAAAAAGGTGCAATGATGCACCTGCTGTGTCCTCCTCATTTGTGAGCTCGCATGTGTAACAACATACTTAAACGTACGTGCCTACATAATGAAGCAAGTGCATTTTTTAAATGTACCAATCCAAGATAGATCACTAAAAAGAAAAAAAGTGAAAAATAGCGTGAGCTTCTTTTAAGCCAGAAAGGCAAGCAGCAGTTTGCTGCCTGGTTAAAAAACCAAAACAATAATATAATTCTTTTTTTTTAAAAAGACAGGCATTGGAAACAAGGGAGGCAAACGGAGAGGGCTGAGGAGAAGAAAAGCAGTGCACACACTGACACGGAAGTGCAACAAAGGGCGCGGGAGAGGAGGGGCACAGGCAAGGAAGCAACACGAGTCGAGGAGTTTGGGGGTGAGTGAAACACAAGCTTGCAGCATAAGGGAGACAGCAAGACAGAATATAGGTGGGTGGGTATTTGGTGGGGAAAGTAGGACACAAGGGAGAGAGCTGGAAAATACATGCAGTCTCACGGGGTGCCTAGGCAAAAAAAAAAGTTGTTCCTTGAAAGTGAGCAGTGGTAGGATAGAAGTCAAGCAGTCATACAATGGTAAAGAGGCTATGCTGCAGTTAAAGGACAAATACAAGATGGACAAGATCGGTCATAGAAAGCCATTGGATAGGAAGCAAGCAAATTAGAGTATTTAGAAGGACAACTAATGATAATCAACCCGTGGACTGTAAGTCCCATGTAGGGTTTTGGTATTGGTATGCCCACAATAGGTGTTTTGCAGCCAAACCACTTCTGCTGTCCGATAGGCTCAACATAAAAACACATTTGTTATTGTTCAGCAAGGCTGTTCCACAAAAATCCTCTTTACTACATGATATCCTAGATCCCATAAAGAATATTGGATGCATATTCACGGTATGTGGATAACGCACCTTTCTGCAAATTAGAATGCTTTTAGCTCTCCTGAAAGAGGAGAGGGCAATCGTACACTTAATGGCTCTCAAGTTGCTCCTTTTGCCTATTGAAGAGTTTAAAGCATGCCACCGTGTGTCCTGTGGGTTTCACTGGCAAAGGTGCATAATGCGTTTGGAGCTAGAGCTGTCCTCGTTCCCGGGCTGGGGAAAGGGAAGCAGGGAGTGGTGGCTTGCGACAGCTGTCGTGAGAGAGCTGTAGTTGTTTTGTAAAGTTCAAGTCTCTGAGCTGAAGAAGGCTTGGTGAAGCATACGTGTCACCCCAAGCAGGCATGTCCTCTTTCATCCGGAATAAGGTTGAACTGCAACATTTAACAAACAAAATCAGTTGCCACATATACAGAGAGCATCAAATCTGTGGGAGATTCATTATTTCAAAGGTAAACCTTTTAAAAAATGCTGTCGTGTGCAGTAAGAATTATTTTTATTGTAAGTTTCTAACCATTTTATTACACTGGTTGCATTTCTAAAATACATATTCCAAAACGTGCATTCTTTTACATTCTCATTCGCTGACTGTAAAGCTGATTCGCAGAGTACCATTCACCCTGAACCAGTGTGGTGCATCAGCTCAGCAACTGCTAGGTATGTTAAGTGGTGTGACGTTTTCCTCCTTACAAGGGCAGTTGTGAAGCCATTGAGAAAACCTGCCTTCTCGCAAGTTTAGATTGATGCTCTGTGCTGGCGATTTCAGGGAGTGCTGTGTGCTCTAGATTCATTCAACTATTTTCTTGGAAAGATCAAAAGACCCATCACCTAGATCAAAAAAGTAGTATTTTTAATCCCAGGAGGTGGCTTACTGCTAAAAATGATTTTCTCAGAGGATTCCAGGGAATTTTACATTAGTATTGAAAAACTGTCCTACTACTGAAACCTTTCCTTTCATCTTTCAGCGAAAAGATGTTCTATAGCACGCATACAACACTGTCCTATCCAGGTTTATCTATGCAAACAAAGCATTGCTTATTGCTTTCATCTAGGATGGGTCGCTATGCAGGTCGGTGTCTTTAGTTGTAACCCACCTGGTGAGATTAAATAATATGAAGGGAGACAGTCTTGGCTTGTTACTTATCTGACATCTAAATATCTTTGATTGATTCATTAAAACCATTGCAGTAAAAGATGTAATGGATTTAAAAATCTATTGCAAAGTAGAGTTAAATGATGCAAAACACAGAATTAAACAAATTGAACCTAAAAGGAATATGTATCTTGAACTCCTCTGGCCTTGAATAGATCAAATAAAATAAGGTAATCTAATTTGTAAGTGGTCTTTTGACCTTACAACAAGTAATACTGAGCTACACTCTGGTTCTATTGGGCTTTTTCCCAACTTATTGCAGCCTGTTTTCACGAATTTAATAAAACCAGTAACGAGCTGCATATCTGAGCTTTTAAAGCACATTGCCATTGCATCATTGCAGAGGCAAACGCCTAACCTCCTAAAAGATGGCTTTGACATGTTCTTTGGCATTGAAATACAGTTCATCTAGTAATTCTGCCGTTCTCACTGAATGTTCTATGCTATTTTTAACATGAGCTAGGTGATCTCAACCCTAGTGTCAGTGGTTGCACTGTATTTTCTTGGGCTTTAGCCTCCAAGTGCTGACAAAACTAACAGCAATATCTCAAATCCAAATGAAAGTGGTGTCTATTGCCTTAGCGACGAGACTAAGGAAAACTTGGTAGGAAGTCTATTGGATACACCTCCGTTGTTGAAATGAGGCTCTCCTTTTGACTGTAGGGGCATTAATGTAATTGGTGCTCTATGGGGACTTGAATGGTGCTGTTACTAGTAGGTTCCAGGTTTCTAATTGCTCATTGTCAATCTTACAGTATGCCCCAATTCCCTAACTAAGTTCCCAGAAGCTTCTATTGAATGAAGAAGAACCAGGTTGCCGCTATTGTCATGGGGTATCTGAGAGCACTACCTTTAAGCAGCTTCTGTTGTTTTCAGCCAGGGTGAGCTTCGTAGTTTTATGCGTAAGGTATTATATAAACATTTTGCAGGAGTCAAGAGAATTTTTAGTTTCATAATTATTTTGAAAAATGTTATGAACAATTTGTTTTGGAATTAGTCATGTTTGAGAACTTTAATACCTATTAGGAAGAGAGAAAATAAAGCCCTGTCCACCAAAGAGCACACTGCTTAGTGCTCCGCTTTCAATACCTCCAGTTGTCTCTTCAAAAGAAGCTCTTCCAATTAGGAAAAATAACTGTTTTTGTGTGCATTCCTTTGTTGTCACTTACACATTAAAGGTGCCATATACACAAGGGAAAGAAATTGCAACATGCCCCTAATTGGAGCCAAACTATTACAAGAGAAATTTGTAATGATGATGCACATGCAATCTTGTGACACCGATCTGTATTCAAGTATTGACTTGAAGCCCCACCTACTTTCCGTCCATATTTTTTATTGGCTTGTGTTATTGTCCTTAATAAATGCTGGCTTCTGATTAGTTAATAGGCTTGTTAGTCCCACCTTTGTACTGCCTTGTCTTCATTTGTAACCTCCCATGAGGACTGACCCTTTTACTTCTGTTGTTACATGGTAGGTCTTATTGCAGTCTGTAAGCACTATTTTCTTTCATGAGTATCTCCTACTGCAGGCACGACTTGCTTTCCTGCAATAGCAGCTGCTCTCTCGCTCCTTGGCTACAGCTCCACCCCTTAACCCCTCCCTCCCCCAACCACTTCTTGAGGTCTGTTTATTTTTTCCCTTTAATTTCTCTTCCCCCACCCCCACTTGACCACGCTGTTTTAATTTAAAAAAAAATATATTAGTAGATAGGTTAAGTGATTAGATGTTGAGCCGATGCAGAGGCTCAAACCCTGGTCCCTAGCTCCTGAGTCGGTAGGTCTGACTGCTGAGTCATATCCTTTCTCTCTGGGGACAGCACAATATTAATTATATTTGCTTGTTTTACACTTTATTGGCAGCCACTCCCCTAGCCAAGTCTAAGGAAAGGGGCACGACCACCATTAAAGTGAAAGCGCGGCATGGGGCGCTTTTACAAACAAGCATTGGCATAGTCATTAGGTCTCGCATTTGGGACCTTTTTATAAGTAAAAAAATAAATAAAACTGCTGTTATAGATGGAGTTAGGATACAATTGGTTGAGAAAAGTTGGGTACACCAGGCAATGCGGAAAGGAAGGGTTTGCTAACATTTGACTAAAGCCTGCAAATGAGGTGAAATGGTATGGTTACTTTTTGTCCTGGCACTGAACGAAAAATGTTTCTTTATGTTAGCGGCTGTTTAGAGCTTTCTTACTGTGCTCTAATTACTGGGCAGGTTCCGGGCTCTGCCGGAGTAACTGATTAGAGCTGCCTTAAAAGTTTACAGAGGCGTCTGACCGGCTGTGTGAGACACTCTTGGTTTCTCAACAAGTCTGTTTCATTTTGGAACATTTCTTTTGTCAGCCTGTTAATTCGTAAATGCATGAAGACGGGGGGGGGGGGGGGGACGAGATTCTTCCTGTTTCTCTTGCAATGTCAGTGAAGAATAAGCCCGCAGAGCACCCCGGTTCTACCCCTCCTCCAATGTCCGGCCCATGGCTTAACAAAGGAAACATGAAGAATCTTACCTCCCCCCGCCCCCCTTGTCATCATGCATTTGTGAATTAACAGGCTGGCAGAAGAAATGTTGAGAATGAAACAGACTCGCTGAGTAACCAAGCATTTGCAATGCAATAGGTTTCGCATTTACGCGAGTTTAAGCCATTGGCATTGTAAATGACAATGCCTTTTATTTATGTTTTAAAAACCAAAAATAGCCAATAGATTAAACCCGCGTAAAAGCGATACTTATTGCATTGCAAATGCTTCTTTCCCCTGCCTTAATTTCTTTTTTAGTGCAGGAGAGTGGAGGAGGTGTGGCCCCTGGAGGATTTGTTGATTAGGGGTAGTTAAGAGATTTCGAGGCCCCTGCTTGAGTAGCTCTCATATTTTGATGTCCATTCTGTGACTTGTAGTCCCCATTTTATAATGTGTTATATAGGACTACAAATCCCAGAATGCAAAGTAAAAATGTGGACTTTGTGATCTCTTGACCAGGGCCATTGGAAACCTGACCGCTCTGGATTTCTGGTGCGACCACGGCCAGACTGAGCAGATATATATATTTTCTTGTGGAAGTACAGGACATAAAAGTCGGCCAGTCCTATTTTTTTTTTTTTTTTTTTTAAACCTTTATTACAAATTTCAATAGATATACAGGTATGGGCCTACAACCTCCGGGCCGGCCGCTAGTAAACAATAAGGTCATAAACATATAGGTATAAACACAAGCAGCAAGCAGTGTAGGTCCCAAGGATCCGAAATATCATTTGCGGCTATAGGCCTTGACATCCCAAATGACGGTTTCATTTTAAATGAAAAAAGAAACAAACCCACAAGGCGGCAAAAGTCCAGGTGACATTATGCGCTCCCCTCGGGAGGGGCCTACCAAACTACAATGGAAGGAGGGGGGGGGAAGGGCAGGGGGCAGAGACAAAGTTATCCCGATAACACAGAATCATGGAGATGCGCAGACTAAGGAGACAGGGCCTCAGCAGAGTCACGCGTTAGGGGCGGGACGCAAATCCCGCCACGATAGGAGTTCCAGGGGCACCACACCTTTACCCATTTCCCAGGCTTGCCTCTCGCCACATACAGTCTTTTCTCGGAACATACACCAATCCATATTTTCCTTCCACACCGAAATCGTGGGTGACCTCTGGGAGCCCCACAATTGTGCTATGTCACGCTTGGCCACCATATATCCCAATGTCACCCACCACGTTTGCGCCACCGTGTAATCAGTCGGCTCCCAAACATTCAACAAACACCTCCTCGCCTCGGGGAACAACGCAACATGCGTGACCGCCTGCAATACTGCATGCACGCCACGCCAGAACCGAGTCACCTCCGGACATTCCCACAAAACATGGAGGAAGGTCACAATCATACCACACCCACGCTTACACATCCCATCCACCGCATATCCCATACGCATCAGGCCAGGACCCGTAACATACACCCTGTGGAGTATCTTGAGCTGGACGAACCGAAGGCGGGCCGGTATGGCCACCTCTTTCGGGGAGGCCACCGCAGACACCCAATCCTCGTCATCCAGCTCCAATCCATCAGCGACCCATGCCTCACGAAGGGCGGCCAGCAGCCCCGAGCGATCATTGACGAGCTTTTTATAGATTAATTAAATAGTGCTATCCGGCACATACCATCTAGTACTCTATCTTCCAATGGGGAGCACTCCGGGATGGACGCGACCTCCGGGAATACGGAGAGCAACGCATGACGAACCTGCGCATATGGCAGGCCCATAAAGCCCGTGATTTATCGCTGCCAGCTGGGAAGCCCAATAATAACGTTTGATATCTGGGAGGGCGACCCCCCCCCCGCGTCGTACCACGGGAGCGTCAGCTTCGCGAGGGCGATCCGCGGCCTCCCATCCCAGAACAGTTGGCGCTGCAGACCCTCCACCTCCCTAAAATAGCTAGCCGGCACGACATCCATTGTGTTTTGTAAGGCGTATAAAAACCGCGGCAATGACATCATCTTAAACAGCGCCGCCCGGCCAAGCGGCGAGAGCGGCAAGCGCCGCCAACGCGCCACATCCGCCTTCAAACGTTGGAGAGGGGGGAGTAAATTCTGTGTGTATCGGGCCGCTGAGTCCAGGGTAATAAAAATTCCCAGATACTTGAATCCCTGGTGAGCGACCTGGACAGGGCAACCCCGCGGGAGGATAGGAGCCTCTCCGGAAAGAACATAAACACAGGACTTAGCCCAGTTGATGACTAGGCCGGAGTTACGGCCAAAGGAGAACAATACATCCACCAACACAATCAACGATTCACGCGGGGAAGCGAGATACAAAAGAATATCGTCCGCATCGAGAGAGACTCGGTCTTCATACTCTGGGGTCCATCGGAGACCACGAATCGAAGGGTGCCACCGCAGCCACTCCGCCAGGGGCTCCAAAGCGAGCGCAAAGAGGAGAGGCGACAGCGGACAACCCTGACGCGTGCCCCTGCCCAACTCGAAGGGAGCCGACACTCTACCATTCACCACCACCTGCGCCAGCGGTCTAGAATACAGCAATTTCACCCAACCGATGAATCCCGGGCCAAACCCAAACTTCTCCAGCGTCGCCCAAATATATGGCCACTCAAGCGTATCAAACGCCATAGTGGCGTCCAGGGACGCCAAAATGGCCGTCTCACGTATGAACGGAACCCTCGCGAGCACCCCATGCAGACGCCGTAGGTTAAGCGCGGTGTTGCGATGAGGAATAAAACCGGACTGATCCTGATGGATCAGATCGCACACCATGCCAACCAGTCGATTAGCCAGCACCTTAGCAAGGATTTTCGGTTCCGCATTCAAAAGCGAAATGGGCCTGTAGGACGTGACTCGATCCCGCGGCCTCCCCTCCTTATGAATAACCACGATGGTGGCGAGATGCTGGTCCAGCGGGAGAGAACCCGCCGCCCGAGCCGCGAGAAACATATCACGAAGATGAGGCGCTAAGGTATCCGGCCGCAACTTGTACAATTCAATGGGAAGGCCATTAGGACCCATGGCCTTGCCAGAAGCGACTGAGCGTATGGCCAGGGTGATCTCCTCAGACGTCGGAGTCACGTCCATCGACAATGTATCCTCCTCCGAAAGGGAAGGCAACCCAATATCTTTAAGCAGGACGCGGGAATCCTCTTCTGGGCGAGAAGAGACCGGGGAGTACACCCCGCGGAAATACTCTGCAAAGCAATCAACTATTTCCTCGGGATCAGTAACACACACACCATCCACTCTCTCAACCAGCGGCACAACTCGACTCGCTCTCTCCTTTTTATCCAGCCACGCTATCAGTTTTCCAGCCTTATCCCCCATATCATACAGTCGCCCCTGTTGCTCCCTACTCATGCCCTTGGCCGCTTCAGTGACCAGGGCCTTGTAGTCTGCTTGTTTGAGTCTGAGAGCATGCAATTTGTCCTCCGTGACACCACGATCCAGGTCACCCTCCAACTCAGTAATTTCAGACTCAATACGAGTCACCTCCTCCCGCTCGCGCCTCTTGGAATGGGAAATGAGGGACAGGGCTTCCCCCCGGAGTACCGTCTTGAACGCCTCCCAAAGAGAAACAGCAGACGAGACCGATCCCACATTATCTTCAAAATATTGCTCAAGGGATTTAATCAAATCTGCACGAATTGTGAGATCTATTGTTGTCGACTTGGTTGCTGAAGGGGGACATGAGATGTGCACTTGCCCAGACAGCCGATGTGCACGTTCACGCATTCTCTTCTCTGCCGATGTCCGCTTGCGGCCGGACAGCAGATGTGCACGCTCACTGCATCTTGTGCGCTCCCACCGCGCATTCACTTTCGCGCGCTTCCTGCAGAGGAAGCAGCGATGCTGACAACTCTGCCGATGTCAGCTTGCGGCCGGACAGCAGATGTGCACGCTCACGGTGTCTCGCGTGCTCCCACCGCACTTTCACTTTTGCGCACTGCCTGCAGAGGAAGCAGCTGTGCAGACAACTCTCTGCCGATGTCCGCTTGCGGCCGGACAGCAGATGTGCACGCTCACGGCGTCTTGTGCGCTTCCACTGCGGTTTCACTTTCGCGCGCTGCCTGCAGAGGAAGCAGCGATGCCGACCACTTCCTGCACTTGCTCAACGGCAGCTTCTACACCGACTGCGTTAGCAGGTGGCCAGTTGAACCACATGCTGGGCTACCTGTCGGTGCTAGCCTGGCCTACTTCCAGGGTAACATTGAGCTCTGCATGCTCTTTAATGGTGCCCTGGAGAAGGGCCACCTGCACGAGTGGGCCAAGCGGCAGGGCAACAAGCGAAGCAAGGGATGCCGCCGCCCAAGGTCAGTTTTTTATTTTCGTTGGCTCGGATCGCGGTGCTACCTCCCATCCACCGCTGTGTTTCCTGTTCTTGTCACAATTTAATCTCCTTGTGCGACGCCTCCCTACCCCCCCACTCCCTCATCCCCACTTCCCGCCCGTCATTCTATTTGTGAAGTTGCCCACGTTTCTTCTTTCGGCTACCACTTCTCCGACATCTAAAGCGAAACAAGATGTGCACTTGGCAAGCAGTCTCGCTTGTTTCTCCCTAAGTGTGGTGCCGTGTCACTTTTCCTGGGAACTGTTGTTCGAGTTCAAGCGAGTCCTAGTAAACACTAACAACAAAGTAAGGGGCCCTCGGGACAGGCCTGAACCGGGCAACTTTTCTAAGCGAGAGGCCACGACCTGTCACACAAAGTACAGATGTGTTGGGCATGCTTGTTTAACTGTTCTTAGTGTCTGGTGCCAGAACTAAAGCAACTTCTCCTCTCCTCCCCGCCCCCAATCCACCCGTTGTTGATGACTGTCACGAAAACATGCAAACTAGTCCTTGGGGTGAATTGTGGTTGCCCGTGTCGCCCTCCACACAGCGGGGCTTCTGGTTTGCCAAGGACCTTTAACAGAAATGGCAATACTCCTTGTTTATGTTTCTGATTGGCCTGGAATGCGGTCATTACTTTATGTTGACTTCGCTGATAAAAAAGACTTGCATTTTCACTAGAGGGTAATCAATGTCTCCTTTACAAGCAAACTTCCAATAGTTGGTCGTGTTTATTATCTGAGTGGTCAGGACAAGTACACGATTCCCCCACAGCCGTATTTTATTTTCTACCTAACGCAGTGCACTTACGGAACAATCGCCGGCACGACTGCGCTCAATTGAAGGGGATTTTTTGATGTATACTCGCATAGGTTTATGTACGACAACATTTTTCCTGTGTCTGGTATGATCTTAAATGGGCTGAGAGGAACATGAATGAGCCGGTGCTTTCAATGCACACACACACACTGGTTCAATCGAGGTGGGTGTCTCAGGGCTTGGTTTCCAATGCTCCATTATTTTTATAGCTAATGGCAGGATGAAGTATTTACAGTGGGAAGTATCGAAATATGCGATTCTTCTGCCGCGCATTTTTCCGCATAATTATGGGTTTGCCACATTTGCTGTATACTCCATTACCTGCTGCATAATCAACAGATTTTAACAAAGACTGTTTCTACCTTAAACGGATCAAAAGTTACTAAAAAACATGGAGACATGTTCCAGCGCACCAGAAGGCCCTTCACAAATGTTGACTGGTCATCTTTTGGTTGCTTATTGCTGCATTCAGGAGTTAAATTGGTACCATTAAGGTACTACTGCGCACAAGCGCAGCATGCTCATTACTGGACTAAACCGCATGGGTACATTTCACACGTAGTAGTGGAAACGGATAGTACACAATCCGCACCGTGGACAACTTTTATATCAGACCCAAGGCCTTACTTGCATAGAGACACGATCCAGCCTGTGCACTGCACTTCAAATGCGTGGCACGCACTGGCACATAGGGCAAATAAGCTGCCGATCTATGCCCCGGCGCTCCCCATTGCAAATCATCCGAAATTATCAGTAACACAAGAGAAGAAAATGATGTTATTACTGGAAGATATGAAAATCTCCACTATGAAAGATGTTTTCCCTCACGGCAGGTTCATACAAAGAAATAACCCGTCACTAAGCACACACAACACACCAATGAAGATATTCGCCCATTTGAGGCTGCAAGCAGCGGTTAAAGAACTCTATAATACATATCCGGATGAGCCACCAACGTTAAAGGCATTACAGGCCTTACTAATAGCACCAACACGACAGAAGTTAGTCACCCCCCTATACAATACGTAACAATCAGAACAAAGTGAGGCGACCAATAGATCATTAGCTAAATGGGGAAACACTATTGGGAGACAAGATTGAGGAGCAGGATTGGGAATACAGCTGCACACAACTACAATTATTGACATCGAACTGTAACCTAAGGATAATACACTTTAAATTTCTTCACCAATTTTACTACACCCCGACCCAGCTCCACAGATACGGCCTCAGATCACATGACAGATGTCAGAGGTGCAACACCATGAATGCGGATTTCCTACACTTGGCATGGGCTTGCCCAAAAATACACAATTACTGGCAGCACATTATGGGGGCGATAACTGCAATGCTAGCTGAACAGGTGCCGAACACGCCCCTGGTGTGTTTATTGGGGATATGTAAATTAGTACCGACAAAAAGGCGCAAGTTTCTAGCTGTGGCACTATTACTAGCGAAACGACGAGTAGCCATTAGATGGGGCAGCAAACGGCCCCCTAGGTTCAAGGACTGGCTCACGGACATGTCATATTGCAGGGAAACCATGTAGACGTACGAGGAGGAACTACCGCTTTCATCGAGACCCTGAGATTTCTGGGAACCACTGAAACAATACCTCTTGACAATACAAGGGGACGATTAACATGTGTAAATTGGCAAAAATTTACAAATACAGGAGATGTTCTGTTATAACTTTTACTCCCTTTTGCCATTAAGAAGAAGATGTTGGGATTTATGTTTCAACTGCGTGTGTAAAGTACTGTAATATCTATTGGCAAACCTAAAATGAGTGATCTATCACCGTAATATGAGGAGATGAGAAATACACTGTCCGCTTTGATTGCACGAAACGAAAGTATTTTATCACTGTAAATGTAAGTTTACATATGTTAGGATGTATACCTTGTAAATGAAAAAAGTATTGCAGTATGTGTGAATTGCACTGTTGACCAGACGAAATAATCACATTTACAACAAAAAAAAATACCTAGTGAAAACCACACAAAAATAAAATAAAAGGTGATCTATTTTCCCAGACAGTGTTACAAGGTATAACAAGCATTTGCAATGCAACAAGGTCTCGCATTTACACGAGCTTAAGCTCTTGGCATTGTAAATGACAATGCCTTTTATTTAGGTTTTGGTTTATAAAACATAAATTAAAACGCATTGCCATTTACAATGCCAATAGCTTAAACTTGCGTAAATGCGAGACCTATTGCATTGCAAATCCTTGTCTTCGGTATGGATCCTCTCATAAACTGAGACTGCACCATTTTGCAAAGCCTTTATTACATACAGTACAAGTACACCGTTTCACCATCTTGAGGATGATTCGAAGAACCTGAAAATGCTCGAGTCTCTCACACATCCCCTCTTGCTCAGCTTTTGATTTTTGGATCACTTTATTTCTTCTCTGATTCCCACCACCCTGAGATTTGATCCACAATCAGCATATTCATTGTATCACTCAGCATTTCTGTCTGCTTCATAAATTCATATGTGGCTGAACTTCTAACTTTTCTGGATTGAGGTAGGTTGCTTTATGGAAAGAGTGCACCACTTGACCGCCCATTATACTCCATGTATGGTCTCTCCGGGAGACTTTAGGGAAAGCATTTCTTTTGTGAACAGATTACACTGACGTGCCAGTACAGTAGGCGTCACCTGACACGCATTGAAAATGGCCCTGTTATTACCACTCAAGGATGGCGTTGTTAAAGGGGGATGCCAGAGGTTTCTGTCAATAAAACCTTTTAATCGGCATCGGCCAGAATGTTACTGTAAAGCTTGGACATTCTGTAACCTGAACATATCCATTTTCAGAACATGCTATTAGTTAAGAGGCCGTTCCCCGTGACCACATCTTGCTATGTTTTTTTGTTACGCATAATTCAGTAATGTACATAGTGCTAGAGTAGATTTCCCATCGAACATGCAACTTTCTCCACTCGTCTACTTACGCCCAAAGACTGGGAGTGGCTATATAAAGGTAAACATTTTGAAAAAGCAACTCATTCTTCGTAAGAGTTTAGTGGACACCAGGAGAGAAAAGAAAAGAGGTCTGTTAACTTTTTTGTTTGGCTAATGCTTTGAGGTAGACGTCGTGTGCTAGTTATTTGCCTTTATTTTGTTTGGAAATCTGACGTGTAGGCTGTATTTGTGTGAGTGAATAATAAAATAATTCTTTCAAAAGTTAACACAATGGACCAAGGAGTAGTCTTCATAAAATGCTAGCGACAGGAGCTCTTTAACACCTGCATTATGTGGGAGTAAAGAAGAGAGGTAATTACGTGTCACTAATGTTTTAGGCAAAATAAGTAAAGGTACATCTTGGAGATTATATAGATGCAGTACCACTTTACTCGACAGCTTTACTCGAGACTGATGGCAATAGGAATTATTAGTTAAAATCACTAAATTGCCAATTTAATGTCGTGGGTCTGAAGTTGTAAGTGACGTGCTATCTTTAAAATATGAATATTATGTGAAATGGGTACGCCTTTGAATGTTTGTTTTGCTCTTGGCACAGGGGAGTTGATCGCTCCAATCAGTATTGCTCGCTCTACCTCAGAAGAAAGTACTGCTTTCCAGCGGATTTAGGCATGCATGGCTACGTTTGAAAGAACTTGTGATGGTCACATGAAAGTGGTCATGAGTTCGACGGAAGGCTTAGGATCATGTCTTTTCCCCTCCCATATTGTGAAGACTCGTGAGCATTTAAATAATATGTCCGCATAAAGGGGTAAAGGGTGATTCCGTTATTTTTTTTATTGTGCAAAGTAGTTTTTTCCCTATAGTTGTCTTTGTAGCCGTTGATCAAAATAATTGTGTCAATAAATATTCTGGATTTTATTTATTTACTTTTCAGCTACCGATAAGTATTGTAGAAAAAACAGCATTGGTGTTTGATATTAACGTTTGGGAAATTGCATCCATGCCACAAGAATATGCTAAAACTGTTCTGCACCTGCTAGTTTTAATGTGAGAAACAAATCTTGATTGTGGCCACTTTTCATTCGACAGTTTGCATTTCACATGTCATAAAATGTCTCAAAGTATTTGAGAAAGTACATCTTTATTGTAATACATTTTAAATTAATGGAAGTTTTGTCGGTGCAATAATTAATGAATATATATTACAAGCATTTTTTTAGTTGTACTGTTTCTTCACCACCAGGTTCTACTGAAGTAATTCCCACCATTCTGGCCTGCTCTTGATAATGTGAATCGGAAACTATTTAAATACGAATATAAAACCTAGTGGTGCTCCTGTTTACTTATGTATTCTACAATCGTGTGGTATGTGCCATTATAGTTCACTGATACTGTATTATTTGAATTTATTGTTGGTCCTTGTATCTAAATCTGCAAATTAATTTGGGAATATCCCTGTATGTAATGTGTTTTTGTGTTACGATGGAAAAAATCTCAGATGCACCTGTGACCTTTTCAGTGCCAAATAAAATCATCAGTAAATAAATAGAAAATAATTCTGGAGGCATTAATTAACTGAGGACTATACAATATTTTGAGCTCAGATGGTCAAGTAAATCTAGGGTGTGCTTATTCATCCTCCGGCGAGTGATAAATTCACCGCACAAGCATGACGCGCATCAACCTAACATGCACTTATATTGATTTTTTTTTCCCACCCAAACATCCATTTGGAATGTACCACATGATGTCCCAAGTCTGTTCTGGGGGTGGCCCTACAGTTACATGTCTGTGCCATGTTCACAATAGAGTGTATGAATGTTGTGTATAATATAGCTGTGGTGAAGTCATGGAAGATAGAAAAAGTCTCCTTCAAGCTGTTGGTGCTTTCTTCAATGCGGTCGGTTTGCTCTATTTTCTTGGTGTCTCTTAGTTGCTATGGGTAGTATCTGAGCACAGCCTTGTAGGTGTTTCTATCAGTGTTTTGTAGCTGCCCTCCCCACCCCGCGGCTGCGGCTTGGTAGACTGGTACTACCAGCGATGTGTTGATTTGGAAGTGGATGGTGGAGTGGTTGGTTTAAGGAAGGTGGTGTTGTAATTGATGCTGTCACTGGTGGTGAATATGGGGTCCAGTGTGTGTCCTGTGTTGGATCCGAGACAAGCTGGGGGAGTCTAATGTTATACAGGCTTTCGAGGAGTACTATGAATCGGGAGTCGGCTCTGTCAACCAGGTGAACTTTGCGGTTGTCAAGGATTTTGTAGGCTTGTAATCTGGTGAGCACGGCGATTAAGTTGATGATGAGGCTGGTGAAGGTGGTTCGTGTTCTGGGTGGACGGTAGGTGAAGCCCCCATTTATAGTGACATTTTCAGAAATTAGCAGCTTTAAACTTTAGATGTTCTATGAATGGGCTGGCGTTCTACGTGGATGTAGAGCATTTGATGGATTCCTTGTCCTCACTTAGCTTGTGGATGCGGTCTTGTCAGGCAATATTGTAGCCTTCAGGGATTACTGCAGCGATGTAGGGTGCTGATGTGGAGTTGAGAAAGAGGATGCATCACTGCTCTGCAGGTCCCAGAATTTGGTTGCTTGTTTCCTAAGTGATTGTGTGTTGAAGCATGCATTCAAGTAGGTGAAGTTGTGCGAGATCTCTGTGGCGTGTGGTATTGGATGTGGGTGTAGATGGTGTTACTGGTACCTGCGTGGGTTGGTAGCTGCTGGAGAAAAAACAGCACTCCTACTGTGGAGTCTAGTGTAGTGCATTGTGGTAACATCGGGAGGAGAGGCGTTCGGGGATTGGGTGATCAAAGGAGCGCTGCAATGTATCGCTCAGTGGTGAGTGAACCAGAGAAACAGATGCTGAGCGCCGTCCAAGCTCGGACTGGTATAGACTGGCCTTCCTATGCCAAGATTGTTGTGTGGCAGCACAGCGGCTGCCATTATGTAGGTCCTGGTGGGGGTGGCGGGGCCACCGCAGCACAGAAAGAAGAGGCATGAAGGAGAATGAGGCGGTAGCATAGGTAAGGTTCGGAGGAGGTAGGAGGGGAAGACCCACGGGATGGGGGGTGGGGAACTGCAGGTAGCGTGACAGAGGGGGCAGAAGGACCAAGTGAGAGAAAAGTGCAAGTGACCGAAAAGAGCCCAGACTGGTCGGACGACCAGCCCAGGTAAATCTGGTCCTAGGCATAGGCTCAGTTTTACCCTTTTTTGCAGAGTAAATTTTACTCCTCCTCTGTCAGCCTTTCACCCTTGAATATTTACTTTCAAGACTGTAGTTTGTTCCATGTACTGCTCAGTGTTACCTGTCCTGAGTCTTTTTGCATTCAATTTACCATTTAATCCCCTTGTCCAGGTGTGGCACAACTGTGCTACCATTTACAGGAGTGGGGTCTAGTGCAAGCAAGGACCTTATGTTTATCACACGCTGGACGCCCCCTTCTCCACAAGCACCCACGTCGCCTTCGACCACACCTCCGAACCCCACTGGACCGACCACCGCTGCATCCACTTCACCTTCAAAAAACCAACCACGCACCATCGCACCCAACAGCTGCCGCGCCGCTGCTGGAACAAAGTCACCGAAGACCAACTGACCACCACCCTCGCCCAGAACCCACCTATCAACCCCACCTGCCCTGACGCCGCAGCCCGCAACCTCAGACAGTGGATCGATGATTGCGCCAACACCCTCACCCCACTCAAGAGACCATCCAACAGCCACGCCAGCAGGAGAGCCACCTGGTTCGCCGACGACCTCCTAACCTCCAAACGCGCCTGCCGTAAGCTGGAGAAGAAATGGCTCCACAAACGAACGCCAGAAAACCACGCAGCCCACAAGGACGCCACCCGCAGACATCACCACCTCATCAGACTTGCCAAGAGATCCTCCTTCAAAGACCGCCTGGATAACAACGCACACAACAGCAAAGAGCTCTTCCGCATCGTGAAAGAACTCTCCAATCCCGACGCCAGCGCCAACGATATCCCGCCCTCACAAGAACTGTGCGACTCACTGGCCATCTTCTTCCACCGCAAGATCGCTGACATCCACGACAGCTTCAACTCCACGACCGCACCAACGATGCACGACTCCTCCCGCCCCGCGATCACCAACAGCGCCAACCGCCTGACCTCCTGGGCCAACACCAACGACGACGAGACACGCAAGATCATGAACTCCATCCACTCAGGATCTCCGTCGGACCCATGCCCACACCACGTATTCAACAAAGCAGACGCGGCCATCGCACCCCAACTACGGAAGGTCATCAACATCTCCTTCGAAAAAGCGACATTTCCGGAAAGCTGGAAGCACGCTGAAATCAACGCCCTCCTCAAAAAGCCCAAGGCGGACTCCACGGACCTCAAAAATTTCCGACCCATCTCCCTGCTCCCGTTCCCGGCAAAGGTCATCCAGAAAATCGTCAACATTCAACTGACCCGCCACCTCGAAGACAACCACATCCTGGACCCGTCCCAATCCGGATTCAGACGTAACCACAGCACTGAGACAGCCCTCATCGCCGCCACAGACGACATCAGACGCCAACTGGACAACGGCGAAACATCAGCCCTCATCCTCCTGGACCTGTCAGCCGCATTCGACACGGTCTGCCTCTGCACCCTACAGACACGCCTCCAAGAAGCCGGAATCCAAGAGAAGGCCCTTGACTGGACCACGTCCTTCCTCTCCCGCAGAACACAGAGCGTCTGCCTCCCACCTTTCCGGTCAGAAGCCACCGACATCATCTGCGGCGTCCCCCAGGGCTCATCCCTCAGCCCGACATTGTTCAACATCTACATGGCCCCCCTCGCACTAGTGGTACGCCACCACAACCTCAACATCATCTCCTACGCCGACGACACCCAGCTCATCCTCTCCTTCACCAAGGACCCTCACACCGCCAAAACCAACATTCATGAGGGCATGAAGGCCATCGCCGACTGGATGAGGAGCAGCCGTCTGAAACTGAACTCGGACAAGACGGAGGTCCTCATCCTCGGACCCACCCCCTCAGCCTGGGACGACTCCTGGTGGCCGACCGCCCTGGGGACAGCACTGATACCAACCGACCACGCACGCAACCTAGGATTCATCCTTGACTCCTCCCTCTCCATGTCCAAGCAAGTCAACGCCGTCTCCTCCTTCTGCTACAACACTCTACGCATGCTCCACCGGATCTACAAATGGATCCTGACCGAAACAAGAAGAACAGTGACACAGGCCCTCGTCAGCAGCAGACTGGGCTACTGCAACGCACTCTACGCAGGAATCCCAGCCAAACACCAATGGCGGCTACAACGCATCCAAAATGCCTCGGCCCGACTGATCGTCAACACCCCCCGCTGCAGCCACATCACCCCCGTCCTGAGAGACCTCCACTGGCTCCCCATTGACAAGAGGATCACCTACAAGCTCCTCACCCACGCACACAAAGCACTCCACAACGCCGGACCAGCCTACCTGAACAGCAGACTCAGCTTCTACACCCCCACCCGCCAGCTCCGCTCCGCCAACCTCGCCCTCGCAGATGTCCCCCGCATCCAACGTACGACCGCCGGCGGCAGATCCTTCTCTTACCTCGCCGCCAAAACCTGGAACACCCTCCCAACCCACCTACGACAGACCCAAGACCTACTCGCCTTCAGAAGACTCCTCAAGTCCTGGCTCTTCCAGCAGTAGCGGTACCAGACATTTTTGGTTCACTGCTACGGTTTAATGTGTGCAAATGTACTCTGCGTCTCAGCTTACTCACACAAAGACAAGAGTTGTTATTGTACGCTGACACGCGCTTGGAGCAGGATGCCATGTCTCACGCAGCCCTGAAACGATGAAAAGCCAGTGTCCGACGGTGAATAGAGCAGCCTCTGAGCAAACGCTTGAACTGGATAGTGCGTTCTAAATATTGTCGGACAACCGCTCCCCTTCAATTAACAAATACCTTTCATGGTGTTGTGAAAGGTTTGCTTTGTCAGGTGATTAGGGCCAGGGCCACTCCCATGCACTCGCATAGTTAACGAGCGCAAAGCTAAACACATACCCTATGACTGTAGAACCAGGACTGGGCAGGACCCCTTGCTTCTTTTTTTTTGTTGCAGATTTTCATAGCGCGAACTCGACCGGAAGGTATTGGAGCGCTTTACATGAGCACCAATTACGTTACACAAGGACATGTTCATTATTATTTATTTGGTCGGCACAGGGAGATTAAGTGATTTGCCCAGAATCACAAGATGTGGAGTCGACCCGGAGGCTCGAACCTTGGTTTTCCAGTTCCAAAGTCAGCAGGTCTAGCTGTGAAACCACATCCTCTCCTTTAGGCAGTTGTAAAGGATTCTGGGAGAAGAAAGCCTTTGGGTGTGCAAGGGGTCATTGAGGGGGGGGCCAGCGAGGGACACAAGGCCATGACACCGCGCCTGCTGTGTTGAAGTCAGTGGGCCAACCTTTGCAACATAATAATTTTCCTGCTGTGCTTTAAAGAGAGAGGGTGTCAGTTTGCAGAGAACTGTCTGCAAGAGACGTTGCTGACACGGTTGTGCTGCTTCAGGTAGCTGTAGGTGGCAGTTAGTGCTGGCAGGGCCTCTTACAACCCTGCGACTCCCAGGAAGGAAGATAGCTGTGCGGTTTTCTGGCTGGAGGACAGGCCCCTGGGGGTAAGGAGCAGTATGTATACAAGTAAACAGGCAGCAAACACACTGGGTATCGCCGAGTGACTACGAGCGATCACCCTGCCTGTATTTATGCTTTTGGGCCATGCCCTCAGGCTGCATGTGTGTAACATTATAGGGTAGCGGCAGGGCAGCACTCTACATCCCTCCCAACTTTTACTAATATAGAACCGTAGCAGGTCGTTCACTTAGCTGGGATATAACATATATAGTCACTGGGGGCCTTATTTACAAGAAAGTGCAGCAGCGCGACACCGCAAGCCCTTTGGCTGGGCCATGCTACGGCACTTTCAAAACACAGGGATATGCCATATTTACAACACTATGACGCATCCCTGTGCTGGCGCACAATCGGCTGCCATGTGCCACACAGGCACCGTTGTGGGGAGATTATTTCTGTGCAGGAAGAGGCACCTTCCTGCACAAAAACAATAACACAAGCATTTGCAATGCAATAGGTCTCGCATTTATGCACATTTGATCTATTGGCATTGTAAATCACAATGCTTTTTATTTATGTTTTGGTTTTTAAAACATAAAAAAAGGCATTGTCATTTACAATGCCAATATCTTAAACTCGCTTAAATGCGAGGCCTATTGCATTGCAAATGCTTGTTTGTGTTATTATGGACTGCTGACATAAGTGTAATTTGGATGGTCTGGAAAGGGGAACTACTGAGCAATGAGTAATTCTGGTGTGGAAAAACCAGGCCAATTCCAACGAAGACACATTCATACCTCTGCTATACTTGTTCGTGTTTGAATAAATCTTGACCTGATGGTTCCTGTGCTGAACATGTTCTGTGTGAGCGAGGCTATAAAAAATGAATGAAATTAATAGAATAGAATTATCACTGGGCATATACTGGGACTGGGATAAGTAATATCATTTGAAGTCTGACTTTATTTTTCCAGAGGAATAAAGATTTCTTTTCCACAGTAAGCCTGAATTTTGTCCCCAAAGTAATTGAGGGTGACCCTTTTCAACACGAGCCAAATGGATCATGAATAGTACTCTTTATGTCCCTTGCTATGTTTTTCTTTAAAAAAAAATAGCAAGTTGGGCTCACTTGATTGAAAAAAGAAAGAAAAAAAAAAGGATAAAAATGAGATGATTGAAAGAAGATACTGAAATGGAATCCTGTTTCTTGCCAAGGCTGAGACTGCTCCCAAAGAAAATATATTGTCTTTCCAGCATTTAGTGACAACTGGCTTTCCCTTATCCGGATTTCTCAACAATCCAAGAGGCAGTTTGTTAAACTTGTATATTCAAAGGTATCTCTAATGACCCGAGCCAGTAGTAGACTATCTTCTATGAAGGATGGGTCTTACTACTGATGCCGATGCCAATGCGCAGGTATTACATGTATTGGGTAATAACTGTCACCACTGTGGCAATCTGTGTATATGCCAAGGTTGTAGTGGAGAGGTGAGGATTTATTACACAACTGAGACAAATCAATTTAAGTAGAGCCTGATGTAACTCCAGAAAATATTGCTGCTTACTAAGCAACATGGCATGGTTCAGCCACTAGTGTGAGGTCTCATAGGATCAACCTTGAGAGAGAATGTAGTCTGTGCAGATGGGCATCTATGTGCCATGCACAGAACAAAACCCCAATTGTTAAGTTCCAGAATGTTTTGTCTATCCAACTGCTCTTTAAGTTGGTGAGTAACCATCTTTTATAGAAACCTGTCGGACCACGATTTGCTCCACACTGGAATGTTTTGCTTGGTGGTTAGTTGTGAAAACTAGGCTTTTGAATACCGGTGTAGCGGTAACGGTTATTCTTATTATAATTTAGTTTTTATAGAGTGCTATGAATGTCTAAGTTGGCATTAAAGCCTTTACAGTCTTAGTGGGAAGGTGCAGTAGCATAGATAATGAGCAAAAGTTGGAAACAATTGTCAATTTCCATAATACAGTGATCATTGAGGAAGAAGAGTGCCAAGGGTACACCGGTTGGTTGGGTAGGCAGATGAGGGTAAATATAGAGTTAAATTGGAAGTTCCTGGGAGAAAAATGCATTACTGCCTGTGCATTACACTGAGAGAATGAATCCAATTTGGGGTTTAGGGAAGGATCAATAAAGGGCTTGTTGGGTGCGAGTTTCAGTTTTCAGTTGCATGATGAATTGGTGGGTAGAAGGGAGAAAAAAGTTACAGTGAAAAGATGGGTTCATTGGGCATTATTTTAGTAATGGCAGATGACTTAAGGAGAATAAGTTATTAGTTATTTTTAGTCTCTGAAGCTGTATTTCAAAAGCTGGTGTTAATGCAGCCTGTTTTTAAGCACTGGAAAGGAACGTTGTTCCTTATTCTTGTGGCAAAACAAGAGAAAGCACATGCCAAGGTAGTTTATTATTTTAATGGGATTTTTTTTAATAATTGCACTTTATAGCACAATACTCTCTGTAAGCACTGGAGTACCTGGGAGCAATAAAATATAAGGTTATGGAGGAAGGATCTGACTTCAAGTGGTTAACGTTGTGATATAAAAACCGGAGAGATATTTTCACATTTCTTAGAGTTAGAAATAGGTGTGATTCATGGCTGTTAAACTTTTTAAGAGAGTTAGTTTATTTGAAGAAAGTCCATTGAGAAGAGCAGTTCCATATTAGTCTGTAGAAAGCCATGACAACTCTTCTTGCTTTAGTTCTTTGTTGGGTAGGAAGGGTTTGATAAATTCGAATTTTTATAGTTGAAACGGTGCACTGTCTACTATTGCTTTTATATATCAAGATAGTTGTCAAATGTACGATCCAAATAAAAATCTAATAAATTCACACTGTGAATGGTCTTTGTGCAGAGCCTTTCTGACACAATTATGTATTTGAGGGCGAGAGCTTATCATAAGACTATTAGTCTTTATTAGATTTAGTTTAGTATTTCATGAATATGTTTGAGTTCTTTGTTTCAGAAGAAGTTAACGTGCTTCTTTAGTATTCGAGCTGTAAAACACCTATAGAGCTCAGAAACTAACCAGACCTTCACGATCGAGACCGAAATGGTTGGGTGCCATGAAGGCGCCTTAAATGACTGAAGGTGTTTTAGGATAGGATGTTTACGTACTTACTACCCAGAGTCATTGAAGCACTCTTTGAGTAGCATACTAATTAACCAAAGGTTAGTAGTTAAATTCTTAGATTTTTGGTTTGTAAGGTTAGTGTTGTAGTCTCAAGAGAAACTCTTACATGTATTACCACGCTTTATTTATTTGTGGTTGAACCATAGGGAGGCCGATGTCCTCGCTAATGGCGGTGGGGAGATTTGTTAGTTCTTGCGAATCATTGGTGGGGTGAATGGGTAGGGTAAAGAACGCTCATAGGATTCATAGATTACATTGATTGCTAAAGGAAGAGGGATCTGGGTCTAGGCATGATCAGTTTACAACAGTCTATCTGGAAAAGTAAGCCAGAGGGCATGCTGCTTTGTGTAGGGGTCGAATAAAGGCATGTAATAGAAAATAATGGTCAAACTGACAGCTGCTTGTTGTCCACCTCTCTGAATTTCAGTTTGGAACTGGGGAGAGTTGGGGCGTAGGGGAAAGCTACAGTGACCTATGATGAGTGACAATATGATCTCGGTGTCCCCTCAACCGTCCGGCTACGAGTAATACAGCATGTACCCATAGATAATTCATGTGTGCTACCCTCCAGAGAAAATACCCTCACTTGAAGAGATTGTTCATTTCCCACCTTGTCGTCCTGCACGAATGTTATCTCCATCCCAGTTTTTGCCAAGGAATATTTATCTTCGAGATAACCTGCAGCATTCCCGAGTTATATGAGTGCCTTTAATAGATAAAATTGTCTCGTCCCTTCGTTTTAAGGTCGGCTGTTGGAAAGTGCTATCTAGAAAATAGTCTCCTGGCGGTTGCCGATTTCTTAAGACTCTGAAATTGAGGCAGAAAAAAACGTGCTGTCCTCAAACACTCGACAACAAGGACTAATGTCTTCGAGATAATTTACTGCTTGTTGTCAGACCAGACTACACGTTCAGGCGCTCACAATAGTTTTATTAATTACCCTTGTTTGGACTCTGATCCTTTTGAGCAGCACTGCCTTGCGTGATTGTACACATTCCAAGATATGTATTTTGATATCTTGTAGTGTAGAAACATTTTGTAGTCACCTGGTTTCGGAAAACAAGGAGTGCATTCAGATAAATATAGCTCTATTATATATATATTTATATATAAGGCTGGCGTATGAAAGCATGTCCAGTGACTTTTCCATGCATCGTGTAATGATCGCAGTGCACTTTGCTGTGGTAAGTAAGGAAAGCCCAATTTTAGATGCTTTTGTACTAGTTAGTGATTTACATACACAATTTGACTGTGGGGTTTGTTATTTTTTCTGCATGTTGGTAGTGGACATTTGCTGTGATATTTCGATTCTTTTTTTTTACAAGTTTAGGTTAGATGAATTTCCAAATTGTTTTAAAAAAATGATCATGGTGGGTTTTACAGAATTATAGTCCGTTTCACTATATTTTAAAGTAATCAATTTCTGTAAGCTGTATGGACAACACAAATAAGTAATTATATGGAGTGTTTATTAGTTTGAGTAGCTGTTACCGGTTCTGGCACGTAAGCATTAGTTCATTGAATTATTCGTGCTGTTGAGAGAAAGTGCCAATTTAAATTGAAAACTAGCCAAATGCATAACAGATAAATGGCACATTTTATGTTTGAGCCTTAACCCCTTCCTCTTGGATTCTGCTTCTTTTTCAGAAAAAACAGAAATGAAGGTACACTTTCATACGAAATTCTGCATCATTTGTATATTGACGTTTGCCTTTCGTCACTGCTGCCATTGCCATGAAGGACGCAATCGTAATACTAAAGAGAGCCACTCTGATAACCATAATGATTACCAAATATCGAAAGCGCCATACATTCCAAGCGGATTAACGGACCGTGACATGCGGAGGTCTGCACCAGCAGCTGAAAAGGAGCAGAAGTATTACATTGAAAAACTTTTTGAGCATTATGGTGACAATGGAAGATTATCCTTTAACGGGCTGGAGAACCTTTTGGCCAACTTGGGCCTTGGCGAGGTTAAAGTGGTTGAGATTAATCATGAGGATATTGGGCACGATCATGTTTCACACTTGGATGTTTTGGATGTTCAAGAAGGAAAACATTCCCACTCACATGACCATTTGCATTCCCATTCAAATGTAGAAAATGAAACGGTTAACTTTGAGTCTCCTGGTAAAAACATTTCTTGTGACTTGCAGAGAGAAAAAACTGACTCTCTAAACTTCGGTAACAAGCATACTCAGGCTGGTCGTCCTCCTCCTCATCAACATCATGAACATAATAGTACTCCCCATTCTCATAGCAATTCCTCAATTGACGACCATGTTGACAGCAGCCAGGAATCTCTCACAGAAACCAACACAACTCAGGAACAACCTACAAGAAAGCAAAAGAAACATAAGAATAAACGGAAAGGCAACACAAATAGTGCAAGTACAGTTAACATTGAGCCTCAGCTAGGTCTTAACCAAAACCAAAGTGAGCCCAATCCTGTTTCTAAACAGGATCAGGTGCATTCACGCTCCCATCTCAGTAACCTTGAAAATGCCAGTCAGGGACTTCAAGAGCATGTTCCTGCTAATGGAAACGGACTGCATCGCAATCACAAGCGAGAAGCGCCTCACAACCAGATTCGTGTTGAGAATCACAAAATATTATCTGAATCTAATCAAAGGACTCACGTAGGAGATCACCAGCATGAAGAGGTGAGTGACATTTCTATGTAGATTTGACATGTTTAGTTTTTTGCTTCAGAACAAGTTCATGCAAAAAGGAATACAATTTAGAACTTAACTTAGAAAAATATAGAGTTATCCTATACTTAATTTGTCCCCTCCAGCTTTAGATGTGCTTTTTATAACGGATTCTCTGGTGAAGTAGGTTGCTTTCAAGCTGTTCTTCATTGATAATGTTTAGTAAGTTTATGTGTGTATAAATAAGGTGTCCCACACCCAACTTCCTGCAACTGATGAGATACTTTATGTTGATCTTGTTTCACACTATGAAGAAATTACTCTTTTCCCTCTCTAAGAGCAAAAGTAAAGCAATCGTCACTCCGCACCTATACATGTATGTATTTTGTGGTTCCAAAAGATGCCATGGTGTGCAGCTACTGCCCACAATGCATTCTCACTGTTTGCCATGACTGATCCATATATATATATATATATTACCTACTGGCGGTCGCCAGTAGGTAGTTATAGTTAGGACCCTGTTTCCATAGGAAAACCGCAACATTTTATTTTGAATAACTTTGGCGCCGGTCGACGAATCCTCGCGAAATTTTCAAAATAGGTGGGGCGCTACGCTCCGCTCCTACCCTGAAAGTCTCGGGGGGATTCGTCAAGCGGGGGCTGAGATAAAAGGGGGTCCCAAAACGCGTTTTTCCCATGCATTTTTCCATAGGACCTTTAGACACAGCTACAGCCCGAACGGCTGAACAGAGTTCCTTGAAATTTGGCAGAGAGGTAGTCTACAGGTCAAGGAAGTGCCTTTTGTAGGTTTGGTGTAAATCTGTTCAGTAGATTCTGAGAAAATAGCCTTTAAATCAATATATATATCTGAGCCAGCTTACGGTGCGCTTACGGTGCGCTTACCGTACGCGTACGGTGACGTGCGCGAGCGCGATTCTGATTGGCTGTTAGATCTTAGTAAACATTCGAATCGGTCGAAACCAGGAAGCGGCGGCCGCCATTTTCTCTCTCGCACTCTGAGTGGGGATTAAAAAACAAAGGACAAAAACATGTAAAGGGGCTGTTTAGACAGCTCCTAAGCACCTAGCCATGTTGGGGGAGTCCCCAAAGATCCCCCAAGGCCAAAAACGGAATTTTAATTTTTTCGATAATTTCGCCGATTACGCGTACGGTAAATTTTTTTTTTTTTTAACAAATTATCCATACTCTCCCCACCCCATGTGCAAATGGCGCCCGCCGGGCACCATTTGTGCATGGCATATCACAGATGTGAAAAATTAAAATATTACCTTTCACAACGAAGCGCATCCTATGTCCTCCATGTGCGCACGGTGCGCGAAGCGCATCGTTCGTACATGGCCCATCTAGCGTAACGTGGGCACGCGGTGCACGTAGCGCACCACATGCCCACCGTGCGTGCACGGCACTAACTGCGTAAAGTGGGCGCGCGGTGCGCGAAGCGCACCGTGCGCGCACGGAACGAACTGCGTTAAGTGGGCGCGCACGCCACGAATGGCGTAAAGTAACTTAGCATTTAAAAAACCTTGCAAATTCACTGAAAAAACCATAGGTTTCACACACGTTATAGTTAGGAATTAGCATTTAAAAAACCTTGCAAATTCACTGAAAAAACCATAGGTTTCACACATGTTATAGTTAGCGGAAATTTTACTGATAAAAAACCAATGAAATTCCCCCGTTATAGTTAGTGCAGGCAACTATAACTCACGCGACCGCAATCTTCTGCTGATGACATATGTGTCTTTATGAAAAAAAAATATTTGTAATATATGTATAGCTAAAAATTTATGGAAGAAGACATGGGCAAATAAGTGTCTAAATACAGTATTAGCATCAGCAGAGGATTGCGGTCGCGTGAGTTATAGTTGCCTGCACTAACTATAACGGGGGAATTTCATTGTTTTTTTATCAGTAAAATTTCCGCTAACTATAACATGTGTGAAACCTATGGTTTTTTCAGTGAATATATATATATATATATATATATATATATATATATATATATATATATATATATATATATATATATACGAATTTGCATATGGGCTGGTGGGAGGAGCAGGTGGTCCAAGTTCGGTTCTCCAAAGAATGGCAGGATAATGTAGTGTTGTGGAGTCGGTATATTGATGACCTTTTTGTTGTATGGAAAGGCACTCAGGAAAGTGCGCGTGACTTTGTTAATAGGTTACAAAATAATGATCTCAACTTAAAATTGACCAATGAACTTAGCACATCTAGTGTCAATTTTTTGGATGTGACTATTTACACTGTAGGTGATAAACTTGAAACGAAACTCTACCGCAAGGCTACGGATGGAAATACTCTATTACATGCGACGAGCTTTCATCCTAACAACTTAGTGAGGAGTATTCCTTATGGCGAATGCCTTAGAGCCATGAGGAATTGTAGTAACAATGAAGATCTTAGCACAGAACTAATGATTCTGAAAGCTCGTTTTGCAGCCAGAGGCTATCCCAAAGAATGGGTAGATACAGCAATCTGGAAGGCCCGTAAAAAATCGAGAGAAGAGATTCTGTTTAGTCACCAAAACAAACGGGTGATACCGGATAGTGAGAGTGAAAGCAGTTGTAGATTGATCACTAGCTTCAATACACAAGAGGGCAATCTAAGAAAAATCTTGCAAAAACACTGGCATATCATTGCAAACGATCCCATTCTTAAAAAATCTGTGGGACGTAGGCCATTGATAACTTTTAGAAAGGCCAAGTCACTTAAGCAATCTTTGGTGAGTAATATGCTTCCAATGACAAAAGTAAAAACCATTCAGAGCTGGCTTAGCAGAAAAGAAGGCTTCATCAAATGTGCTAAGTGTAAAGCATGTGCCCATGGCAAGAACACCTTTAGCTTTGTGGGAGACTTAACACCAGATATAATCAAAATCAAGGGCCATTATTCTTGTAAATCTGAATTCGCTGTGTACGTACTCCGTTGCCCGTGTGGGTTACGATATGTCGGTAGTACAATACTTCCTGTACACAAGCGTGTCTTACAGCATTTAAAGGCCATAAAGAACGGAGATAAAACCTATTCCGTGGCAAGACACTTTGATCAATTCCATAACAGAAGTACCATAGGACTTGAGTACTTTGTAATTGATACAGTCCCATTGAGTGAAAGAGGTGGGGATCGGGTCAAAAAATTGAGGAGACTAGAATCTAACTACATCATTAGGCTCCATACTAAAATCCCCGAAGGGCTTAATATAGAAGAAGATTTCCACACACACCTATAAAATAACTCCCTCTCCGTGCAGTATTTTTTAAATTTCATATTGTTTGTAATTGTAATTTCTTTAAAGTTTTGTGGTTTTATCAGCACTTGTACACACTATAGTTCAACAGACTTGGTTACAATAGTAGCCTGCATTGAATGAATTTGGAACTCAAAAATTATGTCATTGCCCACTTGGGCTTAATTGAGTATAAACATGAGTTGTCAGTATTTCGTTTGTAATTACTAAAGCAATTCCGGACTTGGAGAGTAGGCCCACTAGGGCAGCACGCGCGTTGAGGAATAGCGCTTATATTTATATTAGCCTATTCTGTTCCTCTGATTCTGTATTATACAGTTTTATTGTAAATAATTTCTTTACAGAATTGTTTTAATTCAATGATAATGACATACCCAGTGTATTAACATGAAATGTATATATTGTTTCTGAGTTCATGAGTAGTCTTGTCATACTAGGAACTACGAGTCTGTTGTTACTCTTTATGATTTAGTAGTTCTATACGCACTACGCATGCACGAAGCACTTAAAATGGTGGAAAACTTTATGTGAGATGTTGGTGAACAAGCTTGCGGGACAAGCAAAACGTTTTAAGCTGACCTAATAAAGGAAATATTGGAGCACAAGACATGGCGTCGACTTTCCTACTTGGTAGGAAGTTTTGCTGAATGTTACCGGACCGTGCTCGGGAGGTCCGTTCGTCGACGCGCCCCCTGTTTTGGAGGCGGTAGGCATACCTGAGCAAACGGAGGAGATATATATATATATATATCTATATATGAATGTAAATTCGTCTAAGATGCTGCCTTGATTAGAAAGACGAAGAACGGACCCAGACTTCGGTGCCAATCACGGTGATTTTATTTAAATTTCTCTGAACCAGTCCGACATGACGCGTTTCAGCCCCCACTCAGGCCTTGATCACATGACATATATATATCCTGCTCCAAGTTGGCCAAAGTCCGGGGATGCACTCAGGCGACAATTAACATCCTGCCCTCCATTACGCTTGGACTGCCTTGCCGACGCGTTTCGGAAATGTGTTCCTTCTTCATAGGCTTTCGGCACAAAGTTTGCTGCTGCACATCACGCTTTTATTTAAATCAAGCCTTCTGATAGGCTGTCGTGATCTGTCTCTTGCCTCCTGATAGGCTCGTGATCTGTCTCTTGCCTCCTGAAAGGCGCTTTCAAAAGAGTCATAGGCATATTGCCTGCTGGGAAATGTATTTTCCTTTTTGCAGCATCTCTAAAACTTTATTTGTCTTCCAATGGACTCCAAAGCAAGGAGAGTAACAATCCTCGGTGTTGTGGCCTCACGGCGTCCGTGCTCGCTGTGATTGCGATGGTGCACTCCCCACGGCGTAGGCTGCCGTTAAATATCATGCTCCAAGTTGCCCAAAGGTCGGGGATGCACTCAGGCGACAATTAACATCCTGCCCTCCATTACACTTGGACTGCCTTGCCGACGCGTTTCGGAAATGTGTTCCTTCTTCATAGGCTTTCGGCACAAAGTTTGCTGCTGTACATCACGCATTTATTTAAATCAAGCCTTCTGATAGGCTGTCGTGATCTGTCTCTTGCCTCCTGATAGGCTTGTGATCTGTCTCTTGCCTCCTGATAGGCGCTTTCAAAAGAGTCATAGGCATATTGCCTGCGTCGGCAAGGCAGTCCAAGTGTAATGGAGGGCAGGATGTTAATTGTCGCCTGAGTGCATCCCCGACCTTTGGGCAACTTGGAGCATGATATATATAATTTTTTTTAAAATTTTAATTTAAACCATTTAAATCACAGTTACATAGCAGGCATTGCATTATTATACGTATATTACTTTGGCATATATGACAATCTAAAGTTTACATCGTCTATATACAACGTGTACCAACTAGCCACTTAACATCCCTGTTGCATACACAACCCATGGTAGCATTTCCCAGTTTAGAATACCTCCCTCATTGCTCAATGTGATGTTGCAGCATAGATGTATTGGTTAGGTGTGATTGTGTATCCTGCCGCATAACTATGTGCTCCTGGCTGTGCTATGTGGTGAGTACTCCTTGTTGTCATAGGTAGTCCCTCAAGGGCTGCCATATATTCTTAGGGCAAGATGTAGGGGGCTGTAACTCAACAAATAATTCACTTGTTGTGTCGTAGTATATCATACTCTTAATCCAACTGTTTGCCATGGGTTTTTGTTTGCCGCCCCAGCCCCGTTTTGCCAAAAACATTGCCATTGCTACGAATCTGTGCATGTTCTTGGGAATCTCACCCACATACCCCAATAAGACAACTAGTGGGGAAGTGTACCAAGTTTAACAGTCATCAGTTGCACTTCCCTGAATAGGTCCTGTCAGTACAAAGCTATTGTGGTACATGTCCATATCATGTGCGCAAATGTAGCCGCGTGTAGATTGCATTTGGGGCAATGCACAAATCTTTCGCTGCCTAGGCGAACCATCTGCTGTGGCGTAACATAGGCCCTTCTCAAGATCTTAAAGTAGACCGATTTATATCTGTTTTGTCCAGATTGGACTTTTCCAATAGTCTTTACCTCGGGCTCCAAACTGGAGAGCTAAAACGCCTCCAGCTGGTTCAAAACCAGGCAGCCAGACTTCTCTTGAACATCCCTAGAAGGCAATCAGTCAGATCTGGCTTGAAACAGCTGCATTGGCTCCCGGTTGAGCAACGCGTGGCCTTCAAAGCTGGGTGTATCCTCTTCAAGTCTTTACACGACATTGGCCCCATTTTCATCAGAGACCTATTTAAAAAATACAGCCCCTCCCGCAACCTCCGGTCTGCTCATAAAGCCCTTCTGACTATCCCCTCGTATAAGAAGAAGCGTCTCGGAGGCAGCTGCTTTGACCATCTTGCAGCTGCCTTCTGGAACTCTCTCCCTCTTCATCTGAAACTTAGTGACAACATCCTCAGCTTCAGACACTCTCTGAAGACCTGGCTCTTCTCCCAGGCGCATCACTAAGCTGCCTTTTCTCCACCAACCGATGGCCACGCCTGTTCCTTCCTACAGCGCCATGAAGCCTCCGGGCGTACGAGCGCTTAACAAATATCATATAACATTAACATTAACATTAACATGACGTTAGCTTTGTTTGCGCACAACAGCTTTTCCAAGTTTAGTGAGGGAGGGGATGTCCCAGGTCAGCTTCCCAGGCACCCCGCACCCTGGCATCGCGTTGCGGCATGAGCGCTAAGCAAGTTTTATACAGGTGGGACATAATGTGTTTTCCACTATGGGCCTCAATGATAGATGTGAGTGGTGTAAATTTCTTAGGTTCAGTGGGGTAAGTGGGCATGGCGTCCCTCCGCGCTCCCTACAGACGAACCAGGATAAAGTGGTCCATGAAAGAGGCACTTAAAAATCATGAGTCTTCTGTGCAGGAGAACACATGTCTATTAGGGAACAGATCACCAATAGTATGCATGCCCAGTTTCTGTTGGGTGCGCTTTATCATTTCCAGTGTAGGCAGGAGCCATTGATTACTGAGTATTGGTTATGCTGAGGAATATAATGTCGTCCCCTTGTGTACCTAAGTAACCGCAACCATGCCCAACATGCAGTGTATAGTGTTTGGATGTCGTGAGGGTCGCGTTTCATCCCAACTGGCAGCAGCGAACTGAGTGGGGTTGGGTCTTCCAAGTCCATCTGTGGTTTAGCGTATGGTGCTCGCGCATCTGGGTGGTACCAAATCCAGGAGTAGCCACATTAGCCATGACAGATCCTTATTTAAATAATTTTGCCTGTGTATGATTTTTTTTTGGTGCACTTAAGGTCAATAATTTGTGTGTATAAATTCTTAATCCTAAATAACTGAAAATAAATTGTCTAACGTTGCCCTCACCGAGTTCGTTAGAAAATGCAGATATTTCACCCGTGTGGTTGAATTCGTATAGTTTTAAAATTTTGATTTGGATAGTGGTTCGTGGGCGCTCTTGCGTGATCCTACCTAACTGAAAGTATTGAACAGAAGCACTTGCTCAAACACCTAATTTGCTTAAGTGTTACTTATGATCTGTTTGACGAGGCCCGTTGTCAGTCTGCTTGCACCCTCCCTCGTTCTTTGTTTCCAGAGGCCTATCCCTACTGTCCTTTCATACCAAAGACATAGGGCCAAAGGCACATGTAAGTAGAGACTGTTGACCATAGGGTCATATGAAGGAAAGGAGACTAAGGACCACCAGTAATATTGTTACAACAGCGACTAGCTTTAAACTACTGTTTCATATACGTTTCCTCCCAGCATGCACTTGTTAAAATTACAAATAACCTGTAATGATGTTCTGCCCCCTAAAGGGGTAAAATAACAAATTTAAATAGGACTCCTTTGGCATATATCAAGTGAAAGAATTCACTTACCATAGAACTGAGATAAGACACAATACAATCTGGAAAAGAATATACACAGAAGTAGCAATCGTCTCACCCAGAGCACAGGAGCAGTCTTACGCTTTCGAGGGACAAGAGCAGGAACCTGGTCTCTCCTGCTACAGAGGTGTCATTAGTTTAGTTTTAGGCTTGTTGATGATTAGCCCATTTGTTTATACAGAACTCGCCAAATGTGTAGTTAGTTCTGTAGACTCCCAGGTGTCTTAGAAACTTATTAAGGCGTTGCCTGCAAATATTAAGGTGGAATTTGTAAACCTCCAATTCTAGGTGATCATTAGACCTGCTCAAGATGCTTTTGGGGCATCATTTAAGTTTAAAGAGAAAAGTAGAGGGGTCAAAGGAACAATAACCCTGACACACACCAATTTCAATAGAAAAGCGGGCTGTAGTTTTACTTGCTGGGCCCCAACATACAATGGCTGTATTTCTTTAGTGAAGTCCAATCCGCAGAATGAGCAGTCTCACCTGGATACCCTGGGGCCACTAGGATATATTCATAAGGGGTTCCTTGGGATAGTATCAAAGGCAGAGTGAAGGTTTAAATAAAAAACACAAAGAGCTTCCTTAATACTGAATAGTTTTACAGAAGTAGAGGGAATCGAAGTACCTGGTTGAGCGAATTGGTTTTCTTCTGGAATCCAGCCTGACAATGTGATAAGATCTTACTATTCACAGCCCAGTTTTCTATTCTTTGATGAATGACATTTGCAAGGATTTTTTTAATGTTCGCCAGAAGACTTCTAGGGAGAGATCTAGCAGTATTGTTTTTGTTGGCTTGATGCAGAAACTGTGCTGCCACCACAGACAAGTGGGCGGAATGGGGGCTCGCTTTAGGATGGTATTACTCAAATTTATGAAGAATTTCCCCTTATTTAGTCGGGTCAGAATGATTTTAGAACGGTGCCTCTTACTCCAAATTCCCTCCATGTCGTTCTATTTAATCGCTAACAGTAGTTCCGCCTTTAATCATTTTCATTTTTTGTCAAACCAGTTGGGAGGCATATGAGTAGATGTTTATTTGGGAGCAACTTGGTTAGACAGTGCCAAGCCCTCTGCCACACGGTTATGTGGCATGACAAACGGGTAGGGCTCTGTCTTTGTAATGTAACCTGATTCCTGGATAGAATTACCAAATTTGTCCGTCAAGAGCAAAAATGTGTTCAGATTCATTGTATATCCTTTATATGTTTCTACAGTTTGTTGAAACATCTGTTATTAATGTTATTGGTTTGGGGTGGTACAGGCAGAAAAACCACTTTATTCAATGAGAGAGTTAAAGGGTCGTGATCCCTCATAGTACTCTAGCTTGACAGATCAAGCATAATATAGTCGAATATATTCTTACTGGAGCCTTTATTGTATATATAATGTGTAGGAGAGCCACACAAGGACCCCCCATTACAGGCTCGTAAGACTATGGGTAAGTGTGAGTGAGGCTAGTTGAGTGCTCATATAAGAACACTTTTTTAATTTTGGTTCCTGTCAAAGGTGGAATACCCCAAGCTTTGTCGTCTTCTACGCAGATTACTGTGTAATCATCACAGGGTTCAGAAATAAAATTCAAGACCCTGACCACAATTCTGACATAATTCTTCCTGGCTCTTTTGTGGCTGCCAGCTCTGTGGAGCATGATGTTGAGACAGGCCAAAGTCAGTCAGGCAGTCTGGTTATCATTGCCTCTGTTATTGACATTTAGGGTCTCATTACGAAGGTGGTCGGACGAGCGTCCGACCGCCATCCTTTCGGGCATGGGACCATCCGACAAGGAGTCGGCGGTCCGACAGCCCAATTACGATGCGACCGCTGTGGAGGCGGTCGTAAAATGCTGTTTATCATTGCGGGTTGAGCAGTGGCACAGAAAAAGGGCCACTGCACAAGCCGCAATGGTAGAGAGCATTTTTCAAACATCCATGCAGCGTGTGCCAGTCACCATACGGTGCATGGATGTTTGTGGAGATACCGCAGGTGCCTCTCGGGCCACACAGCGGAGGCCCAGGGGGGACAGGGCTAGGGGCCCCAAAAGTCCTTTTTTCGACAGCCTTTCCATGGCGGTTGGACTGCCCTGAAAAGGCTGTCGAAAAGGGACATAGTAATCTTTATTGCGGTGCCTGCACATGCACTGCCTTCATTGTAGGGATATCCATCCGACCGATGCCCCGATGGGCTCAATGAACCTGTCGGAAGCATCCGGCGCTGCGGTCCGACCGACCACATCATAATGCGGCGGTCAGACCGCCATGCTGGATGTCGGTGGGACCGCCATCATAATCGGGCCCTATGTATCTTCAGTTTCTTATCTGACTTAAAAATTTGTGATAATTGTTGAAGATCATGATGGTTACTGATTAATTTTCTAACCTTGTAATTGAGGGAGATATACACCTATATTGGTAATAGATTCTATGGCATACCTCTCGATTCACTAAGTGGCAATATGATATATGATGTGTAATTGGACTTATGTATTGGCTCTTTTGCTGGGGTTTCCTGAAAGATACAGAAGTTGGGTTTCTGATTGAAATTATGCTAGTCATTATTGTCTAACCTTTGTACCAGTGCTGCAGTATTTCAACTTAATATGTTGAGAAGTGACTGATCACCCAGGCCATTCACTAAGGCCAAGGAGCAGTACTCTGGAAAAGCTGTATTTACATAGATGTGATACTCCATAGGAACAAGCTCAATGACTGCTGCAAAAGTCTTAATCGAGTTTGACATTTCTGTGTTTTTTTTGTTGCTAGTAATATTGTGGTTGCTTACTTGAAAGAGATGTGTACCAACTATTTGCCCTTCAGTCCAGTATTCCTAGATGTTGTAGCAAGCTTGTTCTCCGTTCACTATGAGCAATTGATCTTGGTGGGCATACCTTCATCCAGAGCGTCAAAGTCAGGGCCTCTTCTATTAATTAGCGTTCCACATGGCAAGTGTAATTGTCGGGGTGAACCACAAAGTCACTAAATAAACCTGTGCTGAGTACTCTGGCTACTTGACAAAAAAGCAGTTAGACTTAACTTGGAGGCAATGTGTAAAGTATTTATGCAATACTCAATAACCCAAGACGGTCCCTTGCCACTGGATACTTTTGGCATCGTCATCTTGCAAACATTTCTACCATCAGACTTAGCCACTTGTTTTGAGCTCCGATTTTTCCCTGCGAGGCAAGGCTGCAGGCACCGCAACTGAGCTGACTGGTCTGCTGATACTGGGCTCCCACAGACTCCGAAAGGCTCAGCAACACAGGTGGCGGTTCTTCACATCCCTCAGGGCCTGATCTGTCCTCTCACCAAGTTTAAGGCCAATATCCCACTTTGGAGCCACAGAAACCGAACCCCTGTGCACCACTTCAACTTGCAGTTGCAAAGGCTTGTTTGCTTCCTTCCACCAAGATCTTCGGGCTCCAAGTAGCCCCAACCTCAAGCATCTCCAGTGACCAAGATCTCCAGCCTCACTGCAACACTTGCATCGTGGGCCTGCTTCTTTGGTAAGCTGCTCGAGGTCCTTTCGCGACTCCAATGCCTTTGGCCTGTGGGTCCTCTTGAGGGTCATCTTTGAACTCTTTGGCCTCCCCTGATTGCTCAGGGCCTGCCCTGACTTGTGGTGAGTCACCTGGACCTTGCTTGTCCCGACATTGCACCTTCTTCGCTTTCCACGTTAGTTGCGGTTGCCAAGGCTTGTTGGTGCTCCCGACAGACACCGACCCCTCAACTCTTGACAACCGACGTGGGACAGCTTGTGAGTGGCTCCTGGTGTTCCACAGCGTCGCCTTGTCCTCCAAGCTGCTGCTCCAAGGTCACGGTCAACTGTCTTGCAGCACCTGACATCGGTGGGTGTTCGTCTTTTGTGCCTCCTGGTCACTTCCAAGTGACATGGACTCTGTCCCCTCTGCTTTCGGGTACTTCTCGACTTGAATCCACCTTTGGGTTCCATCGGACACTTTCTCCTTCTCCAGCAGCGGCATCTTCCTGAATTCCTCCATTGGGTTTGACGGCGTTTCCGACACCATTTCACACCTATGCCCCTGACTCCCCTGGGGCAGGTATCCTGGTTCCTAAGGTTACCACGGTTGGGTGGCTCTCCAACCTTCTGTCTTCCACAGGGTTTTTTCAGAGTCCACTAGGAAGGGTCCTTCTTTAAAATTGCAACAGCGACTTACCCATTGACTTGCATTGATCCCGCGGTCGTGTTCCCACTCAGCACACGCCCTCCGTTGGGCTCCTGGTTACTTACCTTGGGTAATTTTTGGGTCCCTGGCACTTCGAAGTCTTCTGGGTATATTCTTGACTTGAGTCCTGGTTCGCATACCACAATTTTAGTATATGGTTTGATCTCTCCCTGGTGACCAATGTTTACTACGTACTATTTACCTGTTTCTATTGAAAAGTATTGTGTGCATTATGTGCATTGTGTGTATCTCTGGCTAGGAGATACCTGTGTGTGTTAGTGAGTATTCTATAATAAATACATATTTATATAAATATATTGTGTGTTTTTTTTCTCACTTAATCTTTATCAATAAGATTGTGTTTTGATAAAACAAGCTGCTTTACACTCCTACTGGACGAAAGCTGCTCTCCAGAACTACCACTTAGCTTTGTAAGGTTGTCTAAGACCTCTAAAATCACCAAAAGGATTGTCTGGATGTGCCCACTTACATAAGTGTACACCATATACAAAGCCAGCTTTTAACATTGGTGTGCAGCGGTTGGGATTTAAGCCTGCATTGTTTTACCAGATAATCTTGATGTGAATTAATTGAAAACCCATCACCAATACTAGGTACATATAATACAGCTTAGAATAAGTAAGTTTTACTGAACTTAGGGTTGGGTAGTTAAGGGTCTAGCACATTATTTCACCAACCTCAGAGGGTTTAGTTTCTACTAAGTGGGGTAGGTGCAACACCACACTACACTAGTACTGTATCCTAGACTGCTAAGTACAGTGGTCTAAAGTTCCAGGGACTAAGGACCCTGTGTAGTCTTCCAAAGATAAAGACAGGTGGCAGCCCCACCATTAAGCTGCTCTTAGAGCTGCTGTATCAGAATGATATCCTTGAGGGGAGAAGAACAGGAAAATGGGGGTGGGGATACTCCTGAAAAGGGAGTACCAGGAACACTTCCTGATGATCTCAATTCTGAGTATGGCAGGAAGACTCCAACTTTTCCAACCTGCCAAATTTTGACCCCTCAGGGCGCAGTGCAGATGGAACAGAGGAGACATCCTTTGTTCTTCCTGGGAGGGTCCAGAGTAGACCAAGGAGGTCTAGATCCTCCTCTCGAGAATCCAATGCTTCAGGACATTAAATAGGGATCTTCTTATCTAATAAGAGGGAAAACTCTTTGGACAGGGAATACCAACTGCTCAAACTTGAGAAAGCAAGGCTTAGGCTCAGGAAAGATCAGTTGGCCCTTGACAAAGAGTCCCTAGAAGTCCAGAAGGCTAGGAAGAAATTGGGACTGGAGTCCGATGGTGGCAGCGACAGTGTTCATAGAATCAGATACATTTCTTTTGATAATAGGAACCTGAGCAGGATAGTTCCACCTTACCAGGAGAGGCATGATATCCATAAATGGACCACTGCTTTAGAGAGGGCCTGTAAAGTTTAGAGGGTCCCTCAAGACTGGGCAGCTATCCTGTGGCTCTCCTTTGCTAACAAAGGTAGAGATAAGCTCCTCTCTGTTAGAGAAGACAATGCAGACAATTACTCATTACTGAAGAGTGATCTCATAGATGGATTTTTCTTTACCACTGAACAGTATAGGATTAAGTTCAGAGACACCCAGAAAGCACAGACCCAGGATTGGGTAGATTTCGTAGGCAGTGCTATTAAGGCTCGGGAAGTCTGGCTTTATGGAAGCAAGGTACAGGACTATGAGGGATTGTACAGTTTGATCATGAGGGAGCACATCCTTAATAACTGTCAGACGTGAGTCTCAAAATTCCAAGAAAGGCAAAAAGAAACCTTGGTGCTACCTTTGCAAAGGTGAAGACCCATTGGACAAGGGATGCTGATTGTCCAAAGGCCAAGGAGACTACTACTACCACTGCCCCGAAGGCACCTGCTCCCCCTTGCACAAGTAGAAGTGGTAGTACAGCAACCAAGGGGTTAACCTTGGGTTCCGAGATGGGTTCTGACTTCGTCAGGCTGTTTTAGTCTGTGATGGTGGCATAGATCTTGCCACCTTAGTAGTCAGTCCCACTAACCTGGGCAAGCACAGACAACAGACTTTTATAAATGGAAAAGAGGCAATGGCCTAGATGGACACAGGGGCCAGTGTCACTATGGTGACTGAGAAACTAGTGTCTGCTGAGCAGATCATACTTGGTCACATGTACCAAGTAACCAACGCTAGCAATGTCTAGACTGACCATTCCTTGGTAGTTGTGAACCTCAGCTGGGGAGAGGTAACTCGACCTAAGAGGGTTGTGCTATCTCCAGACCTACCTGTAGATTGTTGGGCAAATATCTAGAAGCTTCAGCCTGGTCAGAAGTTGAGTTCAGGACTCTTGCAGAGATGATGGGCATCTCTGCCAGTGTTTTTGCTGTCACCAGGGCTCAGGCCAAACAGCTCACCACCGAAAAAGCCCTGGATCCTCAAAAAATCGACCAGGTGGTTCCCAAGAGAAGGAGCATGAAGGGGAAGGAATTGCCCTACACTCAATCTCCCAGTGAAGATCAGTCTCCTGAGGGAGATGATCTTGGCTCCTATGAAGGAACTTTCCAGAGGCGCTTGGGCCTGACCAGGTCGAGTACTTGGGGGGCAGGGAGCCCGTCCAGGGCAGATTTGAGTTTGGAGCTGCAGTCCTGTCCCTCTCTTGAACCCCCACAGACAGCTAACCACTACTGAGGAAGCAAGGAAGACCAGTGGGTCCCATAGGGTATATTGAGAAGATATACTCTTGTACTCTGAGGGTAGAACCCCCAAGCCTGATGCCAGGAGGTTGGTAATAGCTCAGAAGTTTAGAGATTTTCTCCTCTCCCTGGCACATGATATTCCTCTGGCAGGACACTTAGGGCAAAGCAAGACTTGGGCTTGTCCCTTACTTTTACTGTCCCCATAACTCTGAAGACACAAAGGAGTTTTGTCGCTCCTGTGCCACTTGCAAAGCCAGTGGTAAGTCAGGTGGCACAACAAAGGCCCCCTTAATCCCACTTCCAGTGGTAGGGGTTTTCTTTAAGAGGTTAGGGATTGGCATTTCTGGGCGCTCGAACCCTCCAACTGCATCTAGATATAGTTATATACTAGTGGTGGTGGACCATACCACTAGGTACCCAGAGACCATTTCCCTTAAAACCACTACAGCTCCTGTATTAGTCAGGGCCCTCCTTGGAATTGTTGAGTGGGCTTCCCTAAAATGATTTTAACAGACAGAGGTATACACTTTGTCTAGTTATTTTATTGTCATGTGGAAAGAGTGTGGAGTGAACTATAAGTTTACCACACCCTACCATCCACTGTGCAGTGGGCTTGTTGAAAAGTTCAACAAGACCCAAAAGGGTATGATCATGGGACTCCCGGAAAAGGTTAGGGAAAAATGGGATGTCTTACTACCCTGCCTTCTCTTTTCATACAGATTGGTTCCTCAGAAGGGGTTGGCTATAGCCCATTTCAGTTTCTGTTTGGACATCCAGTTAGGGGTCCACTGTGTCTGGTGAAGGAAGGTTTAAAGCAACCTCTCAAACTTCCTTAACAGGATATTGTAGACTATGTCCTTGGCCTGCGTTCTCGTATGGCTGAGTACATGAAGAAGGCCAGTTAATACCTGGAGGCCAGCCAAGAGCTTCCAAAACCTTGACATGACCAAAAGGCTGTCTTGGCTGTTTATTGTAGAAAAACAACTTTTTCAGCCATGAGAAAGAAGAATTTCTCTGTATAATTCTATTTCTCTGATAAATATAACATACTACGATGTTCTGACCCCACTGAGGTGTACTACATAAATCATAAGTTGGTGGAGATCCCATATTAGAGAGGACTCTGTAAGACTAAGATGTAACAAGATATTAAAGCATGTATATACTATGTTTGTATAAGTGCAACATATGAATTATCACTGTACCTACAAAAGGAAAGAAAAAAACATTTGACTAAATATCTTGTATTTTATTAACATCAAGGGTACATTCAATGATGTATGAATGTGGGAGTATGTATAAACAGTTTTATTAGAGAAATTATACTGCAGAAATAATTTTCTGAATATGATCAGGTACAGACAAAGATGTACGAATATGCAAGTATTTGAGATGCACTAAAGAGATGTTTGTATTAATAAAGGTTTTTGTATATGAAAATGAATCTGGGTTTAGATACATTTGTAGAAGGTCCACAAATTCAACAGTTCTCGAAGTATTTTTTCTCACACTTGACTGTTTATCAGCCAGGCCAAAAAGTGTGGGTGTTGGAGCCTGTGGCCCCAGCAGCTCTCTGAGACATGTGGAGTGGCCCCAACAACATCCTTGAACAAAAAAGGTGAGGTTACCTGGTGGACCTAGGTACTCCAAAAAGTCCCCATAGTGTACTTAATTTGAACAGCCTAAAACCTTTTGTTGACGCCGCTGACATGGGCTTGCTCATGGCAACTGATGAGGGAAAGGAGGTAGAGAGTGACCCTCTCCCTGATCTACTCTCTCAGAACCCTGATGATGGATCAGTAGATGGAGTAGCCTTGGCAGGCAGCCTCATTGATGAACAGCAGACTGATTGCAGGCAAGTCCTCAATCACTCCAGACATATGTTCTCCCTGACACCCAGTCAGACCACCTGGTGTACCCATGAAGTTGACACAGGTGACAGTCTGCCTGTGAAGAATACAATCTACAGACAGCCTTACCATGTTCGGGTCTGCATCAGGACAGACGTCCAAAAGATGCTAGAATTGTGGGACATTGAGCCTTCTAAGAGCCCCAGGGCTAGTTCAATAGTTTGTGTGCCAAAACCTCACACCAAGGGTGAAAAAAGAGAGATGAGGGTTTGTGTGGACTACAGAGGCCTCAATGTAGTCACTAGGACTGATGCTCATCCAGTTCCCAGGGCAGATGAACTCATAGATACTTTGGCCTCATCGAAGTTTCTGAGTACATTTGACCTGACATCTCGCCACTGGCAAATCAGACTAGCTGAGGATGCCAAGCCAAAAAACGGCATTCCCAACACCTAGTAGGCAGTATCAATTTATTGTTATGCCCTTTGGTCTGAAGAATGCGCCTGCCATATTTCAGAGGCTGGTGAATAAAGTCTTAACAGGTCTGGAAGAATATAGTGCAGCACATCTAGATGATATAGCTGTCTTTACCTCCACCTGGGAAGATCACATGGTCCACATCAGAAATGTTTTGCAGGCCCTGCAAAAGGCAGGTCTCACTGTCAAGGCCACCAAGTGCCAGATATGGCAGAGCAAGGTTGTATACTTGGGCCACCTGGTAGGTGGAGGCCAGGTTCAACCATTGGAGAGCAAAATCCAGACCATTGTGGACTGGGTTGCTCCAACTACCCAGACTCGGGTCAGAGCTTTCTTGGGACTGACTGGGTACTACAGAAGATTTGTTAAGAGATATTTGTCTATTGCGACCCCTGAGTAAACTGACCAAAAAGAATGCCCAAGAAAGTTCAGTGGAAACTAAGCTGTCAAAAGGCATTTGATGACCTAAAGCAGGCCAGGTGCACTGCTCCCATCCTGCAAAGTCCTGACTACTCCAAAACTTTCATTGTCCAGACAGATGCATCTGAGATAGGGTTAGGGCTTGTATTATCAGTCACAACTTAATGCAGAGGTCCAGGATCAACCAGTAGCTTTTATCAGCAGAAGGTTGACCCCCAGAGAGAAACAATGGTCAGCCATTGAGAAGGAGGTCATTACTGTGGTCTGGGCCTTGAATAAGCTGAGGCCATACCTGTTTAGCACACAGATCACAAGCCCCTCTTATGGCTTAAACAGATGAATGGTGAAAATCCCAAACTTTTGAGGTGGTCCATTTCCCTACAGGGAATTGACTATATAATGAACATAGACCTGGGAGTAACCATGCCAATGCAGATGGACGCTCCAGATATTTCTACTTAGAAAATGAATACTCGACTGGGCAATTTCAGTCTCATCTATTTACGTTTGGGGGGTGAGGGGGAGGCAGTTGTGTAGGAATGCAGGATCTGCATTTATGGTTATCCCCACTTTTGCTTAATGTAATGCTGTTTCTGGCTAGTCTGACTGGGATTCCAGTCTCTGTGCTTTCTACCCTAAATTGGTATGATAAGTACTTAGCTACATCCCAGATTGGACACTGGTGTATCCTTCTAAGTCCCTTATTAGTATAGGGTACTAAGGTACCCAGGGCATAGGTACACCAGCGGTCCCCCATGGGCTGAAGCATGTATTATGCCACCCATGGGAGACCACTCAGTTTGTAACCACAGGCCTGCCATTGCAGCCTGTGTAAACTGGTGCTAACACCACTTACGAAAGATATAGTTTTCCCTATATCTAAGGTCACTGCACTTAAAACCTATAAGTCACCCCTAGAGCAGCCCTTTCAATCCTGAAGGCAGGGTGTTCGGTTTTAAGTGTGAGGGTGCTTCTTCATGAGCAGGACACCTCTACAGCCTCCGGAGTCCATTCTCCTGGGTTGTAAGTGGGACAGCCATATAACATATAGAGGGGCACCGCGTCATTACGCGATGACCACCTCGAAACTGGCTGTAACGAATCCTGTCATGTTTGGTATCAAACATGTTGAAATTATACCCCCACACCGTAAATGGTGTGGACGGTATGATTCCATGCACCGTAAACCTACTCTGGGAGGCCCTCAGTGCTCCCGGTTACACTCTTCCAGACCCGGACAGCAAGCTAGGGCTGCTGCCAGCCAGAGACACGTTTCTGCCCTCCTGCTGCTGAGCCAAGCTCAGGCAGGGGAAGGCAGAACAATAGGTATCCTGTCACGTGGAGGTGTGACCACCTCCCAGACAGGGTTTAGTGTATTGGGGAAGGGTGGGGGCGCTTGCCAGCGCCACATAGTCTGCGTGTAGGGCACACTTGGTGCCCTCCATGCATAGTCTAGTCCAAACCAGTTCAGGGAGCCGTTGGCTCAGGCTCAGGCGTGAAACTGGACTAAGGACAGGGTAGTATCCTCCCCCTTGTCCAGCCCCTCTTTAGGGAGGGACCCCTGAATCGTCACAACCCTTTCCTTAGGGTAATTAAGGGCTTACCTGAGGGTGGGTCCCTAGATTTGTCGTGGGACAAGATTTATTTCAGATACTACTTCTTCTTCAACCTTTTAGGCACTCTGGACTTCGCTTTCGTCATCAAGGCTGCAACTGGGAAGACTCCTGCTGCTCCTGATCTCGTCCCCCTGCTCTTCTGCTGTAATGTCTGTTCCCGTGCGCCATACAGGAAACTCCAGGCCTGTGGGCATCCAAAGGCACCTGAAGGAATCTCCCTTGAAGTGAAGGAGTCACTTCCCTGCATCTGCAGGCACCGCAACTAAGCTGACCGGTCTGCTGATCCTGGGCTCCCACAGACTCCGAAAGGCTCAGCAACACAGGTGGTGGTTCTTCACATCCCTCGAGGCCTGACCTGCTCTCTCACCAAGTTTGAGGCCAGTATCCCTCGATGGGGCCGCAGGAGCCGAACTCCTGTTCACCACGTTGACTTGCAGTTGCAAAGGCTTGTTGGCTTCCTTCCTCCAAGATCTCAGGGCTCCAAGTAGCCCCAACCTCAAGCATCTCCAGTGACAAAGAGCTTCGTCCTCACTGCAACATTTGCATCGTGGGCCTGCTTCTTTGGTGAGCTGCTCAAGGTCCTATCGGGACTCAAGTGCCTTCGGCTTGTGGGTTCTCTTGTGGATCATCTTTGAATTCTTTGGGCTCCCCTGATTTCTTGGGGCCTGCCCTGACTCGCCTACACGTGGTGAGTCACCTGGACCTTGCTGGTCCAGACATTACACCTTCTTTGCGTTCCGTGTTGGTTGCAGTTGCCAAGGCTTGTTGGTGCTCCCGACGGACACCAACCCCTTAACTATCGACATCCGATATGGGGCAGCTCGTGAACGGCTCCTGGACTTCCACAGCGTCGCCTGGTCCTTACAGCTGCAGCTCCAAGGTCACCGTCAACTCTCCTGCAGCACCTGACATTGGTGGGCATTCGTCTTCCGTGCCTCCTGTTCACTTCCAAATGGCATAGACTGTTTCCCCTCTTCTTTCAGGTACTTCTCGACTTCAATCCACCTTTGGGTGCCACCGGACATTTCTCCTTCTCCAGCAGCGGCATCTTCCTGGAGTCCTCCATTGGGTTCAACGGCGGTGTCCAACGCCACTTCACACCTATGCACCTGGCTCCCCTGGGGCAGGTATCCTGGTTCCTAAGGTGTCCACGGGTGGGGTGGCTCTCTAACCTTCTGTCTTCCACTGGGTTTCTTCAGGGTCCACTGGAAAGGGTCCTTCATTAAAATTGCAACCTCGACTTAACCATTGACTTGCATTGTTCCCACGGTCGTGTTCCCACTCTGCACACGGCCTCCGTGGGGCTCCTGGTTACTTACCTTGGGTAGTTCCTTGGGTCCCCAGCACTTCTACGTCTTCTGGGTATAGTATTCACTTGAGTCATAGTTCGCATACCACTATTTTAGTATATGGTTTGGTCTCCCCCTGGTGCCACTGTGTATTACATGCTACGTACCTGTTTCTTTTGAAATGTATTGTGTGCATTGTGTGTATCTCCGGCTAGGAGATACCTGTATGTGTTAGTGAGTCTTGTATAATAGATACATATTTTTATAAATACACAGTTTTTTTATCACTTCATCTATATCAATGAGATTATGTTCTGGTAAAACAAGCTGCTTTATACTCTTGCTGGACTAAGCCTGAAGGCTGCTCTCCACAGCTACCACTTAGAGAGCTTTCTGAGGTTGTCTAAAACCAGTAAACTCACCATAAGGGTTGTCGGGATTGGTGCAAGGTGCCCACTTACTTAAGTGTACACCATATACCAAGCCAGCTTTTCACACCATGTTTCTAGTATCAGATATAATTTCTTTGAATGGACTGGTCTGAGTGGTTCCCACCTGTGTTGGTGTTGATGAGTTCATTATCATGCAGCCAAACAAACTCGATTTTGGAGGCTACCGTTCTTTCTAAGCCTTCTGTGTCTTCTGGATCTATTGGTGCTTCAAGGGTTTTGTCAGTTATAAACATTTCTCCAGAGTGTTGTGAGGTGGCAAGGGTGGAGCCACTGCCAGAGTTGTCAAGACTGTTGGGTTCCTTACAGTAGGATATGGAGTCCTTACTAGACTCAAGCTCAAAAACCTATAGATTTGTTTAGAGATACAGAACTGCTTTGGCAGAATGTAGATGGCTGGGAGCACCATAGTTTAGAGGCATAGGGCGCTGGTGGCAACTGGTAAGGCTGAAAGCATTCCCTGTGCCCATGCTGGAGTTGCTTGAATTGAGAAAGCAGTCCAGGGTTTTTTGGACATGTCTTCGTTGTTTGGAGCCGTTCTTCAAGTTCTTCAAATCACCTGCAATTGCCAGACTGTTACTCTGGGAAATTGGACTGTTACTCTGGGGAAATTGGAGGTGTTTTGAAGAACAACTCTAGAGTCTACCAGAGCTCCTGGACAGTTTTGACATCTCAGCAGAATCAATGTCATAAATGTTGTCCTGCTCTAAAGATTGCTCCAACTGCGCACTGTTATTACTGGTGGTGTTTTTTTTTAATTGGGTTGCCGTATAACATACAGATTTAACCCCTCGAATGCCCATGACGAGCTGGACTCGTCATGACACACAGTTCTCGTGTGCCCATGACAAGTCCAGCTCGTCATGAGGCATTCCCTAGGAAATCCCTCTGGTGCGGGCACCAGAGGGATTCCCTTTCATTCAAAATAGCCTCGGGAGCTGGGGAAGAGCTTCCCCAGCTCCCGAGGCGCCCCCCTCCCTGCTTTCCGTGTAATGACGATCTGTGCGCACGTCGCGCCGACGTCATTACACTGAAACTGAAATGAGCGAAGAGGCTCATTTCAGTTTCACTTTCTACGTGCTCAGGGGGCTATCTCAGCCCCCTGAGCACGTAGAAAGACGGGAGAGGTATCGTTGGAAAGGGGAGAATCTCCCCTTTCCAATGGTACCCCTCCCCAGTGGGGATCGCCATAGGAGGGCGATCCCCAAGCAGGGATCCACCCACTAGACACCAGGGAGGGGGGAGCGGCCCCTTGGGCAAGGGCCTTTGCTCCCCCCCAATTACTTTGGCACCATTGAGTCTTTTTGACCCCCCTGGGGGGCAGATGGGGGCAGTGGCAAAAAGCCCACTAGACACCAGGGAATTAAAAAAAAAAAAAATAGGGGTGGGGGCTGCCCAAAACAGGCAGGCCCATGCCCCCACCCCACCACCCAATTATTACAGTCTTTCTGCCCCCCCCTGGGGCAGATGAGGCATTGGCCCCTAATCTGCCCCTTCGGGGGAGGGGCAGAAAGCCCACTAAACACCAGAGGTTGTTAATTTTTTTTAGGGTGGGGGCTGCCCGAAACGGGCACGCCAATGCCCCCCCCCCCACCCACCACCATTACAGCCTTTCTGCCCCCCCTGGGGGGCAGATGCGGCATTGGCCCCCAATCTGCCCCCCCGGGGGGCAAAAAGCCCACTAGACTCCAGGGAATGAAAAAAAAAAAATAGGGGTGGGGGCTGCAATTTTCATGTTGCCTCACGTTTTGGACCCTTGCCCGTGGTGGGTCCTTAGGCCTCCCACAGGAGTGAGGCACCGTTTTTATCAGGAGACCCGGGGGAACGCTGGGTGGTAGGAAATTGGTGTCAGCCCGGTGATGCTACAACTTTCCCACACAAAAATGTGTGAAAAAGGTGATTTTTTTTTTCAGCTAAATTTGAGGTTTGCAGGGCATTCTGGGTAAGGAAACGTTGGGGGATCCACACAAGCCATACCTCCCTGGAATCCCCCGGGTGTCTAGTTATCAGAAATGTGTGGGTTTGGTAGGTTTCCCTAGGTGGCCGGCGAGCACCGGGCCAAAAACCCAAGTGACCCCCTTGCAAAAGCAGGTCGTTTTGAGATAGGGAATTTTCATGTCGCCTCACTATGTTGTGGGCCCTTGCCTGTCGTGGGTACTTGGGCCTCCCACATGAGTGAGGCACCGTATTTATCGGGAGACCCGGGGGAACGCTGGGTGGTAGGAAATTTGTGTCAGCCCGGTGATGCCACAACTTTCCCACTCAAAAATGTGCGAAAAAGGTGATTTTGTTTCAGCTAAATTTGAGGTTTGCATGGCGTTCTGGGTAAGGAAACATTGGGGTATCCACGCAAGCCATACTTCCCTGAAATCCCCCGGGTGTCTAGTTTTCAGACATGTGTGGGTTTGGTAGGTTTCCCTAGGTGTCCGCCGAGCACCGGGCCAAAAACCCAAGTGACCCCCCTTGCAAAACTAGGTCGTTTTGAGATAGACAATTTTCATGTCGCCTCACTATGTTGTGGGCCCTTGCCTGTCGCGGGTACTTGGGCCTCCCACATGAGTGAGGCGCCGTATTTATCGGGAGACCCGGGGGAACGCTGGGTGGTAGGAAATTTGTGTCAGCCCGGTGATGCCACAACTTTCCCACTCAAAAATGTGCGAAAAAGGTGATTTTTTTCAGCTAAATTTGAGGTTTGCATGGCATTCTGGGTAAGGAAACATTGGGGGATCCACGCAAGCCATACCTCCCTGGAATCCCCCGGGTGTCTAGTTTTCAGAAATATATAGGTTTGCTAGGTTTCCCTAGGTGCCGGCAGAGCTATGGTTCAAAAACTACAGCTAGGCACTTTGCCAAAAAAGGGTCATTTTTCACAGCGATATTGAGGTGTGTCCACGTTGCGTTTTGCGCCGTTTCCTGTCGCGGGCACTAGGCCGACCCACACAAGTGAGGTACCATTTTTCTCGGAAGGCTTTGGGGAACACGGGGTGGGTGGAAGTTTGTGGATCCACGCAGATTCAAGAACTTTCCACCAGAGAAATGTGGGTAAAATGTGTTTTTTTTGGGCAATTTTTTAGGTTTGCAAGGGATTCTGGGTAACAGAACCTGGTGGGAGGCAGTCAAGTCACCCCATCCTGGATTCCCCTGGGCGTCTAGTTTTCAAAAAGGTATAGGTCTGCTAGGTTTCCCTAGGTGCCGGCAGAGCTAAGGTTAAAAAACTACAGCTAGGCACTTTGCTAAAAAAGGGTAATTTTGCATTGTGAAAATGTGCTGTGTTCACGTTGGGTTTTGAGCCATTTCCTGTCGTGGACACTATGCCTACCCATACAAGTGAGGTACCATTTTTATCGGGAGACTTAGGGTAATTCGGATTTGTAAAGGAACTGTTATTACCTATTGACTTTCGATGCATTTCTGCCTTCCAAATGAGACATTGTGTAAAAAAGAAGCCATTCTAAAAAATGACTGATAATTTTCATGCTAGTATGAGTATTCCCAATTTCGGAAATGTGCAAATATCTACTGTTTCTAAACTCTATATTTTGTTCCCATTTCAGAAATACATAGGTGTCTTTCATACCGATTTTTCCATGTACACATTTTTACAGAATAATTACTATATACCCGGTACATAATAAAAAACCATTGCAAGTTGCTGCTCAGTTTTTGGCTCTGGGTTCGTCGGGTTCTTTGTGAACCTACAAGTCCTATATATCCCCACAACCAGTAATGTCCAGCGGATGTAACGGTATATTGCTTTCAAAAAGCTGTCATAATAAAAAGAAGTTACAGTTGAAAACGTTGACACAAAAGGCTTTTTTTTTTTCCAACAAATTTTCAATTTATCCTATATTTAACTGTTAGTTTCTATAAAGAAACCTTGATGGATCTACACAAATGACCTCTTGCTGAATTTAGAATTGTGTTTACTTCTCTAAAATGTATAGCTTTCCAGGATCCATTATTGCTTTTGTACCCATTTCTACCATTAACTGGAAGGAGGTCGAAAGCACAAAAAATATCAAAAATAGGCTATGTCCCAGAAAAATGCCAAAACTGTGTAAAAAATGTTGGGTTTCTGATAAAAGTCTGGTATCCCCTAACAGCTGGGAAAATGGTGATTTCAGCCCCACAAACCCTTTTTTGATAACATTTGCAGGGAAAAACCCAGAAGCATTCATTTGCTTCCCATTTTTCCCGCCAAAAACAAAATTTTGCTGTATTTTGGCTCATTTCTGTGACCCCTCCAGGGGAATCCACAAACCCTGAGTACCTTTAGAATCCCCATGATGTTGGAAGAAAAAGAAGCGAATTTGGCATGGATACCTTATGTGGTCAAAAAGTTACAGGGGCCTCAGCGCGCACTACCCCAAATAGCCAAAAAAGGGCGTGGCACAGGAGGGGGAAAAGGCCTGGCAGCGAAGGGGTTAAACAGTGTGCATTTCACAACATCAAATAGCGACCTAAAGTAATAAAAAAAATAACCCCTGTGATTCATCATATCATTGCAGTGTTTGCCCATAGATGCGTTCAAATACTCTGTTCTGCTTATTAAAGGACATTTCATACACAACCAGAATTATCCTTCTGCGGATTCAGAAATTGTTTCTTGTTCTTTAGACCGTAGCTATTGCACTAGTGGTTCTCAAATGTCTTTTGGTCTAGACGTTGTTGGTAACTCCTAAGCATAAAGTTCAAGATTCTCCCTGCAGTACACAAGGTCCTTAATCCAATAATCTGGTCGTGGAGCAACTGAACCCTCCCAAATCACTGCTGCTCTTATTTTTGACAATAACAAAGCTACTCTTATAAATATACCAATGGTACCTTTTAATTGTGGCATAAAACACAGTAGACATGTCTGAGGAGTGCATGGTAGAGTGATATTGGTCATGACCTTAAGTCTGTTTACCACTTCTGTCCAGAATACAGCCACCTAGCCATTTCCAGGCCATGTGCCAGAAGTCTGCACCAGATACCCCACATCTTTTACATGCAACACTGTCACGAAGACCGTATTTAAACAGTTTAGCTTGTGTATGGTATATTTGGTGAAGGTATTTGAAATGAAATATACGTAAATTGCCTTTGGATGTAAACGCACTGGTGAGTTTACAGCAATATTACCATTCTTTTTGTGTTAGGTGAGGGTGTAGCCTAGCGTTCCATCGGTCCAGGTTTTTGTGGTCCGTGATTGCCTTCTCCTCCCTGGCTGCCCTGTATAATTTAGTTATTAGCTATCGTCGCGTGGGGCTAACCAAGAGCAGTTGGAGAGTTTGCAGTGTCTGCGGCTCATCCGGAAAGGTGTGGTAGTGTGCTTGTATTACCTTCTTGAGCCTATGAAATAGAAATAGGAAGAGCAGTGATCTGTTTTGAACATACCCAATCTCCTCTTCCCTGAGAAAACTGCCATTAGAACGTGGTTGGTTAGAACACGCACTACTAGAGTGTTCTCAAAGTGCGAGGTTGTAGTGTGTGCCGGGAGTATCACCCTCTAACTCAGGTGTGAATACGAATTCATGTGCACTGGCAGGTATAGACAGTATGCAGGACCTACTTCCTAATGGTAGTTTCACGTGAGTAGTGATGCTTAAATCAGGCCTGTGAGAAGCAGGATACAAGAGCTTGACAATGGTTTTAGAAGAATGAAGGCTGGTCAAGTGTTCATTCATAAACTGTATTTATTCATGAAGTGTAGATGCTTCCTCTCCAAAATAAATCAATTGACTGTAAAATTTGAAACCTTACCAGCATCATTCGCGTTTGGAGAATGACTATTCTTCCTACACGCTGGCTGTAACGTTTGGAAACGTAAGTTCCAGAGTAATTATCTCTCTATTTTTTGATTTGTATAGCTCATGTGCACTGTCTGATAACGGTTCACTCTCGGTATTTATCGCATCAGCGATTATTTTTACACACACGCTTGATTTTCTTAGCTGCATGTTCCACACTCACTTCAGAACGTACCTAACATGCATGATTTGCACAAGCAACTATAATGGTTCACTCAGTATCGATCGCATTAGCGGTGGTAACTATTTTCTCACACACATTTTATGTTCTTAGCAGCACGTTCCACAACCTTTGAGAATGAATTTAACATGCATGATGTATACATTTATCTTTTCCGCTTGTCTTTTATTATTAATTGCCATCACGCGTATCCTCACATTCCGTCTCAACACTCCCGGTTCACCCTCCATTCACCTTTCATTCACCCCAAAGTATTTTCACAGTTTGAGGCTATGATCTCTTATGTTTTGTACATTATCGTCTATTAACTTCATCCTCAGGCTCGTGGTGATAGCTGTTTGGTTTTATGTTCTGAACTTTTTGACACCGGGTTTTACAGGTATAGGGATATTTTTCCCACTTTTTGTTTGGTGACCATATGATATTCTTCGCTTATATACTTCATAGATACTGACGAAGGGCAACCTGCCCGAAATGCATCGGGAGATTTTTTTGAACAAACAAATGGATTTGTATACAGTCAATTGAATTATTTTGGAGATAAAGCATCTACACTTTTTTAAAACTTTATTTATCCCATTTTCTCTCAGTTACATATTGCATTAATGTTGGTACATAGATATACACTGTTACATGCCAATATCAAGTTAGTCACTCATTATCACAAAGGTTTGCTATCAAGCTAGTTATATTGGACAATCCGAATTTACTTCAGCTAAGTAGCATATTCACATCGTTATACTTGTCCTAATGCTCTTGTGCGATCTGTCAGGTCTCTCCATCTAAGGCCCACCATCAACAAAGGTGTATCAGTCTCATCCTTTTATAATGGCATGTCCCCCGCAAGTATTCCCAATGGTCTGAAATTACATTTCAATGGCCGCTCGCCACTACCCCACTCCCGCCGGCACCAAATGTGCATTTGCGTCTTGTTGTTTAGATTCCACCTATGTCCGATATGGCCCCATATTTCCTTAGGTCTGGACGAACTCGGCATGATGCTTGCATAGATCTTGCTGTTTACATTACAGTAGGCCAGGCTATGCAACCATCTCTTTATTGTAGATGTAGATGTTTTCCTACGACCCCAGACTAGAGCTATTTCCTGTTTTGCCAACAGTAGACAGAGGGATGAGAATCGCCTCACTTTCTTGACAGTATAACCCAACAATGCCACTTCCGGTGTGGAGATGAGAGTGAGATTGATCATGGATCCTATTATAGAGTGTATTTGTTCCCAATAAGTCTGTAGTCTAGGACAGCTCCATGTTAGGCGTGCAAAGTTGGAATGAGGGGCCGTGCATTTCTAACAGTTATGTGGCCTAGAGGGGTCTAACTTGTGTGTTTTGGCCGGGGTACAGTAAATGCAGCGTAAGAATTTGAAGTGTAGTAACTTATATCTGCTGTTGAGGTAGAATTCACACGTGACTGCGCAGCACTTGGCCCACTGGTCATCAGTAATGTCGCGGCTCAAGTCTTCCTCCCACTCCTTGCGGACCTTGTCGTCATTACCTGATGGCTGTTCGTGCAAGCTTTGTATATCTTCGAGATAAGTTGTGCACGTGTCTCTCCCTCTATAACAAATGTTAGTGGCTCGAAAGATTCAGGTTCAATGGGGAAAGTGGGAACAGTAGCCCACAAAGCTGAACGAATTCGCCTTAATATGAATTTGTCCATGAAAGGGACATCCTGAAAACAAGCATCCTCCGCTTCAGAGAAGATATGTCCATCCGGATATAATTAGCCCATTTTCGCAATTTCGAACTTGGCTAATGTACGCTGTACCAGCCTCTCGCCCGTAATTGGCAGCCAGTGGGGGCTAGGGAGGGGAAGGGCATTTGAATACAGTATAGAGGCTCCAGTAAGTCGCCACATCTTATTCCACGCCCAGCAGGTGGTGATTACTGTTTGTATGTCTTTAGGTTCTCTGTGGATACCCTTCGGCAGTACCATGGCCAGCTTCTCTGGTAAAACAAAGTCTGCCTCAGGGCGCAGATACGGAATCCGGGCGGAACCAGGCGTATGCATAGCCGCATTGGGCTATTAAACAGTACAGGTGGAGGTCTGGGACCCCAAACCCTCCTCTTTCGTATGGGAGGGTCAAAATCTGCCAGCTAACCCTCGCCTGTTTCCCCCCATACTAGTGTGATAAGGTGAGTGTGTAGTGTTGTGAAGAAACTGTTTGTGAGGGGTATAGGAATATTATTAAAAAGATATAAGAATTTGAGCATAACCACCATTTTGAGAAGCGCCATCCTGCCCGCCATGGATAGTGGGAGCTGCAGCCATCGTTCAACCTGTGCCTCCAAGGTGCACACTGCATGTCCATAATTTAGACTAATGATCTGAGCAGTGTGAAGGTGTATGCCCAAATATTTTACTGAGGCCCTGCACCACTTGAGAGGAAACTCGCAATCCCAAGGAGCTGTGCTAGCAGTCAGGGGGAAGATCACAGATTTTTTCCAATTAATGCCCAGCCCCGAGAAGCGGCAAAATCAAAGAATCTCTGTGATTAACAGATCTAAATTTTCCTGAGGTTGCCGCACATAGAGGATAGTGTTGTCTGCGTATAACGAGACAAGCAGCGGACCAGTGTTAAACTGCAGTCCCCTATGTAGATGCCTCTCTTGAAAGTGGTGAATTAAGGGGTCCATGGCCAGAATGAACAGGAGAGGGGATAGTGGGCAACCTTGCCGAGCACCACGTGAAAGAGAGAGAGATTCGGACAGAGTGCCATTTAAGCGGAGTCCCGCCATTGGCTTAGTGTACAACAAAGCAGTAGTGGCAATGAACTCCATGGGCATGCCGTTGCCGCGGCAGGGACAGTTGGCTCGATTCTATGGAGTACTGAAAAAAGTGTACGTAAATTCAAGGAGGTGGAACGGTGTGGAACAAAACCCGATTGGGCAGGGGAGATAATAAACTCCATGCGCTGGGAGAGACGGTTAGCGATGATTTTTGCCAGTATTTTATAGTCTAGGTTGAGAAGGGAGAGGGGACGATACGAGCTGCAGTTGGCTGGGTCTTTGCCTGGCTTGGGGAGGAGGATACTGACCGCCTCACGCAGTGTTGGGGGTAGGAATCGGCTCTCCAGAGCCTCAGCATATACTTCTATTAGCTGCAGCGCTAGTACATCCTTGTACGCCTTATAAAAGTCTTCGGTGAATCCATTTAGGCCAGAGGCAGAGGAGCCCTCTAGGGAGTCTATAGTGCCTAGGACATCTGTCTCTGATATGGGTTCTGCTAAAAAGTCATGCATGTCTTTTTCAAGATACACCAGAGCAATCTCGGATAAGTAAGCCTCCCGTGCCTCAGTGTCATTCCCAGTTTTGGTAGTGTATAGGGACCTAAAGTAGTCCAAAAACTCTTCTCGAATGTCAGTTGTGGAAGTGAGTGTTTTAGTTGTGGAGGTGCCTATTTTAGTAATGTAAGCTTTGCTGTACGGGGGACGGAGAATCTGTGCCAGCGTACGGCCGGGCCGTTCTCCCTCGCTATAACGCCTGGCTGACTGATATTTACCCATGTGTAAAACCTCTCGGTCTGCTGTGTCCCGGAACTCGACGAGAAGAGCCAAGTGCTGTCCCTCCCTGTCCTGATCTGTGGTGTGGTTTGAGGGGCTGACCAGCGCCGCAAATTCTCTCTCTATGCGCGCCAGAGTGTTTCGAAGGTCTTTAAGAACCCCGGAATGTTTTGATATGCAGACTCCCCGAATGTATGCCTTAAAGCACTCCCATAAGACAGCCCAGGTGTATTAAGTGAGAAATAGTCATCTCTGGCCTCTCGTATCTCAGCATTAAAGAGGTCATCTTGAAGAGCGCGGCTTTGGAAGCGCCATTGTCTCTCAAAGCCCCCAGGACGAGGGATCCGTAATTGAAGTTGCACTGGGGCATGGTCAGAATATGTTCTTGGTAGAGACCCCGTAGACTGGAGCCAGCCGGCGATACCTGGGGATACCAGCCAAAAGTCAATTCTGGTCCATGTATTGTGTTGTCCGGAGTAATGGGTAAATTTCAAATTTCAAATTTATTTATTATGTTTTGGCTCTCAAAGAGGGCCACATAAGCATGTACAAACAAAACAACACAGTCATCAACAATACAAAAATCATAAAACATAGTATTCAAATCGTAATAGGTACACTGCAAACCAGCAATCCCACATGGCCAGGCCGGCACATCTTCCAGAGAATTTAATAAATATCTAAAAATCCTTTAAAAAAGTTAAAAACATAGGCACAAAACATTTCATTTGGTGGGCAATAAAGTGCATGAAGAAAATCTTGTAAAGTGACAATGCTAAGGCGAAGACAAATTACTTTAAGCCATCTCTTGCGCAAGCTTCGTAGCATAGGACAAATCAAAAGTACATGTATACAGTCCTGATTATTTAATTTACATAGGTTGCACAACGGTGAAGTGCCGTACCATTTAGACAACAACACATTAAGAGGGATTAAGTCATAACGTAATAAAAACCAAAACCTACGAATCCCATGTGGGAGATTCCACTGGGCATACGGTTGGGGCTGTTTCAACCTATAGGAGGAGACCAGCAGCTCCACATTCCTTTTATCTCCAACTGTTTTTATGTCGGATTGAAAACAATACTCCCACGAGGCCTCCCTAAGGACCTGCTTTAACTGCGTGGGAGAGTAGGAGAAAAGAGCGCTTTCATCCAATCTAAGGATATTCACAGCCCTTCTAAAATTGTTAACAAGTTTAGAGAACTCCTTAAAATTGCCCAAAAGTTCATTTTTGAGTAGGACTCGCAGGGTTCCTTCTCTCGCTCTGGCTAAGTTGGCGACCCACCTTATTAAGGCGCACAGCCCCTGAACCCAGGCACTTCTGAGTCCGAAATCCAGCCTACACGCAGCCAGTGAACAAGCATTATTAAAATTCGAGAGGGATCTTAGGAGTTTTCCCTCGGTCTTATTGCAAAAGTCCCAATATTTTATCTCAATTATTTCTATACCGTACAAGATGGTTGCGGGGATTTTAGCTCTAAATACTTCTAGAAGACTAGAGAAATGTCTTTTCCCCGTTGCCAGGTATAGGGACTTTAACCCATTACCTTGGGCAAGAGCTTTGCAGGAGCAATGCTCTATATGAGAATTCTCGCTCATGTTGGATGAGAATATTTTCCCTAAAAACGTATAACAAGTTACGACCTCCAATCTAAGCCCTCCGATGGCCCAACCGAAATTTGTAGAGCGACAATTCTTCCTACCCGCAATACACATCACTTTACTTTTATTAATATTGATCTTCATATAATGCTCGCCAGCAAAGTCCTGAAGAGCCTGAAGCCTGTTGGCCAGACCCGCAGGAGTTAAATCGAGCAATAAAACATCATCGGCATACATCAGACAGGCTATTGGCACCCCTCCTATCAACGGTGCGATCCCCTCACTACGGGACACAGCTGCAGGGAGGTCAGTTGTATATAGGGAGAACAACAGGGGCGCCAATAAGCAGCCCTGTTTAAGGCCATTCTGAGATGGTATTTTAGCCGACAACCCCCTTTCACCCCCCATTAAGACCCTACACCAGGTCTCAGTGTGTAGAGCCCGTACCAAGTCCAGTAGGGGAGGAGGGACACCCATCCCCATCAATTTTCTCCACAGCGTACCCCGATCCACTTTATCGAACGCTGTGGAGAAGTCTATGAAAGCGGCATATACAACACCCCCTCTAACCTGGACATATTTATCAGTAATAACCTGAAGGGCTGTAAGGTTATCCAGAGTGCCATGTTCCCTACGGAAGCCAGTCTGTTCCAGCGGCAAAATGTTGCGCTCCTCGACCCAATCGGAGAGAGATCTCAGGAGACATTTCGCAAAGACCTTTCCGATGGAGTCGAGGAGCGCAATCATGCGATAGTTACTGGGGTTGTCCCTTGCTCCCTTTTTGAAGATAGGGACCAGAATGCTTCCCCTCCACGATGCAGGGACACATTTAGAAAAATGGCATGCCCTAAACAGGGGATACAAGATTTTACTCCAGGTTGAAGGGTCTTGTTTTAGGACCGTCATCGGGAGCTCATCCGGTCCCATAGCCCCAGAGGATCTCATGTTTTTTATAGCCAACTCGATGTCCTTCTCAGAGGGAGAAAAGACTGAGGCCTCAGGTGCGACATGCATGAAATTATCCACACCCATGGTCCCAATTCCTGCATACAATTCTCGGATGTGAGAGGACCATAGATCTTCTGATATAGCTACGGGAGTAGGAGAGTGACGCGTACCACATCCTTTCCCGATTATTGCCCAAAAATCTTTACTGTTGCCTTGAGCAGCAGATTCCCTTAATTTGATCCATACTTCATCCTCCCTGTCCCTTTTAATTTTTCGCTTAAGTCTGCTTCTCTTTCTTTTTAACCTAGCAATATCTTTCCCACGTTCCAATATCCTTTCAAGGTACTGTGCCCGGATAAGTTTGTTTAATTCCCTATTCAGCTTATGGAGAGTTAGAGGAACTACCTCTCCTTTTTTCTTAGGGGGAACAGTTTTATTAGCATTCAATAAAATTTTTGCCATGAGTTCCTCAAAACAAATTATTTCATTTCCGTTCCACTCTTCTAATTCCCTAAGGGTATCGGTCAGTAACTCCTGGACCCCATTAATGGCAGCGTTATTCCAGAAGCATCTTCCAGATGACGATTGGAAGGTAGCCTCCCTGCCCTTTAGCGACCAGGACGCCGTATTCATAGAGTTTAATGCAATTAATAATGACAGTATACTATGGTCGCTCAGGGTCGTGGGTATAATCTCTAAGTCAAGAATCTGGGGGAAAAGACTATAGCTGGCGATAGCATAATCCAAAATTGATGACCCAAAGGGGGATTTATGGGTATGGCTTGCGGGGGCGTCGGATGGAAATCTACCATTTAAGATAATGCTATCCCCGATCACTAATTCTTTTAACAAAATCTTCCCCCTTTTATTTGTCTTTAAATTTTCAGGGAAGAGCGTCTGGGGGATGCCATATGCTTCCTCCTTAGCTTTATCCCTGAAAAGGTTTAGACTTGCGTTTGAAACTTTACAATTCAAGTCACCGATAAGCAAAGTTACAGGAAAAGGAGGCGAATTTTTTATCTTATCCATGTACAGGAGAACCCGCTGCAAATTCTCATTAAAACATTCCTCAGGCGGAATATACACGTTAAAAATTACCATGGAATATTTTATATTGTCATAGAACAAATTTTCTAAAGTTATTGTGTGGAAGAGTCCACTGGGATCAATATAATGTGAAAATCTCCATTGAAACTTATTTGATAGTAAACAGGCAAGCCCCCCCCTAGCATGCCCTTTCTTTGAGGACGCAGCCGGAACTTCCAGAACGTAAAAATCTTTTAAAGGCGTTAACCTATCTGTGCACCATGTTTCCTGAATGCATAGTATATCCGCCTCCAGAGTAGATAAAAAAGTCATTTTCTCCGGGCTGCTATGGAATCCGGCCGCATTCCAGGAAATTAGATTTAAGGCTGGGTTAAAGATGGTGGAACAATTTGGGGTTATCCTTATTTTTTGTTGAGAGTGCACTATGTAGCCAATTCCACCGATTATTATCATCATTGTGTATAGAATTCTCAATTAGTGGAAGAGGCTTCACGTGCGATACTATACGTTTTCCCCTGGATACCCAAATTTTCAGGTCTCTCAGAGGAGGAGAGGTTACCCCGTTTTGTTCACCACCCCTCAACCCCTGCTTATCGAAAAGATTTGGCTTGCCTGGGGTAGATATAGGTAGTATATAAATACCTAAGCGTTGAAAGTTTTCGGCCTGTTCTAGTATCAGATTTGTTATAATGGGAGAGTAAAATTTCACCCGAGTACTCAGAACCCGACTACTACCCAACAAGGTTACCAATTCAATGTCTCTAGACTGGATGTGATGGAGACATTCAATTTCACTAAAACATTTAAGGAGCCAGGCTCTATTCAATAAGAGGTCAGTATCAAATAATAGGACGAAATCTAATACACGCACATCCACAGGAGCCTTAGCCATACTTGCAGGCCGGGCCGGAGGGCAAGTCATTACAGAGTCAATAGTTACCACAAAGGGGGGGGCCAAAGGGTTTAAAAACCCAGATAAGTTAGAAGTTGGACCTTCACAAGCACTCCGAGAAGGAGAGCCAGGGAGAGAGCCCCCAATAAGTGGTAAATCCTCCAGGGGAGGCAGGCTGCTTTGTTCAAATTCCTCCTCCACCAAAGCTGAAGAGGATAAATTCACACCAATGTCCATTTTTAAAGCAGTAGAGAAGGATTCCCCCTTCCTTATTTCAATCACCCTTGTCTCTGGGCTTTTTTGGAAAATGATCCTCCGTTGCTTCTTCTTTCTATACTTTCGTGTGGGTTTCCTCTTGCTGGCTTTGATACTTTTTTGTTTACCATATGTTCTCTTTTCTTTGTTGACCTCCAACTTATCGACCAGGAGGTCTTTTCCACCATCCGAGACAAAGATTGGGAATAGTTCCTGAACCGGTTTGGATCCTGGCAAAACTTCATCCTCCTCCTCTATCTCCAGGACTAAATTCTTGATACAGTTAGAGGCTGCAGTATAGGTCAACTCCTTATGAGGGACCATAGAAAACTCTTCATTTTTCTTATTTGGTTCGCTTCTAATGTCTTTAAGTTTCCTCTCAGATGCAGCTTGTTCAGACTTAAGGGGAACGACCTTACTCGCATCCGGCACTTTCTGCAGCAATACCTTTAAAATCTGGGTAACTGAATCAAGGATGCAGTCCGAGCTGCCAACAAACTTCCCCAGAAGCAGCAAGATTGAGGCAAGGAGTTGTTCCAGCGCGATCATAGACTCGGAGATCGGCTTTTCTCGTGCTTCTGCAGTACGGATGTTATCCAGGAGGTTGAGGTCAGGGCTCTTGGAAGAGTTTAACAAGTCAGAAATCTCATGGCTATTTAGCAACGGGGTGCTACTATACAGCATTAACCCTGATGGGGTGGCTCCCCCCTGACCTTTAAATTGCTCCAGGGATTCCACTTTGGCAGGGCTTACGTAACGTCCCCAAAGTTCCAAATCAATGGATAGTGCAGACAGGTCATCCCCCTGCCTGTCATTCATTGAGAACTGAGGGGTCGATGGTATGTGCACTGGGTCACTTATCTTTATCAACTTCCCATCTGTAAGGTCCCGCACGGGAGACCCTTCTGCCATAATTTGGGGGGCCCCCTGCTGGACCTGGAAAGATCGAGGCACAGAGGTAGTTGGAGCATAGACTTCCAAGGCTTTAGTATCAAGATTGTGTGGAGTTGCGCATTTTGGCTTTTTTATACCAGATGGCATCCAAAGTTCAGATAACAAACATTGTCTTTTTAAAGGTGGGATGGTTACATCCTTGTCTTTTATATGGAAGGTAGTTGGAGTCTGGGCAGGATTTTCTCCCACTACTCTTCCTGAGCGTAAAGTTTTAGACATTTTCCACAGTAATTGGTAAGAGATGTAACAATGTAAAATAAATAAAATCTGGAGTTGATTCAGTCACTGGCGCAGCAGGAAGGGTGCAGTATAACTATCACAGTGTTTGCATCACATAACCCTACTACTCTATTGGGCACGATTGCAAACAAACACTCACAGAGTAACAAAGTACAGTAAATATAAGAAGTAAGGGACCGGGCCCGGCCCGGCCTACCTCGGTCACTGAGGGCCACAGAGGGCCCGCCCTTTGCCCGGGCTTAGCCCGGCGCGTCCCGCGACGCGGAGGGAGCTTCAGCGTTTTAAGCGCCTCCGGGCGCGAATGCGGCAGGAAGTTGGCCGCTATGCAGCCTGGGAGCTGTAGTCTCCCCCCGTCTCAACCGCGATGCCAAGAAGCGGCGTCGGGGGAGACCCGCAGCGTCAGGGACCCAGGAGCGGCAAGAGCACCAACAGAGAAGTCAGCGGGAAGTCAGCGGGACCGCAGGTGAGTACAGGCTCCTCTCGCAAAGTTCACCCGCTCCTCCGAGGGAGCTTCAGCGTTTTAAGCGCCTCCGGGCGCGAATGCGGCAGGAAGTTGGCCGCTATGCAGCCTGGGAGCTGTAGTCTCCCCCCGTCTCAACCGCGATGCCAAGAAGCGGCGTCGGGGGAGACCCGCAGCGTCAGGGACCCAGGAGCGGCAAGAGCACCAACAGAGAAGTCAGCGGGAAGTCAGCGGGACCGCAGGTGAGTACAGGCTCCTCTCGCAAAGTTCACCCGCTCCTCCGAGGGAGCTTCAGCGTTTTAAGCGCCTCCGGGCGCGAATGCGGCAGGAAGTTGGCCGCTATGCAGCCTGGGAGCTGTAGTCTCCCCCCGTCTCAACCGCGATGCCAAGAAGCGGCGTCGGGGGAGACCCGCAGCGTCAGGGACCCAGGAGCGGCAAGAGCACCAACAGAGAAGTCAGCGGGAAGTCAGCGGGACCGCAGGTGAGTACAGGCTCCTCTCGCAAAGTTCACCCGCTCCTCCGAGGGAGCTTCAGCGTTTTAAGCGCCTCCGGGCGCGAATGCGGCAGGAAGTTGGCCGCTATGCAGCCTGGGAGCTGTAGTCTCCCCCCGTCTCAACCGCGATGCCAAGAAGCGGCGTCGGGGGAGACCCGCAGCGTCAGGGACCCAGGAGCGGCAAGAGCACCAACAGAGAAGTCAGCGGGAAGTCAGCGGGACCGCAGGTGAGTACAGGCTCCTCTCGCAAAGTTCACCCGCTCCTCCGAGGGAGCTTCAGCGTTTTAAGCGCCTCCGGGCGCGAATGCGGCAGGAAGTTGGCCGCTATGCAGCCTGGGAGCTGTAGTCTCCCCCCGTCTCAACCGCGATGCCAAGAAGCGGCGTCTGGGGAGACCCGCAGCGTCAGGGACCCAGGAGCGGCAAGAGCACCAACAGAGAAGTCAGCGGGAAGTCAGCGGGACCGCAGGTGAGTACAGGCTCCTCTCGCAAAGTTCACCCGCTCCTCCGAGGGAGCTTCAGCGTTTTAAGCGCCTCCGGGCGCGAATGCGGCAGGAAGTTGGCCGCTATGCAGCCTGGGAGCTGTAGTCTCCCCCCGTCTCAACCGCGATGCCAAGAAGCGGCGTCGGGGGAGACCCGCAGCGTCAGGGACCCAGGAGCGGCAAGAGCACCAACAGAGAAGTCAGCGGGAAGTCAGCGGGACCGCAGGTGAGTACAGGCTCCTCTCGCAAAGTTCACCCGCTCCTCCGAGGGAGCTTCAGCGTTTTAAGCGCCTCCGGGCGCGAATGCGGCAGGAAGTTGGCCGCTATGCAGCCTGGGAGCTGTAGTCTCCCCCCGTCTCAACCGCGATGCCAAGAAGCGGCGTCGGGGGAGACCCGCAGCGTCAGGGACCCAGGAGCGGCAAGAGCACCAACAGAGAAGTCAGCGGGAAGTCAGCGGGACCGCAGGTGAGTACAGGCTCCTCTCGCAAAGTTCACCCGCTCCTCCGAGGGAGCTTCAGCGTTTTAAGCGCCTCCGGGCGCGAATGCGGCAGGAAGTTGGCCGCTATGCAGCCTGGGAGCTGTAGTCTCCCCCCGTCTCAACCGCGATGCCAAGAAGCGGCGTCGGGGGAGACCCGCAGCGTCAGGGACCCAGGAGCGGCAAGAGCACCAACAGAGAAGTCAGCGGGAAGTCAGCGGGACCGCAGGTGAGTACAGGCTCCTCTCGCCTGTACTCACATATATTCTGTGTGTGTGGGGTTGTTTAAGCGCCAAATGTCTAGCAGGGAACATTGTTTACACAGCTCTAGCAGTGCGCGGCGCTCACGTGGTTAAGCGTCTGGAGTTGTAGCAGTGCTGTCCAGTCCGGGTTGATTAATTGATTGAAATCTCCTCCAATCAAGGAGAGGTTGGGCTCTAACTGTGATAACTGTGGTTGTAAAATATGGAAGAAGTCCGGTGAATCCGTGTTCGGTCCATAAACGCAAACCAACGCAGTGTAGTGCCCCATAAGTGTACCCGTGACAATTACATATCTGCCCTCGCTATCTCTCACCACAGAGCGGGGGCTGAAGGGAACCCTCTTGTGGATAAGGATGGCCATGCCTCTGGCGTAGTTGCTGTAGTTCGCAAAATATCTATGCGCACCCCAACTCGCAGCAAACCTACCCTCGTCTGACTTTGATAAGTGTGTTTCCTGTAAATATGCAAAATCCACATTGTGTCTTAGTAGATAGTGGAGCACTTGTCTCTTCTTGCGACTGTCGTTCAGTCCCCGTACATTCCAAGACATTAAGGAGAGGCCGGATGGGCCCTTGATGTTTGTAGAGTAAGGAGAGCGTGGTAGCATAACAGTGAATAGCGGTGAATCGTGATAGTGACCATTGCTGCATATAATCAATAACCTTGAACCAGGAAACAGTTACCCTACCCACCACCCAACCCCACTACTTCCAAAGTGAGGCAAAACCATAACCAGCAATAAAGTTTGAAGTACCAGTTAACCTTACAGCGCAATGGGGAACCCCAAGAAAGGTACCTCCGTAAATACCAAAACAAGCTCACGGTGTACACCATGACGGGTGGCAATGCCACGTAAGTCGGCCAGCATAGCAAAATTGTACAGTCAAATAATGTGCATTAATCCCGAACAGCGGGTCATCATATATATTAATCCCGAATAGCAGGTCATATATATATTGGCGTCTGATCCGCTATGTGGTGGGGAGGGGCCCACGCTCCCGGTCCCAGACCTTTTACTGTTCTATTTATATGTGCGTCAGAACTCCTGTGCCTCCGTGGGAGTGTCAAAAATGCGAACCCATCCCTCTATGTCCACTCTCAACCTTGCTGGATATAGCATGCCATATTTTAAACCCAGATTCCTTAGAGTGACCTTGACCCCATTGTATTTTCGACGAGCATCTTGCACCATTATAGTGAAGTCTGGGAAGAGAGCGAGTTTAGAGCCGTGCCATGTGGTGTCGCCTTGTTCTCTGGCAAGGCGTAGCGCAGTGTCTCGATCTCTGAAGTTCATGACTCTAGCGATGATGGGTCTTGGGGGGGCAGCCTGGGTAAGGCCGTGGACCCACGAAGCCCGGGGTGAAAGAATCTCTCCCGAACAGATCAGACAGCAAATACTCAACGAAAACTTCCATTCGGCCAGTAGCAGTGGACTCCGGGACAGCTAATATACGGATGTTGTTGCGCCTACTGCGCGCTTCTAGGTCCTCGTTCTTAATGTCCACTTTTTTGAGCATGTGCCTCCACGCGTTCTAGCCGTTTCAGGGATTGAGCTGTGCCATGTTCAATATCTGAGATGCGGGCCTCTGCCACGTCCAGTTGCTGGTCCTGCACCTGGATTTTGGCCCCCATGTTTGCTAGGCTCTTGTCCAGCAGATCGAATCGCCCATCTAAGGCTCTGAATCCAGCCCTCATCTCTTGCAGCATAGAGGTGGCCAATGTTGGGAGGTCATCTTAATGCTCTACCCCTTGCGTGCCATCCGCCATGTTGGAGCCTTCTTCCAATGGTTTGGCAGCTAGTTTTTCAAATTGCAAGGTCTTCTGTTTTGGGTCTTTGCGACCCATACCTCGGGGTCTCTGCAAGGGAGTAGGCGTGTGAATGTATGGCACAGTAGTAGTGTCTACGAGTGTCTGAAAGGACCCTCTGGGAGCTCCGCCACTTCGAAACATGGGTCAGCCTGATCAGTGAGGTGGATTGTGCGAGTCAGGCTGGCCTAGTGTGACAAGAAGGGATCGGTATCCCACCCAGCGGATCACCCCATAAAGCCAGTCCAACACCAGGGTCTCTCCCTGCCAGGTGAGGTCGGTTATATCAGACAGGGCACTGTGTTCATAACAGGCCCTCTGGGGATTGCAGCAGGAGTAAGTGGCAGGAGAGCCAGACCACAGAGTGGAGCACAGGCCCAAGCGTTGGCGTTACCTTGTTATCGGTCTCAACTCCCACCGCTGCCCGTATTCTCCTCGTGAGCTCAGGGGGTAATGCAGTGGCCCAAATCCCGGCAGTATCGCAGGCAGGCCGCAAGCAGCGGGGGCCACGCCAACGGGCTGCCGGCCACGGCGATCTAGGAGCTGGCACCATTTATGCTGATCCCTGAAAAAAAACCAAATCTGATATATTCTCGCAATATGGGCGCCAGATATACCTGCGGTTATCTAACAAAGAGCAGCATATCATCGGCATATAGTGATAAGCTAACAGGTCTGTGTGCAAATTGTAAAGCCGCCTCCCTGTGTCGTTGTCTAATAATGCAAGCTAATGGCTCCAACATTAAATGGAAGCGGAGCGGCGATGGAGACACCCCTGTCTGGTGCCTCTTCTGATCTGAATTGGGCTTGATGTTAACCCTCCCACTCGGATACGTGCTGTGGGGTTTGTGTATAATAAACTCACCCATCTGCTGTAGCCCATGGGAATTCCTATGCGTTGTAATATGTGGAACATGTATCTCCATTCAATAGAATCGAAAGCTTTAGCAGCATCTAACATAACTGTCGCCGCTTGCAGTTCAAGGTCAATGAAAATATGAAACATCGCAAAAATTGTGCGTAAATTGTGTGATGTAGATCTATCTGGTATGAATCCAGACTGGTCCGACAGGACCAGGTTCGGCATTATTGGTTGAAGTCTTGTGGCTAAAATGTTTGTAATGTTAATAAGTGACAGGGGGCGATACAACTCGCAACACGTTGGTTACTTATCTTTTTTTAATAGAGTTATGATTAGCGCTTCCCTGAAGGTTGGCGGCAGGGTTCCCGTTTCATGGGCTTCCGCATACATTTCTTGCATGTACGGAAATAATTAATCTCCGAATGCCTTGTAGAATTTGCTTGTGAGGCCGTCTGGCCCCTGTGCTTTCCTGTTTAGCAGTGAGCGGATTGCCTCCCGGATATCAGCAGCTTCAATCGGCTGATACAAATATTATCGCTGACCAGAGGATAGCCAGGCAAAGGCAATATCTTCCAGATAGTCATCAAGTTCCATGGGCTTGGTCTCTCCTTTGGATGTGTATATCTCAGAATAATTTTGCGGAATTGCTCCACGATTGCCTGTGTGGAGTAGTGAGCCTGCCCAGCGTTATCCGTGATTTGTGTTTTTACGTTGTTTTTTTTTTTTTTTGGTATAACAATTTTTATTAATGTAAGAAGCGCAGAGTCATCAATACAATATCACAGTGACATTCAAGGTGTACACAATACAAACAATTAGTGCTAGCATTTAATAGGCGTTAACCAGTCAAGGGGTCAGCGAGCCGTGCTCTTTCCATCGCCATATCCTCTGTCGGAGAACTACAGAGTTCGCCTCTAAAGGCGTTCCACCCTCCCCACTTCTTGTCCCATTTTTTGGGGCAGCCTCTTTGTTTATAGACCTCTTTCTCTGCATCATGCACCTGTCCATTTCCGCCACCCACCCGATTGTCAAGGGCCTCATGCTGGATCCCCAATTGATTGCAATTGCACGTTTCACTAGTAAGTATCCCAGTGCTACCCATTGCTGCTCTGTCTGTCAGGTCTGTGGCCTCCCATATGTTCAGGAGCCCTAACCGCGACGTTAATGAATTGTGCTTACCCAGTGTGTCAGTCATTGTTTTGGTTGCCCTATCCCACATGGGCCGTATATGTGGACAATCCCATAAGATGTGATAAAAAGTACCAGTTTTGCCGCACCACCTCAGGCACAATACATCTGGACGTCTACCAATTCTGTCCAGGAGGACTCCGGACAAATAAGATCTATGAAGTATTTTTAACTGTATCAAGCGGAAGCGATGATTTATCGCGGTCTCCTTGGGGACATCAGCGCAGTCTGCCACTCTTCATCGTCCAATAGTCCTATGTCAGACTGACATTGTTTTCAATCCTAATCTTAATCTTCTCAACCAGCTATGTCCCGGCCTGCCCCCCTCACCATATGCACGAGTTACATGTCTCTTAGATAAATATCGCACCTCCCTGATTGACAACTCATTATATTCCAGTATGAGTTCTTTTATGGGTGCTAACGTAGCTGCATTTGGGGTGTCCGCATATTCTGGTTCCAGCTGCGCTAGTTGGGATTCTTTTCGGGATAGCTGATTGCCAATATCCTTTAGGATACCTGATGTTGTGCTTATTCACGTGCCCTGATTGTGGCCTTGAAGGCCTCCCAAAGTGTAGCGGTGCTTTCAACTGTCCCCTTATTTAAGTCAAAGTATTGGATTATGGCGTCTCTGATTGTGTTGGTGTACAGCGGATCTAGTAGTGCCTCCGATCTGAAGCGCCAGGTGAACTGACGTGGGACGCTCAACGGGATGTGTAGGGTAAGCCTGACTGGGTTGTGGTCAGAAAGCGTTCTAGGTAATGCGGCTACCAAGTGAATCCATGGGTTAACCGCCGCACTCACCAACCAGTAGTCCAGCCTCGACCAGCTGCGAGCTGCCATACGCCGTAGATGCGTGTGTGCCTTCTAGTCTGTTAGTGTTACGGTGTCTCCATGCATCTATGAGTACTATATAGTCCATCCCATTTGTTCTGACCTGTTCCACCTTGGGGGATTGCCCTCCCTGTTTGCTCGATTTATCTCTGCTGTGGTCTAGATGTGTGTTCAGGTCACCTCACCATATAATCATCGCTTCAGGCCACTCCCTCAGGATAGTAAATATATCCTCAAAGATTGCAGGTGTGTCAGTGTTTGGTCTATAGACATTCACTATGGTGAATATCGACCCAAAGAGTTTCCCATACAGTATAGCGTACCGCCCTTCAACTTCTGTGTAGGATGTTATGACATTGAGCGGGAGACCTCTCTTCACCAATGTAAGTACCCCTCTTGCATACGACGAGTACGGAGATGCCAGCCGATACCCAGCCCATCTGGGCCCCACCCTGGCCTCTGTCTGTTTGGTTAGATGTGTCTCTTGGAGCAAAGCGATCTTGACATCATGCCTGTCTAGATAGGCTAGTACTTGCCGTATGTTTTTTGGGGGAGTGCAAACCACGGACGTTCCATGTCATGCATGTAATGCTATCTTTATCACAGTTTGTCATGTATGTTTACTTGCAATATCTCGTATGCATCTATACAGTAAGGCAATATAGGCAATCTCATACATATTCTTATCCACCGATCAATCACATAAAAACAGTTGTATGGTTCCCCCTGCCGACTTCCTTTCCCTTCCAACTTCCGCACCCCCAACTTTGTTAAAGCCATCCTAAAACTGCAATCAACCCCCGATGTCAAACAAAATCACAATCAGATGCAGGGTACACCCTTTGGGGAAACGCCGGAGCGCAGTCAGCCTCCCTGGTGAGAAGGGAGGTGGCTGAATATATATATATATATATATATATATATATATATATATATATATACATACATATATATATATATATATATATAAAGTGAGCAAGGCGGTTTCACCGCCGAAACGCGTCTGACCTGAATTTGAAATAAATCGCCGTCTGTGCCATAATTCTTCACGGTGTTGGTGCCTGTTTGTGGAGAGACGATCAGGATGTTTACATATATATATATATATATATACATACATATATATATATATATAAAGTTTCACAAGTTGCCTTTAGCAGAATGCACTCCCAACAAGTCTTTCAAAAGCGCAGGAACAACTTCAGAGAAAGACAGATAAAATAATCATTGCATGCCTTGCCTGACGCGTTTCAGAGTAAACCTCCTTCCTCAGAGGCAGGTTTTCAAATTGAAGGGGTTATTTCAGTTGGAGTGACCGTGAAATGAACATGGCTTGGCATGCTGCCTCTGAGGAAGGAGGTTTACTCTGAAACGCGTCAGGCAAGGCATGCAATGATTATTTTATCTGCCTTTCTCTGAAGTTGTTCCTGCGCTTTTGAAAGACTTGTTGGGAGTGCATTCTGCTAAAGGCAACTTGTGAAACTTTATATATATATATATATATATATATATATATATATACATCCGTATAGGTTTTGAAGTCTCTATATGTAGAGGGATATACAACACATATTCACTGGCTGTAAGAACATACAATGCGCACAGTGTGATAATGTAATGACTTGCTCAGCAGGCGAAACCAGAACGGAGTAAAAGGGAAATAACTGTGCTTTTCTCCTCCCGCCACCCCGCAGGAGCAGTCCTGTTCCATTTCTTTATAACATTTCAATATAGAACTGTGTCATTTTAGCGAGTACATCCCCACATGTGTTCTGCAAGTGTTAAGTCTTCTTCATCCTGTGCATCGGGTGTGTTTCTGGCTTGATGTTTAAGGTTCTTTGCATACTCCATTGCTGCTTTAGGGTTTGCGAATATTTTCGATTTGCCTTCTCCGATTCGCGGGCGAGCCGGGTACAGCGTAGCGTATGGGACGTTTTCTGCTATCAGTATCTTCTTTACCGCATGATATTCCCTTCTTGCCGCCTGTACCGCCATTGTGTAATCCGGGTAAAACTCCTAAGCATTTCTTTGGTAGGTTATAGTGCCTTTTTCACGGGCCATGCGCAGAACTGAATCGCGGTCCCTGTAATTCAGGAGCTGGGCGATTATCGGCCTCGGTGGGGCGCCCGGGGCGGGCGAGCAGACCATGATTGATGAGCTCTCTGTTATCAAGACCTGGGATATGTGTTCCGGCCCAAATAACTCATGCAGCATCATCTCTACGTATGTTTCCAGTCTTCCGGTATTGGTTGACTCCAGCAGGCCCGTAATTCTTATATTGTTTCTCCGGGACATGGCCTCCAAGTCTTCATTTTTCACCTGTATGATGGCGAGCACCTGTTCCATGTCAAGAGTCTTGGAGGTTACCTTTTGTAGATTGTCCTCCGTATCCATGTCACCTCCAATTATGGTGGGCTCTCGGAAGGGGCATCAAGTTCCGAGTCCGATGTGGCACACTGTCTTGGTTTTCCTGGCATGCGGGGCTCGAATGTGAAGCGGGCTGAGTTTTATCAGACTTTCCCATGTCTGCTTTGGTATGGACTTGAGTTATGTTTAGCAAGTTAGAGCAGGCTTCTGCGTTATTGGTCTGCTGGCTTGCTATCCAGGTGATTTACAGTCCGCTACTCGTACGCTTCCAGGGGGGGCAGTGGCACTTAGCTGCAAGCAGTGCATCCACAGCCTGCTGTGAACCGCTTAAAGTGCCGACCCACCGTTCTTAGCTCCACGCCTGTTGAAAAACAAAGCAGCTCTGTCTTTAACCCCTTATTGAAGCGTGCAGAGTAATGTCATTACACAGCAGGCTTGCCTCCGCTCTAATCCGTAAACGCTTTTTATTTGTTGGGCCTTCTAGCTGCACGCTTGTGCCCCCACAATCTGATAGAGACTACTAGCTGCAGATTCCTTAACGTAGAATTATCCCCAGGCGTGAGACTGGACCCGGAAAACTTTCTTGCCCAGCATCTCTGCGCGCCGGGGGGCGGTACATCGTACCTCGCGACTCCGCCTGACGTCCTCTGGGGGCATGATGTCAGCGAGGTCACATAAGCCCCACCCCGGCGTGCTGACGTCAGTTTTCTTCGTTTACGCGTGCAACGCGGACCCGGATCGTGTTACTGGCCTGTTTCCTGCCTTCTTTTTACGCTTAGCGTTTTATTGGGTACAGTGAGCGAATGCCTTCGGGCTTCAAGATGTGCTAGTCTTGCGCACGCCAGATGTCGGCGACGGATCCTCACCCCATCTGTATGGGTGTTTGGGGGAGCACCACGATTTGACGGACTGCGAGGCGTGTCAGCAAATGAAGCCGAAGACCCGGAGTAAGCGCCGTATGAAACTCCTTTCGGAACGCATGTCCAGGTCGGCGTCGGCGCCGCGTCCGTCCCCCGCGGACGGCTTCAAGAACCGCCGCTTCCGTCTCTGACATCGTCCTCCCAGGCCGCAAGGGCGTCGCTCACCTGTTGGTAATTGTCGCAGTTTGTCCCCGAGGCCCGGTCCACGGCCTGTTGGGGGCGTGGGTTTTCCGCCGGTGGTGCGGCCTAGCGCGTCGCCACCCTATCCGCAGTTCCCTGGCTCGGGGGTGACCAGATCGCAGATGGAGGCCTATGCAGCGGCCTTGCAGGCCTCTTTGGCTCTTCCTTCTTCTCCTTCTCTTCCTGGGACGTCTGCAGATCCCTTGCTGCGTGCGGGGACTCCTGCGGCGTCGCCGGCGGCTCCGGCGCCGACAGGTTTGAATCCAGGTTTGTAGGATGTGGTGCCGTCGGGGTGCAGCCCTTCAAGGTTCGCTCCTTCAGACCATGGCGCCTCTGCTTTGCCGCAAACCCCCGTGGGGATCCCTGTGGTGTTGCGGCAGGATGCCGGGGCTCAGGGCGTGTCCTCGAGTCCCCCTCAGTCCTCTGGGCAGGCGGCGGCCTTGTCCAAGGCTGAGGTGATGCCGCTCAGGCGCCGGCGGCTGCTGGCCCTGGCGGCTCCGCAGGGGCCGGCTAGGGGTCGGGCATGTCCCCGGGCCCCCCTCGTCCCTCCACGCAGGCGGCTGCCTCATCGGGGGTTGAGTCGATGCCTTTTCGGCGCCGTTCCTTAGCCGCTCCGACCCAGCCCAGGTCTCCTGCGCGTTGTGGCGGAGATCGTTCCGGCGTCTCCTTCGGCGCCGGTCGACGTTGCCCTGACGCCGGTGGCGGATTCTATGGTACCGGGCCGACGTCGGGTTGTTGATTCGTCTTTGGATGCCCCCTCTTCTCCGGAGGTTCGGCAGCTGTTTGTTTCATCTTCTCTGGTGACGGGTCGCCGCGTCGTGGCTTTTTCCCCGGCGTCTTCTAAGGACGGCTCTTTGCCGTCCCCGTGCCCATTCATCGGTACACCCTCCCCCTTTTCGAGCTTGGTCTTTCCTTCCTCCGGTTGGGCTGGGGGACAGCCGCTTTAGCTTGCAGCCGTCACGCACGGAGGAACTGCTTTCCCCGCCATGGGCCCTATGGAGGAGAGTGCTGCCTTCGCTCAGGCTGTTCACACGGCTGTGGGAATCTTGCGCATGGGCAATCCAGCTGCCCATTTCCCCACGAATCATCTGCTGGAGGTTCTCCATCAGGGCTCTGGTGGACGGGAGCTGCTTCTTCCCTTCGAGGCATTGCTCCACAATTCTCTTTTGGGGACCTGGGGGCGTCCTGCCACGGAGTACCCGGTGCCCCAGCCTCTTCTGCACCGCCACCGTCCTGCTCTGCATGATCCTCTCTGTCTTTCACTTCACCCTTCTACCAGGGGCCCTCTTTTACAGACCGCCTTTCCCTCCTTGCCCTCAGTGTTGTCTCCCCCGTCACGGGAGGCCCGCTGGTTAGATTCCTGGGAGCGCAACATCTTCGCCTCCTCCAGTGCTGCTTTGCGGGCCCTTAACACTCTTTGTGTATTGGTCAGAGCCACTTCTTGCTTATGGGATTCGGCGGAGTCCCTTATGTCTTCCGCTTCTCAGGAGGGTGCCTGCGTTGATCTGCAGCACCATGTGTTGGATGGCTGGGAGCTGGCGGCGTTTATTCTTCGCTCGGCTCTGGACGTTTCGGAGGTGCTTGGTCGTACCATGGCTACTTCGGTGGTCCTTCGTCGCCATGCCTGGCTACGGGATAGTGTTTTCCCTCAGAACGTTAGAGAACGGCTGCTTGACCTCCCCTTAGATGGTGCTCTGTTGTTTCACGCCCCTGCTGATTCTGCCATTCAGAGACTTCTTGCGGGGCTTTGCCCTCCTCTTCCTCCTCCTCCTCCTCCTCCCCCCCCACCTCAGTGACCTGACTGTCGGTCTGTGTTTTGGGAAGTGTTCTTCCGTTGTTTTCCTGGGGCCTTATAACGGGTAGCCCAGGTTGTGTGTTCTATATGGTTGATGTGCCTTTGGGGTCCTTTTGTTGGGCCCTTGGTGCTGTTGGTCCGGCCCTTTGTTGACTTGTTTTGGCTGTTGGTGACCCGGTAGGCCCTGAGATTAGGCCTTCGGCGTCTTCTTTATTGGCTGCTTGGTAAGCCGTCTGTGGGTTTTTTCTGCAGGTCCTTCTGTTTTGTCCTCTGCTGCGGACTATGTTTCCTAAGAGAAGTTCCCATAGTTCTTGGGACGTAACTTACCCTATGTGGGGTACTGGTAGCTATTCTATATCTCTGTCCTGTGCTGATTAGGTGTGGTCCCCTTTTTGGGCTCCTCGCTCTCCGTGGCGTCGTGGTATGTCGCAGGTGCGATCTTCTTGCCACTTGTCTTGGTGCAGCTTGCTCTGGGTCCGTCCTTTTCCTTGTCACAGGGTCGCTCGGCCGGTCTGGCCTGCGGTCTGCGGAACAGTGTTATGGCGGTTCTGCGTTTTTGTCAAGTGTTTTGGCTTGCTCATCTGTCTGCTGCCCCATAGGTTTTGGATTTCCTTGGCTTGGGCCCGTCCTCTTTCTCTCTCTTTTTCTTTCTTTTCTGCCGGTCTCCTCCCCTTCTTCGCTGGTCAGTGGGTTTCTGGGCCGGCCCCTTCCTTGGGGTGTGGCCTGGCCCTTCTTGGCCTCTGCTTTCGGCTGACATCTGCCTTGTTCTGGGTGCGCTATTCTGTGGTGGTGCTGCTGCTGCTGGCGGCGCTTGCCCGGTAGACTTGCTTGTTCTACTTCACCGCTGTGCTCTTTGAAGTGTTCCCTTGCGTCCCTGCCTCTGGTTCCGCTGGGGCTTTGCGCAACAGTGCTTTTCTTCTTCCGCCTGTGCTGTTGGCGGTGGAGCTGTTCCGGCCCTGCCCGCTGCTTGTGGCCAAAGTGTATTCATCTCTTTTCTATCTCTGGGGTTCGAGGTGGCCCTTGTGCTCCTTGATGCTTTTGGGGCGCTGTCTGCCCCTGCGGGGTGTTTGGCGCTCTCCCTTGGTTGGGCTTAGGATCTCCTGACTTTTTTTCTTCCTGTCCTTGTGACATGTCCACTTCTGGGGCTCTGGGTCTCTCCTGGTGGGGAAGCTCTCTCGCAGCCCCTCCTTCCTTCTGGGTATGGCTAGGGTATCTATTCTACGTTAAGGAATCTGCGGGTAGTAGTCCCTATCAGATGTACAAGTTACTTACCTTCGGTAACGACCTATCTGGTAGAGACGATTCTAGCCGCAGATTCCTTCACAACCTGCCCTTCGTCCCCGTTCTGCGAGGAGCCTCAGTGCATCCTTCTGCACGCGCCTCCCTCTGGGTGGTTTGTCTTCTGTGGGGTTACTTTTCGTTTTCTTTCCGTCAGGCTCCCTCCAGCTGGTTTCTCTCCAGTGTAGGGGCCTGCTTTTGCTCTTTTTCCCTTTGTTGTTACAGTTTCTGATCCCCTTGCGGTCTGCTACGTTGGGGGTTCTTTGGCCTGTCCTTTGCCCCCTGCTTCTTTCAGGGGCTATGACCCTCCTTGACTGTGTAGTCTGGGGGTGGATGGCTGTTGCTCCTCTGTTCCCGGGCTTGTGGCCCTTCGCTGTGTGGTCTGTGGTTGCCGTCTCTCTCTCTTTCTCTTCTTGCACTTCCAATGCTTGTGCCTCCAGACTGGCTATCACCTTGGCTTGTGTGGTGGTTCCACGGGGTGGTGCTTTACGCCTTCCCTGCTGTGGCTTTGCTGCTTGCCAGTCTGATACTTGGTACTGGCCTTCTGATACTTGGTACTGCCTGGTGCTCTCACCTTGGCTAGCACAGTTGTTCCTCAGAGGTGCTCTGCTCTTTCCCTGCTTTGGCTTTCCTGTTGTAGCCTCCTGGCGTCTCAGTGCTGTTCCTCACCTTTTTTCTCTCTTCTTGTTTCTCAGGTTTTTTCGCACACTGTTCCCATGTTCTCCTCAATTTTGTTGTGATGGCTCCGCGTTGTGGCGCGGAAAAGTTCTCCGCAGCAAACTGACGTCAGCGCGCCGCGGTGGGACTTATGTGACCTCGCAGACGTCACGTCTGCGGGGGACGTCAGGGCGGAGTCGCGAGGTACCACCCCCCCCCCGGTGCGCAGAGATGCTGGGCAAGAAAGTTTTCCGGGTCCAGTCTCACGCCTGGGGATAATTCTACATTAAGGAATCTGCGACTAGAATCGTCTCTACCAGATACATCGTTACCGAAGGTAAGTAACGTGTACGTCACAAGCCAACAGTTGGCTGCCAGGGTTTGGGATGGCTCACCTCGCGACCCGTTTCTCTCCAGCCAGCTCCATCGCAGCACACCACATGCAGCAGAGACAGTAGGCTGGACTCCTAGGCCTGCGTGGTCGGGCCTCCCGTAGAGCGCTATGCAGGGTCCGCAACCCTCTTGCTGCAGTGGTGCCGCTGCAGTGAGCACTCACCAGGTTCCGATTTCTCCGGGGCGCGCTTTAAATTGTGATCTGACTCACCGGCACTCACACGGCAGGCAGCAAGGGAGGAGGGGCTGCGTCTCCACCTGCCGCCTCACGCCAGGTCCTCACAGCCGGGCCTCCCCTGGAGCGTGGTCCACAAGTTCCTCACTTGAGGAGTGAGGCCAAAGCGAGCACTCCTCTGGGTCCTTTTTTTTTTTTGTTGGACCGTAGGTATTTGTATTCTGGCTCTGCGGGACATGCTGGCTGGGTTTTCCGGTGGTCTCACGCTCCGCAGCAATGAGGGATTGGCAGCGTCTCCACCTTATGTCTTGCTCGAGGGCCGCGCCGCCTGCTGTGTGCCCCTCTGACTGCTGACCTCAAAGTTCCGAAGCAGTTTACTGTTGGCAAACGTCGGTTCTTTCACCGCTGCCAGCAGGTTTGTTTACACCCCAGGGGTGACACTGTGTTTGAGCGTTGTGCAGCTCCGTAGTCTCTCACTCGGCCGCCATGTTGTTCCGTTAGGCCGCTAGCACGCTGAGATAGTGTTCGGGCCGCCAGACCAGTCTGCCGTCCGCAGCTCACCTCCGGATCGACCACCTCGATTTCACTACACCGCCCTTCTTTTTTTTATGCTCCGGATTGCACCCAGGGAGCAGGATTTCTGCCGGATTATGTATTCAGCCGCCGGAGCTGCAATATGGCGCAGCCATCTTGCCGCGCGCTCACTAGCGCCCCCCCCATTGTTGTTGTTCTTAATATTATTTTTATTATTATTGGTGTTATTGCTACTGAAGCAGCAGGAGCGACTAAGATCGTAAAGAACGATATGAGCATTGGTCATTGTGGCAGTATTGATAGGAAAAATAATGAGGTCAAGTGGGTAAGAATTCTCCCTTTCTTCTAGTATAACTTGACTTGCTAGATCATCAGTCTGACATTTAAAAAAAAAAATTGTTTAAAGAGTGTCAGCATAGTGTGTGAGGTTAAGGTGGACAGGAGGATAAAAACATTATAGTTACTCACCTCCCCCAAACACCCCCACTAAGATCGCATGGATAATGGATACAAGAAAATAGCTTGCTGCCGAGTGGGATCATCAATTTGATGAATAAGTGCCTTATTTTGTTCACTCCCTCTGCAAACATTTTTTGGTTTATATAAACAAACATCAAAGTGGGAGTTTATTACCAAACCTAAAAAATAGTCGTTGTCCTGACCTAGTTAGTTTTCTCTCTGTGCTTGAGGAACATTGATTTACTTTCCCTGCTGGGGGCCCACTAGGCATCGCATGAATCTCATGC